>NC_140085.1:107333169-108678909 GCF_964237585.1 Gallinula chloropus
TTCAAGCTTTAAAATCCCTAAAATCTGACAGTGTCTGTATTAAATATCTTTCAGATTAATTTTTGGTAACTCCAGTGTGCATGTGAAGACTGAAGCTCCAGAAATGTACCCAACATCGACAGGCTGTTCCTGTGTGTTACTGTCCAACAAACATGAAGGTCCATAAAGAGCAAGAGCGGTGGTTGGTTTTACTCTTCAATCTGTGCCATTGCTTTTTCTCACTACCCAGTGTGTCCAAGTGTCCATGGGAGGCCTTGCACAGGCACAGGGATGTTCATGAAAACATGCACCGCTCTAAGTGCGTGATAAATCACATCATCTATCCAGCATTTTCAATGTGAATACGGGCATGGACATTTTAAAGGATGTATCCTGGTTTTGTGTCTAGAACTCTGCAAGAAAAGTGTGTATCAGTCATGGTGCGGGGAGGAGAGCAGTCACATCTTTCCAGTCCGTGCTTCTGGAGAGGGTGTTAATGCAGATGATAAAAGCTCTTGTCCAAAGAGTCTTTTTACAAAATGCAGTAGGTAGAATTCAAAAGGGGAGTGATTCCTTCAAGTGGAATGGAACCCAGATTTCCTTTACTTACCGTGTCCTTGAAGATCTTCTGAAATCCTGGGCTTGATGGGTAAGCTACTAACTGAGAACACTCTTAATTCCTAAGGAGTGTCTGTCTTTGCAGGCAAGCCAGCAGTGTTGGTATTCACCTGGTTGAAATTCCCTTAGCAGAAACTGCTTGTTTCAACTCTCTATTTCAGTTTTCATCTTTGTGGGAGCAAAGCCACAAAACTTTTGCAGGCACCTGTATTTCCTATAGCTCTGGCCATTGTTACTGTATATGTGTGTGCTCCAACTTTATGGTCACACCTGTAAGATCGTGGACTTGGCTATGAACTCTTCTTCATGAATTGCAGATCTTCTTCACTATACTGAGGAGGAGACGCACACTTGCTCAGGAACAGCTTCTTCAGTCAGCACTTCTCAAAGTGACTTGCTTTCTGATGGTTAGGGTCAACCCAAATCCCCCTCTCACAGGCTGCGAAAGGTCTGATGTGAAAGGTTTATTTTCAGAATGTCATTCATTGAGTGGATTAACCCTAACTGCTGGGGCTGTGGGTATTTGTCATCTATCCCTCCATACCTTAATTGAAATATAAAGGGTTTTGCTCCAGGATTCTTTTCTTCTCTTTTTATTTTGCATTTTTCCCCTCTCCCTGTTGCTCCCCACTGAAGGCACTGGATTTTGCAGGCTTTCTAGCAGGTTTCTTCTGCTTGCAGCTGATCAGCGTGGGCTTCAGCTTTCACCTTGGTGGGCTCCGGAGTGCTTTTCTGGGAACCGCTCTGGTGCGTGTGCCTGGGCAGGATCTCTGGGTCTGGTAACACCGTCCACACACATGCTGTCTGCCACCTCACTCTGCAAACCCCGAGTAGGAGAAGTATGGAAAGTTCATTCAAGCTGCAAACTTTTTCTGTGTTGTCTCTTGGCGTGTTTTAAAGCCAAAATAAAAATAATAACGTGTTGGAGGCTGGCTTAACTGAAGGCTTCGGAAGCACGAGGGGTGCCTTGTGCTCTCTGCCTGGGCACTATCCCTCCAGGTTACCGAAGGCTGCGGAGGCTGTCCCTGATGCTGAATATTCCTCACTGCATCCTGATCCTCGTGCTTTGCCTGGAATTACTCAAGCAGCAGTCAAAGGCAGACCTTGGCAAAAGGCAGCCGTGTCTCGCTGTGCTGGAACCTTCAGTTACCTGCGCGCTCCCTACCTGTGCCTGTGTTCTGTGTCTAGGTGCTTCCTGTCACTTCCCGGGACTGCATTTTCTTCACTGAAGAAGCTCTCTGACCCTCACTGTAGATTTCCTTCAAGGAAGAGAGCCTCTATTTTGTCTGGGACCTTAAATCTGTGGCAGGGGCACTTTGAATTTAATTGTGAATTAAGGACTCTGAAAAACTCTGGGAGTTTGGGGAGTGTGAGGGTTTGGGTATTTTTTAATTATAAATAATATAGAACTATAAGGTAGAGGGAATTACTACATAAATAGAAAAAAAATTATATGGATTAGGAAAAATAAGAAAAAGTGTTAATGCACTTTGAAAACAAGCACCTTGTGGTTTCCTCAGGGAAGAGATGGGAGAGTTGAGCTTTTGAGAGAAAGCTTGATCTCTGGAACTGTAAATTGTGTGGCTTTTAAACAGATCGAGGTAATACGTTCTCGTGATCGGCTTGTGAAGCTCTTTTGTTTGGAAAGTTTCCTTAAGCTTTGCATCTCCTGAAGCCGATTTTTTTCTTAAAACAAAATACTGGTCCTCACAAAATTGAGTAACAAACCCCAAATTCCTTGAGGAAAATAGTGCTGTTCCGAGAAGTTCAAGTTGAGTTTGGATGGTCAAAAGATTTCTTCTCTCTTCCATGCTCACAGTCTATTTGAAACAAGTAAATTCTGGTTTGGGGTTTCCCTTTGGCTTTCTGATGGAAAGTTTGTTATCTCCAATACCTTCGACCGAGAGATTTAAGATCTGTCACTGCAGTTGGCAGAGATGCTTGTTCTGCTCTGAGGTGATGACGATTTTAGTTCTGTGGTTGTTGCAAGGAGCCTGAACAAATAATTTCTCACAGGATGGAGGCCTCAATATACCTGGCATACAAAGACTTTACACCGCTGTGTTTTAAGAATCAATTCCCCTTCCTCCTTTTCTTGGTCCGATTTAATCCTGCGCTGGGCAAGTAAAACAGTACTGATAGTTTGCAATCGCTTTTGTTTTTTCCTCTGAAGACAGTGATATCTCTGTGTTACCTGGGCTGCTTTGTAGGGCTTTCTGCTATGACGTCGTTTAACTGGAAGGGAAAGTGATGGAGTTGCTTACTTGCTGATTGTAGCTGGCAGTGAAGTGCTGTAATGATGTTTTCTAATTAGTAACAAAGTAAAATTAATTAATAATTTCTTCCTTGACACAGCACCCCACAAGATTTGGAAAGCTGAGTTATCTACTAAGAATTAAAAGCCACTGAGTAAAATAAAGCAAGTCTTAAAACTGGCTATAATGCCTTTGCGGGGGGTAGGGGTGGGAGGGGCACATGAGTGTTTATTCTCCTGTCTTTGTTTTTGGGGTAGGCATACAGGTAAAATACTGACTCGATTTTATGATGGATTTTTATCTGCTCTGTAATAATTTTATTGGTACTGTGCTTTATACATGTTTGCTTTGAAGAGGTTTGTTTTGTAAATGCGTTATGTTGGGTGTTGGTGATAGGAAAGTACAGTGAGTTCAGGTGGCTGCTTTCTGTCAGAAGTTGGGTGAAGCTGTGAAGCTTTACACTTGTCCCGTTATCGCTGGCCTGTCAGCTGGCTGGCTAATTTCCTCTCCCCCAATCAAAACACTTCTGAAACTGAGGAGTGGACTTAGGGCAGACTATAATGTTCCCCTTTTTTTAAGGGATAAATCAGTTTATTGGCAAAGAAGGTTACAAGAGGCCTGAGTTGGCTACTAAATAAGGATAAGGTCTAACTACAAGAAGCTTGTAATACAAACAGTTTTAAATGGACCTAGTTTATGCCTTGTTTGTGCCATTAAGACCAAATAGCTTAGTTTCAAGTGCTGTGCTAGGTGTTGTAAATGCTGTTTACAAGCCCTCTATAAAAAGGTGATGTATGAAGAAAGTCTAAAGGGAAGTGCTGGACTATGAGTAGAAGTTGAGGGCTTCCAAGCCCTGTGGTCTTCACACCTCTTCCTAGAGCGAGACTGCTGTGCGGTTTGATCCCAGCAGGGATCAGAAGAGACAGGAGAGGTGTCACCACCTGCGGGAACACCGGGAGGTTGGAAGGCACACGGATGCCCCTTCAGGATTACTGCAGAGCGGGAAAGTAAAGGCTGCTGCATCCCCTCGCCTTGCCTTTGATCAGCCCCAGGCTCTTTGCCCAGAGAAGGCACAATGCATCTCAGTGATGGAGGCAAAGCTGGATTTGGCCATGAGAGGCGGGGTACAGGGCTCCATTCTGCGGTAGAAGTAGGAGAGGAAACGGGGGCGTTTCGGACAGGAGCCCTGGGGATCCAGGCTTGCCATTTCTAGAAGCAGGAAGGATGGCAGCAGTTGGGATGAACTCCCTCTCCTCCACAGCAGTCGCTGTCTGTGCAACAGCCTTTTCCCTCCTTCCCCGTGTCATCAGCAGGACTGCCACTGGGCTGGTGCGTGGGCTGAGCGGGCGCAGAGCTGACACGTCTGTCCACGGGCAGCCTGCTTTGCTGGCTTTGGTGCTCTGCTCCTTCCTGCCACGCCTGCAAGTCCCTTCTGAGCCCTCCTTTCTAGGGTACCAGCCCTCCTGGGTAAGAGAAGCTGTACCCTTGCTTCCTAAGTACTGAAGTGGAGGATCCTGTGTTAAACCTGTGCTCGGCTGAATCCAGCTCCCTGAGGAATCTCAGCTACGCTGCAACTGACTGGCTGACTCATGGCAACGTGTATCCTCCTGTCCAATTTTACCATGTTTTCCGTTTTCAGATTTCAGCAGCTATTGCTCCTGTTTCAGCTCACTGTTTCAGCTTTGTGGGACCTGACCCCTTCCTCGCCCTTCCCTATTAATGCTTCCTCTGGGAAGCAGGTCCCAGTAACAAGAAACCTGTAGGTATTGACTCCACAAAAACTTCTTGGGAATAAAATGTCCAGAGAAGGGCTACAAAGATGATTAAGGGCCTGGAGCATCTCCCCTATGAGGAAAGGCTGAGTGAGCTGGGACTCTTCACCCTAGAGAAAAGAAGACTAAAGGGGGACCTTATTAATGTTTATAAATATCTGAAGTATGGGATGCAGGGGGAAATGGCCAGCCCCTTTTCAGTGCTCTGTGGGGACAGGACAAGGGGCAATGGCTGCAAGTTGGAGCACAGGAAGTTCTGCACCAACATGCGGAAGAACTTTTTCACAGTGAGGGTGACAGAGCCCTGGGACAGGCTGCCCAGAGAGGTGGTGGAGTCTCCTTCTCTGGAGATATTCAGGACCTGTCTGGATGCCTGTCTGTGCAATATGAGCTAGGGAGCTGCTTTGGCAGGGGTGTTGGACCTGATGATCTCTTGAGGTCCCTTCCAACCCCTATGATTCCATGAAACTGTCAGTCTTGATGTGATCTCCAGCAGCATCGAGGCCTGTGAGACCGTAGCGGGATAGCTGCTGTGCTGGTTGTCTGCAGTCTCTCCCCGTAGGTACCATGGAGCTCCCTCTGCCACCTGGCACTAGGCATTGATACCAGCACGACGCATTGTCACAGAACAGTTTTCATGGTTCTCCAGAGGAATAACGGGTGTCCCAGCAGTGTGCAGCAGGGTTGTGTGGGAGATGGTTGGGATGAGTACGGGAAGCTCTATCTATGTGTTCAGTCCCCAAGTCAGAAATTTTGGCATTAGTAGTAGGCCTCCTACACCAGAGAAAGGTAAACATGCAGGTTGAAATGACATCAGACAGACTGCAAATGAGCACAGGCATGCTGAAACAGGAAGCTTTTTTTTTTCTGAAAAATATTAGGTGGCGACAGCCTAGCACAGAAGAATGTAGTCCATGTACTTGGACGTTTCCAATTTGTTCAATTTTGGCCAAGTCGTTACTTACTGCATTGTTTAAAGTTTCCATTTCTTACCTTAAATGGCCCATCTCTCTACACAGGGCACCTGAAACTTTTCACTGGAGCACTCAGTGATGATCTCTTCTTATTTTTCTTTTTTTTGGTTGTTTTAAACCTTGCTGATGAGCTCTTCAGCTGACCTGCACATTGAAAACGAATGCATTCGTTTGGACAGCCTTTCGTTGAGTGCACAGAACACATGTATTATTGACAGTGCTTTTATCCTGCAGATTTTTACAGTGCCTGTGGGGTTTGCCTGGGCTGGGCTTGGTTTGGTTTTGTGTCTGTTAACGCTTCTTATGTTTTCTAGAGTGTGTAATGGTGTAAGTGATCCCTTCAGCATCCCTGACGACGTGCTCTCTCAGCGAACAGGGTTCGCTAAGGCCTGAAGTGTGTATATATCACTGCTGTTCCCTGTTGAAAACGCGGACGCTTTCTGCAGCTATGGAGACAGATGCCTATCTGGGAAGGCCGCGGGGTTTTAATCTCCAGGGGAAAAAAGGCTTCTGGAATATTTTTAATTTCTTCCGTCTGCACAGATTCGCTGTAAGTATCGAAGTCTGGCTCTAGGTGAGGAGCAACCGCAGAACAAGAGCCGGGGGAGGCTGCTCGCCCTCGGGGGCAGGTTCTGCAGGAGCTCAGGCTGCTCTCTGCCCCGAGGCAAACGCTGTCCTGTCCCAGGCAGCCAGAACATCCCGCTCCCAGCACTTCGTCTCTACCCCACGATGCCAAGCCCGGCCCCGCCAGGGAACGGCGCGGGCAGCCTCTCGGAGCCGTGGCCCAGGCAGGCGGACGCTCCCGCCGCCTGACGCGGGCGGGGGATGAGGGGCGGGGGAGCGAGTGAGGCCCGCGGGGCCGGGGACGCGGGGCCGACCATCCCTTGCACGGCGCTGGAGGGACCTCTGCCGGTCACGGGCCTGCGCCGAGCCCGCTCGCTGCGGCTCGGCACGGCCTGCGCTTCGCCCGGCCTCGGTAGGGCCGAGAGGAGCTGCGCCGGCGGCAGCTGCTCGCCGCTGGGAGCTCCCGGCGCCGCGCTTTGCCCTGCCCGGCAGAGGGGCGCGCCGGGGGCTCCGCGGCCGGGCTGGGGCTTGCACAGCACCGCAGGGCGTTAGGGGCTGGAAGGGACCTCGAAAGATCACCTAGTCCAACCCCCTGCCAGGGCAGGATCACCCAGACTGAATCACACAGGAACGCATCCAGGCGCGGTTTGGATGTCTCCAGAGAAGGAGACTCCACAGCCTCTCTGGGCAGCCTGTGCCAGGGCTCTGTCACCCTCA
Organism: Gallinula chloropus; assembly: GCF_964237585.1. Lineage (NCBI taxonomy): Eukaryota > Metazoa > Chordata > Aves > Gruiformes > Rallidae > Gallinula > Gallinula chloropus. The sequence continues at coordinate 107,340,049 of NC_140085.1, forward strand.
CAGTGAAAAGGTTCCTCCTTTCATTCTTATGGAACTTCCTGTGCTCCAGCTTGTACCTGTTGCTGTTTGTCCTGTCATTGGCCATCACTGAGAAGAACCTGGTTCCATCCTCCTGACTCTCACCCTTTACACATCTATAGACATTATTAAGGTCACCCCTCAGTCTCCTCCAAGTTAAGGAGGCCCAGCTCCCTCAGCCTTTCCTCCTAAGGAAGGTGTTCCACTCCCTTAATCATCTTGGCAGCCCTGTGCTGGACTCGATTTCAAGTAGTTCTATGTGCTTCTTGAACTGAGGGGCCCAGAACTGGACACAACATTCCAGCTGTGGTCTCACCAGGGCAGAGTAGAGGGGGAGAAGGACCTCTCCTGACCTACTAACCAGACCCCTACTAATACACCCCAGGATGCCATCGGTCTCCTTAGCCACGAGGGCACATTTCTGGCTCATGGTCATCCTGCTGTCCACCAGGACCCCCTTTCTTGCGATGCTTCATGCCTGCATCTGACTGCATCAAGGGAAAAGAATTTTACAGTTTTTTGCAGAGGAGTCAGAACAGTTTCTTTCTTTCCTTGAGCTGAAAATAATGGTTCGATGTTATCCAATCACTTTAGGCTTTCTGTAGTGTCTTGCTAGGGTGGGCAGCTCCTTGCTGGTGATGCCTTGTTTCTGACTTAGTGTCGCTGTTCATACTTAGCAGCTCTCTGATTTTAAAGTGGTCCATGATTGGTGGTGCTGCACTGCTAGTGACTTGGCCTTCTGCTCTCTGATTCACTTCTTGATCAGTCCAGATCCCATGGCTTTGGCAGGGTGTACTGCCTTCCAGGTAGCTTTCCTGGGAACCTGGGGGGGGTGGAAGTGGGGGGGGGGGGGTGGAGGGGGGGGCTTGCCAAGCCTCTGGGGTGCTTGTGAGTAAGAGAATCAGAGACAGTTCATTAGAAGCTGTTTAGAAATAATCTGACCTGTTGTGAATTTAATCTTTCTGTCTTGCAGTTGCGGGCTAATGACAGATTCAGGATAGCCACATGCTGGAAGTTTTCAGGAGCTTTTGTTGGCTTTTTTTGGGTTGTTTTCAAGCTCTAGGAAAATAGTTATTTCTGTTATTATTTTTTTAAATGGCTGCTATTGATGCCTAGCAGAGAACAGAAACAATAGCCTATGAAACGATGGAACAGTATTTCAGTGGATGCCTAGAGACAGTTGCTAACTCACTTAGTGGGTTAGTTGCCAACTACCAGGTTTCTTCCATGTTTGGACATGTGTACGTCTGAAGAAGCAATAGTGAAAACAGGATGATCTGACTTGGTCTAAGTCCCAAAGGAAAATTCCACAGGGATACCTGAGTGAAGAAAAAAAATCACTGTCTCTAACTCTGGGCACCATATTTAACTGCTACTGTTCCTAGCCATCCAGATCAGTTCAGACCAACGTGTCGTAGCTGCTCCAAAAATGGTGGGTTTGTATCTCTTCCAGCATATATGGCAATGTCCTCTACCCCCTTGTCAGGCTTGAAGTATCAGCATCACGATGCTTCAGTCGTGTCAGTGGTGCAGAGGTCCATGATTCCAGCTTTTCTGAGACCCTTGAATTTGATAAAGAAGGTGTCATCGTGGTGCCTGCCTGGACACAGAGGTGATCGTCAGTCCCCAGCATCCTACTTGCTGCCTAAGAAACAAAATGAAGAAGAGATTAATCTTTATTGCGTTCACCTAGTTTGAGATTTAGTAGGCAGACCAAAAATTACTTTGGCTAATTAGACTCTCTAATTGGATTTTAAAAAGTTATTAACCTTTTAAATAGGCTCTCCAGAGCGGTATGTCAGCAGGTACTGAGCTAATTTTCAGCTAGCTGTTGGTTTCACTCACTGGGCTGACAAGCGGAGGGCAGGCAAGGGTCGGGTGACTCCTTGGAGAAGGGAGGGCAGGACAACATCTGCGGCCTTGCTCTGCCGTGAACGGGGCTGCAGGAGTGGAGGCCGTGGGCCCACAAGTGGAGGGTCTTGTGTGTGACGCCAGGCTGGGTGCATGCCCACACAGCTCTGCACCTGCCCTTCTGCATCACTTACCTCTCAGAAACCAGCTGGGGTTTTACCAGGAGGCCGAATGAAGAAAGAAAGCTCTCCTCAAAAAGAGGTCTCCCCAGAGAGAACCTTCTCTGTTATGGTTGTTCATGCCACAGGCAGTGCCTGTTCCTCCTGTGCAAAACCCTGAGATACAGATTGCTGAGTACTGAAAACAGCTGGCTGAAGGTGCAGTGGGGACAAAAGGTACCTAGCAGGATAATATTATTTTCTGGACATGTGGGAAGGTATGATTAGACATTTACTTACAGCTTTTGAACCAGGACTGTTGGTGACTTTTTTTCACACTTGATGGATTTAAGCAGTGCTCAGTGTTTGCTTCCCTGTGCCACTCAGTGCCCCAAATGCAAGGCCCAAATGGCACTATATGAAAATGCCAGAGCTAGGAACTGGGTCGGCTGTAGCATATCTACAAGGTTTCCTGCAAGTATTTTTTTCCTCACCTGATGTGCCGTAGGACTTAACAGGATATGAAGTCACATGGGGAGGAAAGAAGTTACACATTTATTTACCCAAACCTGCCCTATTACGTAGAAGCCAAATTTACACCATAAAATCTGTCAGCTATTCAGTTTTCACATGCTAACAAGAAGTTCAAAGCCCCCCAACTCTAAAGATCTGTTGCATTTTTCCTCCTTGCCGTAATAGAGACTTCCTCACTGCCTGTACGTTACATTGCCCTGTGAGAGATGGGGGCCTGAGGCTGCTAGTAGGCCATTTGCTGTGTCCACGCTAAAGAGATGCTCTTAGATGGATTTCATTAACGCAGCAGCTGCTCTGAGCTTGGTTCTTTCCTTCCTGCTTTCTTGCCCAAAGACGACGTACTTGCTACGTGGAGCTCAGCCTTACCATGTCACACTGGATTGCCGGCAGCACGTCATTCATCTGTCAGCCCAGTGATGATGGACTTGTGTCACTTTGTGAAGGGAAGGCTTGAGGGCTGACAGCAGTTCTCAGCTGCCAGGGTGCTCTACCAGATTCCTGGCACTGAATGGAAGGAAATACATCACGCTTCTGGTGCTGAGCTTCTTCCATAGTTCCACTTTCAAATGCTTTGCTGAAAAGCAGCAGTAGCTTCCTTCCTGCTCATTACAAAATACTCAGGTGGTTTGCCAAAAGTCGAGGATGGAGTTAGTGCATGCAGAAATATCACCTGGTCCTTTTGTCCCATGGGTCTTTGATAGTTTTATGCAAATTTGCTGCATTCAGCTTGGAGTGAGCAACCTGCAGCAGTGGAATGCCAGGCTGACAGACACGACTTTTTCTTTCAGGAGTACCTACAGCAGTGGGAGAAGTAAAATAAAACCCAGCCTTTTTAAAATGTATTAATTGATAAAATCAAACCACATAGTACTTTACCTTCCCATACATTATCACTAGATACATGTGTGCCTTGTTGCAGAAAGTAAGTGAAGTATTTTCTGTTGTTATCGTAGTCGTCATTGTAGTCTTTGTTTCTGCTGCTCTTAAGCTCTTTCCAGACTATCCTGGGGGATTTCTGAACTAATTGAGTGTCCTGTGTCTTACAACTATGACAGGGCAGCACTATCCCCTCTTTAGGTATCAAGGCTTGTGGGTCCTCTGCATGGTTCATTCAGCAAAGTTTATCCTGTAATGGAGATATTTGGTGGGGATGTGTAGTTGTAACCTGTCTGGTCTGAAGTGGCACATACTTGGAAAAACCTTACCATGATAGGTTGTAATGAGGGGTTATAAAAGTATGAAAAATAGATTCCTGCCCTATTCCTCCTCTGAAAAGACTGATAATGTGCTGCTTAGAAACTTGCTTTCAATTTTGGAGAGCCGAGTATTGCCTCTCGTGGTTTATGAGCAGGTATCCATGAGCAAATAGAGCCCTTGGGAACTTGCACCTGACGCTCGCTTGTGGCGGAGGGAGGAACAGAAAATGCAGAGGTGTCCAGTGTCATCACCACCTCCTGGTTTGTGTTAAGACCATGTGCTTGAGATCCCAGCTGAAAGGGAAGGTCTGCTGTTGGTGGACTAAAATTATTAACAGTGACTACAGTGAATAACTGTTCTGAACATCTTTTACGTGTTCTGGATGGCTGTAGGCTGCCACACAAGCAGATTTGCTTGCAAGGTCTTGCTGGTTCCATCTTGAAAGCTGATAGTATTTTTCAAAGCTGCTCAGAGCTCTGTAAATACAGGCCTTAAAAATGATAGATTTTGGGGGTTTGTTTCAATTTTTAAAAAATTAGTAACTGTAGTGAAGCACATGAAAAGTATAAACAAAACTGTGAGAAATCTATAGAGATAATAGGTCAAATACATGAGCTGGGGAGCATGATGTGGAGCTAAACCACTTTGCAGAATGTTAGTTAGTCTGGAACATATGATGTATTCACAGTCCAAGTGTGATTTTGTCGTGGACAACTGTATCACTTTATACATAATATGAAGGAAAATGTTATTTGAAATATGGTTGGAAGCAGAATAACACTCATTTTAGAATAACTCTAATGTCAAAGGCAATTAAAATTCAGTGTAGTTATGCTGGTATTGAAACTACTGGAGTGTGTGTGCCACAGGGAATTACTTGGCTCTTTCTGTGCTAAATGGAAACTTAAGCCAAGCTGTTTTTTGGGGTGAATACAGAAGATAAAAGTGGACTTAAACTATCATGTTCAACTGCTAGTTTGCATGTATTTGTGGGTTTTGGTTTTTTTTTTCCCCCTTCCATCTGTTAAATCCTTTGTGTCCCAAGTGAACTGTAAGATTCCAGAAGCCAGCAGTGTTCTGCATGTGACTTTCTGCATGGCTGCCATGGATCGCTGTTTGCATAAACAGCACCAGCAACTTGGATACCAGTGTAAAGCAACCTGGCTTAAATGGCCATTTAGCGTGGCAGTTGGTCCCAGGACCCAGCTTCTACTCCTTATTTAGTTGTACTTCTCTCCTCCTGAAGGAGGGAAAAGGTTTGGGGTTTGGTTTTGTTTTTTTTTTTTAAATAAAAAAGAAAATAAGAGAAACAAAAGGGTTTGCTGTCATCACTCATGTCAGAATTAGCGCCTCCTCAGTCCAAACCACTGCAGAAATTCCTCTTGGGAGTAAGTGGCATAAATGTGCCGAGACATCTGCTTCTCCACGATCCCTGAATTTGGAGAGACATCGTCACCACTACCGTACTGATGGGGCTGTAGAAACCTGACAGGCTCCCAGGAGTTGTTTTCATGTAGTTGACACTTCCTTGCAAAAGCCTTTGGCAGTGGGCTGTGCGATCACTGGGCAGCGCCTGATGCTCTCTGCCTTACCAGGATGCCTACTGGGGGACGGGCATATAAGGAAGACGGGTTTTAGCTGTCTTTAGTGCTTTTTAAATATCAACAATATTCCTGGTGCTTTTTTAATAACAACAATAACAACTATATTTTCCATCATCTCTGTCAATATTCAGCCTGAAAAACTAGTGCTGAATGTACCCCTGAACTTTCCTCCCTCCAGTTTCAAAGTGGAGGAGAAGCACAGCTTGGAATCCCAGTTTTGGAACCCCATTGTCTCTACGATCATGGAAGGCAGACAGCAACGTTAGACATACATAAAAAAATGATATTCTTTTCCTTTCTCTACTGAAGCCCCAACTGCTTTTCCTAAAAGCCTATCTGGCAATTTCAGGAAAAGCTTTAAGGTTTGGAACAGTTCAAATACAATTGAAAAAGTGTTTATAAACAGGGTGCCAAAACTAGGAAAACATATGGCAGCAGCAATATGAAGCTTTTAATAGGTTTATGCTGTTTCCCCCCTATCTGGTATTCTGCTACTGGTTGCGTATTGTATAAGCTATAGTGCAATTTATTTTAAGAAAATAACATTAGAAAAGGAAAATTACTATTCTGACATCAGAAGTGAGTGAAGCACTGGGGTCTCTAAATCTCATCACTGCAAAAGACTCTGAGGTGCCCAAGTCACGTTGGCTTTTGGGGTGGGGTTTTTTTGTTGTTGTTTAGTTTTGTTCGTTGTTTAAAGATTGTCTCCTATGAAATCCTACTTGATCAGGGGGCTTTTGTTTGGCTTTGGTATATAAGTACTGTGAAAACAACTGGGGAAGCACGGCGCAAGAGAGAATACTAATGATTAATACATCTGTGTCTATGCCTTTTACATTTTCTTTTTAATTTAGGGTGAGTTTTCAGAAGAGACACTGCTATGCTAAACACCTTAGGGGTGTTGACATTAGGGGACAGCACTGAGTTTCCTTAAACCTTTGAAAATCCAAATCCTTCCTAGCAGATGAGGAAATGTTTAAGCAATAGGCTATGTGAGAGCTGTCTACATTTCCTTCAGACATCAGAACGTGAACTATTAGTACTTTCGCAAATTTGTTCCCCTTATGTAGGTCTGTGAGTTTTGAGGGTACTTTAGCAATGTATATGCACTGTTTGGCAATAGCCACCTGAATTTACCCATCTTCCTAGCAATGATGAAGTGAAGAAGAGCTGTAGCTGTGCTGTTGTAAATACTACTTTTTTTTTTTTTTAATAAATATTTGGTTGTCTGAAAGTCAGACTTGATGTGCATTATTCAATATTGACTTTTCAGAGTCTCAGTCAGTCTTTTAAGATGTCGAGGAATTTTATCACATAGGCTTGGGAAGCACTGTACTCTTAACACAACTACAATACTGTGTTTTACTGTTAGTTCAATCCTACTCCTTAAAGGTTATCTTTTATTTGTGTGTTTTCAGTGGATTGAGGGCACACTCTACGAATAATGAAATTGTTCTGATGGAAGAAAATTTGCTCATCTCGGATGAAACAAGTGAGTTTGAAACATCTCATATGAAACAGTGTAAGCAGCCAGCTTGTCTTCTCGTGAACTTCAGGTAAAATATCTTATGGGGATTTAAGATTATATAATGGTGTAGCAATACACTTTAATTGTCACTTCCTCCCCCAAACTGTTTCATATGGTGTCACATACTTTGAGGCAGTTTCTAGAGTAGGACTCTCCTTTTTTGTGTGGTGATGCAATTATCCAATTTACTCTCTTCAGTTCTCCCTTTCAGCTGAAGTCTTTCCTCTATGAAGGATGTTTCTGTCGTTCAGGTAGGGCTAAATGAGCCCTACAGATGTGGGGGGGTGCTTTGGCATGGGTGAGGAGCAAGCCTGTGTGCTGCCGCTAGCCTTGGCAAGAAACACATGCTGGTTCTCTAAGCCTCAGGGTTGCAAGGTGTCACTGAAGCTGGGAGCATGTACCACAGGGAAAAATCAGCACGTCCTTGCCTCAGTCTTTCTCCTAGGATTCATTGCTGGATAGCATCGAGGGTAGGATGTGGGACTAGGGGAGCTGTAGGCTCTGGCCAGGACTATGTTTTTGTTACCTGGTGTGCCTGATCTTTCCTGCCAGCCTCATCCCGCGACATGGGCCGTGGTGGCAGGCCCTTTGCCACACCTCAGGGTCCACCCAGGAGGGCTGGGCTGGGCTGGGAGGCCACCCCACACCTTCTGTGCCCCTTTGCTGCCCACTTCTGCCAGAGCAGGTGCGGCTGTGTTCAGTCAGTCCTTTGTGCTGTTTGCTCACCCTCCATCAGCAGGCGACAAACGTTCCCCACGAGGTGCTTGGGCAGGGAGAGAAGGGAAAGTAGTTACACTGAGAGACTTCTCTGTCCAGCTGAGCTGTGCCGTGCCTCTCAGGAGAAGGCATCTGTCGCCTTTCTCCTGTCTAAACCAAGGCTGAAATTTAATTTAAATGTCCTCTAGCCATGCAGTACCCCTGGGAATGAATCCTGCAAACCGGCCTGCATCGGGTCTGTACCAACGGTAGGCCTGCTCAGCCTGAGTGAGCTTTAACGTCATTATGTTAGTACAGAATAATTAGTAGAAAACCGAAGTGCAATTTTGTCTGAAGAATGGCAGTTCTGGGGCTTTACCTCACCTGCAGACTTGCAAGGCTTTTAGTGTCCTGACAAGCAATCTGTCAGAGCAGAAATGTTGAGTGCATTCATTTTTTACTTCAGTTCTTCTCTTGCAGTAGCTCAAGTGACTCCACCGAAACTCTGGCATTCATCACAGGCGAAATTAGGTCAGAAGAGAGCACAGAGGTACTGAACTGAAAAGAGATAAATTCATCCTTGGAAGAAAAAAAAAAGTCTCAAGCTGAAAACTTGGGTTTAATTTCTCTCCTCCACGAAAGGTAAGAATTTCCTAAGGGATTTTCCAGCAAAGCTAACGATGTCATTGATATAAATGTACTTTCAAGTTCTGTAAGAAGAATATGAAATATTTTTTACTGAGCTATGTAACTTCAAGTAAGTAAGGAGCAGATTCATTTCCTAAATGTAAAGGAAAGCAGCCAGGGAAGAACCTGCCTGGTTTGTTCTTTCGGTCAATGCCTGGCGGTGCAAGCTGCTGAGTATGTTCAGGTAGCAGCAAGAGCGACGGGGTTGATTTGTCAGCGTTATTTTGCAGGACCCTAGTGCTTGCATTCTGGCTACTACCAGTCTGGTGGTAAAGCTGGTAGATAAAAACTGTCTCTGTCTGTGACTGACTGCTGGTGTGGCATTTTCTAATGTGAAAAATTATCACTTACTGTCATTTAAGGAAACAAATAATGACATCTTTGCGATAGAACATATCCCTTAGTTGCATATGCCGCTACAGTTTAGAGAAGGTTTTGCATTTTTCACTGGGCACGTGCACACAGAAATAACCTGCTTTTAGGAAACAGCCTCCTGAAGAAAGGTGCCTCTGGCTTGACCTGAGTGTCTTCCAGAATGCATTGGCATATTTGCCACTTGCTCTTCATCTTATGTAAATCTGGTATTACTCAGATACTTTCTGCAGGGATTCTTCTCTTCTAAAAGCTTTTGTAAGCAGTTAATTCCTCTGTTGAGTTCAGTGCTTAAGAGCCCTAACACTGTTGCCTCCAACAATAAACTGGGTAAGTCTGGGTAACTACTCCAGATTTATTGGCTGTTTTGATGCCCTCCCCCCCACAAAAAAGAAGAAAAAAAAAAGAAAAAAGAAAAGGAAAAAAAGAACACTTAGTGAGGACTTTCTTACAAACAGCCTTTGTCCTTTCTGCAAGAGGAGAATCATCTGGTTTGCACTGAATAGCCCCGCATCTGACATCTAGTCTTTTTCAGCAGAGAAGGTATGGAGAAGAATACTAGAAAGGGCAGGCGGGACACAGGAGATACTGCTGATGATTTTTCTAGTGCTAATAATGTGTTATATCATGTACTGTGTGCTGGTCCTGTTGTTTACCTTTATGGTGCAACTGAATTCCTGGAGGCTACTCATCCGTTCCACCTTAAGCACGTGTGGGCGCGCAGGCTCAGTACCTTCGTCCACTGGTTGTGTGATCAGCATGTAGTCCTCTAAGAAAGAGCGATTGGGTACTGTGGTGCAAGCTCCTGCAAGCGGGAGGGTGAGGCAAGAAAGCTGCTCAGCCCTTTCCTCATGGGGAGAAAGAACTTGCAAGAGAGCTCTGGCCACCAGGCTGCAGCTCCGACAGTGAGCAGCAGAGGTGACCAGTGACCCCTAAAACATTTAAATTCAGCACGAAGCAAGTCAGAAAAACACACGTGGTTCCAGATGTTCTGTGGTTTGTGTCAAGTCAAGGCTATAAATAGAGTCCACATAGTCCAAGCGGAAAATATCTGAATAGAAGCACCTCCAAATTTTGGCATCTGCACCTTAACACTGAATATTGTAGCTGAAGCTAAGTTGAGCAGCACCAGGAAAAAAACTAGTCTTATTTGAATGCAGAGTGCATATGAGCTAAAAAAAATAAATAAATTAGGTCTAGCTGAATGAAGATCTTGTTTTCCCTCATCTCTTGACAAAACTGCTTGTGGGAGTGTATTGCAGCTATGCAAAATGTATTTGACAAAACTGTAGGTGTTTGTTTAAGAGCATCTCTTAACACCGAGTCATTTCGAATGGCAGCTTAACTTTTGAGACTTCTGATGTTACAAAATATTTTTTGTAATTTTTTTTTTAAATTCTCAAATATTTATGTACAAGCATTTGCTGTATTTGCAGCCATATTGTGGGATATTGGACACTGACTTTTTAAGCTACTTTATTTCAAGAATTATTATTCTAATTTAGCACATCCCGTAGTAAAATCCGATTCTGAGAGGTAAAGGCAGACTTTTTATAAGGTTATTAAATCAAAGTTATTCTGTCAAGATCCTACTGTTATTGCTAGAACGTATAATTAACCAGCTCCTAAAGAATTACCACATCTGCACATGGGAAGAATAAATCACTGAGGTAGAAAGAACAGGACCTTCTTAATGTCCTTGTAAATAACGTGGAAAACCTGAAGATTTGCCTGCGAGCCGATGTAAAAGGAAAATCTAGTTTAATGTGCTGACCTGATTCTGTTCCTCTTGGTAACCTTGCTGTAAGGTTTTAAATCAGACAGAGCATATTTGAGACGCTAATGGAAAGCAGTGTGGGTAATGAAGTGTTTTAAATGAAATGCAGAAAAAAATATTGGTAACTCTGGGTTGTGGTTTGTTCTGGTTATTTTTTTAAATTTATTTTCTTTCAAACATGTCACATGGTTTTAGAGCTCACGTTTATGTACACCAATTTGTGTGTGTGTTTTGACATGGTCTCACTTCAGTTTAAGAATGAGAAACCTGTGTCTGCCTACACACACATTGTATCTCATTGAGATGAAAGATAATTACTGTTTTCTTCGGAGTAACAGACTACGTTTTAACACAAACTTTACCACCTTGATGCTTTCCAGCTATTTCTACCCCACATGGCTGCCGCTGTTACTGTCTGTAGGTCTGATGAGAAGAAACGTATCGAAACACCTTGTCTGCATCTTAATGGTTGGCCCTGTTAGGTACCATAGCTTAAAAACAGGGCTGTGACAATCAGGCCATACGTCTTGCTAGGCAGCAGTATGTTTGCAAAGCTGATGTGATGGAAATTCCAGCAGCTCAGGCTAGCTGCTTTCTCTGATACCAGACAAACACGGTGCTGGAGCATTTCTCTTTGAAATGCTCCCAAAGCCTCAGTTGCTCAAGGACTGTAAGGGGCAATCATTTGAGACAAGGACAAGTCAAACGTCTTTGTTTTTTTAAGTGCAAAATTGTATTTTTTCAAGCCGTGTTCTCCAAGTGGAAGGTAAAGTTCAGAGTCTTATGCAGGAGAGCTTCAGTGCGATCTGCACTGTGCAGGAAAGTCACTGTGGCTTCGGAGAGAGTGATAAGGGCTCTTGTGGTAGTAAATGAGAAAGTGCAGGACTTCAAAGTTCAGTGTTTGCCTTACAACAGTTTCTGGCTTCTGATACCTAGGCTCTGAAGCGAGGTTGATCTTTGCTCTCAAAATTGCTAATGTTGTCTCTGAGTTTGAAATTGTCAGGGAGAAACCAGACCTCCCTAAAACTGAATTCTAGTTTTCATTTTGACAGGTTGCTTTTAGGTAAGGGTTGTCAGGGTGACTGCTTGGTTTTTCCTTGGCCCTGTGTCTGCCTCATAGGAATGGAGCTGATTGGGAATTTTCTAGTAAAAGCATTCTGATCTAATTTGCATTAATGAGGAATCTTCCTTGACCCCCGTTCATGGTGCGTGGAAGAGAAAAGAGAAAGGTCCTGCTGTCAGATAGCAAGTAACACTTACGGAACCTGAGGGTCAGTCTGAGATTGCTGTCTCTCCTGAATGTCCAGAGGGTGTCCTCCAGCCACCAGCTGTCCAGCCAGGGCCTTTCACTCTGCTTATACAAAAGGGAATAGCTCTGACAGAGCTGGAGGTACTTTCTTCAAAATAGCCAGTGATCAGGTCACAGCTTTGGGATTTTGGAGACCAAGGTTCAAAACCCCTTCCTGAATTGCTGAGAAGAATTAATTTTTGTAACAGCTTGAACACAAAGGATTCTCTGCCATGTAAAATCCCACATCGAGTGAATCAGACGTGTGAGCCTGTATCCCAGATGGCGAGGAGATGTGCCCCGAGAGCTAGGATATTCCAAAGTGAGTCTGGGTCCATTAGCAGGAATGAATGACAGCATTTGAAAACCCTCAGTTTCTATCAATTTGTTGTTTAAATCTTGATGCCCCATCCCTGGAAACATTCAAGGTCAGGTTAGACAGGACTCTGAGCAAAATGATCTAGTTGGAGATGTCACTGCTTATTGCAGGGAGGTTGGACTAGGTGATCTTTAAAGGTCCCTTCCAGCCCAAACCATTCTATGATTCTTCTGTTCCTTTGTAGGGCAGTCTGTAATAATACCACATGGGCATTACGGAGGGGGTCATATGGGCACATGGGCCCATGTTCCTCTCCCTTACCTTCTACCTCCTGCCAGATGCCACGTGTTGCTCGGCTCAGTGGCTAGGAGTGAATTAGGGTTGCATTGCAGGCCAGGCTGTATGTGAGATCCCAACTTTACCGTGGAAGGTATGTAGATAATGAGGGAGGGGACTGGAAAAGAAGTGTGAAAAGAAGCAAAGAATTACAGACAAGTTAAATGGTATGCCAGATACAGGATATAAATAATATGCTCCTCTGCAAAGTGAGTGTAGCCCCCCACCAAATGGGCTCCAGAATGGTTGGCTGAGGAAAGAAAGGATGACTGCTGATAGTGGATTTCTGTGACCTGATTCTTATTCCAGTGGCTTTCATTCTAGATCAATCTGTTTGTAGACATCCATGTAACTTCAGTCTCCTTCTCTTGTCTTTCATCACTGCCGCCTCCTTGCTTTATTCCCTTGCTGTCCACCCCCAGCCTTTCATCAGACTGCTGCCACTTGCTCCGTGCCTCCCTGTCTGTCTTGCCCATGCTGCTGGCTGGGAAGCAGTGGGAGACTCAGACTAAACCAGATTTGCCCATGCTGTGCCCAGGTGAGTGTTCAGAGAGCCAGTGATCTGAACGAAATTAAAGGAGTTGCCACGAACTTACAGACCAGCCAGGCTTGCCTGCCTGCTACCATAGGCTTTCTTGGAAAAGCTACCTCTAAATACTGCTAGATGTCAAAACACACAACTAGATGTCCCTTATGCTCACATGAGTGGGACTTCCAAAGCATACTGGGAAAAAACCCTGATCTGATTCCCTGAGAATAAAGGTGTTAACTGTGTTCATAGGGTTTGTGACACCAGGACCGAAACCAGTCTCAGTGTGACTCTGTGGGATTGTAACACAACTCCACGGAGCCTTGCATTACATCTCTGTCAGCTGCCGGTGGTGGATGCTTAAGGAAGAATGTGCAATATATCAGCATACAGTGATACTTTCCAAGAATATTTTCCTAACCTCCGGCAATTTGTAGTTCGGGAGCCTTATGAACCCAAGGTAGTGACTCTGCAGTGAAAAACTGAATAGTGGCCCAGTTAGTATTTGTAAGGAGGGAGTGAATGCTTTAGCAAACGCTATATGAGCACAGAAAGACTCTTGTGTTCGGTCTGTGTATACAAGTGAGGGAGATGGGGAATTAATTTCCCCATTTCCTGCCTTATGAATGTTTTACTTAACTAAAAAATAGTATAAACGTTCTTAAGTTCTGAAAACAAGGGGAGAGTCCCGTGGTAAGGAAAGATTTGATAGGGGAAATCTGATAGTGATATTTAAAATAACATTAAGCAGTGTTCTGGATGTTGTGAACAGTGTTTCTTATTGCCATTGCAGCTCTAGCCTTTAAAGGTAAACATGTTGTGACCTTGTCATTCATTTCATGGGTGAATTCTTTTAGCATTACTAGGACATTCAATCCATCATGTACGTCTATAATATGAAAGTGAGGATGGCCAATTATTTCTTTTATGTAATTTCCTGTAGGTGCTGATATACATCTCCAGAGAACATTTTCAGGTAGCATGAATAGCTGTTCCACAGAAAATTTCCTCATGTTCTGTCTCTAAGAATCTTCTGGCAAATATATACCTATTTTTAGTTCATTACTGTTCAAATGTTTTTGTAAAAATATTTGACATAGAACTATTCTTTCCTTTTGTTGATGCTGTTATTGCAGAGATGTGATAAAAAGCAATAAGCAATGATTAAGTTTCCTTATTTTGGAGAGGAGGATTTAGAAAATACATGTAATTTAATTCCAAATGCAGATCCTTCTGTATATTACAGTGCGTGATCACTTTTGATACCCAGTTTTTAGACCCTGATCCTGCAAATTCAAGCATGTAAGATCATGACATAAAAAGATTCTGGGGCTCTGGTGCCTCATACTCTGAGCAAACCCTGGAAATGCAGCCTGGGAAAGTCTGTTCAGAAAACCTTTTCCAGAGATGCCTGGAGATATCTCAAACTTTGCTTACCTCGAATCTGGGTCTTCTCTAGCAGGAAGGACATCTGTCGCAGGCCTCAGCATGGTGACTATTTTTACAGCAGTCTGTTGTCTAAAAAGTAGAACTAATATTGGAGTTCAAATGTTTTGATAAACCCTTACAGCAAGGGAATGGCATGTTCCTTCCTAGCAGCACTCCTTCCAGGTCCATCAGCTTTCATCTCGTTGTGCACTAGTGTGGCAAGTGCTCCTGATGTGCAGGGTGTTCAGTGGATTGTGAGAGTAACAGGGTGGGTTGAGAACCGTTTTTTTTCCAATGCCTGAGAAAACGGTCTGAACATCGATGGCCCTTCCCCACAAGAGAGGTCTGGTCGTCTTCTGCTTCTCCGAATTGCACAGGTAGAGTTCAGGTGCCTGTGCAGGTGTGTTCAGTTAAGCTGCTTCCTGGGTCAGCCTTTTGATCTCCTGTGCCTCAATTCTAATTCCTGAATTCTTCCCCCTTTAGGTACCTAAACTGTCGGTAGATTTGACCTCCAGTTTAGAGCGATAAGTCTTGTTCGTGGACTTCATGGCGAAGTCCCTCTCCTCTCCGGCTGCGGTGTCATCGCGTGGACTAGTGTAGATGTGACTGATTTATTTTTAATTCTTATGATTAATTTCCTTATCGCAGGAACCTCTTGGGGCTAATTTATTAGTGGCTATTCACTTTCTGTCAAAGAAAAATTTTACACTCTTTGGGAACACTTACAGGCTAGTGAAGTGATTTGGATGCTCTGAGGCTGAAGTATTCACATCGCCGCGGTTATTTGCCAATCAACTATCTTCTCTAATTGTAGTATAACAACCCTGGCCATTTATCATTAAGCTTTGCCACATCAGTCTCTGGCCTTTTCCTGAACTCTTAAGAATTGTGACTTTTCTTTGAACTCTCAGCTTTTAGTTCCACTGACCCTATTGCCCATTTATAACTGGTGTGCCATTTATCACTCCCGGGCTTAGAAATATGGTTGGGGGAAAAGGCTCAAGTGCAATCATTCACACCTATGGCCGCTTTGTATCTGGGCTTCACGGTTTCCGTGCAGTGTAACTGATAGGGAGAGATTAGTTACAAACCTGTAATTTCATTGAAGGATTGTGATGATTCCCTACCATAAACTGTATATGATGCTCGAGAGGTTTGACATCATCGGGGTTCTGCGATTAAGTTACAGCATCTGCTATTAGTCTCTGTCAGTATCAGTTCTGGAAGAGGGGGTTTGTGTAACCCTAGTGTAAAATATAGGGTACTGTGGAAGTTAGGAAGCTTGCCGTTGCATTAATCCTCTCGGAGTCACGTTAATAGTTAAACTATAGCATGACATAAACCAGGTTTGGTACAAAGAGACATAAATATTTATTTTTATACGCTGCAGAGAAATTCTCTGTACTGACTGCTGACAAGGTCTTGGCATATCAGACTGAATTGGGACTACTTTGGCGTTTTAACAGTTTTACGTCCTGAAATAAAAAAGAAAGCATGTAAATCTATCAGAAAGAGTTGCTGGTGAGCCTAGAGTATCACTCCAGGAAAAAAAAAAATCAATGTGTACTTTAAAAGGAAAGCAAACCCACTCCTTTCTCTCTCTTCCATTCCCTTTTCCCTGTATAGTTTCTGCTATTTACACACACTCACTCACTCACTCAGTCACTCATTTTGCCCCTAGGAAACTGTAGCTTTCCCTTCTTTAAGCTGTTCTTCACACCTTTCTTTTACCTCATTTTTCTTCACCTTACTCTCTCCTGCCTTTTCATGTAAATTTTTCCATCACTTAAGCAAGAAACAATTGAGTGCATTGTGCTTTAACATAATTTTGGTCAAGGAACACTTATTTTTAAATCAATTTGCCCTTCTGTAGAAGAAATAAGGAGTTGCTTCAAAACTCCATCGAAGTATGAAGTTGTTAATGTGGGCAAGAGATCTTTTCACAATTCGTGAGGAAGGCTATGTAAGGCAAGAGTGCAGAAAGCTGCATAGTTCCAGCCAAGGCTTTGGGAAGAGCTCTCTTCTTCTGAGAATGACTCTCCTGTTATGAGAAGAATAGATCAAAGCTTGGGGCTTCATGCCATGAAAATAAGAAATGTTTTCTTTGAAATTAGAATATTTTATTTTTCTTGACGACAATGTGAATCACTCAGGAAAACAATGATTAGAATAATTATTTCACTTCACACCCTCTAATCAAATGGTCCAATTTTATAATATGAGGTTCAACAAGCTCATTCACCATTCTTCCTTGTTCTTCTTGTTGCCTCCTGTGTCCAGCCTTCCCTGTTGGCTGATGTTTCCTCCCATCAGTATGAAGCTGCGGCAGGGGAGGTTTAGGTTGGATATTAGGAAGAGGATCTTTACTGAGAGGGTGGTCAAGCACAGGAACAGGCTCCCCAGGGAAGGAGTCACAGCACTGAGCTTGGCTGAGCTCAAGAAGCATCTGGACGATGCCCTCAGGCACATGCTCTGACTTGGCTGGCCCTGTGAGGAGACAGGAGTTGGACTTGATGATCTTCATGGGTCCCTTCCAACTCAGGATATCATATGATTCTATGATCCCGTACCTTCGTGGTCACAGCATTCCCGTGCTGTGCTGTGGTGTAGGTGGGAAGGCAGCAGAGGTACCTGAGCCCCTTTCCTCACGTCTGCCCTTGGGTAGAGAAACATTAAGTTCCTGTGATGAATTTAATTTGTGACTTGTTATGTAATAAAACAAAATATTTTGAGTTAGATGACAAATTCCACAGTAAAGCTTGTGCCAAAGCTTCTGACAACATTCCTTGCATTTTCAAAACCACCTTTCTCTTTACTGTGAAACACAGCCCTCTCTCTGGTGTCACTTACTCTTAGTGAGAACATTACGAACATTTACAAACTCATTAGAAGGAGGCAAGAGATAAGAGACTAGCTGTCTTAAGGACCAATTAGCCGGAAAGCCTCAAGCCACAAAAAAACCTCAGACAGGAAAAAGTGTGGGCAAAATTTTTCTTCAGAGCATATAGGCACTTCCTTGAAATTTGGATTGAAATGTTTAATGATGAGACGTAAGACTGGAGAGCTGTGGGTTTTGGTTGGGGCTTTTTTGTTTTATTTTATTTTTCTTCATTCTCAGCATTTCCTATTACCTACCTCTAAGTAAGTTTCCTGCCAGTATTCGTGGCCTCAGTACGGGGGCTGTGCTCAATCGTACACCCAAGCACCTCACCAGGGTGCGAAAGCCTTGAGTTTCAAGTACTGTTTATAGATGACCTTCTGCTTTGCAGTAATTACCATTTAGAATAAAGAGCTGTTGTGGTATCCCAATACAGCCATTGGTTTGGGTGCAGTACCGCTTAAGTTTAATTAGTGGTTAATTAGTCATTAGTAATTGTAAATGTATAAACTGCAAGCCCTTGTGACCAGCATTGTTGTCCTGAAATGGTTTCAACTTTCATTCATTCAGGGTAAGGTACTTAAGCCACTTTGTTTCTGTATTCAAAGTTAGTACTGAAGTGAAGCCCTGTAAATCTTTGTTCCCTTCAGAGGGGAAAATGTAAATGACACGAACCAGCCACCATTAGATCTTTTAATGCTGGCCTGTTCAAGATGATGTAGTTTAAACAGTGTTTCATAAATCAGGTGTGTTTTAGTGTTGTTTACAGTTCTCCATGTGGTTTTAAAACTGGGGCTATAACTGAAGCGGATGCATGTCAGAAAGGGAAGGTTATTCTGGTTTAAATGTAGACGAACTGGTTAAATGTTCCCTGGCATACCCTTGCTCCCTAACATGTTGCTCAGCAGTTTTAAATTATTATTTTGAATTACTGTCTCACAAAGATTAAGACAAGCATTTCAGTGCAGGCTTCAGTAGATTTATTTTGGAGCTTTTGTATTATGAGTAAAATGGGGTTAGAGTTACTCCCCATTTCCACAGAAAAAGACACTGTGGACTATTGTAAAAACAAAAAATGAAGAAAATGACAATGCTACTTCTAGAGATTGGAAGGCATCTTGGGTCTCTTGTGGATGATTGTCCTGGTTCTAGCCAGGATTTGATTTAGCTATGTAAAAGAAGCATGTTCACAAGAAAGCTGATTTCATAACTCTGCCTCTGTAGCAATGTCGTGGTTTAGCCCTGGCTGGAGGCAGATGCCCACCAAAGTCAGTCTATTACTCCCCTTCTTAGTTGGACAGGGGAGAAAATATATATTAAAGAGGCTCAGGAGTCAAAATAAGGACAGGGAGAGATCACTTTCTTAATGACGTGGGCAAAACAGACTCAACACAAAGTGAAGAAGAGAGAAACTACTTTATTACACTACACTACAAAGAACAGTGAAGAAAAAAAACGGATTTGGGAGTGTGACCAGATCTTAAAACAAGTGTAACCAGAACTTAAATCACTTTCCCCCCACCACTCCCTTCTTAGCAGACTTGAGTCAGGATTTTGCTCCCTTCTTCCCCCCCACTCGCAGTACAGGAGGGGCAGGGACTGGGGAAGTTGGGGTTCTCGGTAGCACCTTCCCCCCACCCCTCCATTCTACGCAGACTTCCCTTTAGCCGTGACCTTGTTCCCTTCTTCCCCCTGCTCACAGCACAGGGGGGCAGGGACTGGGAAAAAAATGGGGTTCTCGGTTACTTCTTCATGAGCTGTTTTCCTTTTCCAGATCTTAAGACACCTCTACCTCTACTTCACTCTAGCCATGATTTCACTCTCTTCTTCCCCCTGCTCGCAGTACAGGGGGTCAGGGACTGGGAGATGGGGGCTTCAGTCAGTCCCTTGCAAGTTAGTTTCCCTTTCAGCTGGTGGGGGGGGGGGCATTCATTCCATACCCTCCCCCTGCTGCACGGTGGGGTCTCACCCACAGGAGACAGTCCTCCATGAACTTCTCCAACATGAATCCTTTCCCTAAGGGCTTTATCTATTCACCAGCTGCCCTGGCGTGGGTCACTGCTATGGCGGGCAGTCATAAATCACAATGTCTCTCAGTCCCAGTCCTCTGTGGGGTCACCAGCCTCCCCCAGCAAACCTGTTCTGGTGCAAATCTCTCTCACTCATCTCTGTGTCTCTGTTCCTCTTTATGGCTGCAAGTGCTGGCAGCAAATTGTTCCAACATAAGGTCACAGCATCTCCTCTGTGTCTCCACCTGCTCCATCCAGCATCGAGCCCCTCCACAGGCTGCAGGTGGGGTCTCGGCCTTTTCCATGGGTTTCTCCATGGGCTGCACGGGCATCTTTCTCTCCAGCACCTGGGCCGCCTCCTCCCCTGCCCTTTCCAGGCCTTGGTGTCTGCACAGCTCGTTACATCTTCTTGCTCCCTTCTCCAGTGGCAAAATGCAGCTGCTTCCAGGTTGTTTTCTCCTGTATGTGATTCTCAGAGGCGCTTGACTATCTTTCTGGCCACGACTTTGGCCTTGAACTGCTCGTTGTTTATAGTTGAGGCTGGCAGAAAACTCCAACTGCTGCTTAAAGAAACCGTCTCAGCAGCACAGCCTCACAAAACTGCAACAAGCAACAAATTATTCCCTTTTTAAAAAGTTTGTGAACGTATTTTAGAGTTACCTGGATGAAATGAGTTTTGATTTTTCCTTCACAATTCAAAGAGCATGGAGATGCAGCCTGTGTCTTGCAGGGATGTAACATCCTAGTCTTAAGACAGCCTCTTTGCAGGCTCTTCTGTTTGGTGGTAGCACTAGCTTTTTTTTTTTTTTCTTGAGATGGTAAAGCCCAGGGAATTTCACCCCTGAGCGTGCAGTAGGAAAAACTGGGACAATTAAGTTGCTTGTCTTTTTAGTTAATTTTTTTTCTCCATGGGTTATGAAAAAATAAATAATTAAAATTGGACTATAAATAACATACTGAACTTGCTCTGCTGCAAGGTACAATGTTGTCCTTCTCAGCAGGAGGACAATTTATACTGTAAATAAAATGAGTTCATTCTGTTGTCCAGGGACCAAAGGGGCAAGTGGGAGAGTAGGGACTAGTGCAAGCTGCACAGCAGTAAGATCCAACTTTAATTTATCAAAACTATCTTTGCTTCTGCGGCTCCACACAATTTAAAGATGACTTTCTCTCAACACGTACACGTGAATTTTATTGAATAAACTCCCTATCTGGTGATATGCT
The DNA here is from genome assembly GCF_964237585.1 of Gallinula chloropus. Lineage (NCBI taxonomy): Eukaryota > Metazoa > Chordata > Aves > Gruiformes > Rallidae > Gallinula > Gallinula chloropus. The sequence continues at coordinate 107,360,482 of NC_140085.1, forward strand.
GTTTTTATATGGTTTATGTGATCTGTAATAGACACTCTTAGCCCTTCCCTCAGATTTGAAAAAGATCGTAGTGGCTGCTGACGCTGTTTTCTAATGTGTTTTTTTAACATTGTGCTCTTCAAATTTGAAGTTCAGGAAAAAATCCTGTATTTTAGTGACAGCAAAATGCCTGCAGCTTAGATTCTTTGAAAAAGTGAAAATGCTTTGTGACATGAATGCAATTTACCCTCTTAACATTCTCGGTACAGTGCTCTCTGATCTGTTTGCTTCCTATGTACTTTCAACCCCACTGAAAATGCCTTAAGGTCCCACTTGATAACACTTGTGAGCCAAAGTGTGCTGAATCTCTGAAAGATGATCAGAGTGGTCTGCAAATTGATGCACATGAGTGTTCAAAAACGACCTGGGAAAGATTGTTTCTTCTAGAGGTTGCTTGTAATTTCAGATTTGATGGTAGTTTTGCTGCTTGGAATTATGTGTACATAATGAGGATTCATTTTTGGCAGATCTTTATTTCTGAGCATTATAGAACATGCAAAATCTGACCTGGAAATTTGCTTTAAAAGGTGGTATCTTGATTGATAATTACTTGAGTAAAACTAATGTAGAAGAAGTAAAGGAAGAATGACAATGATGAAGCAAAAATTAATCTACTGCTTTTATGGGATTTGTGTGGGAAGTTGTTAGAAGAAGGTACAGCTTTAAGGGGAGGGGGGAATCACAGAAAAAAACCAAACAACCTAGCAGTGGTGCACCTGATGGTTGACTTTGGGTTGTTTGTTTTTTTTTTTTTAACTTGAGGTAAGGTATGACTATGACTTGCCTTTTTGATTTTTGTGGAAAGCTTAGAGAGTTGGACAATTTTCCTTTAGTCAAGTTTTATAATTAGAACTGCATTTCATTAGAAGCCTGCTGTCCTAACTCCTCCTGAGGAGGAAACAGTTGATCTACATAAAATAACGCAGGTGTAAACATTATACACCAAGAAAGAGTGGCTAATATGTGTGTGTTAGCATTACATAGAAATAATAGCCAAGTCTGTCCACTTGAAACTGTAAGCATTGTCAGCGTTGCTGCCCACAGGTTTGCTCTTCGGACCATTTTACGCTTACCCTGGATGCCCGTAGAGCTAATTATAGGCTCTTCCTGTGATCTGTACTGAAGTTCACACTGATTTCATGATTGACCCTATTGACCTCGAGTGTTTAAATTAGCGCTACAAAAGTGCTCTAAACCAGCTTGCTAAGTCAACGGCTTTGAAAGCCTCTCATCATTTCAAGACTAGCCTGAAATGTGTTAGCAGGCTGGAGGTCTGTATTTGCTCATGTATACCCTCTGGCCAGGTAACACTGTGCAAACTCACAGGCTGTTTTTTTCTAGTCTCAACAAAATAGATGGTCATCAACATGTGACTTTTTTGTCACCCAGTCATAACTGCCAAATAGTATAACATTTGTACTTTATGCATGCTTCTTCTGAAAGAATATATAGCTGTATTTAGAAGGCCTTTTGTTCCCCTCTAAAATGCAGTTAAATGTATGGAGAACTTTTTTGTCTGTAGAATATATTCTGTAGCCAGTTCAGAATTAGTCATCTTTTGTGCTGAGATTGAAAGAATTTATCAATTCCCACTGTCAAAACATTCTGGATTTTTATATGGCTTACATAATTTCCTTCATATCTAGTAACTGTCTGTTAAGAAAGAGAAATATATAGAAAGGAGTGGAGAGTTATTTTTATTGTAGCTCTGCCTAAAATCTCTGGTCAGAATTATGGTTCTACTGTCTCACTTTCTGTATGTGTGAAAAGAGACAAAATGTGAGTCTCTTTATAATATAGTTACATAAGATTTTATTTGAGAAAAGAAAGTGGTATTGCTTGTTTTGCAGAGACAGTATGGTGGAAGTACACAAAAAAAGAAAAAAAAAAAAAGGTGATCAGGTTTTTGTGACCTCAACACAAGGAAGGTAGATGTTTAAAAGTTCACAATTTCAGGTGCTGAACAATCAGGCCTCGAGTGTCTCCGTGGCAGTAGGCTACCTATGGATCTCTACCCTCTACTTCACCAAATGGATAATCAACAATTTCAAAGATATAGGCTCATGATTTTGAGTTCTGAATATTGGGAAACAAGCTCCTGGTTGATTTAACAAAAAATAACCAAAGAAATCTTTTGTAGAGATGGTAAGAACCTCATTGACTTTCAGTGCAGAGTTTAAGGCATCCCTGCTCTTTTCCCTGGATTTTACATATAGCGTAAATCTGTAGCATGATCAATGAATTAGTGAGAAAATATCTGTTAAACTTGGGAGTCCTACCAGTAGCGGATCACTCTAGGACATAACTCTTATCTTATTTTAGCAAGCTAATGCATAAAGAACTGTGGTTTGGCTTCCAACTTTGGATCTCATTGTTTTAACTTGAGAGAAACTTTTCATTTATATATACTTTGCCCATATCTTACTGTTACAAAGGACAAAAACCACCACTACCCCCAAAAAACAACCAAAACAAATAAAAAGCCACACCCCAGCACCGTTGGAAATGAAAGGCATGACTTTGCTGAAATGCTTGTTAGGCCTCAACATCATGTCAACATCGTAATTAGTAGCAGGAATTTTATTGTGTTCTGTATAGATGAATAAACACATTACCTCCTGATAATCTTTTCCTTGTATGTTCTCTCTTATTCCCTTTGCTTCTATAAAAATTTTATCTTGCAGACCATGAGACTCGTCTTTACAATACCCTTGTGTAGGCAAGTTGCTGTATCACATGTATAAATAGTGACTGATGAAGCACAGTTTCTATGTCTCTTAAGCTTCTGTCCAGTAATGTGACCCTTGGCCATCATTTCTCTTCCTTCTTATGAGCTGCTACTTATAAAACACTTCCACTGGGTTTGTCAATTTTCAGAAATGAAATTAAGCAATTTTGAAGATTAGAATAGTTCTAAACCAAATCAAATTCCATAGTATAACAGATTGTTGTCATCATTCCATGCTTTTCTCTCACCTTAAATATCAGTAGCCTAAAATATGTACAGATTAAATGCACTGTTGGTCAAGCATCTTTCAAACTACCAGTTAACTTTAGCTTCTTGTTAACAGGCAGCATACATGTCCATATGAAACTTTTTGCCTATAAGTAATAGTACTTGGCAGGACAACTAATCATCCTCTTTGGATTGCTGTTCTGCAGTGGAGAAACTGTTTCAGCTCAAGAAATAGTTGGGGATTTTTTAGTGGAAGATTTGCTCGAGATTATGCGGGTTTATTAAACTTGTTAAAATGTTTCACGTTATAGTCATAGAGCGGGAAAAAGAGTCAAAACCAAAGATATGGAACATGTGCTTGCTTCAGCTTTTTCTGTATTCCAAAGTTGTTCTAATTTCCTTATTAAAATTGGATGTTGTAGTTTATGCTACAACTTCTGAATCTAGATGGCAGCCATGCTTTCTCTCTATGCCTGCTCTGAAGTATTAATAGCATTTAGTTGAAGAGAACTTGCAGCTGTTGAAACTTAAAATCTTCACTTATTCTACTAGGGCACTTCTAATTTATGTCACCAAGGTTTTGGGGAAATACATCTACTATCTAGGTGGCAGCTAAACAGCTAGTATCATACATGCTGCAGCAAGAACAAGGCCTCTTTAGAAAGTCTGAGCCTTCCTTCCTTCTCTAGTCCAGGAAATGTGACTGAAGTGTCATTAAGTATAAAAATTAATGAGGAAGGAAGGAGGGGGAGAAGGGATTTTATTTTCCAAAATGTCAGTACTACAAATTTGGTCCGAAACTTGAAAATTAAACTTTATTTTCCCCCTTTCTTCTTCTTTTGTGCTGCATGCAGTAAAATGTCACTGTAAGCAGCTTCTGGAGATTCTTTGACTCACAAAGCCTGAAAATTGCATGAGTGCTGTGCTGTGAGAGGTAGTTCCTCCTTTATGGAGATACTGGAATGTCAGTCATGGGCCTACTTGGATAGACTTCAGATAATAAAGTGTGAAAGGCACCACCATAAACATGTTTGTTTATTGAAAACATACAGACTTAGCACATGCTTATTCCCCATTGGAAATCATGTGCCCAAGCAAAGCTTGTGTGGTCAGCTCAGGCTGTCCTCACCTCCCAGATCTCCCAGTTGAAAGGTGTGTCCCTTAGCGCCTCACGACACAAGGCCTTTGAGAAGTCATGCTTTGCTCCTAGTCACCTTGTACTTAGCAAAGGGTGAAAAGCCTCCTCTTCTCACCTGGATGGGCAGCAGATTCAGAGAAGAGTGTGACTGAGCCAGTGCTTGTGGTTTTGCCCTGAGGCCTTATGGGGCTCATATACGCCACAGGGATGCTGGCTGTGGGTCCGTGGATGCATATGGCCTGTACATCAGGGGTCTCTTGCTAGAGCCGACGGTGAGGTGCACATAGGTGATCCCAGGTATATCCTCCTCCCCATGGCATGGATGGAGGATAATAATATAATACTAATACCTGTTCAGTGTGGCCTCTGGAGTGGCCTGTGGTTCTGCAGACTCAGTGTTACTGTGACTTTGCTTTCAGGCAAGTATTTCACCTTGTTGTTTCCCAAAGGGTTCCTGCAGGAATTGCTCCTTCTGGAGTACAGGGGGGAGAAGCATGCAGACTAAGCTGCATCCTTGGCAGTACTGAATTGTCTGCAGATTGCTGAAGGCACATTTTGGTGCAAGAAAAAAACTTGGGGACGAAACAGAAATAGAAAGAATCAAGGGTGACTGTTGCTTACGATTTAGGGAATTGTTTGTTTTTCTCCCCTTGTTAAAGACCGTGGATCAAAGAAAGATGGATCTCTTTGACCCTTCCTTTCTGATGTTCTTCTAATAACTCTTCAAGACTGAAATTGTATTATTGTAATGTAGTAATTACTTTTCTAATAGTCATTATTTTTCTATTTCATATCTATTCCTATGCTTTCTTTTCAATTAAATCTAAATTCTTTTAGATTTAGATTACAGATCCTGTAGGGTAGGAGTTTATTAAATGCAACACAGAAGGACTGTATACCTTCTCCCAAGGCCATTATGAGGTAACCAAATACTATAATCCCTGGTTATGTGGTGGAGAAATGGAGTCACAGACTTGTCCAAAACTGTAAAGTATTTGGCATGCTACGGAGTTGGAACACAGAAGCTTTCTTGGCCTTATGCCCCAACCACCAATAAATAAGGCTGCTTCTCATTAGGGCTTAAATATAACTCAAGCTTTTGATCCTGTACTGAGGGAGAACCCTGTCCTTGATTTAAAGATGCATTTAGTAAGCTTGTGTTCTTCCATAACTTATTTATGTCAAGCAGATTTATCACCTTATGTTATGTAAGAAGGAAGTGGGCATGTGAGATGCTCCATAACTTGTAATGGCAGGAAGGATGTGCCCCCACCCCCCTGGTTCACCATTCATAGTGTTAGATTTGCCTTTGGAGGAAAATGTGGTGTTTGGGCATGCACCAACATGAGCTCTCCCAAGTGTGTGCTGTTGAAATATTAGGTTACTTCCAGTCATTCTGTTCTGTAAAAATAATGCTGTTTTGAATGCTGTTCTTGCCAAACACTCCTATTCTGAAAGGTTCTTGCTCCCGCTGAAGCTTTGGTTTCTGCAGTTTCAGTACAGCAGGACAACTCTCGCTTCTTCTGACAACTCCATGTGCTGAGCTGTAGCAAGACTATGTTGTTGCAAGTTGGCTTTGTTGAATATTGTGTGGAGTAGACACTTCCCTGTGGTGTTTGGGCACTGGTTTCAGCTGCTCAGTGCGTGCTTCAGTCCTACTAAATCTTCCCTTTGCTGCTGCTCACATTCATCTACCTTTACTTTTGCCTGTGTGCTGGGAAAAGATTTCAACACAGGTACTGTGTGGGAAGCCATTGTAAGTGGTCCCAATAAGAGTAATGTCTTAAGCAACTCTTACTAAATAAGGTAGTTTTTATCTACTTATCAAAAAAAAGTGATGTGAATTCAGCAAAGACAGTTGCTGAATGCAACACTGTAAGATCTAGATATGGAGGAGCATATATCTTCTCACCCACGTCCCTGCAGCTACAGTGGGTCTCACCAGCTGAGATCCCACCTAGCAGGTACTGCTTTTGCACAAGTAGTCCAGGTGGTTAGGGAATGCTCTGGTCTTCCCTGTATCTGATCCAAGCAGAGTAAAACAATTCTGAGTTCGGACCATTTTTAGCAATTGCAGTAGCAAACACTGACATTCCTCAAAAAGGAGAGTGGTTTTCTGAGCCTCTCACAGGCTTATTGTATAGCTCTTAGATATTGAGATAAGAAGTAAGCCTAAATACAACCATTGCAGGATGTTTGATGTCACTTCTGATATGTTTGCAAATTGTATGATTGGGTTGAAATGCTTAACTACGTTTCAATCGCAGTTTCCAGGCTATAGCTTTCTGACCTCTTCCAGGATTTTTCATAGCTGAATTGTGCAGCATTTGTGATTTCTGTTATGGACCTTTCCTGTGTAAGTATCTGAGTTTTTAGCAGAAGAAAATTTTCCTGCAACTTGCTTTGAATTTCAGAATAATCTTCTAAATACAAAGGACTTGAGGAGTTCATGATGCCATATAAATGTTTATACCTGTTGTGACTCTAAACTCCTAGTCCATATGTGTCCATTATCTTAATGGACATGCAAAAATTAATATGGATAAATTAAAAGGAAGTGAATCTACTGATGTATGGATGTAGAAGACACAGCCCTGTACATAACCATAGAAGTGAGTATATTGGAACACTGCAAAGTATTTCTTAGGTCCTCTTTAGCGGCTGATAGTATTGCAGCTCTCCACTATTATTCCCTGTAGTGTCTCGTAATAAATGTTGAAAAGATACTTAGTAATACTTGTGAACATCTGTAAATGATGTGTTGCTCTGGGTTTACTGATGTTCCAGGATTTCAGGCTGCAAATACGAAGGTTTCCAGCAGAGGTCAGGATGATATTGTTAGATATTTTGTAAACGTGTTGACCTGGATAAGATCCTTCCAACACCTTATTCTCACAGACAAAACGTTTGGGTGGTGGTTTGGGTTTTTTTGTTTGTTTGTTTCAGTTTTTAATATGCAGATAAAGCATTATATAATTGTGGGGGTTTCCTCCCCCCCCCGGATTTCATCAGCAACTTTACAAAGTTTGACAAATGTGTCCAGTTTCTTGAGAAACTGTGAAGGTTGGGAATTGAGGAAAAACAGTGGGAAGGAGATGACCCTGAAGGATTAATGCTGCTGTTGAGGTAAAGGTCTGTTACACTGCATATGTTAGGATGAGAGGGCCTGGGAAATGGATTTAGAATTGTTATAATTCTTTATAAAGAGTGTGTGTATCTAAGTGTACCCATACATACAGACATGTATATATATACACACATGTGTGTATGCATAGCGCACATACCTACGCACAGGCATACGTATATACACGTGCGTGCATATATTTTTATCTGAGACTGCGGTATGCATACACAGCAGCAATACTCCAGCAGTCTTTGCTTTGGCCACTTGTTTCTGCTTTGTCATCGTAGCTGCTGTGTTTTGGCTTAAGTAAAAGAGCAGATCTGGCTGACAAGGTAACCCTATGCAAGCAGGGAAATAAGAAATTTTATATTTTATTTTTTTAAAGCCACAGCAATGACTCAATCAGCTTTGCAGCATAACCATGCAAATAAAGGTATCAGCACAAGGCACTGGGCTGCTCAGGGGATAAGGACTGCCTAAGCTGCCACGGTGATGGAAAAGGGGTAGGGAACACACTATTTATTTTTAAAAATTAAATCTTCTTCTAGACTGCATGACATAGTTTTCTGACTGGAGTAGATTTGCGGCGGACCCACAGATAGTGCAGACCCACAGAGTAGGGGTGTGTGCTGGTGCTCTCAGCTAACGCTGTGGGTATGCTCACACACATATGCAGGCAGGTCGCTGAACGCCTCGCCTCATTTATTTTGCATGGTCCAGTGGTGGCTGACGCTGGAGTGCATGTTTCTATTTTCAGGCTTACTTTGGGTTAAGATCTCTCAAATATGCACAGACACGTGCTCACACACATGCTACACACAAGAAGTTAGCCGTGGTGTATATACGTGCCTTCTTGTAACCACAAAGTAGCGGCACTCAGCCTCCACGCTCTCACTGGCAACCACTTTGCGGCACAGCAGCAATTTACACGTGTGCACACACAAGGCTCATTTGCAGCAATGTGTGTTTGGTTCTTCTCTGGGCCTGTGTATGACTCAGCTCTTCCAAGCAGGCTTTCAGTGGGCATCAACTGCAGGCACACTCATGTTCAAAAAGAGCTAATGCAGCCTGTTGTTTACCACCCCTCAGACTAGCTAGAAAAGGCATGTAAAATTCAGCCCCCAAAGTGCAAGCTGGGTAGTGTCTTGATTTTGTCCAGGATAGAGTTAATTTTCTTTCCTGCTAGCTGGTACAGTGCTGTGTTGTGGCTTTGGGATGAGAATGATGTTATTAACACACTGATGTTATGGTTGTTGCTAAGCAGTGCTTATCAAGTGAAGGAATTCTCCCTTCAAGAGGAAGCAGGGAGGAGTCATGGCCAAGACAGCTGACCTAAAGCAGTCAAAGAGATATTTCATACCATATGATGTCATGACGAGGATATAAACCTGGGGGAAGCTGGCTGGTGTGTGATGACTGCTCAGGGGGACAGGCTGGGCATTGGTCAACAGCTGGTGAGAAACTGCATTGTGCCTCACTCATTTCTTTAGTATTCTTTTGTTATTATCATCATCATTATTATTTCCTTTGTTGTCCTATTGAACTGTCTCTGTCTCAACCCATGAGTTTTACATTTTTTCCAATTCTCCTTCCCATCCCACTGAAGGGGAGAGGAGGAGTGAGCGAGCAAGCAGCTCTGTGGTGCTTAGTTGCTGGCTGGGGTTAAACATTGATGGTTACCTAAATGGAGGAGATGACATTCGCCATCTCTGAGTACATAATGTTGTAGAGGAAGATAAATAACTGAGGGTGAGGTGCAATAAGATGAAAATGAATTAAAATCTCCTTTTCCTCATATCTATTCTAAGTTTTCTTGACAATAAAGCTTTTATCAGACCATGTTATGCTTTCTAAGGTGGAAGTGGTGAAAATTCATATTGCCAGTGATATTAATAGCCAGACTGGAAAAAATACTCTGCATGTAGGGAGTGAATCAAGAAGTTCAGTGAAACATATACAGTTGCTTAGTTGGTCCTTTTTGATCTATTTATTGTGAAAAAATAAAATTAAATATCACGCTTTATCTCTCTTGTTCATCCACATAGATGTTTCCTCTTTTCATGGAAGGTAAGAATACCATGAAATTGAGCAGTTCTGGACCAAGAGGGCTGCAAATGAAATAAAGTAATACTCTCTCACATTATGTGCTCCAAAATGTATCATAGTAAGCAAAGATAATTTGGAAATGACAAGGTCATCTTCCATTTTGGCAAGTTAGGTTTTCTTCCCAAAAAGGGGGCTGCTCTTGTCACAGTGATTTTTATAAATTTAGAAGTCTGCCAAACTAGGATATCAATGTGTAGTAAGATGAATGTCTTACTTTCACAGAAATCTTGACAGAAGACCATCAATACATTGGCCCTGAGATACAATTATTGGGTAAAGAAAAGTGGTAATTCTCTCAAAGTCAGGGATATTCAGCCCGTTAAGATCAAGCTCCTTCTGAGCTGAGAACCACCCAGGTGCTTGAAATTTAGGTTCATCTTCACTAATCAACTATTTAAAAAGTAATTCTATAGCAGAGGTACATGCCAGACTTCACTTCGGTGCCTTTGTATTGTTTGACAGTAGCACTGAGGTTACTTGGGGTTTCTAAAGAATTCTATTTGAGTGTTTTTAGCTCAGTCTAGTTTTGCCTGTCTCTGCCTGGCCTTTGCACCCCGTGTAGCAACACAAAGCACAAGCACTACATATATGCTCAAGCTCTGTCAGCTTTATGCTGTTGGGCTGAAGCAAGCTGTGTTCCTGCAGAGGCCTTCCAGAAGTCAGTCCTACAGCTCTTCAACTTCCCCTGGTAGCCATTTTCTGTCACGGGCCTGACTTTAACTCATCTTTCCCATAAACAGTGGACTTTGAGATGATCTTGTGCAATGGGACTCATCCTGTCTCACCCCAGACCCAGCTGGATCTGAGCGAGACAGTGCTGAGTGTTACCAGGACTGTCTTAAGTTGGGTGCTGATACTGGGTCCTGCTCATGTTTGTCTTCATGACTGGCTGCATTCCGTTATGCTAGTGTGCAAAGCCTGTTGTCTAACCAGAAAGCTACCACCCCAGGCTTCATCAGTGGAAGGTCCTGGTCTCTTGCTATACTTGAGCTAAAACGTTTTCCGTTGTAACTTATAGTGTATCATAGAATCATATGATATCCTGAGTTGGAAGGCACCCATCAGGATGATTGAGTCCAACTCCTGGCTCCACACAGGGCCAGCCAAGTCACAGCATGGGACTGAGTGTGTCATCCAGACGCTTCTTGAGCTCAGCCAAGCTCGGTGCTGTGACCACTTCCCTGGGGAGCCTGTTCCAGTGCCCGACCACCCTCTCAGTAAAGAACCTCTTCCTAACATACAGCCTAAACCCCCCCTGTCACAAGTTCATGCCGTTCCCTTGGGTTCTATCACTGGTCACCAAAAAGAGGAGATTGGCACCTGCCCCTTCGCTCCCCGTTGTCAGGAAGCCACAGATTGTGATGATGTCTCCCCTCAGTCTCCTCTTCTCCAGGCTGTACTAACCAAGGGACTCCAGCCTCTCCTCATAAGACTTCCCCTCCAGACCCTTCACTATCCTCGTTGCCCTCCTCTGGACACTATCCAATATTTTTGTGTCCCTCTCATGCTGTGGTGCCCAAAACTGCACCCAGTACTCGAGGTGTGGCTGCAGCAGCACAGTGTAGGGTGGGACAATCCTCTTCCTGGACTGGCTGGCAATGCCTTGCTTGATGCACCCTAGGATGCAGTTGGTTCTCCTGGCTGCCTGGGCATCTCTGCAGCCCTATCAGACTAGTGAGAAGGAATATTCTTTTCAACTTTGCCAGCTTCTAATCTTCCTGGCCAAACTCTTCTTTCTTCTTGAGTCTTATTACATCTATTATGTCTGCTTTGTCAAAAACAGTGAGAAAGGTTGGTGAGGTTTTTTTGTTTGCTTTTTTTGTGGGGGTTTTTAGTCCTTTTATGCTGCTAAGTAGAAAACAGCAAATTCTACCTCATTGTTTAGAAGGTGTGAAAAGGATAAAGTCAAAGCATGCATCTTCCTTATTGGTCAAAGCACAAAGTTAATGCTATAAAAAGAGAATGTATTGAAGAAATAAAGCACAAAATTATTAGTAAATGCCAGCTACTTCGTCTGGAAGAAAACATCTTCTTATTTCTGCAACATATAAAGCACCTGTTTTTCAGGGTGCTGTTTCAAGAATGTGCTGCCCTGAGAAAGAGGCCTGTTGCAACTGTAGTTATTGCTGGATAATACCTCTGCACTCTTTGGCTTCCAATTTAAACGCAAAGATCTGATTAATGCTTGACTTTCATTGCATAATTAACTTTTTTTGCCTTCAGGCTTACTTCAATTTTTCTGATCCCTTTGTAGAGAGGTAAGAAACTTTACATTCTAATTAGCAGTAGTTTGTTGATTGAAATTTAAACTGAAGGTGGCACAGAGCATCAAGGGAGCAGGCTCTGCTCCTCCTTTTTGCCTGTACCTCTTACCTGTAAATCAGAACATGAACTTTTATGTTTCAGATCCACAAAGTGCTCACCTTTTTGACCTCTGATATCCAAATAGCATCTACTTAAGTATTTCCAAAGACAGGTTTTTCTCTATTGCTGTCATAATGTAGTGAATACATGTAACAATAGACTCCTTTTACATGTGGCCTGCTTTCAAATTTAATTCATTTAATACACCAAATATTTAATAACCAAAAAGTTATCAGTAGCTGTCTCAATTTTGATAGAAAGAATATAGTGTTGATGACTATTTTCAAATCATGGTTTGGACAGCAAATGCAAGCTGCACATTCTAAATCTTAAATGTTTATCTGAGTACGATTTTAGCAAATCTTATGACAACGCAAAAGATTAAATTCTGTTGTGTTTAATTCTGTGTTGATCTCTGTCCTGTTGTGTTTACTGTTGCCCCGTTCCATATGCTCCTTATTTATGTGCACCTGCCTCCCAATTAAATCTTCATTAACATGCACATCTGCAGAAGCTCTACTTGCTTTCATCCCACTTGAAGCATTAGATGTTTTACACCATATATATTTCTAGCTGACTTTGCGTTTCTTTTGGAAGTTCAGAAGAAGTGAGGTGAAAAACCTAGAAGTGAAAATCTCCCCAGTATCAGCAAAACTTTGGGACTCAAAAGTCTTGCTAAATTTTGCTCTGGCTTCTGTTTTTATTGGTATACATTTCGCATTTCTTTGTATTCACTGCAAATGTAAATGTGTATGACAATTTTCATTGTAGAGTTTGGGACTGACTGTTGTCCAGAATAGTTGATACTCTTCCCAGAAAGGTCTTATTTATTTAGTAAGAGACCTTCTTCAACGGTCTCCAAATGGTGGAACTGGTCACAATGGGAAGCAAGCCATCCACTTTGCTGCAGCACTCAAGGAAAATAAATTTACCCCTGCTGCCATTAATGCCTTAAGTAAATCATGTGCTGTACATATGTTGTGTACATGTTCAAATGAACTTGTTGAAAATCTGAGTGTGTAAGAAGATACAGCAAATGCCCACTGGTATAATGATTGGTCTCTTCTCAGTACTACAAGTGCAGAATTTATGCCTAGAATACAGAAACTGAATTGCTTTTGCCTTGCTGCTAAGGCAAAAAAAATACAAAATACAAAATATAACCATTACTTCAGGTCACCACCGAGGTCGCTGACAGCACAGCATGGGGGATTCAAGTATAGCAGCATGACTGCAACTAGCTCATGGCTCTGAAAGAGATCTTTAGTCCTCACTGCTGCTGTATACTTAAATTGGAAGAAGCAAGAATATGTTCTTTTTTTTGTTTATTTACTTTTTGAAAAAGTAAAGAAAGAAAACTTTAAAAGTGAAATTTGAAAAGAATCCCTTATAAGTGAGCATTACTGTCAGTCCTGCTGTATACTGTTCCATGGAGATGTTGTCTGTTAAATTAGTAAAGCTGAGGGTGAATGGGTTGGTGGGGAGACCCCTCTGCAATCCATGCAGTGCTTGCTTTAATAATTGGATATGGTCCTGTTGTCAAACTGTAGTCCAGCTTTTATCATTCTTGGCAGACAGAGCAGAACAACACTCTGGCACTTGACCTGCCCATAAAAACTTGAACAGGAAACAGCAATAAATAATCCACTCAAAAGGCCCTTGAGAAAAGCATTACACTTGATTCCTTATAGGAATTGCATGCTACTCCAGGGGGAAAGTGTGGGCTCTTTCAAAACACGAGCTTTGTATTGTTAGCTTTTTTTTTAATAGATTTTACAATGAAATGCCTCAATGGCAGCTTGAAAGATAATGTTTTTGTATATAGCAGAGCTATATAAACTGTTTCCAGTTTTATTCCTTTTAATCAATGTAGAAATCAACTTAATAGTATACACATACATGTTCAAACAGTGTCCTCATTATTCCAGAGCTGGTCCTGTCTTCTTTCAACTTGGAGGCCTGATTCTTCTTGTTCTGTTTTACATGGTAACCTTTATCCTTCTGCAGCTAAGTTTGACCCCAAATCCCATACCTCAGTTGTAGCATCCCTGTTAACTTGGTGCCTGGGTGTTGAAATGGGTATGGAGTAAGAATACTGTTCCAGGGTCTCTGGAAATCTCGTCTTGGTTTCTGAGGAAAGTGGAAGGGTCTTTTAGTTCTCAATTCTCTTTCGAGCCTGGAAGAATAGCCTGATTTTAGTTTTATTTTTGTAATGTATTTATAGGCTCTGGCAGCGCAATCAGTTCTACAGACATTTGCTTTAATCTCTGGTTTCTCTAATGAAGCGACTTAGAGAATTAGGGGCATAAATTGTAGTGGTTTTAGTCAAACAGTGGAGTAAGTTTCCTTTTCATGTGCAATAATTTGATTTTGTATGTTCATTTCAGCACCCTGTATGAATCTGTGAGGAAAAAAGGTAATCTTTAATATTTACCAAGAGTAGTCTGAGAGAAAAAGGTTTATGCAGATTATCACAGTTCTCACATTTAACAAGTTGAAATGATTAGTAGTTAAAGTGCAGCGGTTTGTTTTGTTGATTTTGAGGGGGGGTGTGTGTTGTTATTTTCAACCATATATTCCTTGTTCCAGCTCTCCTAGCTTCTAACTAGATTAAAGAATTTGGAAAAAAATTTCCTTTTTATTTTTGAAAGCTTCATTTTTGATGATATCAAGTGTAACTCATTTTTCCAGTCTTTAGAAGCCAAACTCCTGGATTTTTGGCTGGTTAGATGTGTCAGTTTTATTGAAATTGTTCTCTTGGCTTGCTGAAGCTACAAGTATTTAAATATCAGGACAGTGATAGCTAAAAGCCAGAAATACTATGAAATATTTTCCAATTTGACAGAAATGTTGTTTTTCAGAAATAAGCAGTATGCTACATGAAGAACAGATTAAATGAGTTCTAGTTGGTGTTAGTCTTGCAGCTGGTCTGAGTGCAAACGTTGCAGACCCAAATGAACATGAATCTTCTTCTTAGAGAGGTGCAGAAATTTATACCCCCCCTTAGTTGCACTTTTTTCCCATTTATTCCTGCACTTTAGCCTCCCAAAAAGCACTTTGAATAACTAATGCAGGAAGGTACTAGGGTTGACAGTTGATTAATTTCTTCAGTGTTCTCACTTATTATATATGGCACACGCTAAAGTTATGTTGGTGGCAGTGAGGCCCATATTCATGTGAGCTTCAAACCATCCCAGGTCTTTAGCTGGCAGTGTGATCCATTTTCTGACCCATCCGTGCCAACCAGATGAAAACAAACGCCCATTACTGCTTGCATGAATTTGCCCGTTTTGCATCGGTGCAAGAAAGGGGTCGCAAACGAAATGCAAGGCAGTACACAGTCAGTCACCGCTTGCATCCCAGCCATAGGCCTGCTGAGATTTGCTGGTAGAGCTATCTCAGTGCACTGGAATATCTCATTTATGTGCTTCACTGCTCGCTCTTCCCTTTTTTTTTTTTTTTTTTTTTTTCCATAAGAAGCAGTATACTGCAAACAGCTCAAATGTCTTGAAATTTTGATAATTTTTCAGCCAGACTGGAATGCATGTTATTTGGTAGCAAGGATGGGTAAAACCATTGTATTCTGTGTATTAAATAATTGTTAGGTTGTTAGCGTTGTCTATTTAATTTTTCAAATATTCCATTAAATGTTTAAAAAGGTTAGTATTGTGCGGCTTTTGCAAACATCCACATTTGGTGTAAATCTAATTTATTTTGCTGGGAGGTTTAGCCTTATACCAAGTATTTGTTTGCCTACGTGGAATTCATAGTTTGGTGGAGAACTCATTTACTTATTTACTAATTTTCTTGGTTATTGACTATGCAAAAGTTTCCACTAATGAGAATTCTTCCCTATTGTGAATCATTAATACATTAAGTACACTTCAAATTCCTCCAGTAATGATACAATGAGAATTGCTTAGCTGATTTAAATGACACAGATGTAGTACTAATTATACATTTTAAATTGGCAACAAACACAATTAATTTGCTGATTATCTAAAACAAAAGTAAACTTTTTTATTATAGTAATTTACTGTAATTTATCACACAGCCATTTTCTTTGTATAATATTTATGCATTTGACAAACCTACAAAGAGAGATGTAATTAGACCTGTTTCATCCATCACTGGCTGCCTTTTAACCAGAGGTCTTACGTGAACAGCTTACAAAGACACTATCAGATTAACCAGATCATAATGGTGGAATCTTTTAAATCAACAAATGGAAATATTTTTTTCGCTAGTAATTTCTGTGGATTATTAAAATTGAATTGTTTTAATTTAACTTCCATTATTTGAAGGTATTTTACAGGGCTGTTGTTTGGATGGTGGTTTGATTTGCTGTAGTTTACCAGATCTGTTTGTGTTTAGATTGCAAATTCTTTTGGGAAATTGAAACAAAATTAATTTATGGGCATTTTTTGAAAAAACACAGCAAACCAAAAATCTTTCTCCCCCAATGGCAACAACCCCCTGCCTAAGCTGCTCAGGCCAGTTTAGAATGATTTGTCCAAGGATTTGAGAAATCAGAATGAAGCCATTAAAACATTTTCATTCAAGCCTAGATTTTGGGTATTAAAAATCTGAGAGTGTCTATATCAAGCCCGTTAACCAGGTCATTTATTTACCTATTAAATACTGCCTTTAGAGAGCTTTATGCTGGTGCTCGTAGTGCAACTGAAATTTGCCCGATGAATGGCATAATTGAAACTGTCTTTGGAGTTTATTTTAACATAGAAGAGACAGGCATATCTTCTAATTATTGGCTCTGTGTCCTGGTTCTGGTCAGGCTTGAGTTCAGCTACCCAAGCAGCCAGCACAGGTGAGCTGAGTCAGCCTGGGCTGTTTCCACACCACCTGAATTCACTCCCCCATAAATGGGGCTGGTCGGGAGGAGTGCTCCTGGGTGCCTCCAGGGCAGTCTGAGCGCAGCTGGGGTTTTGGGCTGGTCCTTGTGTTGGTGGAGTACTCTGTACTATCATTGGGTAGGTAAGGTACTCTGAGTTATTACTGGGTGTGTGAATTTTGTCCTGGGTTTTTGTTCTTTCCGTGCTTGTCAGTAAACTGTCCTTATCCTTGACCCAACCCACGGGGCTCTGTCTCTTTCTCCTCCAGCAGTGAGCAAGCAGAGTGTGGTGCTCAGCCACTGCCTGGGGCTGAACTACCCCAGTTCTTTAAAATGACCATAGGACCAGGAATTAAAAATAACAGACTATAAACCAAGCCTCCCACCCACCCAGCTTCCTCCTCTCCAATGCAAAACAACCAAAAAACTTCTCTTAGATGCTTATTCTGTATTTAAAACATCATATATGCATTAGTAATGCTTTTACTTATTGAAAGTTTATTTAGAAATTTTGTACGTTTTCAGCTAGTGTTACTGTTGTGGCAACATGGGCTAGAGAAGGTCTGTGCCTTCCTCATGCTTGAGGTCTCATTCTAGATGAACACTCAGATAGTTTTCCATGCAATGCTCCAAAGGCAGAAATTTCATCTCTTCCTTTTTCTGGGTTCAATAGCGGTATGCAGTCCCCTCTGTGAACAATTCCCCTTGTGATGATTTTTCCCACAATGGAAGTTAATTCCACTGAAATAATGATATATCTAAGTGGAGAATGGGAACTATGAAAGAGAGTCCAGAATTTAGTTTCCTTGGGCACCATCAATAGCAGTGTCAGTGACAACAGGTGCCAGCAGCAGCGGAGGTCTCATCCTAGATGAGCAGAGCTAAATTTGAAGGTGCACCTCTATTCCCTCTTCCAGCATGTTCATTTCCCCACATCACCTATCTCCAACTAGAATCACAGCCACATGCCAAGAACTGCCCTTCCAGCTGTTTTCCCAAACCCTGAAAATATGCTTTAAAAAAAACAAACCCAAAAAACCCAGCCCAAACTTATATTATATTTATGACGATGAAACAACTACTTACTGAGGAAAAGCATTTCTTTCTTTACTTATTTCTGATTTATAAAACATGGGCTTGGTAAGAAGCACCTCCAGAATGTCTTTTCTCCTTAATTTTGATTTATTTTTCTTGCCTTATTTCTTTTCAGGAGGGAAGATGGGTAGTAGTAATTGTGTAGGTATGGCTGTGCAGTTATTTGGAAACAATTAAGATTTCCTTTTTAAAGTAGAAAATAGCTATTTCATTATGTAATATAATTTCACTGTATTGTACCTTTAAAAAGAAATATGCAGTTGTTCTTGAACTATTAAACTATATGTGTCACCGATTTATCCTGTTACTGAAAGGATCTCATGTGTCACTTGGCAGAATGACAGCTTTTTTTCCCAAGTCTATTGTATAATTGTGTTTTGTTAGCTGTTTTTGTTTTATAAATACTGTACTAAAGGGATCTCTGAAGATCAAGATTTTTGATGCAGTATTTTTCTTTGCTGTTCTTTGATGTTGACCTTCCACCACTCCCATCACAGCAACAAGCGCAGCATTTTGTTCTCAAAAAAGTTACCAATTCTATGTCAGGAAAAAAAGCGTTTATTTTTCATGTCAGAGTTTTTGCAAGCAGGCTGACTCAATTCCAGCAGATTCCTTGCTTGAAACTCTTCTGAAACAATTTTCCCAGCAAAATGAGGTTTGTGAAATTTTTCTTTATTTCAAAAATCTGCAGAGAGGCTCCAGTGCTACCATTCTTCGTGTGTTTAGCTACAGGAGCTTGCAGTACTCCTGTAGAGCATTGGTATATGTTCTTCTTCCTACTGAAAATTTCCTCTTCTAGCAAAAGCAGCAGCACGTGTTCTCTCGTTGCCTGTACACTTAGAAACAGGAGAAACTTCTCCTGTAATATTTAATTAAAATCTTATTGAAAAATAATTGAATTAGTTCTTGTCCTATCTCTTGGTAGTTATGGAGAGAAATTATTTGTTGCCTACTTTGTAGCAAGTTCTACATATTGGAAGTCATTTTTAAGCCCTTCCTCCTGCTTAATCTTCTTTTTACTAAACAAATGCAGTTCCCTTAACCTTTTTTCCCCAGGGCATGTTTGTGAAACATCTCAGTCTTAAGGTTTCCCTTAGGGTTCTGTGCATTTTCTCTGCCTTTCTCGAGGAGAAATGACCTAACTGAATAGGGTTTTCCAGCTGAGTCTCCTGGTTGCCAAGAGAGTGGAAAACTTACCTCCCAAGTCTTGTGCATGACACTTGAAAAAATATTTTTCAGATTGACATTTACCAGTTTTGCAAGAGCATTACATCTTTGGCTTCTGTTCCTTTTCAGCTATTATAACACATCAGCTCTGCTTCCACTGCTCCTGCTTAGCCAGGTAGCTCCCATTTTACAGCGTGCTTTCTTTTAACTTTGTTTTGAGGTGGAATATTTGAATTTTGCCTTCCTTGAATTGAATCCTGTTGGTATTACAACGCTGCTCCAGTTTCTGAAATGAGTCCGAAACCTGATCCTGCTCTCGAGGGTGCCTGCAACCCCTCCCAGCGCAGCGATAGCTGTAAATGTTATAACTTATTTGCTGTCCAAGTTACTAAAGTATTTGAAGCTCAGCAGACCTTGCGTGATACAGCCCTCCAGTTTGACAGTGAGCAGTTTCTTCTGGACTTGTTCTTCGAGTCATCAGGGCTGATACAACTGCTCTGCATGCTCTGAATTAAATGCACGGATTATTCTGCGCTATGTTTGTTAAAAGGAGGTGTGCATGAGCGGCAGGGGGGAGGGCTTGGTCCCTGGCCGTGAGGTGAGGGGCAAGCCTCAAAGGGGCATGATGACTTCTTGTGCTGGCAGTGCCTCAGCGTGCTTAGCTGGAGGAATCCCCTGGAGTGCAGGGTGAAGCAGGCAGGCAGCCTGTGGCTTGAATGAGAGGGAGAACTCTGCAGAGGTCAGGAAGCGAGCGCACAACCGTGCCTCAGAGGCTTGTTGTAGCAAGATGTTGCATCCTTGAAGGGCAGACTGTGTTCTCCAGTCTTGGTGGCAGCTCTCTGCGGTTTCCTGGGTTGCAAAATATGTCCGCCTGTTCTGCCCTGGGTCCCTAGGACAGTGGCATCTGGTGGGGTGAAAGCTGTCAGTCCTCCCTATTGCTAATCATTCTGTTCTTGCATTTACATACCAAGATGAGCAGGAGTGAGGTTTAGAGATATCTTATAGAGAATGAAGTTGTGTTTTGAGATTTTTCTCTGTGTGGCTATGTAAAATTTATATCTAGCCTTCTAAAGAACTTAGATTGGGGCCGGAGCCTGGTGTGGTGTATAAAGTAGTGAGGAGTTAGGGGAAAATCCTTCCACAAAATTACTGTGGCCTAAAAGTGTGCTTTGCATTGTGTCATCTCTACTGGGCTGAGGGGCAGAAAGGTCGCTGAAGAAGCAGTCATCTTTTTCAAGCCTTCTTCCTTAGTGGATACCAGTGGATGAATTTGTCAGGATTACTTTTCTGTTATTGAATTAATGTTTAAACTATCTTTTGAGACATTGATGCTAAATGAGATTGTGAAATTCTATTCTAATTATATTCTGCAAACACTTGCAGCTGTCCTGGGGTCTCCAAGTTTACAATGTTGGTCTCAAACCACTCAGTCAGAAATTCTTGACCTGATGAGAGTTTATTTGTTCTCTTAAATGAACTATGATTTATACAAGAATATCTTCTCAGTAGATTTGAAAAATAAATAATCAAAATTATCTAAGCGTAGGAGATTTATTGTCTGGCTCAGCTATCATCTCCAGGAATCCAAGTTCACAACCTGATAGATTTTATAGCTCGGACGACTAACTGATATAATGACATGGCCTTTTAGATTTGCCAGCTGTAAAACTAATTTTGGCAAGAAGACTGCCCAGATGTATTCCTGACTGTCCTCAGCCTGAACTGGGTTAGTACAGACTATAAATAGCTTCATAAATATTTTACTACGTCTACATTTTCATCTTGATGTAAAAGAATGGAGGAAAGATTGTTCAGGTTCCCCCTGAGCGATACTGAACAGGGCGAATTAAAAAATGGCCCTTAGAAGTCAGTTTTCTCATATTTCTGTAATATCCCCCTTTTTTGTCTGAGCAATTCGTGGTAATATCAGCATCTCCTCTTCATATAGAGGCTGGTGCTGAAATAATGGCCACAAAAAAGTGGCAGTTGCTGTTAACTTCAGCTAAGAAGAGACCCTTACCATGGATAACTTTTTTGTCCATAGGGCTTTACCTTAAGAAGGAGGTGAGTCACAGAAGAAGTGTTGTTCAAACAAAAGGGTGAGATTTTGTATTTGTTTTTTATCTGCTGTTCTTATGGGGAAATTGTGTCCCAAAAGTAAATGCTAGCTTTCAACTGAAGATAGGTATGTCTGTGCTGTCAACCCGAGTGCCTACACCTATCTCTATTGAAGTTAATTTATTTATTGAACTTTGACAAGTTATTAGCCAAACTTATCTCAAAGGATGTTCGCTGGCAATTTATGGTACAGAGTGCAATGTAGAAATCACAAGGTAATCTACGTTCATTTGTGTCCTGTGGCTGCAAGAGAAGCATCACAGCTTATATTTAGAATTTACTTTTTTTTTTTTTTTTTTGGCAAGAGTATCTTCCCCCGCCCCAATATTTGAGAGGAATAAAAAGAAAGAAAAGAAGAACAACCCACAAACAAATCTCCTTGCTATTCTTTGAAAGAAAGCTAGCTGGCTCATGATCATTTGTATTTATTTTAGGGAAATACAAGAGGTGTTTTAAGGCACTGTTACTAGAGATATCTACAGCAATTTGTGACATTGATCTCACCCAAGTTTTGACTACAGCAAATCTCAGTACTGTTCACTCCTTTGGCAAATAAGCAAAGCTTTGTGCTTATTTTGAAGTTTTATCATAGTAAAGAGAGTTTAAGCATGTTCTTATTATGTGGTGTATGGGAAAGTGCTTTGCTTGTGTGGAAATTAAGGTTTGGATTTGATAATGTGCAGCTTTCCTTATTATTCAGGGCAAAGTCTGGGTCCATGGCAGGTGCGGGCCACAAAATCGATGTTATTTCATTCAAGTAACCACTTGTCTGTCTGATGCCTCTAATCATAGGATCATCATAGAATGGTCTGGGTTGGAAGCGACCCCAGGGATCATACAGTTCCAACCCCCTGCCCCAGGCAGGGCCAGTAACACCCCACCCTGGATCTCCACAGGGTTGCCCAGGGCCCCATCCAACCTGGCCTTGAACACCTCCAGGGATGGGGCATCCACCACCTCTCTGGGCAGCCTGTTCCAGCACCTCACCACTCTCTCTGTAAAGAACTTCCCCTTAACATCTAATCTAAACCTTCCCTCCTTTAGCTTCAAATCAGATGGATTAGTGTTCCTTGGCTTTCCTTTCCAAATCTGACGGAAAAGAAAAGAAGTTGTCTTAAGTAGATTCCTTGCCTGCTCTGTAATTCTTAGAGAAAGCCAAAAATCCCACAAACAATTCTCTTTGCTTGCTCTCCCAAAGCCTGCACTGGTGTGTATCACAGGTGTGATGCTGAGACAAAAGTTGTCCCACTTCTGTAAGCTATCTGAATTTCTTTTTTATGTGTTAAAAATAACTAATATAAAAATATTGAGGAGAAGAAAGAGAATAAAGCATTCTGAGTCATGATCTGTGAAGCAACTTGCATACCATGTATATATTGGCACCCTATATAGTTTTTATTTGATTTTTTGTGTAGTTTGACTTGTTACTGATAATTTAATTTCAAACTGCAAACACCAAATATCCAGGGGTCTCTGTGCTCACATCAGTACATCAGTAATAAACTTACTTAATTTGTAACTCTGTACATGTATGTTTTTCTTCAGAGTGCTGTGATCAGGTTTACAAAAGATAGAAACTCCAACTCCTAAAATTTCTTATAAAAAAAGCTTTAAATGGTTTCCCTTTTCAACGGCAGCCTTTTATCACTCAGTCTTGATTTTTGTTTTTAATGCTAGCTATTTTTCTTAATATTATGCCACTTAGCGACTGATGTTTTTGGATGTACCTGGATTAATTGTACAAAGTAATATGGATTAATTACTAAAGTATGACAGAATTGAAAATTAGTTTTATCCTGTTTTGGATAATCAGTCAACTGAAATAAAATGGTGAAAGCTCGCTGTTTAAAAGCTTTGTTTTTCTGATTTCACTAGTCTACCTTCAAATAAACAGGGAAAAGAAAGAAGACACAGGTATGGTTCTTGGTGCTTTGTGTTTTGGTACAGTGGGCAGTCACTTCAAGACCAACAGCAGGTATTGGACTGGAGATCATACAGATATTTCTTTCATGGGGTTGCACTGGCAATAGAAGTGAAGAAGATGCTGTGATATTCTGGAAGGTTTGAACCTGAATGTTTAGGTGTTAAAGGTGTCCTAAAATTGTTTGGATCAGATATACACCCATAGAACAGACAAGTCTTCTGAAAATACCTCTGAATATTGCTTTGCTGGTTAGAAGCAGTGCCATTTCAATGATTTATTCTAATTCTCCTTTGGAGAGTCATGAAGCTGGGGGTGGAGAAGGAGGTTAAAGGACTTTTTGCATATGCCTTCCTTGTCTCAAACATTTATTCTGTCAAACAATAGCTGAAACTTCTTGGCTGTTCCCTGTGGTTAAAAAGAAGCAGAGGACTCTGAGCAAGCTAAACCTCATCTTTACAATGTCAGAGCTCAAACTATACTAACCCTCATAGTTGTCTCCAAATATGTGCCAAGTGTCTTGGACAATAGAACTAAAGCAACAGATCTAGGCTTGCAAGTTCTCCACTCCCCCCCCGCCCAAATTATTGGTTGATCACAATGTATATTTTATACTCCATGGATAAATGTGTTTTATTTTATACAGGTCGATTTATGCACTTTTTTCTCAAAGACAAACTCATTAGCTATCAAGAAGCAGACCAATGTTTGTCTTAGTACTGTGATGACTCTTAGGTAAAGGAATAGGAAACACTTTTTCCATGAATCAGACTGACCATCAGTAGAGTTTTGTTGCAGTTACAGATTTAATTAGTCTGTTAAATATTTCATACCCACACCAAAGTAAAAGTTTTCCATCAATTACATCTAGGCACTACAAGCCTAGTAAAAATGCCTACAAGGACAAGTAATTCCTAGCTGTTATGAAGTGCAGACACTCAAGAGTGTACAGAAATGCCACTTATCTTTTGTTCCTGTTTTATCATCAGAGTTTTACCACAACAGAGTTTGAGGAAAAGGGATAAACTTACTCTATTTTACATGGTACAACAATTTTAAAATCATATACAGGAGTGTGGTCAGCATCTCGAAATTGAAAAAAAGGAATGGTTGTTCTTATTCTTTCTGAAGAAGTTTTCAGTCTCTGATATTGCACAGTCACATATTAATGAAGAATCAGCGGTGTCGCTTAGACTTTCAATTAATTGATAGTGACACATGTATTTTGTATCTCTGGCTTGAAGCAGTTTAATTTTATAGAATAAGTTATTACCATTTGAGCACTGAGGAGAGAAAAATCTGAATGCTTCGATGTCTGCTGATCATTGCCCAGTTGTCCTAATAGAAAGGCTAATAAGTTTGAAGGTTACACAATTTTAGAAGTATTTGCTGCAGGGCACTGTTACCTCAGATCTGCTTTTAACATGCTCAGTTGCCTGCTCAATATGATGTGTGAGATTGTGTTGGTAACATAGGTATGTTCTTACTGGGAGATGGAAAAAGTGATTATCAATAGGGAGGAATATACTGTTGGATGGCAGCCTTTTGAAAGGGAAGTTACAGTGTAGTTCTTAAAATATTGTACCATGAATAATTCCTGGTTACAGAAAGAAAGAATCTGAAAGCTGTTCGGTAGCCTTACAATGGAATCTATAACTTGAAACTAAACAGTAACAACAAAGAGAAGGAAGAAATTAAGTAGGAACTCTTCATAGAAGGACATCAGTATTTGAGGGCTGCAACAGGCAATTTTTATATTTCTTGTTTGGAAAGTGTTTTAAGAAAAAAAGGAAGTGGTGCATAAAAAGACATAAAGAACAATATATGAAGAAATGACAGCAACTTAAGTATCAGCTAGGGTCAGTTTATCCCTGTCCAGATTACATGTACTTGATTTTCTGGTAGGTTTCTCTGGTTGCTTTTTTTAGTTGTTGTTTGGTTTCTATGTTTGTTTTTCAAAAAAAATATATAGGATTTGCTGAAATTAACTGGCCCCTTTGGAATCTATTTTGCATTTAAACTGTAACATTTTCAAGAACATGGATTTCATTTGTTGGGCTATGGAAAAGCAATTCTATTAAGCCTTTTCCAACATGGAATGAGTGATGGAGAGAAAAAGAAGGGGGAAACTGTGGGGAAAAAATGAAGGCCTATGGGTCTGAGTTTTGTGTTCAGTCCTAAGAAATACACAAGTGTGAAGCCCAAACAATTTTTAGCATTCCAGGTATTCAGAGCCTTCTAGGTCTCTTAAAAAGACAAGCTGACTGGAAAATGTTGATGTTAAGGTGACTAATATTATTTGGTGATGAGATTAGGGGGGGTTTAATTTACTTTTTCTATTTATTGCTTTAAAACAATAACAAACTAAAAAAAAAATGTAATTTTCTGAGATATATGTAATTCTCCAAAAAAGAAAAACATAATTTGTCCTTAAATCCTTTCTGCAATGTTACCCATAGGTCTTCATGTAGACCATTGCTAGGGGGGTTAGTTCCCTTATACACTTTACATGAGTATTTGATATTAGTTGGTCATGTAAATTTGGCCTGAATTCAGAATTGTGCTGCAGTCTTCAAACTGATTTAGCAGCAGTGGTATAAACATTGGTTATGACGCACTCAAATGAAAGTAAGTTCTGTTTATGTTCTCGTTTAACCTTCTCCATTTCTTTAAAACTTCAGGGATTTGTTTCCATCTCCTATTACTGTTTTTTTTGGTGGGTTTTTTTTTTTTAGAATTAATATATATTTCTGAAATATCTAGAGGCCGGGGTCTTGTGTGCAAGGCCCTGTAGAAACATATAGTTGATTGCTAAACTTTCTGGAGCAGTGGCCATCTCTCTCTGAAGAGTCTGTTAGAGATGAATGTGGAGAATGGGCCCCACAAATCAAGCTGTGCATTTCCTTTGCCAGGCAATTTCATCTTTTTTCCCCCCTACCCACCCCCTATTCTCTGGAAGACTGAACTCCGTTCAGCTTACCTTCACGCCCTCTTCTCCCTTGTCCTTGTACATCCTCTCTCTTGCTGAACCTCGTGCTCATGAGCTCTGTCGGCACGCAGCCAGCTACACTGCCTTCCCTTTCTTGCTGAGATTTTCTCTCCTGGCTGGGTGCCTCTTCCTATCAAACAACCTTTTCCTCATTTTCAGCTCTGTCTGGAGGATTTGATTACCAGATGTGTGCATTTATTTTCACTCATCGCTGCATTTATGGCTGTGTAGCAGTAACCTCTGCATGTATTTAGGTTAGATGTGCTTCTTGGCTAGTGGTGGGGGACAAGGAAGAGGAAGGAAGGACTGTTCATTTGCTCTGTCTCAAGAGTGCGTAGTTACAAAACAATCCCTCTCTGTGTTACTCTTGCTAAAGGGTTGGATATGCATCTTTATTAAACTCCTAATACCATGACTGGCAGGTTACAGCCATTTCCAGACAATATGGTTCATTCAGTACCTTGCTGGAGCATTTATTATTATACACCGTGGCTGATATGGATAACATGTTGGACAAAGGCAATTATTATTGCAGCACAAGATGGATCTAGATTAGAGAGTTTTTTCCTTTCATTTTCAGTTTAAGTGAAAACATTTCTGGCTGGCTGTTAGGCTGGCCATCTCAGGAAGAGTTGAGTGTTACACCTTCTCATCTAGTTTCCTAGTTCGCTAGAGTGTTATAATGAAACCTCTCAGAAGTTAATGTGGCACTTCAAATTGATGCTATTCAGAGGACAAAAAATAATAAAGAATCCCCTTCCAGTGGGTGTCATCAGTTATCAACAGCACAGTTAAAATTTAACAGCAAGAATAGTGACATTATCCATGCATCTTGCACTTTGCTTCAGCTGTTTTGAGTTACTTTCAACACTTATGTAAGAGATTTAAGAGCTGAAAGCATTTTTCAGCTTGTGGTACTTGTTAGAAAGGTAACCTGAACCACTGCAACAGAGGCACACCTGATCAAACGCTTAGTGACAAGAGACTGACTGTCTCAGTTTTGAAGGCAGCCTTGACTTCTCAGAATGAGAAAACAAAGATGAAGCAGTCCCTTGTTGGGTGCACACAAACTGCAGGGTGTAGCTTTCTAAACAGTGTCAGGGCAATGGGAGGTGATGCTGGAGAGGATGAGGTTGGTGGCCGTGTGAGATTTTGAAGCCATGCTGTGTAAATTTCCACACCAAAAGGCTGCAAAGTGTTTTTTCTGAGATGCGCACACTAAACCACAGATGACACATATGTCATACACATATGTAATCTGGCAATTAAGGGAACACATTCATGTTTTTCTTTCAAGGTTTTGCAAGATCTGACTGCTGAAACTTGTTGCTTCATTTTGCTTTTGTCATGTTGAGTTACTCTGTTTTCCTGAAAATGGCAAAAAATTATCGCATAAAGGAACTTTCTTGACTGGTTTAAGCTAGTCACACTTGCCTTTGAAGCATAACCTGGTGGCTGATATAAAGAGTTAATAGACATATGCAACATTTTCTTTCTCCTTTATGCACCTTCTACAGTACTTTCTGTGGAACATGAAGAATATTTGGTATATTGAGTGGAGTGTGTAGGAGGAAAGGAGAAAACAAAGAACTGGAGTGCTTTCTGAAATAGTTATTTCTTCAAGTTTCAGAAACTGGGGGGTGGAATCTTTCTTGCTTTTGGAATAGCACATGAGGGAATAATGTATAAACATTTTTTCATACATTTGCATTTACTATCTGTGTCCATGCACATGGGAAAACACGTACCTTTACCAGACAGCAATACCCACTGGAGGGATTTCCATACAACTTTAGTGTTTTCCTTACATGTAAACAAATGTATTTCTTGCTGTATAAATATTTTAAGTCTTGATATTTTTATTTGGAAATATACAGCAGGGTATTGGTTGAACAAAACATTTTGCATCATGCAAATGACTGGTAAGATCTGGTATATTCATGGAAATGATTAGGTTTTGTTTACTACCACAAAAAAAAAGTTCATGATGATGCATAAATCCTGTACTCCTTGGTGGTTTTAGCATTATTGTTTGGAAAGTGTCTTTATATAAATACTTGCAGCACCTGTAGGAAAAAAGATGCCTACCATCAACAGTAGTATTAGTATTCCTTATCTAATAGTACTAAAGTATCTTGGCAAAGGCATAGGGGTGTATTGTTTGGATTAATGCAGGTTGGCATATGGAACAGTTGTATCAAGCATAGTGAAATCACACTCATGGTTAGGAAAAATTTACTTTCATCATCCCAAATTGTAGGGGCCAGTATCAGACCTCTGCAGCCTCTGAAAAGGAGGGTAAAAATAGAAAAGAAAAAAAAAAAAACAACAGAGGGGACAGGTGGACCGGAACCCTTGAGAATTTTGTTTACTTCCCTCCATTATGGGAGGGAGAACATAAACACAAATCTATGTGTTACATTTATGGAAAGGAAATACATGCTCTGTGTCTCATCATCTTCATCTTGTTAGAAAACCCACATAGAGGACTTATGACATTTGGGCAATAAGCTCAATCCTCTGACCATGGGACAGTTCTCATCATTGCTTTACTACACACAGCAACTGACGATCTCTTTCTTAGGTGACTATTCTGAAACAAAATGGGAAGATACATAATGTCTGCCTCCTGTAAGGGGTTTAAAAAGAAAGAAAGTACTGCAGTCCCACATATAGGACAGATAGTGTGCAGCACAGTCAACGCATAAGCCAATCCCTTGATGCCCTGAAGCTCATACAAAGCAGTTTACGTACTGCAGCAAGCCATAGGCTCAGACACTGCATGGCAACACAGCAGACTTTAGTTTAATGCTCTGACTTTAATTTAATGCTCTGACTTTAACTTGGAATGGTCTATTTAATCTCCATGGTTCATTTGCACATCTCATGTGCGTCTTTGGTCTTTATTCAAAAGTTCTTTCTGTGGTCATATCATCTAAATGGATTTCACGTCTGAAGGTCAATTTTTTAGTAGAGGTGGTACTCTGTGTTAGTAGGTAGGTGAAATAGTTCTAACAGAAGACATGGATTTACAGTGCACCAGCATTTGGGAACAAAGTGATGGCGTGGTTGTACTTCTCTTACCTTAGTACTAGTCACCATACTACTTCCTCAAGACCATTCTTTCCATATCTTCTGAGAAGGTTTACAGAAGAATGAAATTCCACATTCCTCCAACACCGTGAGGCAGGTTAGGATGCTGTCATGCTGGGAGAAACCATGGTATTTCTCAACAAAGGCTAGAAGAAAGACTCCCCACCATGGAATTCCTGCTAATAACTCTTGTTGAGTTCCTCTTGTCTTCCTTAACATTTAAAATATGGTGTTAACTGAATCCTTATTGCCTAATGGATTTTTTCTGTTCCTTTTCTAGCTACCTCCAGAATGATTAATGCTAAACATTTTTCTTGCATGTCACACATGGATTAAAGATTCCTCCTTTTTGATTTTTTTTCTTATACTAAATTGCAAAGTACTGCTTTAGGAGGGGTAGAAATAGAATTCTTAGAACAAATAACCCTGCTATGTAAGGCTTTTATCAAAGCCCTAAAATCACAGGGCTTTGTGAGACAAGTAACATGAGTTTGCTACTGAATTTTCTGAATTTTTATGAAGTTCTTCATATTTTTTTTCCTAAAGAAGTTTGAAAAATTGAAATGTTTTAATTGGTGGAAAATGGAACTAAAACCAAACATGTTAAGTTCTCTACAGCTTTTGCTCACTTGAATGTTCTGCGTGGGCTGGCACCTAAAATGCGCAGTACACAGAATTCTGTGCCTGTGTTTTGCCCAGCTGTACGGTGATGGCGTGAAGTGACATGTCAAATAGACTCAAGAGCCCAGCAGGACAGGCAGCGCTGCCATCATATCAGAACCTCTATCTTGCTACGGCTTCTCTTCAAACCTTTTATTAACCTCCCTGGCTGGAGACATAGGGGTAAAGACACATTCAGAGCATTTATGTCCTCCTACCAACACTGCAATGCATGTTTTCAAAGCATTGTATAGCTGAATCCCTAAACAACCCCCACTGATACTAATGGGAATCCCACAGCGAAATCCCGGAATGTTTCCTTGAGCATGTATTCATTAAGACTTCCTCTCCCGCCCTCTATCTCCCACCTCTGTTTTCAAGTAGAGGGCCAAGAGGTCTTTTTTGAAGCAAAACAATTGAACAAGGAAACAGTTAATATAGGCATTGTGTTCTGCATGGCCCAGCTATGCAATTATGAAAGTCCTTCTGGGTGTGTAACATCTTTCACTTGAGGTGGGGAGATGTATTTTTAAAAAGCTTTGGCAAAGAAAACTAATGGTTTCAGGAGTAGCTCTCTCCCTTGCAGTCCGTGGGAGAGGAGCAGTCTGTCTGTGTATCATGCCTCAAATCCAGGAGCCAAATATTGCTTAGAAAAAAGCAAAAGGAATTTTATAGACTGTAGGATTAGTCCTCCTTTCATACACAGTTCAATGAATTTTGATATTTTAACGAAAAACCTGGATAATGGGAAACCTTATTACAAAATATGTTTTGCTGGCTTGCTGCAGGAGATGTATGCATGCTGACAAGATTGTGGATTATGATAATTTACCTACTTAACTCACCTGCAGCTACAGTAATGACAAAGCAAAGGAGGAAAATTTAAACCCCATGTTTTTTTCGTACATTGAAACTATGTTCTGTGTATGCTGTATTGCACACAAGTGTAATGAAAGTGTTTTAAGTTGGAGTGGCGCTGAATAGCACTATTAAGTGCTATTTGTCTAATTCTTATATAGTGTAAATCTGGTTTTGCTCTAGATCTATTCACAGGAAGGAGGATTTAGGAGATGAATGTTTTGTTTCTAGTTGCTACCTTTTTAGCTTCGTATCTCTGGGATTAAAGTCCCATCTGTAAAATTACAAAGGTAACAGCCGTACTTTTAATGAATATTTTGAGGATAATTACATTAATACTGATGTAGTAGTAAAAATATCACAGAATCCTAGAATGGTTTGGGTTGGAAGAGACATTAAAGATCATATAGTTCTAACCCCCTTTCCATGAGCAAGAATGCCCTCCACTAGTCCAGGTTGCCCAAAGCCCCATCCAACTGCCCTTGAACACTGCCAGGGAGGGGGCAGCCACAGCTTCTCTGGGCAGCCTGTATCAGTGCCTCACCACCCTTACA
Organism: Gallinula chloropus; assembly: GCF_964237585.1. Classification (NCBI taxonomy): domain Eukaryota; kingdom Metazoa; phylum Chordata; class Aves; order Gruiformes; family Rallidae; genus Gallinula; species Gallinula chloropus. The sequence goes on from NC_140085.1 coordinate 107,391,513, forward strand.
GTAAAGATAGATTTTTTTAATTTACATCTGTCCTAAATCTCCCCTCCTTCAGCTTAAGGCCATTAATCTTGGTCCTATCTGTGCCCTTGTAAACAGTTCTTCTCTAGCTTTCCTGTAGGTCCCTTTAGGTACTGAGGGGCTGCTATAAGGTCTCCTCAGAGCCTTCTCTTCTCCAGGCTGAACAAGCCCAGCTCACTCTCAACCTGTCTTCAAGGACAGGTGCTCCAGTCCTCTGGTCATCTTTGTGGCTCTCCTCTGGACTCATTCCAGTAAGTCCCTGTCTTTCTTGTACTGGGGATTCCAGAGCTGGATGCAGTAAATATATCAAGATATATTAATTGTTCATAAAATCTTTTCTTTTTTACTTGTTCATTTTATTTAAGATCTTTGGAAATGGCTACCAAGACTTATTTGGCTAAACAGGAATAGGATAATGTGTTGAGGAGCATTTGTGCTGTATTTTCTCATTTACTCCGAGTCTTTAGTTTTTATCTTCCATAAAGAGCTATTTCATCAGTCAGAATAAAGCAAGCAGCTTTGCCTCAAAATGATTCACACTGGCCACATATAGCACATATAGTCCCTCTTCACATCTTATTTCAGTCTCCCTTTGCAGTATTTATTCTTAGGACAAGTTACTAACACTCAGGAATAACCAGATTGGAAATTATTTTTGAAGTATGCCACTACTTACAATCTGGTCTAGTGTCTCTTCAGACAGGTTCTTGACAGCTGTAAGTGGCCCCAGTTGATAGAATTATAGAATGTGTAAGGTTGGAAGTGACCTTTAGAGGTCATCTAGTCCAAACCCCTCTGCAGTAAACAGGGACATCTTCACTAGATCAGGTTGCTCAGAGCCCCATCAAGCCTGACCTTGAATATCTCCAGGGATGGGGTCTCCACTACTTCTCTGAGCAACCTGTTCCAGTGATCTACAACCCTCATATTGAAGAATTTTTTCCTAATACACAACCTAAATCACCCTTTTCTAGTTTAAAACTATTACCCCTTGTCCTATTGCTACTTGCTCTCATGAACAGTTCTTCCCCAGCTTTCTTACAGGTACCTTTCAGGTACTGAAAGGCCACTATAAGGTCCCCCCAGAACCTTCTCTTCTCCAAGATGAACAAGCTGATAGGTCCCAGAGTAGAATGTTGCTGATCTTGGGCAAAGATTTGGGTTTGTCAGGCAATCTCCCAAGTGCAAAAATAAGTTTCTGATAACACTGTTGTTCATCAAGGGCATTCAGATTAAACCATGTGGGCTGTGAAACTACAGTAACAATTGATGAGAATACCTCAGGTGATTGGTCATCCTTTTGCATAACTAATGTGGCTGTGGCACCTCATCTTTTCTAGCTAAATCATTCAGGAGAGTAAGTAATGCAGGATTAACAGTAAAACTCCTTAAGCATGTCCACTTTACTTCCAGATAAATTAGAACAAACAAAACAAACCAACAGACAAAACAGTTGTGAGGAACAGCAGAGCATCCTGATTTTTCACAGCACGTGTTGCTCAGACTAGAAATTCTGATGAGGCAGATGAGACAAGACTCGTCTGATGAGACTCCTCTGACTTTCTGCTCGGTCCCCACAGCACAGGGAGACTTAAGCCCTTTTGAAGCAATGCTTGACCTTTTCCAGCAGGGTGAAAAACTCAGCCACATGCCTTTAGAGTTGGTAGTTCCTAGTTCTGTATAGAGAAACCTGCTCCCTAGAAGAACTAGACCAACCTCTCAATGCTCAAGAGCAGCATCACTATGATAGGAGGGACAGTGGGAGCCACATAGAACCAGTATCTTAGTTTTGTGTTCCCTTTTTCATTTCTGAAGTCACATGCTTTGTGCGTTACATCTGAGGATGTACTAATTTTGTCAAGGGTTTCACCTGGGTGTGTTAAATCAAGGAGCAGGCTGTGGCAGGGAACGTTGCAGGGAAGGTTGTTATTGCATGGAGCGCACAGTTTGACACGGGAACAGTCCATATCTTTTCACAATTATCAATACATTTCAAACAGCAGCCTATACTGAATACACACATATTTTTACTAGAAACCCTACAATTTATTAATCCTAGTTATTAAAGTAATACATAGGGTTCTTTGATTGACGCCTGGCTCTGATTCCTAAGAATTATGCAAATGGGGACAACCTATACTAATAAATATGCAAGTTTTCTGCTTGGTAAAAGGAGGTGTTTGGGCATCTTCACTTGGATATTCCCAGGGCTATGTATCTGGGGTTGAGATGGTCAACCTCTTTTGTCCTTTTCCAGTTAAAGTAAGCACTATTTTAAAAATTGTTCCATTTTTCAGCAGCGTGCTTGTTTGGAGGAGTTGCTGAGGCCATGGAGCAGTCTTGTTATCTGTCCATGCTTGGGCCTGTGGGCCTGGGTAGAGTATCAGCTGATAGCCAAAGCTATTTCTACTGGTTCTACTCTCAAAGGGCTGTTTGGTTCCTGCATTGTGGAGTCATAACTGGGGATAGTAACCTCTTGCACCACCCCAGCAACTAATTGCTAGAGAAGCCAGAGAGGTTCTGAGCAATTCTTGTAAGAGTTTTTTTCTTTCTATGTCTCCAGTTTTGTGAAGGCAAGACAGCAACAAGAGTTTCTTGTATCTGTGTTCAGAAGGAATTTTTGTCGTACAGAAAATGGTCTGTATACGTGTTTTATCCTGAAGGCTGACTGAGGATATGTGGTCACAAAAAGCTAAAGCACTCTATAAAGAAAGCTGAGCTTCGGATGAAGAGCCATAAGCACTAGAGCTGCTTCACAGCAGTGCTTCACACAAGCAAATTGGTCTATGAGTGTTCATTTAAACACATTATCAGTCTAGGGAAAATGAAGTGTTTCAGTCAAGAAAGGCAATGGTGTACACTGGGTGTGAGTGCCCAGAGTCTGTGAGGGGCTGCAGGGGCCTCTGTGAGTTGCATCTGGGGCTGCCTGGTGCTGGGCACAGCTGGTTTCATCCAGCTCCAACCCACGCAGCATAGGGCAGAGCTGAGCCCCAGAACCACCATGGCAGTGCCTCAGGGAAAGCCTGGATAAGAAAGGGCAAAGCACTGGACAGTCAGAGAGAGGAGTGAGGGGGGAAAGTGTGAGAAAGAGCCCTGCGAGCCCAAAGGTGGAGGGGGAGGAAGGAGCATGTGCTCTAGGCACCACAGCAGGGATCCCCTCCCTGCAGGTCTCGGAGATGACTGTTGTGCAGCAGGTAACCGCACTGCAGACTGTGGAGGACCTACACTGGAGTGGGTGGATATTTCCTGAAGATCCATTGTGGAGCAGGGGAAGAGTGTGAGGAGGAAGGGATGACCAAGTGGAGCTATTACGGACTGCCTCCAACCCCTGTGCTGGAGGTGGTGGTGGGAGAGACAATGAGTTAAATTACTTTTCCCCAAGTTGAGTCTGTTTTCCTAGTGGCAGAAATTGGTGGGTGATCTTTCTGACTTTATCATGATTCATGAACTTTTGCATCTTATGTGTTTCCCCTGTCCTGTTGAGGAGGGAGTGTGCGGGAGTGGCTGGCTGGGGATCTGACAGCCAGCTAACAGCAGCCTACTACAATAGAAAAATGTTGTAAGTATATTGTACTGCAAATGGTGCACAAGACTGCGTATCTTTTTGTATTAATGGTGTAGATGTGCCCAAGAGGGATGGCAGATGCTTACTGCTGAGAGGGTTTTGTAGGCCCTGGCTTCCTGACAGAGGACAAGAAAAGATTGGGCTGCTTCAAGATCAGTTTTATTTGAAAGGTGAACGTAAACTCTGAGGGTGGAATCAAGTATTTTAAAACTAGGCACTGAGTACCATTTAGAACACTGGTAGGTATCCAAGGCATTTCCATGTGTTGGGAAACCACCATGCAGGTCTTGTGGGAGGCCAGGTGGCACCAAGTCGTTGAAGACTAAATACAGACTGCCAAATCCTATCCTGATCACTAGCTTATAAGGTACATCTATGGTTTGCTAATGATGGAGGTTTTCTGTTTTAGGGAAAGTGGTGGAACTTCCTTGTCTAACAACTTGTCAGAGAGCCCCGTTAATAGCTATCCTTTGTTGCCTTTTTACTTTCATCAGTGGTACCCAGTAGCCCAGACTGACTTTGGCTTCCTGAGGGGTTTCAGATGTGGTCTGAGGGGGCTGTCATCTTGCTCTTGACATGTCGTACTTAATATTTAGACATCTGCTTAGAGGAATTCTTCACTTTGCATTTTCTTTCACATACAGTGATTGTTTTCTGTGTTTGAGGAGAGTTAATGTGAGGTTACAAAACAGTTGACAGATAAGTTGAATTACAGCTGGGTAGCATAGGAGGGTAGCATAGGCTTTCTGCTTCGCTGCTGGCTGCACAATGTGCTGAAATGTTACACAATATAGAATCACCTAGGTTGAAAAAGACCTTTAAGATCTTGGAGTCCAACCTTAAATCTAACACTGCTAAGTCTACCACTAAGCCATGTGCCCTAAGTGCCACATCTTTGTGTCTTTTAAATACCTCAAGGGTTGGTGATTCAGCCACTTCCCTGGGCAGCCTGTTCCAGTGCTAGTATCCATTTGTTCTGACTTCAGCTGAGAGAATTAAATTTCTTTCTGGTAGCTGGTATAGTGCTGTTGTTTGGATTTAGCATGAGAGTAATACTGAGAAACACTTTGCTGTTTTCAGTTCTTGCTGGGTAGTTGCAGTGTCTACACTAAGCCAAGGACTTTTCAGCTCCTCGCACCATGCCAGGTGCACCAGAAGCTGGGAGAGCACAGCCAGGACAGCTGGCCCAGGCTGGACAAAGGGATATTCTCTACCACATAGTGTCATGCTCCCTATATAACTGGGGAAGCTAGCTGGGAGGCAGGATCGCTGCTTGGAAACAGGGTTGTTTTTTATTGCGTGGTGAGCAGTTGCATTTGCACATCACTTAAAAAAATCTAATTATTGCTATTATTATTATAATTTTCCTTTGTTTGTCTCAACCACCTAAGAGGTTCGTTTCTGTTTGGGTTATTTTTTTTTGGTGCAACTTGAGACCATTTCATCTCATCCTATCCCTTGCTATTTAAGAGAACAGACTGACCCCCATCTCGCTACAACCCTCTTTCAGGAAGTTGAAGAGCATGATAAGGTCTCCCCTCAAGCTCCTTTTCACCAGACTAAACTCCAGTTTCCTCAGCCACTCCTCATAAGATTTGTGCTCCAGACCCCTTACCAGCCTCATCACTCTTCTTTGGACATGCTTTAGCACCAGAGCATCTTACACACAGTACTCTTGGTGCAGCCTTACCATGCTGCTCCCCTAGTCCTGCTGGCCACACTATTTCTGATTCAAGCCAGGATGCTTTTGGGCTTCTTTGCCACCTGGGCACACTGCTGGCTCACAATGAGTGGATTTTCAACCAACACAACCCAGGTTCCTTTCTGCTGGGCAACTTTGCAGCCACTTTTCCCTAAGCCTGTAGTGTTGCAAAGGGTTGTTGAGGACCCAAGTGCAGGGCCCAACACTGAGCCTGTTGAACCTTATACAGTTGGCCTTGGCCCATTGATCCAGCCTGTCCAGGTGCCTCTTTAGAGCCTTCCTACCCTCAAGCAGATCAACACTCCTGCCCAACTTGGTGTTACCTGCCAACTTACTGAGAGTGCATTTGATCCCCTTTTTGATAAAGATACTAAAGAGAACTGGCCCCAATACTGAGCCCTGGGTATCACCACTTGTGACTGGCCACCAGCTGGATTTAACTCAATTCACTACAACCCTTTGGGCCTGGTCATCTGGGGCAAGATTTTTACACAGCAAAATGTATGGCTGTCCAAGCCATGAGCAGCCTTTTTCTCAAGGAGAATGTTGTGGGAACTGGTGTCATAGGCTTCATTAAAAGTAGGCTCTCATGTTTAGTGTAGATTAAGAAATTCCAAGTGTGTCCTAGTTGCATATTCCTAATACAATATAATTACTTGATGATGTAGACAGATGTATGCAGTGTTCTTCAAAGCAATCACTCCTCATTATGAATAAGGAGACTAATAAAGTTGAAAATTATCATCTTTGTCTCTGGGCCCTGCATTCAGGAGTACCATAGCATTTACCAGCCTTCAGATAGACTACTTGCTCTACCTTGAGATAAACCAACATTTGAAAGTAGATCTACCATTGAGTATGTGGTTGCTTTGGTACTCGTGTCAAGTGATCAAAACAAAAATATTGCTACTGGAAATGAACATTCATTGAGGTTTATTTAATACCAGTACAAGAAAAACTCTGTTAAATCTGAAATTTAGTTCCATTAACTCAGTTACAGCAGCAGTTTATGGTAGGCTATTAACAGCAGGTCAAATACTCGCATAGTAACAGCTCTTGTCACTGCCAAGAGTATCCTGTTCCCAAATAAATGAGACAGAGGTAAGTGAAATTAGGCTTAAGGTGGGGTACTGCAGTGTAAAAGTGCTTACAGCACTAAAGCTACTGTGGAGAAATCAGCACTTAATCATATGTTTACATGCCTGTACAATCAGTTTAATTAAATTACTCTCAAAAGCGTATCATTCAATTTTTCCTCTTTAGGACGACTAAGTAGTGCCTGAGGAAAGGATAAATTCTGAATAACGTGGAGATGCAACTGAGTTGGAAAGGAGGGTTAAAATAATCCTGAAATAAGTTTCTTTGAGGTGTAAGTGAACTAGAACTGCACAGGCTTTTAAGTTGCAAAGTCTTTGGGTAAATATTTTTATATATATTTGAAACAGGTCCATTGAAAATTTTCCTAAATGTTACTCCTCGTTGACGTTAGAAAGGGCCAGGCTATTTTACATTCATTAGTTTAAATAATAAATAAATAAGGATATTTTTTAAATGGGAAAAAATTCCCAAAGAAGGTATGAAATAGTGTATGTAAACAGGTTATTATTTCTCCCCCAAATAATGCACCTTCATCTGCTTTTATTAATCAAGTTTTTAGAAGTGTAGGTTCTGTATTCATTGTGTATGTAGCCCAGCACAATTTCCTGGAAAACCTGAATTAGAAAAAAGAGAAAAATGACCTTATCTTGTTATTCCCTTGTTATAAGGTCATTTCTATATTTTCACGAGAGAGATAATGGTGGGAATCTTTCAGTGAATGTTAATATGGGCATCTCTGTTGATGCCTTAATAACACAAGAGTTTACAGCCAAACTGGTTAGGCCTTACAACAATTAATTTCCAAGTTTCTAGCCCCTCTCCAGATACAGATACTAGATACAGAGATTATGGAAATTACTAAATTTTTTTTTTATTGCAACTCTTTTTGCAGACCAGATATTTTACATCAACCAAACACTGGTCTTGTGTTGCCACAAATTTAAATAGCAATACCAAATGCAGCATTTTTCATCTCTTAAACCATTCTTACTTTTCCATGGAAGGTTGCAAGCCCAAGCCTGGAAAGCTGTATTCCATCATCAAAGCATTTGGGATTGTAAGAGCTACTTAAAATGAAAAAGATCAGGACAATATTTGCATCAGGTCCTTTATTAATGCAAAGTCTTTGGCATCTGTGTTTCATTAAGGCAGTTCAGTTAACGGGAGCTCCTGTCGTGTATAATTGAGCTGCAGGTCTCTGGCACTTCGGAAAGTCACACTACCTGCTTATTTAGGATCTTTAATTTCAGTTATGCTTTAAGCTTCGTTCTGGAAAATTATAGCAGGAACTGAGTTTAAACATGGATGTCAGAGCCTGAGTGTTGTTTGAAAATTCAGGCCATAATTCAGTAGCTGAAGATCTAGCAAGTATCTACGCCAAATACCATCATAACTAATGCTGTTGACAGTGTGGTGTATTCTGGGAATTTATAAGAACTTGAATAAAGGATTGAGGCTGATAGTACTATCTGCTAGAAAAACATAGAACAAAAGATGCTGGTTTGTAAAGAAAACAGCAATTGAAATTAAAGGAGGGAGTGGAAAACTGATGTGATACACGATGCAGTTGTAGAGCTCGAAAGCTTATTCTAAACATAGATATAATTTTTTAACTGTTGCCCATTTCATTCGGTGCCAGGTATAACAAATCAGATATAGTATTTTTGTTGAAATTTCTTAACTATTGTTACAACCGTTTACACTGCTGGAATGAGTTAAGTAAAAAAACCAAACACAACTGTAGTACGGTAGGGCTTATAAAATAAAAAAACTGCCCATGATTAGAGGTATGTGATTTCATTTATTTCAGTTCAGGGTTTTAAATTTGTCATGTTTGTTGCTACAAACAATATCAGGGTTTTTTTCTGTCAGTAAGTGCAGAACACAAAATTACATATTTTCTTTAAGCCAACCTGCCTTAAATTCTTCCACAAATACTTGACGTTTTCAGATGTTGTCCTCTAACAAAAGCTTCAAATTATTACTAATGTACTTGTTGTTATGGAGTGGGGTTCTCGAATAGAGGGCATGCTAAGTTTTTTAAGGTTCATACCTTAAAAATTATAGCGCTATTCTGCTTTCTAAAGGCTTCTCTTTTAGCAATGAAGCTTAATTTTGTGTGATGTGATGTCATAGTCCAGACATTTAAGCTGAAGGGAAAAATTAATAATTTAGCTCACGGGTTTGGAGTCGCTGGAGTCTGAATTTTAGGTAGAGACAAACACAAAGGAGGTATTTGGCAGCTTATTGTTTTGATAGAGACAATAACAGTGGTCTAGTTGAAGAAATATGTTTTGGCTAATATTAATGGATTTAAAATATTTTTCTGTTTATTTTGCTTTTACAAAAATACCTACTTTAGAGAATGAAAAGCAGCGTCTTGTGATTATTTTAAAATACACATGCAATATTGTTAATGAAATGTATAATGGTATCTTATTAAAGTACCACCTTTTTTGTATATTTTTTCATAATGTAATTTAATTTTTGACATTAAAAAATGTTATTGCCTTACTAAATTGAAGGAATGTGTTTCAAAAAAATGTATAGTTTACAAATGTGAAGGGAAAAAAAACCCCTCTTTTTGTTCTTTTGTAGTGGTATTGAACACAGTGTTTTGTGAAAACTTGATATACAACAAGGCTTGTGAAACATATGGCTATTGCATTAACATTTTTTATTTCCCACTGGAAAATTAAATATTTTCACCTTGTATTATCTTTACCAAAAGTAGGAGAATGTAGAGAAAAAACACGTCTGTAGGTAATGTTATTTTGCTATTTCAAGGAAATTTGGGCTATTTTGAATGGCAGCTAAGAGAGATAAACAAACATTTAAAAATCATTATCCTTAATGCATAAAAAGGACAAGGTTACAGTAAGCATAATGTGTTTATTTATATGAAATTGCTATAAAAATCACTGCACATTGTGTTTATGATACTGCCTGAATTATTTTTCCTCTGCTGATTTTTTTTTTCTTTTTTTTAAAAAAAAAAAATAAAACCCCAGTAGAATCTGAGAGTCATTCAAAGAATATGTTTTATCAGGTTTGGAAAACATGCAGTTCTAATAAGTTGGGAAAAAAACACCTATGGTAACGTAGAACACCATCTTTCCTGAGAAAGGTACAGCTCCCTCATTCAGAGCAGGCACTAGGAGATGAAATCTGGATTTTTAAATGTCAGATGGAATTTCTGTTCCTTTCTGATTCATTAGTATTTTCTGCATTCCTGGATGGATGTATCCTCTATGTATCCACAAACTGAAAATGGTCTCTAATGCAAAGGCAAAGCTTGCAGAACATTGGGCACCAACTGGAAAATGACTTTTATTTCAGCTACCAGCGGATGATTACTAATAACACAGATTTACTTTGCCTTTGTGTCCAGAATACTCGCACGTTTCTGTAAGCCGTCTACCCAGAATCTACAAACAGGAAATAAAATAACCCTCAAAAGCCAAACAACTTCTTCTCCTTGTCGCCATATGCTGCATCTTTTCCCCCTAGGTTTTGTATACTCTGTGCGGTGAAGAATGGTGTCTTTGCTTTTCATGTTGCTCTGTCGGCGGTCATAACAGCTATTCTCTTCATGAATATGTAAATCCCATGCATAAAATCAGAAAAATTAGCATGGCGATTCCCATTATAGAATGCGCCCAATTATGTCTGTCTAATACGTGAATAGTGATGATTTAATCTTTTGGCTATAAGGAGCAGGTTCAGGTACTGCTACAAGAGATGCTGTAATTACAGAATACCCAAACACACAGGCTGGGTGCGTGCACATGCTGGGGGATCATCAGGCTTTTAATAAGAACTGGGCATCTGATGCGTGGCTGTGATGGAGTGCGTGCAGATTCATTTACAGGCGCTTACTCTGATGGCTACTGACAAGGGAGAAAAATGCCCTAGGTCTGCAATACCCTTCCCTTTACTAACTGAGGCTCATTTGCATTTGAGATATATATATGTATATATATATATATTAGTTCCTACTGAATGCTTGCAATTAGAGCGGAACGGATAAAAGTTTGGATAAATGAAGGGGGAAGAAAATGGTGACCGTATTTGCTAGGCGTCCTTAACTCATTTGGTTTATCAGGAACGGGTGTTGGAGGGGGGAGGAAGGACATGCAGAAAACAAAAACAAAAGGCGCCACCAGCAATTGATGCATTTCTGTATTTAAATAAGCAGGCGTGCTCATGCATATTTATATGATGTGCATGCCTATGTGCTGCTCTGAGCAGTGGCACTGCGGCTCGGCTGCAGTAATTAGGCTGATGTAATTATAGCAAAACAAAGCAAGCTTAGGCTGATTTTTTATTTTTTTTTTTCTTTCTTCATACAGTGGGAACGTTAAAGACACACGTGAATTCCAGTGTACAAAAAATGAACCTGAACCGCTGTCAGAGGCTAGGAGGACAGTGTGGCCAGTGCACCTATTGTGTCACTGCTGTAGAAAGCAGCTTAGCGATTGGCCACTGTCTACAGCACATAATACTGACTGGTTATAAAGGACTTGTCTAGAGGAAAGCCTGTAGGTACTCCATTGTCTGGCAAAGTTGATATGACTGCATTCTTTTTGCAGGGGGTCAGACAGCTGAACTGTAAAAGCTGCACAGATTTTTTTTTTTTTCCTTCCTCTCTCTCTCTCTCTCTCTCTCTCTGTCTCTCTCTGTCTCTCTCTCTGTCTCTCTCTGTCTCTTCCATACAGCATTTTTCTTTCATGCCCTGTCTCAGTTTGCATAGTTAAAGAGAATGCTAATTAAGATCCCTTGTCTTAACCTGAAAATAATGACTCGGATGTAAATAGAAAACTGGCGATAATTTAAAATATTCTTGCGTAGCACCAAGATATCAATTACCATTCTAGGGGGAAAAAAACGAAGAATTTTCTTTTTGTAATCAAGGTAAACAAAGAAGAGTTGTTTCTTTTTCTTCCTTTCTTTCATTCTTTTTATTTTTTCCTCTTTTTTTTTTCTTTTTTTTAAAGAAAAAAAACCCCAACAATGATGCTGTGCTGTTACAGGTCAGATAATGTTTTATTTCAGAAAGTGTGCTAGCTACATAATTTAAAAGTCCACAAATCAGTTGCAATTTAGTGCTTATTAATCCTTCTTAGGATGTAATTCGGTGAAAGAACTGCTTTAAAAAAATTCTTTTCTGTATTATAGACGGATCTAACAACGCAGTCTGGGCTCCGTGCCAAAGGCTGGTATTTCACAGCAGCGACCGCCTTACAGATGAGCTGTGGGAAGCAGGAGGGAGACTCTCTTAGGGTGCCACTACTATGGAGACACAGCTGGGCTGAACAAGATTTGCTTCAAACGACAACAAGAGAGACAGAAAGTGTCTGGTTCGACCGCTGCCCAAGCAGGCAGTAACCAGAAGAGCTAGCAGCCAATCCGGCCATGCTGCACTGTTCGAAACCAGCTCTACATCCCAGCCAATCAGTGACATCACTGGTGAGAAACTCATTTACATCATGCAGTAATGAACTTTGTTTAACGTATCCTTTTTTCTTTTCTTTTTTTTTTTTCCTCACAGAGATTAGGTCCTCCATTAATTATTCTGCCAGCATAATTTGAATCGCTATGCAAAACGGTGGCTACATTTTTCCTGCTTTTTTTTTAAGTGTGTGCTGTCTCTGCAGGTAACCATGGGCATTGTTCCATTTTTTTTTTCTGTTGGCCCCATAAAACCTTTGAAAGAGTCGTTTATTGTTAATATTGTGCATATATTTTTCTTTCATGTATGTTTGTCTCCTTGTAGTCCTTACCTAATGTGGTACTGCTTCCTCCATTTATAGTCTGAGATTACCTTTAACCATCTTGGAAGGTAAAAAGGGTGTTGCTGCAGCATCGAGTTTGCATCTTTAGCTGCCATCACGGTCTAAGTACTAATTCTAATGCTTCGGAAATCATTTTGCTGTGGCCGTTTTACATATCTGGCTTTCCCTAAAGGTTCTTACATGCATCTGTTACAACTGAGTGAAGTTCAGTACTGTTATATTTCATTCTTCACCACTTTCAGCCAAGATGTCATTTTATTAATGAATAGAACTGAGATCATTTCTGAACAAATTTCACCCCCTTCCTTCCACCTCAACACAATGCACCTGATTTGCATCCATTTACCAGAATAACTGAATACAAGAGCCAGTATGAAAGGAAGTCAAGGGAGAGCTTGCATACTGCTTCAGGGTATGTTGCAGCAAAGCGAAATACAGAATTTTTGTTTATCTATTTCTATTTAGTTAGGATGTGCTTAATCTACACAGAAAAGATTAGATCTTAGTTTGAAAAAATATTCTCTAGACAGCTTTTCATACAAGGGAATAGGTTTGCTGGTTTGGGGTGGGGTTTTTTTTAATTATAAACATGCAGATTTCCCTGAGATGTGTTCAATTATAAGTGGAAAACATTTGGGCAAGCCAACATTGTGTTGAGCATTTGGATTTAGTTCTTTGTGGGTAAAGTAATTTGTTGTGCGAACAATTTTAAACCAGCCCAGAATACTGTGGAATGCATAGATTTCAGACCGCATAATCTAATGAGGCAAGATTTTGCTCTTCAGTATTCTAATAGCTGAAACGGAATCAGATATGAGGCAAATTCAATATTGTGTTATTAAGTTAAAGCTATATCTTTTGCTAGCCGGCTTCAAGAGGTCAACAGTCTTCGGTTAAAGCATAATTTTATTTAAAGACGTATTCTTAAATAGAATTTTTGTTACAACGTGATAACTTCCCTCCTCCGTGCACACAATAACGTGCAATTTGTTTATGGAGCTCCAGTTACATATTGATCCTTGTAGTCACTTTGAAAATACAGAGGATTTAAACACTAAACCGTAGCTCTTTCAATGCGTGATGCATTCCATCATCCCATCATCAGTATTCTGTGTGCGGCTGTCCTGATTCAGCCACTAGCTCCCCTGCTGCAGATCCTGTAATTTGAATCATGCGTAATAATATATTATCCTGCTGGGGGCCTTCTTTCAGTAGGAGAGTGGTTTTATACCTTCTGCTATAAGAGAACTGTTGGCTCCTTGCCATCTCATAGCCATTATTCACGGAGGCAATCAAGATAGTCTTCCTTAAGGAATAACATCTGCATAACTGCATGTGCCAGAAATATGCAGCCTCCCCTCACGTTATAAATTTGGTTTTCTTGGAAGCAGGAATGTTTGAGAATACTGAGGCATAAAGCCTGGACAGGAATTCATCAAAAGTGTATTGCATGTACCATGTGCTGAAATCCAGGCAGTGAGGACATTTGGAGTGGCTAACGGGGGCAGAGGAGAAGAAAATAGAAACTGGTGGCTATTCTGTGGCTCTTGCTAAACTTTTCCAAAGAAGCTAATGATTAGTGCTGTATTAAAGGTGTGGCATTTTTCATGCTGACAAGGTAATTTTCTAGCTAATATACTGGTGGTATGCTGGACTGGAGCTGCATTTCCCAAGTTGAGAATTATTGAGTTACTTGGTGCGTTCAACAGGATGCATTATCAGTTAGCAGTGAATGAAAAACAGGTACAAAAAAGGGTTAAGGTTGTAGAGAAAAATGGAAGCTTCACAATGAAGTAGCAAATATCAGATATGTGGAATCTGAGAATACTCTGAAGTTTATGATAGTATCTGCTGGTAAAAGCTCAGTAGGGTTTCCGAAGGCTAGTGAAAGCAGCTGTGTGGGGGCAGAGAAAGAGAAACTCCAGGTCTGTCCAAGTCTCTGATCTATAGAATGTAGACTGCTGCCACATCTGTCTACCGATATTGTGGCCTACTATTTTCTTTTCTTTTCATTGACATATCATCCCTAAACCACAGAAATAAACCCCTGAGATCTATTTTTATTTTTTGTGATTTTTTATTTAAGCATGTGGAAGAGTGGAATTTTATCTCATGTATGAGTGGTTTCTCCATTCCTACTGGCAATAGCAGAGTTGTTTCATTTGATTTAGGGAAGAGAGAGGGGAAGTACTGTGGAGAAAGAGAGTAGAAGTCTGATTTGGCATGTTTATCTCATCCTGGAGCTTAAATATTCCTCATTGAAGAACAACAATACAACTATAGTAAATAATCCTACACAAGCTGGTTTTATTACAGTACTGTTGACATGTATAGAGATGGGGGGAAGTCGTTTTATTGTCATCATCTCCTGATTTACCTTCTAGAAGGGAGAAATAACATCCATATCCTGGCTGAAAATTGGAAGTACTGATATTTAGGAACAGACGTTCTTCTGAGACTAGGAGAACGAGAGTTAAATAGGGCTCATCTGGTGGCTGACATTTAAAGAATCTTCTTAGAGGAAAGACGTGACCCCAGTGTCTGAATAATCTGTCCTATTCAAAATACTGTACAAAAAAAATGATGTTCTTTAAAGAAACAAGTGAAATCCAGGAATATGGCCTAGAAATAAACTAAAGTCTAGACAAACAGGTTGGTGGTTAATGCTTGTTCCCTAACTCACACCAAGCTAGTAGTGAGGAAAAAAGCTTCATAGGCCATTGATGGTCCATTAAGGAACATCCTCCATATAGTTCTTTGGAATTCAATATTAAAGTTCAATAGGAAAAAAATACAACAAAGGAACATAATGATTTGATGGATCACAGGGAGACGAATCATCATTGAAATGAGGAAAGTGAGTAGAGCATGACCTTCGTCATAGTTCATCCTATTTAAAAGAAGAGTTATATCGTTCTAGAGGACAAGCCAGTAAACAACAGGCACTGGAAATTGCAACATGTTTCTTTTCTACTTCTGTGAACAAAAACATTGCGCTTGATTCTCTTCTTCTGAGCTAACATTTCTGCTTTCTGATGAAAGTCCTAACAAAAAGTCCATTCGACATTTTTTTTTCTAACAAAAGCCTGTTATTTCAGTGTCTGATGTTTCCAGATAGGACACCTGTAGGAAGAGGGTATTGACTCTGAAACTTGTTTTCTACCATTACGTAGTCTATAAAAATCCTACTTTTTGCAGCTCAAGTTGTACCATTTACAATGAAAACAATGAGATTGGATGACAGAGGTGAATACTAGTGTGAATTACTGCATTTGAATTTTTATGTGGTATCTAAGTTAGTTTAAGAGAATGTTCCTGTTTCCTCAATTTTTAAACAAATAGATTAATTCAATCAGTTATTAGTGTTAAGGGTAACAATACTGGGAGAACACACTAAAAAACCCATTAACTTACAGGTTCTTCCTTCAACAATAAAATGAGCAACTGTGAGAAAGATATAATAGTTTCCTTTTTGTTGATGACCTTTCAGCTGCTGCCCATTAAAAGGCCTGTACATCTTTTTTCAGCATGCTAAGTTGAATTGTTTTTAATGCTAATGCATAAATCAAGGTTAGAATACCCTACATATGTTAACCTAAAGGCAGAGGATATTGAGCTGTTAAATACACTAGCTTCTTTTATACTCAATAGTGAAATGGTAGAATGCTATAGAGAAATACCTGTCTGGCTGAGTTTGCTCTAAAAATCTAGAATACTACATACATAGGTATTTCACTTGGGCATATAAATATTCATTGAGTACAGAATGTTTGTTATTCTGGGTTTAGCCAGTACTGAGATACATACTTGTCTAAGGCTGTGGAGGAAAGAGCCTATTTATGGGATACTTTAATACTGAATCAAAAATATGATCTTGGGTAAACAAGGTCAGTTACTCTTTTACTGCAACACTAGCTTTCCTCATTTGAAATTAGGCTGTGGTAAATGGAGTGCAATGGCTGTTCCCTGTATGAGAAAAAGCCTGGAAAGGGCTGGAAACTGGTTTTTTAGAATTAAGTATAGAAAGGATGGTGAATAATAGACAAAGGAGTCCTTGGTTTTTCAAGGTCAAGCCTACAATGACTTAAGGGTGATACCAGAAAAGGGGTTTGCTCTTGGCCTAAAAGCCGTACTAAAATTTCTTCATTTTACTGGTGGCTAATGGCAGGGCAGTTGAGCGGTACACATCGCACTACATCACCCCAAAGGCCATCTGACAGGTGTTTTGATGTGCAAGGTGGTAAACTGCTTATTTCTGTGATTGTGCTTTTGTTTCTTCTTATGGTTGTTCTCATTTTTCATGTTAGATGTCAATGTTATATTGCACTTAGTGAATATTTTGGAATCCGGACTTGTTTTATTTATGCATTTATAGTTTTTCATTTTATTCCTGCATTTAAATGAAAGGAGGTAATCTGTTGCTATTATAAAATCCTTAACCCAATAAACTTCAGACAATTTGCCAAATACTTATCTTAGAAGGCTGGGTTGGGCAGGGGTTGGATTTCTTTTAACATGAATAAACTAGTCCAAAAGGCCCAATGACAAAGACATTTTAAAAACCCTTAGGTTGGCAAGATAATTATTAAAGAATATTCAAATAATCTCAGGCAATGCATAACAATAAAAAGAGGTAGAAGTGAGCCAGTAGAAGAGCACAAAGAATGGTAGAGTTCAGTTAGCATGAACCAAGTTATGTTGGCAAAGTGGATGTAGGCTTGCTTTGTTTACAAGGTATGAGCTAATCTACCTTTGCAGGTAGCCAAATTATCTGAGATAGATCCCTGAGATGATAAAGTCATTTTCACTGGATGGCTCTCCATTGTGCAACAGACATCCAAAAGGGCTAATAGAAAATCACAAAAGATGACCAAGGCAAAATTAGCTTGGAAGTCGAGCCTGAAAGTTGTTACAGTGACAAGCTAGCATCCAAGTGATCGGGTCTGGGAAAAACGTTCTTCATGAAAGGCTGTATTTCATAATTATTTTATATGACATGCATGGCCTTCCCATGGTGCCTGACAGTGTCCTTTGTTTGGCAGAGTATAAATTTTGTGCAGAATTCCACTTGTAAAAAGATAAGTCGAGGGCTTTAATTTTCCGGGCAGAAAGCTTGAAACTTAATCTTACTGCAAGAGGCTGGGAGTGCAATGTCATTGTTTTGAAATCTGTTGCTAAACATATCAAAAGGTATTTTTACACTAGTTGAATTATCCTTGTTGAGTATTTTCATTCCTGAATATAAGTTTAGTATGTATGTGTGGAGGCAGAAAAATGTACAGATCACAACCTGCTCAGTATCTGACAAAGTGTAATCAAGTCGTCTTGTCCACTGCAAAGAGAAATGGGTGGCTTTTCTGTCTAGAGCTGTTATCTGCTGGTGGTTCAGAGGGTGCTGAGAGAGTAGCAGGAAGTTTGGGGCTGAGGAAGCAATATGAGAATGACTGATAGTGTGGTTGAACCAAGGAGAAGTAAGGCTTGCCTGCTTATGTTATTTTGTTAGCTGCTTCATCCTTAGGATTTAACCTTTCCTGGACACTAAAACATCTACAGGATTATTAATCATAAAGGAGATACAGATATAGGGACTGTCTGTTGCTAGTTTTCTCAAAGGCTTTTGACAGAGGCCAAATGACAGAAAGAAACATATTTAAGACATTTTGAACTTTCCAGGGGAAGTGGAGTGGTGTTTGGCCTTACTAGGATTGATATGAGGAGAATCCCGAAAAACACAGTGTAGCTCACTTGTGACTATTTTAATGCATCTGATCTTGTGTGCGGAATTTAGAGTGTTTTGCAGCTGGCAGAGTGGGTTATAATTGTGCTGCTTGTCCAATGAAAATTACTGTTTCTGTAAAATCTGAGCTGACTTTGGGTAATGTTCATTACCGAGAAGCCACAAGCTAAGAAATGGAAAACTAAGATTCCACTGCAGGTCAAGTCACCTCAAAACCAATAAAAATCACCTAATGAAAAATTGCTTTTGATTTGTTCTGGAAACACTGCATATAGCATGTTCTGTTTTAGTGTGTCATCACAATAGTAATTAGGGTATCTTTCTCTTTTATGATCCATACAACAGGAGGTATCTTCACAGATACACACACAAAATGGTGCTGTGGAACTCTTCACCGTGGGGCACTCTTGGCTCAAAAAATTGACCTTTACTCATTTTTAGTCAAATTCATGTATGAAAAATCCATGAAGAACTGTTGTACACTTTGACCTTATGTCTAATTCAGAAAATCCTTGAGATGTGAATTCCTGAAGGCTAGGAAGTTACAGCAAGAAAGCATCTCTATGTGTTTGTGTCCTTACTCCTTTCTCTTAGGCACCTACTCAGAGATGGGATACTGGACTTTCTTTTGTGTTATAGTACATCACTAGGTACCCTGAGGTGCTAAGTGTGATACCATTCAAATTTACCTCAGTGCTGTATAGGGGTATCAATTGATTTTAGCTATAATATACAAAATATAGTTGAGCAGATGGTATATGCACAAAAATGAAAACTGCAAACCACTAAATTGTTCATTTTAGGTCTTATACTGTGATAATAAAACGTTGAAATAAAGCACGTTGAAACACTGTCACCAATTAAAATAAGATATTTTGTTTTTCAGAATGTTCAGAGGTGTTTACCATGTATCAGCAAGGCTGAAATGTTTCTCACTTTTAAAATTCTTATGAAATAGCTATGCTTTGACCATGTTGGTGCTGAAAAAAACATCACATCTGAACTGGAGAAACATCTTGCTACATAAAAATTTAATATTTGAAAAATATACAGCAAGCTTCTGTATTAGACTGCGAGACTGTATTTTCCTTTTCTACTAGCTGAAGAATGCTGCCCTGACCTGGAAAGTGCTCATGAAATATCTATGAAACAACTGCTATGTCCATGAAATAGCTGCTGCTTAGATTCCCATTAATTTCTCACACAAAATTTATGTTCTAAGGCCGTTCCCTATAGATCATTTCAATTAGTCTATGACTTTTTTGTGAGAGTCAGTTATAATGGTTTGGGTCTTCATGGTATTAAGATATAGCTCGCAGCAATATGTGTAACATCTTGAACATGTTGCAGATTTTCTGTCCATGCAGAATGGGCCAAGTGCATGTAAATATATGTATGTTCAGTAAAAGCACTCATTGATAAACCAGATGCTTGAATTGATCTACAAAACTTAAATTATTTCTTTTTGTTTCTTGTCCGGCAAATTATGGGCGTTGGAGTTAAGACTATGATAATGATGATTGACATGCTGAAAATAAATATTTACATTCCAAATAGCACCAAAACACGTAAGCTGAAAACAAGACTACAAAGATTTGGCAGTCTGTTGGTGTTTCATAGTAAGATAGGTATCTCCACTTGAGTCACTGAACAGCAACAAAGTGTTAAGTATTGTTTCCACAAATTTTAGAAAGTTACAATGATCACAAAGACCAGGAAAATTTGGAAGTTTAATGCTTCTGTAGAAATATTTCCAGTCAACATAGTGTCATTTAGAAAAAAAATAAAATCATTTGCGAGTTTATTGGGTGTTCTTTTTGAAGACACTGGGTGGTTTTGTTTTCAATACAAATTTGTGAACCAGTTTGGTAGCCAACATCAACATGAATGTTGATGTGAATGTGAACCATTATGTTGATATAGTTACATAATTTTAGCATACATATTCATTTTCTGGCATATATTTGGACGTATCTTTTTGTATTTTCAAAACCTTTTGGCTTAGCTGACTGAATAAAGATCTGCCCCACTGTTGCATTTTCCTATGCCATTCTGATACATACCTGAAATAGGCTGTGATTTTATCACTTGGCTAGTCATTTTCCCTATGGAGGCTATGATAAGCCTGTATTCCCTATTGGCCTTGGATGATGTGAGCTATTTGGGGCAAAATTTGCCTTACTACAATGTGTGCTCGATCAGGGCCCAGTACAGGGAGGCCAGAGGAGCATCCAGGGATTTACACTGAGCAAGTTACAGCCGCAGTGCCAAAAGAAATGGGCATGTTCAGTGGAGAGCTGTAGTAAACAGAAAAGAAGGTTGTTCTCAAAAAAATGTCTGCTTTCTTTTGTGCTTCTGGCAGATGGTCTTTTAGAGACAGAGATAGGATAGGATATGCAGACACTAACTGAGATGTCAGCCTAAACAACGTCTGAGTGGTCATTTAACTCTGATTCCTTCCTCTTGTCTGAAATCAGAGGTCTACAGGAGTTGTAGTATGGTAGTTATGTGAGATGTCATGTCACTGGCAACTCTAGGTATGGTGTAACTAACTAATTTAGAATTTTTAAGTAACTACAGTCTCCCTTTTGATTAGCAACAGAAACAGTGTCTATGGAAAACAGAAATGTACGTCTTCATTAAAATGTATCTCTGACAGACACATGGATACAAACTTTGTGCACCACGTAACCAGTTGCCTCATTCTTAATAACTGGTAGATACATTATTTGTTTTGTTTCTTTTTTTTTTTTTTCACAGTTCCCATTACCTGTATTGCTTATTATTAATGTGACTTACTGAAATTTTGCAAAGACTTCTTGATAATTTTAAGCTTCTCTTGCCTTCCTTTCAATTAAGTTTTTATTTTAATATTAATATTAATGATAACAATCAGAGAAACTTTTTGATGGCACTGGAGACCTAATCAGAATCAGGAGCTACTCTTGTTACACAAAGATTATGAAGACACAAATCATGCCTAAATTAAAAACAAAAAACCAAGAAAAAAAAAACCACCACAAAACCCAAGCTTGAGTATATATAATCAAATTTGGTATCTTCCACTTGTATCTGTAAATGGTGCAATTTTGCTTTATCCAAGAGTTTTTCAAAACAGAGCTGATCACACAATCCCTAAATGCAAGCATGTAAATGCTTAGCTTTGACTCAGAGTGCTAAAGGATGTAGAATCACCTGCAATCAGAGGTCTGCCTGTTCATCTAGACTGTTATATTGTATTTCCTGATCTGTGTCAGCAAGGTGTGCTCTACAAAGTGGTACAAATATACAGTAAGAATTAAAGCACTTTGAAGAATATGGTCAGTGACAAATGTACAGATGCATCATCTACCATATTTGGGAAAATTAGAGTCATAGGAGGGAATGAAGAACACAGAACTAATTGATTTCTAAGGGCAGATATCCACAGAGATAATCCATTTATTAGTTCTTTTCCAACTTTCATGTATAGCTAGTGCATTAGACAATTTTTTCACCCTCTGTTCTGTATGCAGCACATTTTAAACTTTCATAGTAGAAAGCTTATTTCAAACTGTACTTAAAACAATTAATTGTAACGGTGCTGTCCTTCCTTTTGGTGGATAATTTCTCAGCGTGCATTTTCACTTTGATCGTGCCCTTTCCATCCAGTTCAAGAGAATTAGGTGGGCTCTCAAGGGAGAGCTAAAGTAACTCTTCAGATTGGTTTTGTTGAGGTTATTCACTCATTGGTGAAAAAAGGGAACACCAACCAGGAAATATGGGAACATACTTGTATTTCTTTTCCACTAGGATAATCCTTGAAAAGAAAGCTTTGTGTGATGTATATTCATGCAGAATCATAGGACTAATGCACCTGGTAAGCAACAGGCAGCAAGTTGTTTCAGTGAGAAGTTTCTTTGCTGTGTAGGCAGAGATACCGTGAATTGCTTACTAAATACAAAAACTCACATAAACTATATAAGTTGCCTCCAAGGAAATGTTTGAGAGAAATGAGTTTGTCACAAGTCAGTTTGAAAGGGTTTGGTGATTTTTTTCAATCTCTTCAACCCAATTGTCTGAAGCACCAGTGACCCCTTCCATTAGGCACCTCAGTGATAGATGTTTTCTCCAAGACCTGTGTTAATTTCTTTTGGGTTATTTCTACATGTTAAACTTGCAAGGATTGACAGTCCTTTCTTGTTTCCTGTGCAGAAATGTGCTTCCAGCTTCTACAGCCTACCTTCTTTTGTTAGTTGAAATATTCCTTGGTGCATAGACAATCTTGTTTATTCTTCACTACTTAACCCTGATACACAGCTTGAGCTATGGTTTGTCCTGTGCTTTTTCTTTGCCAAATACTAGAAACCCTGATAAAAATCATATGTCTAGAATCTTTGAAAAACAATGAATGAAAGTGCAATTTTAGTGGTGTGCTTTCCAATGGTATGTAGATAAAACATACAATTTAAAGGACTTGGATGATTTCAATTGGCTGCACAGAATACACTTGCATGATAAAGAACAAGCTTTGTGTTCACGTTAATTGAAAGAGATAAAATACACATATTTGGTATTCATGAATATCCATCCATTCTACCTCCTGGTTCTCTGAATTATGGGTCAGTTGATCTACACCCTTTCTGTCCCAATTTGGAGCTCTTGGGATCTTGGAAAATGAGATGTTATTTAGAGGAATTGCCTCAGTGTTGTCTTAAACTCCCTTCTTGTCAACCCTCTGCTTCGCAGTGGTGTTTGAAAAAGTTGTTCCATTTGTGTGATAGCGCCACATGTATTCAGCGACCGTTTATTATAGCAATGTGTGGCAGGCATCTGTTAGAAAGAAGAAACTAGTCCATTTTGCTAAATTAGCTATTGAATTTGCCTGGCCCAATCAGACAAGAGGTTTCAATATCACTTGAGAGACTGCTGGGAAGTGCTATTTAGGTTAAAAAAAAAAAAAAAGCTCATTTTCTCAGTGCATACATGGCTATACATTACCTTTATAGCAGCACCTAAATGCATTAATGACTTTCACAGATGAGTTTAGTTCTCCAGTGTTATTGCAAAAGATAATGCAGTTCGGTAGCTGTTCCCTGGTGGGTTTCCCTGTTCAGAAATGAGTTTTGGAGATACCATCAGGTATTGCTACCTTCTATCACAGGAGGATTGTTGGATTTGGTTATTCTTCTTGCTTGCCTTGTGTGTTCTCTTTATTAATTTTGCATTTTTATTTAATTTATTTTAGGTAGTTGATGAACAAGAGCTAACCTTACAACTGTGTCTCCATGTAGATTTTTATGGCTGTGTATAGTAATACATTGTATATATCTTTTACATTAAAAGTTACAGTATACTGAGGAAGGATACTCAATATATTTTCTCTGTGTATATGATTATAAATATTCATGTTCTTTAATAATATGTAAGAAAAGTATAAGTGAAGAAGGATCTAATGTTGACAGTAATAATTTGCTAAAAGTAGTAATTCTGTTGGGTCATATGGGACGAGTGTGGTGTTAGAGAATTGCAGGCAAGAGTAATGTGATTTTAAAAATAATTTTATTTTAATTTTTTTTTGAGTGAAGCAGTTTAAACCTAACTTGTGAGGAGACAGAAGTCACAAATGGATAGTAAGTGAGCTCCTGCATCGGTACAGTACAAAAACCAAATCAGACTCCTGTTTGGCATGAATGCTTTATATAAGTTTCATTAGTACTATTTCCTGATTTGCTTAGTAGTACACTGTGCTGTCTTGAATTATTTTCTGTGAATAGTCCTTGGAAGCTTTCACACCAGCATTTTCCTGGGCTGTGTTTGCCTTGACACCTAGAAGTTTTCAGAAGCATCTGAAAATCTTCCAGCCTGAGCAAAAATTCTACATTTATAGCCACCTTACTGAAAATCTAAAAAAAATATGCACTATGACAAGCTACAAGAGCTAATTGAAAAAAATGTTTAAAAAAAAAAAAAGAAATCGTACAAAATGGGGCAGGACAATGCCTGTATGGGATTTGCTCTGCTTTACTCTTGCAAAAAGAAATAAAGAAAAATTCTACTCAAAAAGCTCTTCAACTTTTAATGAGAATTTTTAGGTACTTTTATTTACAGTTAATGCAGTAAAATATATCTTTATATTTGAATATTACGTTAAGTATTTCAGCTTTTCTATTTTCAGTCAGAAATAGAGTCCAAGTATTTTGACCAGTTCTGTTCTATGGAGATTAAAATGTGAAGGCAGCCCTAGCACATAGTAGAATTTTTTTAGATAGACATAGTATAGCAGATATGCTGCTACATAATGTCTTTATGACTAGTATCTCAGTGGAACTGGGGCTGAAAGTGATATATTCCTTCAGAAAGCATGGAGAGCATTCTTCTTATGGTACTGTGCATTGTTTCAGGCAAGGCACAAATAATTATAATCACTAATTGTATGTAGAAGGATTGGGAAAAGTGGCTGAGCGTCTGTAAGCCTTTATGTATCAGTGGATCACGTGCAGCTGTGTGTTTAATGTTCTTGGGGGGTTGTTTTTAAGACTAAATGCCTTTAGCAAGGTGGACCAAGGGGTAAGAGAACCCGTGCCCATGAGGCAGTTTCAGTTACAAAGGTACATATAGCAAAAAACTATAACAAAAATGTTGAACTCCGAGGTCTCTTCTACACGTAGGTCTGTCAGAGAAAGACTTGTGGATTAAAATAAAGGATTGCTGCATGTGGAAGTAATGTAATTTTTATGTAAGAACTTTGACTTCTGGCTTCCTTGTTCTTCCGATTCTACTGTTGGAGTGGCCTGGGAAAACACAATGTTCACGCTTACATTGAATCCCTTTTGGAGAGTTCAACATAACTATAAAGCATCTTTTGACTAGTGAAAACAAATTGTGTTTCTCCTATAAGAGAGTGAAGCTCACAGAAGAGAATGAAGGTCAAAAGGTAAATTCAACTTCCTGCAGCAAATATTTTTTGATCTGATTGCTGTTCAGGAGATGAGCACAGCTTTCCCTTGCAGCACATGTCGAAGCAATAGATGTCATCTAGCTAAAAATATCCATGAAGCCTTCACCAATATGCTTTTACTTTCTGACTTTTTTTTTTATTTTGCTTGTATTTGAAATTGTCTCTGAATGGATCACTTCTATATTGCACAGAAAAACAAAAAGGAAAAGGGAAGTGAAATGAAGAAACCAGATTTGATGAGAAAATTATTACTCGTTGACATAGAAAGAGAGTTTGAAAAGAGATAAAAAAGGGAATTGTCCACCAGAAATCAGAGCTACCAGCAAAGAAAGCGTCAGTTTGAAGTAGTAAAACTACTAATTTACATTGTTTTGAAACTTGTTTCCACTGATTTAATCATAAGCTCTCCCAATGCATTCTGATTCTGCTGGTTTTGCAACAGTCTCTGGCTTTAATTAAAGCATGGAGATTTGATTTCAAAACCTGATTGTTACCTTGAAGCTATTCTTCTGGACTCCAATCATTTGCCGAACTTTCTTTAGCATTCCAAACTTTGCAAAAAATCAATTGAGAAGCAGTTTCTTGTTACGGGATTGTGGCATCTGTTCTTCATACTCAGGAGCAAAAAGTGCTGAGGCCATGAAAAGAAGCTGGCAATCAGGTTAGGTAAATGGGAGGGAGACACATTTTTCTTATAGAGAATGCATCCCCCTTTTCCCCTGTGTAAGACATACAGACATTACTGGCAATAAAACGAATGTTTCTGCAAAGCACCCATGGACTCTGTGTCTCTGGGGGCACAAAATTAACTACTTCTGTTATACAGGTGGTTCCTCCATCAGTGTCAGTTAATGTCATTTAGCAAGCAAATGTGGGAACTACTTTGAGCGGTCTGTGCTCTAATATTGCACTGATGGAGAAAATGCTCATACTTCACAGACTATTAGATTGAAAGTAATTATTATTCTTAAAGGGTAATTTGGAGGAGTCTCTGATTTCTTACAGAGGGTCATGCCATGGAAGAAGACTTCTGCAATAGGAACAAAAAAGAGAAAAGAGAGAAAAATGAAAAGAAGGAGGGAGATAAAGTGGTGGCTTTAGACCAAAATTCCCAGTGGTTTTCCTTCCTTCTCAAAATAAGTGACTACATAAGTACTATTTATTTTCCAAAACAGAAATCACAGGGTTTTGGTTTTTGGTTTGTTTTGGATTTTGGGTTTTTTTTCCAGGGAATCCAACCACTACAGCCTTTAATGATACTGCGGTTTTCTTGGCTGGATCCAGAGTTCTTGGTTTTAATTGCTATTATAGTTTTTAATTACTGATTTCACTTCTATTTGTTGAAGTCACAGACTTTTTGTGTTTATCAATGAAAGGGTGCATGAAGAGATCATAGCAGAATTAAGCGATTAAAGTCCTAGTCTTGATTAAGTAAAACAATGTGCATATTGTGACTAAACTGGTTTCTTTTCTCCTCTTTAATTTGCTGTACCTAATTAATCATAGTGTGCAGGCTATAAAAATCCCCAGCTTTTATTATTAAGCTTTGTAAGTTAGGGCCTTACTCCACCACTTCGTCTCACTTTGAACAGTGCCTTTGCACACAAGTAACTCTTACTTTTGTAGTGATGTAGATTACTTATATGGCAAGAAAGTACTCAGGGAATGAGCATGTTAGATTCCAGACTTGAATAATGTGTTGTGGTATTTTGAAAAAATTGAAATAGGTAGGTGTGGGGTAGCAAAGATTTTACAAGTGTGTCATGGAGAAGTTAAAGCACTCATTTACTTGAAAAGAGAAAGATGAGTGCCTTCAGCTTAAAAAGGCCATCATACCTGTTTCTTCAATGCTTCCAGCATTGGTCTCACTCTGTTCTGAAGAGAGAATCCAGCTGATGGTCATTGAAATCTATAAACTGTCCTTCTTTTCACATTTTTAGCATATTGAATACATTATGGAAATAATGTTATGACAGTTGTATTAATCTGTTACATTTTTAGAAAGTGAAGTGTCTCATTCGTCTGTCCTTTTTTCATGTGTACCCGTAGGCAGACATCTCATTTCACTTTCTTGAACTGCTTCATACTTCAGTTACCCACCCAAGTTTAACTGCCTGCCTGAAAATTTTCATTGCTAATGGTGGATATTTAGAAATGTAATGGACTGATAATTAGAGTTGTGCAGGCAATGTTCCCTGCTTATCTAAGGCAAGTTTGGTCAAATTTTAGCAAAGTCTCCTGCTACACTTAACTGTATGTGTAAGGCTTTGATTTGGGCTCTGTCAGAGGTGGCTGAGAGCTTTCAGTTTGCTTCGGTTTCTTTCAGAGCCTTTGGCACAAATCGTGGTTTCTCGGATTTTCCATAGTACTATCTTTCTAAAAACACATTAGTAGCTCTTGAAATATGTGCTGAGATTATCGTCCTTTTTAGCTTTCAATTTAATTTGTGATGCAAAGTGATAAAAGTGATGAAAATACAGACCTTCATTGTTAACGTTTTATAGTAATGTAGAAACCTCTCCTAGAGCTGTGGCAATTTTACCTCAATCTATGGGGGCAATGTTGCTGTTTTCATCAGGTTTCCTGGAGATTTGTTATGGGAAAAGAAATCCAACTTTACATGCAAATGTGGTGATAGAATGACTTAAACATGTGCTAGAAATGACTGTAACTTATATGCCTGGAGGTATTCCTCTTGAGGTTCAGGCTCAAGATTCCCATTTTCATCTTCAGATGCAAAAATCGAGCTAATCCATAGTCTTTCTGTTCATGCTTAATAACCAAGTTTTGCAAATGAAGTGCTACAAAGTGTGATAGGTCCTCAAAGAGCACTGCATTTATGAAAAGCAGTTCTGACATGACTTTTTAAATTATGTATCCAAGTAATGTACATTGGATGAATTGGCATCAAGTTCCTGACTGCATTTGCAGTGGCTCCTTCTATAGGTTCTTGAAGAATGGGAGAGAGAGATGGGTTTAAAATCGCATTGTTAGGGCTTACAGTTCCTAGAAGTCTCTTTCTTTTAAAGAAATGGGATGGATATTAGGAAAAATTTCTTCACTGAAGGGGTTGTCAAGCACTGGATCGTGCTTCCCAGGGAAGTAGTTGAGTTACCATCCATGGAGGTATTTAAAAGATGGAAAGATGTGGCACTTAGGGACACAGTTTAGTGGTGCACTTGGCAGTGCTAGGTTAATGGTTGGACCTGATGATCTTAAAGGTCTTTTCCAACCAAAAAATTTCCATGATTCTATTATTCTATATTGTATGTTTTTCTTGAAAACCAAGAGCAGGATATAGCAGTTGAATTGTTAACACTTCCAAAAGAGTTATTAAAAAAAAAAAAAAAGAAAAAAGGGTAAGCAAAATAATGACCACATTCAATTTACAACAAGGGGTGTGTGTGTGGTCCACTAAGAAAAAATAATAAAACTTTTAATAGTCAAGTTGGGTCTAGTGAAGGGAGTGGCATATAGTCATCTTTCTACCTACCAGGGTGTTAGTAAGAGAAATTAAGTTCTGCTACTTTGAATTTTTGTTGGTGTTGCTGAATGGTTTGTAGGAATGTGTGCATTTATCACATGGTCCTGTAACAGCTCCCTCTTGAATACCCAAATCTTTTCAACAAACTGAATCCTTACATTCCAAAGTTTTCCTTAGATTGCAATGACCAGCCCTCTTCCTTCTCTGAAACATTTTGAGGTCAGGAGCTATAAGCATTTTACCTTTCTACAGATGCTGGAGGCCTTGTTGCTCTAGCTGAATAAATCAAGGTACTTGTATTTCACAACAGCTTGGATACTCCTTTGCTTGCCTTACAGGACAGTCTTTGTTTGAACTACCTCATGTGGTTGAATCATAATCTAACAGGCATGCAGAGACTGTTAATTTTTTTTTATTATTATTATTTCAAACAATGTAAGAAATAGACTAAAGAAACATATTTCATCATTTCTTGACAGCTCTCAGTGAAAAAGCCAGAATTACTTAATGGCGCCCAAATTCTTCATTTGTCTTTATCAGTGCCTTCTGGAACATGAAGCTTCTCTTTTGTACCTGCAATCGTATTCCATCTGCTCTCTTTTTAAGAAAAAACAAATCATCAGTAAGCCTTGCTTTATAAATTCTAGTAACTTTCTGTTAGCTGACCTTCTGATTGGCCTTATCAGATGTTTAAAAAATGCCTCATTATCTAATGTATTACTAGCTACCACTCTTGTGCAAGAAAAATTGGGAATACACAATACTACCCCTCATATTCAATAAATTATTCAAAGAAGCTTTTGTGCAAACAGTATTCATTGAGATTTAACGTTCCCTAGCTGCTAACCCTGTCTCATCCCATGGATGGAAATTTTCTATCAGGCAAGTTCACAAAGACAACACAGACACAAATGTGTGTCATTCTAAAAGGAGTTCAGAGTCAGATGAAGACACAGAAATGATGTCAGAAAAGCAGAAGAGTTGAGCTGTCATTAAGGAGACCTGTATGAATATGTTCATCAGTTGAGTTGGGCTAAAAGAACTCAAAAGTTTGAGTGAATTTTAATTTCTTCTGTTGATAGCTCAATGTAACTAAGAGCATCTAAAGATGCCTAAATTTAGGGAGTAAACTCCTAAAAACTACTGTAGTTACAGTTCCAAAGACTTAAATTCTGAGAAGCTCCATTACAGTGTTTGGGTTTGTTTCTTTACTATTGCACTAGCAGCCCTTCTTAACACTGATGTCTTGCCGTGGTGAGGCTGCTCATAAACTCCTGTGACCAGGCGCACAGCACTGATGGGAGGTCCCCTCCTGACAGTGCTGTTCAGATTGAGCAGGCTGTGGAGCAGAGACCACACCTGATGAATGAAGAACCACCTCTCCTCTTTTCAGGTCAGAGGCTTGGGAATGCACACAGTCTTGTAGCCTGACCTTGTTCTTACTGTTAAAGCATTTCACCAACCTTGACTCTTTTGGCATTGGAGGTAATATTCAGGTGACCTGTATAAAATATATCAACCAAATTGTGCTTTGAAATAATGAACAACATGGGTCAAATTAAAGGAACTACTCTAGAATAGGACTGGCTCCCAATTAATGTTCTCTGACTTCTACATCTGATTTTCAGACATATAAATTGCAGTGAGTTTTTGTGGCAGTCGAGCCTTCTGATACATATATCTCAACCCATCACTTTCCTGATTAACCTTGATGTGCTCATGCACTCAAATAATACTTCACATACCAATAGGAGAAAACACAACTACTAAATCTCTTCCACAGTGACCATCAATCTGTATCCTGGATAACTCTTGTCCTAAAACAATTACCCTTTTATATACTATTCCTATCTAGACAAGAACTCAAACAGAGAAGGATATAATGCCCAATAAAGTCAGAAAGCTCCCAAAACAATAAATCCTGCTCTACAGATTATTTTCTGGCTTATTATGAAGTTGCACAGGTTTCAAGGCATGACTGTTACCACAAAAAGTGCCAGCTAGAAAACTGAAGGCAACCTTGATTGGTTCTGGGCAGTTACATTTCTGTGATAACATAGTTTTGGGGTGTTTTTTTGAGTAAGCTGCCATAGATTTCATGCTTTAGTATTTTTTATAATTTCCTTTTAAAAAATAAGTCCATTATGTCTCTGTTCTTTTGATGAAACAGTAGCTTCCCAATAGACCTAGAAGTGAGGAAGCTTCTGATTTCAATTCTGGCCGTGAACCACCATAGCACTCCTGTTCACACCTTTTCCTCCTCTGTTTTCATGCATTTTTTTGCAGATCTTGAACTTCAGCAGCATTTGCTCCAGCACTTCTCATTTGGATCTGTCTGGCACATTGTTTTTATTTCAATACTTCTCCAGTCAGCAGCTACACATGTACCCTTTCCATATTAATGGATTGGAAAGGCCTTTCCATCAGTGATTTATTTTCCAATTGCAACAATCCTGAAATGTGGAGAGATGAAATTGCACTGTCACATAGTCTAGAAAGTTGCTAAAGAGACTAAAAAAACTTTACTCAGCATTCTCTTCTATTCCCATTTCTCTGTGATTGCCTCAGTGTTCCCCATTCACTGTGATAAGATGTTTAACTTCAGGTTGCTTATTAAGCACACTGGCACTTGTACTTTCTAGTTCTAAGCACTAGAAATACAAACTAAACACTTTTGGAAATAGCTATTCTTGAATGTGCCTACTCTGGCGTGATGCTATGGGTAACCAGTTATTTGTATTCTTAACTTCACAAATCAGATTTTGACCTGATTTTAAGAATCCATACTGACATGCAGTGGTTCAGAGTTCAGTAAAAATTGCAACTGCCAGCTGTAACATAGCTAAGGCATGTGTCTTAGAATCATAAAATCATAGAATGGTTTGAGTGAAGGGACCTCAAATATCATCTAGTTCCAACCACCCTGCCAATCAGACCAGGTTGTCTTCCT
The DNA here is from genome assembly GCF_964237585.1 of Gallinula chloropus. Taxonomy (NCBI): domain Eukaryota; kingdom Metazoa; phylum Chordata; class Aves; order Gruiformes; family Rallidae; genus Gallinula; species Gallinula chloropus. Next base: position 107,422,802 of record NC_140085.1, read on the forward strand.
TTTACCTTCCTGTCCTGTGTATCATCCATCTAGTATTCCACACAAAGTTGATCAAAGGTGGTATTTTTCTTCTTGTTCCTGTGCTGATAAGTGATCTTGCAGTATGTCATACAAATTGCTTCAAGTTAAGGTAGGCAGAAGCAGGAAGTTGAAGGAAAGAATTCTGTTCAGTTTTGGAGTAAAACGTCAAATTGTGTTTCTGCACAGAGAGAAAAATCCCTTTTACATAAACCGAACACTTCCTTTCAGGTATCTCCAAACTAAAATGATCCTGAAGGTATAGGATATCAGCTTACTCAGGGGTGCCCCTCAGTCTTATTGGATTGACTGTGGACTGGTTTTGGATATTTGTGAACCACAGCACTGCAGTGATGTGGTGATTGAACTCCTGAAAGTACATAAGAAATTCCTGAGATCTGCTGCCACAGGGTAAATTTTGGCACTTCTAGCTTATGCCCACATTGATAAAAAAAGAAGATTGTGTCATTTTTAGCCCTAGTAGGTGATTGTCCATGCTCTTTAATTGCTAGCATGCTCCCTGACACAATTTTGGCTTGTGGCTGAACACGTCTTAAGCGATAGCATAGGCCAAGTAATGTGATATGGCAGTATGGACATGCATTCTATTTTTAGGAAACAGAATTAACTACACAGCTGTGAGCCTTGCCATTCTGTCCTGAGGTCCAGAGGAACAGTTTTGTTTTCCCATTAATACATAATAAAAAATTTACTTTGATCTTTCAAAATCTCTCTTACAGAGCTAACTTCAGGCTAGGTTGTCAGAATAAAGGCTACAGTTGAATTGTCTTCCAGGCTTCTTGTTCCACAGTATAAAGGCTCAAACCTAGGACCAGTTACTGAAGCCTGGCTTGCATAGTTTCCAGGGAGACACTGGAAATCACCTCGTGCTTCATCAGAAGTTTGTTTGAATTGGTTTTGGTTTGGAGTATTTTTTGCTTTTTTTTGGTCCTCTTTTTTTTTTTTCTTCTTCCCATTTATGCTACTTTGCTTTCATAATTTGATTTTCAAAGGAATTTCTGATTCGTTTTGCAGTTCCAAATATCATCATTACTAATCTCATGAGACTTACACTAGGAGTGAGATGTTAGTGAAGTCTGTGCTCTTTCATTTCTTGACTTTTGAAGAGAGTTCCAGCAAGCAAGGTGACTTTACAGACAATGATTATTTTCATGTTGTAGATCTGAGACCACCAGCTATCTTGCCTGAGCCTTGGGAAGGTCCATCTGCTCATAGAAAATAATTTCTGCTATTTTCTAGACAAGATCAAACGAGCGAGAAGAAGGTACAGAAGAAATTATGCCTTGCTCCACGCTGTGGAGGAAAAGCCGTTTCCAGGCCTAGAGCCAGTAACGAATAACAGCTGAATTTGGCTACCCCAATAGTACTGCTGTAGCACTGTGTATGGCATTGTAACTGAATTGAATGTTTTTTTCTGAAATGCCAGAAGACCTGAGTCAGTTTGTTTTCAAAAAAAGTATATGAATTTTTACAGCCAAGTATCTTCCCAAAATAGTGGGAAAAAGAAAAACATCCACCCTTCTTCTGTGATCATCTCCTCCCTGGGAGGAAAGGATAAATTTCAGCATACATTAAAAATAATAACAAAAGAAAAAGAAACAAAAGCAAACAAAGCCCTCAAATCCACAAAACATTTCAAACATCAGGGTTTAAAGTTAGTCACAGACAACTTAAAAAAATGTTTGACTTTCAGAGACGCTGACCACCCACAGCTCCTAAAAGTTTTTAATCAGTACTTCAACTCCAAAATGATGTCATTTCCACTTTATATGTTTAAGAAGTACAGTTTCGAAAGTGGTCTGTGAAACCTGATTAAACTTCCCAAATTTTTGTAAATATGTTTCCATGACGTGACAAGGATTTGTATCCAAACGTTGATTATGTGCAGTAGCCTGCTAAGAAGTCTACTGTAAAATACCTTACACAAGACCACGATACCATTAAAGCAATGTTTAAAGTTCCATAAACTTCATAAATGAAGACTAAACATTGCAAACGTGTGAGACTGCACCTAGGTAACAAGTCTTTTGCTTTGAAAGTGTAACACATATATGAGCAATGCTAAGCTTAATGCATAAAGAAAATTTGCCTCTGTTTTTCTAAACAGGGATGCAAGCCTGTCAAGATTTAACCACGGTGAGTTTTATTCTCACAACTGCCTCTGTAAATATAACATTAGGACCTCTGATGCAGTCCATGCCATTTAAATGGATATATTCAAGAGCAGAATTACGCCCAGGAAATTCAGTGTTTAGCTAGCTAACAGAATTGAAAGGAATTTACTTTTTTGTTGTCCAGACCAAACTGCCACAGGAAATAAGTTGGCAAATTTGATATAAATGGATCTGCAATGATTTTCATTATCTTAGAATGTGACCCATTGCTTGCTTGCTTGCTTTAGCTTGCTGCTTGTTGCAGAAGTTGTCTTCTAGCTCCCGTGGCTACTCAGGGTGCTTTTAGCTAACTTTTGATTTCAATTTTTCCCAGAAACAGACATTAAGTGCTCAGATTTGGGTTCCCCATTTGGGAGGACATGATCATCAGCAGAGCCCAGAACTTCACTTCCATGTTGCACCCTACCTCCAAGGAAGATCAGTTTAATTGTTCCTGGAGGCACTGTCCAGGCACATACTATGATGACCGTGTGTAGCTGTGGAGTCTGTGAGTTCAGTTGACATGTCCACATTAGATTTACCCATGACCTCTCATAGTACTTCTGGTTTTTTTTTCTGATGTTACTTTTCATCAACAGTTAACTGTATCTGATTTGGCCAGCTTTCAACTGTATTATTTTTCACATTCCTCTTATTGTCTGCAATTCCTTACAATGGACATACCTCTCAGGAGTAATCTACAGATGCTGTCTTTGGGTATACTTCTACCATGTTTCCTACAAAAAAAATCTTAATGAACAACTAATGACCACACTAGGAAGGGAGAGAATGAAGGGAACTATTTAGAATAGAATCATAGAATGGTTAGGGCTAGGAGGAACCTTAAAGATCATCAAGTTCCAACCCCCGTGGCATGGGCAGGAACACCTCTCACTTGACCAGGCTGCTCAAGGCCCCTTTGCTTTATCAAAAATCCAGTAAAGACAAACAAACAAACAAACAAAAAAACCCTGCAGATTTTGAAGGAAGTCACCTGTGATTTCTGCCATCTTTTCTTTCCTGCTTACAGTCGCACTCCACACATATTTGTATGACAGTCTTGTTTCAAAAGGGATAGTCTCTTGCTATATGGACTTGTTTCTTCATAACCCATCACTTAACCTTTTATCCAGCCAGGGAGCATTCTGCTCTTTGTTTTACATAAGTACAGTTCTGATTCTCAGTGAGTTTGCATTATTTTAAATTCTATGAATGCTTTTCTGTAAAACAGACTAGCTCTAATGTAACTCTAAAGTCAAATTTCTGCACTGCATTTTGAAATTGAGTAAAACCAGTATCTTGAGCTCTATGTGTTAGCATGCGGAAAAACATCCCAAAACTGGCTCTAAGATAAGTTTGAAGGTAAGCTTTATAAGAAATTAGAGATCATTCCCAGCCTTCTTAAACCTTAACAGCCATTCACAGCAACCTTGCACACTTTTGGACCTTGTCAGTCTCCAGAGGAAGAAATGGATCCCACAAATTACTGCGATATTTTGTTCCAGATCCATTTCTACTTGCACTCACTTTATTTGAACTGTAGTTTGTCCTTCGTTGTGACATTTGCTTTCTTTAGAAGTCTTCTTTCAGCTCATCCTTCTCTGACAACTTTTAAAGTAGCTCACGTGGGTAACTCTTTTCCAGAGTCTTCTCCAGACTATGTGCTTTGCGATTCAGATTTAGCAACTGGATGTCTAGTTTAGCCCTTCCCGTCCTGTCCTCCCTCCCATTTGTTCTTTTCTTTTTCTCCTTTAAGGGCCAGAGAATAGCTCATGTGCAGCAGAGCATTCTACCTCAGCTGTCTCTCTCCTAAGACGATTTGTCTGGGTGAGACTTAAGGACTTGTCTACAGACATCTTAAAGTCTCTGGATAGTTCTGAAGAATTCATCACACTCCAGAAGGAGAGTGAGGAACAGTAAAATTGCATAAAATGACATTGAATTCTTTTTCATTGAAAAAGAAAATAGAATCTACCACCATCATGTCCTGATAGTAAGTGCCATTAAACAAGGTAGACTGTAGTTTTATTTTCAAATGCTTTGTCTTCTGTCAGAGAGGGAATGATATTGCAGATACATCAAAACACAGAACAACCAGTGTTGTTGAGTACTTTCTTTACCCACACTGAGTAATGCTTTTCTTTTCAATAAGCTCGTACTGACTCAGGAAGAACTATGATTAAGCCAAGGCTTTTACGCAGACATCCGGGCCTTCCGGTGTAGTGAGTGTCTTTACAGATTGCTTCGAACATTAAGGATAAGAGCATTTGATTTCAGTCCAACAAAGCACTTAAGTTTTCGTGTGCTTAAGTGCTCTAGTTGTCTCTTTCAGGAGAAAATATATTATGAGCAATTTCTGTTTCAGACAAACTAGATCTCCGAGCCGCTCCACAATGTGACACCCTTGCAGTGTTTGGAATCAGTTTCCTACGATTAGCAAGAGGACAATTGTGTCTGTACCCAGCAGTCAGAATAAGAAATGACTGTCATATTTTTTGACTGTACGTGGAGTGAGTTATGGCATTATGCATTTGTTAGTAGATACAGGCTGTCTCATCGTCTTTGCTATAATTATAGAAGTTATACAAAGGCCTCTGAATAAATCCTTTTCCACTGGTAGTAACCTAAGCTTGTTCTCTCACATCCCTGATTTCAGGGTGTTCCACAAAAAGTTTATTTTTCTTATGTAGTTATTGACCCAGTAGTTCGCTCAAAAGGGAGATCAGCTTGCAATACTTCTTGAAACTTTAACTCTTTGGGTTCCATTAAGTTCCTTTTAGTTTTAGGTTTTGGTTTTATTGGTTTATTTTACAAAGGTTGGGTATGATGTTAAGGACAAAAGGAAAAGCAATGAGATTTTTAAGGTACCCCCTAGTTGCAATTTAGAGCAGCATACATACTTATGTGCATCACTTGCTGTTCAAGGCTCTCAGTTCTTACTCAGTTAAGTGTGCAAAGGCTTCTGGATTTGGTTCCTGAACTTCTACATGAGGTATCTTTTCAGGCAAAAGCTCTTTGATTTCTCAGGTAAAGTCAGTAGGAAGAAGATTAAAAAATAAATGCATAGAATTCATCCAGTGGTACCAGAAGTTGTGAGATTTTGCAATATCTTTTCATTTCAATAGGTGGCTTGTTTTTAATTAAATTGGCAAGACTTCAATTATCTTAAGTAACTAAATACATTATGTATTCATTTAGAGAGCCTATATTGAGGCTTAGTACCAGTTGCACTCATTCTGACAAATTTTAGGCAGAAAATTTCTCAGGGGAGTCCTGCTTTCTGTCATTTAAAAAGCTTTTATAATCACTTAGTCCAAAATGGTGATGTGGGCCGAAGTTTGAATCCCTGGCATATTGCTATAATGCTGCATTAGCTTAATCCTTCATTTTCTTGTCAATTAAGGACTTATCTTTATTCACAGATTCACTTATCTGTTATTCTTAGTGTATTTTAATGCTAGTAGTTAAAATCCCTTTGTTTATGGCAATAAGGCACCATTCAGTTTGTGAACTTTATAAAACCAACCTCTGCCAATTTTGCTGTTTGAGAATTGCTGTAAAGAAGTGTTCCCACAGTAATTACTTATTCCAGAGATGTTCACTAAAGAATGAAGTAAGGGGAAAGTGTATAAAACAATTGTACACCAACTGAGGCAAGTTTTACCAAGCACCTTCCCAGCAACTACAGGACATTAAAAAAAAAAAATCCTTGCAAAACAGTACACAAAAATCTGTTGTCTTTAATGCAGTTGCATATACTGACTTTACAAATATTGGCAATTACTTAAGGTATTCACATTTAAATTAGATCTGGCCAAAAGGTTGGGAAAAAGTGAGGGAGGAGAAGCAGGGGGGGTTGACAACGGCTTTTCAACATGGGGCTCAGCTGCCCATCATTACTTGCTTTCAATAGTTTGGGTCATGGGTAGTGTCACTCATTTTAATACCCACTTATTCACATTGAAGTAGGAATGGCAATGCTGAGATAAAGAAAGAAATAGGTGATAAACAAAAACCTGAGCAAAACCTTTCCAGTTGGGCATTTCTTATGGTGCACATGTTTGTTTACTTCGTTATTTTTGAATGCATTTGAAGTTAAAGTGTGAGGTAGGAAAGAAGAGAGTGTGCTATTAATATTGAGTAGGGATTGTGGAAAGCAGCCATGAGTTTGTACTTTGAAACATTTTATTTTAGCAGTACTCATAGAACGCACTCAGACCCACAATCCATTGTGGAGAGCTTTGTGAAAACTTTAATGAGGCCAGGAGTTTACCCATGGCAACTGCCACAGATACTTGAAGCATCACTTCTGAGAAACAACTAGCAAATCTGGAAGCTTCCATTTTTATCCTACCTCAGTGCATCTGATTAAAAAAAACCCTGACAACAACAACAACAACAACCAACTGCTTTTCACTTTTAAAAATTGAGTAAATTCTGCCTTGGAGACCCTCAATGGAAATATATCAGGTTTAGTGTGCCATAGAAATGACAGAAAGAAAACAAGTGTGTAATTTTTTTCTTCTCATCTAATTTTTAGTTTTACTAAGGTAAGAATTACATGTGTTTTACTCCTGAAACTTTAAGGGCTGCATTTCTTCATGGGCAATAAGGCAGATGTTGATTTGACAGAGTTCTTAATGTTTGTTCTGCTTTCTAAGAGATATAGCCCATTATTCAGATGCCAGAACCATTAGAAGCCTAACGCTATTTTCAGGTAATTTCACCCGAATGGACAAGCGTTACTTTGACAGGGCCTTGCATGGCAGTCCAATTTTGGGTGCTAGGTAGGCTTTCTCTTCTGAAGGCAAAGACCAATTGGAAGTGTCACATTTCTGCCCACACATACATACAACTTGGTGTTTCACTTACAAATACAGAGAAGGTTTGGCTTCCTTTGAGGTCAGCCATGAATCGGTCAGAATTTGGTGGTAATTGAGGTCGGTCTGTGTGCAGTCATCCTATTGGTGCAGAAAGTCACCAGCAACAGGTCATCATCAGCCTTAAAAAAACTTTAAAAAAAATCTAAATCTATTCAACTGTTAAAAATGTTTAAATCCCTCTACCATTTAAAAATAGTAATGTCATTCTTATTGTACAATATAAAGTGTTTCTCGTTGACTTTAAAGGATATCTAATGTTTCATTTCAATTTCTATAACACAAATATGGATGATCTTGGAGGAGAGAGTGGAGTAAAGGAGGAATCAAGGAATTCAGTGGAGAGTGATAAAAAACAACAGAAGTTGAAATTCGATGTCTGATTCTTTAAGTTTTACCACAATCATGTAACAGTCATCAAATGAGGAGCTTCTTTTTCAGACTCCAGGGTGATCCAGTCGTCCTGCTTTTAGCTAAAAGAAGAAAAAAAAAAAAGGAAAAGTATTCCTGTCCCTAGTGACTTTGTTCAGCTGGAGAAGTTGATGAAGATTTCCCCCAATAAACTGCGACAGTCACTTTTTGGGTGCTGCTTATCTTTTCATTCATTATGGCTGCTTCAGGAATAAACTAAAAGAACTGACTAAGAAAAAAAAAAACTTTGTAGAAAGCCAAATATTATCCAGAAGCCTTGCAAGAAAGAATTCCAAGATCCCTTTTTAATAGGAACTGTCTTCAGTGAAAAGCTTTGGATGCAACTGTTAAAGACTAAGCTTAATAAATGCCTCCTACTTTTAAAAATATTTCAGAACTGAGTTAGTAACTGGGCTTTAACTTAAAAAACTGGGTTCCTTCATTATTGGTTTTTGCAAAAGATGAACCATTATTTTGCTATTCGCTTTTTTTGCCTACAGCTTCGTGGCCCAGGAATACCTGATGCTACATTTTCTGCAAGATGGCAGTTGTCAGCAGAAAGATCACAATTATAAACAGATTCTTCCTGTCTGAGTCTCTGGTATGCTGCACTAGGCTAAATTCGTATATTGCTCGAGAGTGCCTGGTTCTGAGAGCTGTTATATACCTACCTGTCATACCAGACAGACAGCCGCTCTGTCTCTGTTGTGAACCTCGGTGCTCTCTCTAATAGGCAGAGATTGCGGAGAAAACGTGTGACTGCTGGTTCCAGCTGACCTGTGTGCTAGAGCCTGAGCCCTGTGCTCGTCTTCCTGGGTGAACTCTGACTCTGCATTCCTCCCGTGTTATATAAAAATGAGGTTTGCCTGCCAGAAGCACGGCATGAGCAACGGCTGTAAAATGTTGCCTAAGGATGGCAATGCTACTGAGATAGTTTCACAACTGGGTTAACTTTTCTCTTGCAAGGGAAATACTGTGCATAGCATTTGGTTGAAAGCAGGCACAGTCTGTTTCCATTGCCCTTGCCTGTTTTTTTTTATTTTTAGCTGCTTTTGTAAAACTTGAATTTATGTGAACTCTCCTCCTTTTTTAATTATTTAATGTCTCAGTATATATATTACTTCACAGGTTCTAATCCCTGGTTTGTTTTGGAAGGCAATACCTTACATTTAATTTAGGTTACATAATACAGGTACAGAGTAGAAGCAGGTATCTTGTGCATATGCAACTTACAATCTCACAGTGTTTTCCACACCATTACTTCTGTGGAATATTATGTCAAAATGCAATTCTAGCAATGAAAATGTAGATTGTAAACTATAATCTCCTGAGCCATGTCATGTTTCAAATTCCATTAAATGATCCCTGCTTATCTTTTAAATGATCAGCACAGCAAATACTTAACTCTGAACTTCTGGATAATTCTGTTGTCATAATCAATTATAACCTGATTCTTCTCCAGACTGCTGCCAGCTTTTGGAGCAGGGGATTCAGCTGTATCCTGCTATTAAGCTCTGTGCTGTAATCCAAATGATGGGGACAGGAGACAGCCTGAGCAAAACTTGATAAGTTAATTCAGCAACAGCACATCTTACCTCCCTGTATCAAAGGTGCTTTTTATTTCTTTATTGAATGATAAGTGCTCAGTAAAAACAAGTTGTTCTTTAATGAAGTTTCCTTTTGACAAGACAAGTGGTGTATGTGCTAAAAATTCATATTGATTATCAGTTGGATCACCCAAGAATCTGTAGCACCCGCAGCAAAAGTCAAACGACCGATAATTGTACCCAGGTACTGATGTCAGTGAGGGGGAAGAAGATCACTAATCAGCTTATGTAGTGCAGTCAAAGAACAGATGTGTGGAGGGGCAAGCACCAGGCCTCAGAACTTGAATAATGACTGAACCTGTAGTTTGTATGTCTTTTAATTACTGAAAAGTTTTCAGCAAGTTGCGGCAACTAGTGGTGAATTAAAACTATATATACCTGAAATTGTAAGGTGTGTGCTATCTTACAACTGTAGTATCTGTTCCCTCAGATAGTATGAACAAATCTGGCAGTGGAAGTAGTTAATTTTTCTTTCTCCACTCCGCATCTCACAAGCTGAAATCTGTTTTGGAGTTCAGGCATCCTATTTGTGTCTCAAAGCACCTGTCTAAGTAGCTAGTAGTCCAAGTGAATAATTTCAAAACAGCTAATAATTTTATATCTTGTATTAAAGAAATAGTTTTGGAGATCTGGTCTCATTGACTTTTAACAAAATAGTGTGGAACCTGAATTTAAGAGGATGTTATTGATGCTTTGAAAAGCCCTTAAACACATACCCTTCAAACTCATAAATATGCTTTTCTAGGCTTCTGCTGACACCTCTGCATCTTATGAATTGTAAACAGCCACAAAGATAATATCCCTGATGAGAGCATCTAGAGGGTGTTATTCCACCTCTTTTACATACGCTTTTTGCAGACATACTTTGGAGACACAGATGTCCATGGCTAAATGGACACAGATGCCCATGGCATGCAAATGTGAAAAATGCGATAGTTCTCCTGTTTGTCTGTTTTTGTCAGACCTCACAAATATAATGACATTAGTTCTCATACAGGTAATGTCATTGTCCAATGCTTTACAGTTCAAAAATTTCAATTAGCATAATGAAAAGCAGACTCATTTAGCACTAATATAGTTTGGTGTTAATTTTTTTTCCATATAAAGCACTTGCTATGAAATGAAAAATAGTTTTAATGTATTTTAATATTATTTTTAATTAGCATTTCCTCCATTTTAAGACAAAAATATGTTTCTCAATATAGTTAAGGCAGTTTCCTCTTTTGTCAGTAGTTTCTTAATAAAAGCAGGTCTAACTTAACTCTCTGTTCCCTTGCAATGCAAATAAAATACATGACTAGCTTTATTTTAATCAGTTTGTGAGGCATATTGCTCTCCTGGCCTCAAGGATATGAGATTTTCCAGGTATGACTGGCATAGTTCAACCTGAACTAAAACTGTAGAGTTTGGACTTCTACCTGCTCAGACTTTTCCTTCAGGTGTACTATCAGTATGGATTTTGTTACAACTACATAAACATGTCAGTCATATGTTGTACAATATCTAACCAATTCATAAAATTATTCTTCTGAGTAGAAAATGACATGGTAGAAAGTTTGTGTAGATTTGCCAAATTAGTAAAATTGCGCTGTATAAATGATGGATACATTATGTTATATTTTATATACACATAAAATATATGTTATACATTATATCATAATGATCCAGAACACATTATGTTCTGAAAACATGCAATTAACTTTTAGGCTTCTGAAGAATGTTTCCATTTCCCAAATATTTTAGCATGTCTTTTATTAAAGTATTTTAATAATTGTTTCTTTAAACAGAATAATTTGTAGAAGTTTTTAATTTGAGCCCAGTTCATAATTGATATGTTATATGTAAGAAAAAAATCCAAAGCCACCAAAGAAACCGAAGCCACCAAAGAAACCAAAACAAAAGCTTGTAAGCCCTGACTTATTCCTGATTGAAGTAATGATACAAAGATGAATATGTAATATCCTCTACTGTGAAAGGCTTGTGACAGAACTTCACCCTGTGGTGAAGATAGGACATCCAACAGATGATCTGGTCCATCTAAACTTCCTTGCTGTTTAACAAAATTTCCAATCACAGTGCCTAACAAATGGCACACCTCTGCAGTCTTGATGTAAACCACTTACTGAGTCAATGAAATACTCGTGCATTTGGGAAAGTTTCTTCTGGTGTGAAGAACTGAAGCAGATGGAACGTGAGATGGAACCATAAAAACTTCAGCATAATGTCTAGTCACAAAAAGGCTGAATTAGTTTGCTGCTAGTATGCATAATAGTGACTGTTTCCTGAGTGATTTACTATACAGATGATTTTGTTGTTGTTGTTGCAGAATATGGGATAAAATTTCCAATGTCAAAGAAGGTAGAAAGTGAACCATGGCTAATATTCACTAGGCAGCAGTAAAACATGACAGCCTGTTCACTGTACATGGTCAGTAGGAGCTCAAGCACCTGTTCTCCTCCATGAATATTCCACTCCATACTGTACAGTTATGCTTTAAATTTTCCTGGCAGCAAAACACCATTAGCAGGTCTATTACAAAGCATAATGCTATTAAGCATCCTTTTATTAAATGGGTGAATTTGTCCAGGCTTTGTCAAACTTTCAGAAAGTAGATAATAGAATTGTATCCCCAGTGGTTGGGGTGGCAGGAGGTGGAAATGTTAATTTAGGGTATCTGTATTTTTACACTTGGATGGTAACATTTTGAAGGTATTTGATCCCTGCCCATGAAAAAGCATCAGGGTTTTTTTACAGGGGACTATTGTGTTCACAACATGTTAATGTGAACAAAAAGAAATAATAATATTTCAGTGATCATTGTCCATGTTTGGTTTAATACTGGATTGCAGTCATGTCTAAGATGTCCTTTGTAGGTAATGGAGTAATGAATGAGTCTTTCTGTGTACAGTTGTGAGCTATAGTTTTATGGGTTTTTGTTTATCTTGATCTGCTGGTTATGGTGGTGATGTTCCTGCTGCTCTGTAATGTTCTGGTAGCAGCTACAAACCTCAGCAATGAAGGTTTAAACTCCACTCTAGTGAAGGCTTTGTAGAGTTCAGCTAGGAATCTAGGAATCCTTTTAAAGGTTACATGATTTCTTAATCTGTGTGGAGCTTGCAAGAACTCTAATGAACAGCGCTTAGCTCTGCTCTGGTTAGCTGGCAAAGTTGCAGAAACGTGGACTTGAATTTAAAGCAGTTTTCACTTTTTGAAAGATGGTCCAAACCCATGGCTGACCATCTGTAAACTTTCCTGGGTAGGAGCATATTTATGTTGGCAGTGGCTCGTCACGCCTGGCACAGTGTTGATGTGAGTCCAAGTAGCTCAGAAGTTACCTTTATCCCGGAGCCTGTTCCTGCAAGGCAAAGACAGCCTAGCCTGCCTGGCTGAGGGGTCTGTCTCGTAGGCTCGAGAGAGACCAAGCTTCTGAGCACCCATCCTTAAAATAAAAGGAAGACAACGGTTGCTACTGGAACGGGGCTATGTGGCTTAAACTAATTTATGGCCGGCAACTCTACCTTTCTTTCATGTGCTCATACAACCTTTGTTTAAATATGGTGGAATATAATTGTGCTCCCCATCCCTTCCTCCCCCCTGCCCCAGCATTTAAGAAGAACACAATTTTCAGTCTTCTCTGTTTGCTGAGGTGCAGAGTGATCTGGATTTGACGCGTAACCATTTAGGACTTAAGTCTCAGTGTTTCAAAACGCTTTCTGTCCTCCCTTCTGCTTCCTTTTCTGTGCCCTCTCTTTTTTCATCTGGCTTCAAAGAGTGTGTTGGGGACTGTAGGCTGGTGCAGAGTTTTCAAACTGAAAATAATAAAGTTAACAGTGGATATTTGCCTTTTGAGGTTAAAAAATACATTTTTTCAAAGTTACAAAAGTATTATGAACCAAAATTGAAAGCTGACAAGTTACAGTATGGTTTGTTATATATTTTTCTCTTCATTTTAACTTAATTCTCTTTGGTCTATTTATACTGAAGGAATAATTGGATGTGGTATCAGTAGTACTAATAGAGTTTTACTAATTCGTTAAGAATCAGTCTCTAAATATATTTTTCAGCACACAAATGTAAACAAGAGAAAGCAGTCGTTATCAAGGACTGTTGAATGCTCCATTTCATTGCTATGCATATAGGATGATCATAGGGTTACGTATGGCTAAGTTGTGCTTTTATCATGTTTCCATTTCTAAAAGTAGTTCAGAATTTCAATGTGAGATATAAAGAAAATGAGAAAATTTAAGATCTTCCTGGTGAAAGTTAGGAAATATTTTACAAAGGAATAAATACAAACTCTTCTCTTCTTGGGTTACTCTGGGATGCTGTGAAATCGCATGACTGAATCTTGTAGCAGTTGGCAGGTTAGAAACAATGCTGTGAACTTTTGCAGATTACAGCAGTAAGCATGATGCATTCGTGGTGGGTAAAGTAGTTGGTAGGCTTCAGACAGAAGCCTACATGGAGATGGTAAGGAAAACAAAACTTTCCAGAGCTAAAGAATGGAAAATGTGGCAAAACGTGAAGAACAGGTCAAATCATGATGATGCTTCCTCACTGTGTCCTCTCATCCTTTAGCTGATCAAGCAGTTGACTGTCCTATTGCAGAGGTTTTATCCGTATCTTGTGTTAGTAGGCTGTGATTTACCTTCCTGCTTACATTTTCAATTATTTATTTATTTTTTAATTTACACTTAATGAAGCCTTCTTTGTTCTGTGGCAGTGACATCCAGGATCTAGATATGAACTGTGTGGAAATATATTTCTCTTGCATACCTGAAATGTTGCCTGATAACTGCATTTGAAGCTTCCTAATGGGGAAGAGCCGAATAAGCATTACCCCTCACATTCTCCATCCTGTTAGTGATTTTATGATTGTCTAATTTATCCTGCTACAGCAATGTTCTTACACCATAGGTCATCCTCTTCCCTTGTCTCTTGTGGAGTCCTGGTATATCTGGTTTTGGCAAGGTTGCCGGAATTGTGCCTGGACTTAATCTTTACCACAATGGCTTTATATCATGTGTTCTCTACTTTTTCTATTAAGTTTCTATTTGTCTTTTTTGACCCCTACTGAAAATAAAACTGGTATTCTGAAAGGGCTTCAAACAATAACTGTCCTAAATTGTAACAGCCAATTAAGATTACCTCATTAAGTGTGTGTATGTATAATTAGGTACACGGGTTATGTATACAGTTCTGTACAGATATATATCCATAAATATGTATGGCTATTTGAGTCAATTTTTCCCAGGCACACACTACTTTACATTTATCAAGAACAAATTTCACTTGCTATTTTACATGCTGATGATTTGATGTGACAAGATCTTCTATAACTCTCCCTACCCTTTCGGCCACACAAATAATTTTGTTTCTGTGACAGAGTCCTTTCACCATTCCTTCTGCTGTTGTTACTTCCTATAACAAAACCTCTATCATGCACAAAACAAGGCCTGGCATAGGATTGCTCTGGTAGATTTCCCTTATTTTCAGAACCAAACACTAATTTCCTATCCTTTGCTTCCTTGCTTTTAACCAGCTCATAATTGTTCTGTTTTACCCCAAGAGCCATCCTAGAAGCCAAAGTAACAAACGGGAGATGGCAAACAGTGCTGAACTGTCCTCAGCTCTTATTTTTGCCTGATAAAAGCCTGAATTCTTCCTAATTTTGCTTTTCTCGTGTCACAAACCTTTAAACCAACTCAAGAGGTTCAGAACAGTTGTGTGTAACTTTGCAACATAGGAGAGCATAATGAAAACTAAAATGACTGTATTTTTCTGTGTAGGTGATTCATAGCTATTGCTACCTAAATGTATAATCTGAATGAAATTTGGATAACTAAAATGATTTTTTTTTTAAATCAAAGAAAGAGAAAACAAAAAGTTTAGGCTCTTTCTCCTCATTAAAAAGTGCTACAAAATCATTAGCTATTACAACTTCAGCATTCACATTTATACTACAGATGAAACGAGTTACAGGTTCACAAGTGTTGCTGAGTGATTACCTCAGTACGTTTATAGCAGCTGCATGTTTCATAAGAGATTCTGGCTTTCTTTAGGTCTTTGACCTATAAAGCACAGCAGAGCCAAAATAGGTTTATTTTCCTAATTGTACACTGACTTCTCTAAGGACATCTGTATGTCACTTTGGTCCCTGTTCTCTGCTGGATCAAACATTATACTTTGGTCTCCAAATGTGACTCCCAGAAGTCCTCAGAATTAACTTATTGTTAAATGTCATAGACAACCATAGAGGATTTTGAATCACCTGCCTGTAAACTGGTTTTAATCAGACCTAAATTTACCTTGTCCCAGCCAGGTTCCAGGTCAGCGAAAGTAAGAGACTGAGCAGGGTGATGCTTTATCAATCAGCTTTCCTAATAATTTTACAAAAGCATGAAAAAACCAGAACAGACTACCAGGCTGACCTGATCTGAAGTCTGACTGGAACTTAAGAATGTAGATTTGGTCCCCTGCCATGCTGTGTTTCTACCTGAACGGTCTCTTGGTTTCCACTGCACTGAAATACAAAAGATGGTTTGTAAGACTACATCAACAATGCATATGGCCTGTGCCATATGTTGAAAAGCTGGTGGCTGGGACTCCTTGGTAGGAGCACGGGTTAAGTACCCAAAGGATAGTTGTTTACTGCCAGAAGCCATTTTGGTTGTTTTCCTGTGAATTTTTTTATTTGCTCCATCTATGGCAGCGTGTCAGACACGCTGCCCTCAACACGTTGGGCTTGGCCTGAGTCTCGCGGGTCTAGCGAACATTAGGAACACTTAAGTGTCTCCATCGACTTCCCTTCGGTGATGGGGTATATTAGGGCAGCACCCTTGGGCAGCAGAGTCTGGATGAGATTGCTGGAGTGCAGGTTGCATATGCAGTGCTCACGGTACCCAGGTCACGGCTAACCCACAGACACAGGGAGGCTTAGTCATTGCTCCTGGCATGGCGCTCTCCCCGTCGCTGACTGCATCCAGTCAGACATGGAGGAAAACTGAGTCATACTTTCCTTTCAGGAGAAGACAGACAAATGCAGTCTGCTTTGAAACATGGCACAGTGATCACCAGTAGAAACCCAAGGTAAATAAGAAAATTTTGTTTCAAAATATTACCCATGAGGACATGCCTAATTTTAAGCTTTGCCTGGAAAAAGTCTGCGCTTGCCCATGTTGCTGTCATACCTGTCAAAGTACACTATCTATTTTCCTCACCCAGGCATGGCCGGGATGTGTTGGAACATTGAGAGCAGTACAGGTGAATGTGCCGGGTTTTGATGTGTTTGGAGGGCAAATGTTGCCTGAGAGAAAGCAACCCATCAAAGGCAAAGGAAGAGAGTGCAGTTGTGAGGCTGGGAGCCTCGTGAGGGCCTGCGTCGCTCCCGAACCCCACTGTGCTTCCAGTCATGTTCCTCATCCTGCAACTCTTGAGGGGGCCATCTCTGATCTCGGATGCAATCCTCATGGCCTGTATGTTATGAGTCACCTGTGCTTTGCCTTCTAGTTGCTTGACCTTGCTGTCAGATTTATGCCCTAACAAACTACTTTTTGTTTTCAGCCAGTGTGTACCCACCATGGACTTTTTTACTTGCTTTAATCCTAGATTGTAACAACAGTATACCAAACTTCAGTCCACATCTGTGCCAAAATCCGTACAGTTCCCTAATAGTTGAATTGGGGAATTCTTACTGGGCATTTTTTTTTTTTTTTAACCACAATGAGGTTGTTTTACAGGCTGGGGAAATGGTAACCACATGTGATTGCTTTTTTATTCTTTCCTTGGCCCTTATTTTGCACCATATGCTGATTAGAATCTAATGTGACTGTTATTTAAGTGAAGAGGCTACAAAATTAATGCAAATGTAACACACTCCACACAGTTTTGTACCCAGTTCCCACCTCTCTCTCAGCAGATACCTTCATTCTTACGGGACTTTACAACTGGTTGGATTTGTGAGGTGTTTTGATTCGGTTTGATTTGGAGCTTTTCCTGGGGTTGGTTTTTTGGGGGGAAGAGCTGTGGGGTTTTTTGTTGGGGTTTTTTTTTTTTATTTCTTTTTTCTTCCCCTCCTTTCCCTTTCGTTATTGTTTTCTTACATGCCAAAGCACTGCTGAGCTGCTTTCCTGATGATGAGGGTTTTCCAGAGTAAGAGAGGGAAAGGGCTCTCTGCGCTACTAGGGGCCCAGAAGAGAACTGTCTCCCATCTAGCCTAACATGAGGGCATAAATGAGGCCGGGAAAAAGCGCCCTTCGTCTCGCGAGTGTCCTTTTGGCTTCTTCCCGTTTCCCTCAGTTGCTGATTTCTCTCGGTCTTCCAGAAGATTCTCATTTCTGGGGGACGTAGGAACTTCCCGAGGCGGTGGCCGCTAGAGGATGCTCCTGGTCCGGCGTTGGAGAGCAGCGTGCCCGGGGCCGGGCATCCTCCTCCCCGATACAGACCCCAGCCCCGCTCCCGAAAAGGAAGGAGGTGGCTTGTCAGGCATTACTCGCATCGCCTGCGGCAAGCAAACCGCAACTTTGTCCTGGGGAGAGCCGGGATACGTTCCACCGTCTGAATGGGAAAGAAATGTCATCCAGTTCACAGGCAGAAATGCAAAACGCAAATGTCAGTAAGAGAAACGCATTGTAGGAATTTGGATGTGTTTCTCCTGGTGAAGTCCTGGCGCTTAGGTACAATGGCCCGTTTGCAATCTGCCCCACAGTGTGGGAGTCCTGCTGTGGATGGTCGCACCTTGGTTGTTCAGGTGTTCAGCTGGCTTTCCTTTTTCATGCTGTCTTTTTAAATCTCGGTGCTTAAATGCGGCTTCAGTTTTATTCTTCAATAAATATAATTGAAAAAGGCATTCTTAATTAAAGGAGGGAATATTTAGCATGTAGAGGTTTCCATGAAAGGCAAGCACATGAAATTAGTTCCATATTGTAAATAAAAACCAGCAAACATCCCCCAAAGATAACCCCCCAAACCACCAATGCCATAAACAAAACCCAAAGCATAAAGTTAAAAAGGTTATATATGGAAACATCATTCTTTTAGTTGTTTATTGTAGCACAAGCAAGTTCTCTTGACATATAATGCACAGGATTTCATATGGCAATAACATGAAAAAAATAATGTTGAAAGAGGATTTTTAAGGTAGCAAAGTGAAGTACTCAAAAGTTATAAAATGGTAGATTTAAGGTTGTTTAATATAGCTCATTTGTTCTTGTGCATTAAAAAAACAGCCTTTAGCTATGTGATCATGTTCTGCCTCTTTCTCTCTCCCCATGTCCTTGCCTCCCATTGGGATTTCTGCCCTATCCAGACTACAAGTTAGGCCTGCCCAGAGATACATAGGCTTCTGCAGTGGATGAGACTGTTCATTTCTTGCAGTTGGATGGCACGCAGTAGATAAATCAAAAACTACAGGAAAAGAAATATATAGGTGAGAAGTTAGATAAGACTCTGAACGAAAAGGACTGTAGTCTTGTCTCTGCCACCGATGTTTAGTAAAGTCAGTAAATTTTTCATATCATGCATGTATTCCCCAGCTTCTGCGTGCTGACTGTGAGATCCTACACTCTGATTAAACAGAAGTGTTGAACACCCACATCTACTCCTGAAGTCACAGGAGAGTTGTGCTTTGAGTCTACAGAATAATGAATAGTGCTATCTACAATTCCAGCTCATGTGCCAGATGTCTCAGATTTTGTGTACCTGTACCTCTCTGACTATAATCTCAGTGCACATCTTTTATCATCTGTAGAAGACAGATGCAGACATTTTCAAGGCTGCAGTAAAAATAATATGTCTGAATCACTTGTATCCTCTGATCATGAGCACCAAACATGCCTGGGCAAAGTAAATAAATTTGTCTTCAGAGCAGGTTTTGAACCACTTATAGGAAATCAGGCCAGCTATAAGTGATTACAGTATGAGCGGTATGACAAAAGAAGATACTGCAGAGCCAGCTAGCTGCTCTTAAAATGAGCATTGTTTATCTATCTTGTGTGTTAAATAAGGCAACATTAGTGCTATGTATTGAAAGACCCTAAACTATTTATTAATCAAACCTAGATGTGCATTTAGGCTGAGTTTAGATTGTGCATTAATTCTGCAGCTTCTGAACCCACGTGTACTAGATTCTGTAACCTGACCAATACTGCTTAACAAACATGTGTGTGTGTAAAGAAAAGGGAAACAATCCAAGTACCCTCCGTAATAGCAGCTGGCAGGTTTTGTTGTACAGCTCCAGGTAAGGGCCTAAAATATGGCTTAATTCTGCTTTTTTTTTTTCCTCTTCTATTTAGTTCCTTGAGTAAATTGTATAAAAGTGAAATGCACTTCCTGACACAAGGATCAAGGAACCTGCTGGTTTGAAAGCAAGCATGCACGCAGGAATGGGTCTGTTTTCTCTGGCTGGAGGTTCATATGACTTCTACAGTCACTATTAGCATGACCTCCCATTTCTTATGAAGAAGAATGGAGTTCCTGTGCTTCTGTCCCTTATTTCTGCATTTCACTGCATGCAAACAAAATGATTTTATGGCACATCACAGAATCATAGAATATCCTGAGTTGGAAGGACCCATAAGGATCATCAAGTCCAACTCCTGGCTCCACACAGGGCATCATCCAGACTCTTCTTGAGCTCAGCCAAGCTCAATACTGTGACCACTTCCCTGGGGAGCCTGTTCCTGCGCTCGACCACCCTGTGTTGTGTGAGTTTGCTTCATGATGCTTAGGAAGTGTCAGACTTATCGCATGTGCTCTGCAAAGCCAGACAGGGTGACGAGCTGTGTTCTTCCAGAAGTACCAGGCTCAACAGCAAGTACACAGTGATGCCATGTGGATAGCTACTCCACCTTTGCCCTTTTGACTTTCTTTGCAACTTGTGCACAGAATTTTCTGAGCTTGCAGTTAAGCAAATGTGCTCTTAAACTATTAAGAAAAGCCACTGGAAGAGTTGCAGATGGTGTTGTTTGGGTGTGATAAGCTATAAAACCTCCTTTAGATCAGCCAGCAAACTCAGCTGCCACCTTGCCTCTGCAACTTGTTTTCTTACTTGTAAGATGTTTAAATATCAAAATCCAGCAAAGTAACCCAGAAAAAAGGTTAAAGATGTAATTGATAAAGCAGAATAATACACCCCATTTATATGTGTTAGGAAGCAAGATATGTCTATTTTTTATTTTGTAATTTGGCCTGGAATATACTTGCAGGACACAAAATGTTATTTTTATCTGTAGCACCCTTTCTTCTTTCATTATTCAACTATTTTCTCCCCATCATTGTTGTAACTGGACTGTGAAAGAAAGAAAACCCCAGAAATACTAATTTTTAAATTTTTTCTGGAGTCTGTTACAGCTTCTGTCTTTTCCTATGAAAATGAACTGGCATATACCTTCAATCTAAATAGAGATAGGGAGATAAATAAAAGTGACCAAGAAGCTTAATTTATATTCTCAAGTGATTTAGGAATCGTACTTTAATTCACTGCTCAAATTGTGTTTACAAAGATATGTAGCTCCTAATTCACTCCCATGTCGGGAAACCATCCGAAGAGGGGTAAAACGATGGTAGCAGCTGTGGAGGTTATTAAAGTATCATTATTATTTAAGGTAATTTTTCAACAAATGATAGATTCATTTCTTGAACTTCATCTTGAAATTAGAAAAAATGCTGGAGGCTTTCAAAATTTCGTATCACAGAGGGGGAAAATAAAAAAGGAGGTTGCAGAGCAGAATAGATTTCTTAAATCAGGTTAGGAAATTTCCATCAGTACCTAACACTTTGAAAGCTGCTAAGGTCAAACATACTTTTATTACTTTTGTGTTTTTCTGCAGTGATAGCATTTTGTTACGCTATTGAGTGAGTTACAGTGTGTTTTCCTGGTCTTTTATGTTTGGTTTGATTTCAGTGTGTTGGCTTGAGGATGAATATCTCTTTAATAATGTCTTTTTTGATATGTCCATTTTTATGAGTAAAGGTATTCGAACAACCTTAACTCAAATCAAGTGAAACTTTTTGTGAAAGAATATGTAAAACTGGAATTTGGTAGTGTTGAGGCTCTATGAGGTCGTGCTGTGAGAGGCAGTGAGGCAGGAGGGATTCATAGAGCCCTGCTTGCACCCTGGGACGATGGAGGCACAGTTCCCAGGCTGTGCCCTCCACTGGTGCTGCTGGCAGGGAAGCCCACACTGCTGCGGGCACCTAATTCCTGTACCTGCATCATGCCCTGTGTGCCGTACCTTGACATGGTGTTCCTGATCCTGGGTGTCTGTGGTCTTTTCTTCCTGAAATCCCTTGTTTTCTTGTGGGGTCAAGCACAGAGGATCACCGCCGTCTTATGCCTCCCAGCCCGCCAGGCAGTCAGGTGTCAGCAACGGTGCTCTATCAATGAGGCATTTGGGGAGCTCAGACCAGGTGACTTCGAAGAGATGGGAGGATGGCTACATCCCATTGGTGGATGGACAGCCTGCCCCTCTGGCCAGCAGACCCACACGTGACAGACTGACGCACGGCTTGTGCATGCAGCAGTGATGGCTGGTCTGGTAGAGGTGAGCGACTGCTCCCGGGGGTGGAGGCCTGCCTGGGTGACCGGGAGCATTAGCTCATCGTGGTGATGTCTAGTGATAGGCAGTGGTGACAGTGGGAATGCTGCTTCCCCTTTCTTGTTTTCTTTGTTAATTTCAGTGAAAATTCATTGGTCAGAACAGTCCTGATGGTAATTTATGATGTGAGGTGCAACCAAATATGCACTTCAGCCGTTTTTCATGTGTTTTGCGAACGATAGGTCACACAGTTTCACTGGAAGGTTTCAAAGATTAAAGCCATCAGAAAAGGCAGCCCTGGTGACTGATATTCTCTGACCCCATGACCTAGCAAAGGCCATGGTGCCACACTAAATAAAGCTGTCTCAAGCTCATCACTTCTGTTGGGCTTTAACACAGATTTTAAAAAGATGATCAGGGTTGAATTAAAGACTTTCAGGATTTATCTGCCATGTCCATAAACAGGCAGTTTTAATTAACATTTATTCTTTGTGTTAAAAATGTCATTCCTCTAGTAGGGATTTGTCTAGCTTCCTCTTACAACAAATTATTTTCTGTAAGTAGTTTCTTCCCACCTAGGTACCAGAAGGTACTCATTGACTTAATTTATTTTTTAATAGCTACAGCTCTGGATTATACACAGAGTGTGATCTGGTAGCAAGAGGCCCCTCTTGGTTATGATATTGTGAAGTCTTCCTTGTATAGTACAAATAGCCAAGAACATAGATGGGCTTCTCCTATTTATGCAAGTCAAGACTGGTTCTGAAGTTGGCAATTCAGCATGACAACTGCTGTGTTTTCTTTCTATATAAAGGGAATTGGAACAGCTCTCCTCAGCTCACTCTTCAAGATACATGAATGTAATCCTTTGCATTTTCCTTCTATGTTGGCTGATACCTCACTATAGGCATTTGAACTGGGAAAGCAGATGTAAAATGCTGGGGATGGCAGCATGAGTTACCAGCAGAGTGGTTACATTAGGTACCACAAAGTGCAGACTCAACTCCACTTGCGAAGTCCAGAACTCCCAGCAATCGTGTCAAGCTGCCACGGATAGGGTTACAGCAAGTGTAACATAGCAATTTTCAAGCATCCCTTTGAGTTGCCTGTAACCTGGCCCCAGTATGAGCAGGGAGTGACTCCTGTTTTCCCTTGGCTGTGTGGTGCTCTGAGTGCTGGGAACAAGGGGAACACAGAAGTCCCCAACTGCTTTCTCATGCCCTTCTGCATGTGGACTGTACCATAGAAAGCTTTTTTTTACTAGCTTAGTTGACTCTTGGATCCAAAGTTTTACCATACAGCTGTTCTCCAGTAGGAGATCCACTATATTTCAACTCTTCATACAATATATCATATACATTTAGCCCTCAAGACTGCATTTCTTGTCAGGCTAGTTTTTTAATTTACCGTGTTTCTTGTTGCTAGCACCTTTGAAACTCAGTGGAGCCCTGCGGGGGTGTCTCGGTCTCCTGCTTTCTATCTCCTTTGAGCTATTGCATTACAATCATCTGTCAAAGATGAGCAGGAGTCAAGGAAATGGAGCACGTCAAGTGGCTGACACTGCTGAGCAGATATCCTTCTATTTTTGCTGAGTGTTTACATACCTCCAGAGCACAGATGTCTCTGAGCTGGATTAGATACACAGAAAGTTTTTAACGCCTTCATCTTACAATAACAGCAGCCCTGATTGCATATGAAAATTAAACTATTTTAGCAACTGTTATGACCTATAAATATAGTTCCTTTGCTGTGGATGCGGCCATGATGTTGCCTTACACCCGATGCAATTGCATGTACACCGTGGTTGAAGTCATTTAATGTTGTGGTTAAAAAAATGATTGCAACTTTGGCTAATTGGCTAAGGCAGCGAAGTTCTTGAAAGGCATCAGTTTGAGATGCAAGAGCTTTGTGTGAGGTACGTGACACGTTTTTCTCCTTCCTAAAGTCTCCAGACTGCACATGCTGCCTGCATCCCATTTGTATTCCACAGCAACACTGGGCAGAAATTTAGCTGGTAAAATTGGTGGTTGTAGCTTAAAGAATATATACATTGTTGTACTACAGAATACACTTCATGGTGCTAACAGCAGTAAATGTTTAACTACTGCAGGTATCCTATGGGCTAAAGTAACACGTACTTTTCAAATGACTCTCCCACTCCTTTTTCTTACAGCTTTGTAGAACTGGGTTTGTTACAGTAGAGTGTAGATGGCTTTATAGTTATGTATTTTTTTCTTATCCTAAAACAAAACACAAAGTTCCCATTTGTGTGTTAAAAACTTTGAACTGGCTAAATTGTTTTTGACTCCCCGGTTCTAAAACCAGTATTT
Organism: Gallinula chloropus; assembly: GCF_964237585.1. Taxonomy (NCBI): domain Eukaryota; kingdom Metazoa; phylum Chordata; class Aves; order Gruiformes; family Rallidae; genus Gallinula; species Gallinula chloropus. The sequence goes on from NC_140085.1 coordinate 107,446,758, forward strand.
TATTGGAATCCCCAATTAAGCCAATTTCTTCCATGATTCATTTCACTTAGCAACAGAAGTGTAAGCTACGGCCTCTGGCCCGAGCAAAATCCTTTAAATGCAGTCTACATAGCAAAAGGTTAAGGGGGCAAGGCACAGTTTAATTTCCCAATAACACTTTATGGTAGTCTTTGTAAATGTACTTGCTTCTGAAGTTTTCTAACGCCCTTCTCTGAAACTGCAGTCAATTTGCAGCCTCGAAGTTGCTATATTAACATTACATACACAAGAGAGGTTGGAGGGCACTGGGATGCAGGACCTTCCCGCTAAATTGCTAATCCAAATTGGGTCTTAGTCAATCTCTTACAAAGTTGTCAACATCCAGTGACCTATATGAAATGAGTTGGTAGCTCCGGCCCGGTTCCTAGCGAGGTGTGCACATCAGAAGAGCAATCAGCTGGCACTAATTGGCACCCTGGCTAGCAGCCTCAGCAGAGAGCCAAAGGTCTGTAGGGGAACGGAGACTGAATTGCTCTCTCAACCTTAAAGATGGTCCCTCTGGGTCAGAGTTTAGGGCGTGCTTGTAATGTCATATGTGGAATTTTGCTGTGCAACTTGCAATGCTAGACCAGAGCTGTGGCTAGCAAACTGTGCTCCTCAGGGCATTTGTAGGGCATTTGTAATGCCCCAGGGCATTTTAAACTCAAAATCACTTCAGCTTTCCTTCAGACATAAACATGAAGAGAACACTCACTGGGCACTAACCTGACATTCTGAGGTGTTGGATGACAAATAGCCACTCCAGTTGAGGGATTGCACTGGAAAAGGGAAAGATAGAGAGCGTGTATTCCTTAAAGGCACAACTTTCTCATGTCCATCCCCAGCGTGCACAAGTGCCTTTGATCTACCAGTGTTTCCACCTGTTGGGCTCAGAAAGGGTATAAATTAGTGGTGCTTTAATATTAATAATATATGGTTTTGTGAGTAGGTTTGTGAAGTTCTGTTCTTTATAAAAGCATAGTAACACATTGTCTTTCTACACTTGGAGTTGTTCCCAGACCATAATAATTTCAGAAAGTTTATTATGGGTTATTATCTTCCCCAAAGCCTTGCATTTAAGAAGTTTATTTCTTATTTTGTTGTTCTGTTTGCAAATTCTCAGTTGTTCAGGCAGGGTGGAAATAATGTTGTGAACTTGAAGCCATCAGCCCATTCAGCATGAATGTCAGTCAAGTAGCACTAAATGAAGAAACAAGTAATGTACCTACCTAGTATTTTAAGCTAGGCAGCCAATGGTGAAAAAAATATATTGCCCAAAGCAGGAGTTGAGCAAATTTTCTTTACCTCCATTTACCCTTGACCATACAAATGAATAAAAGCAGCAGTGACAAATGTTTAGTTGTCTGTGGTTGTCTGCTAAGCAGAAAAAATAGGTTCATTTGATGGAGCTTAGTCTGTTTCACTAAACATTTCGTGTCTTCAGAGAGCAGCTCTTGCCCACCTATGTATTGTCCTTACTGATAAAGATGAAATGAGCCCACAGAAAGCAGACCATACTTTTTTTTCTCCATAGATTTGCATTACTGGAGTTACCAGTGACCTGCTACAGTATTTTCCCCCTTGAAATCAGATAACAAAAGATACCAGGATTGCAGCCGTAACTGAAATGATGGAGTTCTGAAAGTAACACCCTTTTCCAGGCAAACACCAGCCCCCTTTCAGTGCCTCTGTGCTTTCCTGTCAGATGCTGTGATGCACATCATATGCCAGACTGAAACTGTAACGGTGCAGAAAGTAACGCAGCCTTTGCATCCCTGAGCACGGGATCACCATCAACCCATGTGAAAGCCTGGGGAGCCTGGACAGACTCTGCTCCCAGCACTGCTGCAGCCCAGTGCAAAACATAATCACATGAATAGCGCTGTATCAGGCTTGTGTTTTAATGCCTTGCAGGGAAACACAGCGGTGCCCTACTTGTATAAAGCCTTACCACTTGCAAATTCCCACCTGTCATCTGTGTTTCTGGAAATAGTATCCCTCGCTGCAGTCTGGACGTTGCCCCAGGTGGTGTCTGACTCTTAACCCAAATCAAACAGTAATTGTTCAGACACTGTCTGGCTCTCATGCAGTGGCCAGGGAAAGCACAACAGCCTTCTAGTTACCTCTTAGTAAGCCCAGGCAAGGATTTCCCTCAGGAAATCTTCAGCCCATTTTCCTCCCAGGCCTTTAGGGTAAGGTTTTAGGGTCACGGTCCCCATTGCCCTCCCTGTCGTGGTAGGGTCCAGCACGCTTGATGAGCAGAGCGCACAGTGTGAAAGCGTGTGATGTAAGATGCAAAGAGGACAAGCATATGCTTTCAGTTGTCCTTTTGCTGGCAGTACCTTGGTAATGTAGCTTAACCTAGGAGTGGCCAGACTACAACCCTGGAGCTGTAAATAGTTTCCCAGCAGCTGAATGCGGTTGCCAGTCTAGCTTTGAAGGCCACTGGGAGGATTCAGTTATTGCAGGGCAGCTCAGATCTCTGGCTGCTGATAGAAAAAAGCCAGCAGGTTCCTCTGAGGCTGCCATCAAATGCCTGCAGGTCCCACTGATCCTGCAAGTTGGGATCATTGTACCCTGATCATGAGGTGCCTCCAGAGTCCCCTGTGCCATCTGTTCTTCAGGACATGGGCATGGATTCAGCCTGGCTCACAGAATCAAGAATTCTCCTCCAAAGGTATTAAACCAAAAACTGCTCAGCACTGATAAATCCTTGAGAACTGCTGGCTTAACCCCAGTAGCCCTGTGCTTAGGACTGCAGCTCCTGATACAGCAAGAGGTGACAGACTCCATACTTATAAAATTAGGTTGTAGCTCGGATACAAAAAAAGACTGAAAATATAACACAGTGCTTGAAGGTGTATGCGGACAGCAACAACCACTCTAGGCAGTACACACTGCCCTGCTTGACTTAACCAAACTGGCAGGATGTGGTATGGAGTTTCTGCCCAAGACCCTCATTCCTTCCATCCTGACCCGAACCTATTTATTTGGCCTTTCACCCTGAACTTGCACTGTTGTCACCTTTGGACTCAATGAAAACAGTGACACATATATTCTGAACCTGTTTTTACATTCAATGAAAAATAGTTACAGTTATGAATAGTAACATGATTAAGTTAATAGAAGAAATTATATCTTCATTGTAAAGATTTTTTTTTTTTTTTTAAATGTTAAGAACTGTTACAGTGAGAACTCTGGTGATGGTGTACTGTCTGGAAGAGGGAACCAGCTAATGAGAGAGATCTCCAATACCGGAGATTATTAATTGGTCCTCTCTTCTGAAACAGTTACAGTCTTTTTTTGAATGCAAGAAAGTTCAGCCATTCCAGTTAGCTTTCCTCTGTTCATTTTCATACGAAACCCATGCCATCTCTGGAAACTCATGTTAATCCTAGGAAGGACCTAAAGAATCTACTAACATATGCATACTGCCAAAATAAATGATGGCTGGATTCCTGAGCTAATCTTTGCCTTTGATCTTGTGAATCAGAAAATTTATTTGGTAAAGTAGTGATGAAAAGATTTCTGACCATTCTGAAGTATCAGCTGCAAATAGCCTAGACTTTTTGATTTTCAAGATAAATCAGGTGTTTTTTTTTTCCCTCCCTTTCCAGTCCTTGGTAATCTCCACAGAAAGCTTTATAATAAAGCAATTCAGAGAGTAGCAATTGCCATTCTTTTTCTGGCACTTGTATGTGAAATTGTGTGACACATCGTGTGTGTGGAAACCTGACCATATTGTTCCTCTGAAGGTAATGGTAGAAAGAGATGGCAACTTTGTCTTACAGTTTTTCCTCATTGGCTCTGTTTTTTCCTTCTTTCCTTGATCTACATAAAAGTTCACAATTCACGGTGTTTCTGTCCTCACAGAAAATAGCATAAAAGCATAGTAGTCACACATGGTCATGGCTTTCTTGCAGTGGGTCTCCAGCATGGAACTTGGGTCTATTTTTTTTCTACATTCTACAGAAAAGAACCCTCAGATAGCTCTGTTTTGTGCTTCAGTTATCACTGATGTTGCTTTAATGGTTCCCCCACTTGTCTTTTTGTTGTATGGAACCTTCCTTTTCTTGCATTGTTCATTTACTTTGTATTTCAAATGTTTTTATCGTTTCACTGTTTTATTGTGGATTTTTCAGCACTGTAGAACATGTTCTTCCATTTTTAACACATAGGGATGTTTTGGTGCAACTCAACAGAAATCACTGAAATGTGATCTTTGAGATAGATTCTTGGGGGAGGGGGCAGGGGATGGGGGTGGGGAGTGGGTGGGTTGGGTTTATTTGTTTTCTTGTTGCAAGGGGTTTTATAGATAAAACTCAGCCTACCTTTTTGCAAAGCCCCTCCCTCTTTACACTAAATAGCACATTCTTGCCTCAGGATTTTCTGTTTACAGCCACTGGTGAGAACAAATGTAAAAGCTTTTACTAGTTACTGTGTAAAACCTATATCATAGAACCACAAAATGCTTTGGGTTGGAAGGGACCTCAGAGATCATCCAGTTCAAACCCTCTGCTAGGGGCAGGAACACGCTCACTAGACCAGGTTGCCCAAAGCCCCATCCAACCTGGCCTTAACTGCCTCTAGGGATGGGGCTTCCACAATGAAGTCCATGCTTTAAACAATTTATAATCTAAGTGGAAATTTTACAGATGAGAAACTGGGGTACAGAAAGTTTAAGTTGTTTCACTGAAGATTAAGGAGATCTGGGGTAGAGGTCTACTCAAATCTCGACCATGTTTCAAGACTTTTCATCTTTCTTAGAAGCGTAGATCATCATGGCCTCATCTACTTGGGTAGGAAACACATTTACAGAAGGAGGAAAAGTCTAAGTTCTCATGATCTTGGGAGATGATGAGAAAATCACTGTAAGCGTTGTCCCTACTATATTATTTCTTTTGTTGGTATGTTCTGTCTCTGTCCTGTCTGTGTTAATCAGTGGCATCCAGGAGTGTGGTATAGGCCTGCAGTAAACCCACCAAACCTTTCCATCCCTTTCTCCAGAGGTGGAGGAGTGACTGCAGACAGAATGGCTAGATGGAGAAGGTTGCTTTGCCTGCCCACACGCTGACCAGCCAGACCCTGTACCTCATCTTTGTGCTGTAGTGGGTGTGAAAGCAATTTCGAGTATGTCGGGCTTCTGCTGGGTGCAGTCAGGGACGCCTTCGGAAGGCAGAAAGGCATTAGCATTTTCCACAGGTCCCACAAGGTGCTGGAGAAGAGAAGACAAGAACTTCCCCCTGCGGTTTCTAACCTTGCTCAGGCCTTGAGGGCAGGAGAAAAAGGGGTGCCTACTGCACATCTGTAGCTAGTGATGGCTTGGGTTGTTTGTGCAGCTGTTTCAGTTTGTGATGATGTCTCTAAGCTGGAGAACTGGTTTCATTCTTGCTGAGTGTGGATGAACTTCAGATTGCAAGCCTGAGTTGATAGAGTCCCAAACTGCTGCTCATTCCCAGGCTGTATGGAGGAGGTATGCTTTTGTGTACACTTGAACACAGCAGCAGTGGAAATCTTTTAAAAAATAAATAGCAATTAGAATAATATTAAGCATAATTAGTAAACTGTTAGTAAAGCTTGGGTTCTTATTATTTCTTCTGTACTAGAGTGCTTGACAGAGATCAGGTGGATAAAATATACCTGCCTTGTGTGTCTTTGTCCCCTTTCTAGTTTTTTCGTTTAGCTCATGATTTTATTTAATGGAAGAGTCACTTCTCACATATTGGCTTGACAATTTACAAGCATTTGTTTGTGCTGAATTAAGCACATTTCTAAACTTTGTATGTTGCTGCTGACAGTTTGGGGATTGATTTTTATCCCTAGAGAGATGCCTTTTTGTCTTTAAGGCAAATTGAAGTTGACTGCTGGAGCATTCCCTCGTAAGAGAGAGAATCTACTTTAGGGATATTTTTCTACTGAGAATTCATTTTAACGGAGAAGCTTCAGCAAGGTCATGTTTGTCATCACACACACACACAAGTTCACAGACAAAGAAGTACCATTAACTTTAGAGAAAATAGATAGGAGCAAATATCACCAAGCTTTTTTTCTCTTGTAGTTCTCTGTTAGGGAATACTAGATATGCAGTAGGTAAAAATTTTCCAGACTTTTATTCTGAAAGCATGTTATTCTGAAACGCTGGTGGGGGTGATGGCAGGAAAAGGTGTTATGCATTCACCTATTTTTTTATCTATGTTATGAGTTTAAATTTTAAAACTTTGTACCTTTTTTTAGGGCATCACAATTCTTTTGAGAACAGACACACTGCTAGTCCACACTGGCAACATGAGGCGGGGTTTGCCAACATGACTGGATGAATGGAATGAATGGTGCATGAGGATGTAGGAACTCCACCAAACAGGTGCTTTAGGTGGTCTACATACACATCAAGAAGAGCCAGGTCCTCTCTTTTATACAGTAGGCTCCAAGGCTGGACATACCAGGCTACAGTTTCTAGACTTTCTCCAACCTGTGTCCACCCACCCCTCGCTCCCTTCCCCCCAGTCAGCCTGGTACAGTTTTTGGATACAAGCGTTATATTGTTCCTATATTGACAGGGATGTTGGGATTCATTTATGTATCTCTCCCTTCAAGGTCTTTTTGGCACTAGGCTTCTTCTACAGGGATAGTTTTTTACAAATATAAATACTGCTAAAATAGAATGGTGTCTATGTATAGACACCATGTCTGGTTTATGTGGTCAAAATGAATGTTACCTCACACCTAAACCACAAAGATGAATATAACCATTCTAGCTGGTGGGCAAGTCTAGTGAGGGGCTTTTTTTGTGACAGCACCTGGCAGGTTACTGGTGAGGTAATGGTCAGACTTCATTAAACTCTCTCTTAATGCTTGTCTCTGGAATGACTGCATTCTCTTTAATCTCTGTATTCACTCATATTTCTAAGTCCCAAGTGACTTAAAAAACCAACCAAACAAACAAAAACCCAACCATAGTCCTTCAGTGAGGTACCACATGACAAACTCAAACCCACTAGTTTTCATTTCCTGGAAAACACACCAGCTACAGCAAGTTTTTCAGTACAATGAACCAAAACAAATTGTGAAGGACCAATTTCTTTGGGAAAGTATTATCTTGCTGTTTACAAAATCTTCTTCAAAGGAACTGTAGGTCTTTGCAGTCTTCCTTTAAACATTCTTTGGGATCTTCTCATTGGATTTTTCACACATCTCACTTGATGTATTTCAATATGTTTCTGGAGGACTGGCTATCAGTTGCCAGCATTTTCATTTCCCTCTTTGATCTTTGTTTTCTCTTCTCAGAACCGTCCTGTAATATTTATGATAGTGATTTTTTATTAGCTGTTGGACTAAGGCATTTGCACAATCCAAGAAACAAACCCTAGAGTATTCATTGTACTAAAATGAAAAAAAAAAAAAAAAGTGCCTCTCAAACTTGTTCAAATGTTTGGTATATACAAAAGAAGACACTTGGCTAGTGTTTTGGGTGGGGCAGGTGAGGGAGGAAAGGAAGCAGGGATTTGATGTTGCTCGGTTGCAGCTGATGACCAACATCCCAGAGCTACCAGACTACCAAATCCAGGCAGTAGCTCAAAAAGCAGAGAACTCACATTTTCTGCCGTGTTCTCAAATCCAGAGTTTTGTTCTTTAATTTTCAACGTTTCTACTCAACTTCACCTTGGAACCTGGATTTTTCTTGAGAACAAGTTATCTCTAAATTAGATGATAGCATTTATTAATAGTATGGAAGTGCAAGTAATCTTATTGTCTCACTTTCTCCTCCTACTTTTTGTTGCAGCTAGGCCAGTCAGGGGTTGAGCTTTGTGAACTGTACCTTTTCTACCTTAATCAAGCTTGTTTCTGTTTTTTTCCTTTTGCCTGAAGACTTCTGGTGTTTAGAATTAACTTTGTTCTCAGTCCTTTTCCATTTTGTGTATGATTATGCACCTAATTAGAGGTAATTGTTTCCTTGTTCTTACAGCATCAGCCAAGCAAGCGGATCTTGGCTCCATCCGCCTCTAAGATGGGGGGCTCCATCCTAGGAAAAGCGTAGCAAAAACTTTGGTAATTTAGCATTTCTATCTCTTTCATTTCTGTAGCTGTAACAAACGTGCCTTAGATGTGTTTCACCTACTTTGTTAAACTGTGGAAATTATGGAAAACTGTATTCTGAGTAGTCAAGGAATGTTACAATGCGGTCGTAAAGGTGGTTAATAAGGAGATTATTCCTTTTCAGAAGGCTTTAACAGTTTTTAGCTCTGTATTGGGCTCTTTCTTGGGTTTTATTTTTAACTGAGAGTAAAAGCAGAATTTTACTGATTTTACTGCAACTTTTTCAAACTTTAGAGTCCCAGGAATGAACTCTCACAGATTATTCAGGACTCAGACATGATATTTAACTGGTTCTAATCGTGATAGGATGTAAATTTCCATTAATTAAGTTTGTAATTGTGAAGCAGGAGGGAGAACAATTTATAGAGGCAGGGCAGGAGGAGAACTCTAAGTAGCAGTGCATGGCGAATGAGATGCACAGCTTCCATTATCAATAGGAGCTGCATGTCTAATCCACCAGACTCGGCGCTGAAGAAAATGTACCCTGGGATGTCAGGTGTTAAGGGGAAGAATGGGCCTCTCACGTTCTTTGCACTTACAAGCCGGCTGTAACCTTTTGACTCTCTCTCTCTTTCTCTTCTTGAGTTTTGTTTCCTGAAAGGAAAAGGGGGTGGGGGGAGGCAAGGGAAGAAGGCTTAAAGAGTGGAAGATCTGTTTCAAAGTACTGTAGTGTATTTGCAAGCTTTTCCTTTTTTTTTTTTTTTTTTTCCCCTTTTCTGGAATTAGTTTTGTTTTGATTTCTTAAAGAAGCATTTGCTTTTAATATAGTGTTTAGAGAGTGACTTAATATTATGAATAGCTTACTGAGTATCACTATCAACACTATAAACTTTGCACATTCTACCACAAGTGTTTTGCACATAGATTTTTTTATCTTTCTAACTAAAATAAATTGAATTTAAGACCATAACAGAGGAGGAGACCTGGTTCTGTGAATTAATGTTAGAGGTTTTGCTTTTATATTGACCAGTGTTATGCAGAAATAGACACCACCTCCCCCAAGGGGGTATCAAGAAATCCCTTTTATTCTCAAAAGATTCCCTAATGTAGCATAACTATATATTGATCACATTGAACTCGTGTGTATTCCAGGCCCAAAGATCTGCATATGCAAAGAAAAAGTTTGCATAATACTTGCACGTTTCATGTCCTTGCCACCTCTTGAGTTAGCAAGTGTGAAAATATCCCTGTGCAAGGAGAAAGATGCATGCACCCTTGGTGAGCATTTATTTCTTAGTATGAAAGAACATGTGACATATAAGGGGAAAAAAATTAAGAAGATGGCTAGTTAAGGTAGGTTATGCCAAGATTCATGAGTTTTGAGGAGAAAGAGTAGGATGTGGAAAACTAAGTGAAAAGTTACATTATCCTTCCTTGAAATACAGTCTGTTCTGGGGTGATCCTTATTAGAAAGTAAAAATGGAAACACTAAGGTGGTGTTTGCTCTCATTAATTAACGAGTCTCACTCATAGGAGAGCAACCTGACAGTGCTTAAGGAATTGTGTATATTTCTGGCTACCATCTTTGGTTTGAGGACCAATGTCCCTCTCCTAGCTTTGTGTCTTTCTTCGTGAGAGATTATTTTGAAATGGCTCATGTTGCCTTTACTTGGCTGAAATGTGGCAGTGATGGAGTGGAGCCAATGGAGGGGTAATTTTACAGCCAGCAATCAGGAAAAGGAAGAGCCCTTAGCCAGGGGACTCAACAGTGCCAGGAGGAGCCATTATTCTATTATTATTTCCAGTGTGGAAGCATTGTTTTAAGTTACATTAAAAACATCCTTTAAATTTCTTTGTTATTTGTGTCGTAAATTTTCCATATCGACCTTTCCAAAAGAAAGATGTGTGAATCTGTAGTGTATATCCAAATGGACTGCTTGGGGTGTATCTTAACTTCAGAAATTGTAGGTTAAAGGGAAACCTGAAATTAATGGTAATTCCTCAGACTTAGCCTGGAAGTTCACAGAGACTGGGCAAACATGGAGTGAGTTCTCTTTCTTAATGCTTGCTGGGAACAACACCCTATGCAGCCTGTCTCCAGACAGGACCTGTATTCCCTTTTTTTTTTTTTCTAGTACTGGGTAACCCAACCCCTTGTCATCTAAAGGCCCAACCTTAGGAACTTTCCAGGAACCTTACATTTAGATGGCTAACGGAGAGAGAATGAAGTGTATGTTGTTATTCATGTGCACAGGTTTGTATTTATCTCCTGGGGATTGTGTGCATGTTGAAGCCTATAATGGATCTGAATGATGTTTTGGGAGAGTTGAGGTAGATGGTTTCCTTGTTTTCAGTTACTCAGAAGTGCTGTGGCAGTAAATATTTTATATTCAATACTGCTTTAATTCTACTATGTAGAGAATATGTTGGACCACTATTGAAGGGATGCATATATTGAGTACTATTATCACTTTTTTATTTATAGACTTTAGGGAGGTGAAGGCCTTATGTCTGTAAGGGAAGTGATATTTGGTGTAAATGCAAAAGATGAAACACTGTCTCCCAAATCATTTCGTTGGTCTGAGACACGAATGGAAACTGAACCCAAATATCCTAAATCCCAGTCCGGCATCTTAATCCTGAGCCCATTTTTTCTTGCAAAATTAAAGTTTCCATGATTATTATTTCTATTGCCAGGGCTTTCTAAGGATTTAAATGTGACCTAATTTATTAAATGCTGTCTTATGTGCAAGACAGAAGCAAAATCCTTACCCCAGGGCACTTACTCAGTGGCCCTGATCCTGCAACCTGATCTCTGGAATGAACGTCTGAAGTAACACAAGCCGTGCTGCCTGTTCAGAGGCTTTGACTGGGGTTTTAATGGAGAAGAGACATGTAGATTGCAGGTTGTCTACATCCTAGATGAATTTCAATACCTTACCGCTACTCTCCTATGTTATTATTATTATTATTGTTGTTGTTATGTGTTTCCTGAGTCCTCTATGAGCTTTTGTGTAGCTGTTGGTCGTTTATCTTAAGGAGAGAGTGAAGTTTGGGCTGAACTGGTGGTTTGGATTTTTTTTCAACAATGTATAAGCCTTGATCTGTGGCACTACTTAAAGAAGCTTTACGATGCACCTTGAGATTAAAGTGCATTGCCCCTGCAGCGCATTGATCTTGTCTGGCCCAGAAAGGGGTCGTCATAGATCTGCTTTTGAAATCAGGACTCCCTCACGGGTTTTTCCAAGGCATCATCTCCATGTCATTGGGTTGGCAGGATATGAAGCTGAGGGTCTTTTTGAAGTTTTCCTGCACACCAAGGGGTGTATGCTTGTCGTGTGGGAATCGTGGTAAGTTACACTCTCTTCTCCCTGTGTGTGCAATACAGGATAGCTTACCGTGGTATTAAATGTTCCAGACCTTTTTTAAAACTAAACTGTTTGATTCGTTATGTTGGAGTATTAAAATGAAGAATGGAATCCGAGTGCTCTGAACTCTTTTCTTGCAGAGGGCTGAAATTCGTGGTCTGAACTTCATGGATTAATTAAATTGTCCTATAAACCTCTATTCCTTTGCAGCTACAGACAATAGTCGTATTTTAGGAAACACAATCATGTGCTTCGTCAAATATCACTTGTGCCGGTATTATTTAGTTTTTGCATAATTGTAAGGCAAATATCACTTTAAAGTCTGCTTATGTGTTCCACATTTCTATGTTGTTTTAATACAAAAACGTTTTGTTTTAATAGAAAAAAGTTAGTTTCCTGTATCAAATGGTTTGTCCCGTATCGAATGGTTTGTTATTGGAAAAGCAAAGTAACATTTCTTTACTCAAAACTCTCCTTCCCACAAAACTGTGGTACATGGAAAATATTTTCCAACTTTTAGAGTTTATTTGATTTTGAACGCTCTTGGTTATGTAAGTTTTAATAAGCAGCTTTGGTGTACCCCTAAAGGCACACCCCACACACTTATGTTGTGTGACCTAGGGTCACAAGTAATGGCTGCAAGCTAATTGATTGAGAAAGGCTTGTCTGACTGGGCCCCTTTGAGTCCTCCCTTTACATTCCTAAATTTCTGTAAAGGAGGCACTGGCAGCTTTGCCGGGCGAGAGGAGGGGTTGGGGGAAAGGGAGGAAGTTTCTCAGTTTCTGATTATGCGCAGAGTTTCCTTGTACCGAGCTTATGTTCTCCACCCACTACTTAGTAAGAACTCCTTAACAACTTAAAGCTTTATCCCTGTGAGTACCAGAAAAGCGATCCGAGTATTTATTGAGCAGGGAGGACAAACTGCTTGCTCCAGGCATGGAGAAAGCTTATGGAAATTCTATTAGACCTTCAGCAAAGTGCACAGCTGCATCATGCAGAAGCCGAGACTCAAACTGACAGGCAAATAAGCCAGATCACGGAAGGGGCCTCTGTGTGGCAGCTCTGAGCTACCAAGTGTTGGACAACTAGGCAAAAAGTGCAGTGGAACAGGGCAGAAAATTACACAGTAACTTCAGGCAACTGTTGCTTTTCCATGGTGAGTCCAGATTTGAACTGTTGTTTGAAATGTAGCTGTTTCTGTTGTTTCTAAAACCCCTTCCGTTTTACCTCAGCAATCCTTTTGGCGAAGCTCATTGTGTTACAGATTATTTGTCCGGATGTGCACTTCAATCCTGAGTGATACAGAACGGTACAGGGATAGCCCTTTTCCTTGCTGCTTGCTCTCTCTTTTGCTTTTGCTCTCTTCAGGAGACAGGTCCCATTTCTAACACTCACGCTGCATGGCTCTCGACTCGGAAAGGCACAGTTTCATGGCTAGCACTCGCTGTGCAGCTGCTTATAGGGGAAGAAGTGGACATAATTTCTATGCAGAGTTTTCTGCGGTGGGAGCTCTGTGGCACCTCTCTCCATTGCTCCTTATTTCGCTGCCTTATCTTGAGAATGTATGGCACGGTCACTATGAAAAGAGCTTTGTGTTTGAATTCCTGGTGAGTCGAAGGGTCAGGGCCTATGAGTTATCTGCCTGCCAGCAAGACTCATTGCTGTGGCCCTTTATTTTTCAAGCTGAAATAGAAAAAACATGTGTCCTCATCCCTTTCCTATAAACGTATTTTGAATTCAGGTTTTACATGCTGTTTGTGTGTGCTTTGTTCTTGTGACAAACTCCGGGTTTGGGGGGGAGCCAGTTTTATTCTGTCCACATTTATTTTATTTACTCAAGCTTTCCAGCAGCTTTTTTACATTCCTTTGTTGTGATGTGCATAATTTTTCCTTAAAACAACATTCAGTGATACTGATTTCTGCTGAGAGACAAAGGATTTGTACTTGGACATGTATTTAAAAAAAATTACCAGGGAGATATCTAAATTTAGGTAAGTTGCAAAATTATACAGAAGATAAGGCTTTTGTAACTTTTGTCTTGCTTAAGGAGGGAAACAAAATACTTCTGGATAAGTTCTTGAACTATCTCTGTTAGATACACTAGTCATCTAGTGTAAGTGTAATAAATATGGTCAGTGCTATACTGCTGGTTACTGACTTAGTTTGAAAAAGCTGCTTTATTAGCACAGCAGTGGAATTAAACTTTACATGTTGACAGTAACATTAGAAATATGTTTGCAAGAACTGCTGAGTGGATGAAATTTAGAGCAATTAATCATTAAGACATGTCAAAGTTACTCTGTATGTGATGTTTTAAGATGTCTGTGATTTAGAGGAGAAATCAGTCTGTTTTTCCTCCAGCAGAACTGCGATTCTTTAAATACTTTCACTGTGTGTTTCTTCAAATAGTTTTCTTTTCAAAAAATAAATAACCAAAGTCAGGAGGTGTAAAAAAAAATCTCAGAACTATGTAGCCTTTTTTTGGAGCTAAAGGGAACAGAATAAGAACAGATTAATTCTAATATGTAAAGTAAGAAGTTGGTTAGGTGAACTCCGCACTGAGTCTATGTTACAACTTCTTTCTTGACCTGTCTTTCCCGGTTTTTTGTTTATCTGAACTACAATTAATAGGATGCCTGTTTTAAAAAATAAGTTCATGCCTCAGAACTCAGTTGATCTGATGTTGCTGTCCCTTTCAAGTGCAGAACTTCATGTTGGTCACCTATTGTGTCCATTCTTATTTGCCAATTTGAGATCTTGAGTTTGCTCATCACTTTTGAAAAAAGAAGGGGGGAGAGGGAGGAATTGTTTCAAAGAAATGCTAACAAATATGGACTTGAAGGTGAGGCTGTAGTGTAAGATGATCTAGATGGACGTGATACTTCTTATTTCCTTATTATGAATTGAATTCCTATCTATTTTGACTTGGGCTAAACATTAGATTTTCTACTAGAGAATTCCTGGCTGTATCCTTCATGCAGTTAAGGGTGTGCTTTTCTTTTAAGAGGTTCAGGGTTCATTTTGAGGAAAAGAAACATGTCCTCATATGTAACATAAATGTATTGTTTTCTTCTTGGCTATGCTGTGATGGAGGGATACCTCTTGAAGTGCTCTTTACACCCTGAAGAACTGTGGGTAGAAGAAATTTTGAGGAGGTGGTCTCCTCCCAGTTTTGGTGGGCTGGCCTGCTGGGGAGCTGGCCACCTCTTGGTGGTCATAAGGCACCTGGGGAGCAGGGGATGGTGGGTGCTTCCATGCGACCACCTCCTCCATAAGCAAACAAGCAGAGGACCAGCCCTTTCTGTGCTGTAGTTTCCACTGGCAAAATAAGGCACCAGTGGTGTTGTGACACAAGATTAGAGGATTATGAAACATTTCTTCATGCTCTGATGACCAGCCTGATGAAGGGGAAAGGGCTTAATGAGGAGGAGAAGAATTTACTGTGGATTTTATGCCTACATCTGTCATTAAAAGAATATCTGCTCCCAGTAGCTGTGATATGTGTTTCATGGAAAACCCTACAATAATAATGTGAATAATGATTGAATGTGGTATTCTTACCAACTGTCTGAGGACTGACACAATAAAATGTGACTGGCAGGAAGTTTAAACATCAATAGCATAACTACAAATACTATTTTCTGTTAGAGAAAATCAAAGACTCATGATCTCAAACTGAAATAATTATGCTGGCTGTTTACGTTTTCTCTTACACTGGTTATTGAAAAAAATAGTTCTGAAAAGGTTAGAACACAATTGCTTTAGAGCTTTCATTTCTTTGAAAGGTTTCTATTTAACATCCTTAATGATTAGTCAAGAAGGAGCCACATTTGCATTGTGAATTACATCGAAAAGTGATTTTGGAAGTTCATTTTTAGGTTTGTTCTATTCTTCTATGTGGAAGAGGAAAACCTTTATTTACTAGACATGTTCATTTTATTGACATCTGTTAATTATAGAAACAGGTCTCCATGGTACCGATGGATATCTTTACTGTCATATCAGAAAGGATGGCAATTCAAGATGAACAGTTGATTTTTCTGTCAAAGAGAGGAACTAGTTTGTGCTGTCACAAGGTGATGTCTATACCCAAGAGATGAAGGGAATTTGCTGCAATTAATTTTTGAGTTCTTTTGCAACTATAACTATCTGGGCCTTAAACTTCTTTGATCTCTTTGTTTTATGGATTCAGTAACCACAGATCTGCTAAAAAAATTAAATTTAAAAAAATTGACAGCATAGGAGTTTTGCAGTTCAGTAGATAGTTGAGGGAGCAATAAGCAGAACATGTACAAATTCTTGTCCATGAAAAGATCTTTGGAATACCCAAGTTGACTTTCTGGTAATTTTTACTTTCCTGAAATATAATCAAACCATCAGCAGAAGTCGGTCCCAAAAAGTGATGATGAAAGTGAAAAAAGAACAGATGAAAGGAAAAGGAGAAACATTTGACTCATTAAGTGATTTTAGTGTTTATGTGGGTAAAAACAGATGGACATAGAGCACAAGCAGACATAACATGAGGATAGAAGCAGTGATAAGAGAAGTTAAGGTGGTTGTAGAGAGGTGGAGGTCGGTCTCTTCTGCCTGGTAGCTAGTGACAGGACAAGGGGAAGCAGCCTGAAGTTGTGTCAGGGGAAGTTTAGGTTGGATACTAGGAAAAATTTCTTTACTGAAAGGGTTGTCAGATATTGGCACAGGCTGCCCAGGGAGGTGGTTGAGTCACCATACCTGGAGGTGTTTAAAAGAGTAGATGATGTACTTGGTGACATGGTCCAGTGTTGGACCCAGTAGGGCTGGATAGATGGTTGGACTCGATCATCTTGAAGGTCTTTTCCAAACAAAACCATTCTGTGAGTCTATGATAAGAAGGACTTTAAAGAACAAAACAGAAGAGGTCTAAAAGTAGAAGAGATATGGTATGAATGAGAAAATTCACCCTATCTAAAGTGGTTGGTTGGTCACTGATATGAACCTGTGCCTTGGGAATTGTCAACTGATGGGCAGGGATTTGGCTTCAGTAAAGCAAGAGGCAAAATACAGAGGAAAAAAGTAGAAAAAACAAAGGTAGAAGTACTGTCTTTCCCCTGCCTTGTTTAGAAGCATTTCCAATACTGGCATTCAGTTTCATACATGAAGGAATACATTCACTCAAGAAAAAAAGACCTTTTCCTTCCAGAATTGTGGTCATGGTATTTCAAAGAGGGGGAATGTGGGAGGAGAGAAGCTCTCTTTTCCACCTAAAATCCTCTTGTATTTACTTTGTTTTTTCTAGCAGCAAAGGTAGAGAGGTAGGGACAGATGGTTATATGTGTTGTGACAGGTCATTTTTTGAGCACAGGTTAAGTTTCTTTTTTTCATTACAAGAGGATTTCAGAAACCTTTTAAAAATTCCTATGAAGTCTACTGGAAGGTCTTCCAGCAATTCTGATACCTGGGACCGGAAAAGAGGCAAGCCATTTGCAGTGTGAAACATGAGATCATAGAAAACAGGAAGAAAATTACTGGAGTGATGGGAAAGAGAAATGACAATGAATTTTCCTCTACCTCTTCTCTGACCAGACCATCCACTACTTTTTTTCCCATCAACCAGAACTTTAAACCCAGGACTCCATCAAAGATCTTACTGACTTTTCTAGGGACTGGGTGAGGCCTTATATTCAAATCACTAATCCATCAGTTCAAAACTGTATTCAAAATGATTCACAATGTATGTTTGTGGCACCCATAATGGCTTAAGATTTTTCAGTATTCTACTGCAAATGACACCCATGCTACACAACCAAGGTATTACTCTGCAGTGCTACCTCCAGTTACTGAAACATCTACCTCTTTAGAGCAATGTCCAGTGGTTCAAACTAACTAGATGAGTTTTCTAATTCCAGTGTTACCTTTAAAACCCAAAGACAATATTTTAGCATTAATTATCCCAGTTTATCCCAGTTCATTCAGCAATATGTAGAAGTGGGCAAGGAATACAGCTTCAGGTATTTTAAATGAAAATACTCCACTTATATCACCAACTCTCCACTTCTCTTAACACATAAATACATAAATATCCCATGGAAGACATACAGGCCCCTTAAAAATTCCTGTTTTGAACAGTGCACACTTTGTGACATTAATGGTAAAACAAAATATAAACTACAGAGAAAGACCTACCCTGAAGTACGAGTCCCATCACTGTTGGTAATTCTTGTTATTTCCAGAAAGTAGAATGATCTAAAGACATCCTTGCAAGAACAGTCTTTTGTGACAGGGCTGAGGTACCCCAGTGCTTTTTCACTGCCTCTTCTCCCACTTCCCTGCTGCCCCTGTAATGATATACATCCTTGCAGGGCTACTCAGAGAAACAGATCAGAATTGACCCTGGTTAAAAATAATGCTAAAAAAGAGATTGGCTTTCACCTGTATTGATATGATTCACCATACAGCCCACTGGCATTTTTACAAGATCCAGGGCTATGCAAGCAAAAGAGTGAAGCAGCAGGGAGGGAGGCACATTAATTTCCTTCATTGCTAACCAAAAATGTGTAGGAGCAGGCTAGTTGAAAGTGTCTTTGAATAGCTGTGTTTCTGAAGGCAACTTGACTTGGCTGTGGCTACTGAGTGAGGACCAGCTGCTTCTGAAAATATCGATTGTGATTTTGGTGTGTATTTTATAAGTTACTCACAATTAGGACCTGGTTGTGACTCAGTATCTGTTATTTCAGCCTGTGAATAGTAAATTCTTGAAACAGAAATCTGTCCTCCTAGCAGGGGAGAGCAAGTTATAAAGAGTAAATAAGGTAAATTCAGGAGAAGGTGATCAGCAAGGAAATTCATTCATAACACATACAAAATGTGAATCATAGAGTTGGAATGACCCGTGATTACCGAGTCCGACTCCTGGCTCCACACAGGGCCAGCCAAGTCACAGCATGTGACTGAGAGCATCGTCCAAGTGCTCAGCCAAGCTCGATGCTGTGACCGCTTCCCTGGGGAGCCTGTTCCAGTCCCCAACCACCCTCTCAGTAAAGGGCCTCTTCCTAACACCCTGCCTAAACCTCCCCTTGTCGCAGCTTCCTATCATTCCTTCGGGTTCTATCACTATCTGAGAGGAGATCAGCACCTGCCCCTTTGCTTCCCCTTGTCAGGAAGCCATAGACCACGATGAGGTCTCCCCTCAGCCTCCTCTTCTACACGCTGAACAAACCAAGGGGCTTCAGCCTCACAGCAGAGTGACAGTATCAGTCTGTGTTGAAAATACCTTTGTATTTATCATGTGGAAATTGGACTGCATTCTGCATTGGCCCTGTAAAATTTCTGTCAAGCTCTGGCTGGAAACAGACAAGGAAATTTTTTCCCGAAGTACTCAGTGGCCCAGCCATCCTTCTGAAATCCTTGAGAGTTACGTCAGTATAAAGCAAAACATGTACCAATCACTAGTTTGTGCTAAAGTAGGACTCTTCAGATTCTTTCCTTTGTGTTTTTTTCCTCCTCATTTATAATCTACTGCCAGCCTCTGGGAAAAACAAGAAATTTGGTAGGATCTGGAAACTTAATCATGTTTTAAGTTATATTAACCCATTTACTGTCAATCACTTTGCCATCTTCTCTAAATGTACTTTTTGGCCTGAATTTTTCCACTGTCTAGTCCCAAACCACAGGTGAATTTTGTTTGCTTGGTTGGTTGGGGGGGATTTTGGGTTTGGGGTTTTTTTGTTGGTGTTTGTTTGGGTTTTTGTGTTCTGGTTTGTTTTTTTCTTAAAGCAAATATGTTAAAATTATTTTAAGTAGTGGAAGTGGGAATAAGTTATACTTTTCCTATTAAAAGTGGGGTAAACAAAACAAACTCAACAAAAGTCTTTGAACAACAATTTTTGAAACAGTGTGATCAACAGGTGGTTTGTTGACTATTTTAAAGGGTTGGGGTAAAAAAAAATAGATAAATTGTTATGTACTGTTAAAAAATAGATAAATTGTTATGTACTGTTAAATTATGGCAGTGTTAGGGTACACACTGATGTAGTTTTACTTTTTATGAGTGTTGTCCTGTCCTCCTGGATTTACTCTTGACAAATTGGGCTCTGTGTACACATAGCACTGAGTGTCCTGTCCCTAGACACCACGATGCTGAAAGAACTCGGTGTGAGCGCATACCCAAGGTTAACTTAGTTGGGTGCTGAGAAGTAAAAGCACAGGAAGTGAGACTGCCAGTTTGGGATATCTCATATGGGAAGGAATGAAGCCTCTCTCCATCTTCCAGGTTCTTCAAGTATTGTTAGTACTCAGTGTTTATGTAAATTATGCATTTCATTGCTGCTGTTGGCTGTTTCCCAAAGTTGTTTTGATTCTATTACTGAACCAAAAGTCAAGCATGACAATCAATTTTTACCTTTTTTTTTCCCTTCACAAAAAGGTGTGCCACTATAAAGCATTCTGAGGGAATAGGGCTTGTTCAAGTTTCGTATGGATGTTGCTATTCAAGTGGGAATTAATACAGTGGGATTTTTTTGGGGGGGTTTTGTGGAGCCTTCCAAGACTATAATTTGGACAGGAGCAGGCTGTATTACTTCAAAATCTACAGATGTGCTGGGGTTTTTCCCCCTCTTTATCTTGTGCCCCACATACATCACTGCAATACTTCAACAGCTTCTGCGTCTCTCCTGACACTGCCACCAGGCAATTGACAACAGTGCTGTGATCAGCTGGCAGTCACAGCTCAGTTAACTGGCTGTCTGGCTGCTCTCTGGAAGGCCAGACACAACAGTGGCCACTTCCCTCGCCTTACCTCAAAGCTAGCACTATTTTAAATATCTTTCTTTTATTCAACCATTTATATTCAAAAACCTGGTATTTTTTAAAACAGCATCATGCCATGTGCTACGAGATTGTGGAGTATTTTTGGCACATTGGCAGGTCATGGTGAATGCAACTTTTGAATATTTTTTTAATAAAGAAATACAGACAATTCCATAGAAAAAACACTGAACCAATATTTACTTATTCTGGTTAATATTTAAGTAAGAAGAAACAGCGTCATTGTGACACACAGAATCTTTATTCCATCTGTTACATCTTCTATATTATTCAGACTTCAGTCACATTACATATTTATTTTAATAGTGTGTTTAATTTCTTGTCTGGAATCTGCAACACTTATGTCTAAAATTTGGCCAAAGCTAGCCCCCTCCCCCACCCAGCATAGATCTTTTTGTGGAGGGGGAAAAAAAGAGAGCAAAAGCAATAGATGACAGTCTGTAGGGAAATACGAATGTTTTTAGGGGAGAGAGAATTTACCTTATTTCATATTTAGTAATTATCTGTTAAACTAAATTATGTTATTACCACAATCATAAGTTTCTTTGTGCCTCAATCTTTTCAGTGATAAATTGAAACTAGTAAATTTTTTTTATACATGGTCTGATACTGTGATTGCAAAGAACTCTTCAATGGTTCCAAAAGGATAAATGTGGCAGCAGGGTTCTTTGACCTGTTTTGAATTGAAATATCATAAACTTGAGGTGGAAATTTTTACATGATTTGAGCAACATTTGATATCTATGTGTACATTTGATATCTATGTGTATTTGTACATCAGCTTGATTTTCAGGTGGTGGAATATGTTCTTTAGACTGTGTTGGAAAGTCCTTCCTGCTTCAGACATCGGCTTGGTTGAACACCTTAATTTCAATTTAATATTTGAAAAGGTAATGGTTTTCTGAGGGTTTAGAAACAGAAATTTGATAAACAGTGGTGTTGACATTGTGTCCATCTCAGTCCTTCTGGATTTGCTCTTGAGTTTTCTACAGCATTAAGAAGTTCTAAGAGTTTCAGCCTAAACCTAGATTTATAAATCTCAAGGTGTCATTTGATTTCCTTGTACCTTTGAGCAAACCACTTTAAACATGTAATCTCTTACTACTAAAATATTCGTAATATTCCTATTTATTTTGTAAATTAACATGTTCTCTTTTAGCTCCAAGTACATTGATTTGATAATGTCTATATACAGGAGGGGGGGGTTAACTTTGCAGGTGTAATTTTCTGTGTTCTTTGTATAATCATTCATGTCTGGTTGTATGTGTTTGCAGGTGATCATTGTTATGTCCAAAGGCAGGATGTGAGAATCCTGTGTTTTAAAGCACAGTGCATGTCCAACCTAAAGTAAGACACGAGACTCTTGCCATACAGAAAGCAGTATCCTAAAAATGGATTTAAGAACCTAATCTTAGAATCTATTAAAAAAACCCCAAACAACCCAAACTGTTGCCTGGCATTTCACAGAGCTGGTGAACTGTCATGTTAGCAACCATCCTATTCTTATATATTTGTAGTTTTTTTTTCACTTTCTAAGAAAGTGAGACTTTTACTAAGGTTTGTCTGTTCACCTTTTTCCTTTACTTCCCTCCATGGGTTTTCAGCCCTTCAGAGTCTTTCAGTTAGATCTGAGAGGTGAAATTCTCAATGAATCTCATGTTTTATGAAAATCTGTGACTGTATGGAGGAAAGAAACCCAGATCGGTGCCAATTTTGAGGAGAAGGCAGGCAGAACATAGCTGTTATACATTCTGTTTGGCAGTGGCTCAGTGGCCAAACAAAATGTGTGCAGTCCCAGACTAGTCACAGCACAATTTCTCCTGCCAGGTGACAGTGTAATAGGCAATGTGGAGAGATCTGGCCATTTGCAGTGAGAAGAAGGAACATGGAGTTACAGAGCAAAGAGCATAAATCTGTAGGAAAGCAGGTTTCATTCAATCTGGTGCTTACAGGACACCTTGGGTTTGCTATAGCAAAAGAATACAGGACCAAATGCCAGAAGATGAAAAAAGGATGTAAATTGCTTGCTATGGCCAAACAAGAACATCTTGTTTGCTGGGGGTATTTTACTCACTGAGAATTTTATCATGGGGAAAAGCACACACTATTTCAGTCATCACAAGCTGCACTGAAGACATGAGATTCATAGTAATCTTTCATTAGTGTTGGTTGATGAGGAGTTCACCGTGACCCAGCAATGTGTATCTGCAGCCCAGAAAGCCAATTGTATCCTGGGCTACATCAAGAAAAGTGTGGCCAGCAGGTTGAGGGAGGGGATTCTCCCCCTCCCCCTGACCCTGCCTGGAGAACAGAGTCCAGCTCTGTGGTCCCCAGTGCAAGAAAGACTTTTTGGAGTGAGTCCAGAGGAGGGTCACAAAGATGACCAGAGGACTGGAGCACCTCTCCTATGAAGACAGGCTGAGAGAGTTGGGTTTGTTCAGCCTAAAGAAGGCTCCAGGAAAATCTTAGATCAGCCCTCCAGCACCTGAAGGGGGCTACAGGAAAGCTGGAGAAGGGCTGTTTATCAGGGAGTATAGTGATAGGACAAGGGGTAATGGGTTTAAAGTAAAAAAGGGTTAGATTTACATTAGACATTAGGAAGAAATTCTTCCCTGTGAGGGTAGTGAGGCACTGGCACAGGTTGCCCAGAAAAGTTGTAGATGTCCCTTTCCTGGAAGTATTTAAGGCTAGGTTGCACGGGGCTTTGGGCAACCCGGTGTAGGTGAGGGTGTCCCTGCACCTGGGACCTAGGTGGTCTTTGAGGTCCCTTCCAACCGAACCATTCTGTGATTCTATATGAGATGCCCAACTGCAGTTCTGTACAAATAAGATGAGGATCCCAAGATACTAAATGCGGTGATAAAAGTGGAGTTAGAGGAAACCTACTTTTTCTAACCAGGGATTTAGCCAGAAATTGGTTCTTTTCTTGGCTCTGTTGAAGTCAGTGCAGACATGTTTAGATGAGGAAAAAAGCTGGATTTTAAAGAAGTTCAGTATTTTCTGTTTGTTTACACTTAAACTGCCTATGTATCCCATGTGACCTTGGACAAATTACCTGCTTCTGTAGATTTGGGATTACCTTTCTAAAGATGAGAATGATAAAACTGAAAATATTAATGCTTGTCTATTATTTTTCTTAAAGTAACACTCATAAAAACCATTTTAATTCTTGTCCAAACAAGCTGCATCAATGGAAATGAGTCACCGTTGCCTTTCATGATTTCATTTGTTACATGGATACATGGTTTTCTAAAATTTTGGAGCTAGTGTCTAAGTTAAATTTCCTTTTCCTAAAGTCATTCAAGATAATAAAAAACATCAAGAGAATTTTGTTAGTATGCTTTTGTTCTATAAGCTGAATGAGTTGCCAGATTATGATCATAAGCAATCACTTGCTTGTTTATTAGAGGAAAATATAAACCTGTGATGTTTGAGTATCAGTTGTCTTTTATGGACTATTTTAGAAAGGTGCTACTTCTAAATATTTTCCTGGGCAATTTTCAAGATAGGAAAGTTACTTCAAGCAACAGGAAATCTTAATGATTCAGGGTCACTGCAAACAGAAGTCCATTCTGCAACAAGTTCTGCGTGGAACTTAAAGCCGAGTTAAAAATGTTACTAGCAATTAGGATGTACGCTGTACTTTGAAATGCTGAGTAACAGAGAGAACACTATATGCACAGTCTTTAAAGCAAAAAATACATGAAATGTTAAAATTCTGCATTTCGGCAACAGTGCTGGTTTGTGCATGTTTAATATAGCAAGAATTCTATACTGGACCCCGTTTTCCCCCAGTAGCCCTCTCCTTCTTACTCATGTTAAGTGATCTTGCATGCAGTTAAGATTCTAAAGGTTGCACAAGGACTTTTTTTTTAAGGAATTGTATTTCTAACCTGGTGCAAGGTCCCTGTGGTAGGGGTAATAAACATGAAAGCTCATGGTCCTGTGTGACAGTTTTGGTTCCGTCTAGGAGCAAGTTTTGCAGAAGCCTCACTGTCCATCCCAGAGCATGCTATGGGCACCAGCATGAAGGAAAAAACCCAACAAACCAAAGCAGAAATTAAAGCAAATAAAACCACTCCAGCTGATCATCCTAAATGAATGACAAACTAATGGAACAATAGTGTGAGAACCATAATGTGGAATTCCTTTTAGAAGACAGAAAATGCAATTCTTTTTGAAATAAATTTTAATTGTGTGTTTGTTTAGACTTCAAAGGATGGGAGCATGCACACATGAGGATTGATATTCCTAACAGCTCAATGTCACGGTAGATGCTAAGGCATGCAGATTTGAAAGAGCACTTGGTCCTCTTTAATATACAGACAGACAATATATAATTATTGATATATAAAATATGTAGATAATATATATAAAATATGTTTCAACACAGTGCTCTCATGTCTTGATGGGAAGTGTTGAGGGCACAGTGCTTCCAAAAATGGCGTCTGAGTTTGCTGTTTGACAGTGCAGCTGTAAACTCTTTGTGCGTGAACCTACCTGCCAGCAAGAGACTGCTCTGGCATTTAGACACAGCGGCTGTTCCCCGATACAAGTTCAGTGCTCAAGATGCCAGCCTCTTCCCCTCCTCAGGGCAGTCAGAGTTCGAGGCACTTCCTTGCAGCAATCTTCTGTGTTTACCACTGATAAATCAGAGCATAAAGGCTACTGTGAAAGTGGTCTTTCTATTGCTCCTTTTTGTGTATTTCTGAACACCCTTTTTTGGTGAGTAACCCATGGGGATTCTCTGAGGGAAGGGATTCTTCAGTACATGCAACAGCAGATTATTGCTTCCAAGCAAGTGGATTTTTTCCCCTTCTGAGCTCTCCCAGTTCATGTCCATTCAGAAACCAGGTACCAGACCAGTAGTGTGCTTTTCCTTTTAGCAGCATGTTGTGATGTTGGAACTTCCTGCAAAATCATGTGTTTCTTTTTTTATATATATTTTAATCACTTTTTTAAAGTGCTTCCAGATGTAAGCATATATTTAGTTACAGCACATGCTTAAACACTGATAAACTGGTAAGGCCTTTAAATCAACCCATGGCTTTCTGCTGACTTCCAAAAGCTCTGGTTTTGGCTGTTGGACTTGTTGGTCCAGTCAATGGGTTCAGGTCACCAGTTTTCTCAGAGGTGTTCAGTAACAGTTGGTGCAATAGTTACAGTAGCTTAGTAATGTGAAGAGTCCTGTTGCAAGAGGAAATGCTATTCTTTTTCCTTCCTCCTCCATGAATCAGACATCTGCTCACGCTTCAGTTGGCTCTTGCCCAAGACAGGCAAAGCACCCAAAGTGAGAGGCTGGGTATGTGCAGGAAATAGCAGTGCATGCACAAGACGACTAATGTGTTCTGGATTTAGGAAATCCTTATGCAAATGCACTGTTTATGCTAATACAGAGGTAAAATAACTTCAATAACTTTCCTTTTTTTCCTCTTCTCTGATTGGGAAATTCATGTCTATTCATAGCATCCCTTCACCAGAGACCCTTGCTGCTTTCCCACCAGGCAGTCCTTCTGGGCTCAGGGAATGCCCCGAAGGGATGCAGGCCACAGGAAAAGGATGAAATGAGTTTCCCAAATAATGCAGTAAGTGACTGGAACTGTATGAGATAAGTGAAGCACGCTGGCTTTGTAAAAGGCTCAGTCCTACTTGTGTTTCACCCAATTTTCTTTTCCAGTGATGAGTCGTTAGCAAAATCAGAGACTGGCAGGTCCCTTGTTGCTAAATATGGTTCTGTAGGAGCTCAATCAGACATATATGGAAAGCCATGAGATAGGTACCTAATGGCCATGGTAGAGATCTCCTGGAAGAACCGGAGGCTTTGAGACAGATGGAAGTTCTTAGCTCCTAGGTAGAAAAATCAGTAACTTTGAAGCTTGTCACAAGAGGAAAAATGGAGTATTTTGTAAAGACACGGCGATTAAAAGCTGAGAGAAAGAAATGCTACTTGATATATTTACACATAACCAACAATAAGTTGGAACAGTCAGAGACTGATGCTAGAGTCTGTTCAGGTCATGCCATGCAGGGGCATTTGTCGGTTGCCTGAGGAAAATCTTCAAAAAAACCCAACTGTGCAAGGGATGCACAGAAATGTTCATCGTTTATCTGAGTTGCTTCAGACGTGGTTAGGTGAACTCAGCCTTGGCTTAGAGTCTGCATGCTGCTGGAGTTTTACAAAGGCAGATTTTATTTAGTTCACTTGGGACATCCCGAATGTTGATAAAACTGGGGAGGACTTTGCCAGTACTTCTGTCATATGGTGACAGAGAAAAACATGTACAACAGAAACGTACTGTGCAATGAATCAAGTAACACAGTCTCTATTCAGATCACAGCCCTGCGGGTAGATTATATACAGAGTAATTTTAGCCCTCTTTAGAAGTGTGCTGCTAGAATTGCTCTATAAAGAGGAGAAATAACAGAAGCCTGGTAATTAAACATGCTGAATTAAAAAAATTTGGAGGGAAAATATTTATTGCGATAAGATTGAAACACTTTAAATCTTTTCAGTTACAGTCTCACATTAGCCTTTGTGCAACAGAGGCATTTAAATTAAAACCAGTACATTTCCATAAATAGAGAAGTTGGTTTTGATGAAGGGAGAATTTTTGATGAAAACAGCTTCCATTTGAAATCCCTGATTGCATCTATAAAGCAACTCCTTTGAAGAGCATCCTGCCGGCATACTGTTGATGACAACAAAGCTAAGTATAAGTAGAGAGAGGTATCTGCAAATGTGTGCGTGCATCTATATATTTATATATGTAACTGAAAATTTGGAACTAATTGGGAAACTCAGCTTATCTAATTCAAGTGCAGATGGGATCTTATGATCCCTTTCTCCCAAATCCAGTCAAACAAATATATTTACACATCCTTGACAGCATAGAGAATAAGCAATGCTCACAGTATATGCTCATTATGATCAGATTATATATGCAACCCTGCCACTCATGCTTGTTTGAAGACCTACACACAGTTGCTGAGAATGGACATCTTGAGTGGTATGTTGTGCTGACATAGGCTGGAAAACATGGGGTAGAAATCTAAAATTTTCACAAGAAAAAGTTAATTTTTAACCTTTTTTAACCTTTGTTTCTTGTAAGAAGTGTATCTTGGAGTCATTTTGCAATATCAGCCTTTAAAAAAGGAAAACTACTGCTATTTTTATGATATATTCAGTAATTTTATTATATAATAGTTCATCTAACTAAGATTAAGATGGGTTTGACCCATCAAATTGTTTCTGCTCTATCTGTTTTTCAAATTCTACAGCAAGGATGTAAAGATGTTTCGCTTATGTGTGCATTTGAAATGAATGCCAAGGCAATCTTCCATCAGAATACTTGTAATAAAGAAGGAAACATTGCTGCACTTTTTAAAAAAGTGAACTGTGGTAAAATAGCACAAACATAAACTACAAGTCTGAATCCAGTAGTGATATTGCCTTCTTGTTTCTAATATGTATTCAGAGAAACTTGTACGGCCCATCTTTTAGTGCTTTCAGTCAGTTGTAGTTGATGGTAAGATCCATTAGAGGCTTTATTTTCAGGTATTTCTTATTATTCTGTTTTCATTATCTTGTGCTTATGAACATTATCTTATTGTGTATTAAAAAGGAGCACAAATTTTACTCCAGTGTATGATAACTTTGATAGAACCCATAGAACATCTACTACTTTATAAAGGGGCTATTTATACCAAGAAAGCAATATTTACTATTGTTCATCTTGTATATTTTTAAGCACGTTACTATTTTCTGTGATTCTGAACTTGGAAGAAAAACATAACTTGGGACAGAAAAGTTTTGCTTACCTTCTATTTCTTTACCTTTTAATCCAAATAGTAATAGGTTTCTAAATCTTAAATACTTCAGTTATTAAGGAATATAATTTTTTACCTACTGCATCAAAAGGCTAAATGTTCTCTTGCATCAACCCTACTGCAGGTGTACAGGTGGGAAAAATATCCTGAAAGACCAGCATAGGAAACACTGGATCCTTTAATACAGATCTCGCCAATGCAAGGAGCTTATAGAGGTAGCATTGGCAACCTGGAGGATGTCCTAAAGTCATTGGATTAGGTAAAAATCTTAGTTTTCATTAAAAAAAAAAAGAAATAAGAAAAAAGAAAAAAAGAAATGTTCATAGTGCAAAT
Source organism: Gallinula chloropus (assembly GCF_964237585.1). Lineage (NCBI taxonomy): Eukaryota > Metazoa > Chordata > Aves > Gruiformes > Rallidae > Gallinula > Gallinula chloropus. The sequence continues at coordinate 107,475,140 of NC_140085.1, forward strand.
GGTTACAGAAAGAAATAGAAAATGTGACTTCAGCATGAATTCAGGTCATCAGGAGAAAGTAAAGTTTGAAAGTCCACCATGTGTTTTAATTTAATTTAAATTTTTAATATCGCAATGCTTTTAACATTGTGGTATTATATAAGAGCAAGATGTTACCTCAAAATGTCATCTGATTTCTCTGGTCCTTGCTAGCTGAAGGTAGCTGAATACATGACAAACGGAGCAGAAATCAGAGAGCAGAAAATGGTAATTGGCAATTTAATCAATAAATAGATATACTACAGTGTAAATATGTGTTGGTGTTCGTAGTGTCTGAGATAACGGGGAAAGGGTTCAGTGCTGCGTCTGCTTTGTAATGCTTTAGGAATGCTTCTAGCCATAAACCTGCCTTCAAATGCCAATTAAACAGGATTTATGACTGCTTTGAGTTACCAAAGTGGTGCAACAGATCAACCTACATCATCAAAACTATCCTATTGTTTTCCCTTCTTTTTTTAAACCAAACCTGAATAACATACATTAATCTGAGTGCCTTGTGTCTCAAAGCAGCGTGTCCCACACGTTGGATGGTGCTCTCCTTCCCTGTAAATCAGCCACAAAAGAAGTTATTTGAATTAACTAATTGGTTGTAGGCTGTTTGGCCCACAAGGTCCATGTGAATAATCTAGCAGCTGGAGTGTGTAGGTGCTGGAGACTGAGACCGCGGTCCTAGCCAGGATGAGACAAGGTGCATAGCTGGGGAAGGCTCCAGGCTGAGGGCTGGCAGCAGCTCCGGGGCAAGAAGCATCAGGGACACAACAGGGGAGATTTAGATGAGGAGAAAACCTGTAGCAGGGAGGAGGTTTTGTGAAGATTTACCTTTGTGGTTGCTGCTCCTACACAGAGCTTTAACCCAAAAGCTTCTATTTGGTCACTTTTAAATCTTTCCATCCACTTCTTTCCTACATCTGGATACACCACTGTAAACTGTGCAGTGTGTGCCAGGTTTTGCATGCTGTAACTTTACTATATATGTTATATATAGTATTTGCCGTTCTGCTAATTTAATACATAGGAAGAAAAAAGGTATCTTTAATAAGTGACTTGCCAATATGGGAATCGCACTGTATTAAGGAACCAGTATTTCCATGAACAATACTTTGCAGCTGTGACTTCTCAGCAGAGCTTTTAAGACTGTTTTACAAAGTCTATTGAATTATATAAGCCTAAAACATTGTTACATGTAGTGGGTGTTTGTAGATTAAAAAGAAAACCATGATCGTTCAGGCTAACCTTGTGCGTGTAATCTGAATGAATTCCTATTTGAAGTGCAATTTTCAGAACATAAGATCCAATCTTGATTTAAAAAGGCTCAAGGACAGAGAACTTGCCATCACACTTGGGAAGGCATTCCAGTGGTGAAGTGCTGTTCCCTGCTCATCTGCATCATATATCTGATCTGAACTTCTCTGATGGAGCTTGTTTGTAATGTTGCCCGTTACCTCTAAGAGACTCCTGCCAAAGCTCTTTCAGACAATGATCAAGTCAGACATTATTTTCATAGGATAAATGGAGCTGCATTAAGGGGTTTCTTCCAGTGCATTTTTTGTATTGTACACACCAGGCACCGATACAGCCTCCCAGCACCAGATGCTCGAGTATGTATATAGTTAATGCAAGCTCTCCAGCTCTATTCAGGGTTCTTCCACACGGGCCTCTGGGGATGGGTTTTTCTCTTCAGCCCCAACAGCACATCAGGAGCTTACATTCGGTGGTGTCAGGTCCACTCTTAGTGCTAAGTCTTTTTAAGAATTACTGCCCCCAGCATAAACTCTCCTATTTTGCTGAGAGGGCCTGACTCTCTTGTTTAATTATATAGATAAATAATTAGGTTCTCAGAGCAAAGTGACTTGCCGAGAGGGTCACAGTGGCACAACCTGGGAGGAACAATCAAACTCCTAAATAGCATACTATGTCCTCACCAGTGGAATATTAATTTACTTCCCATGTAATTATGTTTTGTATGACTGAATTTCCTGGTTTCCCTGCATGGGCTGAGGCTCTACATGCTCTTTCTTTTAGATTTGGTCTAGTTTCATCTGATGAACAGAGTATACTTTGGGGATTACAAGGTGATAATGCTATTAATAATCATGTTTATTATTATTACTACAAAATCTTATCCATAGGGCTAATTACTTCTGGTAGTGCTGTAATGAATAAAATATTAATCTAAAGTAAATTATGAAATGCCTCCCACCTCGTTTAACTCAGGATTAAATTTCTTCCATTGCTGCTGGGCCCCATTCAGGGTGGTACTCTTCCCCTGCTTCCTCTGGAGAGCTGATATCATGCTGGTTTGTAATATTCATTAGCAGCCCAACCCTTTTTCCAGGGATAACTTCTGGTTATGCACATTTTCTGCTTTTAAAAAGTGCATCAAGAAATTATTTCAAGAAAAAGAGCTTGAACCTGAAATCTGCTTCATGGGTTAAATGCAGAGGAGGAAGAGGGAGCCCCTTGTCCTTTTGAAATGTATTGCTACCCTCATGACAACCTTGCACGAAGGGCAGAAGCTATCATTTCCCTTCTCAGATGGTAGAGTATTCTAAGTAGAGTAAGGCTACTCTTTTAGGAATACTCTGTCTTTAAGTGCTTCTATTTGAATGGAGCAAGTGCTTTATTGAAAACAAAAAAAACCCACAAAAAACCCCAACAAACCACAAAGCTTGATTCTTTAGGATATCAAAATGTATGTGAAAGTAAAACCAAAACCCACGAAAAGCCGAACCAACTTGATGCTAGCAGATATTTTTAGGAATTTCTTGATCAGTAGTTCATCCTCCTTGCAACAAAGGAGGACTATTCATTTATTTTTAGGTATCATTTTCTCTTGAAATCCTCTGCTAAAGCATGTTGGGTCCTACTAAATGCCCGGGCACTGCAGTGAGCTGACAGTGGTGGTAGAAAGCTGCCTCCTTCATGGCAGGGAGCAGTGTGGTTGATGTGATGTGGGTAGCAATGGCAATGGCTCCTGTTTCTGGTCAGCTGGCATCTGTGATGATCTTTAACATCTCCCACTGCTGGAGGGGAGGTATTCTTGCAGGTGGTTATGCACTTTCTAGCAGCAGGAGGGTTAAAACATCGCCAGGGCTACTAGCTTGCACCATGAAGAAGTATGGACAAGGGAGAATTGGCACGTTGAGGGAAAGCACACAGGACGGAGAAGTCTTCAGGAGTATGAGGCTCCTGGGCCATCATGAAGCACCCTGGAACAATGTAGCATGGATGCCCACCATCCAGAGTTTACTCGGTGTCCTTCAGGTGCTGACTGACAGGGCCAGTGGAGAAATAACAGTGCTCTCTTGGAACTGAGGCACATACCATGCCTGGTCTGGAGGAGGCCAGGCCCAGCACAAGCTGCTGCCCCTTGTGCTCTTTCTCCTCCTAGGATTCCGGGCTTTGGGGGGTGATGAGGTACCTACCCCTCAGCCTTGTGATCAGCATGAGGCCTGCAGTGTTGCAGGCCAGACCATAACTGGCTTCAACAGCCTCAGTGGTGGCCTGCAGTGGTCATGCAGATGCTGACTCCTCTTGGTCACAACAGGGGGAGCGGAAACAGGACAGGGTCTCCCTCTTCGCCCCGGCAATGCAGGAGGCCAAGCCCCTCATGTTCTTCTCCCTGCTCTGACCTGGACCCCTCTCAGAGGCAGAACATGGTAACCAGCACAAGGTATTTTTGGAAGAGCAAGACCCACAGGCAGATTCTTCCTTCTGTAAAATCTCTGTTTCCAGGCTGGCTGGTGTGAAATGCTTTCTTGTACCAGTTCTTGAGTGGTCAGATTACACTGGCTATCAGCACAGTACTAACTCCTCAGGACAGCCTATAGAGTGAATTGATGTATAAAGCTAACATTTAATAGAAGAGTTAAGTATACCCATACAACCTGAAGTTTCTCCACCGTTTGACCAGGTACCATTCACATCTTGTAACAGATTTGCTGCTATAGAATAATTTACACCGCTTAAAGTAATCTGTATAGTAATCTGTCTTTACATCTAAGGATAGCACAAAGTTACTGTTTTAAAAATAAGGAAAAGTGTTTTATAGAACAAGTGTTCTGAGGTCTGTTTTCTGAGCCTGTGGGTGTTTGACTTCTGTCATAACGCCCATGAAGTAGAGGAGCTAGGTGCACCCACAGACCTCATCACATGAAAGCAAATTTTACTTTACTGGTGTACCATAGGAGTTTGGTATCTTTGGAATGCTGTCTGACAAATCTAATGTAATAGAGAATACATATGGACTGCCAATCATCAGAAATGTGAGGGGAACTAAAGCTGCTGAGACTGAGATAAAAATCAATACAGTTGGTTAACATCACTGTAGGATCAGAACCCTTCTTTCTTTGACATGTATTTCTTTTCTTCTAAATAAATCCTAGCACAGCTTTCTCCCTGGTCTCCCACCAAGTCTCTCTGTTGTTCCTGTCCACCCTGTTTTGTAGGCGACACAGGTGCCTAGTGGCTTTTCTTCAGAACTGCTTCTTTGGTTGGTCGTTGGTGCTTCTTCTCCAAAGCAACTTCTGCTGAGCCCTGAGTTGCCCAGTATCTTTCCAGAAGGGAAGAGCCATGACAAGATAATCTGCACAGCTTGCATCTTCACATGTTGCTACAGAGGCAAGCTTAAATCCGTGCTGTGGAAGCACTTACAAAGGGCATGGACTGGGACAACTCAGCCCAAAAATCTGAAGGGAGTTTGTCAGGACAAAAGAAAAGTAAAGCAGCTGCAGCTCATGTTGTCCTCCCAGAGGCAGCCGAGGCCTGACGTCTTTGGCACTGCGGCTTGCCAAAGAGCAATTGAATACAGATTGAAGATTTAGGAGAATGAATAAATATTTGGGGAGTGCAAGAGTGGAACGAGCCTGTTTTACTGTGTAACTTGTTTAAATGACACAGTTTGGCAACCAGAACTGTTTGCAGGTCACTCAGATGCCCAGGGGGGAACCCATGGTACCTGTCAGTGTGTTTAGCGGTTTCTCTGTCTGGATGAAGTCTTTGGTTTGTTACAAAAGTTTGGTATACAGATAATACAGTATTTTTTTAAAAGTGTTTGTAAAGAGCTAGGAAACCACTGAACATTAGTTTCAAAAATCTCACGTCTGTACTTACTCATCTGTTTGACTTACACAGCCGATGGTCCCAGGTTTTTTTGTTCATATTCATGTGGCTGGTGTTGCAGTGGACTACGCCAGAAATGTGATGGATGCCCACACCAAGAAGTATCACTAAATCCTGCTGGCGGTTCAGGTCAAATCACCCTTGAGTAAACAGTAGTAGCAGCCATTTGTTTGAACCTCTTATGTTTGCATTGCGTGTCTGAAACCAAACTAAAGATTTGGCACTACAATTTCATTACAACTTTATGAGAACAGCTGCACTACGCTGAAAGCTTATCAACATCTTAAAGCTTTAAATGTAGCTCTTCAGAGTTAATCATAATTAGAATTTAATGCATGTTTGCTTGTTTACATTAGCAAATATTAGAGTGCAGTAGAAGCAAAGCTGAAAAGCAAACTGCTTGGCACTGAGGACCTGATGTCCACATCTGTGGACACTTTTGGGGGGTTTTACTTTAGATTAGGTCCAGTCTGGTTCTGTGGAGTGAGTGTTCATTTATGAACAGAAAGAATATTGTTCATAACAAGAACCACAGAATCGTAGGGGTTGGAAGGGACCTTCAACCCCCCTGCCAAAGCAAGTTTCCTAGGATAGGTCGCACAGGGAGGTGTCCAGATGGGTCTTGAATATCTCCAGAGACTCTTTTTTTTTTTCCTCTTATTTTTGTTTAATATAGGGTTTTTCTCCTCATGCAGGAGATGCGCATGATGTTCTGATACAGGTTTGCATTATGTGGCAGACATAGTATGCAGCAGAATGAAATGCAAATTAAACTCATGCTGATTCAAGGGGGTTTTAAAACGAGATCCTACTTTACAAATAACACACATTTTGATGAGGTTTCGCTACATATTTTACTGAAATTAATGTTTTAGGGCCATGGAGATTGCAGGCTGAAACAGGCTGCAGGCCATCTGCTCAGTATGTTTTCAGTGATGGCAGCCAGTTCCAGGTGCTTTAGAGTATAGAAGTCCCTATATTAGATGGTTGTGGAATAAAATAGCCCCAAGGCAATGTCTCTGAGGTCCATAGTATGTTCTCTGTTTGTTATTTTACCTTAAGCAAAATATTTTGAAAACATTTTAATTTGAAAATAAATATGGTTTACTTCCTACGTATAGCGACATTGGCAATACAAAGGACCTCTTTATGTCTATGATTTATGTATAGGCAACTTCCAAGCCTCACCACAGTATTTTCAAATGGCTTAAACCATGCTCTACAGAGATGATCTACAGATTATGAATTTACTGAAATTGATTTCTAACTTCTGTAGATCAGTTGAATCCATTTGGAAGCCGCCTTGTCTGATTAAAATACCTGCAGTTTGTTAATGATGAAACAAGTTTCTAGGCTTATATTTTTTTTTTTTTCATTTTACAAGTAGAAGTGTCCCTCAGTAAGTTAATTTGAGCTATTGGGCCCAAACCAGCTATGGAAACACAGGATCCATCATTTACCTCCCAAAATGGTTTCTTATTTGTACATATTAATAAAACACAGATTTGTGATCTATGCCTGACTAGAATTTCTGTAGCTTTTAGCAGTTGTTCTGTGTCAGTAGCTATGTTGAATCTTTTGGATTGTGGTTTCTACAGTTGAAGCTTTAAACTAGTATTTAAATAGACAGGGGGAAAAACCCTCACATCTCCAGTGAGGAGGGCTTCTAAGCAGTTGCAAAGTTATTTTTTCTAACTTTTAAAAAATGTTATTATATTTAATATTTCATAGTAAACTGAGACTTTCTATATTTAAAGATCATTTGTATAGCCTCCTTTGCCACTGGCAATGTTTTTTTCTCCTGTTCACTTCAGCACATTTCTTTAGATTTCTCTTTGACATTTGCATATCTTAAAAAAACAAAAGCAAACCAAAACACAAAAACCCAACTGGAAATGCAGGTCACTCAGACCCCTGCAGAAGACTTTTTTTGCTCCATCTGTTCCTCCCAGTCTGATAGGCAAGAGCAGGATGGCTGGCTGCAGGGATTGCCTGGGCAACCCAGGTTGGTGCCTACGAAACATCATGCCCAAGACAGTAGTGAAGCTTTTCACTCAGAGGCAGGGGTGTTGTTTCTTTCTCCTCCTTCCTCTGCCTCGTAAAAGTAGTGGACAGCATTCATAGCTTGCTTAGCTGTTGACAGGGAAGAGTTATAGAATGCTAAACATCTGGTTTTTTGGAAGCCATTTTTTAAATGAAAACAGGGCTGAATGAAAAGAGTTTATATTGTGTTGTGAGTATGGATTCCAAACCAGAATGAGGCTGAAAGTCATGAGTATGATGTCAGAACTGCCTATATCTCTGCCCATCTTCCTCTTCCTGTTCTCCAAGCTCAACATGAGAACATCCTGACAAAATCCACTTCTACCCAAACCTTACTTTCTGTACTCTGTTTGAGTCTAGTTGATGTTTGTTCCTTCAGTAAAATACTCCACAGAACACCTAGCTGGGCCTACCCTTTCTTTGATCTGTATTCCTTCCCACTCTTCTCCCAGCAGCTACCTTCACACTCTTTCCTGAGACTTTTAAGCTTTTGCTTGCTCAGATCATTCCAGTCATTCTTAATAATATTAACAAAGCTAGAATCACAGAATATACTGAGTTGGAAGAGACCCATAATCTTTGAAGAAAAGCAAAGCCTGTAACAAGGAGCAATGCCAGGAGTCCCGCTAGCTCCAGTACTGAAACCAATGTAAAAATGAAATTACTTTTCACTTTACACTGGGACAGGATTTGAGTCTGAGTACTTCAGTAAAATGAGCACAAGATAGATCATTTCGTTTCTTTGAACAAATAAACTAAAATGCTTCACCTTCTTGTCAAGTGACTCTAGTAATAGCTGATACTTTGAAATTCAAGACAGTGGGTTTTTATATGTCTCTCATGAAGCATGTATATTTTGAATTCTCAAAAGCAGTAATACAAAGGTGAGAATGAAAAGCTTGCTTTGGGACCTTTGCTATGGGTTTCTTACGATGGATCTTGATTTCTATTTGATATACTCAACAATGGTAAGAGGCAGGAATTGGTAGAGAGGGACCTGAGCAGAAACAAGAGGACCTCTCCTGAGCCTTCCACAAACTTGTAGCCTGCTTCTCTTTGGGAGAAGATAGTTGATTCATGCCTATGTCATGTACTGTCTATAGCTGAGCTGATGACCCTTACTGCCTCTACATGCTCCCTTTTAAGGAGACCAGGCTTCTTAAGGGCAGCGTTGAATTGGAAACAACTTTATGGACTTGCTTTTTTGTTATGCGAATTAACTACTTGAATTACTCGTCTTTCTGCTGTGTTTATGGACTTGCTTGTTTCTTATATGAACCAGTTTAATCAGCTGTGTCAGTTCCAGTGCTTTCAGAAAGATTTACAATGGTGATCTTTGCTGATATTTCTACTCCACAGTCTCTATTATACATAGTGTTAGCACTCCACAAGGGAACATACGCAAGTGGAGATCATGCTGTGATGATTCCTGAAGGACCCTGCAATTTGTTTGTGTGTGCTGGTGTGTGTGGGTCTTCCTTTTGCTTAAACGCCATCTATAAGCACTATAGCTATAGGAGAGCTACTGTAGCTATATTGGAAGTGATGCTATTTCTGATTAATTCCCCTTTGGTTTATTGGGCGTCAGTTAGTGGTTATGCATAGCTTTTATTTAGTGGAAGTAACATCTGGTGAATATCATAAGTGAAGTGATAATTTAAGAAATACATGGAATATTTTGAAATATTAGATGTTACAGTTTTTGCTTTAATAACATTCTATGTTTCTAGCAATATTAAAAGTCCAGATTGCTGTTTAAAATCTCTTAGAAATTTCTTTAAATATACCCCCGATTTAAGAAGTCAAGCAGAAGCACTGGGTTTGTATTATGTTCTCCATCAGAACTATATTTTTCTCCCTTACAATTTTTCTTCCTCTTTTGCCTTTTGTATGCCCCTGGTGCCAGCCTTCCTGCTGAGTGTGGCTCAAAACAAAGTTTTGTTTTCAAAGGCACTTGAAGAAAATAGTTACATGGTAGCTCTTTACATCCCCCACACCCCTACCCCCCAGTCTGATTTCTCTGCATTCTGCAGGATTGATTAATTTAGACTATGAATGGGTTGAAAGATACTCTGATATGTACTATGGTCTTGAACAACATGGTCAGGTGAGTTCAGCCCAAGGGCTGGAAGGCAGCTATGAACGTAACGTGTGGCTTAAAGATTTAATGTGGCCGTGTTACCCTGTATGGGCACAATAGTGCTGACAGCAGAGAAGGATTCAACTCCAGCACAGTCTAAATTAGCTGACGTATTTAGCTAAATCTCAAAGCAGAAATCATGCAAAATTAACAGACCTCCAGTCAAACTTAGTAAAACATGTGCTTTCCTCACTGCCTTTTATTGCCTTCCTTTTCTAGGTCTTTAGGGACTTCACACTGCGTATCTGGAAAAACAAGTCAGCGTTTAAATACTAACTCTGCACCTCGAATGGTAAGGGGTAGCTGCATTGCTGTGTTGTTACTACTCAGTGTGAAGCTGATGACTTGGATGAAGGTAGTGCAATTCCAGTTTCTTTGCTTGGAACTGTCATGCTTTAAGTCAATATACACCTGTAATAATGTACTTTCTAAGTCACATAAAGTGAAGCACAAAGTTTTTGAACACTTTCACACTTAGGGTTATGTGCTTTCTGAAAAAAAAAAGCCACAGAGACTTCAACTCCCATTGACCTCGTTGCTATTACTTGGACTTTGTACATAGGATTTCTTTTGTACATATTTCTATTTTTTAACATACTTCATGCTTCAAATTATTCAGTATTCTTTAGACTCCTGATGCAGGTTTACATTGGTTTTGCCTTCACAGACTGGCAAGTGTTGTGTATGAATAGTGCCTAGCATTTTCCACTCTAAGATTGTGTTTTCAATCAATTTCTGACAAACCTTTATTTTTAAAGTTAAAATTATCCATCTTCTTCACACTTCCCTTTGTCTTCCTGCCAAAAGGATTCAGAAATTTAAAGGAAACCTCTCCTTCTACTAAAATTACTTAACTAAAATTCAGACAACCTCTTCCAGAAAATGTCTTTTGCCCTTCAGTTAATGTAGGAGAGCAGAAGGTAAGGTGCCTTTTATAGTGGTATAAACATTGCTCAAATTTGGCCAAGTTGCAAACTTTCAGAATGCTTCAGTTTTTACGTGCTCAGTGGGCAGCTCTAGACTTTCACAGCTGAAGAGTCTATACTCTTTCCACACTGAATAAATACCAATTTAAGAGTGAGCAGAATATTATTTGCTGCTTCAATCAGGAGCTGCTTCAGGCAAATCTGAATTGTGGTCTAGAAGCCCCACACCAAATGCAACTTGACTGTATCTTTCCTGGGCTCCCAATGACTGTGCTTCTGGATCTGACTCAAGTGCAGACTACACACAGAAGGATGTTAATTAGGTCGGTATCCTTTGAGAGGTATTTATACATAGAAAGCAGGTCCAGAAGTGGAGGTGTGTTTGAGAACCTGTCAAGCACAAAAGTGCATCAAATTAAAGTTGCCCTTAGATAGAGGCATTTATATTTACTATAATTACTCTAAACCAAAAATCAGATTGTTTTCTACAGATTTAACTGTAATTATTTATAATGCACAATTAATTCTAATTATTTATAGCAACACTGAATTTGTATGTTTGGTTTGGGATAATGATAATTGATTACAAGATTGGAATAAAATAGTACAATACACTAACATTAGAACAACTAAAAAGCAATAATGTCCATGAGGAGTATAGATCATTCCTCACTGTGTTTCAGACCCATGTGGAATTCACTAAAGGAAAAGTAGTCCCTGGATTTCCAAGTAGGTCTGCTCCTCTGCTTCATGTAAGTCCTCCAGACTTTTTTATTTCACATTTCAGTAGATCTCACAAGGGCTTAATTGGTCTTTTCTAGGAGTCAGTGAGTTTCTGGAGACTTCAGAGATGCTAGAGGTTTTCCTATCTGCCTTTTGGCTTGAGTGAACTAGTGGTGAACTCTGACACCGGTTCTCCAATCTCTCCAGTGTGTCCAGTATACAAGTCAGGCAAACTGAAGGAACAAGGTTCAGAACAGAGATCCCTCAGCCTTCAAACTGATTTGCATAGATTGAACTGTTTGTTGAACTTAATGGCTAAGTGAAAGGACAAGCAAAAGATAGAATAGAAGAGATAGCAGAGATAGGCAATGGAAAAACTGGTTGCGTAAGAGATCGCAGTTGATTTATTAACATCGTTTACTGCATAAATTAGCAGTGTGAGGGACCATATTAGAGGTTTGGAAATGAATCAAATTAGAAAACATCACAAGCTAAAATATCATTAAACATCCACAGATAGTAGATGCTTTCAATTGATTTTTAAGAACAAAAATCTGACCTTCTCCTTTGGGTGCTTGTGTTCAAACCTACCCAATTTATCTTTGGATCCTGTTTCAGGACAAGCTGGCCCTTTCAAAGCAGGCTTCTGAGACACTAAAGATAGTCTGCAACACGCTATTTCCTAGAGAAGTAGCCTGGGAATACAAGTCAGAAAGCAAACAAGGAAGGCTGGAAATTAATCTTTTGGAGGAAAAGCCCAGTAGGAAAGAATGAAGATGCCCATCTTCACTCCCTAGTAAAAGATGTGCAGGATGATGCCTGCAAGGGATTTCTAGGCAGAGGAAAACACATGGATGACATTTGGAATGTATTTCTCTCGAAAAAAAAATGTAACCTAAAACTCATGCCCTGAAGAAAATTAACTTAACTCCTATAGCTCATAGGAACTCTCTGAAACACTAGCCAGTGAATTAAACCACTGATTTAGAAGTTTCTTGGGTACCTAAAAAATATATATGAAGTCTTCAGGGCAGGGAAATCTTTTCTAATACATTTGTATGTCATCAAGCTCAGTGCCAAGAGGTGCTGGTTCCATTTATGCTAGTAAGAATGTATGAAAACTACTTTGGAAGTCTGGAGTTTAATTTCCTTTTAGGTCATTTCTACTAAGGCTTTATTATATAATTGGTTGCTTTAAAAAAAAAAAAAAATCAGGTGGCTTTTGGCCCTTGGATTTGTTGGAGAAAGTGCATGAAGGTAGCACCAAAGTAACAATTTACATAGCACCTAGAATCCACTGTAAAGAGAAACAGAACATTTGTTTAGCTGGCATCTAGAGCCACATTTTAAACAGTTAAAAATCCCTTTTGTTTGGGAAAGGGTTCATTGCCAATATTTGCCTAGTTAAAGGGCCGGGAACAGACAAGTGGTCTAGAAGAGGATTCATAGAATGGTGAACTTGAAGGAAAAATAGGGAAGCATATTTACAGACCTGTTTGTTCAAACTTTTTTCCCCTGTGAACAAATAGAGGAGCACTCTGAGGGGCTGCTTTAGTCAGATCACTGACTGCTCTGACATCACTCTGTATGAACAGAGTCAGGAAACAACAACAGCTGGGCTGATCTTAAATGTCTGCCCAGCACATCCCCTTGCCCTATTAGTGATGGAGGCTGGTATCTGCTTGGGTTGGCGTGCTTACTCAGAAGAGACATTCAAGGAGATATTCTCTTTGGAGACATTTGAGGTCAGGTGCTCTCAGCAACCTGATCTAGTTTAACTACAGCAAGGTGTCCCCGCTTGCTGCAGAGGGGTTGGACTAAATGACCTGTAAAGGCCCCTTCCAACCTAACCTATTCTGTGATTCTATGAACCAATGCTAGAAATACAGAGTAATGACCAACTTCAGCTTCTGCTCCTCCCCATGCTGCCACCACCACCCACCCATACACACACGTATGCTTATTAAATATTTTCAGGATTCTTCTCTGGCATTAATACTTTTTTAGGTTTGGTTTGCTTTGCTTTGATGCTGTAGGTTCTCTTATTATTACTGACGTATCTTGCAGTACACCCAAGAACCCTCACCAGGAGTTAGATAACATGGTTCTGTAAAAATACCTCTGAGGAAGGAAACCCGCTGTCTTGACAGGGTAACAATCAAAAGTATAAATGACAAGGGACTTCAAGAAGTGAAAAGCTTGCCATCAGAATTGTTAGTTAGGTAAATCTTCCAAAGCAGTCTTTGATGACAAAGGTAACTTTTTGCTGATTGTTTTGCAGAGATGATTCTTAGTAACCAGTTTGAAAGAGGAGAGGTTCATCATGTTTTATGATGTGCATTACTTCACTCTTTTAAGTTTCATCAAGAACAAAGCAGTTGCAATCTCCTGTGTGTATTCCATATACTTATGCTTGGAAAGTTGCCAACAAGTGACAGACTTTAAACTTTCTGCAATCATGGTGATCACAGCATCACAGTGTAAATGAGGCTGGAAGGGACCTCCAGAGTTCTGCAGTCCAATGTTCTACTTAGAAGATCTAATGAGATCTGGTTGCTCACAGCTATGTCCAGTTGTGTCTTGAATTTCTCCACTGTGAGACTGCACAGCCAGTCTGAACACCCTGTGCCACTGTTTGACCATTCTCATGGTAAAACAAAAAAAACCCCAAGCAAATAACTAAAAATCCTTGTATCTCATTTGAATTTCCCATGTTCTGACTTTTGTTACCTTTTGTCATTCCATTGTGAAGCTCCTAAAAGGATCTGGCTCCACCTTCTTTGTATCCTCTGGCCAGGTAGTTGTAAACAGCAATCAGGTCTCCCCCGAGTGTCCTATTCTGTGGGCTGAAGAGGCCCAGTTGCCTCAGCCTTTCCTTCTACATCATGGACTCCTACTCTTCAGCAGCTTGGTGGCCTCTGTTGGATTTGCTCCAGTCTCTGATTCAGATCAGAGTGCCACATTCTTTATTTTTCTTTTTTTCGTTTTTTTTCGGTGGATGAGCCAAATCTGTCTTCATTTCACAGCTTTCTCTTGTAGCTATGTATCTACCTGTCTAACTCAAATTGGTTTTGCTTTCTTTTTTCTCCAGCCTGAGTAATTTTTAATGGAAATAGTTCTGGTAGCTGAAAACAGTGAACATGCAACTGTTTTGTGTTTTACCACAAAGTTTATCCTAGTGCCTAACACAGAATCAGAGATTGCGTGAGGCAGGAAGGGGTCTCTGGAGGTCACCTGGTCCAACCCACTGTTCAGATGGGGTCTAGCAGAGCAGGTTGCTCAGGGTTGTGTCCGGTTGGGTTTGTATTGTTTCCAATGATGGAGACTCCACAACCTCTGTGGAGCCTGTTCCAGTGTTCAACCACCCTTACAATAATAGTGTTTTCTTAATGTTAAATTAAATTTCCTGTATTTCAGCTTGTGCCCATTGCCTCTCATCCTGTCAAGAAGACGCTGGGTCCATCTTTACTTCCCCCATCAGGTATTTTTACATCTTGATAAGACATCTTGAGCCTTCTTTCCTCCAGGCTGAACAGTTCCACCTCTCTAGGCTGATCAGTTCCCCCTCTCCATCTGCTCATATGAGAAATGCTCCAGTCTCTTAATCATCTTTGTGGTCCTTTGATGGACTCGCTCCAGTATGTTTCTGTTTCTCTTGTACCCGGGAGCCCAGCTGGAGACCCAGCACTCCAGATATGTCTCACCAGGGCTTTGTAGGGGACAATTACCCCTCTCAACCTGCTGGCAGTACTTATCCTAATGCAACCCAAGATATCAATGTGTTGTAATGGCATGTTGCTGGCTTATGATCAGCTTGGTGTCCATCAGGACCCAAGGTCTTTTTCTGCTTTCAAGCTGGTCAGCCCCCACCACGTACTGGTGCCTGGGTTTATTCCTCCCCAGGCTTGGCACTTTCCATTTCTTGTTTTCAAACTTCATGAGGTTCCTGTTGGCCCATTTCGCTGGGCTGTTGAAATCCCTCTGCATGGCAAAACTCTTTGGTGTATCAGCCTCTCCTCCCAGTTTTGCATCATCAGCAAATTCACTCAGAGTGCATTCTGTCCCATCGCCTGTGTCACTGAGGAAGATGATTAAAAAATTTTATCCCTTGGTATCAACCCCAGGGGGTAGACCACTAGGGACTGGGCTCCACACGAATTTGTACTGATCATAACCCTTTGAGCCTGGCAGTTCAGCCAGTTTTCAGCCCACCTTGGTGTCCACTTACCTAGTCCGAATTTCATTATACTGTCTGTGAGGATGTTATGGGAGGCCACGTAAGATGTGTAAAATCAAGATAAATGCTTACTGCTTAGTTCATCATAGAAGACTCTCAGGTTGATCAAACATGATTTTCCCTTTGCAGCCTCTATGCTGACTATTCCTATAATTTCCTTCATTTTACTATGTTTGGAATGCTTTTCTAGAGGATTTGTCACAACACCTTCCCAGAGACTGAGGTGAGGCTGACTAACCTACAGTTGCCAGGATACTCCTTCTGGCTGTTCTTGAACACGGGGGTGACGTTTCCTTTCATCCAGTCCTCGGGAGCCTGTCCTGATCACCATGTTTTAGAAGCTATTGAGAGTGGACTTGCAGGGACATCAGCCCAGTCCCTCATGGGTAGATCCTGTCAGGTCCCAGGGACTTGTTTATGTCTACTTCAGTTTGTTTAAATGCCCCCTATCCTGTTTTTCCTCCACCGAGGCTGACTTCCATGCTTCAGATTTTCTCTGATGTCTCAGGGGACTGGGTTCCTAATTCAAAGGTGAAGAAGGCACTGGGCACTGTGGCATTCTCCATGTCCCCTGTCACTATGTCCCCCACTCCACAGGGGATGGAGCAGGCCCACAATTTCCCTGAATTTTTTTCCCCTGCTGAAAAACCTGTGGAAGCCCTTCTTGTGACCCTTCACAATCCTCACCAGATTCAATGTCAGGTGGGTTTTGGCTTTCCCAACCCCATCCCTGCACACTCAGTTTACGTATATCCTCCATCAGAACATATAAACTTGGACTGTCGGGAATATATGATGCGAACAGCATCTATGCAGGAGTATATGATGTGAACAGAGGACTTAAAGCTAAGCAGCCCAAACCCGTCAACAATATAAATATGCAACATAACAGTAATAACTGTTATCTAGAAACAAATGGGTTTTTCCCTAGGAAAAACTTTATATAAACAGAAAAAATATCTGTTCTGTATGGAACATGCCTGACCTGCCAGTGCTAGGCAACATGTTTTGTTTGTTACGTATTGTTCCCTTCTTTGTCCTACTGAGTTGATGAAGATAAGATTATCTGACAATCCATAGCTCCTTAAGCAAAGTTTCTAGCTTTTCTTGATTTTTAACAGCTAACGTTTCAATCCATGTGTTGTTTAAACAATGACCAGATATTGGAGTATGAACTAAGTGCACTACCTTATTTCTTAGACATATTTGAACCACTTACAAATAGTCCCACCACGTTTTGTTTGATAAATAACACCATCTCTCTTCTGGCCCCAGTCTGCAGGCAGAAATATAACCCAGATCACCTTTGGAGAAGGCTTTATCTCACTTTTTTCTAGAGTACAAGTATATGCTAAGAAGTGTATACCCGGCGTCTTGAAGTAGTCTTGAGTTTACAGCTATCTTTATCTGTCCTGTCTATATAAACAAAGGTTAAAACATAGGTAGGTCTCTTGGTGGTCCTTCTGTAAGTGACAGAACCTTTTAATCTTTATCTTAGTTTAATTTGTGTCCGGTATTCCGCATGGTCGTTTGATATTGTCAGCCAATGCTGACACTGAAGTTAGGCAATTCCTGCTTACTCATTATCCTCTTGAATGCTCTTAAGTGAATGTGGTTTCACTGTACTTATGGAGAGGATCAATTAAGATAATCTTGGATTAATCCCATTACACTCTTTGGTCTTGTTTATGGCTTTCTTTGTCATCATATTCACACAAAGTGTGAAAAAAAGGGTATTCTGTTTGTGGCACTGTCATTATAATTTATTATAGAATTCCCTCCCCTGTATGTAACTGTATCTTTCATTGCATCCTGCTCCTCACAGACATGCAAACCAGCAAGCTACCAAAGATTCTGCATCACATTATTTTAAAAACACTGTCTTATAGGTACTGATCTTGCACATATTAGTATGTATAGGGACACCTCAATACGCTCCTGTCAAATTTGCGGTGCTCCTAATAAAACTAACTTTATTTTCATGTTTAAGTTTTAGGAAGTTCAAAACTTCTAGCGAGGCACCTAATTCAAAACTTTCCACTGCTAATGGAGATTTAAAAAATGTGACTCTTACTCATCAGTGACTGAAGAGTTTATTAAATGAGTCTATGCAAAGCAACCTAACACAGGGGGCATTTACCCTTCTCAGTTCAAAACTATTAGGACGACATTTATGAGAGCATAAAAAAGTACTTCTTGATGAAGGAGTGCTTTGATGAGCAAACCTGCTAAGAGGGTAGAGGTGTATGTAAATTTGAGTTGAGCAGTAATCATGCTTTTTGATGTGTCAGTATCTAGGGGACTAATCTGTATCGTTTAAAGAAAAAGTGAGTCCGATTCATTTTCACTGGGTCAATTGCTGTTGCTAATCCAGAGTCTTTTTCGGCTTGTGGGCTTCCTTGCCTGTTGTGTTTTTCACACGTTTGCTTACAAAGCAGGTAAAATGATACTGTTAGCACTTTCTGCTCTTTGCTCTTTACTTGGAACGATAATGTGGCAGACCTTTAAAACAGATGCTTTGAACAAATTCCATTTTTTCCGCATGTGTGTTTATGGGGAGATAGATGGCCAGAGGAGGATAGAATTACTTTGATTTATTTACATTGACCATATTTTTATTCCTTTTTTCCCCCCCATTTATGGTGTTGTCTTTAGTGTCATACAGTGAATAAGTCTTGAAATTAATTAATAAAATAAAAACTTTGTTGTTCCTGTAGGAAAAAAAAAAGAGTTGCACTTTAAGAAACACGGTACAAATGTTAATGCAGTTTATTGTGCTAAGATTTAATGGGGAAAAATGCGACTCTGTGCTCCCTGAATACCTGACCAAAGGCAAATCTCATAGGACTGTGTCATGTCCACAGTATAAGCTCGTCTCCCGTGTTTTATAGTTGGATTGCAGGAATGATTCTCTCTCCCAGCTTTGCACATATTCCCCTGTATATTTGCTATGTTTCTTTTACCTGCATCACGTTTTTAATTTTGGCTTTCTAATTCTCCCTATTGCAGACTAGTATTTTTGTTCATATTTCTTAGCAAAATTTCATGGAGTGATGAAAGAAGTCTGTGGTTGTGAACAAGGTATTGTATGGAGGGATACAGGAAGGTAACTCTGGAATAGCTTAACGCCTGCACTGAATATGGCTTTAAGTACCTGGCAAGAAGGAATATTTCAGGATCGGGTCTGCAGGCCCGCAGCACGATAAAACGCATTAATTCCAGTAACTGAATGCAGACACGAGGGCCAAGAGCTTTGAAAGTTGTTTGCTCTGTGTTGTGTGTGTGTGTGTATAAACACGTTATAATGGTTTTATTTCTTAGATTTTCTTTTCAGTATTTCAAACTACCACAGCAGCCTCCAACTCCAGTTTACAAAACAGCTGAAGGCCTCCGAGAAACGATGCTGCTGAGGCCGTAGAGCCTGGCACAACTTTTTTTTCTGTAGGCAGGGTATTTTAAAAATAATTAAAGCTGGTCGTTTTCTTTATTTTGGTACGGTTTTGATGTGGTTTTGTACAGCTTAAATGTTGGCAGATGCAAAACCCAAACTCTATGTTACTTTTAACCGGATTTAATAAAAAAAAAAGGTGTATAGAGAAGAGCAGCCCCGTCTGACTCCACAGAAAAAAAACCAAACCCACCAAGCAGCCAACAACCAAAAAGCCGCTGTTTCCCCAGCCCCGTCTGCCGCAGCCAGAGCAAGCCGAAATATCCACTCCCACGGTTCTCACAGCCCGTTTCGCGGCACTGGGGCCCGCAGAAGACTGGGCACCGGGCGCTCCCTCGGAGCGAGAGGCAGCCCGGGCCAGGGCCGCCGCCTTTGCCCACAAGGCTCCGGCGGCCTGTGCGGGCCTGGCCCGCTGCCCGCCCTGCCCCACCCCGCCGCGGGTCTTTGCAGCCCCCGGCCGGTCCCCGCGGGAGCGGCTCGGTCTCCCCGACCTGCCCACCGGCGGGGCCGCGCTTCCCGGCCCGGCAGGGGCAAAGGCGGCCGTGGGCCCCCTTCTCGCAGCCGTCGGGTGCCGGGCTTTCTACCGTACGGCCGGGCTTTTTCCTCAGCGCACGGAGGAGGGGGAAGGGGTGGGGGGCGTGGGGGGGGGGGGGGGGGGGGAAGGGGGGAGGCTGGAAAATCGGAAATGATCTTAATGAAATGGTTTCTATACAGAAACAACCGGGCCCTTTTTGTGTGAAGCGAAGGCAGCAGACCTTATCACAAAAGACAAAGGCAAATATTTATCAGGGAACAAAAGATGTCCACGGTTGCTTGCAGCGGGAGGAGATTTTTCTCTCTCTCCCGGTGAAGATGTTTAACAGTGTAAGATGTTTATCGAGGCTCCTTGTTGAAACCTTTTGTTTCCCTGTAAGATCCACAAATGAAACTGTTTTTCTTTCTGCGAAGCGCACAATGAAACCCATGAGTAAAACCGCAGAGAATGCAAGCACCTGCTTGTCCCTCTGTTGACTTTGCAGTTTCAAGAAATGATCTTTTCTGTTTCGCATCATAATGGTTTGGGGGCTCGGTTTGTTTGGGGGTTTTATTCTGTGAGGAGAGAAATGGTCCTCTCCTCTGTCTTCTCTTTATGCCACTTCTGGTGCAGCGTTTGTCTCTGCTAAAGGAATACCAGGTCGTTAAACACAAGTATTCCTTCTCCCACTCTGTCATCGAGTGAATAAGCTATTCAATTTTACCACTTTGCTTGTCTGGTGACTGCTTGTTTTCCTTCCCTTATTATTTTTTTAAACGCTTTGGTTGATAAGCTACACGTTTGACATCTTTATGTTTTAAGCTATGAACCAGAGGGAGGAAGCATTCGAATCTATGTAAATCTTTGCAGTGTTTTTACCTGTTGCCCTTAATTATTCCATACGTGGAAACCCAGAGTTTCCAATGTATCTGAATGCTGCTTATCCAGTGATTTCGCATACATGTATCCCTAATACATAATAATGCTAGCTGGTATTTGAAATTTACAAATGCTTGCTTGTAGCAGTATTCATCCCTAAAAACTGCATCACCAGTTACCTACAAAATCTTGCATAGAACTTTGAGATTTTATAATACAAAACCCCAATTTCTTCAAGTGGCGAGGAGACTAGTTGTGATTAAGCTTACTCACTTGGCAAATGTTCAGCTCCATCATAAGTATTACAAGCTGATGTTATTGCACAGATTTCTGGCACTGTGCAGCATAATTCATAGCTCTGTGCTCCAATATTTGGGCTTTTATTACAGTTCACAGGATTTGAGAAATAGTTTTCCATGGAAATTTATAATAGAGCTTTACAATGACGTGGGCTTTTAAGTACAATGCTGTAGAGTAAACATACTGCGTCATAACAAAAGTGCTATGCCCAGTCAAGGCTTGCCTGCTGCTTTAATATATTTCATAAATATTTGGGGGAAGAGGTGGGTGTCTGGTTCTTCAAATGACTATACATGTAGATAGTCCTGTTTATATGAAAAAGTCTGTTCAAGCTGGTGGAAGTCCTGGGAGCAAGCACTTGCAGAATCGGCATCAATCAATTTCATGTGCATCATTTAATTTTGAATTAGTAATGTAAAATAAAGCCTTGAAATGTGACGCAGATTGAAACATTGATTGTTGTATCTTCATTCATAACAGTAGTATTTTTCTCAAACTTCAGCATCTCTGAAGCTTCAGTGAACTGCCTCCTTTTGAAGAACACTTCATCTGTGTGTCTGTGAATTACCTTTGTTCAGAACTTGAAGGTATCAGTTTTAATGAAATCAAATTCTTTTACTTCATATCTAACAGGAGAGTTCTATGATAAAGATTCTGTATGAGTCTTTGTTTTCATGTATCTATTTTTATTCTGATTGTAGAATTTGCATTCTTTTTTTCTTCAATACCGAGTCCAGATAGTTTGGCAGTTTTGCTGTCCTCAAAGTTGTATAGAGAATCAGTAATTTAGACGGTCTCAGGATGTTCTTAAAACAAATAAAATGACCTTTTTTATTTTTGCTTGGCTGTCTCAAATCAGAGGGTGGTTGGTTTTTATTTTAATTTCCCACAGGTGAAACTTGCTGTATGATAACTTGTAAAATGTATCTGTAATATGAAAGCAATGTTTTACATTTCTGATAGTATTAGTGTGTGTGTCTGGAAACTTAATATGTAAATATGACAAAGTGTATATACTATTATGATTTTTCCATTTAATCCAATAACGTGCTTAGCTAGGCTACCTTGGCTTGAACTACTACAATTTTCTCAAGCTCTCTGACCAAAGACACAGTGCTCCAGAAGAGAGAGATTTATTCTTCAGAAACACAGAGTATATTCTGTAAAATACTAAATGGCATGTACTTTCGGGCTGTTTTTTCCCTTCATACCAGTTTTGTGATTAAAAAATAAACTGGGGTTGCTCCAGCTTTCTGTTCTAACAGCATAAGCATTATTTGAGGATTGGATTAATTTGAGTTTTATAAATACTGTAGCTAATTAGTATTGCCACAGAAGCAGGCGAGAAAAAAGAAGGGTGAGAAAGCAAGAGGAAAAACCTCTGAGAATATGCCCAGGTTGGTAGAAAAAGCTCATCTTTTAAGATGACTTCCCTTCCTGTTTACTTATATCCAATAGCATATTCATAAGATTACTTACATCAGTATATGAAAAAATTCATAATGGTCAAGGTGGTTGAGAATTCCAAAACAATGAAAACTGTCCTGCTGCTGAAATGAATTTGCTCCGACATTAGGAAGTAGCCTAGATTACATGCATGCATTGTTGCTTGTGGTGGTGGGAACCAGATTTTCTAATTCATTTCTTTAACGTGAGCAAAATATTTAGAGATGAAAGGGAAAGATATTAAAATACGAATATTTTTTGTACAATTTTGTACAGATGGGACTGTAATTGGTGACATGGGAATAGTATATATAGTGGAATATTTGAAATGCTAATTCATTTTTGCTTCAGTTTTCCAACTGCCAGCTGTAATTATAGATCTCATTTAACAGGTGCTAACACAGGGGGTAACTTCACTCCTGGAGTAATCCCACTGTGGCATGGAGGTAAAGTTAAGGCTCAGGTACTTAGGCATTGATGTAGATACAGTTTGAGGAATTTGCTGGATACAGCTATTAATGACTTTCTGGTACCTAGTTGATAAACCATTTGCATTTTGAATATAGTTTCTTGTATCTAAGTTACATTATTGACTAATTTTCTTTATTAAGATAAATAGAAGCCTTTAGATTTAAATTTACCACTGTTTCAAATCACAAACATTTCATTATTTTTTGAGAGAGGGGGAGGGATATAAAATCTTTTCTAACTCAACACAGCGATTCTAAAATTTGAGAGATGTATGTGAAATGTTTACAAAGCTATTTCAAATATTTTTACATTATTTTCCAACATATATGTACATACAAGTGTTCTAATAACAGTAATAATGTCTCTAAAATTCCTCAAATCTACTTTAAAAAAAAATTGAATAAACCATCTGTTTAAAATAAGTTTTATACAAGCAAGGGTTCAAACGGCAGAATAAACTGAAATAATGCTTCCATCGGTATCTTCCCTCTGTGAAAATGATGCAAACCTTTTTAAAAGGCAATCTGTTTTAGCCTATCTTTATTTATTGTTGATATATAAAATTAACTAAATGCAGAGAATAAAGTTGTTTGGGTTTTTTCTTTAATGAATGTTAAATATTGGTACTAATAGTTCCATATTTATTTAATGGATCAATTGCATTTTGATTCAGTGAGAAGCCCCATATTTTTCAACCCATGTTGCAAAGTTAATGTTGGACTTTCAGGTCAAATTTAATGTCTTTGTAGTTGTAAAATTAAATATTATTAATATCCTGAATTACTTCTTCAGTCCCACTGGACATTCCTACAAGGATGTAGTAGGAATGGATCCAAAAATGTTCTTTATAGTATTAGTGAAAATGACTTCAAATTCTTTGCTTTATAACAGGAAATATGTTCCTTTTGTAGCATTTTGTAGCTATTGAACAATTCTGTAAGATTTTGTAATATAGATATGGTTTTGTGTTCGCTTGAGAAATTCTAGGACAGGCTAATATTTTCCCTCTCCTGTAAGGACAGAAAATCCTTACAGGACAAAGAAATTAAGGCATGAAGGAATGAACTACACAGTAGAACAATTTTCCCTCCATTCCTGAGCAGGAAACTAAGCTTATTGGCTTGGGATTTTGAGGTTTTTGGAGGGTTTTTTTTTTTTTTTAAATCATTATTTTCTTTTTGTTTCCCGCCCTCAAGTGATTTTAAGATACTTTAAAAGTTAATAAGGAAACAGCACTTATTGAAGCAACCTCTGAATGTTTTAGAATAAATGAAAGAACAGTCTGATTCTGCGCTTCCTTTGGAAACTTAGACAAAAATATCTTTGCCTTTCTTCATATTACTTCCCCCTCCCCCCCCGGCCTTGATTTGAAAGCGCTGTAATTGAGTAGTGATTTGTTTTGATAAGGACTAATATGAGTGTAATTATAAAAGGGTGAATAGAGAGGACAAAAGATTGTATTGTTTCAGATTTTCTAAAATACCAAATCATTGTTTTCTTTACCTTTGTGCTATCCCTATGCCAATGCAAAAAAAACCCGAGGATGTGATTACTGCAGTACTTGGAAGGTTTAAGGTGGAGTTTCACTCTGCATTCAAAAGCAATAAAGAGTGCGACAGGAAACTTCATATTCCTTCGCATTAATGTTCAGGGCCAGACCTGCGACTACTGGGAAGTCATAGCTGGTGTGAAGTTGTTTGCTGTCTGGGTTGGCGTGAACTTGTCTACTGTGGCATCTAGGAGGAGGGAATGAACCCTGTACACATTGCTAAGGGCTCACACATTTAAAAAGCAACAAAACCTAAAAGCAAAACAGAAAAGCTTTATTTATCTTGTTAGTTAGATCAACATAGCAAAAACGCGCTAGGTGCTGTACAAACACAGATACTGCCAGTGTTGGCTTTCTGCTGGGGAACAGTTGAATTCATGTATATTTCCATTTATAGCAGTAATTTGAATCTTGTAAGGCACCGGCCACAAATCAGCAAGATCGACCAAGATCATGAATTAGAAAAATCAGGAGTGTATGACTTGGTTAAACTTCGCTGTGTAAAGCAAGGAGCATGGCATGTGTTCATTAAATCTGCAAAACAGATTGAGCAAGCACTCAATAATATTGCTGGCTTAATTGGTAGGTGTCTGGTAGGGTTTGGTCTTTTTAAGTACCATGGAAGAAACAACATACTTTTTTTTAGGAGTTAAGATGGATTGGTTTAAAATAATCAAGGCTCCTTGCTTCGTCAACCAGTGCGATTTATTTGCTTTATTTTTGGATGCATTTTTCAGGATTGCTTCCTGTACAGATTCAGAGATGGTGACTGGAACTGAGGTGGCTGATTATTCAAGTTTTATGGAACACAGAAACCCCTGAGTTTCAGCCTTTTGTCCCTTATATCTCTCACTCTCACATGGCCTTATTTGGATACTTCTTGGATACAAGAGCCATACAAATACGTGAGAGGTCTCCATCTTGCCACAGATATACTGTGCTTTACTTTATCCAGCCATGTTTGTTTTCTTGGTGGGCAGCAGTTTAATCAAGTCAGTATACCATGGGCTCTGAGAGGCTTTGACCTTTCACTTACTCCTTGAGAAGAGGTACCGTTCCCATCCCTGTGCGGTGCATGAGGCGGCTAACTCGACACCTGCACTGAGTGTTCTGTGCTGATGTCTGGAGGCTGGCTGGCGTAGGGTTTTATGTTAGACTTATCATTAACTTAGCCAAATAAAACGAGAGTCACAGCTCTATGATGGAGTGTGATAGCATTTAAAAGCAATGACCAGTGAAGACTGTCAGTTTGTGTATGTACATACACACAGGTAGGTATAAATGCACCAATTGCTAAGTTTAAAGGCTGTTAAAAATCAGACTATAATTCTGCTTTCCATGACAATTGCTGCCTGAGGAACCAGTCTGTCTTGAGCAATTCTGCTTGGTGATGGCCTTTTTAATGGCAAAGCCCAAACTTTCTATCAAAGGAGTAGTACTTCCCTATAGCATAACAAGTGCTGGGCATGCTCTTGGATGTGGTCAGTTGCTTGCTGGGGTGGGAGGAACAAGTGTAAAACTGTCCAGGAAGCAGCTTTTCTGGGACACAGAGTAAAAAACGTCTTCTGCATGAATGGAGAGGATGAGCGTGTCTGTCTCCTGGGCTGTCTCTCAACTACCTTCAGCAGCTTGCAGCAACTCTCTGTCTCCCTCTTTCTTCCTGCCCCATATCTGCAGCATCTGGATGCAAAATGCCAACTGATACATGTCTTTTTGGTGAGATTCAAACCAGTCTTGGCAGATTTGGGCAGGAAGGGGAGAGACTCTATGTGCAGACCCTTGGTGTGACCTTAAAACTGCAGGTGAGAGAGATGATGGTTTTGATGAATAGGCAAGAAACCAGAGCAGGAGAAATTCCAAGGTATTTGCCTATCTGTGAGGTGGACTTTGTTTTTAATGATGGGAATGAGACAACAAAAAAGGAATAAGGATTCAGGCATTCATTTTCTCTGTAGCCTGAGCAGTGCCAGAAAAGCTGTCCGGTTTTGTATGCAACATCAGGAGCAGAATAAATGTACTGGGTTTAAGCATGTCACCAGTATCTCTGTTGTAGTGAAAGGTGTTTGTAGAAAAAAACTGCATGTTGTGGATAAAATTAGTTTTAAATTGATTAATTTTCAAATTGGTTTATCCATTCAGATTCAATTTTATCGAAGACATTGAGGGGTTTCTAGACAACTCTTTCCTGAATATCACTGTAGAGCTTTTTGGCATTATACCCAAATTAACAGCATGCTGCGTCATTAAAAAATAAAAGAGCTGCAATTTTTTCTTGGCATAGATTTCTGCAAAGTGATAAAAGACTCCCTATGTTGATTGCAAATATTGTAAAATGTTTACTTTGCTCTATAAACTTGGGGCGTTTTGTGTTTGATTATATTATATGTGGCCTCTTAAGACCTTTTCCATATTTCTGCTTGTATCTTGCTTGGCCAGGGGTTCAGTACTCATGTGCAAGAGACATTTTTGAAGGACAAAATTCCTGCAGAGAAAGTAAAGGCAGTCGTAGGCAGGCTACACATTAGTTAGGAATCTTGCATTTTAGTTAACGCCTACTCTTTCACTGATGGAAAGTAGCACAGTCTCCCAGTGCCCTCATTTCTCAGTGTTTAAAACAAGAATAAAATTGACCTGGCACACAAAGAAATGCTGCTCTTTATTTCTGGATTGAGATGCTAGAATTTCTTTGCTGTTGGATATCTATTCATTATTGGACCAGACACAAGTTTCTCTTCCTCCACTTCTGATGCTTTTTCAGAGAAATCCCCAAGTCTCATATGTTGTAGATGTTACCAGCTCCTCAAAGCATCAACTGAAGATCCACCTGCAACTTCACAATGACGTCTCTGCAACCCAGATCTCTTTCTGCATAATCCCATGTGAGCACAAAACCTTCCCAACCAGAAAGGGTAGTCTTCAGGTTTTATGAATTGTAAGAAAGGATTACATCTGAATAAGAGCTTTTCAGAAGCGTAAATAAAAATGCCTTTTGCTGTCCCTGTAATGAAGAGTCAAAGATAGGCTACTTCTGCCATGGGCAGGGAGGAGCCGGCACTGGACTTGTTGTATAGTGTAGGGGCTCACTTCTCAAGTGCTAGCCTTGAGCTGCTCATGCGATTGCAGGTCACATCCTGCTCCCTAGAGCTGGCTGGAAGCCAAGAATTAAGTTTCATAAAATAGTTTTGTGCTGTTTAATTTTGCTTTTGCATTTCATTGCAATAAAAGCATGGCTTTTCATGCCTTTTTGGGGTAGCACATGGCTAGAGGGTATAGAACATAGGAATAGGAGAACCCATCCTGGAACAGCTGGTGGACCAGATCCCAAATGCCTCTTGCTGTGCTTGAACAGAAGAGATATGCAAATCTCAACCTCCAACTTTGTTTTCTGTTTTGAAAATGCAGAAGTTCCAGTTTATAAAATATGTTCTTACAAAAGGCTCATGTATTTACATGTTCAGCTAAATCTCTTGCTGCTTCACTGTTGGTAGCATTCAGTGGATAGCTTTTATGCCATAGCCTACTGCTATGCAGGATTATTTTCCAGATATCTTTCACGTTTAATAACACACAATGTCAGTTGGAATCGACATTTATGAAAAATAGAAATATGAGTGCTAATGTTGCTACTGTGAAATTCTGGAGTCCGTTAGTGAGAAATTTTAATCAGCCATTAAATAATCAATAGTTACTGGTTCACAGAAGGGT
Source organism: Gallinula chloropus (assembly GCF_964237585.1). NCBI lineage: Eukaryota > Metazoa > Chordata > Aves > Gruiformes > Rallidae > Gallinula > Gallinula chloropus. The sequence goes on from NC_140085.1 coordinate 107,502,681, forward strand.
TTTCAAAATTTTAATTTCTTTGGTGTCAGGATATTGGAAGTTACAGATATCACTTTCAACTGGCCTTAAGGAGTATGACTCCCATTGAATTTAAAAGTAATTTGAACATTTTATTACTTAAGGCTTCCTTGAAAATCCCAGCGTGCAGGCATTGGATCAAGTATTCCTTTACTGCTGAAAGCAGTGAGCTGTGGATTCTAAATTTCTAGTCCTACAGAAACATATGGATCTGGATAAGGAGAAATGAAACATCCTCAGTTAAACTTTGAATTCTTAGGAGACTTTGTAGATGGACTTTTAAATACCTCAGAATGAGTAAATTCAGTTCCAGTTTTCTTCTTGTTCACCTTTAGGGCCCAGCTGATGCTATGAAAAAGACTGTGTGTTCTCAAAGATTTCATAACCTCTTGCTTTTTGTTAGTTACATAATTTAAAGAAGAGAACTCCTCTGTGCTGGGAAAGATTTGTCATGTGAAGACTTGCTTCTTTACAGAAAAGGACTTTTATTTTTTTCTATGCATAGTACCAACAGAAAAAAAGCACTTGCCAGTTCTCTCTCTCTCTTGATACACTAATTTATCTTTGGGCAGTTATTTTGATTTGCTCTGGAAAACATTCGGACTAACACCAGCCAGTTACTCTTTTGTTATTTTTATAATTTTGAGTTAGTTTAAATTTTCTGGGGGAAATGTTTTCCATGAATAAGCTTTTTGGAGTATATTTTTTCCTTCTCTTTTAGTATCATCTTATCAATAATTCAGCCACCCGTCTCAACTCCGTGGCTCATACTGCTTCTAGGTTATATATAGTCTCCATTAACTTCAGAATCAGTTGGCAGGGGGGTTGGACCCGATGATCTCTTGAGGTTCCTTCCAACCCCTACAATTCTATGATTCTATGATATGGATGCGTGTGAAATGGACTTGCAGAAAAAATCATCTCTGTTTATTGTGCATCCGATCTTGGAGCACATGAACCAGTTTCATTTCAGATAAAGCAAATGTAGGAGGTGTTCTCCAGTTGGACATGCAAATCACAGAAGCAAACTAGAGTTGAAATGTTCATAGCATAGACATCAGGTCCTCAGTACCAAGATGTGGCCAGAATCACCTGTAGCCTGGCAGTGAGGGCATTTTCTTGAAAAGGGGCTTGTGTGTATTGACCTTTTCATGCCCAGAAATGAAATATCTTGACATTTGTATGGTCTGAACAACTGACCTAGTAATGATATTTAGGTATTTAAAATCGGAAAAAAAAGAGTTGGATGAACTAGGAGGAACTAGCCAACAGCATTACCTTTCTTCTTCCATCTTTGGCATGACTTAAAAAAAAGAAAAGTAAGCTTGAAGGAATTGTTGCTGAAATCTAACTTCAAGAGTGGTCTCACTCTATGAGCATCATCACACTGCTAAAGGTGCCTTTCTACAGTTCTGAATAAAACATAAGAGAAGTATGATTAAGTCCTGTCCTTAGTATTTCCTATTGCCTAACTTGAGGCAGTGCTCTGATAAGTATGCCAATGACTTTTGTATTGTCCTCCCTGCCTGCCTCCATGCCTCCCTTCCTCCCCCTTTAGTTTAGGGCAGAGCTAAAGGACAGAAAGGAAGACACAGAGTCCTCTTCCTTTTCCCTGGACTGATGCAGTCTTTTCCATCCCTGGACTTGGGAGGGTTTGACCTAGTGGCTAACCACTTGCTGTATAGAGGCTTCCCAGCTGCAGCTTACTTGGCCTCCCATGGGTGACAGGAGTGAGTCAGCCCAGCCTGCTGGGCCAGTAGGAGGCCTGAGATTTCGGGATGTTTGTCCTGGGAGGCTCCAACATATTGGGTGGGAGGGAAGCTGATGGTCAAACTCAACTCAATATTTAGGAATGCATAGTACTGTGATGGGCATAGCCTTGGTCTCCATAGGGTATAAAGGCTCCTGACTGCTAGTAAAATAGGAGCATCCTACTGGGCAGTAGGATGACATCTGCAGGAAGGGCAGTTGTCCCCACTTCAGAAGCAAGGGATACATTTAGCATGGTTAGGGAATGGTTGTGTTAGGCCTTGAATCTGCCGTGGTAAACCAAACCTTCCCTTGCTAGATTCTATCATGTCGCTGCTTAAAAAGTTGCTAAATGGCCTTTCTTCCTTTGTGCTGCTCCACAGTTCAAACTACAACATGCTGCAGAGGGCTGTCCGCTTTGACAGGAGTTGGCATTTTTGAAAGCAAAACATGGTAATGTAAGAGCGATTCATCTCTGAAGACACATTTCCTTTTGATGGTTGTATAACAGTAGAATAATGGAGCTCTTTCAAAGTATTTATGTAAAGCACTGTATTATTAAGCCACAAATACAGTCTAAGTTCAAAAGACAAAATTAGGTTGCTTTAACTTCCACTGTCTATAGTCTGATTCGTATGTCACATGATGACAGCCGTAGCTCAGAGGACAGACACGCTCCTGGCAAGTGATGGGTATGTGCGAGCAAGAACTTCCTGTGAGATATTGACTTGGTTATGGTCAGCTGCTCTGAAATTTTTTAAGTAATCTGTCTAATCTGTCTAAGGAGTAGCATATCAGAATCGTCCATCCAAATGCCTCAGGAAGATCAATAAAATGATAATAAATCTGATAATTCTCTGTGATCTGCTCTAGTGTGAAGCTACTGGGAAAGCCTTGTACAGTATGAAGATTAATTCTAGTACACATTTGTTAGGGTGATAAATGTTCTGCGCCAAGACTGTGGCTGGTACAAAATTAATTTCAAATTAACTTTAAAACTTTATTTTCTGCAATAATCTGCTGTCATGAAACTGAATGTCAACAAATGGCAATTGCTGAGGACATTTTCAGAAGAGAAATAGACCCAAAGTTTACAAAGGAGCTTTCCAGTGATTTGTGTTGGAATTTTTTTCTTTTATGAATCTTCCACTTAACTTCTGTTCAGTGAAAGAAACACCTTTGTCTTTGATAGAGTTCTCATTTTTAAAGCATAGTAATTAGAACAATAAACAATTCTTTAAGTATAATATAGTAAATACAAAGACTGAAGGGGTGATAAATGTATTTAGATAATGTCCTAACCAGATTAGGAACATTAGTTATCAGTCCTTTATGAGAAAGAACAAAAACCCTGCTGTTCAGGCACAGTCCTGGGAGTCAGTAATTTTTTTTGCTTCTAGACTGCGGTAGGTACAGAATCAAGTATACAGTCTAGAAATTTTGCCATATACAGTTTATTATTTTTCCAGTTGTCACACTGGCTCAGACACCTTTCAGAAAGAGTCCTAGCACTTCTGCTTCTGGCTGAATGACATGAGAGAAGTGACCTTTCTTAGGGCAAATCAGCACATCTGGAAAATACTTTTTAAGGTTTGAAAAACATCAGAATTCTATTTGTGAGCTCCATTCTAAAAATATTCAAAGATTTGAGGACTAGCAGCATCTTTTCAGAGCTTTTGAACATCAAGAATACTTTAGGCATCTAGATCATAGAATCACAGAATGGTTTAGGTTGGAGGGGACCTCAAAGATCATCTAGTTCCAAGCCCCCTGTCATAGACAGGGACACCCTCCACTAACCCAGGTTGCCCAAAGCCCCATCCAACCTGGCCTTGAACACTGCCAGGGAGGGGGCAGACACAGCTTCTCTGGGCAGCCTGTGCCAGCGCCTCACAGGGAAAGGTTTCTTCCTAATGTCGAATCTAAGCCTGCCCTCCTTCAGCTTGAAGCCATTACCCTGTGTCCTGTCACTACATTCCCTGATGAACAGTCCCTTTCCCACTTAACTGTAGGCCCCCTTTAAGTGTTGGAATGTCGTAATTAGGTCTCCTCAGAGCCTTCTCTTCTCCAGGCTGAACAAGCCCAACTCTCTCAGCCTGTCTTCATAGGAGAGGTGCTCCAGCCACCTGTCATCATTGTAGCCCTCCTCTGGACTCGCTCCAACAGCTCTATGTCTTTCCTGGCTGGGGACCCCGAGCTGGATGCAGTACCCAAGGTGGAATTTCACGAGAGCAGAGTAGAGGGGAAGAATCAGCTCCCTTGACCTGCTGGCCATGCTGGTCTTTATCGTTGTCATTGAAAGAAATTGCTATTTATTTGACACTAAAGAACAGAAAGGAGGAGTTGAAGCAGAGCAGCCTCTAGTTCCTTAGGTGCTGTTCTGGTGATTGGCTGAGAAGATGCAGCCATGAGAGTGTGGTGTTGAGGTTTCGTTTCTGAAAGGGAAGAAATAATACAGGAGTAGGTCACTGGCTTGTTTGAGGCTAGGGCTTGTGAGCAGAAACTTATTGCATCTTCCCTATAGAAAATGGTTCAATGCATAGAATTCTTAGGCAAGCCTTGAAGATTGTATGCACCTGTTTGTATTTTACTCTTTCACTTTAATGTGGAAGGCAGCAGGACATTGATGTTTTATGGTAATTTTTTCCTATTACACTTACTCTCATTCCCTACCCAAGAGAAGAGCTATGATAGCGTTTAGCATATAATGTTTCAGCATCGTAAGGTTTGCTTTGATATTTTTTTCCCCTTTTGGGAGCTCTGTTGTCTCTCACAGAGTTTCTTGTTTCACTTTAGGAACAAAAAAATTTATTTCCATTGTAGTTCTACTTCTGACCCTCCACAAGATGTTGATATGAAAAAGGGTGTGCTATGGACCCTTATTAAAGACTTACACTTTATAATGTTGACCGTACCTTTTAATTTCTTCTCTATGGACTTTGATATTTTGTCTTCATCATTTATATACCAAATGCCATGTTTGCTCACCTGTGAATCAAAAGAGTACTGGTAGGACCCTGTTTCAGCATATAAAGTGGTTGTGACCATTGTTCCTTGACACAGATGAATTTGTGTCAAGTATTCTGTGCAAATGCTTATCCCCTGAAAGCTCTGATGGGTTTTTTCTATGGCTGTTGTGCACTTTTCAGGTTATTCTCCTATGCCTGTTACTAAGATTGACTATCACTGTGAAGGTGAATAAGGACATCGTGCCATGCAAAGTAGTTGTAAAGATAGTCATTGTTGTTTTTTTATGGTACATAGTTATAAGTTTCTCACCAGGTTGAAACTAATGTAAAGTGAAGCAGAATATCATGCCATGGTACAACTACAACAATGAATCTTGAGTTTTGTATTGAATAGCTACTGATTGAGGGACTGAAATTTCAATTTATTCCATAAACTGCATAACAAATCCAACATTGCCAGTGCCCGAGTGCACTAAAATCTGTACTTCAAGGGTTAACAAAGTTATGCAAAAAGTAGTTGAAGCCAAATAATTTTACTTTTCCATGGCATTGCCTGTAGGGATTTCTGGGTACCTTAATAAAGAAAACCAATCAGAAGCATGCCCGGCTTGTTTTCTTCTTTGGACCTACTGACCTACAGTGTCTGCATGGCTGAGGTTTAGTCTTACAATCGTGTGTGTATCCATGCAAGTAGATACACAGACATGACAAACACATAGACATGATTCAACACTCAAGGTTAACGTAGGGGATGTGTACTGCATTGGGGTCAATTATGTACCTAAAATATCTATTATCTTCAATCAAAAAAAGAAATCTGCCTTGGTGTCCTGGTTCTGGCCAGGCCAGAGTTAAGCTGCCTGAGCAGGCAGCACAGGTGATCTGTGTCAACCCAGGCTGTTTCCACACCAGCTGGCATCACTCCCCCATAGAAAACAAAAAACAAGGCAACACTCTGGCAGGTGTAGCTCTGGAGGATTTGGGGGTTGTAGGTGTGTTTGAAGTGTTGATGATCAATGTGTCCTGCAATTCACATTAGTTCATGTGGCTAGCTGTGTTCTTTATCCATGTAGAGAAGAACTCTCTCTGGGGGCTCCAAGGGTTGGGGTAGCTGTTGAGCATGTGAATTTTAATTCTGGAGTGGTGAGTTTGGGCATCAAAACAAAGACTGTTGTTATCCCAGACCAGCACTGAGCTGCCTCTCTCTGACTAGCCCCTTTTATGGGGAAATGATATCTGGTGGTGTGGAAAACAGCCCGGGCTAACTCTAGCAGGCCAGGTTAACTCTGGCCTGGCTGGAACTGGAGCACTTGAAGAAGTAATTTTGAAATATTGGATACATTGGTTAGAAGGAAAATATTTTGTGTTCTGCAGGTAGGCACTTGGTTTACAAACTTTTTGGAAAAAAATATAGAAATACTTATTTTCTGTCTTCCATCACTAAAAGAACTTCAAACTCAGAAAGACACTTTGTCTTCTTGCCTTAAAATTATATATATATATTATATTATTTATATTATTTAAAATATATTTTAATATTTATTATATTTTAACTCTGGTCTGCATGCCTTTAGTTACAACAGAGTGCTAGTGAGGCTCTGCTGCTCCAAAGAGGTTAAGGGATATGTGAAGTCATTGGTGCTTTATACAATAAAGGATTAAATCAATCTCTTGTAAACTGGTCACTCTATCAAGGTTAATACGTGTTTGCAAACTGTGTTGAATTTGGCTCAAAATCTGCTGAGGACTGTGAAAAGAGAATACCTGAAAATAATTTATAAATTTTATATATATATTTTAATGGGATTTGTAATCCTTGTGGTCTCAGCTTGTTCTTTAATAATCAAATCCTCCTCCTCCATTTCCCCTTTCTCTGTGTGCTTATACTTGCTGTGTACGAGTCCATGTGGATTTAGAGGCAGAGGTCAGTTTCCACTTTTGTTAATGCATTATCAGTAAAATTAATGATATTCTAATAATATGACCTTCAATTTGATATAGATGGACACCTTTAGTTCACTTAGATCTAATTCTATAATGTTTGTTTTCCCATTTCTGCAATCGCTGCATATTTTGGAACCGTTACCATGATATTCAGCGTTCCCTTGTATAGTGGATACTTGGCAAATCCAAGAACACTCATAAACCGAAGTAACGGTATCTTTACTTCTAAATGGCAAATACCAGTTTTTTTCAAAGAAAGGCACATTACAATATTTAGAACCTGCATCGAGTGAGTTTACTGATGATGCATAACCCATAGAAACATAGCTTGAACTCTAGATGTCAACCTGAGTTTGCCAGGTTGAGGAGTTGTGAACTCTTTTTGTTTTCTTCTTTGTTTCTTTTCTTTTTTTTTTTTTTTTTTTCTTTTTAAACATCAGATTTGATGGGGTGCATTGAAGAAAGACAGTCTTGGAATTACACAGGACACTGTGTTTTACGGAGTTGTTGCTCCTGAAAGAGCTGTTCAAGAACTGTTCGTTGTCTTTATGTTACAGGCCTGGAAAGTAACATTTTCTGCAGATGTCAGCTTCTGCCTGGTGTGATGCCCCATTCCTCTGCTGATGCCACCTGCAGCACTGAGTAGTACTGGCAAATGGAATAAGGTAGGTTTCTTTTCCAAAAGGACATGGGTTAATGAAGTTCTTCTAATTACTTATCTATTTAATATATATGAAGTCAAGCAGGTATTTTAAGTCTTCTAAATTTTGGAGAAATGTTAGCGATCTTGCATCTATTGCTGCTGTTACTTGGTTGTACCTCTAAGATTATCAACAGAATGGATTTCCAAGTTATCACCACTGCACTGAGGCAAAAACCACCATTCAAGATCAGTGATAGAAACTAGGAAATAAAAGGATATAATTTAATTGCTGTTATTGGTTGTGAGGGAAAAAGATAACGATGTCTATAATGTCAGTGATTTCTCTAATGGACAAAATTAATTGCTTGTAGTTTCAAAGGCTACTGAAATAGTAGAAGAATCAAGTGTGTATGGTCTTCTTCAATGTGGTGCTGCAAAAAATGTGCTAGAGAAAACTAGAAAGCAAAACAAAATATATATGAAAAACTTAGAACTGAGGAAAGAGGGAAAAAGGCTTTTGCTTGGAGAGGACCCTTTCATTAGCAAACCCTGGAGAAGTGCTACAGAGTTGATGATGGAGGTGGGCAGTTGTGAGAACAGAGTGTTGTGCTGGATCCATGTTTCACTTCACCTTGACTTGCCATCGGTTTTGGTGGCTTCCTCTGTGTTGGTATCTGCTGAACAGACCTGTAAATGCATCCAGGTGGTGTACTGGGCTCTGGTGTTCCCTGAGGTTTCCTTAGTCTCACAGCTTTGCTCAAAAGCATTCGTGAGATGTTGTGACTGCTACCTGTGACTACGGGTGTACTCTGCAGTCCCTGTGCACGTGTTGTCAGAAACAACGTATCTTAATTAGCTCTCTGTGGCCGAGGTTATTTCCTTATAGAATGGTTTAATGAGAGTGATTTTGAGAAACGTCTGCACCTTATTTGTGAGCATCATCTCTGGTCAAAATGTAGCACAATGAATAGATACTGCCTAAAGGCAATGGTTGCAGATTACTGTTTTCTCACTGGAAGAAGACATATTGAGGCGAGAGTTTGTTACTTAAACATGGGACTGGTAAACACAACGCAAAAGTTGCAATAGACCCACAACCATCTGGAATGGCAGCTGAGCCCTTGGCAGGATACTGTAGGGTATGCAAAATGCACTAGTTGCCTATGCTTGGCAGTCATATCCTATGTATCAGGTTGCTGTTGCAGGGAACCATATGACCTGACCTGATTCAGTATGGATTGTGACAGATTGCACTCCCAGATTCAGAGGTGGTGTTGTGTAAGTGGGGGTACCTGGAGACCTGCAAGGAAAGAAGGGTTGAAATGAAGCAAGTAAGGCAACCTCTAGGAAGAAGTAAGACAGTGGAGGGGCGTAATTTATCTTATTTTCTATTGATTGCTTTTTCTACTTCTACTCTTCATGGGCTAGCAACTCATCACTTTCAAGTGAACAACATTTCTGAGTTGTTCTGTCATGCATTATTTCACAAAAAGAGATGTATTAATTACTCTATGCTGTATTGCGTCCCCTCATTGTGTAGCAAGTGTAAGGGAAAATATTACGGTTGGTATCTGACATGTGGAACTAATTTGACTCCCTTGGAGTTCAGGGAGAGGTCTTGGCTATTACAGTGGAAGAAAACATTATGAATTATTGGAACCTCACTTTCTGATGCTTCATTTGTAGTTTCAATTGTGATTATATACTACGAATAAAATATGGGGATGATATCCCATCCCCATTGAAATCAGTGGGAGTTTTTCTCTCAGCTTCAGCTAGGCCATGACCCTGGGAATCTCTGCTGGCTCCTAGTGAAGGATTTGTTCTATTCATGCCTCTAACTAGACCCCCTCTGAGGATTTAGTTTTTAATATTACAACCAAATCTGCTTCTTAGGTAATAATTCTCTCTTATTGAAGTTTATTTGTACTTCATTTGGGGGATCCTATGCTCAAAGAAAAATGCTTCTATACCTTTATTTTTATATCCTTAAATACGACAGTATCATTAGGTGTAATTATAAACTGACTCTCAGGAAATACTATCTGATATGAAGAGAGAAAGGAGTTCAAAATAATTTCCCAAAGGATGGGTGGCAATCCTACAGGTAAGATACAATATAAAAATACTCTGCTGTAAAATAGACTGCAAGAAACAAGGCTTAACTCTGTGAGGAAAGACTAGATCACTTAATAGCCCTTTAATATTGCCAGTTGCTATGATCACAAACTCTTTCCTTGAGCATATTGCGGATTTTCCTTCACCAGGTGTCATATAGTGCTAATTTACTCTTTCATACTCCTTGCATTTTGCTTCATTCCTTTAAAACTGTGTATAGAGCCCATTTTCCAGCATGAAATTCCTTGCTGAGACATTACCCCCAAAGGTAAGTATACTTGCACTGGCACTTCCTCTTGTTTAAGGTGGTTAATGTTGCAGAGGATGGAAGAGGAAGATCGCTTTCACTAGGGAGGAAACGTGATGTCTGTCTACTGTGGGTCTTTCTGTATTTAATTCTGTGTTCACTTCCTGGTTTCATAGTTTGTTACCTTCTGTATTGAGTTGTTAAGAGATCTTTAGGACAGTGATGTTGCATGCATGTATATTACATAAGTAAAAAGCCAAAATATTTAATCTTGCTAGTTCTTGTTACTTCTTGATCAACACACTAAATCAGTGTTAAGCCTTCGCTTTAATTAACTTGCCAAAGCATACCGCTTATTCAACTGAGTACCGAGAAAACAAGACCCTAGTGTTCTCATCACAGTTGTCCCAGATTTTCAAAGTATTTGAAGTACCCTGGAGGTAGATAATCTTAAACTAATTTGTAAAAGAACCAATATAAAGAAATCTATTTTTATACAAGATTTCATAGTGATAAGAATGTTTGACAGAGGGGAAAATGATCCCGTGCAATTTGTAACTTGGAAAGCGTAAGACATTTGACTCCTTTTTCTGTATAATACAAAGAGTTCATATGTTGCACAATGTTCATTTTTAATTAAACATTTTATCATCGCACAGCCTTTTATTGACATTCTTCATAATAGAGCTGATAAGATCTTGACCTACTCTTCAATAAAGCAATGTATAACTCAATATTCTGGCACACACTGTTCCCTTCAGAATTAAACACATGATTTTCTGATTTAATTTAAAAATCTAACGTACTTTTAGTCACATTTATTTACTTTAACCTTTCAGATTTATGCCCTTGTTTGACTTAAGCAATTTGGATGCAACCATTTCTTGGACTGTTACTCCTTTTTGTTTGAGGCTTTAGTTTAGTCGTCCATTTTATTATTCCCCACCCCTTTCTCTTCCTTTAAAAATTTGCAATAAAAAGTAATTTATCACCTCATCTTGGTTCTTACTGTACCTTTTGAGTCCAATTTAGAACAGTTGCACTAACTTCACTCACTACTGCCTTAGTCATAGGTTTATAGAGTTTCTGTGACAACAGACATTCCTTCAGATGCTTCATTAGAAGAAATTCCTGAAGATGTCCGCAAAGATTAATTGAGAAGTTGATCCCTGTCAATAACTTTAAAGAGCCCTGTGATGTAAACCTGCTCAGGTTCCTGCGTTAAGCCACACGGATAAGCATTCCTGTAGCTTGGCAGGAGTTTCCCACCTGCAGGAAGGGAGCAGGAATCTGTCCCTTGAATTGGTCATGGCTGCTGTGGTGCCTGCTGACCAGGAAACAATCAAGAAGTTGGCTGTAGAGCAGCATCCAAAGGGAATAAGCCCGAGTCTCCTTTCCAGAGTTTGCTGTCTCCTATGTTAGGTTTATTATGTCAGAAATTGCAGTACTCCTCCACATGTGGAAACAATGATTGTCTACCACTTTGTGGCAGCCTCACACCTTATGAGCTGGGTACCCACCACACCTAAATAGGAATTATATGTAGAAGATGTGACTTCTGCCTGCCTGTTTGCAGTCCATCAGGTGGTATAGGACCCACTTCTTAGTAATCTCCTCGCCTCTTGCTCTGTCATCTGTCTCAGATGATAAGCACTCCACTACCCTGGCCCTTCTCTTTTCTACATCAGAAAACCAGCTCTGGGCATTTGCTGTTCATCCTTATCCTTCTGTCCCAGGTCCATCACTGTAAATGTGTATTGATTTTAGCTGATATTTTTGAGATAATTTAATGAACTAATTTGAAAATGCTTTCTGTAATACATCTCTGAAAATGCAGGACTGCCTTGCATTTTAGAAAGAGCTTTAAAAACCCAGGGAACACTAAACTCGACTACTGAGGATGTATTCCTTACACCCTCACAGATTTCCTGTCTCGCTTTGTTAGCATGGCGGAAGTTAAAAATCATATAAAGCCTCTGAGGGTAGGAAGTTGCCTTGTGCCAGATGTGTGTCCTTCAAAATTAAACCTTTCAGGGTGGTTTTTTTGTCATCAACAAGGTCCAGCTCCTCAAGGAAAAATAGGTATGTACTATATCGAACTATATAGTTATTAGATGCTTGAGCTAAATCTAGATTTCTGATTTTGTTCTTTCTTTTTCCTTGGGCTGTTTTCCCTCAGGACAACAATTACCCAAAACCCAACCCCCCCAGGAAAATACCCTGCCTTGTTATGGGAAATGCAGAAGTCTATAATCAGATACTTTAGCTGTTGGGACACAGACAGGAGTACTGGAGAGACTGGAAAGTATGAAAGCCCGTGACTTGAACGAAACAGTGCATCATGTTTTAATTGTTCTAGAGGGTAATCAGTGAGGAAAAAGGAGTGGTTTTAACAGCACATGTGGCAGATTCATGGCATTAAACACCTAGCCTATTACAGGGGAACACAGTCAAGGTGTGCCTGGGGTCAGCACAGGTGCAAAAAGCCATGCCTCTTTGTTTTGCCACTGCCACCACTGCTTGCTAGATTCAGATAAATCAGGTAAATGCCAGCAGAAGCTTGTGCTGTTGTTTGCTGTGCAAATATATGCTTGGTATGTTAAGGGTGCAGGGCTTCACTATCCCCAGTGGAGGAAGGGCAAAGACATCTGAGAAAATGAAAAAGCTGATAAAATTGTTGTCGTATCCATCCAACCAGACCTAAGTTGTACCAGCTGAAGATGCCCATTACATTAGAGGTACTGGACATCTCCACTGAAATAGAGAGACCCAGTTTGAATCAGACCGGCAGAGCAGAGGAAATCAATTCATGCATAGGAGGACTCAGCTCTTTAGAGGCAGTGGTGGGAGTGTTCATGAACAGCCTTATTTGCTCCCCCTTGCTCCCTGGGTAGTTCTGCAGCTGACATGAAGTAGCCCTGGTATTTTGCTTGCTTGGTTTGGTTTATTAGGTTTTCTGGGTTTAAACCTCTGCAACTTTGGGCTGACTGGCAGTGCTTGTAATAGCAGAAGAGACTATGCAAGCTTGGATGGTAGTGTCTTGCATCTGCACAGATGCATTTGTGTTGTTTTTTCGCCAGTTCTTCACCACAAGCTGTCCTCTGTGTATTTCAAAGGGCTTCTAGAATTAATAAAATAAGGTTCTGGGTTTTAAACACACCAAAAACATGTTAAAAAACCAACCCCGCCCAAACCCAAAACCCCACTCTGTTGTTATTTGCTGTTGACCACTTGTCTAAATGCCCCCTTGTACGTAGGGGACTGATAGGAAGATCTTTTTTCCATCTTTAAACAGAAAGTAAAGTAGAATATTTATAGAAAAATTAAAAACCTTAAAATCCAATTCTAATGTTATCAATATAAATTTTGGTAAATATTTTAAAATGCAGCACGTAGTATGCAGAAATTTGCTTTCGTCAACACCGGTTTAAAAGCAAAGCTTTGACTGACAGATCTCAAAGAAGTGCAGATGCTATTTCTCCAGTCATAAGTATTATATGTTGGCTAAAATAAAAAAAGGAAAAAAAAAGGGAGGAAAAAAAGCTTGTGTAGCTGTGGGTTTTAATATTAAAAAACACAGCCTTGCCAGAGGGAAGGTGAGAGAGTGGTTTAACTAAGTCTTTAAACTCATTTCGAGAGATCTGTGTTCAAATTTACGTAAATTAGTATTTTAAATCCACTTTCTCAGTCACGTTGTTTGCATTAAACATGCAGCATATAATCTGGCATGGTTAGAAAACCCATGTAAGTGCAAGTCAGCAACTGGCCACACCAGTGAACATCAGGATGACCTATATAGTTCTGGCTTTGTTGCATGCTGAAGTCTCAGCTTTCTAAAACTCATGACCACTTCATATAAAGTCTAATTTGCTTCTGTATACACTTGAGACAGAGGAGAAAAGTTGCTTTAAGGAGTGAGGAGTTGTGTAGCATTGTTGTTTCTGTGTATATTTGTTTAGTGCTTTAGATTTTGTTGCAAGGGAGGCTTGCTGGCTGTGTGCTTTGCTTACATTTGGCTCTTTCAGAATGAATCTCAGCTTGTTACCTGACCAGTCAGTCAGTTAATGCTAAGTGCAGAGAATGTTGCTGAAATATTGTACTTTGTTGTGGTTTAACCCAGCAGGCAGCTAAAACAACTGCACAGTTGTGTGCTCACTCCACCCTGTTTTCCTCCACCAGTGGGATCATGGAGAGAATTGGGGGACAAAAAAGTCAGTCTTGTGGTACAGACAGTTCAAGAGGACAGAAAAGGAAGAGAATATTAATAACAATTAATAAAGGAATATACAAAACAAATGATGCACAGCACAGTTGCTCACCACCTGTAGACCTATGGTGCCCAGCTAGTTCCTGACCTGTGGTCTAAAGCCCTGACCAGCTCCAAGTTTTATACTGAGCGTGATGTCATATAATCCCTCTGGTCATTTTGGGTCAGCTGTCCTGCCTGTGTCTCATCTAGCTTCTTGTGGACCTGTCTCCTCGCTGGCAGGGCAGTGTGAGAAGCTGAGAAGTCCTAGACTTGGTGTAAAAATTGCCTAGCAACAGCCAAAACACCAGCGTGTTATCAGTATCTTTCTCATCCTAAATCCAAAACACAACACTAAACACAGAAGAAAATTAATCCTATCCCAGCTGACATAAGGGTATTATTTAAAATGAGTGAATAACCCTTGTTTCTGTTAATGTTTTATTGGCTTATACCCATTGCGAATCTCACAATTTTATAGAAAACACTTTAATGGCTCATGAAGTAACAAAGTCAATTGTTAATATACTGATATTTTTTTAAAAATCTATTAACACTAATAATTCTGCTTCATTATTAATAAGGGCATTTAAAGTATTCTGATATTTTTTTTGAAAAAAGAAGAAAACCACCTCAGTATTCAGATCTCTTTAAGGTCTGTAATTTAGAGAATACATACTGTGCCTAGAACGTGTGTATATAAGGTTAAGTAAGAAATAGTTTGACATTGAAGAAAGCTGGCTCTTTAAGACATTTAGCAAGAAATTGGAAGATGCAGGTTTAGTTGTTGAAATTTACCTTTTTTTTTCCTGATCTGCCCATGACAGGAGGATGCTTTAATCTCCTAGGAGAAAGTAAATGAGAATTTTACCAGACCATTTGGAGGAGTCTACCTAGGAGTCTTCTAGTGCTGCTGTTTTGGGATTTTATTAATAGGGTGTGGTTAATTTTCTACCACTTTCTTCTCTCTTCTTAGTTTTATTTTATGGCAAAAACCTATTAGAAATGTTTAGATGAGTTATTTCACATTTTATAGAGACAGCAGACTTTAGTCCTGCCGTTCTTTTGGGGGAATAACGATGAGGGTATTTAAGGAAAGATAATATTTAAATTTACTCATGGGACTTCACATTCTTATCTGGTTCCAAGGATGTATATTATATGTGGGAAAGAATTGTCAAAAAAGTACAGGTGTTTTCACCCCAGAAATACTGATGAGAGGAGGCTGTGACTTTCACTTCACTATTTTCACCCGTCTTCATAGAGGTTCCCACAGAATACAAAAGACTAAGTTAGGGTTATTGTTGGCATGTGTTTTAAATGGAGACAGATAAAGAAAAATAGTGAGACCCGTACACTATATGACTGTACTGACACACATACACACATATATATATGATCTGTCATTTTAATGCAACTTTCTGCTATGATGTAGTGTTTCCCCCTGTATCCACATGGACACTCAATTGCAGTTCTGGTCTGGCTTTAATGAAAGGACATTCTTCTGCTTTGCGGTTGCTCTCAGTTGTTGTATTTAGTGCTCTGACATGGCAGCTTTCACTGTATCCATAAAATATGAGTAAGCATCAATAAGCTATCCAAGAGAAAGGAGTTTTAAGGAGGTATTTGAATGAGGAGCGGTTGACTTGTGCAGAAATGGAAGGGGAGTTCTCTGTGTTTATATTGGGCACCAGGGAGAAAATGGTGATGTTGTTTGGGCAAGAAAGCATGTAAGCATCCTGTCACGGGGTTAGATCAAATGTTGGGATCGTACATGCCACGTGGCAAGAGGTGTTTTCTGTGAGCGTGCACGTACTGGGTTAATGAAAGTATCCACTCATCGGCTTGCCTCTGCAGCTCTCCAGGTACTCATAGCATGAAGGGAAAGCCAAGTTCACCAGTCACAGATCTGGGGGGTGGGGGGAGCAACCTGCAACAAGTGTTTGCAAGAGGAGTGGCACTGAAAGTGCCGTTTGTGACTGTAAGTAGATTCCTTAGGCAGTTGCAAACATTTGTGGGGAGTCAGCGAACAGAAGAGGCCTTCTTGTCTATGTGGCTTGGGCAACCCGTTCAGGAAAGGCGCAGAGTTCTGTGAATTAAGTGACCAGTCACGCATCACCAATAACGAATAGTGATTGTTTGTATCGGACAGTTAAAATTTATGTCGCAGGGTCAAATATGTTTGCACACACTGCTCAAGGACTTGTGACTAACGAAGTAATTAATAACACCCGTGACCTTTCTGCAGACACCTGGTGAACAGCTTTAAGAGCTCAACCTCTTGGCTACGTTTCCACCAGCGCTAGTTAAAAATGTGTAAAGTCAAGCCTAGATCAGAAACAGTTTGGTCATGTAATAGTGAGGTCCCTCCTCAACACCTGCTGTGGTATTACACCCTCTATTGATACGAATGTAACATACGATGGATTCTGCACTCAGTTGTGTGATCTCCCTCAGTCCTAACCAGCAGACCCCCCCCAGGTTTCCAGAACCTTCCAATACCTGTATCATTTTTTAATTAGCTTTCGAGTGTGAGGTACTCACAATAATGATATTCTGCTACTAATGAAATTCAGTAATGATTCAGCCAAGCCCTGATCAGAGACAGGCAAAGGTCTAATCTGCTTTTCCAGGAGTTTGTACTTACCCCAAGGAGCAAGTCCTTTGAGTCACTGGGCAGAGGAGAAAACTTTGGTGAGTGAAGTGCTGGGCAGCATTGGTCCCAGAGACACAGCTTCCATAAAGCTTTTTTCATTCCAGCGACTACTGCAAACATCTTCCCAGTCGAGGAGGAGGAGGGAGCGGAGGCCAGGGCTGAGAGCATGCAGACCTCAGAACCACAAGATTTTAAATTCCATTGTACTTTTAGTGCAGTTATTGTTCGGCTGGGGCTGATGTGCTCCTCTAAAGAACAAGTGAAAACTGCAGCATTCTCTCAGAGTCGTTGCATTTCGCACAGGTTTTACTTCAACATTGTAATATACTTTGTCTCTACCAAAAAAAAAGGAACATGTTTTTGGGGAAGGAGTAAAGGGGGATGCTTGGGCTAGAGAAGGGGGTGTAAACTGTGCGACATCTAGTTTTTAGTCTCGCTTTTTGTTTTGTAATTGATTACTAGCACCCCCTTTAACCCACCTTAAAGGGCAAGCAGGAAATTCATGTTTTCGTTCATCAGCCCATCCCTCTGAAAAGCATTCAATATTAAAACAGTTTGCGAGGAGCAAAGGCAGAAGAAGCAAGAGGCCCAGTTAGAGCGTGGCAAGGTTAGGAGATGCATGTCTGATGCCTGCAGCAAATATCGGCTCTTGTTCCTGTACAATTTTTGCATGGGGAGACTCAAGTTAATTGGGGTATGGCTCTGTTCTTTCCTTTATGTGTGACCTTTTATTATCTCTGTGGCCCTGTAGTTTGTGCAGTGTCATAAAGCTGTGGGAAAGTCTTGCAGCTAGTGTTATCAGCTGTTGGAAATTAACTTAAAAAATGAAGTATCTGTATTTCCTTTTGCCTGAAGGTGTCTGGGAGTCTGTGAAGTGCTAGGAAGGTGCAGTTATTGCGGTTGTGATTTTGCCATAGCTGAGTGTTGCTTGTGAATCTTTTTGCCTTCTTTCTCTCCCCTTTCCTTCCCTCCAGGCTCCCCCCTTCCCCTCCCCCCCCCCCCGCCCCCCCTCCCCCCCCTTCCCCAGCCTTTAACCCCCCTGCTTTTTAGTCGAGTTGTGGGCTGGCAATCAGGTGTTGTGCTGGGGAGAGGGGTTTGCTTTAGGAGGGGGGGTTACATGGCATAATTCCCACGAATGTAGGAGGAGGATGAAAAAGATAAAGAAATTTTGTTTTTCTGAGCTAGAGGATTCTCTGCATGACTTCCCCACTGATGGGATCATGTGCTTTCAGGCTGAGATTTTATTAACAATTCAAATGGAAATTGAGGGCACAGGAGGAGCAGATTCTCACATAAACTTGATCTGTCCATGAATGCAGTTCTCTGTTTGCCCTGACCCTGCATGGCTTAAGACACTGCCTGTGAGGCCTGAGTGCCAGACACAAAGACCGAAATGAAAAGCAAGCACATTCCAGTAGTCTGCACAAAGGCAATGGAGCAGTTTCTAGCCGTCTCCCCAGGGAGAGATCTTATCTCCTTGCAGCTAAAACGCTTTAGAGTGTTTATTTGTACTCTAGCACCCGAGGTTTATGAGTTGATATGGATGCCGATTAAACGCTGTAAGTTTCCTTAGCGAGTCTTTTTGGGGGCACGGAGGCGTTCCCCAACCCCCCCCCCCCCCCCCCCCCCCAAATACCTATCGACATGTATCAAAAGGTTGCTCAGGTTTCCTGAGGAGCGAATGCAAATGAGTGCCCAGGGAGAAGGCCCTCCAGAAGGTGCATTCGTTAATAAAAGTCGTCACCAGCCTGAGGAGGGTTCTGCAAAACTTTGGCTTTCGGACACGTCACCTGTTTTTAACGTGTAAAACACTGGTGTGGACTGTCACCGGTACCAGGCGCTTGTGCTTGGCAGCACGGAAGGAAGGTTGCCCCCTGAGTAGCCGTAGCGATTAAATGTTGTGTATACTTGGTT
Source organism: Gallinula chloropus (assembly GCF_964237585.1). Classification (NCBI taxonomy): domain Eukaryota; kingdom Metazoa; phylum Chordata; class Aves; order Gruiformes; family Rallidae; genus Gallinula; species Gallinula chloropus. The sequence continues at coordinate 107,521,185 of NC_140085.1, forward strand.
GACCTTGCGCTAGGAAGCCGGCGGCGCACAGCGCCGGGGCAGAGGGAGGACGCGTGAGGCAAGGCTGCTGTGGACACATCCGCACGGCCACCGCTTTCCGCCAATGGCAGTCGGTGGGTGATGCTGCCTGTCAGGGAAATTCTGCCAGGGATGGGAGCTGGGGGTGGGGGGCGGTGAATGATGGGAGGGTCGCTGGTGGGTTTTGTTGTTTTCTTCGTACTGGAGGTGCGAAAGGTTAGGAACGCATCCCAGCGCAAAAATCTAAGTCGCCCTCCCTGTTGCTGCCTGATGTTAGTATTGGCAGCATCGGTAAATGCTGGGCATTCCTTAATCCAACTATTAAACACTGATATTCCCGGTTTTCCTTGTCGGGCTTCCTTTTGTGAAAGCTCTCTGAAACGGTAGGGAAATATCTATGTAAACAAATTCTTTCCCTGTGGTAATCCCAGAGTCACAATTTGAATCGCTTTAGTTCTTTTCCTCCAATTTTTTAGACTGAAAATAAGAAACAAAAATAAAAGCTCCAAACCAAAAGCCAGAAAGTTTTAGGTAGGAAATCATAACCACATGTTTTTCCATCTTTCCTAGGGCGTTTAAAGGTTTCAAAACTTTTGATACTCCTTAAAGTAGTCAAATTAGTGGAAAGAGACTAGCAAGGGATATTGATTCAAATAGTTTTTTTCCCTTAATTTTATGGGGGTTATATTATCCAAAATTAATGGTTGTACTTAGGCAAATTGTCAGTAATTGGTGACAAAATTGCTTTATTGCTTTCCTTTCATTTGATGCTAATTAATGGCCCTACATTATTAAGTTCAAGCCTCTTCTGCATTTCTCCTTCTCCATAAATATTTGTAGTGGTAATGTGTCAGAATAAACTTTTTTTCAGCGGTGTATACAGTAATTGCATTATAGAAATGTGATAACAAACAGATTTCTGGCATAATTTACAGAAATGTGATAACAAACAGATTTCTGGCATAATTTTTCCTGAAATAATGTAAATGTTATTTGTTCAAGAGCTTGATGTCATTTTGATATGAAGGAATACATCAGTAACATAATGATTTAATTGATTCATGTGGTAAAACATCAGTTTTTTTCTATCAAAGTACTCCTTAGTGACTTACCCAGCAGATACTTTACAAAATCCAGTCTTTGTTTTGTTTTACCAATTAACCCCCTCCCCACCCCCTTCTCTCCTACTACTGTACAGTATGTTTGTCAAAACGATTCCATTTCAGTGGAATAGAATAACACCACAGAATTTGTCATCATGTTTTCTACCTGGTAATGAAACTGGTATTTGGTACAGTGCAGTGTTTATCCATGTCTTCCACATAATGTTATTTTAATGGTCTGTAGATATTTTAAAGTGTAGAATAAAAACAGTAAGTAAAAGCTACTTCCAGTTTTCCATATGAATGCTATGGAAATAACATCTTTTGTGTGTGTGTTGTTTGTTTCCTAAGAATTTTTTTAAAAAGTGCAAAGAGTGTATGCCACAAAATTTGATATATTGAACATTATATACCAAACTAGAATAGAGAAGGAAGGAGCTAAATATTAAATGACTAGTAAATGGGAGCTTTGAGGGCCTCATAAGAATAAATTAGTAAAAAAAAATTGAAAGTCAAAAAGACTTCAAAATATAGGAGAAAATATTTTAAATCTTTTATGGCTTCACAAATTTTACTTATTTTCTCTGTTGTCTAATCCTGTAGTATAAAACTCAGAACTGTATCTTTCATTTCACTGGTGGAGGATTGCAGCAGTGATGAAACACTGTCTCTGTGATTGTTGCCCAAGTTCTATTTATCTTTAGTCTTAGTTATAATCAGAACATTTTCAAAATTATGATTTCTTATTCCTTAAAGTGCTTGTTTTCATCTTTTATCATGCCTTAGCATTAAAAATTAATTTTACAAATGAAGTGTATACATTTATACACATTTAAATCACTATAAGGTGGCATGTTATTGAAATAAAACTTTAGGATTACTAAATTTTATAACCAAATTTATAACTGTTTTTGACTCTCCCTTTTTTTTTTTTAAATTTTGTTCCTCCCTAAAACCAATTTTTGAGAAAGAGAGAAAACTGTCGTTGGGAGTTAGAAATTTTTAGTGTTATGTAAGTGCTGTTTCTTGGATTAAGGAAAAATAGTGACGTAAGATTCTTTGCACGTTGAATTATCGGAAATTAGTTTAAGGGATTTTATTTTACACTTGAAAAGCATGCTTCAGTTATGAGAACTTGACCTTTCCAGCAGAGTGGCAACACACCAGGAATTCTGAACTCTGTCCTGTCCACCATTTCCAGTGAGGGCCCCGTGCCTCCCGTGTGCCTGGAATGAAATACGTGTCCATGTCTGTATTTTGAAAGCAGCTAAGACAGACTGCAGCTCTTTGGTGTACCAGCAAAGGACAATACTCTGCAAAACAGCTTGAGCTGTTTTTCCTGAAGCCCTTAGCTGCAGGTATAGTTGTGCCTATCCTATTTCTTGGTCCTTCTTGCACCCTTATAAGGGTCTTTGCTGTGACATTAGCTGTAACTGTGAATTTGTATGAGGAGAGCTGTTTGGGCTTCAAATAGACATCTGTACTTGCTCAGATACCACTACAGGTTGTGCCACATGCTCCTCTTCATCTGCAGAGGTGCAGCAGCACCACATCACACTGCAGAAGCCCTTGTAGCCAACTGACAGTGAGCCTGACCTGCTTTCAGGCATGGTGGAGATCTGGACTTTCATCAGCATGGATGGGAGGCTGTGGTAGAGCAGCATTAAACCACTGCAGTGACTTTGATTCACATGGTTCAATGTGGGATAGGTAGGAGCTGTCCCGTGCCTCATCAGCTGTGCTGGCAGCTCCCTGCAATGCAGTCTCCATGCTTGAATCCTGTGATGGCCCTGTGGCAGGGGAAGGCATTGGAGCGGCAGCCTTTGGCCAAATTGTTGCCTCCTGGATGCCTGTTGAAGCCAACCTCATGGGTCTCAGGTACACTGATGTCACTGAGAGACAGTGGCCCACTTCCCAGCAAGGCTCTGTGTCTTGCCATTTTAAATGTGTGGGTTTCCACTCTGAGGGAATCTGGGGAGATTCCTCTTGCTTGGACGTCAGAGGATGCCAGCTGCCCAGGCAGCCCTGCTTTCACTACTTGTAACGGCTCTTGGTGTTTAAACACATCAGAGGAAGCACTTGGTGCCTTTCTCTGGAGCTTTTCTCATCTGTGTGTGTGTGTGTATCTCTTCTTTGATTTTGCTTGAATGTGTAGATGACTGCATTGCTGGGCCTCAAACCTCTGTCCAGTTTATGTGCTCTGAATTTTGATCTGTGGAGAGAGGTACGTACTTTCTTGCAGTGCCTATACAGAATTCAGGTCCTACACTTGGGTAATCTGAATTTCATCATACAGACAGAAGATCATCTCAGGTAAGCATTATGAACTCCCCTCACAAGTAGATGAAAGAAAAGGGGAATAAGTAGAATCACTAGAATTAGGCAAGTAAGTGGCAGTTTGTGCCATAAAAATGGGATGTTAATCTTGCCAGAGAATCTGAGTCCACAGCATTCACTTCTCCGTGCCTGAAGTAACGTAGCCCTTCTCAGGCTGCTGTTCAAGCAGCTGTTGATGATGCTTTGCAGACAAGCACAATGAAAACCAACCAAGAGGAAGGGATAGCTGTTTAAAGACTGGGGTGGTCTGTAAAATCAGCTTTCCCTGACAAAAGGCGACTGGGGAACGACAGAGTTGGTAACTCATTCGTGTACGTTATTAGGAAGCAAAACCTAGACCTCTGTAAATTGATGGTAATGAGGGATTAAATTAAAGGACTTCTGTTTGTTTATATCTTGTGGTGAAATACAGGCTCAGTTGATAAAACATTTTTTGTAAACCACTGAGACTCTTACCATGTGGATAGAAGGTGATGAAATTTACAAATGTTCTTGGAAATCCCAAATCTTCTAAATGTAATTTAAAGTAAAAGTGACATAAGTACTTGCACTTAGAATTGCCTTTTATTTTATAAATAAATCATCAAGCGGTACATATTGCACTTGTCATAAATGGCATGTAGTGTGTCCTTGGTGTGTTTCTTCAGCTTTTGTCTATAGTTCTCATCCACTGGTGTGAGCAAGGGAAGAGGAGGGGAGGAAGCCTATTGCACTCAGCCCCCAGCTGGCCCCCTCTCTTTTATACATGGAAGATCCTATGTTTTCCCCAGCTCTACAGGGTAGGCACCAGAATAAAATCTGTGCTGTCAGTTCTGTGTACCCTTGGTAGCGATGCAAGCACTTCCAGAGGGGCATTCACACCATTCCAATTCCGTTGCCCAAATTGGATACCTAAACAGGGAGGTTAGTCGCTGTACACTTCCTCTGTTCTTGATAGAGAAGCTTTTCCCCAAGACAATCTGAGCATCCTTGTTCTGACCCTCCCTGTTAGAGCAGTCTCTCTTTCTGATTGCCTGTGTAGGCATCATGAAGTCATGGTAGTATGACTTCCCTGAAACTTTGGCATTAAGACTTTCCCAGCTTACCTCCCTGCAATTAATCTTGCCAGCTTTTCTGTCAAATTATACAACAGTGATGTCTAGTATTTAATATTGGCCATAATCTAATAAGGCACTATCGGCAGTCGTGTAAGGTATTTCATCTCTAATTTCTGTGATTGGAAGGTTTTAATGATACCCTAGCCACACAATTACTGTTAAAAAGCAGAAAATAAGGAAAATGTATTTATCTTGCTGAGTTCTGATTGGCCCAGGTGAGTCTTACATAAGCACAGAGTCATTGCATCAGAAAAATACTTCAATTTTTTTGTTGGTAACTCAGGATTAGATGCATTTCTGAATAATGAGAGGAATATTAACAAAAAATATTCACTATACTTTCAATAGTACTGTCCATTTGGTGATCATTTCAGTAAACATCATGTTGCATACTTGTAACTTTGGAATAATATTGAAAAATAATTCCTTTTGGGTCTTCTGTACAAATACGCTTTCTTAAGAAAGCAGTATCAACAGAGCCTATAGTTGTTACATGCTTAAATTTGCTAAATAGTGATGAATTTCAGAATCTTTCTAATTTGAGATGTCATGAGTGTCTCTGGCTCATACCTCCAGCCAAGTTGTATTTGATTATTGGTACAGGAAAAAAGATAAGCAAAAAAAAGCTGCTTGAAGACTAAGCATGAAAATAATAACGAAGAAACAATGGAGCATAGGCAACCAGGCATGAAGTATTATCTATTGAAGCTAAGAGGCCAAGTGTCTCATCAGTTGGATTTTAATAATGCCTGGCAGAAGTGCTTGTAGTTGTGAAGTAATTGTTTGAATATCTAATTGTGTTTTAAGCTGAAATATGACAGTCTGACTCAAAACGTGAAGAGAACGTTTCCTGTGATGCAATGTCTAAGCATTTCTTATGTACTAAACTGAGACTAGCAAATTTGTAATACTTGTGTTTTCAGATTCCTGGAGCCTTCTAATTATGCATAACTAAAGCTGTCTCCTTTGCAGTTTTACATTGGTAATTCTTTCCTCTTCCAGCTTTTGTAATTGATTTTGTTTACCATATCCACTTGTGCAGCTTGTTCCTTTTTTAAAAAAAAACCCAACGAACCAACAAGACCCAACTAAACCTGTTGGTTGGTTGCATTGGGCGCTTTGCTTTGTGGTTAGCAGAACGCCAAGTAGAACATGCCCTAGTTCTGCTGGGGGACTCTTAACTACAACAGCAAAATAGACTTTCAGCATCAATGTGACTCCAAAGCCGACATACTAATTACACTCCAGTAATCTAGCAATACATTTACGTGGTCAGAAGTAAAAGAGCATCATAACTGAAGGTTAGAATAAAAAAAGGAGTTTGGAAAAAGCCTCAGATTTTACATCGTATGCAGGCTGAAGTGGATGCAATAAGCAAAATGGAACCTTGATTTGAAAAGGGCCTCTTTTCTTTTTCTTTTTTTTCCCCCCATTTTATTTCTCGTGATCGATCCGTATGTGAAGCTGGAGCTTTTCAGGAAAAGTCCGGGATTATGAGTGCGTCAGCCTCTGCTTTTAGCACAGCAACGAGGTTATCAATAATGCATTGGAGATCTCAGAATCCTTGAACATAGGGGAACCACAGCTGGTCTGGGTTTATTGTCGAAATTGCAGATTTGTGCCAAGAGGTCACGACAACTGCATGTCAGACGGTCACACACACGCGCACACAGACATGTCTTGGGGGAATGAGGGGAATAATATCCGAAGAATTGCCACTGCCCGTGTTATTTAGAAACTCTTCATATGTTTCTATAGGGCTGCTTTGAAAGCAGCATATTTAATGCTGCTTGCAGCAGCCTTTTGACATTTTGGCCTTTCCCAGTATTATAAGTTTTATTGTTTTCCTGACAAGTTTATTCATATACTAACAGCTTGCTTGGCAGCAATGTTCAAACTCAATACTTAGGCTTTCTGGTCACGGTGATGGCTGGCAGTAATAGAGAGGGAGAATAAGTGAGTGTGGAAATGCAAAGCTGTCTCTTGTTACATTTTATCGATCTCATTCTGGTGTCATTCAATTAAGACAGAAATGTGATGGATAGTGTCTGCATAGATTCCTACTTTGCTTTCCAGCCACTCTATATAAAGCTTTTTGGGGGAGGGAGGAGTGAAGGGAGGGCGAGAGGAGGAGGGGGTAGCAAATCAAAGATACAGTGTGATTTGAATTACAGATCAAACTTATCTTTTAAAAAAATCATTATTCTAAAGCCACGGTGAAAAGCAATATTAGCAGAGCTAGCATTCTCTCTTGTCTTGCTAATAAGTATCCGTAAATGTCTGGCCCATTGTTCATTGCAGTAATGTGTGGGGGTTTTTTTTTTTTTGGTCCAGATCTTGTCTGAGATTTATGAATAAACACTTGATTCTTCAGAATTTTGTACGCAGATAGAAAGGTCCTAGCAATGAAAGGACTTACTTGACTAAGACTTGCATGCATGCTGTAGGGCAGTAATTCCAGATAAACATCTGAAGATAAGAGTTGTTCATTTCAGACCATTGTTTACTTTAAATATGGAAAAAACCCATCATTGAGCGGTTCTGTCAGTGTAATACAAAAATGCAGAGACCAGCTCTATAGGTTTAAGTAGACCTACATCAGTTCACAACAACTGAGCCTCTTGCCCAGTCTTCAGACTGTGGTAATTGCAGAACTAATAAATTACGTTCAGTCTAACTCACAGTTTTCTGTCTCAAATGTGAACAAGACAGTCCTGGAGTGTATTGGTAATTTCCAGAAGCATCTTTTGTCATCAGACCTGAAGAAGTCCCCTGGGAGAAAAACCTTGGTAACTCCCACCTCCTGGTTTTCCTTGCCATCTTCTGGGCTTACAGGCAGACGGGCTGTCTGCCCAGCTCTCCTCTGTTCCCAAGTAACTTACAGGGGAAGGGTTTGTAACTCAAAGGCAACATCCAGGGCAGGTTTGGGATTCCCTGCTGAAATGAAGTTACCTGGGAAAAAGCCAACTCATCAGAACCAAAGTACTTCACAGATGTATGTTGGCTATTACTACTATCATAAACAAAAAAACAACCAACCAACAAAAAAGGCAAAACAAATAGATTCCCATGAGCCGGCTTGACAAGCTTCTGGGAAACATGGATTTCTAAGGTCTGCAGCTGGTACCCCCGCACTACGTAGGGTTGGTACTCCTGACTTTCCAGGCTTCTGACTTTGTGGCTGGTGACAATATTCTGTCCTTCGAAGCTTGGCTGTGCCTCCCAAAGTCCCTTTCCCTGCACTGAGGAACACAGGAGCCCTAGGAGCCATGTTTTAACTAGGAGCCTTTGGGCTTTGATGTTTAGGACTCTCTTTTCCTTGCAGCTGCTGTTATTGAACAGCAAAAGTTGCAGCTTTGGGAGGCATTAATTAATCTGAGAGGTAATTAAGTTTTAAGTCACATTTTTAAATGTGATGAGGCTTAGATTTTAGAAACTAAAGAGCACATTTTTGCCTTGTTGCTTGTACAGAAAAGTATTCTGAGTGTTCATTTGTGGTTGCTGCGTGTCTAGGTTAGCAATAGTTGCTTTGTGCTCTACAGAGCCTACAAGTTACGGACCTGTGTACCACACTGATGAGCCGGATGCATTTACACATAGAAGGGACCAGTAGCTATACATAAACTAATGTTGGGAACAAGCAAGCCAACCAGTCTCGACGTTCAGCACGACAAGGCAGCTGTTAATATTGTTATCCACCACAAACTTCTGTTTTCCCTGACCTGATGAAAGCTCATTGAGGTGGACTTTTGGATAAATCCAGGTCACCTACAGCAAACCCTTGTGGTGGAAATGAACAGCCATCAGGTTTGTAAAAGTTTAGTTGGATGGTTTTCTGTGTCATTTTCACACTTCTTGTAGATGTCTGCACTCCATAGTGCCAGAACTAGTACCACAAGAACAAATTGTTTTATATGGTATTTTAATCCCAGAAGGGAACAGCTATAACAGCACAATAACAAACTTGCTGTCTTAAGATGTCACTTGAATTTCCAGTTTTGTTTGTAGATTTTAGAAATTCACAGAAGGTTGGGAAGAAGAGGCAGGGAGGGAGGGAGGAAGGGTTTCCTAAGCATAAGCACATAAGTGGTTATGGCCTATTGTACTTTTATTTTTTTTAGGAATTTAAATGTTTCAATAGCTTGAAAGTGAGCCAGACAGCCTGTGTATTATGAACAAGGGTGGGGGGAGGAGGGAAGAAAAGACAAAAATAAATAAAGAGCAGCTGCAGTTCTGTTAGCAGTGCAACAGAGTTAAAAGGGACCTGAAAAATTATAGCCGACATTATGTATACAAATCTAGGAGAAAAGAACCCAAAAGTATATAATATCTTGTCATATTCTGTTGTGTTCTGAAGACTTAGGGTTCAGTGTTTAATTTATGAGCAACAATTTTTTTCCTCTTTCAAGTGCTTACGGAGAATTAGGATTAAATACGTAAGGCAAACAACAATGCCTGGTTTGAAACAGCTTGCCTTAATACAGAGAAAAATAAGTCTCTCGATATCTGAGTTAGTTATGTTTTTGACTACTAGCAGCTGTAGCAGGAATTTACCAGTTACCCAGGAAAAGTCTAGCAAAATTAGGGTAGAAAATAATACCGTTACTTAAGTGAAGTCACCTTTTCCTTTTGGTGTTATTTTTTGGGTTTTACTACTTCTTAACATTTAACCGTAGGTGGATTCATAGGCAATCACATTTTTCCTGTGTGGAATTCACCTTTATTACTTCAGTGTGCAAAGAAATATTTACAGATTGTTTGGTAATTAAAGATCTTTTAACAAGAAAAAGAGAAAAGTGGTTCAGGGTTGGCTTGGATTTGAGAGACATTTGGTTCCAGAGTATGGCAAACATTCACTCAACCTCCATGTCAGGGTGAAAAAAATAAATGCTGCTTTCCTCCATTAGATTTTACGCAATAACTAAAGTGAGTGGCATAGCCCTGTTTCCATATTTTGATGTTTCAGTATTCAGTGTCCTTGCCATTAATCAGAAACTGGACGGTTTTTCATAGTGTTCCAACTGAAGAGGGACCAGTGGTGTTCATACTTTCATTCCACCTGAATCTCAGTATTTCACTCACGTACTAATAGTTGCTGGAGCCCCCTAACCAATGAGCTGGCTGCTGATGTGCTTAAGCTGGAAAATACCCATGTTTTGCCTGCATGCAAGTCTCTTTCTCACTTGGGGTGTGCAGGATATAACATCTGTGGCACTGTTTTGGTTAAGGGCAGTGTCCTCTTTGAAAACTACAGTAAAGGACTTTTTCTTTTGAAAATGCCAGATAGACTACTTTAGTTTCTCCCTTTTGTTGGTGGTTCTCTTCTAGCATGAGTGATTCCCAAAAATTGAACCTTCCTGGGAAATGTCAGATGTAGGGAGTGAAATTGAAAATCAGTTAACTCAAGATATTTGTCCTTATAGATAAATAAAGTCTAGTTTCTACTACACCAGGTAAGAACATTCCTGAGAAGGGCCATTTTCTTGATGGAAAGGAAAAACTTTTAAGGCTACTTGCCCAGAATGTGCATCTCTACATATATGTCTTCTTACGTCACGTGTAAGGTTGTGAAACTCTTTATAGTTTGTGCAGCTTAGGATGGCTTCTGATGATGGGTTTCCTGTATGCTTCCCGGAAAGAAAGAACCTCTGAATTTCAGTTTTGTAAGGCAGACTTTTAAGCATTATTTTTAAGTGGAGTTGGTGGGCTGCTGACTAGCAATTGTATATATTGAAATCACTTGTAGAAGGAACAAAAATTTTTTTAAAATATTTTTTTTAAAAGGACATAAAAATGAAAACCTTTCCCTTAAAAGCAACGATCTTGTTTGGAGGAGGCAGGGATGAAGGCTTATTTGTCCTGTTGCATGAATACCAAATATTCCTTTAATTTTCTTCCAGAGAAGAGAACTTTTAATTGAATTTTTCTGAATTCACAGCAGTCTTTACAGAATGCTACATGATGTTCTTGCATGAACTCTGCTTGGTGTACTTAATCTTCCTTGCAGTGCTGTGTTCTCTTACGTTGTGTAACGCCAGTCCCTTAGGAGTACAGGGTAACTTTGTGAGCAGACATCGTTCTGGAGAGGTGTCCAGAATTATCAGGAAACTTTGTCTGTGCCTTTTATGATTTCCCAATTCACAAAAATGCAGATGCTTTAGAATAAAAATGTGGGCAACCTTAATAGCTGTTGCTCAAGAGGATTGCATTTCATTTTCCTGACAGCACTGCTGTCTCCTAAATAACTTTATGAATTCGCCCCTGTAAGTCACACAAGAGCTGCAACGGTGCAGCCAGACTGCATTCTCTTGTATATTTACCATTTCAGACTATAGAGCATGTACAGCTAACAGAAGGGCAACTGGAACCTCACCAAGTCCTGCTGAAATGAAGGAGTATTGTCTGTGAGCAGGAGTTGGGGATAAGTGCTGGAAGGAAACTACAGCTGTTTCCTAGCTCTTGTCAGGAATGAGATGTTTAGTCAAAGGTTTCTCTGAGGAGGAGATGAGAGAGGGATTTTTTTTTTCTGTTTAATTTAATTTTCTGCTGCTGTGGCCTGGGTTCTGTCACTGCCTGCTAGGTGGCCTGTCCATAAACTGGCATGATGTTTTTGTCGTTTGTAATGTATTTTGCCATAGTCTTCTTAATTGGTTGGCTTTCCTGAAGTTCAGACTGTTTTGAAGATTTTGTCTCCGTGAATAGTGTCATCTTCCCACAATGAAATAAGTTATTTTTGCTCGTGTCATAGTGGTAGGAAAAAAATAATAATCAATGGCCATTTATTTTTCCTGCTTTCCTGGTTGGCTATGCTCCAAGCAACATCCAAGGAATCCAAGATCATTTTCCGAGAATTAAAAAGAAAAAAAATACTGTGTTTTTACTATTCATCTCATATTTGGAACACTTTCCTTGAAATAGCTGAGAGTAATGGTTTAAGTTTCTTTTAAAAACAAGGTTCTGTCATACCGCTAAGCTAGGTAGCCAAATACGTTACTGAAAGCCTCCCATTTTGGTCCTGGACTGGAGGATTTTTTTTCTGAGAACTTTTTCACGGTGAGGGTGACAGAGCCTTGGGACAGGCTGCCCAGGGTGATTGTGGAGTCTCCATCTCTGGAGATATTCAAGACGCCCCTGGACGCCTATCTGTGCAACCTGTCCTAGGGAGCTGCTTTGGCAGGGGGGTTGGACCCGATGATCTCTGGAGGTCCCTTCCAACCCCTACAATTCTGTGATTCTGTGATATTATAAATACTTTTAAGGAAGCCTGTACCAAAGAACTAAGGATTGTGCCTCTTCAAAGAAAAGAAAGTGTGAAAATAATAGTGTTCCTGTAACTTACGCTTTGCTCAGAAGATTGCCTATGTTAGGTGTCTTTCAAATATTTTGGATTGGTGGATGGATGGATGGATGGATGGATGGATGGACGGACGGACGGACGGACGGATAGATAGATAGACAGGTGTTATCTGTGGACACCAGAATGTCACAGGTTTGTAGTCAGCATTTGTGGTCACAATCTTAACACCATTTCATATTCATATGTCATCTATATCTGTTTCTATTATACAGAGACAAAATAATGTGTAAAACTTGATACTAGAAAAGCAGTCACAACCTCGTCTCTTTGTCTATATGAGAATATATTAATTTCCTCAAATTAAAGAAATACTTGAAGTCTATTTTAGCGGGAGTATTGGACTAAAACTCCAGTGGTCCCTTTCTACCCCTACTGTTCTATGATTCTGTTTGACAGCAAAAGTCATGCTGGTAAAGCTACAGGGATGACAGAAGTACTGTGGAGTAACTCTAGATAAAGGAGAGCTTAGGTGAATTAATTTCCATCACTACAAATACCAAGAGTCAGTCTCCTTAGGCCTTTTCTCCTCTTTATTTTATTCATATCCTTTAGATTGTCATAACTTACTGATGGTTGATACCTTCTTTAAGTCAAACCAGAAAATCTTGAACTAGTTACATTTACATGTACAATAATGAGGTGAAAAATCTCTTGCAGAACGGTTCATCTGTAGTAATCCCCCTTTTCCCAAGGACTATAACAATTCTTCAGTGGAATTGGGAGTTCTAGGTAATGAAATCAAACTCACCACTGTCCCCAGAAGGTTAATATTGGAATGAGAATACAGATGCACATGGACATGAGATGTGGAGATGCCTGAGGTACTGAATGAGTTCTTTGCCTCAGTCTTCTCTGGCAGCCAAGATTCTCATTATTCTGAAGTTCCAGAACTTTGCATCCCTGAACCTCTAGGTAGGAACTGGGGGAGTAAATCCCCTCCCACTGTAAGGGCAGAGCAATTCTGAGACCGCCTCATGAGACTGAATGTCTACAAGTCTATGGGGCCGGATGACATGCAGCCCAGGGTCCTGAAGGAGCTGCTGATGTGGTTGCTGAGCTGCTCTCCATCATATTTGAAAAGTTGTGGCTGTCGGGTGAGGACACTGGGAACTGGAAAAAGGGTCATGTCACTCCCATTTATAAGAAAGGGAGCAAGGAAGACCCAGGAAATTACAGGCCATTGAGCCTCACCTCTGTGCCTGGGAAGATCATGGAACAGATCCTCCTGGATGGCATGTTGGAGCACATGAGGGATGAGCGGGTGATCTGGGGCAGCCAGCACGGCTTCACAAAGGGAAGGTCGTGCCTCACCAATCTGGTGACCTTCTCTGATGGAGTGACAGCATTGGGGGATAAAGGGAAGGCAACGGATGTCATCTACCTGGACTTGTGCAAGGCCTTTGGCACAGTCCCCCACCACATCCTTATCTCTAAATTGGAGAGAAGTGGATTTGACAGGTGGACCATTCAGTGGGTAAGAAACTAGTTGACAGGAAACAAAGTGTAGTGGTCAATGGGTCTATGTCCAGGTTGAGGCTGGTAACAAGCACAGAGAGTGGTAAGATGCTGGAACAGGCTGCCCAGAGCAGTGGTGGATGCCCCATCCCTGGAGGTGTTCAAGACCAGGTTGGATGGGGCCCTGGACAATCTTGTGTAAATCCAGGCCTGGAGGTTGGTGGCCCTGCCTGTGGCAGGGGGGTTGGAACTCTGTGATCCTTGGGGTCCCTTCCAACCCAGACCTTTCCGTGATCAGAGCTGTGGTCCCCTGTTCCAGAGGATGTGAATTTAAATCTGAGATCATTCAGTGTTGATCCATGCTGTTTGTTTTATTTATTCTTTCTGTTTTCTTGATTTCTTGATTGTGTGAAACAGATCTTGCCTCACAGTATGAATGTGTCCCCCTCCCAAAAAATGGTGCGGATAGGAGTTTTGTAGATTATCATTATTGAATATAATTTAATATCTGTGGTCCAGGAAGGTAATACCTTATCACTAAGTTTAATCATTAGTAATTGATTTCCTAAAAAAAAAGAAATCCTCCTTGCATGGAGTTTTGTAATAGCTATATGCAATGAAAGACCATTAATACATGTTTTAAGAAACCAAATAATCCTGTAAAGTAAATACTAAATGACAGAGTATTACATGAATAGTCTTTAACAGTCTAAGAAGTAGCACATGAGATCAGGGGAGTAGTTTGAAGTCCCAGGGTCCTAGCAAGTGACTTTCCCTTTGTGGATTTCTGTCTGAATTGGGAGTTGGCTGGATGAATGTAGAAGTACACAAATACTGCTCTACAGCTGCTCTGTTTAGGGGACTTAAGAGCATATCTTCTCTGACTTTAAGTGGGCAGTAAATTATTTTCAGTAATTCCAGCTCCAGTTGTTTCTGTAGGTAGCAGAGAGGGAATCTCTAGTTGTTTGATCAGTTTTTACCTGCTTGTGTAAGCCATTGATCACTGACATGTATGACATGTTTCATCAAATGCAGCAGTAAAGTGGACTTTAACATCTTTGTGGTGGGGATGTTCGGACGTCCATGAATTCACAGATAAACAAGAGAGGGCTCTTTACCAGGGTGGCACGCTTTTCAGTTGTCTGATGGGGTAGAGATCAAAGGAGGAGCTGCTTTCTTGTTTTATGGCTGCCACAAGCTCTTTTTTTGCAAGGCTGCAGTTGTGCATGCATGCCTATACTGCTGGCTTTGTAGAAGCATTTGGACAAACTTCCTGATGTTAAGGGTATAATGGCAAAACCCGTTCTTTCCTAGAAAGGGACTATTGGACCGTTTCTGCAACGTTGAGCCATCAAAATAAAGCTGAAGTTTATAGAACGATAACTATTAACCCTGAGGATTAATATGTATCAGTCTTGCTGCCTGTTGATTCCTGCTTCGTTGTCTTACCTCAACAAGCTTTCCTAAAGTATGGACCGTAGCCTGCTACAAATGAGTTACTTAGTACATGTAAGGAGAAGGGGCTAAAGTGATTTGAAGGTGGTTTCTAACCTGGAAGAATAACTAATGGATGTAGAATAGAATGGAACTCACTTTCATGTTTATCTCTGAAATACTTCAGAGTGCATTAGAATAATGAGCTAGTTACTGATAATGGCATGAGAATAAACAAGGCCCGTTTGTATGGTATGGCAAATTAGACATCAATTATGTGGCAAAGCAGTGCTGAAGGATGTAGCAGACTGGGAATTAAGCTGTAGTGTTAATTGATTATGAAATCATTTGATAGCCTTTGGTTTTATTGAAATGATTCTGAGAGTGCATCGTAAACTTAGAATCCATTATAGAAGCACGACGTTCTGGACTGAGGGTAGACTCAGTAGTGGGCCAGCCTCTGACAACAGGGAAAAACATTTCACATAAAGTAATTAGAGGGCCGTGCATCTTTCTGATCATAACTGCGAGAGCACTTTGAATCTGTGTGCTTTAGTTTGGCAACATGACTGCCTTTGTTTCAGCTGTCGGTATAAGTAATTAAATGACAAATGTGCTCTTAATCTTTGATGTATATATATTTTTCTTCCTTAAATTAGAGGCAAGTGTGCCAAGAGCCTCTCCTTGAAGAGACAAGATGTTATAGCGTTAGCTGATTGATACTGTCCAGCCTCTGTGCAAAGTGACAGCTCCTGGTTTCTTCTGAATTTGAGGAACACTGTAGGTTTGCTCTGTTTTTACACCCCTCCCAAGGCCTCTGTGGGAGAGCACCAGATGGCAAGATGTGCCACTGGCAACCCACTGTTTGGGTTGGGTTGTTTAAAACAACTCTGGTTGTTTTAAAATCTGTACTTACGCCAAACTCAGTGTGCGCCTTGCCCGGCTACCCACTTCTTCTTTGTAGTGTGTTTTGGTGGGTCCTACTTTGTCCTCTGCCTCAGGTCAGCCTCCTAAACCACCTTGTCGGCTGCACCTTTCTCATTTTGGAGTTAGAGCAGTTGCCATAAATTCATAACACTTGGGTTCTAAGTGGTTCCATAGCCTTCTGACAGCATTCTCTGTTGCTGCTCTGCAGGTGGAGGACTCCCTGTCTTTTCTTAAGAGGAGCTCTAGGCAGTTTGGCAGCCATACTCTTTTCATCTGCTTCTCATCTGCCTTGGACATGATTTCTTTTTGCTGCTTCCCACTTTCTTCTTCTAAGGGCAGGAAACCCACGTCTGTGGAGAAGCCAGAATCTAAAGATAAGAAGATGAAACGGGGAAGCAGAGTAGCGTGAAGTACAAAAAGCTTTAAGGGGCGGACTGTAATTCTGTGGCACAGGTTGGGGAAGGTGTTGGTGTATTATGAGGCCATTCATGAGGGCTGCACAGTCGTGCTCTGTGCAGTCAGAGTTTTGCTCTCCCTGGTAACCTTTGACATTCAGTTTTATTTCTTTTTGAGAACAAATGTTGTCCTAAACACTAGAGATCACCTCTGTCTTGCTGGGATGTATCAAGGGGTTTTAAGTTCTGCTCAGTCAGCTGCTGGGGATTGGCAAAAGGAGTCTTGTTTTAATGACTAACTTGAAGAAAAGAAAGAAACCTTAGCAAAAAAAACCCACTGCCAGAAACTTTTGTTCTCCCCCAATTACACTGAATAACTTTACCTTTGCATATTAACTTACACTGCATAGTAAGACTCCTGGGTATGGGATGAGATGGAAGGCAATTGAGCCAGTCTGACGTTATTTGGATACTGGTACACGTAAATACTCTTCTAGTGCCACTTACACATAGGTACCATACATATCTTTAATAGTATTTAATTGAGATTAAAGAAGCTGTTGGAGTGGATGCTGTGAATGCATATTAGGAATATTACTTAAAACCATAAGCCTTGATATGATAAACCATAACAAGTCTGAAGGACTCATAATGGCTTATCATGTCAATAAAATGCACTTAAAAATCCCCAAGTGATTAGAAGGAGCCATTTCAGTCTATTATATCAACTGTTATATGCTGAGAGCATGAGAGATTTATTTTTCTTTTCCATCCTCTGTTTAAAAAAAAAGAAAAGAGGAAATTAAATCATAATAAGCTATGTTCAAATAGAATCAAGGTACTAAAATAAGCCCACAGAAGGAGATTTACAAATTAAGGAAGGCAGTGCAAAGTTCTCTCCGAGCAGAGAATACTCTCACGTTACACTTGGTGTCTCGTTCCTGATCGTTGCAGGAGGGTTAAAGGGTGGGGTGTCTGCTTGCACCAATGCTGTTCCCACTGAACTGTCAAAAAGTGTGAACCGAACATTTTCTGGCAAGAAGTCAGAGTCATTTTGGCCCTTGTAGCAGTGCTGACCTCCAGCAGTTGCACACAGGGATAACTGAATGGAATTTACAACCCCATGGGGTAGTAAATGTACAGCAAGGACTCCAGCAGAAGAGACGGTGGTGATGTTTTCCTATCCCAGTACTTTTCCTGACTGATTTTTCCAAGCATCTTCTTCAGGGGACAGGCAAAGAGCAAGGAGGTAGCACCCAAGCTCTCAGGGGTGTCGGGGTCGCTGGTGTTTGTTGGTATCACACTGACTGAGCTTCAGCCAAGGGCCTCTGCTCTAAAGCAGCAGTTTGGTGGTAGGTTTCTATACTGGAGACTGTTGACTCTGTGTGCTTCTCTGCCTGTTGGTTTTTTGCTTTTTGTCACCTTGACTGGCCTGATCCTCCACGCTTTGGGAGATGGCAGGAGAGGGCTGCCGTAAGAGATGTCCTGTGGTTGTAAGTGAGGGAGGAGCTAATCTGGGAGATGATTACAGTCCAGTGTGCATTTTAGCCAGTGAAAAACCGGATTTGTTAACTTGCATGGTTGAGTCTGGAAAATTGATAATTGTTTTCTGCTAATGGTAGCTAAAGGTATTACATTTTCCTGCTGCAAGGGAAGGTAAAAAGCAGACTTTACTCTTTCCCAATAAAGAGTTTAACTGTACTAGCACCCCACATGTTTGGCTTCCTTGCTGCTGCCAAAATTCATGCAGGGATGAGGAGCCAGTGTGGGTCCCTTCTGTCACTTATTTGGGGGCTCTGAACTGGATTATGTGGCCGGGCTGTAGCATTTCAGACAGATCTGCGCTGGCTCTCTGGGGCCAGCTTTGCAGATGGGTCTGGTGCAGTCTTAAAATAGACCCTGGGGGCAGATTGCTGGTAAAATTGGTGTTGCAGCTCCTCAGGCTGGTGCTGTAGTTGGAGGGAGAGGCGAGGGCTGCTGAGTAGCTCAGTGTCCTGCTTTCAGCTGGCAAGCTTAACCTCTGTGGCGCCCACGTTTCGGCTGTTCAGTGTCTGAAAAGATGGGAGAGTATTCTAGGAAAGGGAATTTTTCTCGCTCAACAGTATCCCTGCTGTTTTACTTGCAAATACGACAGCATACGTTCAAGATGATCCTTCCAGATAGTCCGGATTCATCTTCTCGAGGCCTGAGTCATGCCTACTCCCGCCGTATGGAATTAACCTGTTAGCTCCTGCTTGCTGTTCACACGCTCAGGGTGCCCCCGGGATGGGGATGCGTGGGGCTGCAGCATTTGGGGGATTCTTCAGCAGTGCTGCTGACAGGCAGGCAGGAGAGAGAGAAAATAAACAGATTCAGGAGGTGGGGGAAGAAAATGAGCTGGTGGAAGCCAGGGAAGGGAAGCGGTGGCAAGTAAACACAGCTGAACAAGAGGAAAAAGATGTTTATGTATGCTTATTTAAGGTTTGCAGCAGGGATAAATGCAAGTCTGTCAGGACAGTTTCTCTCCTCACAGTGCTGTGAACCCTTTGTCTATTTACATGCTGTTATATGTGAGTAAGAAATCTGGCATGATGCAATTTTCTTTATGACTAGAATGCGTACAGTGGGGTTCGGCAGAGGTAAATGTAACCCATGCATGAGAGAGAGCCCTGCTTTGAGACTCAGCTGAAATAACAAGCCGGAATACGCACACACACATGTGTACGTGTACACGTATGTGTGTGCATGCTGTTTTGTTACCCAGGAGAGGATGCTGCTAATCGGTTGGCTGCTTGGCAGAAACAACAATTTAAGAGGGACTTAAAAACAACCGGGTCAAAAAACAACAACAAAAAGAAAAGAGTGGCACCCAGAGATTTAAAAAAGACACACCCGGAGGTTTCGTATCAGTGCCGCTGCCAGTTATCAAAGCTGGGGAAGCCAGGGACAAGGAAGCACAGCCTCTGTGCTGTTAGCAGGCATCTGACTGCACATTCTGGAGCAATACTCCAAGTTTCATTTTTCATTTTCTCTGATATGTTGTCGGGGAGGGAGACGTGTAGTTGAGCAGAGTGATCAATAAAAGAACAAATAAGGAACGAATGCTAAGAAATATTCAAGATAAGGTTTTTACTTGAAAAGTACAGGCAGCTTTATTCTGCAGAAATCTGAACAAAACATTTTTCAGTCTATTCTGTTCATTTACAGCAACATTCTCTTGGCAGGCTTACGTTTCAGGCAAGCGGAAGGAAGAAAATAGTATTAAAAACACCCTACAAAAGATGCAGGACAAAATAAGCTGAGAGAATAGTTTGGGAACAAACCAAACCAGCAAAATAAACCTGCATATAAATGTAATACAAATAAAAGTACAGTTTGGAGTTTTACAGTTTTAAAATCTGATATTATGCCTAGAATTTAAGATGTTGAACTAGGACTGTGAAATTAATGGTGAAAATTTAAACCATTTATAAAGATGGCTAAATTACATCTGTCCAAAAGATGATACCAAAATCTTTGAGTGTGCAGGGAGAGGCATTGACAATATCTTGCAGTTTTTAAATATCTTGTCTCTGGAGGTGTCCCTTAGGAACCTCAGAGCAGCATTATGAGGAACAGAAAAATGAGAGAGGCATATTTACAAATACGTGTAGGTTGGTTACACATAGGCTTTTAAGACAGAATGCTTAAATACGTTACCTACGTTCCCTATGGATGTCTGCATGTACGTGTGTCATATGGTTTATCTTGCATGTAGCCCTGCCTTACTACAGCTGTGGAAACAATCGTGACTCAGTGTGACTTAGACACTTTCCTCCATAACAGCGTTCTTTAAGAGATGATTTGTGTTATTTACTGAAGAGCAGAATTTAAGCATCAGTGCTAGAATCAGTCATTTAGCCTATGCTTCTCTGGGGGGCTGGGGGGGCTTACGCTTTGAACTAAAACCAGGAGAAGCTGGGATAAGTTTGTTTGTGAAAGCTTGTTGCATACAAATGAGGAGAAAAATCATCCCAGTTGTACTGAATAAATTCTGTAGATAGTATGAAGGATTTTCAGCGATCCATATTGTCCTTGGACTTGGCTGTTGCATTGTACTTTAAATGGAATTGATTGTGTGGTTGTAATGAAAGTAACAGATTGATTTCTATACAGAGTTACACAGAGTAAATAGAAAAATGTTCTTGTCTTGACCTGCATTCATAAACTAAAAATCAGTGGCTTTTGACCTAATCCTTAATAAAAAATGTAAATGTAATATAGGAAATCGGAAGGTTTCTTTAACTCTTAGAAAATGTACTGTTCATTGGGTTTTGTGGGTCTGCTTCCCTGGATTTTAATTGATTTTGTTTTGGAATTCTAATATGTGCATTGCATTTTCTCTTCAAGGAACTTGCACTTTTTGCTGTTTGCATCTTTTGGGAAAACAGCTTTAGCCGTTGTGCTTCTCATTGTTCCCTGTGCCTCGACACCATAGCATTTCCCTTTATTAGGTAGAATATTTATGATGTGCAGTACCTTCGCTGTTAGATGTTGTTGGCATAGCATCTTTGTGGGTGTATGACCCGTGTGTTTCTGGGTTGCTACTGCGCACTTCCAGAGATTATGTCTAAGAGATAAGGCTTTCTGTACAGAATATGCAGATTAATAGCTTTATGTTGCAATAAAAGGAGGGAAGCTGTTGATGGAAATAAAGCGCTACATTCTTTCTGTTTGAACAAACCCCAATGAGTGTTTATATTATTGCAACTGTTATCTCAGTAAAAGGCCATAGAGATACTTAGGAGCAACATTTATTGCTCTGGTTTTAGTAAGTGTGAGACGGTGGGTTCAGGCCCCGGTAAAATGAACAGTCTGGCTGGTAAATTCTCTCATTGAGCTGTAACTAGGACTACAATAAGAAAGATCAGAGTTACTGCTTTCATCGGTTTCTTGGTGTATTTTGTGACTTTATTTTTGGTGCTTAGAGTTTAATTTCTCGCTGAAGTAAAGCAGTGCATTGTGACGATGCACAAACAAGAAGACCAAAACAATAGAAGCCCTAACGCACCGACGGCCACCGCCACTCCATTGTGGCTTCCAAAGGCGCGCTATTCTTCCCAGCCCACTTGATATCCTGCAGGTTGTGGCAGTACAATTCACAGGAAAAGCTTAGACATTGAGCTTGCACGCTTCTTGACTCCATTTTAAACCCTTTGTTCACACCGGGGTGGCATTTTTTCACACCACATGTGGCAGCTTTGACTCCTATCCAGCTTGTCTTATAGAATCAAAGTCTGTGGTTTCTTACGTTCCCAGTGTTGTCTCCTAAGCCCCCTGTATTCTTTGTGGCTCCTGAAATATTACAAATCTTAATTTCATTCATTTAAAGCTTTCTAGGCTATGGGATGAGACAACTGTACCTACATACTAAGATTTGGTTAAAATCAAAGCTGTTTGCAGTGAAGGGAGAAGAGCTTTTTTTTTTGTTTTTTCCTCCTCTCTCTTCTCCTTTAAAAACCCCTCAACCCTAGCTATTAAAAAGGATGGAGTGACCTGATACATCTTTAGTCATTTTGATATGTGGTTTACTGAAAAGAATTAAAATAGTGCATAATGCTTTTTATTATTATTATTTGTAAAAGGGATGAGTGTTCATAGCTTGATTCAGTATTAAAACATTGTTTGTTTATCTTAAGGGATGTGTACTGTTTTTTGTTGCATGCAGGGATGATCTGAGATGCCCTCTTTTCCCTACTCTTCTGAACACAAGCTTCATCTGCAGTTTTGTGTGCCGTAATTTCAAAAATAAATTAACTTCAAACTAATTTTAAAGAGAATAAAACCCATCTACTGATATGAATACCCGTAAAAGATATGTTGCTTTAAAGTTTATTAGTAAAAGATATATTGCTTAAATTAATGTCATTCAGTGTAGCTAAAATGCCACTTGATTCCTTAAACAAATGCTTAAGCATTTATTTCTTGCTAGGAAACTACGATGGATGGCAAGTGCAGGGTGACCTGGCAACAATAACATTTGGATAAAAATTGTCACAGGAATTAAAGTAACTTGTAGTTCACACTTCTGGATATATTTTTAAATGATCAATGAAAATTAAATGGTTATATGATTTGAAGGAAACCACCTCGGTTCTCTATATGTTTATAAATCTTTACGTTCGTTGTTACCACTTCACTCAGCTGAAGATAATAGAATAATTTCTCCTTAGCACATATGCTACCCTGTGCATTGACATGACACCCTAATAAATATTTTGACTCGCGAGCTGTTGTTTGTTGCTATTTGTCAGGTGGTTAGAAGGGTCTTTTGGCTGCTGCTCCCTTTGCGAACTAAAATATTAAAATGTATGCTTTCAATCTAGCAGCTTTCTTATTGTATTTTGATATGTTTTCTGACTGTTTGTTCTTTTATCTTTAAGAGTATAGTACTGAGGTGTCCTTAATGCACACTGTGTATTCACTGAAATCTAACTAATTGCTTATGGTGTTTAGGAAATACTTATGTCAGCTTTATGCTTGTCTTTAAGAATGGCATAAAATCCTGTTTCTTAAGAATCACAGCCTATAGAAAGACAAAATTTTTGTGTTCTTTGTTGGTTTAGAAAATACAATTCCTAATGGTTTCACATGCATATTTTTATGCCCTTTCCATTCCATTTATTTATTTAAGATTTGGTGTTGTGGAAGTGCCTTAGCTAGTCTGATACATAGCAGCACTTGAATAACAGCAAGTCTGTTCCAATTAATCTTTATTTTATATTTCAGTCTGAAATCTGAAAGGTATGAACTAACCCCTAGTAATAATTTATTTTCAATTAGCAGTACAGTTTTATTAGCTCTGACTGCTAAGCAGTTTTTGTGTAATTACAAAGTGCAAAATCCACGAAAACATACATTTAATTCATGGTTGTTGGTATTTTTTGTCTGTGATTTTTCAAACAAGGTTAACACTTGAAAAACACATTTAGAATCTGTATCTAAAATGGTTTTATTTTACATACTAAATTGTACAAAATGTATGGAAACGTTCTTTGAGAAGATCAATGATTTCTTTATTAACCCTTGCATTAAACTGGATTTTTTTAAAAGTTACCTATTGCTTAAAGTAATTAATCTAAATTAATGTTTCTATAGACAAAACAAAATACTATTTGCTCCTTTTGCCAAGTAAGTACCTTGTCAGTTTCTGCAGTGTAACTAGCTACACATCCAGACATTCTGAATGCAATTTTAGATCATTAAAAAAAAAAAGTGGTTATATGAAAACTGAAACAGTAAAAAGATAAATCCTTTCAGACTGTAAGAAAATCATTTACACTAAGCAAGTCTTTTCCAAAGCATAAGGAAACAAGCATATAAAATACACATGCAGTCTTACCTACTTAGTGTTTAAATTTTAAGACAGTGACTCAGAAAAGCAATGTACACATGTTTAGCAGAAAGTTATCTCCCTGTCACAGTTATCTACATCTACACTTGATATCATACAGCATTTTTAGAAGACTCAAGTATGAATTTCTCGGAAGCAATACAAGTTCAGTAAGTGTATCAAAATTAGTTTACCTACTTTCACAGCGCATATTTACTGAAGAAATGGCATGATCTTATTTCATTTAAGTGCCATGAAGCAGAAATATAAAATAATCATATATCAATATCCATTCCAGAAAATTCCAACTTTTATTTCTCAGCATTTCTTACTTTTCCCCATGCTTCTTCAGACCCTCTTCAGGTTAACATTTCTTCTACTTCCAGAAAAGAGAAATGAGCCGGGGGGTGTGTGTGTGGGGGGGAACCCCAACAACAAAACCCCCCAAACAATCAGCAAAAGCATAATTGGTTTACATTGCCTTTCAGCTTGCGGCCTGTCCTCGTATTATTAAATCAGATCATACATACTCCCCTAAAATTCAGCTTGGAGTAATCCTCTGCTACTTAAGGCTGGATGAAAAGAGTACTCATTGTGAATTATGTTTCATCTGTCACAATAACCTTCTTTATTCTTTAGTGCACCTCCCCTTTGCCTGCGGCAATTAGAGAAAATAGGTATGCCTTGAAGTAGGAGATAGTGGTATCTCAAAAATATATATACTGATGTCATATACAAACAACGCTGGATAAGCAACACCTGGAAGAATATATAAGCCCTTTTTGATGCAGTCCGAATTTTACTAGAACAGAGTAGGGGCAGGCATATTTTACAATGAGTAGGTGCTGATGGCTGTCACTAGGTTATTGTTTTTTGACAGGCATTGGTCAGAGAGTTTGTCATTCTCTTAAAAGAAGAGTAAAAACTTGCTTACCGACTGATTTCGAGAACGTGCCGTTTTCCACGCTAGCTACAATTCTGTCTTATTTATTCAAAGGTGTTAGAGCATCTTTTTCTTCACTCCCCCCCACCCCTTGAAATTCCGCGAGTTCTGTTGAACTCTTTGGCTGAACACTTGAGCTACATTTTCTCAGTGGCTTAGCATATTTTTGATGATTTCTTGCTGTGGTTTGGACATTCATCTGTATCTTTCTTTCAGATTAAACACATCTTGAAAAAATAAGCTGGCCAGCAAATATTGAAAATATTTGTGCAAATAGTACAGGGGAGTAAAAAGTACTTTAGAGCTCCCATGTTATTAGATGTTAAAATTCCAAATTATTTGTCTTTGTATACTGAGGGAAAAGAGGAGGTGGGATCCTTTTAGGATGTTATCCTCCGCTGTCAGGTTATTTTATCAGTTACAATATCTGTCTTTCCTTACCACTACCTACTTTTATTTATATTTAACAAAAGAAAATATAATATTTGCTGAATTTTTAACTTTTAAAATTTACCTTGGAAGCTTTCCAAGTTCACTTGTCTCCCCCCGTGTTATTTTTAAAGCCTTGTGGTAACAAACCTCCAGTCGTTATCCTGTTTTGAAACCCCTCATGATTCTGGGCTATTCCTACCGATGTAAAATCAGCCTCCCTTGCACTTTAAGAGGGCTGATGTTCAAGTGGAATGACTAAAAGAGAAAGCACCTTAAAAAAAAAAATAGAAAAAAAATAAGCGCTAAATCAAGCAGATTACAACAAAGAGCTTGTCGTGAGGCTGGTCTGACGTTAGGACAGCGTTGTTAAAGTAGCTAAGAAATGACTATACTACAAAAAAACAGTAATACTTGTGAATAAAGGAAGAGAGTTTGGCCCACTGCACAGGTTTGGGCACAAAAGTGCTTGCTAAGCTATCTATTTCACACATGCAACGACAGAAGGTTCGATATTCATTCGATCGATGACTGAAAAGGCACAATGGCAAAATCGGACGGACTTCTTTTCAAATACAGATCTCCGATGTCCCCCTACAGTCTGCAGTCGCACGGCTGGTGGTGTGGCACAGACGGAGCAAGGGTTACATCAAGGCTGTTCTCTGGACCGTGCAAACAGTCTAGACCAATGACCTGCAGCATCATGCCCTTTGAAGAAGAGGCAAGTTCGGTCACGACGAAGAAAAATCAAGGCGTACCCCTTTTAACAATAGCGAGCAGCTCGTGGCTGCAAAGAGGTAAGCAGGGGTAAGCAAAAAAGGCATCTGCTTCCATGGTTACAGGCCAAGCATGGGAACCTTGCTTTTGAAGAGGGACGGTTCTCAGGCTCCCTCACAGGCTATGTCATGCATTATAAGCAAAGGCAGGTTGAGCTGAAATCCGCAGAGTTATTTCAGAGTAAAATGATACGCGAGCACATGGCTGTTAGCAAAAAAAAAGTCACATGACTGTTTAGAAGCAGGGTTGCACTGTTTCCGAATCGAGCCTTTCGTTTGGGGCAATTTCTTCTTCTTGTCTTGTCTTTTCCTTTTTTAACTCGCTTTGCAGCCAACTAGGAAAATTGGGAGAATGTTTATACAAAACAAACATTTGTTTGATACACAAGATTCTGGCCATTCTCCTTCTCTAAACTGAAAAAAGGTCAAGGGTCAATGTTTTTTCGTGACAGGGCCACAAATCCTTTTGTTAGTATAGCTTTAGCAAATGCCATTTAAAATAAGATTTTGCTTTTCTTTCTAAGTGCATATTATTATAAGTTTGACAGAGCATGAAAGTAATGAATTTCTGTCTCTCTGCAATAACTTTTTGTTCCAGTATTTTGCCAGTTATTTCTCTTGCTTTTTGGGCTCTACAATGTTAATCTTTGAGATTTGCACTCCTAGGCAAGGCAATTAAAAATGCACACAGAAGTCAACACATAATAATCAGCTTTTTGGGGGGAGGGGGAATGTTATCTGCAGCCTATAGGTGGTAAAAATGTGATCAGTGAATGTAAGCTAGAGTGGGGTAACCATTAATCTGAGAACCGTTATGTTCGTACTTTGTTTCGTTTTGCTTTGTTACTCCTTTAGCTGCAGCGTATTACATTCCCTCTTGAAAAATTAAAATGTGTAGTATATTTGCTCTGGCAGAATTGTGCCTGTTTTATTAATTGTATTTATTAAATCTTCTCCGTGAAATTTTAACTGCTTGTGGTAGTTTGGAAATTTTGTTGACCTACTATTTTTATTAGAAGTTTACTGTTGAAGTGTTTGCTGTAGGACTAGTAGCTACTCTTATTTACTTACTCTATGTTCTTCTTTTTTCTTACCAGCTACAGCATTTGTGTTCTTGTTATGGGTAGAAGATTAATTTTATTCTAAATATTCCTGTTAAAATCAAAGTGGGGACACACACACACAAATATCTGGTGAACTGTTGAATAGAGTTTGAAGTTTCAGGAACACAATAATTATTCCAGTCATTTCTGTCAGTATTTTTTTGCAGCTCTCTAATAACTGCAGGGTCCTGTGGTACTTGGTAGAATTTGCATTGGTATCCTATAAATGTAATTAATATCTATGGTGTATCATGGGGAGTAGTTTCTCAGGGTGTATTCTGAAGTTCCGTTGATCTATAGGATGGTTTGATTTAACTTCAGACTGGGACTGCATATTGGAAATGAAAGTGCATATGTGAACCTACTGTAAGTTGCCTCTGAATAGTGATAGACTATTTTGGAAAAAGTCTTTGGGCTACCCTGCATATTTATGGGCCAAAATTATCTAAGAAATCAACAAAAAATGCATAGGACAATATAAACATGCAATATAAGCAGTTAAATATTAATAGCAAAACTAGGAAGCCCATTATCTTAAAATGGTCATGATCTGGATTCATTGGATTTGTTCTGGATAATTTATACCCTGCATATTAATTCAGTTTTCAGATAGTATTTGACATGATTGCAAATTTCCTCCAGAAGGTCCATTAACTAGTCCCATTAGCTTAAGAGAAAAATCTATTTGCTGGTCTTTTGTGTAGGCTGTTACACGCAATATGACATTTTGGTAATCCTGCTGAACTATAAATGCATGCTAATGATGACAAATATGTTCATACACTGACAGCAGTTTAGAAATTCATGCACCGTGTGGAACTGCTTTGCCTTAAACTTTATTTAGACTATCTGAGAGTCTCTTAATTTTTGTTTGTTACCTTCAACAATAAATTAAAAGACTAAGTAATCAATCTTACATGTATGGCATAAACAGTGCAGAAGACTGTGCTGTCATATGTGGTACTGCTTGAAATGCTGCTTGAAATTCAGCAATTCAATGGCAGCAATCACTTAGTCTCATGCTAATATCATGTTAAATTTTAATAAAAAATTTTAAAAATAGAGGAAGAGAGAGATACCTGCTCCTGGAAGGAAGATTTTTTTAAATAAAAGGTGTCCCTCTTGTTCATTTGAAAGTAATTGATAAGAAAGTCATCTCTAGATTCACAGCAGTCTGCACAATGTATCAAGGGGAGGATCTGATCTTAATTATTTTGATCATCGTTTCTTGAAATAATTAGTCTTCTGGAAGGAGCAGAGGATAGAAGGTTGCAATGAAAGATGTGTAAGACTTGGTGCTGAAGGGAAAAGGTGCATCTTTAGTAGCAATGAAGCTATGGTTGTGAAACGATTAAGTTTTATTTCTGTTGTTGTTGTAGGGTGGATTTTACCATGTGTTGATGTGTTTCCCAGAAAGTATGTACACTCCTGGCCCTCCTCTTTTGTTGACACTGAAGTTCTGAAAAAAACATTGGATTATGGTGGGCTGCTGCTTGAGTGACATGCCAGCTTTGCACCTAGGTAGTTCTAGCTAAAGTTCAGGATGCCAGTTGGAGGCATTTTACTCTGTTAAAGCCAGAGATGACTACTAGACTGATACTTCTCTTTCCTTTTCCCCATGGAGCCATTAAATTAGATGGAGTAAATTATCTAAACATTTAATTCCCCTTCTTGAGTATCAGGGCTTGAAGGGTCTCAAGAAGCAACACTATCTTCTGAGCTCCATTGTGATACAGAAACCATCAGCTTCTCTGAACAAAGGGAGTGGTGGATCGCTGGTTCTGAGATCAGGGAGAAGGATGGCCACTTTTATACTCGAGATGCCTCCTGTATGCTGTGAAGGTTTCTGGTTTGCATAGCAAGGATTTCCTTCATAATCAATGCAGTTCATGTGCCTGTTGTCTTCAGAACTAATTCCTTTGTTTTCAAGATAGCTGGACAAAGGTTTAGCACAGTATGCTTTAGAGAAGTTTTGCTGTGTCAGTTTATTCTAGAGGAAATTTAGACCGATTGCTTGCCTGAATTAAGGGAGGTACCAGTCCTACCAGCATGGTTTATCTCTCCTTTCTTCCCTTCATTTTTTCTTCCCTGAAAAAACGCAAAGAATTATGGAAAACTGATAAACCATCCGAACCAAGATGGAACATCTAGCCTATCACAACTTCAGCAATTGAGAAAAAGCATTTCTAACAGAGCTATTTATTTAACCAAAGCTCTCGTAGTTTGAGTCATAGAATCATAGAATTGTAGGGGTTGGAAGGGACCTCAAGAGATCATCGGGTCCAACCCCCCTGCCAAAGCAGCTCCCTAGCTCATATTGCACAGATAGGTGTCCAGACAGGTCTTTAATAGCTCCAGAGAAGGAGAAAAAAAAATTTACTCCTAGGTCCAGCTGGATTCTTGGGGACCCACTGGTAGGGTCACCCCAAGTAAGCCTCTTGGGGGGGGGTGGGGGGAGGAAGTGTCAGGTCTCACACAGCATGCTGAACCAAACCAAAGCAAATACCCTGAAGAGACCATGATCCTCTTGCTCAGTGAAGATAAGGGTTCTACATTTTGGTATTGTCTTTACGTGATTTGTAAACTGGCTCTATGTTATGATAGGCGACAATGTCGTAAGTCGTCATTTCAAGGACAGGAGTTTATCATGTTGCACATCCTGGGTGTACATATACTGGATTAAGCAAAGGCAGCAAAAGCCAGAGGAGGACACAGGTTTTAGTTTGGTGATAATTATAGTTACCTGAAATTTGAATTAAAAGATACCT
Source organism: Gallinula chloropus (assembly GCF_964237585.1). Taxonomy (NCBI): domain Eukaryota; kingdom Metazoa; phylum Chordata; class Aves; order Gruiformes; family Rallidae; genus Gallinula; species Gallinula chloropus. Next base: position 107,550,678 of record NC_140085.1, read on the forward strand.
TTTTAATTCAAGGTTTCTAAATGCACTTCCAGCTTTAATCCCCACCAAAACCACTTTGGTTTGCTTCTCAGAGGTCATCCTTTTCTACATTTCCTCAATGACAGAGAATATTCAAGCTTGACTGAGGACTAGTTAAGAGTAAGGACTCTGAGAAGGCCAATTAGCAAAGAATCGTCAAAGCTTAAAACTGTGTTTTTTAATTTTGGTATTATGTGAAAGTCTCCAGGCTTTTCCCCTCAAAACCAAGCTACCTGATAGATGAGTTGAGCCAGTAACACTTACTTGCTTCGAGTACTGCATGTGGATTTGCTTTTTAATAAACTTGGGAATGATTAATTGCATCAGCTTCAGCTTAAGATACAAAACATATTAAGTCTCTTTGGCTCTTGAATATTCTTCTTGGTCTATAATCACCACCACAAGAAGCCTTAGAAAGTTTACTTAAGGCCTGGCTCCTTATTCTAGTCTCCTTCCAGATGCTTTCAATATGGATAACAAATGCAGGATGGACTCAAATAATGAGCAAGATATATTTTCTTATTCGGTGACATAGTTTGATGATGGTCATAGTCCTTGAAATGGAAATTAGTCTGATTCCAGGAGCGTCTTAGCTATAAGAAGTTAATTTCAGCCTCCTGATCATCTCTTTGTGGCCCTCCTCTGGACTTGCTACAACAGCTCTGTCGTGCGCTGGGCCTCAGACCTGGACACAGTACTCCAGGTGAGGTCTCACCAGAATGGAGTAGGGGGGTGGAGAATCACCTACCTCGATGCACTGACCACAATTCCTTTTATGCATCCCAGGATACAGTTGGCTTTCAGGGCTGTAAGTAGATGCATTGTCCTAATGTAGAAAACAAGTTTTTTCTAATAAATGGTTGCTTTTGCCTTTCCAATATCTTCAGGGCAGCATCACAGAAAACCTTCTTATGCAAACTATACTGTGTTCTCAACATTTTCTTCCTCTTGTATAATACCACAGTATTATACCAGAGTGTGTCTAAGCTACTGTTGGTCTTAGTTTTAAAATATTGTGCTGTTTGGGGAGTGACTAAATTTTTTTTCTTGTTTGATTTCTACCAGACATGTTCATGAAAATGGGAGTTCTCAGGATAAATGGGTATGCCTTTGGTAGAATTATTACTTCATGCTTTGGAAGCAGGAGTGGAAATTTTCCCCATGTTTGTGTCTCTTGAAGAGCTCTAGAAATTTTATGTTATGGACAAGAAAGAATATTAAAGAAAACTCGTAATACTTGTATGCTTATGAGTAAAGAACCTTGCATATTAGGGTGAGTGTGCAAAGTGTGCACTTTACAGTATGTGAAAGAATACCTCATGCAAAACAAGAACAGTCATTTCAAAAAAGAGAAACTTTGAAAAGGTCAGCATATATACTTAACAAATGCCACTGTTGCGGACATGTTTATGAGAACTCTGGCCTAAGAAAATAGGATTTTTGTAGAGGATGAAAAATCTGATGATTTTTGGTTTATGAGGGGTGTGATGGCTGATGTTTTGACATCAAAATGCTACCTGAAATTCCATCCCAAACAAAATCTTTCATATTTCTGTGCAATGACATACCTTTGATCCTGCTGTGACTGGGATTTTGGTTCTGAATGTGAGTTGTGTGGGAACCATACGGTATTTCTGCACTCCTTAGTTCTGACTAGTTATCTCCCTTTTAGATGGAAGTGTTTAACAATTTAAACCGAGTATCTTTTCCCCATAATTTTGAGTTTCCTCAAGGTGATACTGTAGTCTATCTGCTTGTTATTCATGGAACAAGATAATTAAAGAAATGGTCTTGGCCAGAATAATGGTCCATCTATCCTGGTGCTTATTCAGTGGACCGTGGTGAGATGGCATGAAATTTAGGGAGAGCACATAGGCACCTCTGCTTCCTGTGGTCCATTTCCCTTGTACTCCCTTGGCATCCACTGTTTTGGGATTTGTGATGTTAGAGGGGACATCCTTACCTCTACCCTTTGGTATTTGCTTATGGGCCTCCTGTCCATTAATTGGACAGAATTAATTGGACAGGCTCTCCTTGAGCATGAAGTATCTGGAAGCTAATCCTTTTGGTATTGCAGTTCAAGGAGTTGTTATGTGTTTGCATTTCTGCAAGTTTCCTGTGTTTTAGTTTCTGAACCCCATCTAGGATGAAAAGTATTCATAATGACTTCTGCTACTGTGAGTAACTCATTTTTGAATTGTTTGTGATTGTATGGTCAGTAATCTTCCAACTATACTGTAATTTGTATTTAGCTTGGGATCGATGGTGGTTTGAATGAAATTTTTCCCCAGTTATCCCCAACATAAGGAAATTTGTCCAAATGTTTGTGGCACATGAAGAATTGTTCAACTATTTATATGTAAACAGGATTGGTGAGATGTTAAGAAAACCTTTGTGAGTATGTACTGGCCAAAAGAGAAACTCCTGAGATATTCAGTCCAGCTCTTACTTGCTGCAAAACCTCTGGGATAAATGTGTTTATCTGTACTGGCACTTCCCCCATAAAACAAAGAAAAACTGGTATATTTGTAACACTTTTTTCCATTGTATAGCTCACATTTGAAGGATTTAAGGTAAATTCTTAGAATTCGGCAGTAGTCAACTTTTAAATATTAATCCACTGTGAAACTGTACAGTATGGTAACTACATTGATTTGTCTATGAACGTGATTATAAACTTCCTTCTTATTTTAGCTTGTTCATTATGAAGTAAAGTTCTGTAGTTGTTACAATGGAAAAGGAGATGATAGAAATATGTATTTGTTCTTGTTTGCTTGAATTTTAATGTTTATCTTCTACTATGCAAATATTTTGAGCTTCTTGCTTAGAAGATTTAGTTAAGGAGCTTTGATAGAGGTGGATTGCAAAAAAGCATCCTACCTACTTCCCCAAGTCCACACCCTGTCATTTATTATGGATCAGAGTTTAGCATCTTGTTTTCACTTCTGGATGTTATGACAATCTGATTTCCTAAAATACCCCTTGCTCTTTCTGCTGTTCTAGTCTAGAATATCAATTGTCAAACCATAATCCTGTCAAATCATTACACAAGCACTTTGAGGGATAATTGTGCTACATCTAGTTACGGGGTTTTAAAGGTGTGCTAGAAAAGCCATTTCAATATGCAGTTCAAAAGTACTGTCAATTTGGAATAATGCTGAGAACTTGACAACTCAAGCAGAAACAGGATGGAAGCCTGAAAACTTAGTTATACCTGTGATTGATTACTTCTGTTATTATCTTGTAATTTTTAGAAAGGAATTGAAGGAGCTGATGATATTAATAAAACACAAAATAAGCTGTTCAGTTGATCCAGTGTAGATTTATACAATTGAGGTATTTGTTTAGACATGGTCAGTGAAGAGTATTTCTAGGGCACAACAGATTTCATCCAGTCAGAATCTCTAAAAATAGATCAGAGGAATCATGCTGTAAAGTGTCTGATTATACAGGGGCCCTGTGGTGACTAGCTCAGACCTGCTTAAAACTGGATAAGATGAATTTAATCCAAAATGACTGAGACACCAATGTGATATGTCCATAAACCAGGTTTATGCCATTTTAAAATGTATCAAGTTAGACCTTTCAGGTAGTGGGATAAATAAAAGTATTAATGCCTCCATGCGAGGCACTGCAACAGCCTCCCCAGGAACACTAGCCTAGCATTCAGAGCTGCCGGGTGTAAGAAGCACGAATTTAGGTGTAACAAACAGAGAAAGGCTAGTGAAATGAATAGCAAGTAGGGATTATTGTGAGGACACGAAAAGCTTTGTTTACCTTCAATAAATAAAGGCCAATAGATAAGATATGCTGCAGGGAGAAGACAACTGCAAGTGAAGGAGAACAGTCCTTTAAGAGCAGAGATGAGACAGAAATAACTGTCAGAAAATCAGACTGAAGGGTAGAAGGTTTCTAGCCATGAAGGCAGTAGCATTCTGGAGGAGCCTCCCAGTAAGGTGGTCAGGTTTTGGTTTTCCACACACGTCTAACTGTTTGCAAGGTGGAAAATGATACATTTATGAAAGAGAATGTGAAACACGGTTGCCTCTGATAGCAGGAGCCTGGACTCGATATGCCACTACTTTGATCCTAGAAGGGGATGTGTATGCATGACCGCACTTATTGAAGCGACAGTAATTATGCTGTAGATATGCCTATACTATCAATGTGAATATGCTGTGGTGCTTCTTTAAACTTGTAATTAATACTAATTGAGCTCTCGGAAACTAAAGGGTTCCTCGTTTAAAAGCCTGTGCATTTGCTGAACATAACAGCAGCTTACCAACTTACCCACTTCTTGAGAAACTGTGTTAATGAAAGGAAGGCGCTATGTCAAATGATACTACAACAGCTCAGATGATTACTTACTGCAGAAACTAAACAGCTTTTGCCAGAATAGTGCTTCTGCTATACACGTGTGTTCCATTGGCATTTTATTTATTATACTACAAATTTTATTACAGATTCGTACTTTTCCTAATAATTCTACTAAAAATAGCTTTGTGTCTGCTGTGAAGATATTAGTACAAATGAGAAAAGTTACAGGTCTTGTGCATAAATTCAAACTGTACGTCTTCCAACAATCCATAAAGAGGAACAAAACGATTTTTTTTCAGGTGCTAAAACTTGGTCTAAAAAAGGTTGGTTTCCACTTTATGAAAGCAGTAACACGGTGACTTTATTAGTGTACATAGCTCAGCACACAACATGCAGCCAGTGAGAGAGTGCCCTCAGTGTGTAACCTGACAAAAGGCCGGTGGGGCCTGCAAGGTTGGGGGAGTAAGCTACCTTCTTTGTGGCCTTGCTCCATCGCCTGCGTGCAGTGCAGCCTGCAGAAAAGCGGGACAGGGGGAGCCGGGTGCACGAGGGGCCAGGCTCTCTGCCTTGTGATACTGGCTCATTTTCTTGCTTGAGCTGCTGGTCTCTGATTCCCATAAATGTGTCAGCCCTCTGAAGTTCATCAAGCCTTGGGGAAAAAAAGTTTCCTCTCTTTTGGTCTCTGTAATTTGTAATTATGGGATATAACATTACGTGTTTCTTGGAAATGGAGTTAATTTTAAAATAACCAGGTGAAACTCAAGAGACCTGGTTAGTTTATTGTGTGAGTCCCATATCCTTGTTCTGATGCACTGAATCTCTTCCAGGTGTACAGCTGCCTTTGCATTTTGCAGTGGGGCCGGGGGCCGTGTGTGCCGCTTCACAAGCTGCAGGTAAGCCTTTTGAGACCCTTAGCCAGGGGTTCAGCTGCAAAGTTTCAGTTGCCAAGTCACCGTGACCAACCCCCAGGGGCAGTGCTGTTGCTTTCTGTCCCTTGGTGGCTTTTCCAGTACAGAATTAGGAGGCACTCCCTCTGTGTTTGAAATGTCTCCCAAGGAGTGCAGTCATGGCGCAGGGCTGCCAGGTGACAGGCAAGCCGTGGGCAGCAGCTAGGACAGCCGTCCTACCAGCATGAGGACGGGTGGGGTAGTCATCCCTCAGGCTGGTGCTCAGGGTCCCTCATGCTGGTCCCTCCTGGGAGGGAGACAGGGTCAGGACAGCTGTGGTGGCCAGCACCTGTAGTCCTGGCCCAACTGGGATGGTGCCAGCCAGGCCCTGTGGCTTGCTCTGGTAGGGATGTAGCTCAACACTGGCAACACCAGCACTGGGTCTAAAAATCTCAGCACCATTAAATATGATGGGAGTTTTCTCATTGATTTTTTCACTCAGATGAAACTTTCCCTATGAGTTTCTATAGAGGGTTAAATGGCAACCTTCTCACATGTTCAAGATGTTTCAAAATATTTTTCCCTTACTTATGTGGCTGGTTATTTCATGCTTTTCATGGAGAATGATAGATAGTGTTTCAAATCAGAATGTGCCATTGGACCATGTAGTTTAAACTCTTTTGAGTTTGTATAGTTTGTGCTGTTGTCTTGTATTTTGTCTTTGAAGCAAGAAAAGATTATTTTTTATTTAATCCACTCTTTAGCTTCATAGCAAGAGCGATTAATTCCTGAAACAAACTGTCAAAAATTGTGCCTTTTACTGACTTAAATTTGACTGGCTTCAGCTCTGAGCCATTGTTTTCTGCAGGCACTTATAGATGGTAGCTGTTTTCCTATAATCACTGCTAGATATTTGTTCAAAGGTAGCTAGAACAGATCTGATATCTCTTAAGAGATATACATTGTAACACATATTCTCTGGTATTCAGGTTTTTTGCTCTTCCTTCACCTCTATTTTTCCCGTATCTTTTTCAAAATATAAAGAAATTTCTAAACAATACTGATTTCTATCACTACTGGTACTGCAGCTGGATGAAAAAGCAGTTGTCTATAACTTCTATTTTACTGGTCCTTTTTATGTCACAGAGTTTTGCTAATGTTTTTATGCTGGCACCTTATGTTGAATGGTGCATCCCTCTGCTTCCCCTTCCCACTTCAATAATGACTCATTCAGTTTGTCTTTCTGATCCAAAATGGGTTTCGACTGTGTGGATATTCACATGGGTTTGCATTCTCCAATTAAAACCATTTTGGCTAGATCATATGAAAAATTCCTTGTTACATTTACTTTTCCTCTTCCTTCAGATGTTAGGAATACCTTACTTTTATGGTGGATTCCACTCCTACGTCCAGCTGATGTGAATGTGCAATATAAAGAATATCAAGCTGTAATTAAAAGTTTATGAAAATGTCTTTTGAATAATACTGCATCTAGAGGTTGTCTCAAATTATATTGATTTGAGATTGCTGGCATCTAGTACACAAATCCATGTAAATTGGACTTACGTTTTTGGTTTATTGTGGTGACTTTAGCTGGTTGCCAGGTGCCTCCCAAGCCACACTATCACTTCCTTTTTTCAGCAGGACAGGGATTGGCGAAAAATGAGATGGAAAAAACTCATGGGTGAAGATAAAGGCAGTGTAATAAAGCAAAAGCAAAAAGCCATGCGCAGAAGCAAAGGAAAAACAAAAGATTTATTCTCTACTTCCCATCAGCTGGCCATGCCCAGACACTTCCCAGGAAGCAGGCCTTCCGTATGCATAGCAGTTGCTCCAGAACACAAATGCTGTAAATAACAGATGCCCTCCCCCCCTCCACACACACTTCCTCCTCCTTTCTGTTTTTATTGCTAAGCAGACGTCATATGGTATGGAATATATCAGTTTGGGTCAGCTTTGGTCACCCTTTGGTCAGTTTGGGTCGGATGTCCTGGCTGTGTCCTCTCCCAAGATCTTACCTACAGGTAAGGATGGGGACAATATTGGAGAGAGAGCCCTTGTGCAGTGCCAGCGCTGCTCAGCAGTGCCCAAAGCCCTGGCATGTTACCGGCACCTTGCTGGCTACAGATGCACAGCACAGCACTGTGAGGGCTGCTGTACATCTAAGATTTTGCTTTTTCACTGTCCTTGTTTTATCTCAAACTTTTGTTTGTCCATAAAATCTAGTTTGGGTTGGTTTGGGGTTTTTTTTTGGTTTGGGTATTTTTTTGTGTTGTTGTTGTTGGTTTGTTGGTTTTTATGTTCTTTTCTTTCCATCACTGTACTTATTTGGTTTGCATACCCAGAGAAAATTTTGTTCTACTTTGTCTTTCTACATAAAAACTCAAGATCTAAGAAGAAGAAAAAATCCAGAAGGACTAAAACCAAAAAAAAATCTGAATCTGTGCTTGTAGGATAGTGGAAGCCAGGTGTCCAAACAGACTGTGTATTTGGTCTTAAATTTATTGCAAGATGAGTGTGTTTTATTAATAAGAATGTGCAATTTTGATATTTTCTTTGCAGTTGGCATAGAGCTGACTATAAACCCACTTAATCATTATGAATACTAATATTAGTAGAATAGGAGTGTTGTCCTCTTTTTAGAGTGTGTGACATTTTCTCCTGGAAAATTTCCTTCAAAAATAAGGAGAAGTTAAAGAAATAAAAGGTGAACAGTAATCCTCTGGCTGGCATCTATGGATGAGTCGTTCCTAAAGCTGGATATGCTACAGAGTAGTCCCCATACACCAGATTATATTGTTTTGAGAGTGCTCGGTCTACACTGACAGAAAAGTCTCCCATTCTTATCACTAGAAGCAATTGTTACAACCCTCCCTTAATGATGATTTAGCCTATATAGCATAATACAGTACGTGGTGCCTGCCTTATTTTTGCTGTAGACAAAACCCTGAATTTTTTGTTAAGAAAATAAGTCTGCCCACTGTATATTTTTGTCAGCTACGCACAAGAAGTTTTCCTTTTTTTTTTCCCCTTCTGTGGAGTCCTTTAGTAATTTTACTTCTTAATATATATATATATATCGTAAAAGTCTTAAGTTCATTATGCAATTGAAAGTTACCCAGTCATTTCTACTTGGTAATTATTCTTGGATAAAAGGCAATGACTGGAAACAACATGTGTGTTTCTCGAACCTGATTAAAGCATACTGAAAAAAAAAAACCCCAAAAACCACCCAGTATGGGATGATACATGCACGGGATGATACATGTATACCCAACTTGTAGTATACACAGATGAACGTTGAGCTTAGATGTTAAACTTTACCCTCCGATTTGTCATTAAACAGAAGGAAACTGGGGTAGTTCCACATGTTAAAAAAGCAAAAGAAAGAAAGAAAAGCTCCCAGCATTAAAGAAAAAAAAAACCAAAACACAAAAAAACCCCAAAACCCAAACCCAAAACGAAAAGCACCCCGCGTTTCCCTTTCCTGGCGACCCCCGTGGGGCCCGGAGCCCGCCATTGTCGGCGGCGCCGGTGGCAGCCGGCCCGGCCTGCATTAGGGTGAAGTTAGTGCCATCTGCTGGGCGAACGGCGAGGGCCTCGCTGCGGCCGGCGGCGGCTCGCAGAGGGGCCGGCTCCTTTCCCGCCGCCGGCGGGGCTGCGGGTGCGTGCCCGCGGCTGCGCGCGCCTCCGCCGGGGTGGCCGCGGGTGTGCCGGCCTTTTGGGGGGGGGGGGGGGGGGGGGGGAGGGAGAGGAATGTGATTTTTAAAAAAAATTACGAAATGTTCCGTAAGGAGGAATGTCCCGCTGAGTCAGGGGTTGGTCGAGGGGGTGAAGATGTGTGAAAGCCCCAGGGGCAGGGCAGATGGGCGCGCGCAGTGTGTGCCGTGGCCCGGCCACCCTCCTGGCCTAGGTTAAGGCGGACAGTCGCGTACAAAACTTGTCCGCGGAAGATTCCTTTGTACTTGGCACAGCTGGAGATTTTACACGTTGTTCAGCGTTTTGTGTAGCGCTTCCTGTGTTGGGGATGAGCACTAATTATTGCTGCAAAAACGTCTGGTCTCGCTCTGCCTTAAGTGCTCCCTTCTTTACTTAGAATTTCTTTTGGGGGGCAGCAAGCTCACCCCTCCTTGAATCTTCACATGTACTTGTGTTAACTATTGTCTGATTCTTGAGGGAGCGGCCCAATAGGAATTGATTTGAAGGAGTAGTGCATCAGGGGAGTCTGCGGGGCATCTCACACACATAAAATTAATTAGGTTGTTTTCTCAAGGAGTTAACACTCTTATGTTAGATGTAACAGTGCAGCGAATGGTAGGCAAAGTGGTAACAGAAGAAGATAGATTCGGTAGTGGGAGATGGTGTCAGATACCTATCTTTAGTAATAAATTGCTCAGTAAGCACATGAGAATAATAACTAGTATACAGAACTTGTCCTTATTTCATTGTTATAGCATCTGAAGACTCCAGACAAGATTAGGTATGCTTTATGTACAAATATTTAATAGACTTTGTCCTTGTGCTGCGTTTTCTGCTGGTAGAGAACAGTAGAAGTAGGGCTTTGCTCTTAATCTCCAGAATCACAGAATCGTAGGGGTTGGAAGGGACCTCGAGAGATCATCGGGTCCAACCCCCCTGCCAAAGCAGCTCCCTAGCTCATATTGCACAGAGAGGCGTCCAGACAGGTCTTGAATATCTCCAGAGAAGGAGACTCCACCACCTCCCTGGGCAGCCTGTCCCAGGGCTCTGTCACCCTCACTGGGAAAAAGTTCTTCCGCATGTTGGTGCGGAACTTCCTGTGCTCCAACTTGCAGCCATTGCCCCTTGTCCTGTCTCCACAGACCACTGAAAAGGGGCTGGCTGATTCCCCCAGCATTCCATGCTTAAGATATTTGTAAACGTTAACTAGGTCCCCCCTTAGTCTTCTTTTCTCAAAACTGAACAGTCCCAGCTCACTCAGCCTTTCCTCATAGGGGAGATGCTCCAGGCCCTTAATCATCTTCGTAGCCCTTCTCTGGACTCTCTCCAGGAGATCCCTGTCTTTTTTATACCAGGGAGCCCAGAACTGGACACAATACTCCAGGTGGGGCCTGACCAGGGCAGAGTAGAGTGGGAGGATCACCTCCTTAGACCTGCTGGCCACACTCATCCTGATGCATCGAATAGCTGGTTTCTCTAATAATAAGGCATATCTTATTAGGTTGGTATCAAAAGTGGAATCTTTGCATACTAAGAATAAAAGAAAAGTTAGGGGGATCCAAGAGCCTCTCGGGGTGCATAGTGCGATGGTCAAATTCCCAGCACTCTTGTGCTGTCCAAAGCCCTCCAGCTGCATGTTTAGCCTCTGGTGGCAGCCCAGCTTTTGTCAGTGTGCATGTAAGGCTAGAAGGGGTATCCATGGCTTCAGTGTTGCTCAAGCTTGACTTTCTCCAGGCCTCCAGTGGCACATGGTTAGTGATGAACAGTAGGTACAGGACTTGAGTGAAATTGAGGTCCCTGGATTCGTTAGCTCTGCTGATTTCAGGTCATTCAGGAGGCCCTTGTGAGCATCATACCTTATGCTGAGCTGGACAAGCAGAAGCCAGTGGCAGGGTAGCATTAGATTCCTCTTTAAAGGGATAATCAAATGCTGTCATTCTCTACTTTCTTACAAGAGGTATGTCATTCTGATGGTATTCTCTCCGTTGCCCTTTTGAGGGGGGGGAGATTTTTCTTTTGTGGAAATGCTTTGGTGGGCTTTCTAATGCTGTATAGTCTACAGCAGCATTTTATTTCTTTGGCTGCTCACTGTCTGCAACAGTGACATCCCAAAGAGGCCTGCTGAATGTTTGTCTGATCGCATGTTACATTCCCAACGACCATCTAGCTTGAATTGCAGGGGCTCACTTGGTTGATAAGATTTGGGGTTCAGCTTCCTTTATAGGTGGAAGTTCCATTCCTGTCCTATACTGAGCAGCCAATTGAGATTCTCGGTTTATACATTTACAAAGTGCTTAATCACAGAATCATGAGGTTGGAAAAGACCATTAAGATCATCAAGTCCACCCATTCCATCCTATGTTAAACAATATCCCTAAATACCTCATCTACCCCTTTTCTATACACATCCAGGGATGGTGACTCAACCACCTCCCTGGGCAGCCTGTTCCAGGCCCTGACAACTCTTCCAGTGAAATTTTTTTTCCTAACATCTAATCTGAACCTGCCCTGGCACAGCTTTGTGCCATTTCCCCTTGTCCTGTCTCCTGTCACCTGGCTGAAGAGACCATTGCCCAGCTCTTTACAACCACCCTTCAGGTAGTTGTAGGTGGTGATAAGGTGTCCCCTCAGCCTCCTCTTCTCCAGACTAAACATCCCCAGCTCCCTCTGCCGCTCCTCATATCATTTGCCCTCCAGCCCCTTCACCAGCCTGGTTGCCCTTCTCTGGACTCCCTCAAGGACCTCAATGTCCTTCTTATGGTGAGGAGCCCAGAACTGGACACAGTTCTGCTTTGTCTGGAAGGCATATTCTTCTTGCTCTCATAGTCATGACAACTCGGTTTTCAAAACAACCTGTGATGGTGCTGTATGGTTTTGTGAACTCCTTAATCCTTGAATCTAATGATACTAATGATACTGACTTTATCTGGATCTCTTAGATGTTACTGAATGGGTTAAGCATGGTTGCAGAAAAAGATACTTCCCATCTCTCATCATTCTTGTTTATTTTGTTTAAAATTCTTTTTCACTTGGTTGGGTTTTGCTGCCTGTTGTAGTTTTTTGTTTGTATTTTGTCTTTTTTCTTTTTCTGAACTCTCTAGGAGTCGGAATCCTGCCCAGATAACATCTTTCAGAAGGAAAGCCATTGACCTTGTAATCCTGTCATTCTGCTTTTAAGACTACATTGCACACACAGGTGTCTGATTTCTTCATAGGTTTTAGAGGAAGCGCTTTTTCATGACTTTGCAATGTAATTGCCTAATTGTTTTTCAAGGAGACAGACACTTCTCTAAGAGTAAGACTCTTAGTTAAAAGCTTTAACAGTAAGAGTTAGAGCACTGGGTGCTACATGACCACGTATTAAGGAAGTGCTTCAACCTCAAGCCCGCAGCTTGAGCCACACAGTGCAAGGAGTGCTCTCTGACTCAGTCTCATTCGCACAAGACACAAGAGTGGAACAGCTTTCAGAAGGAAAATAATCCCTGGTTCCTCCTTCCAGTCGTCAACTCTCAAAGTAAAGTTTACTTGCTGCTGTCTGACAGCAGTACCAAAGTTGATTAGCTCTTGATTACAAAACTGTCTGCTTTTCCTTTTCACCTCTACTGAGTCACCATCACTGGATGTGTTTAAAAAAGGGGTAGATCAGGTACTTAGCGATATGGTTGAGCACAGGACGGGAATGGTTGGACTTGATGATCAAAGGTCTTTTCCAACCTTGTGATTCTGTGATAAATTGCCAGCGGTTAACCGTTCTTTGAAATCCTGGTGGCAGGGAGATGCAAGCTGGACGGAATACCTTCTTCTTTTTGTCTCTCTGTGTCTGGTTTTTGCTTCCCCCCACCCTCTTCCCCCTGCCCCCATATAGCTTCACATATTTATTTGTAATCCCCTGGGATTAATAAGTAGTTTGATAGCTGGAAGGTAATTGCTGTCTCTGCTTAGTAGAGCTGTACTGTAAGAGAAGCTTTTATAGGGAAAGATGACATAATGCAAGACAAGGTTAGAAGGATGTGTCTTCTGAACCAAAATTGACCATCTTCTAGACAGCCTGTTAAGATGGGATAGAGTTTAATGTTATATGATATGAATTATACATTAGAGTGTGGAATGCATTGAAGTCTCTCAAATTTCAACTCTTTAAAGTATTGATTATAGACGTGTAGAAGTTGATACAGAACTGAGTGATTCCAGCTCTTTGACTTCATTATGCAGGAAATCAGAACAGAGCATTGTAGTGATCCCAGCTAGCTTTGAAAACATATGAGGATGTGGATGTGCCACCCTAGGAACAATCTGCTAGATGTGGTATCTGTGTTTGATATTAGAATTTCTATCCTTGAAAGTGTTCAGGACTTGACTAGACAAGCAGCTGAGGAACCTGCTCCTAGACCTGCCTTGGGCTGGGGATTGGATTAGATGACTTCCACACTTACTTATTCTGTGATTCCATGATTCTACAGATAAGACAAGAGGTTGCAATTCAAGATCCTAGTTCTTATCTTAAAGGTGATGAGTGACTAAGGTTACTTTTTAAAAAATTGCCCTAATTTTGAGGTAGAAAATCACAATAAGGAACTCAGTTTATGCACACTGGAACTTTTTATCATCTTTATAAAGCTTATCTCCTCAGCTGTTCTAAGGACTGTATGAGGAGGTGGGAACCACGTCTTGCGGAACTTTACAAATTCTTTTATGTGGCTTTGTCTGACACAAACATAGAAGTATGTGTTTGCATTTATTAAAACAATAAAATAGAAGAAACCTTATCAAAACATTATATTTTAAACTTAATTTCTCCCTAAGGGAAGGAGGAAATGAACCTGCTATGACAGGCACTACTTCTAGCTCTTAATGAACTACTGAGGGTACTTCGTTCACCTGGTGCCAAAGGCAGTAAAAAGGCTTTACTTCTAATAGAATACTAAATATTTTTAATGGTGCTTTATTTGTTTTTGAAAGCAAAATAATTTGAATATTTTATAACTTTCAGATCAGTACTGTGTCTTAAAATCCTGTGTATTAGCTATCTGATAATCAGCAAAATGGAAACAATACTTTCTGAAATTCTTGTGCCGTCATCGCTGGTTTAGAGGCAACACCCTCTCTCTGGGGTAGTAAAGTAATTTAGTCTAGCACACTAAGCAATTTTGGCTGCTGTTGAACAAATATCTCAAGTAAAACAAACTTTTATGAACTTCATGCTTCATTCCTATATGCTGGGGGAATTTCAAAACTGAAGTTATTCAGAAGTGTTGGTTAGTAGAATTCAAGGAGCACTTTGTAAGTTGACTCATGTTTGCTACAGATGTGGTTAGATTACATTTGGGAAAAATCAGTTTCAATAACATGCCGCTATGTTGATATTCCTTTTCCTGGTGTGCTGTCCTTCCATTTAGAGAGGGATGCACAACTGATCCACACAAAAGCTGACCCACTGTATCTTTGAATTCAGTCTTGGCTGATAGTAAGCAAGGAAACACCCATGAGCTGTGTAGTGCCTAATTTATGTATAATTTGATCAGCTACAATACAAACAACTTTTGCAGTAAGTATCAAAGATAGGAAACTGAGCTACAATTATTATTCAGTATTTTGTTGTCCTTCAGTTTTTGGACTGATCATACTACAAATGCAGAGTCAGTTTGGGTCTGGTTTTGTACCACAGATCTCAGTGCTATATTAATGTAGTTTATCAATTATAAAAGCAGCTTCAACCGCAAACAGATTAGCTACTTTCATGCTGCCTAGAGTTCTAAGTAGAAAAGCCTGTATGAACCCAACAGACTCCATGCAGACCTAACTTTAATGTCCTTACATCATTTTTCCAGGAGGAGAAACACAGAAAATGCTTGTGGAGACAAGTCCAACAGGTATTATCAGTTTGGACTTAACGTCCCAAACCCACGGTGAATCTATTTGCAGTCGCTATCGCTTACTCGTGCTCCGTTTCCAAGGGTATTACTGGGTCAGGTGTAGCAAACATGCAAGCACTGAGAGGCAGGACTGACCTAGAGCTGATAAACTCCCAGGGATCAGACCTGACTGCAGTGCCTTTTCTCTGCACTCCCTAAACAGCACAAGAGAGCACTCAATAACTTGAGCGCATGGCCGAGCCCACACTGGCAGAGTCTGTTTGAACTGTATGGTGCCTGATCCTCCAAGGAGGCAGAGGCTCTGAGCAGCACTGTACAGTGATGGATGCAGAGCTTTGCTGCATCACAGCCAGCTGTGAGGAGCTAAATCTCAGTCTTGGCATTCTCTCTAAAACCATCTGTATCACCTCTCCACCATTCCTGTTCCCTCCTCTCCCTCTCCAGCCTACCAATGGCCCCCAGGTTCTAGGGATCCAGGCTCCTGTTAATTTGGACAACAGAGAACTGATGATGCTACAATGAAGAGGTAATTGTGTGTCTACAGTAATGCAGCAGAATAAGAAAATCCCTGTTTTTAATACCTGTTACCGAGTAAGGATTGGATTTTGCCTGCTTTTTAGTTTTGTGTGTTAATATAGATACTGCTACAAAGCAGTCTTTATGCTTCATATCAGTATTTTGTTTATGTGCTGCTTTAAAAATGCTGAACATAAGATAGAGGATTGCTTGTGACATCTTTTAAGGAGGTTATATTACAGCAGGGCCTATACTCTCATTTTTATGATCTTTACTTCCCTTCATATTAGTTAACTTGCTTAGTGGTGTTCAGAGTGAAGATTGCCTTGCTGAACCTTTATTTAAAATATGCAAGCTTAACTTTCCCTTACGTTTTGTGTTGTTTTGTTAAGGAGTTTTAAATCTTCTGCCCCCATGTCGGAGCAAAAGTAGTAGTTCTCTGGACCGGAGTTGCAACAAAAAATCAAAGGGAGTTAGACACCTTGTTTGGAGTGTGTCTGACATGTTGGATTCACAGTTGCATGTACATCTGCTCAGGAGGGGGTTGGGGCCGAAGTGAATGTGTGTGTGTGGTGGGTGTCTGGATCCCTCAGCACTAGCTACCACTTCACATCTGAGATCTCCACGGCAAGGAGGCACATCTCCCTTGTTTAGATCAGCCCTATACTTATCCCCTGGGAAGAAATTAATCTGTGTTTAGAACGGGTGACTGGTGCCCTGGAGAGCTGGGTCCCCTTCCTGTGCCTGCCTCCCCACTCAGGTTGTGTACATACT
The DNA here is from genome assembly GCF_964237585.1 of Gallinula chloropus. Lineage (NCBI taxonomy): Eukaryota > Metazoa > Chordata > Aves > Gruiformes > Rallidae > Gallinula > Gallinula chloropus. The sequence goes on from NC_140085.1 coordinate 107,566,762, forward strand.
GTATATATTTACTCCTGATCAGGTGGACCTGTAGCAGTTGTTCCTTATTTCCAGAGTACCTAGAGGAGGTACTTGTGGCTTCCAGTGTAGGACCTGGGAGCTCTCACAACTTGAACAAAAGACATCAGGGGAAATGCGTTCTGAAAAAAAATCAGTCTGGAAAAAGTTTGATTTGGGTACCCAAAATAAACTGACCTTGATAATTTTCTGCCCATTAAACAATACAAAAGGCACTTTTCATGGATGTCTGTGTTGTGTTCTTTTAGCTAAAGTAGTGATGAAGGTTTGTGGAATGCTTGGATAGCTTAGTGTTTGCCAAAGAAAAAACTTTTCAGAAATTAATAATGTCATGTTAAGTTTTAGGTGATTTGCAAAGAATCTTTATTAAAGGAGATAAAATGTTGAGTAATGAGACCAAATAGATGTGCTGAAAAGCCACTTAAAGACAATTGTCCTTTCTGAGCACTGAGCAATGTCTGCTCAGGTTATAAATTGCATATTGCCATGTAAAGATGGTTTTGCAATGAGAACAGAAGGCAAGATGTACTGTTCAGGATTTTTATTTTATTTTTAATGTACTTTCACAGTAAAATATGTGTATATTAAATATATATTAATTATGTACAAACATTAATAACAAAACCTTGTATTTTGAAGCTACTTTGAGGTTACAAAGTTGAGCACCAGAAGATAGTCCATAAATACTTGCATTTGCATATCTGGAAATTAACATGAAATATTTTTTTTAAATATATTAAATGTTTCAATGCACAACAGTTGTTTTTTTTTCTCACGAGTACTATATTTGCACTCAAATTTGCATACACTTTCTAAATGTTCTGTGTACATAAGTATTGTTCCTTGATCCTTTAGAGTAAGTGATTTTGATCAACTTTGCTAAGCAGGCTTCACTTTGAGAATGTTTTTAGAGAAATGATGGTTGAATGTGATGTGAGATGAAAGTCTGGGCAAAAAAACTGTTTGGTTGTAGCTTTCATGTCTTCCAGGATGGTTATACTTCTTACTGAAACGTTTAATAATTTGATTTCTAAATCACCTTTAAAATTTTGTGGCTTCGTTCAGCTCTGTGTAGCTGAAGTGCAGTGGATAACGGAGAATAGGAGAGTGAAAAGCATCATTAAAGTGATGGTTTTCATAGTCAACATGATTACATATACATGTGCTGTAACATCAGCACACTATCACATCTCTACAAGGAAATGCCTCATTGCTTTTTATTGAATGTTATGCCTTGTCCCCTGGTATATACCAGAGATACCATTGTTTTATTCAAGAATGATCTATATGATCTGTGTAATCATTATTGACATGGCATGCGAAAACAAAACGAAGACCAACACAGAAAGTAGTACATGAAGAAGAATGAGTAACTGTGAACAGAACTGGATATTAGGTGAAAAGCTGAGAAATTTTTGTAATTGTTAGAAGCAGTCTGAGTATCCAGTTGGCACAGCTGTTCTCACATTTTTTGTAGTTATGGTAAAAATTTGGAAGAAAGACCAGCCATTTTGCGAGAGAGGCTGTGGTGGGAGACTGAGGAAGTGATAGTAGACCAAAACATCACATAGTTAAAGGTACTTTTATGGTGGTTACTCCCTAGCATGAAGAGAGGCATCGGAAGTAGCACAGTGATGCTTCTTCCAAAGTATACCAGTGCAGACTGTTGGCATAGACCACTCTGTAGATCCACATCAGTGAGACCTTGCCCTAGGGGGTTAATCAGAGAGCGAAAAAGGACAAGATGAACTCTAGGGCTAGGAATATCACTTTTACAGCAAAAGCTTGGATGAATTTGACCATACATTTTTGGCAAAGCCAGAGAAGAATGCCTTCAAGAAGGGAATTTTGGGAACATGGGAGAAGCATTCCATTGAGGGTGTAAGTGGGAAATGCCATACGCATAGATGATGATATAAAGAAAAAGTATGCTGCCTGTGAAGCCATAGAAGGAAATTCATGGGTCCTATCAATGAAGGCCAGATGTTAAAGGTTTTAGAAAGATTGAAAAGCATTTTATGGAAAGGACTTTTTTGAGGCAAAGACTCAGAATTTTGTTTTAGTCATATTTAGCCTGAGTTGATGGCCAGATGTTCATAGAGAGATAACAGAAAGGTAGTATGAGTTTAATTTGGATAAGAGGAGTGCTACTTCTGAAAGATTAAATAGAATGGGGGATGGCATGAGTATGTTAGTTGTTAGCCGGCTGTCTCCATGTATACTCTACAGAGATGAAGTGTTGTGTATGTTTGCTTTTTCACTGATGTGAGTGACATCTAGTTCATTTTTGATTGATCTGCTTGGAAGCCAGGTGGAGTTTGAGAGACATCTAATAAAAATGGATTCATCAATACTTGTATAAGCTAAGAACTATTTACACTGACTAAAGAAAAAATCCCTTCCTTAATGTTAGGAAGACTAGACAAGACCATTTGAGCAATACTGACTCCTTGAAGAGCAGATACTATTACAAAAGAAATTCCAAATAACTGCTAATGAGGAAATACACGAGAGAGTTTGGTTTTAAGCCCTATGGTATTTTTCCATTTTGGTTTGCAATCATCTTCATTCAGAGCTGTTGTGGAACAATACAGACAGTGAGATGTGGGTCAGTACTCGGTGGCAGTTTGAAGGAAGAACAGAGCTGGTAAGTAGCAATCGGATTTCAGAGTCATTTTGTGTTTTCTTGTAGATAACCAGTCATGGTCAAAATGGGAAGATTGCCTGGTACTGCCATTTATTCAACCTTTGCAAATTAAGTATAAAAGATTGCTGGGTGTGTTGTTGTTTTGTGGGTGTTGGGTTGTTTTTTTTCCAGATGATGTTAGTGTAAATGTTAGAGAAGAGGTCCTTGTCTATTTTCAGCAAAACTAATTTTCCAGATCTGAGTTCTGCTGCCTTCACTTATTTGAAGTGCATACCAGGTAACCACAAAAAGCACAAGAATTCAGTGTTTTATAAGAAATCAGTTAGTATTCATTTAACTGCATTTGGTTTCATTTAACTATATTTGAAAACTTTGAAGCTGAAGGCCAATAGACCAGTACCAAACTTCGAATCTTGTTCATCTGTATTAAACATATATAAACTATATACAAACATTTAGGCTCGCTTTTTTTCCTTCATCCTGTCTCTTCTACCCAATAATGATGGCAAAATATCCGTCAGGTCCTGGCAAAAATAGGAAAATTACTTCATTCCTTGTTATTGTTTGGCTATCCAATTCATTCCCAGCATCTAAAAAAGTATTTGTTTTGCTACAGGGTAAGATCATAACAGTCTCAGCTGCTTCATTGATGTTTTTTTCGTTCTTATATTGAAAGAGATTTTCTGTGTCCTACCTTAGAAGTAATGGGAGTTAATTTATGCATGTGTCTCCGTGTGACTGTTCAGAAAGTAATTGAAGTAGCTAAGGCTGTGAACTGCTTTTCTAGCCTCCACTTGGTTTACAGAGGTCTGTTTAAAGCAGTGGGCAGTGCCAGTCAGGATGCTTTCTGAACCAGGATGCTTTCTGAAATCAGTAATTATGGGGAGGTTGGCTTTCTAAGGGAAGTAGTATAAAGACTATGTTGAAGAGACAAAACAAACTGTGAAGAGTCTGTAGACTTCAATTATACCTAAAACCTTTTCTATTTGTTGTGTGGCTGTGCTGCGATGTGATGTATAATTTAGTGGGGTCACTTGCATTCCAGACACTGCTCCTGGAACTGCTTATTGCAGGAGTCAGCCAGCTGCAGTCACCTGCAGTAAGAAAGAAGAAAAGTCTCTTGACTGTCCTGCATGTGGGCATTAAAGACGTACAGAGACTGACTGAGTGGCAGATGTATTCTGGATCACTACATTTTATAAATGTTGCATAGTTCCAGCTTTAGTTTTCACCTGTTACTTGTCTCTTCAACCTTTTTGTAGACTTAGATGGAAAGCATTATCCATTGGAAACATATCTCATGGTTAAACTGTTTGTTGAGTATAAAGATGATCATCTGAAGCTGAGTGAATTAAAGCTTCAAGGATACAGTGTCTAAAAAGCATACGTAGGAAGAGTGCTGAAGAGGCAAAACCAAAGTGGAAAATAGTATACTTCACTCGTATCAAATGTAGTGAAAACTTGAAACAACTACAGTGACAATCATGGGAAAACTGCTTTTTAGAAATCAACATCAACCTGGATAACCAGCATTAGAAATTGAAATGTAGAAGCTGCATAACTGCATAAGATTGGGAAAGAACAGAGAGCCTTTTCTATTTGTTTAATTCTTTTTTTAAAGTCCCTGGTATATTATCAACGGGACACAGCTGGTGCGCTGGTGACTGCCAAGACCATTCTTGAGGGAAAAGATAGACCCGAGGCAGAGATTCATTGTATGAGGGAAATAAGAGACTGACCATCAGCTCCTGATAGAAATAATTTTAAATGCTTCTTGGAGCACTTCGGCAGTTTGCTGTGTGTTCCATCTTCCAGACTTTCAGTGCAGGATGGGGCTTGCCTATTTTGCATTACTTAAGCTATTTGTGGATTTTTTTTCCCCACTCTGTTTACATTAATCTATAACAGAATTAATAGTCCCATTTTATTGATGCACAGAATAGGCAGAGAGAGACCAAAGCCAAGATCTTCGAAAGTGCCCAACTTCCACCAGAAATGTTTTTGCTACCTTGCTGTTTTTGGGAACCCGTGGTCCAGTTGATGAAGTGATCTAGGCTACAATGAGGGATTCAATCTACACCTGCCATTTCAAGGCTAGTACCCAAACTATAGGGAACTCTTTCTGAGCTTTTGTTGTGTTGATCATATAATCTTCCTACAAAATTAGTTTCAGACTGTTGTAATTGGTGTGTCATCACAGCCACTTGATTTGGCAATTGTTTTCTAGATGGATTTCATTCACATATATAGCAGAAATTTTCATGTAAGGAATGAACTCAATATGTCCAGGCATGAAGACAGAAAAAATTCCAAATATTTTTTTTAAAAGCAGACTCTGCTCTTTTTATTTTCCTCATGTGTCTACATCAAATTATTATTTAATTGTTTTACAAGAAAGTGTAATATTATTCTTGATGAAACAGGCAGAACTACCTCACTTTTCAATCAAAGGTTGTATAATGTAGCTGGCTCTCCTATTGGTTTGGGGAATAAAGAGAAACTTTGCTGTACCTTTACCATCTCTGCAAAACACATTGTTAAACTGTTAGATGAACACCTGAATCCACTTTAAATTCAGCATGGGCCCCTTTACAATAACAATGCCTTAATATTTTAAGTTTCCAGGGCAATTTCTCATGAAGTGGGATCATTATGGATAATGGTGATAATTATGGAATTTGTTATATTTGAACCATTAACTTGTACATAATGGTTATTAAAATGCCTTCTGCAGTATACATGAATTGTGAGGATGAGTGACATAACACATCATAGCCATCTGAAAAGGAATTGCAGAATTCTGGTTTTCATTGTTCATAGAGTTTGTTTCCTAAAGCAACACAGCAGAATTACTACAGTTGTGTTGATGCTGTACTGCATTCCAGTTGTTCTGTCTTCCATGAGGAGAAAAGGAAGGATTGAGGTGGTGTGATAAGATTTGCTGTGCAGCAGACACTTCTAACTTCTAAGGCCTTTATCTAACACTTTTATCTTCATTCTCCAGCCCAAAGCCTGCATAACCATCTCTGGTATGCACTGTTTCAGGTATCTGAACTGCAGACCTTCATCCAAACCCTTCAGTTCAAAGCCAGAAACAGGTGCAATTAAATCAAATGCATACCTTTTTAATTAAAAAGCGCATTTCCGAAGCCATACAGCGCAGACTGTGGTCAGTGTACATACTTTCCAGTGGAGCATTTATTTATCTGTATATCTGCACCATGCAGAAATAGTCTTTCACTATCAGATGGGTGCATTTGGCCCATCTAATGTAAGAAAATGTCTTCTCAAGACAAATATGGCACTGCTTGCCTTTTGGAAAATACTCACTGAAGGCATGAAAAGGGACAGAGGACGTTCCCCCAGCACAAACTACTTTCTCATTACATAACTTCTTTTAAAAAAATCAAACAAGTTGTTTTGTTCTATGCTGGGATTTTGAACGTGCCAACTCTGACAGCTTCACATAATCATGTATATGCTGTTTTGGGGGTATTACAGCAAACGTCTCTGCTTAGTTTACTTTAACCTTGCCCTTCAGGTGAGATTCAAACAGTGCTTCCTCTTCAAAAGTGTATCTGTCAGGAATTAATGCACAAGTAAGATTGCCTCTGTGCTCCAACAGAACTAGTTAAATATACTTTTTTGTTACAAGTGGAAAGTAGGTATTATGAATTATTATGAATTAAAAGATCAAAAGCAAAAGAGCATTTTCAGGCCCTTCTGTAGAGATTTGTGAGGGTTTGTTTTGTAAATACTATATATAAAAAGTCATTGAAAACTACATACAAAGTATTACTTGTTAGTTTATTCAGATATTTTTTCTTCTGATTACTCTAAATGTTTTGTTTTGTATTCTGAAGAACGTAGGTACCATCCTTTCATAGTCACAGCTTCAGTGCAATACTTCCTACATGTGCCATTGGTTAGGTGGAGGAGGGTCTTTTTATGTTGTGGCAAAATTTCCTTTTGTTGTATTTTTGAAAATTTTATATTTAAAAGGTGCTGTAAACAGGATTTTATTTGCAATCATATTATGTACAATCACAAAAATATTCTAGGCAGCCTGCTATAGATTTCAAATAAATATTTCCTTATTTATATGAATTTTACCATGCCCTGAAGTGTGATTTACTTTCAGATCCTTTGAACACTACAGAAATGAGCATGGTAATCAGAAATCTCATTATCATTGTTTTAAATTTTCCTGATTTTTAATTGATATATTTAACATCTTCTCTAATTTTACCTCTTCTAGGTCATTTTATAAAGCCGTTGGTCAGTATCTTCATCAGCACTGTTTAGTATCTCTTATATGTAACACAGCTGGAGACCAACCCATAGACTTACTGTAAAATAAACACAGGAGAAAATCTTCATCAGCCAAAAGCTGGGTTTTGGATGTTTTGGGTTTGGCTTTTTTTTTTTTTTTTTTTTTTTTCAGTTTTAAACTGACCAGTGTCTTCCCACATGGGTGTGCCTCTAAATCCCTTCCAGATTAAACACAGGAATATAAAACCAGTATGCAAACAATAGCAATAAAAGGGTATCTTTATTTATTTCTTCTTGCTTTTTACTCTGGAGAATCCTTCAGCTTCAAATTGCTTAGATGCACAGCCTGCTTTGTCAAGTGACATGGATTGGTTACAGTTGTAACTGTAATCAATTTACAGTAGAACACTGGTTCCTAATATTTGTTGAAGATGTCATCTTTGGAGGAAGCATATTTCATCCCCCAGTTCTGAGGAAAAAAATGTGAATTGTAATTCACCCTGCTTTTAGGACTTTGATCTCTAAACATGAGTAGCTGTAAAGCTTTTTCTCATGTTCCAAACTACTCCTTTAAAACCCGTTCCTCACCCATCCAGTTACTATGTTGCCTATCCTATAATTATGTAAATTATTTTAAAATTTTAAAATAAAGATAAATACCACATAATAATGAAAGGAACAAAAATAAGACCCATTCTGAGCAATGTAGATCTGAACACATTTTACAGCTTCTTATGTATAAAACTCATCCATGAAACTGTGGAGTATTAGTTTAATCTGTAATTTCTCCTTGAAGCTAACAACAAAGGTATGAAATCAGTGGTAGTATTTCCACTATATATACACACACACACGTGGATTTGTCTTTAGGAATACCTATGAAGCCACTGAAGGTTTCCAAGGCTTGAATTGTGGTGGTTTGGGTGTCTTCCTCCTCAAATCCTGAGATACTGAAGATCAGTAGAGAGAAACAGCAGCATTAGAAAATGTCGACGAGCGTGTAACATAGTGGGCAAGATTTACTTCCTTACTGTGCCCACAGCAATTTCCCAGGCCGGTATATAAGAAGGGTTTTGGAAGATGGTTTTACAGTTGACACTAGTTAGGAGTAAAATAACTCAAGTTGCAGAATAGTGTCTAATGTTATTTTAAACCCTTCAAATGCTGGAGCAGTAGCTACAGTCTGCTGAAAGAAGGTGAATGCACGTTATATTATTGCAACTTTAAAAAAGTGCCTAGAGCTGAAAAAAGCAGATTGGTGTTTTTTAATGAAAGTGAATACAGTTAATCTGTGTATACTTTCATTGACAAGGTTCTGCACTTAGGAGTAAAGCACAGATGGTATAAGCAATGAATACTTATGTCTGACTGTAATTGATCCTATCAACAATGACATACCTTTAGCTGGGTTGTATCACTTTACGTCACATATGGTTAATTAAGTAAGAAGGGCCCAAATACACTAAGGAGAATTTTATGTTTATACTTAGGAAAACAGTCTAGACAGGTGTTAATGTAAATGAAGTTAGTACTTGTCAAAGGTGAAATTCTCCATATGTAACCCTGCTTCAGTCTCCAAATAAATACAGTTTGGCTATGTCTACGTTAGCACGTAGTGAAGAGCAATAGGACCTGATCTGCAGAGTGAAACAGTTGGTGCTGAGGATCTCACTTCCCCGCCTTAGAGATCTGGGGGAGCAGGGAGGTTGCTTCAGGCTGGTTCTGTTCAGGTCCCAGGGACTGACTGACCAGAAGTGACTGGAGGGCACTACTAGGTGCAGTCTTGAAGGACACCATTTGGTTTAGATTCATTCTTTATGTTTAGTACTTTGCTCTGTATTTTGGGGAGCTATTCTTTTTATCCCTATAAAAAAAAATAACAAACAAAACACAACAAAAACAAAACAACAAAAAAAAAAGCTTGTCCTTAATTTCCAACAATTACAAGAGATTTTCTTTTGGATTGATCCTTAGTTGTGGAGTCTGTCTTTTGTAAAAATACTCTTGGAAAAGTGCATGTCCTAAATTTCCTTTTACGGACTGTACTTTCCATTGCAAAGCGCTCCTTCCCTTTGCTTTCCCCAACATGGAAATGATATGACAAAACAAAATTTGATGTTCTGAATTTGATCCTGGAGGTTTCCATAGGTATGACTTATTGATATCAGCTCTAATCTCAGTATTCTAGTTTGTGTTTTACTCCTGAAATTTACCGCAGTAGTTATACCGGTAAATGTATAGTTCTATATCAGAACCCAGTAGCCACCAGTGGGTATCCCAGAAGCAAATCTCAACCATGTTCTGAGATGGGCATGCAATAAATGCTATTCTTCTTGACTGATGGTTCTTCCAAAACAAGGATTCTTTTCTTTCTCAGAAAAAGAGAAATTATTCAGACCCTTTCAGACCTCATGTTAGCTTTCAATAAAGAAGAGTGTTTCAGCCACCAAGCCCATTCTCTTTAACAACAAGGTGGTTTTTTGTTTTCTTTCTTCTGGTGGACAGCATTTTTTTCTTCCCTCTGGAAGGTTCCTCTTGTTTTCAGACCAAAATCTTGTTTGTCTCTCTACCCTTAGCCCAGTTGTGTATTGTGAAGGAGATCTCTGTTTCACCTCATGTGATTTTTATCAGCTTCTCCCACTTAATAACATTGCAGCTGCTTGAAAGTTTTCATTTGTCACCGCTAAAACACATACTTTGTGGATGTCATGCCTAAACTTTCCCATCCATCCCAGGTGGCTGTGTAATTTCCACGTTTTGATTAGCATTATCGGTTTTGGAAGCAGAAATGTTGATGTCATTCTTAAGTTAACGTTATCTTAGCTGTGATAACTGTTAGCCTGCTGCTAGCATCTGACTGGTCCAACATTTCTTTAAATGCTCACAACTTTATAAAATGATATGAAAAAGTGTGCTAAAAAATAATGTTACTAACATCTTGGATTTAACGGTCTCATTATTTATAAAGTGAAAACATACATAATTGTGTGGTATGAAACCAGTTAGGATTGTGTTCATTTTTAGAATATATACTATCAAAAGCATTATAATTAAGGGCACACAAGACTATTGTGTAACAAGGGATCTTGTGTATACTAGACAGCATCAAACAGAAACTGAATAAAAAACTAAACTCCACCCACGCTTTAAGAAACTGACATTAAATCATTATGGTAATTAGTCTTGCTGTGGAAGGGTTTTTATTCCCCAACATAATTTATTTTTTAAGCTAATTTTAATACCTTGAAAAATAGTTGGATGTGTATTTCTCTTTAACTTAAAGACTAGTTTAAATATTACAGAACATTGGTGCATGTTTTAGAAATAAAAGTAAGCCCAGCAAATGGAGTAAACACCTAAGGGCGCATTTTTACTCCTGCTTATTGTAAACTCTTTAAGATTTATTTCTTCTATTTCCATTTGTGTTTTTATGCTTAAAATTGAAGTAAAAGTTCTATTTTTCTATTTCTCTGTAAAAATACCTTGCGTTTGGTAAAAGCATGTTGTAATGGTGCTTATACATAGTAACAGAATAGCAAGTGTAGGAACCTAAAAACGTGGAGAGTACACCAACAGCATTGATTCCCAGGTTTTGCGGGTTTTTTAATATGCTGTTCAAATATTTTTCAGATAGCTTCTATTAAATTCTCAATTGGACTACTTACACACTATAAAGTATGCACTGAAGTATCTTGCTAAATCATTAATTTTCCAGATCTGGAAAGCCTGTTAGCAACTTCTGACATCTGAGTATCTCAAAACAACTAAAAAAAAATCCTATATTCTAGAAAGCACTTCCTTTATGTTGTGCTACTGTAGGCCCCATCCTGCTGTGCTTTGTTCCCATTGAAGAAGTAGCGTTGTCTCCACTGTATGTTTCTGAACAATTTAAACAATGATATCAGTAAGTACCCTTACTATGCTATAACATTATTTAATAGCATCATAGAATGGTTTAGGTTGGAAAGGAACTTAAAGATTGTCTACTTCCAATCCTCTAACGGGTTTTCTGCGTAAGAGTTTGATATATAGTTGTAAAAGGCAGAGAAGAAAAAAAGAGGGAAAAGCAACAAAAAAATGAGGAAGACAGAGATGGAGAAAATTAATCTGGTATAATTTTTATCCCCTGGGGCGTACTTTCTTTTTCTCCTTAAAGATGACCACTGAATTTACAAATTCTTGGCAGTTGTGATCTTCAGTACAAGAAATTAGTTTGTAGATAGACGTAGAACAACAACGACACAAGGGGCCAGTTACACATTTGTATTAAAAGGTCACTATTCTTTACAATATGTTGTTGTTTATAAGTACAAATTTACTGTCCATGTGTGGTTTTATCATATGGCACAAAGAAACTAAGAGAGCAAAGAAACCAAGTATCACTGATACCAACCACACTATGAGATTTTCTTCACAGTGCTGAAGATACAAATGGTAAAATACACCACAAAAGGGCAGTCTGGAACAAGAACAGCAGCTTCTAAGTGCAAAGCTAAGTCTGGAGAGGTCATTAACAAGGAGAAGAAAAACAACAAGCATATTTTTCTGTTACGCATATATTATGATTTATTTGATGCAATTTGACACCTCTGGCTCAACTTAGAAAGAAGGGGAGCCTGGGAATTACATCAATTTTTTGAAAGAAAAAACAGTTTGATCAAGTACTCTGGCTAGTCTTATATACTCTTTCCTGTATCTGTTAAACTTGTAGTTGATCTGAAATTAACAAAATAATGAATGTTGCTTTGTTGTATTTTCAGGATTTGCCCATTCTGTTTCAGTAATATTTTGTGAATATTTTCCCAGCACTGTGTGTATGGGTTAATAAGTAGAGAACTGATGGCAAAACAGGGAAGATTCTCACATGTTCTCATAAAATTGCATGTGCAGTCTGCTTTTATTAAAAAATGTCCCACCTAATTATTAAGGGAGCAGCACCCACCAGAATTCCTGATCTCCTCGCAAGCATTGAACTGCCATTTTCTGCAATGTTTGAAAATTCTTTGAGATATTAATTCTAAAAAGAGCACCTTTACAGCTTTGTGATTCTTTGGTAATAAAATGAACCAAGAGAAACTGAAGAGCCAGACAAAACCTTCTGTTTCCCAATTTCGCCACTAAAATTTGAAATTCCTTGTGTTTATTGGTCTTGATTCTATTCTGTGACCTAGTGATTGACCTATTCTGTGACAGGCTATTGAGCCTGTTTGGCTATGGTCTACAGCGATGGTCCTCCAGGTTCCTCACTGCTGGGCTTTCCTGTACAACTTCAATGTGGCTGCCACTATGTTGAAAGAGTACATCTGATGAGTGATAAACTCTCAGCTCCTGTTTCTAAGATTTAGCTGGGAATCCATCAACCCTGGAAATGCTGCTTGTGTATTTATTTTCCAAAGGGTGAACTGACGAAATTTGGCCTATAGCAGTGAAAAACAAGTTCTAGAAAAGATTAATAGCAATAGAGGATGCTCCATAATAAATAAGCAAACCACTCCTCTTGCCAGCTGCTTTCTGGTTTGAGAAGGAGCTGGTTCATGGACTCTAGCAGAAAAATAGTAGTACATAAATCAGTGTAGTGACTAAGTCACTAAGATTGCAGCCAAAGCACCTTTTGTGTGTGTGTGTGTGTGTGAAAAGAAGTAATGTCTGCTATAATGCTAGTATTTCAGTCATATATGGTTCTCATTCTTTAAGTTTACTTGAAATAGTGGTTTTTTTCTGACTATAGTCTTCTGTCCTTTTTTTTTTTTTTAAATATCAAAATGAAGACTAATATAATACAGAACTCACTATTAGGAAATAATGCAGTAATGCTACATTTGGAAATTTAATTTACTATAGTTTCTTTTTGCCTGGTCCCTTTCTTGCCTTCCCATTCACCCCTCAGTCCCAGTTTAGTAAACTCTTTATTCTTAGGTATGAAGCAAAAAAGTTAGTGTTTATGACTTTAATAACAAATTTGAGTGAGCTGTAGCATCAATAAAAGCTATAGAAATTCACACTTAAATACATTAAGGCTTACATAAAATCTAAAAAATATCTTTTCAAGTTACTGTTGGAAGATTGGTCCCAGAACTGTTTGGCAGTGTTATCTTTGTATTGTTGAATCCTATTTGATAAAACCATCAGAGCGCTGCAATTTCACCCCTCCCCCCCCTCCCCTTAACTTCTACCTTTGCCTCTGAAATTTTGAAAAAGAAAACTTTGTGGGCAGTAATTCTGGATGAGCTCAGGACGTTATTTAATGTTTCTATAACTCATAAAGATATTTATGAACATCGATGGGTTTTGTCTCTTTTGCCACTTGGAAGATTTCTTCCAGTGTCAATTAGGAATCATCAGTGGCAATGGAAGTTGCAGTCACAATTCAAGAGAATGATAGATTTTAGTCTTAAGGTCTTGCCTAGCTGTTAAAAGACTAGAATAAGAAGGTTGTTCACTGGATAAATGTTTGGTACTGGAAAGAAATGTTTTCTAGAGACTCAAGGGCAGAACATGATGCTCACAGATCTGTCTTTGCAGTTGTATTATTGTAGCGTGTTATTGACCGATGCTCTTAATATGCTGGGCAGCCATTGCATGTTGGGAAAGATCAATTTCTTAAACCACAGTAAAAATGTCCCAAGTTGGGTTTGATCATATTTGGACATCCTGGGAGGTAAAGGCAGATCCTAACTGGTTGTTCATTTACAGCACAGGGATCTAGCCCTTATTGTTCAGCTGAAAGAGGCTGGATTTGCGCTGCAGGCTGATGTGCCAGCAGATGAGTAAGGCAGGAGAGTAAGAGAAAAGCAGCTTTTTGACTTGACCTGTGTCCTTCCATGAACTGCTTTCTTCTCTTGAGTTGATTTGGCTGCACTTGATGATCAAAGAGCGTGGATCATCCTGCTGGCAGAAAATACAAACTCCTCTCATGGTTATATGCTACGGAAATAATGCTGTGCTGGTAACACTAGTGGTCATATATTTTTATTAAATCGGTGCCCGTGAACTTCTTGGGAACTCCTCATGGAATTCTTTCAGTTTGTTTCTTCTCAGAAAAATTAACCATGTGCTATCATTAGAGGGTTATGTTAGAATGAATATCAAATTCATAACAGATATTAAAAATGTTTCATATATTGATTTTAAAGGAATAACCTTTATAGCAACATTTTTGAAGTTTAAAATTCATGATTGTTATAGGCTTACTTATTGATTTAGTTGATGACCTTCAAAATATCATTAAAAAGAGTTCTATTAGGAGGGTAATATTCTACAGTAATCAAGGTGTCACTTGGGTTGGGTTTGGGCTTTTTTTTTACTGTTATTGAAAGATTTTTAAAAAGTTTTAACTTCACAGTCTAATCTTTTCATACATGACACTGCCATCAAGTGGCTATTGAGTAAAACCTCTGTGTTTAAACTAAATGTTAGTCTTGTTTTTAATTAAAGGCTTGGTTTGGAAGGAGTTAAATATCCTATACTTGCTAACTGACAGAATCATATTCAGTTTATTGCTCTATGAACCAGGCTTGTAGAGGTAGATGCTCAAAGATACTTTAAAATAACGGGATTTTAGTGATGTAAAATTGCATTGGTGTTGATTTTTATTCATGTTTACATCACATTCAATGAGTGTTGGGAACCCGTCTGGCCACCTTGTGAATTACTCTGAGCGTCCACTTACATTTTCAGGCACCTTTATATCCAGGCAAACCTTCCTTTTAATCCATTCTCTCAGAACTGCCCATTACAGATGTAGACTATAGACCTGGGAAGAGATTTTAAGACATTGAATTCAAGAGGTCAGAATTAATATGGGTCCTAAATTTCAATAAATTTTACCAGGAATCAAGAAGCTGATGAATAAAGAAACCCATACCTTTATGACAGTCCAAAAGTCACGTATTTCAAAGTAGGCAAATCCCTAAGATTTTCAGTTTTCAGTGAGGTAAAGCCAACATCTCAGCGCCAAATGACCATTTGCAGTTCTTCACAACCCAAATATTGGCATTCAGCAACAACTCTCAGTTCACTTCCAGCACTATGGGGCTGTTAACCAATTTTAGGCAAATAATGATAAACATCCCCATTCTCCTGAAGATCATTTGCCTTCTTTCACCCTTTAGAAATGATAATAGAAAATCATGTGCACATTTGCATTTGTATTTACTGTGTTTGAATTAAAGCTGCAAACAGCTCTGATTCACTAATAACTGATGAAAGTGTCTCATTATTGAGCTACAAAACCTTCAACAAATTAATGGAAATTGCAAATCACCTTGAAAATTGCAGGCTCTTTAGTCCTATATTGAGTGCTGAGAAAACTGCATAAATAGCCTTGTTGCTTAACTCTTTCTTTTGAAAAAATAGCTTTCTTATTACATTTTTTTAAAAAGCGTGGCTTACTAATTAAGGCATGGCTAAGCAACATCATTTTTTTTTTCCTGTGTTTTGTTTTCTGAACATGAACATTAAACAGCATGTTACTATTTTTGGTTCCTTCCCTTTTATATAATATTTAGAATCATAGACTCTCTCCCTCTGATGCTAAGCAAGTATTTTGGGCACTTTTCTCTCATGCCTCAAATTACAGTACACGTTTTAGCATGTGCTGTTTTTTTTCTGTAGTAAGATAATGAATTTTGAAATATATACACCCATGATGTTTCTCTCCAAAATTACAGCTTAATTAAAAGAAACTATTTTATGAAAAGCGAAAAAAAACACACTAGGTACTTGTTTGTTCACTTTATTTTATTTATTGATACTGTTTCTGCATAACTCTGAAACCAAAAATCCAAAATAGTGCATGTTACTTGTCATGAAGAATGATATATGGCAGCTGATCTCCAGCTGGTGTAAAATTTCATAGCCTTATTGTCATGGAAATCCCCTCTAGCAGAGTATCAGATGCATTTCTCTAAAAGGTAGAGTGATTTCTATAAGGTGCTAGATGCTCTTATATCCCACAATTCCACATTGCAGCTGCGGTAAACTGGATTGATTTAAAGGAACTTATTTCAGCTTAACAGAAGTTCAAAATAAAAATCAAGGGTTTGTAATATTTTCCATTTTTGTTAATATTTGAGTCACCACTAAGCTTGTGATGAGTAATTTATTAGAGTTTTCTGCATTTAGCAGTTGGTTGGTTTGGGTGGGATTTTTTGAATGTATAAGGCACAGCAGAGAATGTTTTCACACATAAAGCTTCGCGTAGTGTATTTGCTAGTGAAGTGAGTGTTACTATGGAGGAACAGAATTTGCACTCAAATGTATTTTTTCTGCTATATTTGAAGTCACTTACAGGAATACTAAAAGCATTTGTGTCCTGACACACCCTCTAGGCATCACTGCTATGAGAAATTCCAAAATTTAATGGAATTTGTGACTCTACAGTGACAACTGCTGCTATTAGTTGGCAGGTGCCTTTTACTAGAAAAGCTTTTCTATGATTTTCCAAATTGGTTTCTTTCTAGGGCTGAATAATCTGTGAGATGTCCGTCATTGCTTCAGTCTACCAATGGAGCTTGACATATCAAAGAATACTCTGCCCCATGGTTACAGGATTGATGAGCGAGGGGGAAAAAAAAAAGTCCTTTTCATTTTCTCTTCCTCTTTTTATTCCTTCTAATCCACCACCTTCTGTTTTTCTTTTCTTACTTTCTTGGTATTGTTATTAACGCATCCCCAGTTCTTGCTTGGCATTTTCATTGCACTCCACCACCCCAATTTAGGTCCTTTTACCCATGAGCATCATACTGATGTTTGATTACAGTTTTTCACACCAAATGATGAAAGATCAAGAATCGCTCTATTTAAGCTTCTTTGTATCCAGACTATGGGGACTCAAATACTCCCCCCAAAAGCTACAAAAACATTAATATTCTTCTGTTTGAAGCCCAGAAAACAATTTTGTGCTTTTCTGTTTCCTTGTCCACTCTCCTGACTATGTTCTGCTCAGTCA
The DNA here is from genome assembly GCF_964237585.1 of Gallinula chloropus. Lineage (NCBI taxonomy): Eukaryota > Metazoa > Chordata > Aves > Gruiformes > Rallidae > Gallinula > Gallinula chloropus. The sequence continues at coordinate 107,583,648 of NC_140085.1, forward strand.
GTTGAGTAGTGGATACCTAACACTTTTAAACCAGCATTTAACAGGAGAAAATGAGTCCGGATGCTCTCCAGCTCTTTGCATGGGCTTGTCACAGTTCTGAAGTAGTGTTCGTTAAATATGCTAAGTGTATGTAGAAACCACATGCACCTGGAGGTGCCCTAATTTTCAGCATTAAGTTGAGTTCAGGTGAATTCAAACTGATCTTAATTTGCTCTCTGTCTTTTCTTCTTACTCTCTTTTTTCTTTTAGAGACCATGATGTTTGAGAAAGTTTGAGAAATGCGCTGCAGTTTGTTGAACCCGTTCCTCAAGGATTTGCCCCTAAAATTTTGTGATGTTGTAGGGATCATTACGTAACAAGATTTTACAAGAAAAATGTACACAGAGCAATAAACAGAAACTATACGTTCAAATGCGAGACGTGATTACTCGTGGGGCTAAGGTACTAAGTGTGTCTGCTCCCCACCCGTACTTGCGTACAGCGCTCTAACACTAATGGAAACTGTATGTATTAAGCAGATGTGACAGACCCTACTCACAACTTGAAAAAGGTTTCTGCGTGGCAAAGGCCTTCTCCGAATTCCAGTTTTCTGGGTTTCATGTTGGAATGGTATTTTAACTTCATATAGTGTAAACATAAACCAATTTGTGATGATGTGGCTAACTGAAAATTACTTTTCATAGCTGCTACATTTTCAGCTGGGATGCAGAAGTTGCCTTAGATTAAACTTGAAACTTCTCCAATGACAGCAAAGTGCTGTCTAAAATAACTAATAAAATACAGCTGGGAGGGGAATAGAAGCCGGGTTTAGAAGTAAGGAGGCATTTATCAAAAAGGTAGTCTCTCCGCAGACATTAGCATTTGTACAAATGACTGAAAGGTACTGAATAGGACCTACCTAATTTAATCTGTGCAAGATACTGTATTTCATGGAACTTCCACCTGACGGTTAGTGGCGATCATGCAAATTTAGACAGTATGACAAACCTCAAGTACATTTTCTGACATAATTATTTTGTCATTTTTTATGAAAAAGATGATCAAATCTGTAGCTTTCCTCTACTGTACATTCTTGTAAAATCTCCTCTGCTGTATCACAGGCCCCTAACCAAAACCGTGTAACGTTACGACTTTTTGCCTAATCTAGTCAGGAGGCTGTAGCTGACTGTCTTTTCTCTGGGGCCCGCGTGCATGTGCAATAATAGCAGATAACTAAGTGTTGTTACCTATTGCTTTTCTGTTTGAGTGACAAAGTATGAAGATTCCTGAAGATGTTCTTTTGTATTGAGTTTGAAAGGAGAAACCTCTAGACAGGCAGTTTTGCAAGAAGAACACAATAATAGAGTTGTATATGTTATTTCAGTTCAGTTGCACACTACACTTCATCTACAGGGAATTTATAGGTGGATTTATAATATGCAAATACAGGCTTTCATTTCCAAATGTTCCGGTGCAATACTTTGGGCACCCAGCTATTTTGGTGTAGTATGCACAACAGTCTGAGGAACTTCTCCCATACTGCCAGGTTTAGTTTTGCTTGTGTCAAAGTGTATAGCAATGGAAATGTCTGCTGAGCAGGACTTTGAAGTCAGCAACGTATGCAAATCCTACCTGTCTCTCCAGAGCTTTGAATAGCACCCAGTGCGCAGCTTTGTAGTCTTCTGGGGTAGCTGGTAGGCTCTTCGGCTTCGCATCAGTAGTCGACACTGTCATGATTTCTAAACGAGGCAATTTTAACTGCAAGTCATTAAAAGGTTGGTAAACAGGCTGTCCCCGGACAAGAGTACTGCGTGCATCTGTGCTGTGTCAGCTGTACTTAAACAGGTGAGACTGAAAAAACAGAAAGTGGTAACTTCTCTCCATTTTGGTTGTGTAGGGTCCTTGTTCTCTAAGAGAGATTTTTGTCTGAAAAGTTTATATTAAAAAGTGAAAATATTTAAAGAGTCAACACAGCACTGACTTAAAGGCATCTGCATTGGCAGAGTGATTGGTTATTTAAGCTTTGCAGTGAAGCAGGTAGTTTCAAACTCTAGATGTTGGTGCTTAGGAATATCTTTGTGAAGCATGCACTGAAAAACTGAATCTGATGCCCTGTCTCTCCAATTTACATAAAAACAGCACTTCAACCAACCACAAGTTTATTCTGGTCATTCAGTAGAGATCTGTTTAGTATCTGTTTCTCCTGTAGGTGAGCATCACAGGCAATCAGAAACTGTAGTTCAGTTCACATTAATTTATGATTAAATGCTTTCTTTGATTCTTCCATCACTGCTGCAAAGGTGGATCCCAAACAATTCAGCAAGACTTATTTGTGCTTATATTAATATATTATAAATTACTTAAAATTAATAGAAATTTTATTTGTCCCACTTTTAGAGAAACTGGGATGTAGAGGACTGAAGTCTTGACTATGCAGGTCCTTTCACATGCCTTTTGAACCTGGTGAATTTATATGAGCTGAAATCTGGGACAGAAGAAGTTAAGTCATATATCCAAGGTTAGCCATTGAGCTAGGAGCAGGGTCAGAAATCAACACCAAGAATCCTGATTTCTAGTTACCTTCAACTTAAGTGTCACATTCATTCCTGGACTTGGTAGCATCTTGGCAGTATGTAATGCTGGAAATTTGTTTGCTGTCCATCTCATTTTTATGTCTAGTGCTACGGATGAACAGTTGTTAATCCTTGCTTAATGTTTGGAGGGGTGCAGTACCAATACTCTATTACTCTTCTTTATTCTTCTATTTCTTTTTTTTCCCCTTTCCTTATAGTCTTTATCCTCTTATTAAAAAAAAAAAAAAACAAAACCAACCACAATGCACAGATCAAACAAGTAAATCCATAGAAAATCTTTATCCACAGAGGAAAAACAGGAATATGTCTCCATTCTTCAGTAGTCAGAACTACAAAAGAGATTATGGTGGTGGGAGAAGAGAGCTAACCTTGTGTATGAGCTAAGGGAAGGGATCTTATGTACCAAGGCTGATTGTCACTGGCAAAATACTAGGATGATGTTTGAGGCAAGAACTGACTTTTCGTTTGGCAACACAATAGGATCCTCTTCCTTGATGGATTCTCAGCACTACTCAGTGTAATAACATGATAATTAGTCCCAAAGATGAAATGAGTAAGATTGGATGGTGGTCTTTGGGGGCCCAGTTGTGTTATACCTAATCTAATTATGTTTGATACTCACTTTTTAATACATATGGTAGCTATTTCCTTGGCTTGGAAGCAAAGGCATATATGCAAGCTTGCTGTTTGTTTGGTCTCTGTTCTAAAAGCACAGGAATTTATTCTTAGGAGAAACCCCAGCTATATCTGTCTCATGTCATGCCGTATTCTAATTCAAAACTAAAACTGATTTGTTCCAGAAGATGTCTTGAAGCATAAATATGTTGTGGCTTGTGGAGATGTGGGAGGTGTGATGGAAAGAGCAAATGTCTATAGATTGTACTTCAAAAAAACACTGCAACTTGCTACAGAAAAGACATAGTAAGTTATTGCTGCCTTGAAGCAACAATCCACAGCAGGCATTCACCCCTTTGCATGGGACAATATAAACAATTTAGGGGATTTATGAGTATAAAGGAGCATCTGGAGATGATGAGATTGTGTAAGACTAATTTTAGAGTCTGAATTAAACTAATTCCATAGCTACAAAAGTCACTGCCATGTTCTATGCTCTTTTTTAAAAGATGACTATGGACTATGGCAATACCAGATTTTTCCAACAAATGGAACAAAAAAGCCCAATGCAGTACTGTTGGTAGTGGTGTGGTGGGCACTGGCTTACTCAGAGGCTTATGAAAATCCTTCATGAAAGATATTTATGCAATCAAGTTTCTGAGACAAGTTTCTTCTCAGCTGTTCGCATCTGGGTTCCATTTTACCATGAATAGGTGACTGTCTCTTGAATTTATTTATGCTTCTCACTTTTTAATAGAAAGTATAGCCTGTGTTCCTGGTTGAGGGTGGTGGTGCTTTGGGGTGGGTTTTTTTTGTTTGTTTGTTTTCTTCTCTTTTTTTCCCCTTGTATTTCACTATTGTCTTCCAGCTTTATAATAAAATTAATGGTGTGTAATGTCCTAATGGAGTAGGTGGGGAAATAAAGTTGTTTAAAGTCAGGGTTGGGTTTTTTTTTTTTAATTTAACTTCTGAAGCATGTGCAGTACTGAAATGCAAGCTTTGTTCTACGTTTAATTTCTTTTTACCCCTCTTTCTCCCAGTGAATCTTACTGTTCAGATAGTAGAAGGCTCAGTGGGTGACCAAACGCACAGTGCTGTAGCTCAGCCTTCAGTGCTGGAGTGGCATATATGATTTGCAGCGTTGTATCATAGTGTTGGCCGTCATCTCTCCCAGAAGTGTCTGATGCACAAGTGGAAGCTGAAGGTTATAAACCACCTCACAGTACTAGCTGCACAGTGCTCTACGTGCACCCTTTTCTGGGACCCTCTGGCAGTAAGCTTGGGGATGGAAAGGATAAAATCCTGATTCCTTTGAAACCAATTAGAGCTTTACAATTGACTTGAAATGGGGAATCATTTGGTCATAAAGTAGTGGGGCAGAGTTATGGTGCTAAGCATAGAAGAAATGACGGTGAAAAGAAGTCACTCTAATTGAATCACTGAAACGAAGAAGTGCTAAAAACCCTACCAAAAATCCCACCAACTCCCCTCCCCCAAAGCCCCAAAAAAGCCTTTGGACAATATGTCCAATAAATTTTCTACCAGCTCCCCAGCAAAACAAATGTAGTTCATGACCAGTGAAGTCTACTTTCCTCTGGATTTGTTACTTTAGGTTAATTGAACTTGGATATTTAAAACAGTGTTTGGGTCTGATGGAAGTTTTTACTGTGAGGTGCTGATGCAGTTAGAAGGTCTTCTACAGATTTTTTCACAGTTGCTTGTGAGGATGTTGAAAAAAAACTTTTTCCATATCCATTTGTCTTATATTTCACGTGGGATGGAGACCTTAAAGCTACCGAGTCTCTCAGAAACATGCCTGAAACCTCTAATCTTAAATCTGATCCATATTGTCCAATGATTCATAGAGATTTTAAGTGGCATAGATGCACACAGCATGATCACATACACACTCAGATCCTTAGCCTCAAAATCAAGGTAAAAAGAATGACTGCGTGATTTCTAACAGCGAACCCTTTTAGGAGCAACCAGAGATTTTCTACATCAGGAACTGCAAATATGCTTAGTTGTACTAATGCTTCATTTATAAGATAATAAGAATTCTAACCAGTTCTCTGGAAGGAAAAAGATTTGTATTCATCAGCAAAGCTCTCCTAGTTACCTATTCCAGTGCTTCCCTATGTTTCTTCATGCATTGCCCAAGGCTGACAAAAGTTTGTTTAAAAGCAAAAGAAATGCCAGATACCACGTCTTTCTCCTGCGGCCACCCTGGGGCAATTATGACAAGAGCATTTAGCTTACAAATCAAATGATGCTAAGAGGACCCACCCTCACAAACCGAAAGAGGAATAAATTTTCAATTAGCTTTCCAAGAAGGAGAAGGCTGCATGAGCTTTCTGCTGATGATACTGCATTTGAATGAAAAAGCCTTTGTGTTCCACCTTTAAGTGTATAGTCTTGTCTTTTTTATGTCAGTGTTTTAAATGCCTATCCACTGCGGTTTATCCACATTCTGATCTTGTCCTGTCTTGGATAAGTTCCTTGCTGGCTTCACTGAGAACAACATCGTTCCCTTCCTGTCAGTTCTCAAATTTGGTTACTAAATTCCCTCGTCAGTCGATCTGGCCATGTTACCTTCTTTTCTGCCTCAAGGAGCTGGCAAAGCTTCACTCCAGCCTCTGTTGGGTTTCTTATCTTGTACTCTTGTTCTTTCCCAGCCATGCTAAGTTCAGTGTTGCCAATGTGTCTCTGGACCAGTCGCTATGGTGTTGCCTTTCTCTTCTGGCTCAATGGGAGGTGTGAAGTCACGGAGTGGGGGGCTCCAGATGCGTCTCCTGATAAATGCTTGCTGTGCTCCATAGAATGGGACTGTAAAAATTGGTGGCTTTCTCTCACCCACCTGACACTAGGATTTCAGACTCCTCAGGTGTAGGTAACTGCATTTCTTGTACTGTCCTCCATGGTGTAAATGTAATTGCACGTTCTTTCTCGGCATTTCAGACAGGATACAGGTCTCCTCTTCCATTTCACTTCCCCTGTTAGATTGGAACTTTGGGCATTTGTTGTGCTAGCCATTACCCATTTCATTTGTAATCCTTATTCATTTTACGGTGGATTACTTAAGGTCTTTTCCAGGATCTTTTCTTAAACTGTTAATATACTTGAGGACCAGTGAGAGGGGCAGGTAGTTAGCGAGATTTGAGCTTGTGCAATATCAATGACTTCCAGTGGTTTCTGGTAGCAAGCTGTTGATCAGCTCTTGGAAATTGGCCGGTGCACAACAGCCCAAGACAGAGCAACAAGCTCACCATTCACAGTTTAGATTTTTGTTGGGGTTGTTTTTGTTTTCCATTCCTGTTTTGTTTTTTTTTTCCGTTATCCCTCTTGAGTGTACATATTGAATTTGAGGTATCCAGCAGTGCTTACTGAAGCATTCAGGTGTGAGGAGCTAGACCTTTTTGCTTGTCGTTTACTCTGTATCAAGATACGTCACACACTTTTACATAAAATCAAAAGGATTGGGCTCTCTCTCTGTGCCTTTTGGGTGTAGGTAGAGGCATTCTTCTGATTTTTTTTTTACTAAACAAGGAAATTGTCATGGCATCTGGTTTTGGGGAGTATATGGCAACCTTCTGTGGTGGTGTAACGGGAAACAAAGTTTTGGCTTAAGTACTGGGGCTACTTTGGGTGCTAAAGTTGCAAATCTGTAGGTGGTGTGCTGGACTGTGCCATGGGCCCAGAGCTCCAGGAGCTTCCATTGGGTTCTAATGTGTACATGTGCTTACTTTGTGCTGCTGTAACTCTATCTTGACTTTTTTCAGATTGGAAAAGACACACCAACCTCCATACCATATGCCTATAACTAATTTCACTTAGGTATTTTTTCAGCCTCATATACTTTGATATGCAAATTGACTATCAAGTTCCACCCTCAATTTTAACCTGTAACGACTTCACTGCTTACAGTGCAATTTGCACTGGTGTAATTCAGATCAGGATCTGGATGTGTATGGAAATGTGTGCTTGTATGCACGCATGTAATGCCTGCTTTCGTACATACACACACGCATGCACACACACACACGTGTTTTCACCTTATACTAAAAAACGAGAGGGAGACTCTGTTGTTTATGTGTATGCTGAACAATTTTAGAGCAACCAGCAAAAGGAAAAGTAATGATGTCTGGTTGTAGAGGGATTGTGGAGCCCTGCCTGCGCACCTTTACAACACGTCCTGGTTCTTGTCCATCCCAAGCATTAACTTTTCTCCTTTCACCTGACTCGTGATGCTGAATTTTCTGTGAGCCTCAAATGTCATTTTTATTAAACTTTTGGGAAAATGGAGAAAGGGACATTTAAAAAAATAAGAAAAAGAAAAGATGGGAAAAAGGCAGAAAAAGCCCCCCCAAAATAGCAATTGCCCCGTATCTGCCCCACCAGCCCCCGCTTCCATCCTATACTTCCAGTCCAAACACGGCACATATTTCAGCAGAAGTGCCCCAGCTCTATCATATGTGCTGTGCAGAGTCATCATGGCCATGGTGCATAGCTGAGAGCCGGAAAGCAAACAGCTGCTGTAGCCTGATTTGAGTTAAAATAGTGTCAGTGTTTAGTCTGGCGCAGTGCTTCAGGAGAGATTGGCAGCTGGGTCAAACAAAGTCATTCCATTGGCTCCCTTCCCAGTAAGCTTCTGCTAGTATTTAGGTACTAGTGCAGCCTAGGCCCCTTTTCTCAGGGATAGCCTAACATCTGACCGCACCCTCTTTGCTTTTTAAAAAATGCCTTTTCACTCTTTAAGATAAATCCACAGATTATACAATCTGCCACTAATTGTGTGTTAAGACCGTTTTTTCTCTCGAAAGCTGACGCATCCCCGCTCTCACTGTGGTGTGGAGAGTGGGCCGTTACAGTGCCGGATTAATAAAAGGGGCCTTTATGGTTTGTGAAAGAATATCTGTGTGCTTAGGCAGGAAACTTTTTGATCCACAGAAAAGCCAGACGACATCTAGGTAAGGCCACGTATCAAATCTGCTTTTATGGGATAGTGGTGCAGCGAGCGCTGTTAATTGCAGTTGCTTAACGTTTTTTGCATGCCCGTTTCGATAAGCTTTTTAGAAAGTTTGGGAAATCGCTGCTCCTGCCTATCGAGCTCTTTCTCTCCTCTCCCCCCTCCCTCCCTCTCCTCACTCCTCCCTTTGCCTTTAACGCTCGCAAAAAAGTCTTGTAGCGATCCGCTTAGTTTTCGCCGAAACGCGTATGCGCGGGCGCCTCGCTTCTTTCTGGAGAGGGGCTTCTTGGGGAGGCGCGCGGCAGAAAGTTCTGCTGGCGGACCCAAACGCTGTTAAAAAGTGGAGGGAGCTGGGGAGGATTTCCCGGGAAAGCTTTCAACTGTTACAGACTGCCTGGGCAATCGTTTAAAAGTAGTTGAAAACTGCTTTGAACTAACAAGGGTTTAATTACGGAAAAGTTTAATGTGGCGATGGAAGGAATATTAAGTAAGTTGTCTTTGTCTCATACTTTTTAATTTTAGTTGTTGCTTTAGCCTGTTGGGTCACATTTTTTGTCAGCGCTGAAGGCTGCCATGAATTGGTAATGAGGGCCCCTTTTTGCACATGATTTTGGCACTTGGCCAAAATCAACTTCCCAACGGCAAGCTTTCTCTAAAAGAACCTGAAGCATTTTTTTGTGATTAGGAATCATGTCTGAAAGCTGCCACAACCAGTTGTGTAGGCATGTCAAAATGACTTTATACAGTATATCTGAAGCATTGGGGAGGGGGGACGAGCTGGGGGGCGGGGGGGGGGGGGGGGGAGGAGGAAAGGGGGAGTAAAGAGGGGGGAAGAATGTGGTGTGTGTCTGTTTTTTCCTCCTGTACCAAATTGTTGCTGTTATCATTCTAAATTTCTGCAGCTTGCACACCTCCAAAAACCAGGCGACAGGGAGCTAAGGCATTATGAGGATCCTTGGTTACCTTTCTATTTCTCCACACGCCAAAGCAGCCCTAATTGTCACGTTTAAGCAGGATACAGTATTAGGGGTTGCTTAAAACACTTGTGGACGTAAAGCAGATGAAACTTTAAACTTTTAATCTCAGTAAATTATGCTCAGTGAACAGTAAGTAATGACATTTTTGAGAAGTTTCTTTGTTTGAATCGTGCGAGGGAAGCATTTTGATTTAAGTATTTAGAAAATAGACGCCTAGATCCAGTGGGGTGGGGGGGTGGGGGGCTTTGAGGGTGGGGAATTTGCAAGGAAAATCTCCGATGTGCCTTTGGATTTATCCCGATTCCTTGAAATCTGGGTAGGGGTCTGATCTGTGAGACAGGGCGCAGGAGCTGGGCTGTCCTTTGTTGTTAAAAAAAAAGGGGGAAAGGGGACTTAGTCTAAACATTAATAAGGAGCTGCGAAAGTTCACGTTTCAAGTGCGCTCGGAGTTTTGAAACTTGTGGAGATCATCAGTGCAATAAATGGGCGATTATTCCTCGCTGATATTATATAAACAAGCCTGGCACTGTAAGTGAATACATTGTTATTATTGTTATTATTATTGTACACTGGAACGTTTTGTGAATTTAATCTGTATTTAACAAGGCAACCCAGCAATTGGAAATCAGGGACCTCCTGTTACGTGCGGTGTGTGCTCTGCCCCGGTGTCTTTTCCATGTGCATTCAATGTAAAGACGAAATGCGTTAGGCGGCATGTTTGTGGAGCGTTTTTATTCCACACAGCAGCACTCGTGGCTATAGCCGGGGAGTTACTCGCCTCTTCCTATACGTGCCGTTTGCTTACGCGCAATGCCGTACTCCAGGAGCAGTGTCAATGTGGAACAGCCTTTTCGCACCTTCCCCTGCCCCCTCCCCCCCCCCCCCCCCTCCCCGAGCCTCCAGCCCTTTTGCAGTAGTCCCTGCTGGTAAAATGGGCTTTACAGGTATTGTTTTTCTTCTGTTGAACTCTACGTTTTCTGTAAGGTGTGTGTGTGTGTGCGTGTGTGCGTGTGCGTGCGTGCGCTTCCTTTATTACATAATGCAAGGAGGTAGCTAGGATGGGGGAAAAAAACCCGCCAGCTTTATAGACTCTTCAGCATCTGTAATTTCATATAACTTGCCCGGGAGAGTTTGTTCATTGTTACGTTGCAGGAGACTGAGCTTACAATACTCAGAAGTCTCCCACGAGTTTAACTGTACCACGCTGTATTTACAATGAAAGAAAGCAGGCGAGATTAACATGTGAGGGAAGGACAAGGAAAAAAATAGATGGAGAACAATTAGTGAAATAAACCGAGCAGAGCGCGATGGTGGGGTTTTTCCCCGAGATTTTTACAAAAAGTTTTTTACAACAGGGTAAAGTACATCAAAGTTGAATCCTATTTTAATGGAAACCAGTGCCAGAAATTGACCACACTGCAGAAGTAAATGTGATAGTACAATTTTAGCAAACTGTTATGAAATTTATTTGTTGGTGCATGGAACTCCTTTCTCCTGAGTTACTAAATCAGGTCCAGTTAATTTAAAATATGCATATACACATCTAGTTACTGCAAAACTAACTCTAAAAGGTTTTACTGTCATATTCTCAGTTTTACCTAGAAAGGTTTTGCTGTGAAATAACAAAAACATGCTATTGCACTACTTCTGGAGGTTTTCATTTCTGTTTTGGTGGGTGAAGGGTTGTGTTATAAATCACAGCCAGTTATGCTGCGAAAACTTTGTGAGCAGTTTCTAATTCTAGAATCAAATTTTGTCTGGTAGTATGTCTGAAGTGTAAAATCTAATATATGAAGTAACAGGGAGTTTTGTTTAAAAACTTAAAACATTATAAATCTGGCTTTTGATTGCAGACACTAAATTAGTGTTTACCTTCATCGAGAAGTGTGTTGTCTTAATGAACATGTGTAGAAGTTTTTGTACCATCAGCTAAATCAGTATTATGTGTTTGTAAATATTAAGTATAAAGTTTAAAATGTGTAGATACCATATTCTCCTTTTAAATCCCAAGCCAGTAGATGAATGTTGCTGCTTTATAGATAGGCTGATAAGTAACTGGTCAGTTACTTTTCCTGAGACTACAAAGCGTGAAAGATTAAATATCTTTTTACTAACAGCCCTGAGGAATAACGTGTCTCCACTCTTCCTGCTTGGAGGGCTTTATGTTTTCTATTTGTTTGCAAACATAGCATGGAAGAGTGCAATTATAAATATTAACTTTGCTCTAATTTTGTGTCTTAGATTTTACTCTGTAGAACTGTTGAACTTCACGTTATCTGTTTCAGTGCAGTAAACCAAGAATTTGTATTTTGGATAGAGAGTAAATTCCTTTGTAGGTGGCATTTTTAGTGACCGTTAGACATTAATATTTCATGTTTTAGTATTGAAGTGTAAGTGGTACATACTGTTATACATTTGAATAAAAGTTACACTTGTATTTATAAAATACTTTCACTTATATGAAAAAAAAAAACCCACAATCAAACCAACCCCTAAACATATTGTAGAACATTTTCAGTTTCTCAAGAAAACGTGATCTCTTATAAAAATAGCTTTATTCCATTATAGATTCTACCGTATATTTTAAAACTTTATAAATTAAGCAGGGCTGGTTTGTTTTGTCTTGTGAGAGTTGTTTTTTGGGTTGGTTTTTTTTGTCAGCAAGCATTTCATTCATATAAACTAAGCACTTTGTTCTATATGTTCTAAATTCCAGCAATGAGATAAATAAATTGCTGCATTGGATGGACCATAATTATTGAATTTTGGCAGAACTTCAGTGAACTCTGCCATGAAAGATTAATGTGCACAGTGCGCTCTAAGATTCTAAAGTAACAGAGTAAGATAAGGGGAGTGCATAACAGGCTCCAACCTTTGTGGTTTAGAGAAAATAGAAAACGATGGGCGAATGTTAACTTTTGGTATAAACTGCTAATGATAATGTTTTGTCATCTGAGCGATAAAAACTACAGGAGGAGACAAGAAAATCCACTTTAATGCAAATTCTCTCAATTTCTTTCTTGCTCTGCTTCTCGTTTTCCTGTATTAGAAGAGCCGCGGTTGCTCTGTGTTCGTAGGAAAAGGGAGAATGTGGCAGGCAGACCACTTGCAGCATCCCGCAATGTGATGTGCTAATGAAATCCCTCCGTATCAGCACGTTGTGTGTGGTTTTTCACTACAATTATAATTTTGGTTTGCGATTATGCTACAGTGATTTCAGAATGCGAGTAAAACTGCACTGGCTGGATGAAGGCTACATGTAGTCATAGAAGAGTTTGTTACTACTCCCTCTCTCCTCTCCTCTCCCTCTACTAATTCTTGACAGGTTAAAACGTTTGCATCAATTGTGGTTATAATTACAAAGTCATATTCCTCTTGGCTTTTAAATAATTACTGTGCCCAAATAATGTTTTTAATTGAGAACAAAGACACATTGTCCTGACAGTCAAGCTCCCATGGCAGGACCAGTAAGACTGTAAAGACTTTTCAGTGTTTCCAGTCAGTTCACTATAGGGAAGAACAGGCATGACACCGGCCCTGCTCGGGGGTAAAGGGTTGTGGCTTTCTGCTGGGGGTACCCCGCTCCCAGGAGAGATCCCCCTGCCTGCTCAGCCTCCCCTGTGCCCTGTCCCGAAGCCCAGGTGTGTGCCCTCCTGCCGGTGTATGCAGCTCTGAGCACCAGTCCCTGGCCCCAAAGCTGGTTTCCAGCAGTGCGATGGGCAGGCTTTGGTGTGGCTGCAGGCGTGTGGTCTGCTTTGCTGGCTAGTTGTGGGGGCACCCAAAATGCCTGGAATCAGGGGGAGTTAGGCAGGGAGGATGTATACATGATGGGGTTTTTCCCTTTGCTCCTTGTTTCCAGATCGTCAACCTGCTGCTGAGGCTGAGTGCGTTCAGCTCAGTGTTTTAAAATGGCAGGTGTCCAGGATCTTGGATATATTTCATGGCTTCAGAGACACTTCTGCTCTCCTTCCCAGTCACATCCTTAAGCTCATGATGACAGCGTTACGAGTGGGATAGTTAAAGATGCGTAAGGGCAAGGGCTTGATCTGCGGCCCATCGCAATCAGCAGAAAATCCCCCTGACTTCGTTTGCTCTCTGAATCCGGCACCCTGTGACCTGGCTGCTCCGGGATGCCAAAAGCTGCCTCTTTGCCGTTAGTTCCTGGCAGCACTACTGTGACTGGCATCGCCATCTTCCTCCAGCCGCTTCACTGTCTTCTTTGGCGCTCCTTGAAGACGAAGGTTTGCTGAGTGAAAGGCTTGAACGTTCCTCCCTTGTGTCGTAAAGAAGCAGACGTCTGAGTGCTTATTTTGCCTGTTTGCTGTCTTTTCCCTCGTCCTTCCCCTCTTCTATAAGTGATTCTTCTGGCTGACCTTGATTATATCAGTTCATCTCATCGTTTCCAGTGGAGTTCAGAAAGTGCAGCTACCTGTCTTCTGGTGTATCCCCAGTGAAATACTGTAATAGACAGTGTGTGTACAAGGTGAAATGAATTTACATTCTAGGTCTATTATTTTGATAATTAGACATAATTTTCCATCAGTAAGGTGGAGTTCAGGATACCTTCATCTTCAAGCAGAAAAAGGATATTTTTATCTTTTGTAGAGGACCAAAAGAGCGTTTCAGTCTTTGTTTGCCCTGTAAGTGTATTTAGTCAGAAAGCCCTTTCAGGGCTGTATTCAGAGCGTGCCTGTAGTTTGAAGGAGACCATGATTCTTTTTTCTTTTAGGTTTAAGTGATTCACAGAAATGAACGGGGTTTTTTATAACAATTTAAAATCGTTACCACAGAATATAGAATAGGAGGAGGAATGTAATGCCTTCTTTGCATAGGTAATAAATGTATTTTCTGTGTGAAATCAGGTTGTGCTTTTACAGCAGCATGGCTGTGGACTGTTATTATATTCAGTCTTTTAAAGTATTACGAACGTTTTTGCACAAGTTCTACACACGACCCAGCTAACAGCCCCTGTGCTATTTTAATGGGCAATAATAGTTGGGTGAACGTTTCAGTGTCTACCAGATATCACCTGGGAGGCTCCGAGGTGACTGAGAAAAGGTGTGTTAAAGCAGATTTTGCTCTTCCCTCTCCGCTGACTCGGAGGGCCCTGCCTGCTGCAGATGCGGCCCCTCTCCTGGATGGTGCATGGCAGCAGCACCAGGACGCTTCTGTGGGTGTAGTGGGGGGGGGGGGGGGAGCGGTGGGAGGGCAGGAATGAAGCCAAGGTACTTGGTGACTGACTGTACAGATGGGTTCTTGCTCGGGACGGTGTAGAGGGAGCGTAGCAGCTGTCTTGGGATCCAAGTCTGAGGTCTGCTTTGAGTCCTTCTCGAAGCGGGGCGGGTTGCTTTCAGATGCAATCCCAGAGCACTTGGCAGCAGCGCTCGGGGAGAGGGCTCATTCCCATGAGGGATCCTCTGTGGCTTCATGAGTTACCACAAAACTTAAGTCTGGCATTAAAGACAGATAATATGAGACAGGTGAATGGGTTTTTTTAGATGTCTAACAGTCTGGAAGCTTTTCTTTCAAGCACTGTAACTGATAAACAGATTAAATTATGCTAAAGTGGTATTTGGGGGGTTTTTATTACCTGTGCACTATACAGGTCAGCATAGCAAGTTTTCCTAAAATATTGCCTGTAAAATTGTGTACTTGGCATTTTGCAAAACTGCACGTACTAGTGTCTGCTTCTGATGAGTCTGTCTGTCCCAGAGCATGCCAGGTCTCCCAAGGGCTGAGTGTTGCATGTCAACATTACACTCTTACAAAATACTGTAAAGAAGAAAGGAATTCTGTGGATGTCTGAAACACCTTGGGTTTTTACTTTCTTTCTTCCCACCCCCAGAAATGAAGAGCAGCAATATAAGAAAGCTGTTACATTTGGGTGGGGCAGGGGGAGCAGGGAAGGAAGGTTAAATTTAGGAAAACCAACCTAGTCATGTAACACGAAGTGTTTGCAACCTATGGAAATATTTCTGACAGAATTGAAATACAGTTGGGCTGACAGATCACAGTTGAAATCGCTTTTTGTAACCCCAGAGCATGGCTGAAGAAGCAGAGTATTTGGCTATAATACTCCTGTATTAACTGGAGGAAAGAAACAAGTATCGGAAAGGAATTCCAAATTCTTAGAGGGTATCTCGTTTGGGGGCTCGTACATTAGTTCACTAAATTCCAATTCCCAGACTGGTGATCACGATTGTTAACATATATCTTTTATGACTTTCAGAGCAAGAGAAGCCAACTTTAGGAGCATGCATATTGTTATATCCTCAGCGGTAAGTACCCTAAGCACAACCAAGTTTATTACATTTTTGTAGAGTAGAGGCCTTTTCAAGACCACACTTGCTGCAGCTTAGTCACACAACAGCTTCAGATGTCGTTCTGGAATAATAGGGTAGTAATGTGATATACTCTATAATGAAAATCAGTGTAAAGCACAGGTGGTTGCTAGCGTTTGTGTGGTCAGATATAAAAGCTTCACTATGGGTACAAGCTACTGCTTTCCCACTTGAGGAAAGTATAATTAAAAGCGGTTTCCAGATGTGCTGGCACACATCTGCCATTTTTAAAAGTGAATTTTGCAAATACAAACTGAACTGTGTTGCATTCATCATTATAAAGCTGTTGATGGGTTTTCAGGTAATAAAAAGGTTGGAAGCATCAACACCCCTGCAGTAAAACTGAGACAACAGACAGTAGCATTTTATGTTCACATTGTGTTCTTAGTATTTTCTGTGAGTATTTCATAGCTGAGCTGTGGCAAATACACAAAATCTCTCTGGGCAAAAATTAACATCTATTTCAAGAAAACATGAGAGGTGATTCCTTGCTAGCGATTTTATTAGCTACCAGGTAGATGCAGCAAGTTTGGGCTTTTTTGTTTGTTGGTTTGTTTTCAGTCCAGTGAAATAAATGCTACCCTAAACCACTAGATTCTTTGTCCTAATTTTCAAGATGTATAAATAGTCTGAAAACAAGAAAAATACCATGTGCTGAAAACTGACCTTTAATTTCTCTCAGACAGAAACCAGAAGAAAATCTGTACGTATAGGCTTGAATAAAGCATCCTTAGCTGAGCTACTTGGGAAAAAAACCCAATTAAAACAAAATTCAGAAGTGCTAGACTTTAAAAATTGTTGAGAGGAGATGCCAGGTCTTTTGATTTAGCAAAAATGTGTGTTTTTAGGACAAATTGCTTGTCCTAACATCCACTTGATTTCCTTAGAACTAGTGTTTCCCCTGGAAATGTTTTAATTAAAATCAAACCCCTGTTTCAGAAGAAAGTTTTTGCAACTCCAAAAGTTTTAGTTCCTGCTGCTGCTTGGAATGAGCATAAGGGAAGAGTGCCGTGCCTGCCATCATCTTAACGGCGCTTCTTGTAGCCCATTGCTGATACCTATGCCTTCTTGCTAATTTTGAAAAAAATGAAGGCTGGGACTCTACTGGTCTGAGGGTCTTGGAGGCTGCTAAGTAATAAGAGAAGATTTTTTTTTTAAATGCTATGTGTAATATTGCCTGACCTTTGCATATATTTCCTTTACTTCCTCAGATGTGACTCGTAGCATTCTTTGTCATGTGAGAGCCTAATTCTCAACATTCTATTTTAGGGAAACTCTGACCCTGAGTAAATTAAATGTTTTCTGGATGTTTCCTCTTAGCTGGACTTTCCTGCATAGAACCTGCTTTTTCCATTTAAATGTCTCTTTCTTGACTAAGCAGAGTTGAAACACTCTTTTGAAGTGTGTAAATATTGGAATGCTTTTCAGAAGATCGAGTTAGTCAGAAAAACAGCTGCTCAAATAAAATAATTTTTAATATATTTAGAATTTAATACATGCTCCATACTTAAATTTTCAGATTAACTTATCTGGAACACTGCAAGTTGTTACAAAGGCACTGACAGATTCAGTGAGGGACTTGAAATGCTACCTCAATAGTAAAGATAGCAAACTGTCCTATGAGTTCTTTTTTCTCCTAATAATGTAATGAATTGAGAAGGTCCTGGGACTGGTAAATAAGAGTGTGGCTTGAACAATTTCACATCTCGTAGATCAAGGGTCCAGATCAGCACACGACATCCGACCTGTGCTTGGGGCATCTTGAAGATACAGAATATAATCAATAAGCAGGATATAAATACTGTCATAGTGAAAATGCTGCTTTCAGCAATATTGTCTGCAAATACAGCAGACTATCTTTTTAGTGTTGTAGTGACTGGGCGTGTTATAAATGTTCTACCTTGTGATACAAAGTCTTCAAATTTGTGCTGCCAGTGACTGTTTTACAAGTATGTATTTACTAACACATGCACATACATTTAATATTAAATCACTTTTAAATCACTTTTTGCCCAGAAGGTAGGATTTTAGCACCCAACTGTTGCAAGGGATTTTTGGGGTTTTGTTGGTGGTTTTTTCCTGGCAAAATGCAATTTGACATCAAACTCAGATATGTCTACAAAAATGCAGATATTCAGATGTGGAAACGACTGAAATGAACACTACCTGGGCACTTAACTCATGATCTGTTGCAATTAGAACTTGTCAGTGGTCCCTCTCCTGAACTGGCTATTCACATCAGAGACCAGACCTACCACCTATCTTGCAGTTTTTAATGTAACCTTTTCATGCAAAGGGTCAGTTTTCGTTGAAGTTGAGATGGGTTAGAGAAAATAAGGCGCTCACTGAAAAAGTAGATCATTTAAATATTGGGGGTGGGGTGGATTTTACATCCTTGGTAACTGCAGAATTTTGAGTGTTTGTTGCTTAATCGTATTCTTAGTTGGAAAGTAGAATCCTGAACTGACTGGGGGAGATGTCAAAATGTCTTTTGGGGCTGTGTATCAAGGAGCATGATGATGGCAGCTTGTTGGATGGCAGAGATCTTGCCTCGACAAACCACCAAGGACATGTCTCCCCTCAACTGCCACAAACCTGGTCAGTGAGGCAATGCTCTTCTGTGGTATAAAACTCTACCAGACTTTAAGTACAATTTTATAAGAGATCAGCAAGTTGATGACTCTGAGCAGAGAAACTTTTACGTATATATGATACCATTACTGCTTATTGCCAATTTTTCAAGGATATCCTTTTCTGAACATCTCTATCCTTGGTTTTGGTAGTGTTCCAGAGTTCAACAAGTGCAATGCACTCTATTTCACCCAGAAAAATATTGAACCCCCCTGTTTTATATTGCATTTTATCTCTATTTAAAACTAATTTTTTCTTTTGTCTTGGGCCTTGAGTTGTTTAGTTTAATACTTTCTTGTAAATCAGGATCATTGCTAGAATTTTTTATGTCTTCCAGATATATTCTTCACCTTAAGTTACAGACTTTCTGTCTGTAACTTCACAGTAAGTTCATAAAATAAATCTGTTAGAAATTGTTGAGTAATGCCTTCAGAAGAGTAAGGGACAGAATAAGGAGGGCACTTAGATATTAAGACTGTTTTAAAAACAAAAGTATCCCTAATGATGAAAAAATTCAGGGGGAAACACGCATTCAAAATATTTCTAAAATATGTTCTTCAGTAACTGCCATGAAATGACTTTACAGAACTTGAAGATGGATCAGAAATAATTTTCATGTGTGTCAAGAATTTTTTACATTTCTGAACTTTCTTCTCTCTGAAAAAAGGTAAAAATATCAATTATTTTATAAATGAAGGTCAGGGGAAAGGTAAACTTAAATACTTAATATCAGTAATTATGAAATATTTAATTTTTATTTGTTTTTCTACATATTTATATTAGCCTTGGGGGAAGAAAAACAATTTTTGAACATTGAAACAGATCTTTTTCATCTTGAAAATATCTAAAAGGAATATTTCAGCAATTTCAGAACAGTCTCTGCTTTTTAAAATGACAAATGTATTGACCCATTTCCTTGCAAATAACTTGGCTTTTCATGAGCCAGCCTTTTCTGAGGGGACAGTTGTCTAAAATGTTTCCTACTAACTGTATCATGAAACAAACTTATATTTTGTACTTCATTAGTCTTTGTGCATGTGGTTTTGTACTATGAATAAATTATCAGTTTAGGCCTTGTGTTTTCTTCTTCTTCCTTCTTAGAGAGAATATAGTAGACGATAGCAGAAATATTTGGAAAATCTATCTCAAAGGCTTTGGTTGTGGATAAGCCTTATTTACTTGGGTAAATAAAACCACTGAAACCACCCAATGTTGGGTGCTGAGCGGCTTACTCGAGGACAGTATGTGTTCCACCATTATAAATACACCTTAAATGAGACCTGCACACAGGTTGTCACACTGCAGAGAAGCTTGAGCACAGCCATGCAGCGAGCTGTTGCCCTGAACTTCCATCTCTTTTAGGTTTTTGCCTAGTCCCTGGGAAACCTGTGCAGTACACATCTGTGGGCAGTGTTACCTACTGCAGTGTGACTAGCAGCAAGACAGAGTCCTTGGGCAACCAAAGGTGGTCTCCATGGAGGCCCCATGTCCTAGATCCAATTGCATGACTCTAGTAACTTGCCTTCTCCCAGCATGAGTCCCCCATTTGCCTGGGCTGAAATCCCTTGGTACCTTTGCTGGTTGCTAATAGCATGCTGTTGAAATGTTTCAGCATTGTTTAAGGAAGGCTTAAAGACACAGTTCCTAAAAGGGTTCTCATTCAAACTGATGATGCCATTGCTTTTTAAATTTCTTATGAAGGAGTATCTGCTCTCAGCCAGAAGTGTGGGCACTGTGCCTTCTATTCCTGTGCAGGACTGTCAGCTGTGGCAGTAGCACTGAAGATGAATATCCCCTCCTCACCTGTTTTCTGAGACCATTTCTAAATTTTTTGCTAAAAAAGGTCATTCAGAATTAAGATTATTTCTGATCAGTGCTGATTCAACTACTAGAGTCACTGAAAAGCAAATATGTTCTGAGTATTTATTCTTTGCATCTTTCTGTGATGTAACTAAGGGAGATTTTCATTTTGAGATATCCAACCTCTTGTTAGAGCTGGCTTCCAAGTTTAGATAATTAAAGGGATATTATATATCTCTGAGAAATAACATTTAGCCATTTAGCCATTTAGGAACAGGGCATGAGTTCCTCTCTCTGCCAGCAGTTCAGCTTAAATGCACATCTGCACAGTGAGTGGAATTACTGTTGGCAGACACTCCTGCTTAGTTGTGAGCAGGCAGTATCCTTCTTCGGGCACTGTACTGCAAGCAAGTGGGACAGTACAATGACAGTAATCACAGGTCTTGAAGATCTGATTTACAGGGAAAGTTGGCATGAAGTGGAATCATTAGTCAAACCTGTTAGGAACGACAAGAATAACTGGTGCTTCCTTGCAGCAGTGTGGGGTACTAGATGATCCCTTGTGTTTTCTTCAGCCTATCTTCCTGTTTCATCCAATATTTCCCTCATTCTCCTCCTACCTCACCCCCATCCACACAGTATTTTACCATTTCAGGGAAAATTTGTGTGCAGACCTTCTTGTTATTAGTGGGTCAGAAAAAAATTAACTTCTTTCATTAGGATCCTTTTTCATGTCTGGCAAACTGATTTGTAAGACAAGAGCCACTTTAATGGGTGACATTTGGAAAAGAAGTCTCTTCAGCCTTCGTCATGCTTTTTGCAGTTGTATTTCCTGGTGCAGTGCCTGAATACCTGCATTGTTTTCTGAAATGAGGAGGAGCAACCCTCCTGGAGCTCTTGGTCCAGAAGCAAATTCTCTGTGCTGAGGAGCAAATTCTCTGCACTCTGTTTTCTCTCCATCCACGGGTCCCTTGTCCTCAGAGACCTCTGAAATGCACCACTAAAAATTCAATGGGAATGCTCCACTTCAGTAAGACTTAAATAAAGGGGAGTACTTACTGGTACACTGTGGATAGATTTGGTGGAGCAGGGGTGGGGGGGGGGGTTGGGGGGGGGGGGTGGAGGGCGGAGAAAAAGAAAAATCCCACTAACCTGAAATGAAAAACCCTAACAAATCATAAGTTATTTCACTTTCAGGATGTCAGGTTCCTAAATGGCTAAGAAAGTGCCTGTGGGGAGATCTCATACTTACAGGATAGATGAAGATAAGTTGGGGGTTTGAGCATTGTGGTAATTGTGTTTGGATTTTACTTTAGCCTTTTCTTACCACTAACAGAAACAGATGTGTACAATACTGAGAATGTGTGTCAAATGCTAAACAAATCCTTTTGCACGTACAAAAGATGAGTACATGGAGTCCTGTTTTGCCAATAGATTCTGTAACATACAATGAATAGCTTGGAGAACATGCAAATGCCAACCTCTTGATAACAAATAGTAAACTGCAAAATCATGTTATGCTAGCTAGAGCTGCAGTAGACTACTGTATCTTCCTTTAAAAGATGCTGGATATTGGACATTGACAAATGCATCATATGCCATCAAAGTTGTGTAGTTAGATAGGTCATTTCTTGTCAAAAGTGTTCAAAGTAATGCTCTGATTCCTTTGATGTGAAGCTGGGGAATTTGTAGGGCAGAATGTATTGCATAACATGGTGAAAAGCTCCTATGTGTTTCCTCCTGAGAAACTGGGTATCTTAACTCATGAAACACTGACCATTTGCCTCAGCACTCTACAAGACAAACTTACAGTCCCTGTCTGCCAAGAAGCTCTTGAAGTGGACAGTAAACACAGAGTGTAAACAAAATACACCAGGACATCCAAAACAAGTGTTTGAGCAAATGGAAAACATCAACAAAAATAGATGGAGTAAGGGAGCAGAAGGCTTGTTAGAGATGTTTGTTGTCTTTGAAGAAAATGAAGAAAATTCCAGTTTGTATATGAGTAAAAAAGGACCGTAAAATCCAACTGGGTGGAGCACACGAAAGAAAGTGCTAGAGTAAAACGAGAATATAATATGTGATGGAGTAAAAACCATGTGGTATGAAAATATTGCAAGGATGTGGGCAAGCTAAGGATTCTAGAGACCAAATTTAGGTAGAAGCAGGTTTCCGTGATACATACAAAAATACTAGGAACTGTGAAGATATTGAGTAGAAGGTATGCACTAAAATCATGCTTATTAAATAGTTTTCAAAGACAAACTCTGTACAGTTAAGAATGCATCTAGATAGCATTAAAAGATGGCCAACTAATCACCATGGTTCCTGGTTCACAGTTGAAGGCAAGTTTGGTAAAATTGATCTAGCTGTAAATACATAGTAGTATCACAGTATATATGACAGTATATGTCAACGAGAATCTTGGAAAAGGGATTTTCTCTTCAGTGACTGCTTATTTTTAAGCAGTGTCCTGAGTGGACTTTGAAAATTCATTCTTTTTATCTTTTCTCAGCTAGACAAGTTCCTGTTTCCTTGGGTTTGTGTAAAAAAGAAAAAAAAAAAAGAAAACAAACAAACAAATGCAAACCTTTTCCTGTATTAGAAACGGACAAACTTCTCTTTCTGCAGCAGTTATTCCATCCACCTTTAAATTGTAGAGGAGAGCACAGTTGCGTATTTCCTTCCATAAACTGTTTACCAGCCACAGTCCCCTCATTTTTTTCCAGGAGTACCTTCAGCTTTTTTCTGCTGAATTCAACACATTTATTTAATTCCCCTACCCCAACCCCTTCCCCCAGGTTTTAGACAGTGCATTTGATGTTGTCTGTACCGTGATCTTTTCGGTGTGTGGTTGTTCTGCTGAGGTGCTGAAGAAATCTATTTGAACAACTAAGAGATGATAAAAGAGGTCAAAATAATGATAGGGCCAATGTAGGAATTAAGTAGTATCTGGCCTTTCTGCCACCCTTCCATGCTGGGCTTGTATTTCACTCAAAGTATTATTCATCTTTTGAGCACAACACAACTGGGTTGGGATTTTTTTATGTGGTAAACAGTTATTTTCATATTCCTTTTAAAAATTAAGAAACGGATGAGAGGAATCATCATTGTGAAAAATCCCACAGAAGATCAGTATCAGAGGAATCAGATTTTAGAAATGTGAGCTTGCAGTGGGAATTGAATGAAACTCCACAAGAGTATCTCTACAATAGATGTCAGACTTGTGATGAGACTGTGGAAATTGAGGAGCGCAAGAGGAAACAAATAGGGGTCTGTTGTGTCCTGAAGTTATGAAAAAGGGAGGAGGAAGGGATATCACAAGGAGGTGGATTATCCTAGGTAAGATTTCAAAGTTTTCAGAGCATACCCAAATCAAATCTCTGTAGTATCTGACATTTTGCCTGTTACAAACACGTGCAGTGTTCCAGGTAAGAACTGTATGATGTCAAACCTGTTTTAAGCTGAAATAATTTGGTAGAATGTGTTCATGAGTAATGAGCCTGTATGCAGTGAGGAATCTCTGATGCAGTCCCCAAAGTGAATTGCAGTTTTATGGTTGCATGGGAGACTGTCGATGCATAGCTATCAGATCAGAATAATTTATGACTGAAATTAGAAGTGAGACTGCTGCTTTACTCCACATATGAGGTGGCATTTCTGGAAAAAAAAAATCAAATTAAATTTTTGGTGCTAAGAACACCAAATGTGCTTTTTTCCCTAATTTTCAAGTTAAATGTCAGTATTGCTTGCATGTAAACAATTTTTAAAGTGTTTTGGAGTGAATCACATATCATCGCACAGAGCATCTTGTAGCCAGGCTGAAGTCACTTTTTTGGGAACTGAGGCACAACTGAGAACAGAAAAACCCAGCTTTTGGTGGGAAATATACAAAATACTTGAAGAAAGGTTTGCAAAACAGAAAGGTAAAACGACCTTTGCGAAAAGGAGGCATCAGAGCCCCTTATCCTAGAATCACAGTATTAGTCCAGTAGTTTTATGTTTATTTTCCAGTCATTTACACTTCTTTCTGTTTTTCTTCTTGATAACTATAGATATTCAAAGCCTTGCAGTTAAAGCACAAAAACAGGCACTGAGTTTCTTTTTCTGTAGCCACTGATCTCTTCTCAGCAGTTTAATATGATATCACAAAAGTTAGCAAAATGGACAAGTTCACGTGCACCATACCCTGGTGGAAAATATACCAGACTAAAGTTCAAAGGATTTATTTCCAACATGTTACTTGAAGAAGAAGTTAGAAAGGCACAGCGGTCTTGTTTTACAGATGTTTTTTTCATTTATTTGGCTCCATTCATGGTGAAACACTTGAGTCTTTACCTTTGAGAACACCAAAGTGATGACAAAGTGATTTTCACCACCTTATTAACAGCATGCAAACAAAAATGCTAACTGAAGTTCAAATGGATTTCAGCCTGAAATTAATTCGGTTTTGAAATAAAAGCATTCTGTGTGGATTTCCCATGGTGTTTTTACAATGAGACTTTTTTTTCTGTTTTTCTCTGTCACATAATAGTTTAGCTACTGCACTTTCTTCTGCATTTTTCCTTAGCACTCTTCCTTCAGAAAGACAGGCTGCTCAATATGCTGCAATATAAGCCTGTCGCAATAGGAATCTGCACAGGTATCACATGTGGGTTACTTTCCATTGGCTGCCTCTTCATTTTGAACTCCAGTTGGAAAGTTGCTTTTCTGGATTTTGAAACTCTCCAGTAGTCACTGTAATACCACTTTGGGGCATCTTGGTTTTGTCCCGGTGTCACTTCTGCTTTCATCCTTGTCAGTTCTGCTCAACACCTTCTTGTCACTCATTGCCACCTCTTGTTGGAAACATGGGGTAAACTTTGCATCACATGTTCAGTTGGACACTTGTCTGTTTGTTTACTAGCCTTTGGTCTTTGTTTTGTAAAGCTTTTGCTAATAGCATTTATGAGGCGTAGTGGTGGGCTGTTTAGTGGGGGGTTTTTAAATAAGACATGGCATCATGTTATAAGGTTCTTCTGTTCAATTAAGATATTACAAGTTTATACAGGTGATTCAATATATCCTTGTGTGTTTCCTTACAGTGCAGTGCTTCAGCTCGGCTAGGTTTGCCTTTACCCATGCAGCACAGTATTTTCTAACAGATTGTGTTAATTTCTTACTCTTACAGTTCAGTCATAGCTGCTGAAGAATGTCGTATAGTTTCTAGGGTAGAGATAAAACCCATTTACTGTGCCTTCAGTGCAGGCAGATGGAAGTATAAATCAATAATCATTCATTGGAATCCTTTGATTTGTGGTACAGTTCTCAAGCATCCATTCTTGAAGACTTTGGGAGCCATGTCTGTCATCTAATGCAAAAAGACAATTCAGAAAAAAAGGCAATTGGAATTTTCCTCTGGAAAAGCCCTTCTCTCTCTCCATTGATGGTCATGGAAACTTCTTAACTGTGGTAAGTTAGGTACCAGAAGTCAAGCAACAAGAAAATCATGGCCCTTTGTTTTGAGCTCTTATATTGTGATTTATTAAGCTTAAGGAAAATTAGAGGAGAATTCTCATAATTGGTCTGAAGCAAAGTTGAAGCAAAATTCCCACCTCACTCTCTTCTCCAAGGTTGGAAGTAGTGCCCAGTCGTCTTATGCTTTGTAATCTGCATCACTTCTTGCATTATGGATAACGCTACGTGACTCCACACAATGATCCTTCTCCTGTATTTTAAGTTGGGAAGAACAAGTTCTGTGTCACAGAGACCATGTTGCCCTATGATATTTGCTGAAAGTTTGTACATTGCAAAAGTCTCACTGTATCTGGAGATGAATTTTTAGTCAGTTTTATTCCTAGAGATCATCTCATTATAGCTTTTATTATAAATTTAAGTAAATGTCAATATATCTGAAGGAAGAAGCTAAATACAGAAGTTGTCTGGTGCCTTTATACTGTACAGTGCTCATCATAGGCAGAATGCAAAAGCTGCCATTTTTGTGGGAGTTTGTTTAAAAGAATAATCTGAGCATTTAAAATAAGCAAGTTGAGAAGGAGATTGTACTCAGAGGATTGTCCTTTGCTCCTCACACAGTACTTAAAGTTCATTCCTGCTTTTTTTCTGCTCATGATGGATACACAAACCATATCCTGCAAAGCCTACTGTAATGCATTATTCTAAATGACAGTCAGTCAGCTAATATATGAAGAAATCTATTGCGTATCAGAGAGTAGGACTGGAGGTTAGAAACAGATACGGACTGAAATGCCCTTGTGTTGCTGAAGAATGGCATTTCACAGCAAGGTGGCCTCGTCAGAAGCTGTGAGCACAAATATTTACAGTATCTTTAGACAGCATCTCTCTCTAGGCCCAAAGAATCTCTGTTTCTTTGAAACAAGCTGTCATATTACTTGAAAAGAATTGTATGGTATTACATCGCTGTGATATGAAAATTTATTTAAAGAAGCAATTTTTCATTAGGTCTGCAGGTGGAAGGTGAAGCCAAACAAAATTCTGACAGGTGCAGGTTGAGGTAAATACTGTGTTATAAACTACAGTTGCAAAATGATAAAGCAAAACATGTAAAACTGTAGAAGTAGCAGGTAAATTATATTCTCTGAAGATCATTGAGCCAGTGAGCTCTGGACATATATTGCTTCAGCAGTGCTTCCTTGATTTTGTCTCATAAAAATCAGTGGCTTTAAGTTTATTTGAAACAATGGATAGCCTGAGCTTATTATATGGACTGTGCATTGGAAGTAAAATCATCCAGCATTTTGGGAATCGGATTTTTTACATTGCAGCATCATGCTTTGTAAGATGACTTTCAAGTTGTGCTGCACTTGTACTCACAGTCACAATAACTGCCCGACAGGGTAGTAGATAGTACTTGTAGCTATATGTTCTAAGTTTTAGTAAATCACAGAATCACAGACTGGTTTGGGTTAGAAGTGACCTTCAAGTACACCTAGTTCCAACCCTCCTGCCATGGGCAGGGACACCTTTCATTAGACCAGGTTGCCCGAAACCCCAACCTGGTCTTGAACACTGCCAGGGAGGGGGCAGCCACTGTGGCCAACCTGTTCCAGTACCTCACCACCCTCTCAAGGAAGAAATCCTGTAGCAATAATGAAAACTGATCTGCTCTTTCATGGCTAAACGTGGTTGTGGGGATTTCTGTATGTTCAGAAGTATTGGCTTCACAAGCAACCATGTGGTTTTAATTCAGCAGTCTTAATTACAGGAAATTTAATGATAATGAATAGTAATGAAGAATAAAATAAAAAGGGAAAAAAGACAAAAGAGAACTTAGTTTCCATCCAAAGGAAAGAAGCATTTTGGTAATAAATTGGTGCCTTTACATAGGAAAATTCATTTGTTGTACTTAGAGAATATATGCTAAGTGATAGCAGTTGTCCTTCATTTTTGCTTTCATTTCTTCTTCGGTTTCTCTTTTATGGCTACAAATATATATTTAATGATTAGGAAAATGTTATGTTAATGAGAGATCCTGAACATGAAGGCAAATGGTATCTTGAGAGTTTTGTAATAGGATATCAGATTTTGTCACTGCCATAATGCCAGTAACAAACTTTGGCCAAACTTTGGCCCTTTTGAGCAAGAGCAATAAGCAAAAGTCTGAGTCAGAGCCTGTGGCAAACAGAGGAAAGCTGCCTGCTTGGTTCACCTTGGTGGAGGCCTGAAGCCTTCTTCTGACAGCTGCTCAGTTGCCCGTGTTTAGGTTGAAATGTTTGTAGTCCCTGTGTATCATAGAGGAGTCCAGCCACGGCAGCTGTCTACCTTATGCAGTAGACTATCTGATGGCTGAACAGGTGGAAAGGTACATAGTCTTTGCTATGTTTCCTTTTGTTTTCCAGAGGTTCTAGAAAGGCAGTTTGGAGTGGTTGCTGCTGCTGCTGTGCCCTCTGCTTTAACTTTCAGTAAATAAGGCTCCAGTTTCCCAGTTTTGTGAGACATCAAAGAATGAGACAACCAAGAAAAAAATGTTCAGGATTTGGCACCAAATTAAACATAAGGATGATAAAGTGTAGGTCCTAAGCCTGGAAAGCTGGCCAGTTAAAATACCAAATGATCCAGTTACAAATAAAAGACAAATTCATATTACTGTGGGGGAACTGTTGAGGTCATTTGTTCATGGTGATTCATCGAGTAAAGGAGTTTAATGGCCAGCAGCAGCTTACATTAGACAGATTTCATTCAAAATTATTTTTGATGTAGACTATAATCAATTAACTATCATGTTCCTCATGTCAAATGTTATAGCTGAATTAATAGCTTTACCTAAGTCTGTTGGTAGATTTATTTATAAGCTACATATCATAGCAATGTACGTAGATTTATGGTATTATAAAACGGTGCTCTGCTTAGTGAAGCAGCTTGTCTGGTAAACATTCTCTTGCATATAGAATCAATCAAATTTCAAAAATACAAATTTGCAAAAACCTGCAAATACCAAATAATGCCTGACAATTGCATTCTTCATTTTCCACACTTTTTTTAAAGATATGTATTGAATTAGTTTTGAAACTGGCTGAAACTTCCTTTTAAGTTAAGAGTAATTATACTTTCAATTTAAGAGGTGTTTGTTCATAGGCCTTCTTATGAAAAGTTCAGTAGTGGCAAAGATACAGTTAGAAGCTTAAAATGTTTATTTACTTTTTACTCTCGATGCAGTAAAATTTTAAAACCTATTTTGTAGTCCACAGAATTGTTAAAAGAACAAACAAAAATCTAAAGAGGTGTCTTTTCATACCCGTAATGCCTTAGAGGTTTTTTTTTTAAATCTCAGTGCTTAATTTCCTTGGAAATGTTAAAAAAATTAGATCTAATATTTTTAAACCCTGAGGATCTACACTGAATCTCACCCAGCCATTTCTTTTTTCTCTGTATGTGCTTATGGGCAAAGATAGGGACACGAAGATAGTAAGGCATTCTGCCATCTTTTCTTTAAGTTAGTATGCCTTGATTAATTCCCTTATTTGGTTGTTCTTGGTGTCATGCCCTCAACTAAATGCTAAAAATTTGGGAAGGCACATTTGTCATCTAACCAACTTCGGCCATTTCGATTTCTTATGTTTAAGTAGGACACACTGTGTGTATGACATACATACAAACCTGGTGCAATGCAGTACAGAAGATGGAGCCAGACTCTTCTTGGTGGTAATTCAGTGACATGATGAGAGGTGATACCACTTTAAAAAAATTTTCAAACCCTCAACTTTCTACTGTGGGGATTGGTCAGCGCTGAAACAGGCTGCCCAGAGAGGAAGTGGAGTCTCCATCCCTGGAGATGTTTGTTTAAAACCCAGCTGGACATGGCCTTGAGCAGCCTACTCGGAGCAGAGTTGGCCCGGCAATCTCCAGAGGTGCCTTCCTGCCTCAGTATTCTGAGTGAGTCTGGAATATAGTCCTGGCCAATGTAAGAACATTGAAATCGTAGGTTATCTTAAACTAACAATCTTATGGAAACGCAACTTAAACAGATACAGAAATTGTGGTATTTGCACTTCTGTGTTGTAAAATATATATCTAATATGTATTTAGGGTAGTATTTAAAACCTCTCTTAAGCTAGAAGTTGGTAACTCTGTTACTAAATTAAAAACCAAAGAATATTTTTATTGTCATCATAAAACAGGATTCTGAAAGGTAAAATTGTAGAAGTTGAAAAAGCAGAAAACTCACCACGGTAATACTGCATTTAAAAATATATCCTGGAGGCAGACATTAACTAGCTGAAAAATATGTAAATCGGGAGCTTTTAAAGTGCTGAGTTGCACAAATGATTCATAAGAGCGCTGGAAGTTGACTTGCCATACTTTGTGTGCGTGTGTGTGTGTGTGTGTGTCTTCTCCTAAAAGCCTTTGCCCCCCTTGAAGCTGCCCTGGTCTTTCAAGAGCTTCGGCCCCCGATTCTGAAAACTCTACAGTGCGTATTTACACACGTCTCAGTCAGCTGAAGTCTTTGGTGGGCTCGAGCCTGCAGTACAGGGATGTTGCTAACATGTGTATGTCTCGTACTGTGCCAGTACTCAGAGGCTGAGCCTAGAGCCCCTCACTGTGCCAGGTGCCACACTGCACGCAGCAGGAGACCGTGCCAGCCCAGGGAGCCTCTCCCAGGCACACTGTCGGGGGGAGCTGCACAATGGTCTCCATGTCTGGTATCGACATCCTCTACCTTCCCCACGGCTTTCTAAGGGGCTTTTTGGGGGATACTGTTCCTTGGTTTAATTATGATTTTATAGGGAAACAGTTCTTGAGAGTAAAAGGGAGACAGAAAGAGGACAATAGATTAAGGAAGTGGTGGTATGGCAACATTTGGAACATCAGAAGGAGCAGGTGGAGAAGTGTGGCTGATGTCTAACATTTGGACAGTATGTTTGCATGCCAAAAACCTGTTTTTAAAAAGATTACACTTGCAGTAGTTGGAGAGTTGCAAAAAGTAAAGCTTTTGTCTTTTTTTTCTTTCTTTTTTTTTTTGTTTGTTTGTTTGCAGGCTGTATATTGCAATGGTTTTGTGAGGAGATGTGGCTTCTAAAGCTGTGCCCTTTTGGCTGCATCATTGCCTAATGTCCTCTTCAGTAAACAAAGAAAAATAAATTTATAAGCAGTTCTTTTACCTTTAAATTAGTGTTGCATTTTTAGTATTTGTTTGTTTACCTTTGGAAAAAAAAGTAATTTTATTTCTTCCCCTCCCCCCCGAATGGTAGTTTAAAACAATAAACTGAAACTTTGAATAACATGCACGGACATGCTTTAATATATTCATGAGTGATCAAAATACAGTACAGAAATCACATATGCTGCTCTGCTGCAACTTTCAAGGTTCAATCCATCATTCTGGAACCCAGGGGGCCGAGATTTGACATCCTGCCTAGAAACCATACTTCAGATTGGCTGGAACTGTGCCATCTTATGTTCAGGTTAAAAGAGCAGCTGTAATTTGTCTGGGTAGCACTTTAACTATGCACAGCAAATCATAAAACCCATTTTCAGTAATAAACTTGAAGATAAAATAGGTCCATTTGCTTCATTTCCTGATCCATACAAGATTTTCATCATTTTGATACAATACCTCTTGGAGTTTGATCTTATAATGATGTAGATTTCTGTAACAATCTTTCTCAGATTAGCAGTTTTATTCAGCATACATATATACTATGTAGGAGATTTCTTTCTGGCATTTAGTGGAAGTCTTTTTCTATTGTTCTTTGAAACTGAAAACATGAGAATAATTTCATAGTAGGAGTTAAGTTTATATGTGATTGCCACAATAAATAAAACCTGATTGTAGTCTTTTTCAATTGTAAATACCAGATGTGAAAACACTCTATCCTCCTCCCCACCCCCACCCCTGTCCCCTTTATGTCTTAGTATTGCTTGCTTGCATAGGAGTAGCAAATGCAAATATTTCCAGCAACTCGATGAAGATGTTTCAGGAATATATAAAAATAGTATTTTTATTTATGGGTTTGGGTTGTAATGATTTTGAGGGTTGGACCCGATGATCTCTTGAGGTCCCCTCCAACCCCTGCAATTCTATGATTCTGTGATATATCAACCTTTTGTGTACACCTTTGTTTTCAAGCATGGCTTTGAGCAGCACGGTCCGACATAACTTGGGGAGATAAATTTTCTGTGTGACTTAGTAACCCAAGGGAGCTCCTAGGAGGCACTTTCCCCAAGGGAATGTGCTGGTAAGTCCAGCAGTGGGCAGCCAGACCAGAGGCAGCCATCTTCACCTCTACATGGAGTCTGTGGGCTTTATTTCACCTCCTTTTGGATGTCTCACGATTTGGGATCCAGCATTGGCTTTCCTCTGATGTGAGTCTGCAGAACCTTTGTCTGAATTCATGCCCGCACGCTGTAAGGAACAGCGTAGAACGGCGTTCTAGCTCGGCACACATTTAGAGGCTTGGCCATTCAGTAGCCTAGCCAGCCCCCCCGAGCCCTTGGTGCATTTCCTTCAGGGGCTTCCTGCTGAGTGACACATCTCTGTCTGATTTTTTTTCACGGAGCCATTTCTCTGTCCACGTTTCTACCAGCACCTCTCTCTTTCAGCTCCACAGGCCTGTCCTTTTTCGGCATGTTTTCAACTCTGAAAGTCTGCTGAGCTAACAGGAAAGCCCTGTGCCACTCTCCCTTGCTCCTGCCCACCATTTCTGAGTTGAGGAGTTACATTCACGAGATCCATGTTGTGCCCTGGGTATCACTGCTGTAGCTAGCACAAGGGAAGGTTCTCTCTCTTACCCTTTCCTCAGTACCAGGGGATTTTTACACTGTTGGCAAGACAGCTTGTCTGTGTTATTATATTGTTGTAGCTCAGCCCACCCTACTGAAAATACGTTCTTTCGAGATGTTTGTTTACTTTAAATGATTTAGCCCTTTGAAAATGCCTCTGGATAAAGCATTTATGGGAGTAGAGTATACTCTTGTTAGACGTGTACTTTACTGGGGTAGCCTAGGTAGGGAAAATGAAATACGTTTATATTCCGTCTTCCCCTACCCTATTTAAGTGAGGGCAGGCTGCAGGGTAGCATTGTGCGTCTTGGTGGCCACACAGGCACTTTGTATTCACTGGAGACTTGGAGGTACGACAGCTGCATATAAATATGCATAGTTGGAGAGATTCATGATTATGCCTCGTTCTAGGGCTGATTGGCTGTACTGCTGCCACTGCAAATCAATGAGCGTTTTCCTCATCTATCAGCTGCTTGCTTGCTTGAAAGCAGACAAAATGGTTAAAACACCAACAGCCCACAGAGGGCTCCTGAGTGAGTGAGACTTGTTTGCTACAGCACTCAAAACATTTCCCTGAATCTACAGTAGCTCTCACTAGATGAATTTAGCACTCAGCAGATTAATTTAGCTCTCAGTGTGCCGGATTTAGAAAGGAAAAACTAATATAGATGAATACATTCTGTTCAGCCAGCATATTTTGTTTTGCAACAATACACATGTCTTATTTGAACTGCAATCTGGTTGGAAAGCATTTTGTGAGTGGTGCATTGGTCATAAAAATGAGTCATGCTTGCTCATTTTTTAAAAAGCTCTCATCTAGTGCAGATTAAGGAAGAAAGTATTGAGCAATCCACTGGAGAAAGCATTGGAATTTTAGCCATCTCACAGCTTTGGTCAGTTTTTTAAGGTAGCCTTTGACATTGTGTTGCAAAAAACCAGCAGCTGCTTTTCACTTAGCTACCTGCACAGCCTTCTAGGTGAGGTGTGCCACCCTCCTCATGGTTACTGTGCCTCATGTGCAGGGCTTCCCTGAAAGGATTTGCAGGCTGGAAGCTGAAGGAGGAAAATTTCAGGATACAAAAGCCCATTGTTTTATGACTTTAGTATAAGCTTTAGCTTTCTCCCTTAACCTGGAAAATATCACAAGGAAAGTGGGACTTGATTGCTGTGTGTGATAGCAGAGTGATTAGCTTGCTTGTGGTAGCAGCAATGCTTATTATTTCAGGAGCTGGGAAACCGAATGAAAAGGTAAAGATATAAAGTACAGATAATCAAACTCTAGGAGCTGAGGAGATCATTTAACTGCCTTTATTTAAACGTAAAATGTTCAGGGAAATGAAAAATGCTGTGAAATGACAGGCTGGCTTTCTAAAGCAGTATCCTCAGTAAATGAGTCTCTCATATGAAAGACTAACTCCCAACACATCTTCCAGAGCACTTCTTGATAAAGTATTTCCACTACCAGCAACGGGATGATTGTTATAAAACATTCTTTCGGTCTCTTAACATTAGGTTTTTTTAAAAGCATAAAGAATGGGTTGAAGAGCAAATAGCTCCTTTCAATTGAGTCGATGCTGTACAGTGCAGATCTAATTTACTCAGGAGCTCAGCTGCTACACTGATGGGTGCTTTATAGTAGTGATTCCCAATCCTATTTAATCAAAGGACTACTGAGCCTTTTGGAGAGCACAAAAAAACCAAAGACCTTCTTCTGCAGTGATAGCACAGTGGTTTTCATTGACCAATAGATAAAAATGAAGCAAAACTTTTGATGCTCTTTTATGAGGTTTGTTTTCCGCACTCACTTGTGCAGGGAACTGTGTATGTTGTCTCTTTTTCCGTTTTTAAATCCTACAATATTTTTGGAGATTATCTTGTAATATCTTACAGGCTGCCAGCAGCTTTCAGTCAGTAGTTCGAGGACTGCTGCTACGAAGACCACAGAAGGCTGGAGGCCTGGTTCATATGTTTGCAAGGAGTCTTGCACATCAAACCATAAAGCAGTCTGTGCACAGTTGCCCTTTTTTTTCTTCTTGTTGCTTTTAGTAAGAGACTGTGAAGTGGAAATCTCCCAGGCATCATGTGGGATTTTGTCTGTTCTCCTGTGTAGAGGATAAGGCACAGTGGTGCGGCCGGAGGGGCACTGCGGGGAGGCAGTGGTGACTCACCATCCCTTCTGGCTCCTCTTTTCCTGGAGAGGTGGGAATTTGTTATGAGTAAATCTTCTTGCTGGAAGAGGAGAGCAAACCAGTGCTGTTCTGCATGAACTCAGGGGGCAGCTGGCCAGGGCATGGAGGCAATGGAGCCAGCACTGTGTTTGCTCATGGCCCACATGCTCAGAAGAGCAGTAGTTCGTGGTGCATGCGTATCTGTGCATGCAAAGAATATGAGCCACATCTCTTCCCCACCTCCACTGGGTGTTTGGCTGCCTTGGCTTGGGGCATGAATGCCCGGTGTTGAAAAGAGGTATGAGAAACCTCAGCAGTGTTCACCCTCCCCTTCAAAGCTGCATTTCAGCCCTAGCCCTGACACACCACACCCTTGCCCAGCCTGGGCCCTGCTGAGCCATCCACCAACCTGACACCTTCTCATCCCATCTTGGACACTGCTCTCCCAGCCTGGCCCAGGGCCTGCGGTGGTGACTAGGAATGGCTGGCCATTGCCAGCCCTGGTCACAATACTGAGCTTGGCCCAGCTCATCTTGCTGACAGCTGTGGGAAGGGGCTTTAGAGGGCAGGCACCACACTGCCCTGTGGCCCTGTGGCCCCAGCCCTGCCTCTGCAGTCCCACATTCCCCTCAGGGCAGGGACTGAGATGCAGGAGATGATTCTTTGTTGTAGCCCTGAGCAACATTTGAGCCATACTGGAAGCAAGGTGAGGTTTCTGCTGACTGAGATTGATCTCTTTATTTTGCTAGTTTTGAGTCAGCCAGTCTTTTCCTTGGCTATGTTAAGATGGTGTTGTATAGCCTGGGAAAGCAAATGCTAACTTACAAAGAATGAAGTTCTACTGCTAGAAGGCCTTTGTGGATGTTGCAAGATTGAGTATCCTAGAGCATCGGCCTCTACAAATATATTTGGTAATGGCGTTTTTTTGGTAGATAATCTTAACTTTTAGTAGCCTAAGCTTTTGACCTTGCAAAAGGAAACCCATCTTCAGTGTTTTCTCCACTGCCGTGGGAGGACACCTCAGCATCCTGCTGCTGCTGCTGCTGTGAATCCTTACCTTCTACAGCCTGCCTCATTCATCTCCTCCTCCTTTCAAGGTTTCATTGCATTCTTGGCAACAGCTACAGAGGAAATTAAAGGCTTTATTTCCAGACTAGCTTCAGATGTCACAAATATGGAGGCCAGTTTCTGAAAATCTAGTTCTATAAACTTCAGTGTTTATTGTTTTCTGTGCTTCCTTGCCAAGATCTTCTCCCTGCTGTGGCAAAATACTGCCATCTGTAAAATATATCAGGCTAAGTGTTAGCGTGTTGGTACTTGTGAATGCCATACATTCATTCATGGTCTTGTTATGGTTTAAGATAGTGCCAAACTTCATGGCATGCAGGGCCTTGTTTTGAGTGTCTCTTTTTTCCTTTCAATTCACTGTGGCCCAGTTTAAAAGTTCTGGCTTGGGACACATCCATAAGATGGGGAAATTTAATCTCAGTGTATTCTTATATATAAATGGACGTCGTGGCTGTAATGTATGCGTGGGAACAAGGGATAATTTTTATTGGTAGAATTGACATGGTTGTACATTGTAACAATATAGTATGTCCATGGCAGTATAGCAGAAGTGCTCCTATAACTTCTTATATATCATATTTGTCATTATAAGATTTACAGAAGTTAATTTGATCTCAAAACTTGCTTCTACTTGATCATTACAGTAATGTTTATACATTTATACAGGCATGGTTTCATGATCATATTAAAGCAGTTGGGAACACAATCAGGCATTTCTTCCCATTCCTGTGACTTAATTTTAACCTGCCATTCTCAATATACTTGACATTTTTTAGTAGTTTATAAATAATAGAGAGATAGATAACAGAAGTTCAGATTTCCACATGTGTGCAAACCGTACTTTGTCACAGGGACAGGACCAAACAAGGAATATAGGTGCAGTCTGCATTGCTTAAATGGACTTCCCATTGTCAGGTGTTCTTTCCATATTCCCTTGGACAACTTTTCAGTAGACTCAGGATGACTTGGTCAGTTCATGGGGTATGGAAAACATACAGTTTGAAACAGGGAGCCTGTTTAATAAATTCGCTGCTATTTAGAAAGCATATTTGTTATGTTTTGAATTTCACAGAAAGTGGATCAAGAGGCTGTACAGTTTTAGTCCTAAGAATCGGTAATTTTATTTAATGAGGAACAAATACATTTTTGTTCCCAAAGTTCTACCTGTTCAATGGACATATTTTTTTTATTTATTAATTTTGTCTACATTAGGCACATGATTTACAACAGTGTTCCTCTTCATCACCTTTTCCTTCTCTTTCCCCTGTCCCTGCCCCCGCTTCGGCAGACTTACCGAACTGTATCAGTACAGATAATAATTTCTAATAACTTTGTTTCTGAGAGGTTGTACTGGCAAAGTCATAGTGACTACCTATGGCTACTATCTCTGTAGGCAGTGCTTCTTCATGGTAAAGTGGAGCTTTCCCTTTAAAGTAGGTAACAGACTCTAGAATTGTTTAGTGCATGGGCAAAGTCCCAGTCCTCAGTAATGCATTAAAGTGGAAAAGGTGGGCATCATTGTCCTGAGTATAACAATGCTTAGAATTTTGATTTTTTTTTTTCCTGTATGCTTGACAAGAGCTTTGTCAAAGAGCAATATGGTGCAATGGACCATACTTTCCTAAGGCAGATGATTATATAGCACAGGAAAATATTCCACTTTTTTTTTCTTTTCTCCCTCCCAGAAAAGAACGTCCAATGATCTGTAGTTCATCTTGAACTATATGATTTTAGGTTAACTTTACATTTTGGGTATTATCTAAGATTGCCAGTGGTAGAGGAAGCTAGATCATTGAGACCAAACCCCACAGCCTTGACTCAGGTGACAAGCAAAGCACAGCAGTGCAGCTTGTGCTGCTGTGCACACTGGATGCTGCAGAAGTGTTGAATGGTTATGTCAGCTGCTAGGAGGGAGCCTGAAAATACAGGATGGGAAGGTCTGAGGAAACATGCTGGAGGAAGGTTTCTGAAGAGAAACAATCATTTCTAGATGCTCTAAAGTGTTGGTATACTGTGGACTCATTTTGGCCTAAATCCACCACAGGATCTGTAGATCATTGAATGTGACTCTGCTAGCTTAACCCAAATGTATATTGCCTTTTTATAAATGCTGTTTGAGATATTCTTTGGATCCACAGTAGACACGGCAACATATGCACATTTCCACATAAAATGTCTCAGTTCAGAGAGATGAGTAGAATGCAAATATTTTAGTAAGTAAAATATAATTGGCAGGATAGATGATAGAAAATGAATAATCCTTTCTTTCACATAAAAATAAACCACATAGCTATAACCAGTACAAAAGACGTTCAGAATGAGAGGAAACAAGATGGTACTGGAAATAGCATAGATTTCACAGTGGCTTTGGAATTAAATACAGATACCACACATAACATGTTCCTTTCTTCTCCCCCTTCTGTTTTTCTTCTTTGACTGCATCTGGTAATAGCTATAGGGACATCAATTTTCCTTGTATCAAAGACTAAAACTAAAAGTGCTGCACACAGCAAAATACAAATGGCTGAACAGTTTCTGGCTAAAGGTGTATAGGGGGAGAAAAAATTACCCCATTTCTTTGCTTTTAAACCAAAGTAGCCCATCTATGCCTAGATGACTCCAAGGTCAGCAGGGGAAAAAGAAAACATGTACATTAGATTTGCTGAACCCTTATCATTTATGAAGTGGGAGGAATAGTCTGTAGATTAGCATTGTGGTCTGGGTTATCTGAGACTTAACTTTGGTTCCTGAGTTATCACAGAGATCCCACAGTTAAGTAGCATAAGTAGTTTTCCTATGCCTCAGTTCCCCATCAGGTAAAAATAGAGATCCCTTACAGGGCTGCTGTGGGGATAAATACCTAAAGCTCGTTAAGTGCTTGGATTATTCAGTAATGAAGCCTGTCTAAGTACCTCAAAGCACTGTTTAGGTTGGAATGTGTATATATTGTCTCCACACACCAAGGACTTTCTTAGTAACTTAGCCTGAAAGACAGAGGAACCTAGGGATGTCCTCCACCTAGGAGGACCGAAGGATCAGCAGTGAACTGAACTGCGCGAGTGTCAGAAACAAGAGCTGCTTCTTGGTGGAAGACAACACTTTGTGCTGTGGTCGGACGTGACCGAAGTAGAAAACAATCAAAATGCTGGGTTCAAGGAGATGCTAGGGAACTAGAGAAAGCTGCCTTATCAAGTTCTCCATTGAGAGAGGAGGCAGTAGACGAGCAACACAACAAACTACTTTGTAAGACTGATTATTTCTAGAATTGAGACTTCTTTGTGGAGGTCAGATGTACAAAAAGAGGAACAAAAAATGGAAGAAAAATGAGGCAATAGGAAATAACAGAAAGATTTCTTTCTTGGTAGATTACCTACCTCCAGACATAACTGGGAGTTGGGAAAGGAGAGGGAGAATATGCTGGAGAAGAGAAATGGGGGAAGAGTGACAGTAGTGGCTACTGGAATAGAGATGTCCATTTATTGCATTTGAGTAGTGAAAGACTAGTATTGTGGATGAAGTTGTGCAGACAGGAGAGATGACACAAAGATCAAAAATCAGAAGATTTATCATTTGTGGCTAAGAAAAAAAGTATTTTGTGTGGGAAGATTTCTGTATTAGAAAAGCCAGAGGAACAGTAATTGTTGAAATACTTCTCTCCAGCTGAGAAACCTCTGAAGGGAATCTGTTGGTGTTACCAGAAAAAAGAAGGGTGCTGTAGAGATAACATAGCTTTTTCAAGGTTAAAGGCAGAGGTCACGGTGGTGCTGTAAATTCCACGGAGCTTCATTTGTCTGTGTTAGCCCAAGAGGAGGCCTCAGGCTGGCTGCGTGCAGCGAGCCAGGCTCTCTCTCTTTTTTCTCAGTCGTGATAGTGAAAAGTGTGTTGTAGGTAAGTGTTTGGCCATGCAGGCAACAGGTCCCTGATGTAAAAATAGTTATGAGTGGGAGATGTGACTTATGTGGAAAAATACTTAAGGATGAAGCAGTCAACAAAAAAGAAAGCAGCGGGAATACTGTGCTGGGAAGGATGAACCAGAATTTATCTATGAACAGATACCAAAATTTTGAAGTAGAGAATGATCTCTGGGATGAAGTGTAAGCACACGGAGTTCCAGACTGGATTTGGTAGATGAAATATTTGTAGAAGACTGTATTTGAGAATCTCAGGGATTAGAGTTTTTACTTTGTTTTGTACCTCTGTTTTCTTTACTTTGCTGAGACCATGCAGCTTCATAGGAAAAAATGAAAGAACAAAGTGGCATGCCATCTCATCTCACCTCCTGTGTAGCACTATATTTGGATCAGTTTGTTAGCTGAGGGTTTTGTTTGGTTTGTTTGAGGGGATGAGCAGCAAACAGAATATAATTTTCTCTTGTTTAGTCATACTAGTAAAAAAAAAAGAGCCATTTGGTGTTTAGCTGTCAGGTCTATGTACTGTTCCTGTACCAACCTTATTTAATAAGAATTTAAGTAAATACAAATGAAATGTTGAAAGCATAAAGCATCTGGAACGTTTTAAAGATGCACTGAAATATAATGTGATTAATTTCTATTGTGCTAATTATACCTATTATGAATTAAAACAGATTCCACTTTGCCGCCATTATTATGTAACTTGTGGCTTTGCTGTTCTTTGAAATGCAGTTTTCAATTCATGTGGTATGTTAAAAAATGTTACAAGACAAATTACAAAGCTTAACTGAATTAGTGCCAAAAATCTTAAACAAGTTATTCTACTAGATAAATAACCAGTGTAATGCTTGCTGATGTTTTTGGGGGCATTAGTGTTGGGGTAACAGTGGTCTCTCCTAGCCACTCAGGTGCTGCCACAGTGACGGCTGTCAACACAGCCACCTTGGTAGAGTCTTCTTTCATTGTCGGTAGTTTTCAGCTCCAGCCCTACCCCAGTCATTGAAATGACCAAGTATCCTCTGCTTTATCAACCATGTTTCTATTGCATAGATTCACAGAACAACAGGAGTTGGAAGGGACCTCTGGAGATCATCTAGCCCACCCTTCCCGCTAGAGCAGGAACACCTAGAGCAGGTTGCACAGGGTGTCAGGTGATCTCCAGAGAATATCTCTGGAGCTGAGCATCTCCAGAGGAGAAGACTCCGCAAACTCTCTGGCAGCCTGTGCCAGTGCTTTGTCACCCTAAGAGTGAAGTAGTTTTTCCTCATATTGAGATGGAACTCCCTGTTTTACTATTTGTACCTGTTGCCCCTTGTCTTATCACTGGCCATCACTGAGATGAGCCTGGGTCCGTCCTCCTGACTCTCACCCTTTATATATTTATAAACATTAATAAGGTCACCCCTCAGTCTCCTCTTCTCCAAACTAAAGAGGCCCAGCTCCCTCAGCCTTTCCTCATAAGGAAGGTGTTTCACTCCCTTGAAGTGTCTCTTGACTTGTGTCCCTGCATACTGATCAGAACTATCAATTTCCTAGGAGTGCTGGCATCACCCTGGGAAGCCTTGTTTGGTTCAACTTATTGCTGACTAGGAAAGTGTTAGGGATAAAAACCTAGAAAATTAACATCTCCCCCCAAGAGTGATGTATCATGATATATCTGAATCCATCTTGAAAACAGAAACTTGATTCCATGCTAGAGAGCTGTGGGTAGCTGTCATGGGGGCAAGAACACTTCCAAGATGGAAGGCAGAAATTTGCAGTTCTCAAAGTTCACTTTCATCATTGTTTCTGTATCCGGCTGCTCGTGTAAGGTGTATGAAGCCCATTAGATTTAACACTGCGCAATGAGATACATACTGTCCTGAAATGGCTTGATGCTATCACAGAGCTATTCATCTGTGATTATTCTTGTCTCCTCGAACTTTTCAGCACCCTTTAGGCAGGTGTATAGACTGATAGATTTCTTTTATCTGTTGAGTTTACATTGTTAGCTGGAGGATTTACGGTGCCATTTTTAATGGAAAGACTTCAGTCTATAATAATAAAACAAACCAGGTTTTAGTACTTTAAAAAATCCTTACTTTAATTAACCAATGTCCATTTCTATTGGCCCTCAGTTCTTATTTCTTTTCCAATATTTCATGGAATTGGAAGGAAGATATTTAAGCATTAAAATGTACATTTGAGCATCATTTGTGACCTGACTTTACGTCTACAAGAGTAGGGTAAGAAAATCCAGTTTAATTACCTACAAACATCCAAGAGCTATAGACATGAACCCCAGTCTGTTGGTTTTAGCTATTACAGGGCTAACCCCAGAACTGATGATCGTGTTGCAAAATAAAGATCCTCCAGAAATCCAGTTAATGTCATCTTTGTTCCTAAGCTGTGACTTTGTAGAAGTCCTAATACTTCAGATTTAAAAAAAAATAATAATGTAGAGCTGAGGTGAAAATAATACTTTGGAAGCGGGGATGAAACAAACTTTTCCCATTTCATCTATCCCCAAAGATTTGCAAGCAAACACAACCCCAGGCAACTTCCAAACTTCCATAATTGCATCGAATTCCTTGTTAATTGGGCTTTTTTTTTTTTACTATTAAGTTCTTTCTTGAATATTGCCTGCTTTATAATGATTTGTGTGCAGGCAATAAATGTAGAGATTTAATAGGATGAGGGCTGTGGCTCCATATAAAGATATTTAGCCCTTTACTCCAATTGAAATCAATACCTTTGCAAATCTCACTATAAGAGACTTAAAATTAATACACATGAAATAGGATTACTATTCAATATTTAAAGGATAAAAAGAGAATAACAATACTATTCTCCTCTGAAAAGTGACTGTAAAAGTTGTATCTTTTGAGTTGCATAATTGTTTCAGTACCTTGATGTATTTTATGTCGTATGTGCTCGGTTTGAAAATGAGATGTTGGTGACTCTGAAGACTCTGCAAACCAGAAGGGAAACTTGATTCATTTCCTGCTTGGAATTTATCAAGAGGTAAAAAGGTCCTGTCTTGCCCCATCAAACTCTTCATAATGCCTGTTCCTCCAGCGAGAATGTGGTTAGCAGTTTGTTTATGATTCACTAGAAGGTAAAGAATCCAAGTTATTTTCTCTTAGCAATACAAAGGTAAATGGACTAAGGAAAGATGAGCAATATTTTTGCTATGAAAGAGGCTGTGACATAATTAATGAATGAAGTGGGGCTGCTGATGCAAAATGTGCCCTTTGGGTTTACCCAGAGGGAGTCATATGTTCAGAGCTTTGGACTGCTGCAGGAGTGCCGGCAACAATGCCTGCATCAGGAGGGATGGGTGTCCATCACAGCTTTGAGATGTGGCCAGGACAACCAAATTGTATCCGATCTGTCATTAACCCAGTTAGTCTTGCTAGTTTTCATGCTGCTCCAGTTCCGGCCAGGCCAGAGTCAACCTCCCTAAGCAGCCAGCAAAGGTGAGATGAGTTAGCCTGGGCTGTTTTCCACACCAGGTAACATCACTCCCCCATAAAAGGGGATGGTTGGGGAGGGACATGGTCTTGGTGCCTCTAAGACAGTCTGAGTGTGGCTGGGGTGTTGGTCAGCCAATCGGTCAGTCAGTTGGTCTGTCTGTCCTTCCTTCCTTGCATCAAGCAGCACTCATGTTGATAAGTGTTATCACTGGGTGTGAGTGTAATTGGCTGTTATTGTTTTCTGTTCACAGTGATTTTTGTCAGTGAACTGTCCTTATTCCAACCCACTATGGCTCTGTCTGTTTCTCCTTCGGGAGTGAGCGAGTGGCATGTGGTGCTCAGCCACTACTTGGAGCTGAACCACCACACATGCATATCATGTTACTGAAAGGTTACCCAAAAGTCTAACAGGGCAAGATAGTTT
Source organism: Gallinula chloropus (assembly GCF_964237585.1). Taxonomy (NCBI): domain Eukaryota; kingdom Metazoa; phylum Chordata; class Aves; order Gruiformes; family Rallidae; genus Gallinula; species Gallinula chloropus. Next base: position 107,626,817 of record NC_140085.1, read on the forward strand.
GCTCTCCAATGCTAACCAAACATACTCGTCAGGACCATCTCTGATGTGCTTGATTCTGGGTTCTGAGTGATTGAGGATGGTGAGATTTAACTGGTGTGGCTAGAGTTCAAATCCAGAGCTTCCTTTACAAGACTGTCAGGAGAGGGTAGATTAATATTTTCAAAAAGAATGTTGACTTTAAGTGCATAAAGAAGTAATCTTAGGAAAACATGGCTTTAGTTAAATGTGAAGAGACAGGTATTCTCCTCAATCTATGACTGAACTCATTTGGACTGATTGCACAGTGGTATGATTCTGGATGTTTTCTGTTTTTTTGTGGGTGTGTTTGGCTTTTTTATGGTGTGTTCCCCATAATATGGGCTTGCAGTTTGTCTGTTCCCCTTGTTGTTCCTGTTTATTGTCCAAAATTCTCAGCATCATGGCCACTGGGTTCCTTTTTACTGAAAAGTACAAGGTATGTTGGCCAATACTCATGTATGGAGTGATGTTCCATATGCCAGAAACTGCTGTCTCAGTTGAATGGAAGAGTGGTGATAGAAATGTCTTTCTGTGTTGTTACAGTATTTTTCAAGAGTCTTTCATTGACGTTGTAGGACACCATTTCCAGACTCCAGGATTGGAACTGTGTTTCTTCAGTCAATTTCCTTGTGGTCAACAAGTATTCACTAAAACACTATCAAACAGCCCTTCTGTCATACTGGTGTGAAAAAAGGATGAGATGCTGTCAATTATTCCCTGACCTCAAGGAGGACTGTTGTCCATTTTTTGGCCAGGACCAAATTAACTGTCCCAAGCAGCCAGCGCAGGTGAGCTGAGCTGGACCAGGCTGTTTTCTCCATCACATGACATCATGCCTCCAGTAAAAGGGGCCTGGTCAGGGAGGGTCTCTACGGCTCTGGGACAGACTGAGTGCAATCAGTTGGTTGGTCAGCCATCGTGTCAGTGCAGTGCTCTGTATTACCACCTTGTTGGGTCTGTGCAGTGCTCTGTGTTCTCACTCTGTGTGTGCATGTGTATTCTGTCCTGGGCTCTGTTGTTGTTCCCCTCACAGTGCTGTGTCAGTAACTGCCCTTATCCTGACCATGGGGCTTTGTCTGTTTCTCCTCCAGTGGAGGAGTAAGCGATGGCATGGGGTGCTTAGCTGCTGCCTGGGGCTGAACCACAAAAACTGTCTACATGTTCCAGCGCTGGAGTTGGTGGTTGTGGTTGGCAGCTACCACCTCCTAACAGAACTTCTGAAATTATTTTGCATTCCCAGCACCCTGGATAGACATTTACGTATCAAGAAAGCCTGTGTTATAACATTATAATATTACCTGTTGGAATGAGGCCACAGGAAGACCACAAAGATGACCAGAGGGCTGGAGCACGTCTCCTGTGAAGACAGGCTGAGAGAGTTGCGCTTGTTCAGCCTGGAGAAGAGAAGGCTCTTGGGAGACCATACAGCAACCTTCCAGTACCTGAAGGGGGGGGCTGCAGGAAAGATGGAGTGTGACTATTTATCAGCAAATGTAGTGATAGGACAAGTGGTAATGGGTTTAAACCAAAAGAGGAAGAAATTCTTTCATGTGAGGGCAGTGAGGCCCTGGCACAGGCTGCCCCTTCCCTGGCAGTGATCAAGGCCAGGTTGGACAGGGCTTTGGGCAGCCTGGGACAGTGGAGGGTCTCCCTGCCCATGGCAGAGATTTGAACTAGATGTACTTTAAAGTCTCTTCCAACCTAAGCCAGCCTGTGATTCTGTGACTATTGAAGTGGTGAAGTGGCGAAGTCAAACACTATTAGTGTGGCTTGTACAGCTTGGTGTAACCGTGTTCTGCAATTGCAAAATGGGAATCTTTCCATGCTTGGTAATACACTTCTTTTTCATAATGTCCTTGATCTAGACAGGGGGCAGATGAGCAATTTCTGAGGGTGTATTTGGTTTGTAATAATGGAGAGTCCTATTCAGAAACAGAAAGTGGAAAATATCTAGTGACTACAAACATCTCAGGATAAGAAAATGACGTTTCATGACAGAGTTGATTAAAGCCCCAGGGAAAAATATTCAGTCCTCTTATTTACTGCATGTTTCACACATTAAGGTGTGTAATGCATTGTATCAAGTTTTTAGAGATGGTCAGCAATTGCTTGTTCCCCATATTTGTAACTTCAGTTTGTCACCTATTTTGCAATGTGCTGAGTATTTATATTTCCAACTGAAGTTGTTGTGAGCAGTACCTTGAATGTATAAAGTGCAATGCTAAATCCTCTGCAAAATCTAAGCTCATGTGACCCAAATTAGGTGTTTACTTTTTTGGCTTGATCTCTTAGCACCAATGAATTCATCTGGCACAATGTTATTCCTCTGAAAGAATTTGCTGAACTTGAGTTGCACAGTGTTTGCAGCACAGTCAAAGCAATCATGATTAGAGTGTCTAGACCCTAGCAAACTGCTGCAATTTTTCCATCAGGATTTGAAAGCTACTCCATGAATCTCTCTCCAATCCATGTGTAAAGCAATGAAATGAACACAAAATGTCAGTGCTTGAACTTTTTTGAATGTCTGATTGTAGAAAAAATGAAGAGAAGTTCCAACAGATTAGTATTATGTGACTGAGAAATCAGCAACTGTGGCATATTCCATACTCACAGAAGAAATTAAAAGTTGCACAGGCAGGCTATTATTTGACATTTTCTGATACCTGTATAAATCATGATACAGTCTTAATAACGGTCTTCTCTTACTGTGTTGATATGAAATGTTATAGAAACCAAGTGAACCCTGTGTATTCAAGGGCCTTGAAGAATATATAATAAATACCTGGTATGTTTTTTGTTGTTCGGGTTAGGGTTTTTTTTAGCAGATGGACATAATATAAATCTGAATATCCTTTAAGGAAATAGTGATAGGTATAGATTTCTATGTGAATAGAAAAGAGACAAAAGTGGATACAAGCTACATGAGATACATTTAATCCTTTGTGAATAGCACAGTATTTTTTTTTTTCATTTTAGTACTATTGTTTATAAATATAATCCTGCCATAAGGACACTTTTTGGAAAACAGATTTTAAGCAGCTTTTTGTTCAGTTTGATTTTGCTGCTTACAATTTCTGTACACTAGTAACCACTGATAGTTATTAATTTGTAATCAAAAATACAGGAGAGAAATAAATTATAACTATTTTTTTTCCTTTTTTCTCCAGATTTCTTCTACAGTACCGTCTCCTCAGGTCAGCGCATTTTGTTTAACTGACCAGGTAAGCAAATATGAATAGTCCCAGGTTTTTTTCATAAAAATATTTTCCAGACATTAGGCAACTAATTCTGACATGGTGTTTTGCATTGTTGGAGAAAATTTGCAAAATATATTTAAAATATGTTCAAAAAGCAACTGTCAATTTGCAATTTTAAAGCATATGATGAAATATCTAGGGTTCTATACATTTCAGTTAGAAAATTACTTTATTTTCCAGATGTGCTTAATCTTCTTCTTTCTATCATTTCTTTTCTCTTGTCCCAGTTTCCTCATGCTTTGTGTTCATATTTGTGCTTTCTTAAAGCCTTACAAGTTGAGGTTTTGTGGTGGGTTTTTTTCTTTGTGCTATCAGTCTCCCTGTGCCTACCAGGATATCAGCATAGCAAACAACATTCTCTGATGAGAGCTCCAGAGGTGGTGGTTTAACATCACAGGAATGGCACAGTAACACTAGAGTGGCTGTTGGGAAGTGAAGATGGCTTTGGAAATTTATAAACATCATTTTTGTAGATCTGAAATGAACAAAATACAATTATGAAATTAATGAAGTTGCAGTTAATTATATGGTTCGCTGGGTCCAAAAAAAAATCAAGGTGAAGCACCAATTTTCTGTTGCACTTTGCACAGGTTGGTAGGCTGGCTTGTATTCTTTGCTTGTGGAATTCCAGTTGTAATGGCTGTTGTATGCTGTAAGTACAGTTTGCAGTAAAGACTTTTATTGGTTTAGGTTTTAATGAGGGAGTTGGGCAATATCATTTGCATTCGGTAGAGCTTAAATGTTGCCTACACCTAATTTGATCCTTTTAATGCTTCTTGTAGACCGATGTGCTACCTTGTCATGAGAGAAAAGGTTGGACAAAAGGAATTATAAATACTATTTTGTAGGGAATACTTTGAGTGAAGTATACAAGTATGGTTTGCCTTAGAATTCGAAGTTCCTTTGCTTTTCAATTGGCTTACCTTAGCCCTGGTTAATAAAAGCAGAGAGTGACAAACTAGTAAATAAACCAGCTCTATAAGTCTCTGTCTTGTTTCATGTTGAAATGTTCTGTAACTCCAACACTTTATCAGTACTGTTAACCTCATCTTTATTTTAGGTGAAGTGGTCTCTTATCTTCTCAGCATTCTAACTCACTATCATTGTTTTATACTGTGGTGCCTCCAACACCTAGAAAGCTTTCTTGATCTCAGTTTACCACAGAGAAATTTCTTTGCTTTGGATCTTCTCTTGAAAATTAATTTCAAACCCACTATACGCAATACCTTTATTTTCTTTTCAAAACAGATGTAGACTTTGGCTAATGCTGTCCTTTTTTTTCCCCCTTCATTCATTCACCTGGCTTCTGTTTGCAAATTCATCTGCATTCAGTCTTCCAAGCAGAGGGGGAAATCTTGACTAAAAGACACCTAGTGATTTCAAATGTTAATTTTAAGGACTTCTCAAAAGTATCTCATATTAAAAGATGAGTGAGTGACAAGGGGAAAATGATCAAAGAAAAACATTGTATTTTTTAAGATACTTTTTTCTCTTCAAATCTGGGCCCTCATTTTCTGTATCTTTGACATGTCTAAATTAGTCATTACTCCTAGGTTCATTACTCAGACTTGAGATTTTTTTTAATGGGATTTTTTCATAACATTGCAAGATATGATTATCATTGTTAATAATCTAAGTTTAAACAGCTCTGGCAAAAAGATGGCTATTGACAATCTCTATTCTTCTCCTTATATCAAGGTGCCTCCTGAAGAGCTTGCCTTTCAGATATAAATTGTAATGAAAACATAAAGCTTTGATTGATTTGGAATAATAATTAGTTTATTCATCAATATGAAAACTTTGAGAAAAGAAATAAATAAATTTGGGTCAAATTACAAATTTAATTGCATTGTTAAAAGTCTTTGTTTCTTTAAATGTGATTAATCATTTTTCTGAAACAAAAATCAATATATTTCAGTAAGATTTATCTACTATTTGTATTATTAACAGAACAGATAATTCTTCTTTTATTAAAACAATGACATCAAACTCATTTGGATGATCTAAACTGCATTTTTAATAAATAATTTTCTCCCACCTCTTCCCTGTACCTTCCATACCCTCAATACTCCAGCTCTCCACTCCAATCCGAAGACAGACTAGTCTATGTTTCTGGATAAAATATGTCATTCAATTAATTTTTTAAGAAAACCAGTCCAAAGACAGAGATTAGAACCCCAAAACAAGTTTTATAAACTGTTTGCTGTCCTTTATGGGCTTAATTTATGGGCTTTTTTATCGTTAAGGACTGTGAATGTAGCCTTCATGAAGCAGGAAAAATGAGCTACAGTAGATACTTCTGCACCACAGACACAATATGTGTTTGTACATATTCTGTGTATTTCTATTAATTAATTGGATCCTCGTTTACGAACATGTTTATGATGAGGTTTGCCTAAGTATAGGTGATGATGAGCAGCTCAGCTTTGAGAAAGGTGCTGATCTTTCTCTATTGGTAATTAAATGGAAGCTGATTTGGCACCTTTCACATCTCTGTACAGACTTGAATCAAAACATGAAACAAAGTATTATTCAAAGGATTATTCATGTTTTTTATGAGCCTCCTATTCTGTTTGTATTTGTGGACTAGGATGCTGTGAGCCTGAACAGTGACTGAAGCATTGGGTTGCTATTGCAACACTGTTCAGTAATGGAATCTTCCATAGATAATGATTGATATTGGTCAGTAGATATTGGTCAATAATATAGCTCTTTGACAAAAAAAGTGTATTTTAAAGTTTGCAAGCCTGCTGGTATTCACAGAGGCATTGGAAGCCTGCTGAAAGTATGAGTGTATTATCAGTATACAATTTCAGTACAGTATGCACATTGTGCTCCAGACATTTTCTACATAGACATAGAAAACGCAACATGAAAATGGTAATTTTTTTATTATTTTGTTTTAAATCTGCATTTTCTGCACTTTGGTAGCATGTAATATTTTCATTACAATGGATAAATCTGGGGTCTATATAAAATATTAAAAGCTCTGAATAGCTATTTTGGGGGAAAAATAATCATCTTTGAAGTATATTCCACAAAAGCACTGGTAACTGGCATGAAAATTCATTCAGAAGTTTTTTTTACTCTAGTAGTGTCTGAGTTTCTTTGAAATGTTCAGAAATTTTAGCAAGTTAGTACTATTCTATCACATCACGTTACTGCCAGACACAAAGCACATTGTAAGGAACATTCATTGAGAGTGAAAATTGGATTCACAGCTTTCACACAGGAAATCTGGTTGCCAGTGTTATGCTTGAACAAAACCATGGGATTCAGCTCATCACTCTCCCCTCTGGTTTCAGACACATACAGAGTTCTGTTCACAAACAAACTATAACCCAAAGGGTATACAAGCTAGAATAAAATAAACCCATATCTGAGTACTAGTTGTGTTTCACATAAACCTCATCTGAAGCACCTTGTCCTGCCTCTCTGAGAGACCCAGCACTGCATACGCTGGCCTTAGGTTTCATCCCATGTGGCAGATGCTATCATGTTATATCTTGTATGCTGTAAAACTGTGTCCTTGTTTCTGTGTAAAGGGGTGAGTTTCGTACAGAATTAATGCAGATGAAATCGTTTCAGTTTGCCCCTGAATAATTAACAAGATGAGAGAGAAAAGCAAATTCTCAATGAAGTGTTGGAGGTTGCGTGCATCCGTACTGAGAATTCCATGTATCTCTGGGCAAGTGCAAAATGTCCTTTAAAAGGCAGTGCTGTTATTAAAAGAATGCAATTTCATTCATGTGATCATAGTTTTCACTATTGAAAATAATTTAATTCAGAGATACTTCTCATAATGCCCAGCAGTAAATAATTGCTCTTCTGAGCCCTTAGTTTTAATCAATGACAAAACTATATGAATGTGTATGTTTTGAGAGAGGCTTTAAATGAAGCCATTTATTAGAAGGGCTGTTTCTTTTTCAACTTGGGTGTGCAAGAATATGAAGGAATTTAGTACAAGTAATTATAAAAAGATTGCTTGTGGATCTCACTCTAACTAACACAGCATTTCAGTTTGCTAAAAGGGTATTTCTCTTCAGTTCATGTCAGTAATGGAAGCCCCTAGAACTCCCATTAACTTCATCTATAAATTTTCATTTGCAGGGTTTTAATTTAACTAGTTCCAACTTCACTCCCATTTTCCCTCCATAGGTAGTAATAGCTATTGGTCAGCTATGCTAAATCCCTTGCATGACTTGGATGGCAAACCTCTCTGAGTTTTTTGCTACTCTGAACTGACTTTCTTCAGGGTGATAGCCTTTGCCCAGACAGAGGTTATAATCAGAAATTCTTCCTCATTTTGATCACAAATTGTGTGCATACTGGGTCAGATGCTGTGCCCACACAGTTAAAACACAACTTTATTAATGGTGGGGCAAGCCCTTCATATGCAGTTCTCCCCTTGGTAGCTGCCCCTGAAGAATAAAAGCGGAGTGTGCTACAGTCATCAAGAGAGCTGATTAGAGAAGGAAAATCCAGCTTTCTCTAGTGAATTGGGACTGTGGTCCTGGCCAACTGTGTATATTCAAGAAGTCAGGATCCAAACCCCTGTCTCCCTTCAAGCAACTCTGCTACTAAACATTCTCTTTGTCTTAAAGGAAAATATGAATGTTTGTGACCTTTTGAAATTAAATCCAAGCCTTGGAACAATAGGTTCTAATGTGTGTGGAATATGCTGCGTCTCCTTTTGTGCTCTGTCTGCAGACCTAGTAAAACCTAACCAAGCAGAGCCTCAAGCTAACTAACCACTTAAAATATTTTTAATAGTCTTTGTGCAAAGCTCACATACAAAGTTGTTAGCACATACATATTTAGGCTTTAATCTTGGATCCACATGCAAATAGAGAAAAACCTTGCTTTCAGACAAGCTGCATTTTGACAGATCTTCGTACTAGCACAGGAGGCCACTTGCTGGGTCAGGCTCTCAGCAAACTTGGCAACTCTTTCCTCTTGCCGCCCATCCTGCAAAGTTTGATAGTTTTGTTAATGCTTCAGCTGTTGGACGTGAAGAACTCCTCCTTTCATGCTCACTTTAACTTTGTAGCCTTAGTAGTTGCAGAGTATGTTTTCAAGTGTTTACGGAAGTCAGAATGTCTGAGAGTCAAAAGTAAGAGCCAAGTAATACTTTCTTCCTTAAATCTCATAATTTATGCAAGATTCTTACAATTGTTACTTCATGAAGAAGGAAGCCTGAAAAAATAGTTTCATACCTAATTATTCTAAATTTAAACAATTTTAAAGCAACTATATAAGGCAGTTGCCTATTATGACCTTTGTTCTTCGTTCTACATTTTGTTGTTTTCTTAACGAAATGCCAAATGAAAGATAAATTATCAGTCTCCTTCAGGTGACCGATAGTGTATTATGTATAAAGTATTTCAGAAGAAACATCCCACCATTTGATTCTGTAGATATTCACATTTACTTTTAAAAATTGGTCAGACATGTAAGAATAGAATAGCATATACAATTTATTTTTTTTTCTCAAATACCTCCCAGTATGTCAGAAGTTACAGGAGCTGTGAACTACAAGCCTAATCTTGGAACACTGCAGCTATAACCATTGTGGCTTTGGCATTTTCTCAAAATGAACAACTGGATGAGATACTAACTTGTTTCGTGTTTTACAGTATCTTAAAAACTGTCATATGTCCAAAGGCTTAGTTTTAAGTAGTTTTTCCTGGAACATTTAAGGGAAATTTCATCTAAATATACCAGCAGTATTATTTTGTAGTTTGAACTGATATCTTCAGGAAGCTATTTTTATTACTGCGTCTTTTATGTCTGAAGTTATTTGCTTATTTTTCCTAATATATAGCAAAAACGAACAGCTGTTCTACAATTGTCTCGTGATTTCTCAACAGTTTCATTTTTCTAACCCTCTGGGGATAGTTTTTACACGCTATTGACAACTTTGTTTTCTGATCTGCTGGAATGCAACAAAGCAAATAATCAAGAAGAAAACTGTAGAAAGGATGAAGAGAAAAGGTTTGCTATAAATTGGTTTAAATATTTTCCAACCTTTTTGCAACTGCCCTGCTGGAAACACCAACATCTATAATCAATTAAATAAGATAAATTACGGAGTTTTGTGTGCTAGTTCTGCTAAAAGACAGTAATACGTTCTGAAGTTTTGTATCCTATTAACTCGTGATGCTTTTAAAACAAAACAAAGCAAAAAGCTTTTTAGCAAGCACATCTAATTCCTCTTGAATAGAGACTACACAATAAAGGAATTAGTTCTAAGAAGTTACTTATGTTGCGAAGTGAAACATACGAAAGCTAGGAAATGGCAGATTTACAGCTCTAAATCTGTTCCCCATGTATCACTGTGAAGAGGGAGTGTGGCAGGGGCCTGCTAGAAAAAGATGGTGCTGGAATGCATACTCATAGTTAAGTCTTAGTCTCCTCCAGACTCAGAGGTTGCAATGTTTTCTTTATGCTTGTAAGAGTAAACATAATAGTTACGTTAACTGTTGCAAGGAGTTGCTGCCTTTAATGGTGCCTCATGTACTACAAGACAAGCATCCTGTCTCTGTCAGCCTGAGCTCACAAGAGCTGTGGTGTGACTCTTGCTTTCACTGCAGCAAACTAAATTCCAAAATGTCACCACCTAATAGAAAAGATTTTGTTCAAATCGATGAGATCAGGCACATACGTCTCTGTGGGTTTTTTGGTCCATTTCTACAGAATGTGAAGCATCATCTTTTTAAAACAGAAAAATATTACAGCCAACATTTCACATGTATCTAATGATCTACTTAGGGAAAAGTAGGGAGTGGAGAGTGCAAGAGGTAAAAAATGTGCTGAGGGCACTAGGGGCATGTATGGAGCATATGCTTTGCTTCATCACTGGGGTTTTTTGTTTGCTCTTAAACTCCTCAGCCCTATTTCTAAATTGGGTCTGTACACCTTTCTTTCTCACCTCTTTTGCAGGTCATTCACAGACTTTTAGTATGTATACATTTATGTGCTCCTCATAGGTATGTAACAGGCATTGTCCAGAGCAAGAATAACTTAAGAAAGAATGTATGTGGGGAAAAGATGAAAGGTGCCTTGGAGCATCCCTCTCACATCAGGACCTAGTTTCTTAGGACACGATTTTTTTGGGGCTTTCAGTTTTTTTCCGAAAGTTGATGTTTCTTCATGTCTCTCTGGGTTGTCTTGCTTTCGAGCAACTTCCTCAACTGAGGTTCCGAATGTCTGTGATAGAGACATGCAAGCGTGCTAGGTTGGCCCCATTGAGTGTACAGATGCCAGACTTATTGGGAGTGACACTGTAAAATTAATGTGTACACACTGCAATTTAAAGGATAATATTATGCAAATATTCTTAAGCACGACACATTAAAAGGTAGTAATATTTTAGACACATCCATTAATATTTTCCCTTGAATATCAAGTGCTTCTTCCCACCTGCCATCTCTTCCATGTTTTCACTTGCTGTGATGGTTAGATGTCATGAAACTGTCATAACGCTGTGACTAGGCTTTTTGGGTAGCAGAACCTTGCACAATCTGCATTTATACTGCACTCAACATTTTTAAAACGTATTATACATTTCAAATTGTACCAAAAAGACATATTTTTTCATAAGCATTTCTTCCTGTGGGGCAGGTTCTGAATTTCTTTTGCCATTTCTAGAGTAGCACGTTACTATGTTTTGTCCCTGAGCAGTACATATAAAACTGTCTTAGTGGCTCATACGGAATCCTGCTAGCACTCCCACTCCAGACTTAATGTTTGTGCGTGCAATGGTGTCACTCTCTTTGGAAAGGAAGTGGTGATTCTAGGTGCCAAGGCTGGGCGGTGGTGATACGGAGCTCACAATTCACTTAAACCACCATTTCGGTAGCACTGTTGAACAAGAGCAGCAGATTTGAATACAGCCTTGATAGTTGGGCTCATTCAGTCTAGAGAAGAGAAGGCTTCAGGGTGACCTAATCACAGCGTACCAATACTTAAAGGGGTTCTACAGGAAAGTGGGAGAGGGACTGTTCATCAGTGAGTGCAGTGATAGAACAAGGGGTAATGGCTTCAAGCTGAAAGAGGTCAGGTTTGGGTTAGATATTACAAAGAAAGGCTTTACTATGAGAGTGGTGAGGCCCTGGCACAGGTTGCCCAGAGAGGCTGTGGAAGCCCCATCCCTGGAGGTGTTTAAGGCCAGGTTAGACAGGGCTTTGGGCAACCTGGTCTTGTGAGGGTGTTCCTGTCCATTGTAGGGGGGTTGGAACGTTGAGGTCCCTTGCAACCCAAAGCATTCTGTGATTCTAAGATTTGTTCCTCCCTGGAATTTTATCAGTAGTTAGTTCATACTCCCATGATCACGTGCAGTGCAGCATTAAAACTTTAGCTCTGATATTTCATATTTTAAAAAAAAGGAGCCACAGTAATTGAAAAAAAGGGTCAAACATAGTTAGGCCATCCACTCCTACTCCTCACCCCTGCCTGTCTCACACAAATACATACTTTCTGTTTATCATAGTTTGTGAACATTTTCAGTTCTTAATACTGGGATTTAAATGCCAGAACTCTGCACCTGACAACTATGCAAGCAGATGAATTGCCAAAGTCTATAAACAGTCACAGCACTTCTTGAACCTTGGTAGTATTTGAAAGTCAATATTTTATTTTTATCATCATGGTTCATTAATACCATTGTACCTGTGACCTTAGGTGCTATGATTTCTTTTTCCTATCTAAAAGAATTATTGAAAAAAACCTTTTTTTGAAGAAAGCCTCTAGCAGGTTGGTTTGTTCTCATTGTTGGTTAGATGGTGCAGAGGCTTGCTGATTTCTTTATAGGGAAGCAGCTACATATTTTGTTTCCAAGTCTTACTGAAGATTTTAAAACCTGCTTCAATTACAATACTGGCCTTGCTTTTTTGGTGAGTAGCAACAGGAAAAGTCATGATCTCCATGAGCATCTCTTAGCTGCAAAAGACAAGAAAGACACATGGAGATCCATATGTTTAATATCATCAAACAGTTCCCTCCAGTCCTGCCATCCTTCACAAGGCCTGAGCACCACTTGGGAATTTTACCAGTGAAAGTACTGATTCATAGGAGTAGTCTTACTCGTTTCATAAATATAAATTAAGAGTTTAGATTTCTTTTCATGTGTAGTACAGTGTAGTGTTCTTCATGTTCTAGTCACATGTACAGAAACATCATTCTGGGCTACAGTTCATGTGCACTCATTTAGACAAATCACATAAAAACAATTAGAGTCTAAAAACACAACATTGGCAAAAAGTATTGAATGTAGAAATCTACTGACAGTGAAGGTGAGAAGTGTGACTTGGAGACTTAATAAATTAACTGATAGATTTGGCTATAAGCCTTGTAGTTGTAATGGCAACATTATGAGACTATCGTTAGCAACATCATAGTTAGGTATGTTAACACAGTTACAATGATTGAATTTTATCTTTAAACTGAGCACAATATATTTTATGGAGCTTTGCAATTCCTAATATTTCTTCATCCAAATTTCTTTCAAAGGTACTGCTCATGATCCTGCTCATTCCCCTAGAAAATAAAAAATAAAAATCACAAGCTACACTGGAGAAAGCACAATTCTGAATAAGGCCAAAGAAAATTATTCTTTTCCAAACAATTATATAATATTTGTTAAAGGTTATTTCATTTTTGAAAAAAAAAAGAAAAAAAAAAGAATAGGAATATGCACATAGGATGCAGGTAAAAATTATTACTTGTGATAAAAATTTATCATCTGACATCTTCATTCTGCAAAACATAAATGTTTTTTATTATACATCTGCTGAGGTTTCCGTGTTTGCACTCCAATTAGGAAGTAGGACTCTTTAGGGAGTGATGTAAGAAGTAGTTAAAAATTGACAGAAATCTTGACGGTTGAGTACATTTGATATTTTGAAGAGAGAAAAGAGTAAAGGAGTAAGAAAGTGTTTAGATTAGATTATATTCCAACAGGAAAAGGCAAAATGAAGGAGCAAGTGGACTGGTCTGGTCCACATAAAACATTTTGGTGATGAAAAATTATGAAATACAGATGACATGGCTTATAGAGTTTTCTTTTCTGCACACAGCATTTTAGCAGTAACAGGGAGATTAATTAAACCTTATATTAAAATAAACAGTAGGTATCAGTGTGGTTAAGTATTTGAATGGCAATTAAATTCCTAAAAGTTGCACAATATTATCAGTATAATAGACTTGATTATACAGAGTAAAAGAATTCTTGTTAACCATGCTGTTGTTTACATTATACATCGTAGATAGATGTACTCCTGGGAAATTAGTTGACTCAGAGCAGATACCCAAATTTGGTGAGAAGACAAAAATGAACACTGAAAATACTTTATTCTATATGCTGCTCTTATTATCAAAATATCGGATCATTTTCTTGTGGTGCATAAAACTATGGAATTAGCATCTGTTGCTTAGCACTCTGCTATTACATGGTGACTCCCGAAGACTTGGGCAAGGAGCAAGAGGGAGGCTCTGAAAACTTGCTTTAATGTTAACAAATTCTGCATGTGGAAATGTTGAATAAAAGAGAAGGAAAGAGCTGTGCTGATGGAAATGATACACAGTTAGGTGACAGAGAACACATTTACCCATGTCTTAGCTGACATGGCAAAGACTTTTTGAAGTTAAGGGTAGTAAGGGATTGCCATTTTGCTCCATGGAGGTTCATATCTATTTCAAGAGTAGCTAGTGTCTGACAGGCTGTTAAAAGTTTTAACAACCTATAACAAAGGCCATAATTTTTTACTATTGCATTTTAATCAAGAAATATTTAATTTGGAAAGGAACAAAGTTTCCAAAATATAGTATCTTTATATCTCTTCTCTGAGATTATTCCCAGAGCAGGAGTTTTAGAGACTCCTCCCTTTGGAATCCTCTCTTGTGCCCAAGGATTGCTGGTATCTGGGCAACCTACAGCCTTGTGTGAGATACCTACAGAACCTCAATTCAGAATATTAAGTATTAAAGAGAGAATAGACAAGTACAACCAAGCTAAAAATAAACCTCTGTTCAGGAAAAAAAAAAAACCAAAACCCAAACCAAAAAACCCTCAATATGTATAAAAAGTCATGGGCTTAGATGTCTCTAAGAATATTCAAACACAAGCTAGAAGACCATAGAGTAAAAATTGTCAGAGAACAATTGAAGGAACTCTTTCTACCAAGTATAAAGGAATTCTATGAAATTTCAAAACCCTCTGCAATTCTGATGTATTTATGTGTCCACTTCTACAGGAAGGTCCAAGAAAATTCTGGTTTTAAAGTAATTGTTTAAGTGAACAAAAGAGTTTCTGATGGAAATAATATATATGTATATATTTAAAATATATTTGCATGGTATATGTTAAAGAAATGCCCAACTAATTAAAGCTAATTCTGCATCGATATTAGACTTTTAATTTCAATTCATGTTTAACTTCTTACTATTTTGTTATCTGAAAAAAAATGGGTCTTAGGCATGTTGAGAACAGAATCTTGCATTGTTTTTATTTTGTATCACAGGTTATTTTGTAAATATTACAAAATCTGTCTTTCCCCTGGCCATTACACAGTTCTAAGTTGTAACAAATATTTGATTTTGAAATTTTTTCTTTAACTGGAAGGAGAACATCATTTGAAATTGACATATTCATGCTACTAAATACTTTAATTCAGAAAACAATGCAGGGCTTGAATTTGAACTCAGATATCATATAAAAGTTGTGCTGGTTTTTTTTATCTAAATCAGTTTATGCCGAATAATCTAGTTTCCACAAATCCTGGAAGGGCAATGCTACATATCTTCCTAGTTGCAATAGGCATTATTTACTGCTTTGAGTGACATGAGATATTTAAGAGTTCAGATAAGCTTTTTGTAACTGTCAGGGGAAAAATATTGATGATCCAGTTTGACTCACACAAGGCATTCAGATCTGGTTATATTGTCAACAGGTAGATGCTTCTGTTATTAAACATTGTATATGAATAGTACTTCCAGGAACTCATAGTATGACCTTAATTGAAACTTGTATGGTTGCTGCCTAAACATTTTCGTAAACTTTACAATTTACATCACACAATGTGACATCAGGAGCAGAATCTACTTTCTTGAAGAGCAGAGCTCTTAATTTGCAGCCATTTAGCAATTATCCTTCCTCTTCAGAAGTGACTATTCTGTTGATACTGCTTTCTTATAGTACTGTGGGGATGATGCCACAAGCAGAAAAAAAGGGATTACTTCTCAGCAGAGTAACTATTTTTTTATAACACCCACAGATCCATAGTAGTTTCCTGTGTGTCCTCTGCTCCAGGACCTAATTCCAAGGAAAGCTTCATGATAGACAGAGAGAGGTGAAGAATTTACTCTGTTGTACACTGTACTCAAGAGCAATACACACATTTAACTGACAAGCGATATTTTGAAAAGTGTCTGTGGGTACACACACACACTATAGTATCTACAGAGTAGTTCTTGAAGGGCCATACAACTGTGAGATGCAGTCAATGTGTGTAAGATACTCCATAAAATCAAAACTAAATAAGGGCCTTGGTCACATCACATTAACTCAAAAAGTACTGACTTTTTGGGAGAAGTTGCTGTAATGAAGAAGTGATTCATTATAAATGAGCTTGAGATGCAAAGAAAAGAGTTTTCAGAATGAAAATCACAAAAGGAGGTTTGAATGAAATAGTGTTGTGGCAGAAAGTGTTGTTCGGCAAAAATGTGATTTCCTATGATAACTCTGATTTAGAAATACTTAGTGATTAAAATTTACATTATGACTTATGATGTATAAAAATAGTATATTGATTTTCTTTTTCATTATTAGGCACTTATAGGATGTTACCATATGTTTTAAGAGCAAAGCAATACTTATTTGGATTGTTGGGGCATCCCAGTCTCTTCCTTAGGCATACAGACATCCAAGTATGTCCCAAACAAGAGAGATCGCTAATACTTCTGAAGACAGTTGAGAGTGGAGAGATGGGGAGGAAGTTCAGGGAAATGAGTAGGCACTATTCATGGCAAAAGCATCTTTTTGCCAATGAGATAAGAAGGTTATTCATTAGAACATCTCCCATCCCACATGTATATAGAAGTAGTCACTTTGTTATTTGAAACTGTTCTGAGGTAGATGATAACATACTAGCACATGTTTTGGTTCATCTTAATGTTATAAATTATTGTTTACATCATCCCAAAAGACCTTAATAAAATTTTGGAGTTTTACTATGTTAGTATTTTATGTTTGCATAACTAAAACCACTATCAGCTATAGGTGGCTTTGTTTTCAAGGTGGCTTTGTTGTCAAGGCTCCCACACTCAACAGAGTTCTGTATGTTTGCTTATATTGTTATGGACGGCTCCCCTAATTTCAGTGAGAAGGCTGATTGTAGCAAAGATGAATACAAGTGTAAGAGTTTGCATGATAAAGGCCTAGAGCCATTATACAGATCCATTCCTCTCCCAGAGCATGGAAATTAAAAGGTTCATCACCGGACATACTGGATTAAGGACATGGTTACTGCATACTTTGTGCACAATATTACATTCTATTAAGTGTATATTCAAGTGTATGTTAATATATATTCAAGCTCATGTAGGAAATTGGCATTTCTTGTGAAAGTTTATTTCTCTTAAATTCAGAATCCCATGGCTGTTACTAATCCTCTGAGGACAGAACTAGATTCTGTTTGCAGAACTTAACTGCATTTTAACGAAGGGGACTGTTTTCTACATGTTGCATTCTGCTTCTCTCCTGCTCGATAAAAGCTATCCAGAAATGCATTCCAGAAATCCGGTTGCTTGGTTTCATGCTCTGCAAGCATCGGTTACCATAGTGTTTTAGAAAAATACCTTTTCAGGAAGCAGATACGTAATCAAATAGAGTCCACTGAAGTTGTGCTGAATGAACCATCTGTTAACAAATTGAAAGTAACGTATTTGTAGATTAAATGCTTGGTAACCTTTACTTTCCTGTTGCAGTTGGGGAAATATAAAAAAGAGGGCATGAGAATATCTTCAGAAACATCCCCTTACATACCCTGACGCTGCCTATCCTTTGAGTGTACCTCATTACAAATGTCTTGTGACAGTGTTATGGACTGTCTTGTCTTCAACAGCCAAGTCCTTCCAGAAAGCAAACCAGGCAGTTCCCTCCACATAGACCAAAAATATTTTTGCAGATAAACTACCTCTGAGCCACTGGAATAATTAATGCCTCCCAGTTATCAAGCCAGGATGTACCCAGTACTGATCAGAAAGGGTTATGTTCATATTGGATCAGTCTTTTTCAAAGGTTGCTTTACATGTTGTTACTGTGATTTAAAAAAAACCCAAACAAACAACCAAAACCACAAAACACAGAATTCTTGTCTTTGATCCCAAAGAACTAGGCGTTATACAATTTTAAAGCAAAGCCCTTTAATGTCCTTAAGTCCATACAGCCTATGTAAACATTTACTACTAGTTCAGAATTTCAGGAAGATGTTGAAACAGGACTGAAGTAGTTTTTTCACAATTTGAAATAAGAAGTAAAGGTATTTTGCTTATTTCTGGGAAAGATAAGAACACCCTTTAAGTACATGATCCTTGTTGGTTCTTTGAAATCTGCTTTGAACCGTTTGGGCATTGGGGATGGAAAGTTTCAAATCGGTAACTAACAGGCTAAGTTATCTGCTTTTATTTAATGGTTCATCGTATTTCTGGCTGTCCAATAATCATTCAATGCTTATTTATATTGCATTACCCTTTGTCTAACTCTGCAGCTTTGGCTGCCAAATGTGAACTAGAACCATCCCTTAAACTCAAGTGTGTTTTCAGTTACACTACGGCGATATTAGCTGTGGCGTGGCTCCTGTCTCACCATCAAGAAACAATTTGATGTTAACATGAAATTCGCTGTGTTATATATATTCACTGGGGCAGCAGATACATGTAGTATCATGAAATTCAATGAACTGTGAAGTCATGAATCGTATGAATTCATGTATCATTTCTAAATCTGTGCATTGCTGAATTTATTTATTAAATATGTACACATAGTGTTTAGTATTTATTTTCTATCAAGCTATACAGGATTTTCTAAGAAAATTTTCTCGTATGATTTTCCAGAACAAAACTTTGGGACATTGGTTCTTTCTTTTTAGGAAAACTTGAATTGCAAATGATTTCTCGAGATCAGAACTTAATTCCCATAATGACAAATAATGACAAATAGTAACCAAGGATCTGGTAGTTAATATGTTCAGCAGATTGCATGAAAGCTTGTCTCAGTGCTGAGTTTAGTGCCCTGTGCTGGTAACCTGTGAAAGGTCTCATGGAAGGAACTCTGGTTTTGCGTGGGAATATTACGAAAATGTGTAGGACAAAAACTAAAGAAATGCCCTTATGTGACTGCACAAGATGAATTTCACATAGATAGTGTGGAACTGCAATTGATAAAGATTTTGAGTTACGTGTGCTTTAAATCTTCTGAAAAGCAAGTGAATATATTTAATAGGGCTTTAGTGAGAATATGAGTTTTTCATTATTCCTGTGAATTTTTGCTTCCAAACAACATAGTATCTCGTCTGTGATGACACCAACCAGCAGTAGAGTGCCTTTTTGTTTAAATGTTCTTAGAAAATGAAAATTCACTGAAAAGAAAGCTACTTGCATTAGCACTGCTTCCTTTTGGAAAAAAATAACAGAAAAGTACATTGTGAAAGATCCTGCCTAGACATTTTCAACAATCTGAAGTTCATTTTTTGTATTTTGAATAACTTTTCAGGCCTGTAGCCTATATTTGATATATAAATAGTGCTCCTCCCCACAATTCAATAACCTGTAAATTATACAGGAGTTAAGATCCAGAGTCCTCTCTCCCCTGCCTTTGATCACTTGTAGCCTGCTCAATCTTGGGAGAAGCTGCCATGCCTTTGATCTCCCCTGCCTCCCTCTCTGTGTTGTTCAGGTTATCTGAAGATGTTGATTATTTTAAAGTTTTTCTCACAAAAGTATGCCAATTTAGACTAAAAAAATTGAAAGAGTATCCATGTGTACTAAGGATATTGAATAAGTCAAAATCTAGAATGAATATTCTTTTTAAAAAATCACTGCTAAGTGCTCCAGTACAAAAGTACTTAAAAATCCAGATTGGAATGTTTGTGCTCTTTGGAATTACATTATTTTTCAGATTCAAAAACTCACCAGAGAGAAATTGAAAAGTGGGATGTAGAAAACTGTTTCCTCTCCAATTTTGATCATTTTTGCTTCAGAACTAATTGATCTTCTAGTCTACCAAATCAAAACCACATCTTACATTGGGCTTTAATGCACATGTTCTTTCTTTTCAGCCCAGGGTTATAACCTGTCCAGGTTTGGGATTTTTTTTTTTTTTGTCTAACAGAACTCAACCTACTAAGAACATAACCCAGCAGAAAGTACCTGCATATGCCCCGTATTTTTGTAATTAAATTAACAAAATGTGTGGGGTGTGTTCAGATATGTGTACATATATATTTGCCAACAAAAGAGTCTGATATTCTGGAAACTACGGTCCAGATTTTTGGGAATATAAGAACCTAAAGATGTATGTAACTTCCTTCCTAATAATGTTCTATCTTTGCCCATGACCAGTGTCATGTTAAGATGTGAGACTGGAGTCAGTTATAGCGGGCAGGGTATAGGTGACACATGGCACATGTTCCACTGAAGGTAACATTTGGCTCAAGGCAGCTAGCAAAATGCTCCTCTTAAATACCACTGCATAAGATTTTAAATTCCAAGGAGCCAGGGCTCATACAGGGTTGTATGGGAAAGGTATGCAGTCAACAACATAAAAAAATATGATCATTGATTGACAAACCAATGGTAGGAAGAATGCGCTTGCAGCACCCTTTTTGTTCCCAGTTTGTATTCAGGTTCAAGAAGGAGCCCTAGGAAAAATAAGCGGCCCTGGAGAACACTGACTTCACAGGCTGCTGGACAGTAGGGAAGAGGAAGCCTTCTGCGCTTTCCACTGAGGTACGTCTGTGAGATCACAGACTCATGTTGCTTGGGAGAGGATTGCTGTTGTGAAGGCATTCTCTATATGTAGGCATGCAACTCAACTAAGCAATGCAGCAGTTTTTGAAGGGGAGCATTGGGATGGGAGTCACTGGGGCAGGTCTAGATCCTGAGCGTGCTGCTAAATCAGGAATTAATAAAGCAGTTTCTGGCTTCACATCTGTCTACACTTGTCCTTGTCTTGAAGAGCTGTTAGGGAAAGAAATCAATATTGCTTTATCACAAATAGAAGATGTGTAATGAATTATTTGTTGTTTACTTTCTTTGCTAGCTAATTCTCTGTGTTTGCTATCCTCCTACTCTAGTAACCAGGAACTAGGTCAAGCTATCTTCAGCTTTTAGTGTTCAAAGGTGGTGGTCAAGTTGTGCAAACTCTTTAGGAATCAGCTAAATCCAGGTGATACTTATGATTCATTGCAACATACAGTGTGCCATGTCATGTATTCTATGCTTTATAAGGTAATGGTAAATTGTTTCTGTAAACAAGTTAATCTTTGGTACCTTTGGCTCTAGAATTAGAAAAAAACATCTAACAGTCATGCTACTTGGGCTTTTTGAGGAGTGATGTGCTAAAAGCTTTTATATTTGGGAAAAAACAGATGCTTCATAAGTCTTCATCTCATGAATGGTGATGATAATTCTGAATTGTATATGCACTTAGTTCTGTAAGAGATAAGTGAGGTAAAGAGAATGTAATAAATGTTCTTCTATGTCTAAAACTTTGTGTGTGTGAGGGGATTGAATTTTGTATCTCTTGCTCTGAACTTAATGTTTCTAGAGTGACAGTGGTGAAATAAACTGGGGCTGAAACAAGTATACCGAAGGAAACATCTGTGGCAAAGTTCTTCCAATTGTCAGGTTTGGTTTGACATTTTAGAGTGCTACAGCATTTTACCAGTCTGAGGTACTGCCTCGTTGTTTGTGGAGAAAGTGTTGTTTCTTTTTGTGCCTCGTTGATCACCTCTAAAAGCCTCAAGTTTTTCTGAGAAACAGGGAACAGTGATAGAGCCTGGCTTTTGCTTGGGCCTCACAAGAGGCTCCTCTCAGCACCAGCCCTCCTCTGGCTGCTTATTGTACCACAACTGCGCTGCCCTGTGAAGAACAGATGGGTGGCTCCTGTTTGCAATGTGGGTTTTCTTTATGCTGTGGAAAACTTACTGGAAAAGGCGCATCTGAATTTTCAGTAGCTGTTTCAGTTCATTATGTCTGCACCCTTTGCTAGTTATGAATATCTGCATTCTTGTGGGAATAGCTGATCTTAAAACAGTTGTGAAGAAGGCTTTTCTGATGTGGGCAAAAGTATTGGCTGTGCGCTACTCGGGCTTTGTTGCTATTTATTTTTAAAGGTTTTCTGTTGTGAGCTCAGGTACCCAGCCGTACAGCCAAACTGGCCAAAAGTTAAATAAGTTGCAGATAACACAGGGAAATGTTTAGAGGAGCTGGAACTTAAAACAAGATTGTTCACGAAAATTTCAGAAAGGGGAAAATTACACTTGAATTTATGATGAATGACATTTCTGGCTCTTACCATAGAGCATCTTGCTTAAGTGTCTTAATTCCATGCTGTTAACCTGAAGGCAGAAAAAAGGAGAAAGAGCAGTGCCATTTGAAGATTGAAAGTAGCAAGCAAATGATAACTATTCATTTGCATGCATTTTGCAAATAATTTTTGTCATCTCTATACGCCAGGGCTTTTGAGAGAGTGTGGTCTGCAGAGCAAGACCATTTCATTGTGAAGTGTTCTGCCATGTAATACAGCACGTTAGAGTTATCCAGAAATGTGTAATATATCCAGCACTAGCCTGTCCTCCTAATTTTGTGTGGTTTCAATTTTTACCTTGCAGTAACTACAGTGGTGTACTTGCTTGTTTTGTTTTTTGTGTTCAAGAACAACCACGTGAAAGAGCAGAGCTTCCCTTCCTCCCTTTCTCCCTTCACGCCGAGTGTGGTGCTGTGTTTCTTTCCAATTCTTCTTCAGCTTTCCCCTCAAGTCTTTTGTGAGCTGCTGTTGCCCAGGGAAGACTCTGATTTTTCCCTTCCAGTTAGTTTGCAAACTGCCTGTTAAGCTAAGAAGGCTGAGGTGCCAGTGGTCCTGTGGGAGCTGCTCACAGACACAGCAGCCATATTTGGCTGTGAGCAGAAACCCTCAGCCCAGCCCAGGTTTCCAATCCTCTTTGCCTTCCCCTTCCTGCCTCCTGGGGGGAGGAAGGACTGGTGCCCTCATCTCCTGCGGAGAGGTCAGTCCCATACAGCTTTCCTCCACCCAACCTCCCCACCTCCTCCAGCTGCGGATGAACAGGGCCAGGCGCTCCCGCAGATCATCTTTTTGGCTTCTTTTGTGTCACCCTGGTATTTGTTCATAGACAGAGAGGTCTGAGATTCATCTACGTCTCTAATTGTCGACGGGCACATATGCAAGTGATTTTTTTTAACAGCTTTTTAACATCCTTCTTCAATACTGATGAAGTGAATACTCGTTATTGAGGGTTAGCCACATGTTGAAGTGTTTTTCCACACAGGAAAATAAAAATGACTGTGTAGGATTCTGTGCCTGTCGTCCCTCAAAAGCTGCTACTCAGATTTACCCAGCTCAGACTGCCTATTATTTGTAATTAGTGGCAAACACCCTTCTGAGATCTGAAAGTCTGGCTGTTCCCTTGTCCTTTTCACATACCATCACTGATAATAGTAGTAGTAAATTCGAACAGGATATGAATCCATTGTTGTTCAGTTGGAGGCTTCTATTCAATTCTAATGAAACCATTATTTTTCACCCTGGTTCAAAATGCACCTGGGTTTGTAGGTTGCACCCTTGTGAGTGGTTCCTTTGAAGACACTGGTATATTGTGGCCTAAACATTTTTATGGTTAATGGTAAAACGTAACGTGGAATGAACTGAGCTTCAGTCCCACCTGCCCTGTTAGGAAAAAAATAAAGATCTGTTTTGATTAGTTGAATTAAATCAATAAGAAAACTACTGAAATGATAAAAATGGAATCTCAAGTTTCTGTTTCTATGTAATAGTTAGTTAAAGATATTTGAATTGACTTCCTGAGTTTTAGGAGTCTGGAGAAATGAATTAAATTTTAAATAATCTCAGAGAGATTATTTAATAATCTCAAAGATTTTAATTAATCTCAAAGATCTTCATGGGAGGATCTACCAATGTAGAGGCATAATGACATGCAGAGTGTGCTTGTGGTCCCTGGAAGTCAGTGTGATCCCTGTGGTGCAAGCCGTGGGACTGCTGTGGCAATTAGCTGGAGTGACAAGCAGCATTTCCACTTACAGGTAGCACCTAGGCATCCATTGTTAGATCACAGGGACAAGAAAAAGGTCACTAGATTCAAACCCATGAATATGACCCTTCAATCCAAAAGACCACTTGATAGAGGTTATGCCATATCACTGCATTGGAGGGCTTTCCTTTGGCTGCTGGCCCTTGAAATGCTCCAGGTGTGGAAAAGAGGGGAACTGAACCATGGACAGATTTACTGGGGCCATAGCAAGTTTCTCTTCTGCCAGACAGCAACTACCATTTTACCAAAGTGGGACTGATCCCAAATGTGCTGGCCAGGCAGGCAGAGCAGGGTCATTTCTGTCCCCTGATGTACCCAGTATATCCTCCTGGCCTCTTGCTGCTGCTGGACCATGGTGGCTGCTCCTTCTCCTGTTCCTCTTGGCACCTCCAGCATCACCCTTCATCACCAGGAGAGAGAGGCTGCCCTGTGTCCTCTCCTCCTCCCAGTTATGCCTCCCCTCCCCAATACTTGCAGGCCTCTTGTGTGTGCCAGGAGAGAGACAGGGGGTGCCACACGCTGTCAGCCTGCTGCCTGCACCACCCCAGTCCCAAACAGGGGTTCAGATAGCCCCTGAAGACCTTGGGCTGGTGGGCAGCCCCAGCACCTCCCTCCAAGGGCTGCGCTGCTGCCCAAACCCTCTTCCTCCACTTCAAAGCCCCCGTTCTCACACTTCCTTCCTTTGGTAATGAACCTTCAATTTCCTGCAGGTAAATAAAGTGAAACTGGAAAGAACTGTAAAACAAAACATAAAAGTAGCCGAGCTGCAGAGTTACTGCCCGCAGTGTCCCTGGGAATGGGTTTTTTTCCTGTCCTCCCGCTGTGGTTTCTAGCCTGTTGTCTCCCACTCTGCCCTTCCTTACCAGTTTTTAGCTGTAAGCTCGTTAGCATGCAACCTTCTCTTCGTGGGAGCATTTGTACAGATGCTAATAGGTAGAGAGGCTCCTCCCATGGCTCTGTTTTTATTAATGGGAGGATCAGAGGAATTTCCACATTTTTAACATCTCTTTTTGCAGTAGCTATTAAGCTTCATGGTGTTGAAACAGTGAGTGGATTTTTTGTTGATTTATTTAAGACGCTGATCTCTGAGATAAATTCCTCTGTACAAGGTTTTTAGGTGCTGGGAGAGCACGTGTTGCCCAGTAGGTTCCGTGGTATTTTCGTTTGGAAGTGACTTTTTACGTGACATTTTACTTTAGAACAATAGGTGGGCAGAATCGAACTTTCAGGTCTGAAGCAGAAGAGCTGTGTCTGTTACTCAGTCCCTTTAGTAACTGGCATCTTTTGTGAATTCTGCTTGGTCGCATCTCTTTTCTCAAAATCCAGATTAAGCTCATTTTGAGGTAGGAAAGGTGCTGGCTGGTCTCAAATGTGCTGGTTCGCAAACTTGCGGACCAGCTGTCCTCCTGGCTAGTGAAGAGAAGAGGGCTCAGACGAAGGGGGCTGTGCTGCTGGAAACACAACCGGCTTTCTCAGGAGACTGCTTTGAGGGAGATCGCAGCGTTACCAGTGGGCACTGCCACGCACATGCAGAATTTGTGCTGGATAAAATCAGGAAGACAGGTAAAAAGATGAGACGAGAGATCTGCTGATCTGCTGTGTTGGGATTTTTTTTTCCCCTCTTCTTAGGGTGAAGAAATGTCCAGGGGGATGCCCCATGAGCTCGGGGGAAAGCGAGTCTTTCTTTAAATTACAAAACTTGTGTTATACCAAGTGCTTTATTTTGGGAAACATTTCAGTATGCTATGAAGGAAAGTTGCAGACAAGGCATGTTTACTAGACCTTTAATTGCTACATTTAGGAGAAAGGCGCTTTTTTTTTGTTTTGGGGTGTTTTTTTTTCCCCTTCCCCCCTCCCCTTTTTAACGACAAGAAGCCAGAGTTTGCTGTGCAAATGAAGCAGGCTTTGCAAGAATCAGATTCACTTTGGACGACTCTTCACATTCCTAGTCATCATTACATTAGGCAGCACAATTCCATCCGTGGTTGATGGGCAGAAAAAGTGGGCAGCCTGCCAGGTAGACGTTTCCATGGCTCCCAACCCCCAAAGGTGATGCGTTTTTCAGCTAATTCAATGAAGAGTGGGCTGAACTTTGGGTATAAACTAGACAATAGCTGCCTTCGCAGTATCAGCAGAATGGTTTATGGGAATGCACTCCACATTTGGCAGAGCATCATGTGACCTTACGGCTGAGATTTTGTGATGGTGCCAACGGAGACTTGGAAAGCAGCACCCGTTCTGACTTTTTTCCTCTTTTCTTACATGGCTCAGAAAATGGTGGATCTTAATACTTGACTTTAGCCAGACTCAGCAAGCGATTGAGCTTTGAAGCACAACTTTGCCTTTATTCTGGCTTTTTTGGCACACCACCAGGAGGCTGTCCCTTTCACGCCTGATAAATTCTGCTTCTTATCTCCAAATAGAAAAAAGAAAGAAAGAAAATATAAGCAGAATACTTATACTTCATAACTGCATTTTAAAACTACATGGTTTTGGGGTGCTTTTTTATTGCTGATATGTAGTTTAGAACAGCCCTCCTGAGTATCTGAAGGAGAAAAGTTGTTTTTTTTATTTTTCTGGTGTTTTTCCTTTTTTTTCTTTTTTCATTTTTTTTTTTTCCTTCCTCCTGTTTAATGAACAGGCGTTTGAACTGGGCAAACGGGGCGACAGCATTGAACATGAGATCATTGCAGCATAGTGTAGCAAACTGGCACCCTGCCTTTTCACCCCTTTGCTCCGGCAGATTTGTGCAATCCCCATTTATAAAATGGGCGCAGGGGCGAGGTGAATTTTCTGGTCTCTCCCCACCTCTAGTCCTGTGCAGGCAGTTGCGGCAAGGATTGGTGCAGCTTTTGCGCAGTGCTTTGTGCCTGGAATTCCGAGAAGAGCAAGAGAGAGAGAGAGAAGACAGGCATCCTGGTCTTCTTCCGAGAAAGAACAGGAGCCCTAAGAAGAAGAAACAAATCTGAGTTTGTCCTACATACAAGAGTGCAGGGGGGGGAAAAAAAAGTGACTCTCCTGCTTCCAAAAAAAAAAAAAAATCTGGCATGTTTCACTACAGAGACATCAGGATGTGTTAGAGCTTCTTAAAACAGTGTAACAAAATGAGCCTAGGAGATTGATTCTTTCAGTAAAAAAACCAAAAAAAAAAAAAAAGAAAGAAGGACTGAATTTTTTTGTTTGTGTTTTTTTTTTTTCCACTGTTGCTCATATAGCAGTATTTGGCACTGGGTGAAAGCTACCTTTCATATCAGGTATAGATTCTTTTTCTTTTTTTCCTCTTTTTCTTTTTTGAAGCCGTTTTAAACATGTTGTTTTGAAACTGAGTCCTTGTGTATTAATTTTAACATAGTCAGCTGTTCACACTTTTTTAAACTAACTTTTTTTGGGGGGTGTTTGATCTAATACTGCTAAAAATAGAAAGTAAACAAAAAATCGAGGGGCTATGGAAAGAAGTGATGAGGCACATTTTGTCTTAGCGAAGCACTGGAGTTATGCAAAGACCTTAATGTTACATTTATTCAGTCTGAACTTTGGTTATCTCTAAGAAAGCTGTGGGTATTTTGATCTGGTTGCTACGGAGTGTAAATTCTTTTTTTATAGCGGGATTCATGCTTTCAGTTTCTAAAGAGGGGAGGAGGAAAAAAAAATGTGCTAAACTGTAGAAAAGGATAACTCTCGTAGCCAGTATATTAAAGTTGTTATGGAGTTAATTCATGTCCGAGTTTCTTGCAGTTTGTATCTAAATGCATTACAAAGAAATCAGTGTAATAAGCACTGGAATAAAAGGCACATTATTGGGACATTCATGAAGCAAGCCTGGTTTGCAGCTAGTAACAGTGACTATTTTAGGATGTTCGTAAAACAGCACTTGTCCAGGAATAGCTGAAAACAGTATTTAAGATATCCGTTCAGAATGTTTGTCATAAGTGCATGCAGAGTTACAGTAAGTTTTGAGCATATGACGCTTTAGCAGAGCCTTTTTCTTAAAGGATTTGTCTGTCTGTTGTAACATATTACCAGGCAATTAGAAGAGTGTGTAACAAAATTCATTCTGACTGACAGATTTTGAAAAGCTCAGCCAAATCGGTGTTCTATGTGTTTTGATGTTTTGAGGGGGTTTGGGGGTTTGTTTTTAATATTTTCCTAGCCTTTTTAATTTATGCTAAAAATACAGATGTCCTCACCTAGAAAGTACTTAGAAACTTTAAGGTCGTTTTTGGATCAGAAACTGTATTTTTTTTCAAAACATTGGTGATAGATTTTGTCTAATTTAAAGCTTTAGAAATATATCATGATTTTACAAAAAAGAATTGCAGTAACATGTGCTTCACTTTTTATATAATACTGATTAGACAGTAAATTCTAAATTATATGGTAATTTTGCTACCTTATATTTTTGTTGTTCTGCAATGAATCCTGGGAAATTGCTGAATGGAGACCTTATGTATATGACACATATACCTCCATTCACCAGTTTAGTACCAGAAAGTGGTTTTTAGATTTATGGTGATACTGCCCTCCTTAGCAGTTTTTTAGAATTATTACAAATGCCATTAGAGACTACATCTGTTGAGAAACCAATGCTTGCATTAGCTTGAAAGAGCTTTTAAAATTTCTATTTCTGATGATAGGATTCGCATCTTTTGTTCTTTTTCCATAAAATTTTGCAAATATTTCTTGATTCAAACCAATGATTTTATGTCAGTATTTTTATGAAGTTCTGTACCAAATTACCTCCTCACATGCACTGTATGATAAAAACTACTTTTCTTTGTTAATCATGCTCCTTTCATTTTGCAGTTCCTAATAAAAATAAGAGTGGAGTTAAATGTGGAGTTAAAAAAAGACTAGGAAATACTAAATGAAATTGTCCCTTTGCCAAAGTGTGCGAGTTCACAGCATGGGCCTGAGAGGG
Source organism: Gallinula chloropus (assembly GCF_964237585.1). Lineage (NCBI taxonomy): Eukaryota > Metazoa > Chordata > Aves > Gruiformes > Rallidae > Gallinula > Gallinula chloropus. The sequence continues at coordinate 107,655,355 of NC_140085.1, forward strand.
GCATCAGCAGTGTGTTGAATTTATATCTTAAAAGCATCATTAGCAATTTTGTGCAGATTTCATGTTCTGAAAACACTTTATGTAAAAAAGATATTTCAAAATCTCTAACTCACTTTTTTGTTTTGTTTTGTTTTAGTGATAGAAAAAAAAAAACAAAATGAAAAAGGAAACTGAAGACGTTAATTATACCAGAATTCAGCAAAGGTAATACAGTGATCCTAAATATTTTGTTGTTAAAAAATAAAATTAATGGCACCAACATTAGCTCTATTCTTCTGAAGGTTAGCTTTAAAAGAATTTATTTCCTTAAGAGAGCCTACAAATGTAATTTTACCAAAATATATTAAACTTCTGATTACTTTCTGCTGAGAATATTGCAGTTTGAGCAGCCTTTATACTGTATGTTTCCATGAAGCTTTAGAATTAATTGAAAGATCGATACATCATTTGTTCTTTTGTTATACCTAGTAAATATATATAAAACACATGTATTTACTAGTGTACTTATATTACTAATATATTTATAGTACATATATTTATTTACTATTATATAAGTGTAATGCAGTGACCAATTGTTTTTGAAATGTGGAATATCTCTTCTGTTCACAAAAAAAAAAAAAAAGAAGAAAGAAAATGGGAGAAGCTATTTTGTAACACTTATTACAACTATTTGGTAAATTACATGTGTGGTCTGCATACTTATTTCTTGTTCTGGGATAGCTATTCTAGTTTGAGTGCTTGTCTTACATATTCTATCTCCTCAGTGTCAGCAGAACACAATTTTAAAAATAATCCTTCTGAATGCTGAAAAGTTTTAGATAAATTGAAAAGTTTAAAACAGAATTTTGTAGAAAATAAATTAATATTATTTTTAAAATGCAAAAGGGTTCACATAACATGAATGATTCAATTCTCTAAATTAAAAAAGAAAAAAAGGTAATTTACTAATGCTCAGCTGTCATTACTGAACTAGAAATACACGTTGCAGTCTGCAGGAAAATGAAGCGCTGCCCAGATTCAAAAACTTTGCTGTTGACAGCACTCATTCTCTTGAAAGGAGTTTTGCCCAGGTAGCGATGGCAGAATTAGGCCTTCAGTGGGAGCCGGTGGAAGGAAGGCATTAAAATCTTACTCGGATACAGATTTCAATAACCTGCTAAAATCACAAGAGACCTTTCTGTAGCAACTGGTTTTAAAATTATACCTGCTTCTTATGCCTGTATTTTACATATGCATTTGTGGCTACATTTTTTTAAGTTGTTCTGATGTGTCAGGTACTATACTTAAAGATACAGTATTTATCAGCGCTTTAATTGAGAATATGTAAATTATAAAACTTTGTGTCTTATCTTTCTGAATTACTGGTTATTACCTCAAAGGCCCTGTTTTCAGTCTGTAGCATAGGACACTCTACATTCAGCGGGTGATAATTTGTGTCATACCGCTTGCCGGTCACAAGATGAAAGTATTTGTTGTAAGAGTTAACCCTGAAGTTTTGCAAGATTGTGTTTCTTCTTGCGCTCTTATTATTAGGGAATAGCATCGACGGGAGGATTAGTGAATGAAATATACAAATGAACTTCTTTGCTTTGATTAATAGGCGGTGTTTAATCAACATGGTTTTGTCAAGCAGTACTTAGATGCCCTGTAATATGAAGAAATAGCTAAGCGGTCTTTATTATGTGGCACAGGAGCTGCACTCCAGTGTGCCTCATTGCTTTTCAGATTTGGTGGGGTGATTTTTATTTTGGGTTGTAGTACATGATATGAGCTCAGACACAAAGGACAAACCTGTATTGTTCATTTCTATGTCACATCCAATTATGGATTCCAGTCTTGCCCGCTGTATGTGTGCGGTAGTCAGATGCAAGTAGTTGGGAGTTGAGAGTTCCTCGGTAAGGCGAAGTGTATGCAAAAGGACTTTAATTCCCACTGAAGACAAACCAATGTTGTGTGGTCAATCTCAAAAAAAGTGTTTTTTCTTCCTTTTTCAAAAAACAAAGTAGTTGCGAGTCTTTGCTCGCTTGGTGCATCCACCATGTATGTAGTTAAGTTCGAAGCAGCCTTCTTTGCAATAGATGGTAATATTTTTACGCTTCAATACTCATTCTTACATTGCTTCATATGTTTGTTTGTTTAAAGTCTTCTGTGTCTCGCTTTAGAAGGAAAATGTTAATCAGCGATGCCAATTGGCATAAACCCGTAGATCCGATCTTGTGTTGAAACGCACTGCACAAGCTCGCTTCTATGGGTCTGTGTCAGTATGGTGATCTGGCAAAACTTTACGTAGCACACAATGCAGTGGTGTTTGACAACAAGCCCAAGTGAGTGTACAAAACTATATGTTGTTTTTGGAATGCTTCTTCTGTCCATTGCCTTATCTTCAAACTTATATGATTTGTGGTTTGTTTTTTTTTTTTTCTTTTATCAGTTGCTTTAAGCACCTTTGGCCTAATATCTTATAAAAACTTACAAAGAGATATGAGGGAATTGTAGGCTTTCCGATAAGGGAGGGTAGGACGTGTAATTTACTGGCTTTATTAAACATACAATTACATGGTGTTGCATTTAAAAATGTAGAAAAAACAAATTTGGTTTTGGCCATAAAATATGACCAAATGGTCATTTCTTTCCATAAACGTAGTTGGGCTTGCATCATTCCTATCAAATATGTATGTATATATATACACATAAACCAGGCTTGTATATATCTTTATACATATGTAAACAGGATAGAACAGAAATTATACCTCCGCAGTAGAATAATCTATCTAAGAATATGCCTTATTGTCTGAAAAGTGGGGAATGGCTGCAGATGAAAGCCTACCCCCATGGGAAATATATAAGCCTGTAGTTGCTGTCACGTTTCAAAGAAAGGCTGAAGAAGTGAAGAAGACTTTATGGTCACCGTCGGAAGCTGTGTGCATCCGGGTTGAGGTAGTAGGTTGTATGGTTTAGAGTTACACCCTGGGAGTTAACTGTACAACCTTCTAGCTTTCCTTGGAGCACACTTGAGCCATCGAGGAATTCATCACCACTTTAATCTGATCAGGGAAAGTATGCAAAAAGGTATTGTGTCATGGCTGTACATAATAATCACTCTGAGGCTTTATTGATGTTGAAATAGTCCTGATTACTTGATTATTTCATTTACATCCTGTTATGAACAATGCTAACATGTTCTCTTAATGGACTGCGACTATGTACTGCAGACACTTATGGCAAGACTGATGATGATTTTAATTCCATTAACAGGAAGGCTTTAAAAGTTTATTTTGATTTATAAATTCAGAAAAATATCAAGTGCTTAACACCTTATTCCTTCTTTATAGAAGTAGTTTATCCTATATAGTTGATTTTTGTTGCTGTTGCTATATAGATGCACATTTGTTTTAAAGGGAAAAGAACAATTTTTTTTCCTGTCCTCATAATACTTTCTGAAAAATATTGCACACCGCTGCTCAGGTAGCAGCAGCCTGTGTCACAAGCCAATCCTGGTCTTCCTTGGGTTTATGATATTCTTTCCCTGTGCGTGTACCATAACTCAGTGTTATGAACACAGACCCAAATGTCCCACAGCCCCACCTGTGTTCCCACCATGTTGTGATTCATGTACCACTCAGCCTAGCCCCGCTCTGGGTTCTCAGCACCCATGTCCTCACACAGCGTGTCAGCCTGACGCTGACTCACAATGTCCTTGTCATTTTTGGCCCTGACTGAAGTTTTGACACATGTTCCTAACTCATCAGGGCTTTTGGAAGTCACAGTCCTTGTGCGAGTGGTTCCCAAAGCACTGAGCACTGCTGGCAGTGGTAGGTCCCAGCACTGGGTGCCTCCACCCAAGCAGGTTGGGTGCCACAGACAGAATAAGCCCTCCTCAGCCTCAGCATCGCTTGTACATCTGGCATGCCTTTTTAAAAAAAAGCAATACCAGAATGCACTAAATTATTTGATTCCAGTCTGAATAAGAAGACAAAGGGGTGCTTATGGAGATTTATCCTCCAAGTTGTGCATTCCCATTTCATCCTGGTTTTCAGCCTTTCCCATCTTGGAAAAAGAAAAAAAAAATATCCCTTGAGACATGTACATCCATAAGCAGGTATCTGGTCAAAGAGAAAAAAAAATAATGTTTTCACAGTTTAGCCATTCTCAGAAACAGCTGTGAAATGAGAAGGCAACAAGACTATGCCTGTATATCCACCATGATTTTGTAAGTGAGGCCTGCTTCTGAAAATAACCTTGAAGATGAGGTCTCCTCCATGTGATGGAAAGCATTACTGTCAAAGTAGAAGCATCTGGATCAGATGCTCATTCCAAAATAGTTTGGAAAAATTGATATTGTATGTCTTTGTGTACTTTGTCATAGAACCTAATGACGTACAATTAATAATAGTGATAGTTATACTTTTGCTAGAAAATTATTTAAGGTTGGTTGATATAAAGCAGAAGAGCTGAGCCACTCCCTTGAGGTGCTGTGGTCAGGGGGGCACTACTGATATGGGTGGTGGGCGTGTTAGACTCCTGTGGGCTGAGGAAAGGGTGAAGAGCGGCGGTTCCATGCAGGAGGTGACAGCTGTGGTCCTAGGGCTCCCAGGTTACCAGCAAACAGGCCGTTCTCCAGGGATTTTTGAAGCCCCGCTTTTCTTGCTTTGCTTTTATTGCAGGTGACCATATCAAAACATTTGACATTTCCTGTGTTTAATTGTTTTAGATTTTGCATCAGCAACAAAAGTTAAGAATGCTACTTTAAGTGGATTGGATGTTTACATGTGTGTTGGTGGTTTTCTTTTCAGTTCTGCCTGTATCACTTGCTTACAGATCCCCATGCCTGACTTTCTACCCCAGTTTAAGGCTTACCTAGCCACTTTCCTATATAAGGAATAAAAAGAGGAGATGAAAATGGATTTAGTCTCTTCTTTTAGTAGCATTTATTTTCAGTGATTAATGTTTGTAATAGGGAATTGGTAAAGAGGGTCTGTATGACAGTTAGGTGGATGTACAGTGGATTTTAAGGTTGTCTTAAAGTGTGTGGGAAAGAGTAGAGAGGAGGTTGAGTGAATCAGAGCTACTCCAAGCTAATGGAAAATTCTAAAGGGGGCACTGGCTAAATGGGGGGACAGAGAGGAGACCTCCATCGACCGATGAAGCTTAACAGGGACCACTCTTGGTCTGAATAAAAACTGTAATATCCTCTGTGGGTTCGAAAGGACCCTGGTCACCAGTATGTTTTCTTTCTTTTCTATTTTAAAAATTTTCTTTTGTACTTTAAGTCCACTGGAAAGAAACATTGTAATTGCTGTTTTCTGCCAACAGAGCAACAGGTGTTCAATCCATTTATATTAATTCTTCAATTAGTTGCAAAATAAGGGGGATTGTTTATACTAAGCTGAACTGAATAGAAATGACTGATGCAGAAAATGTGGGAATGTTTCATCTGTCCTTCAAATGCATGATAAATTTGTAATTCTATCAGGCATAGTTGCAGGTTGCTATGCAAATTTTCGTCGCAGCATCACCAGCTTTAATGCATATACATTTTCTGTATTTCTTTCTCTGTTCTTTAATTTTGGGTTTTTTTGCTCTGTAATGTGCAATACATTGTTGTGGTAAGAGTTATCAAGTTACAAGCAAAAATGAATGAGGCTGTGAGGTAATTTTAAAGCGGATTAAGGTAGAAAATGAAAAACAAAGGGGGAAAAAAGCTCTATTAAGAACAGCTGGATGGAGTTAGATCTTCTGTGATTTCATTTTAAAGTCATAAAACATATTGTCTGTTTTAGGTGAAGTCTGGCATTTTTTACCTTTATAGCACAGTTGGAATATCAGTCAGTCACGTAGTACTCAGCATTATATTGCTATCTTGCTTCTGTAGGAAATGAATGCACTTTGTAACATGGCTACACATGGATATGTTCCAATCTAGGGCCCATCTAACAGTGTTCTATAAGGAAGCCATAATGCTGTCATCCCTGTGCCTTTTACTTTGCTTCTTGCATATAGAAGAGATATCTGTTAGGATATTTTGGGACAAATCCTGAGATCCAACTGATCTGCAGCTCCCAGTGGTTACTTTGGGAGACACAGGCCCTCAGCGTTTCACAGGTTTGGTCGGTCCTCAGAAAGACGGTCTGCAGAAACACTGACCCACACAACACCCTTTTGTTTGCCACAATTTCCTTGGTAAAGATTAAGTGTGATCCAAGGCCTTAACCCTGGTCCCCAACACAGAAATTTACAGCACGGTGAAAACCCGCTTTAATGCCAGATCCTGTTTGTCTTAAGAGCTAAGTCGCTTCAGAGAGCTGGGGAGAGTTTGGATTTCCTTCTGCAGCCCACGGTGCCTGTGTCCAGAGGCATGTCCAAAGAAAACAAGTGTTAAAGGGACATTTCTGCGTTAATAACCGTGGGTTGGACACACTAACAGAGCTTGGGTGTTTTGGGGCCAGCCATTTTGAGACCTTTCTGTGGAATAAAGCTGCCATTACCAGAGTAGGTAAAGCAAGTTTTTAGTAACTTTGTGCTGTTGAAATAGCACAGATAGAAAATGTATGGATGAATATGGGTCAATATAGTTTATATGACATATTTTAAACTGTTATAAATAATCCCATAGATTTACATTATGAAAGTTGAAAGTGACTATAAAAGGACTTTTTCTCTTTAGACAATGTGATTTCTGTTTTTGTCATTCCATTTCAACAAAATAGAATGCTGAGTTTCACTTGGTGTCATGTTTCACTTAACTTTCTCTTGTCTTCAAATAAATTGAAGTTCTTTAGTTTTTTAGGTAAAGAATACGGGAAAATATTTAAAAGCAGCCCCAGAAAAAGTTTTCCTTGCAAATCTGTCATTTTTAAAATGATAAACAGCCCTTAATAATCTCTGAAACTTGTTTATTGAAACTCTTCAGCAAGAGACCTGTGATAGGTTGCTTAACTGATAGTTGGAACAGAAGTGCACTTGAAATTTTTCAAATTTTTTGGACATGGTTTCATATGACATTCATTTATCTATTAAGAGCAGCTTCTGGTATTTTTAATAAAACTAAAATTAAATACGTCTGGCAGTCCCTGTTTAAAAGTGAATATTGCTTTTATAGCACAGTTAAATAGAAGATTGAAAGGCTAATGCTTTTGCGTCGCACAGTACAGAAGAATTAAATTGTTTGAGCTTTGTCTTTTCTCACATAGTAAAAATATTTACATCAGAGTGTTCTTTTTGGTAGAGTTTAATTTTGTATAAGGCTTCTAGATATTTCAGCTGTACTTTGTTGTAACTTACATCATTTATATGGAAATTTTAGGCAAAATCGTATTTTGTTTTGTCCTCTACACCTCTTTCCTGCTACTTCTAGAAACAGTGTCTCACACTGATGAAGTCTTTTCAAGAACATTTGCAAAATCTGAATAAAAACCCAAAGATCATGCCTCTCTTTTTCCTGCATGAAGTTCTCATTTGTGCAGAAATACAGAGCTCCTGGCTCTGTACCCCTTTTTGCAAATATGACCAACATATTACTTGATCTTACAGAAAAATGAATCCCATTGCTTTCTACTGCCTTTGATGCACCTCCTTTTGAATAGAAAGATCTTACCCCTAAACAACTGCATGTTGAGGCTTTCTGACTAATGGTGTTGTCTGGCTTGAGTAAGAAGACTGGTGCTGATATGCTTCAGCCATTGCACCGAGCACCTCAGCTAAAGGATACAGATACAGAATAGCTGACTAATCATTTTTCTAAGAGTCAGAACAACCCTGTGTACCACCTATTTTGCTTTTGTGGTTGGATGAAAAGTGTGTGTGCGTGTGGGTATGTTTTATATTTTCTTCTAATCTAATTGACATACATATATTATGCATATACTGTTTTTATCTGAATGTTATGAATCTCCCCATATCCAGCTTTATCTCCATGGTTGAGAGTGATTTTTTCTGGGTTTATCTGTGGTCTGTCTGGGAAATGCAGGTCCCTTCGTTTTTCTTGTTCTGTCTCCATATACTTTTGGTTTACACCCATGCCTCTGCTGGTCCTTTTTTGATTCTTCATTTCCTGATGCCATGATAGTCACGACAAAGAATGTAGAGCATTGCAGATATACTGGCAACAGGGATGGACAGGGAATACCCTGCTGGCTTGAGAGAAGAGTGGGGTCAATGTCATGTTTATAACCTTAGCGGAAAGAGAAGGCTTACTCAAACCAAATCCTCCATGAGGCCTCTCTGTTATGACTCTCCAATTTAGGAAGGAGAATAAGCTGTTTGGTGCTACCATCCTTGTAGTCTGGTTTGAGACCGTGGGATTGGCTTTGCTCAAGCTTTGTGTGACCATAAGTTTTTTCAAGCACGGTCCCTGGACGCTGAAAGCAATATAAAGCTCACTTTTCCCTAACATGCACACAGCCTTGTGGTGACTGCAGTTCCAAAACAGGTTTGTATGTCTGAGAAAATATGACTAGCAGTCTTTGAAATGTTTTATATGTATGGTTATGTATGCATGTATTCTGTTGGAGCTTTTTTTGCATGGCATTACGCTGGTATGAAAAAAAGAATACAGCCCTAAAATTGTTCATCTCATTCATTGCAGTTAGCTAGCTGAGACAAATTTGTTAACTTCCTGTGTTAGGAAGAAATCTTCAGATGGGAACTTCCATCAGTAAGAACTTCCCCTTTAGACTAGGGATAGCATTTGGAGCCCACTGAGTCCTTAAGAACAGTTGGTTTCCTGGAAAGTAGCCCAGAAAGATAGATGTTCAGTCTGGGTCTGGAAGTAGATTCCATGGTAGGCTGTGAGCAGGAGAGCTGGAAACACAGTTTGAATGTGCCTCTAGCATTTATTCATCCTGGATGAGGGATCCTTGACTGCAATTCTATATCATAGCTTGTCTCCCAAATCTTGCACTTTTTGAGGGTATTTCCATCTCCAGCCTCTTTGCCTGTTAAAAAAGTCAAAGTACCTGTAGTTTATACAGCTGAAGGGATTTACCCTGTAGGTTCTTTGAACCCCCAAATTTAGCTGTGTCAGTTGTTGGGAGGATGACTTTTGGGGTGTAAAATTTTTCTTAGAGTATGACTTATACTGTGTCAAACTAGATTGTAACTGAGCTGCTGCAAGGTCTGCTTTCCACAGCAGGGTGCAGACCTGTTGTAGTCGTTCAGCCCCAGGCAGCATCTGAGAACCCCACGGCACTTGAGCAGAGGACAGACAGACAGAGCCCCACAGGTTGGGATAAAAGCAGTTTATTGACACATGACCATGAAAGGGGAGCAACAGCAGATTCTGGGGCAGAATTCACACACACACACACAGTGATAACACAGAGCACTGCACCAACACAACACAACTGCACTCAGACTGCCTCAGAGCCACACAGGAGTGACCCTCCAGGACCAGCCCTTTTCACTGGGGCAGATGGAGTGGAAAGCAGCCCCAGACAACTCATCTCACCTGTGCTGGCTGCCTGGGGAAGTTAACTCCATCCTGGCCGGAATCAGGACACCTATAGAGAAGGATCCCCAAGGCAATTTTGAGGAATTTATGCTAATGTCACCACCACCAGAGCCTTGTGTGTGAGGGCTGCTGTTCTCATAGATGTCCCTGTCTGAGGATATCTTTGTGAGCTGGGGTATGGGGAGCAGTGGACCAATGTAGCTATTCAGCTCTATGCTAAGTAATGCACTTTGCTCCTTTGTCCAAATGATAACTTCGGATCTATAGATAGGCTACATTTATCCAACAGTATGTATCTTACCATATTTGCTTCTAACTTCTTGGGCAGCTGTACTGCCCAAATATTAATTTCCAGGTTGTGTGTCATGAAGAACTAAGCTCAGACCACCTAATTCCTGTATTGTCCTTTTGTCTCATCACCAGCTGTATAGGAAAGCAGCTTCTGAAAATTCCCAGAAGCAGTCAGCCTATATTGATTATGGCCCACACAAACTTGGAGATGAGACTACATGCTTGAGTCCATCTGAACAACCACAGCTGTCAGTGTGGCTACAGCAGCAGGGAGATTTTTGCTAAAAATGGGGGGAGGGTTGTCTTCAGATGGCATTTACTCAGGTTGTGACTTGTGAAGTACATGATTCTGTTGGTGATAAAGGGGATTTTGAGGGTCATTATTACAAAATACTGTAAAAGCTTATATCTGAAGGATTTAGCTTCTAAGAAGAATTTAGAGGTATCTAAAATTTCAGTTTTGAACTATAACTGTACCAAAACGGCCAAAATGTAAATTTTAGTGACAAGTCTAAGAACTTGGCTCATACTTAATGTAACATTATGAAGCAAACTTACCTTTTTCCAAAACTTCTTGGGTATTTAGGAGTCTGCATCCTGTTGATTTACAATATGTGGGCAGGTTTCAAAAGAGAAACCCTTGTGCAAAGGCATTTTTACAGCTTGTTGACCATAAGCTTCATAATGAGTGACCTAATTGCAGGATGTTAAATATATAAATTGGTTGGTCCTGCCTCTAGTTCATGCTTCTGAATGTGAGAAACTTACCTAGACAAGAAGTTCCAATGTGTTCTTAGACACTTTTATGGGAAAAGTGCCCTAATTTCTCTCCTTTGCTGTTATAAAGCAAGAAATTATGAACAACGTAGCTAGAGACAAGATGTGCAGCTTTGAAAAATGTAAGTATTTAGTAAAATTTAGTAAAATTAAAATTCAGTGTAAAGCTTTATTCTATGTCCGGGTTGAGGCCAACAACTTGAACAGAAATTGTTTGAGCACCTGGTAGGGCTACTGCTGCTGCCAGCCATGGCGAGTGCTCAGAGGAGGAATACAACTCCCTCTCTCTTCCTGCCCTGTTGTGGAGGAAGAGACGTGCAGGTGGTGTTGTCCCCAGCCTCCTGTCGTAATGGCAAGGGCTGGCAGGGAGCACTGCCTGGGTGCTCCTGCCTCCACCCTCAGGATCGGCAAGCACCATTGCACCAGAGGCACCTGGAGCCCTTCTGCACTGTTGGGGCAGGGGTGGCTCTCGTGAGCATGCGGGGTGCTACTGCCCAACTGCCCCTCCAAAGGCAGCTACAGGTAGTGTTGCTCCCAAAAGAAAGAAATCAAGTGTAGCTATGAGTCAGGTTGGGTATTTTTGGCTAAAAATGTCCAAGGATTGGCCTGTGGAAGTAAACATGCAGTCTGCCTAATGAACACATCATTTAGCTGTGTGAGGTGCTGGAAATACCGAAGCGGTTAAGGGCTGTGATTAAGGGCCATGGGGCTGGGTTCACACAGCTTCCTAAGTCGGGACCCAAGGACGTGGGAATTCTCACCAAGGGGCAACCCTGGAAGTCTAGAGCAAACGTCAGGCTGGACCCGTCTTCAGGCAGGTGGAAGTTTGTGTTAAGGATACCTTCTCATACATGAGAAGTGGGTGATGGTTGTTATTGTGTAATTTGATTGGACTCTAATTTAATGAAAGTTCTTAGTGGGCAACATGATTTGCAAGGCTGATTTCCAGTTTTATTGATTGGGCCTTTAATTTATTTGAACTTGCACTCAAAAGCTTCAGTGGAGATTTAATGCAAGTCTGCAAAACCAGCTTGATAAGGAATTCTTTGACAGAACTTGAACTCAAATACTTCAACAAGAAGTCAGTCAGGAGTGGCATGAAAATATTTTGTGAAAGAAAAGTCTTAGTTAAATTTTACTTTTTCAATAATGCATTGACAATGCTTTGCTTTTCTTCAGGATTTTTTTTTCCCCAAACTCTCATACTCAATGTCAATTTCATAGGGGACATCTCAGAGATTATCACTGCAAAATTTTAGCTGAAAATAAATAACTTGCAGCTTCTGGAAATCTGTGATTTTATTCATTAATAAGAAATTTACCAGACAGAGAACGAATACTGCAGAACTAGTTGCTACAGTCTCCTAGCTATTTCCAAACTGTATCTTTTATTCAAAACATTGCAGAGCATGAAAACCAGATTATCTGGTTTTGAAGTCTCTGAAGTATTTTATAAAGACAATATATTTTTTTTTTAGTATTTACAAGTATCTGTTCATCAATTTTAGAAATGAGTGATCCAAATAGGGAGGAGCTAGCAAGGAGTTAATTAACAGTAATTTTTTGTTGCCTTTTCCAAAAACAAACCTTTACACCTGAACTAATCATTTAAGAAAGCAGCAAGAAGCACGGAGTTTATCTGTGTGGAAGAAGGAAGAAATAGGGAGGATGAATTATTATGTGATAAGAAGCATAAGAGGATGTAAGAGGAGGACAGAAATTGAAAAGCCATGCAAAATAAGAGAGGATACAAGGAACGGGACTGTAGTGGCTGTGAGTTCGTACTTAGAGAAGGGACTCAGCTTGTAGGCAGAGGAGTGTTCAGAAAGGTGGAAGTTACAAAGGGGACTTGAAAGATGTGGGGAAAGGACATGAGGATGTTGTAGGTTTGCATTGTTTTCTTCACCCACCTTGGTACATTTTGATAACTCTTAAAATATTAACTTTTGCTAGTTGGATATAGAAGTTAAATGTATTTATAAAACAGAGAAGGAAAGAAGGAATAAAGGAAAGAGAGAAGGAGAGAAAGAAGGAGAGAAAGAGATAGCAAGAGGGAAAGAAGAAAGGAGAAGGAAGGAAGGGAGAGATTTACAGGCAAAACTTCATATCTGAAAATAAATAGAAGGCCTCACGGGAATAAGTTTTTGTATTTCCTCTTCAATTTCTTTGTTTTATAAACAGAAAAACCACTATAAGTTTAAATTAGAAGGGTGGTAAGTCTGAAGAGTAGTAGTTGAGGGTAGCATGCATTCCAGACATATTGAAACCATCTCAAAATTATCCCACACTCTTGAGCATTAGAAACCCACAAAATTCAAAGTTAAAGTTAAACTGAAGATCCAGTGTGAGGGCATGAAGATAACCATAATTCTGCCTAATACTGACACAGTTAGGAGATGAATCTAATGATGCTTGTTAGTTCAGTTTAGTCTAAGACAACAAACACTAAATGCTCTTATTATAGCCATATTATTACTGCACATTGTCATCATAAGGGAGAATTTAGCTCATACGGGTGCCTTTCCTTTGCTTCTGCTCAGTTTATTTACATAAATGAGAAATATAAAACACTCAAAAGCTTGAATCAAAAAGAATAAGATAACCCTGGCTTTTATATGAACTGTAATTAATCTGCAGCCTGTTACCACAAAACTTAATTTAGGGAAATTCCTAGTTAGAATCAAGAATGTTAAACATTTGCGTGAATAAGAACAGTATGTGCAGTGGCGCTAGAAGTAGCAGTATTTCTGATTCAAACCATGCACTGAGGAGTTGTTGAGGTTACAGAACTTCTTCCCTTTTAAAATTAACTGCTTTATGAGAGAATGAAGTTATTGACTGCTGATCACTTCCAGACACAGAACAGTGGTCTGTTGGTCCCTTCCAGAGTGTAATAGCAGTTCCACTTGATGCATATTAATGGAATATCTCATTAATTCCCTAAATACTGCTAAGCTGCTCAGGTCATTATTAAGTTTCCATCTCCTTAAGGAAAATTTAGCTGCCTCAAGTTTTCAGCTCTATGAAAACATCTGTAAAATATGAAATCTGTTAAAACAGCAGCATCTACATTGTAAGATACCAAGATCTTAACCTTAGCTATTTTTGTTACTGAGATCAGCATATTCACCATTTGAAGATTTACATCTAGATTCTTGTTTGGAGGAGAATTTGTGCATCTGTATTCTATATGCAAACACTACTTTTTCTGTCCCACAAAACCCCATGGATATGTGTATTTATGGTATGAGTTATCAGTTAATGTTATCATTTATTGTCAAAATTAGAGTATTGTGTTATATGGTTATCTACTTGTCAAGTTAAATGACTAAATAGCAAAACAGGCTCTTGCTATGGTTATGAAGCAGGAATTTATTCCTTGCCTTGTTCTTCATATGAGGTATCTTCTAAGCTTTTGTTTTACACAAAGAGTAGCATTAGCACAAACTGAAGTAAATCATATCCATAGGCAGTTTTGAGAGGGAAAGTAAAACTATTTTTAAATAATATTGTCTCTTAAGAGACGATCCTAATTTACCAGACGCTAATTTCTCATCACAGAGAATTACAGTGTTTTTACAATATTCATAGAATTGCTTTGGAAGGTTCTACTAACTAGTCGCTCCATTATCAGTTGTTTCTCTTCTTTCCATTTAATTTAACAGTACTTATACCAGTCAGCCCCCCAATTTACAGTTGTTTTCTGTCACTGCATTTTAAACATAGGTTCCCAAATGTGACACTACTTTTTAAGGCCTGATAACACATTTCGCATTGAGTGAAGTCTGAGTAAAGACTTGTTTCAGAACCGATACTAATGAAAACAGTATCTGTGCACAAAGGAAAGTAAGTATTCATTAATTTAAGTCTATATTTCATGAATATATGTGAAACCAGGAAAGTAAAATTTTTTCTTAAAAGTTTTAGGCACATTTTTTTATTAATGTAATTTCCGTAGCATGAATCTTGAAATACTGGAAATGTAACTATCTATGTTACATACAGCAGTGTTTGAAAATATTTGCTCTACTAAAAACTGCTCTATGGCCTCAGAGCCGCAGAGGACTTCAGCAGCTCTCAAACTACTTTAAGCTTTCAACCTGTGGATTGTAGTTAATATGTGCAAATAAATTTGGCAAATACTTAGGAACGTTTTTTAATGAAAGCATACAAATTCAGTTATAATTCTGTGGAATGTAAGAGAGCCAGAACACTACCCCATATCTGCTTTCCCCCCACACCTAGCCCCTGCAAACCTTTGTCTCCATATACTTGGCTTTCATTCATCTTGGAGATCTGTTAAGGAATCTTTAAAAAAAAAAAAAGATTAAGGAGAAAAAGAATGGTGGAGAGATATGTAACCTTAGAGGGTGTTTTTTGCACTTTGGTTAGAAGGATGCAAATTCATCTAATTTATATTATACTTTCAAATATTAATGTTTCTTCTGAATTTGAAGGTATTTAACAAAGAACTGACATTTCTTTGTTACAGGGTGAAATCTTCATTAATGTAATCTCACCAGATCGTTATTTTGGTAGTATAAAAGTTACTTATCGACACTCAAAGGATAGCAAGGCAAATGATAAATGATTGAAGGAACATAGTGACTTCTTGTCCCTTCTGAAGTAATAAAACCTTTTCTGTAAATTTGGAGCTATGAATTCACCAGCTACCAAGAAATAGTTGCATGTGGCCTGATGATAGTTCTGTGCCACAGGGAAATAGTTATGGGAAAACTAAAAAAGGCCATTATAGAAAAGACATGAAAATATATAAAGTTTACAAATGAAGTCTTAACAAAGTCAAGTTCTTTCAAGAACAAAATAATTGTTTAATTTAAAAAATAAAGGGTTGGGAGGGGTGTATGGGAACCTATTAAGAATACTTGCAAGAGAACTGGACTTTGTTGCTAGCAGTAAGAATCAAGGTCAATGCAAAGAGAGAAATTAATAATTAATGATCATCTATTAGACAAATAAAATTATCCTACAGTATTTAACTTGGTAATCCTAACAGTCCTTGTACTTATATGTTTTAGCATCTTCTGAATAACATCATCCAGTAAGTGTAAATATTAGTGTCTATTTGAAACTGCACAACAGTTCAAAGTTAAACAAAAGATCATGAAGCAAAAGTGAGTAATTATAAAATAAAAAGCATAATGTAAATCTTTTTTTATAATTTTTCACCAAATAATGTTTGCAAACTAGCTGTCTGAACTGTTGCCTTTTTGCTAGTTTGTATCATATTTTTGGATAAAATCTATTATCTAAAGATAAGTCAGCTTTAAATAGAGCTGTTCAAAGGCCTCCACCTAAAGTATTAGTGTCGTCAATATATGGAAGTAAAACTATTCGCTACCACGACTACAATTCACAGCATTATGAAAAAGTCACTGGACATTCCGGTAGAGTAAGTGTGATGTACCTTTAAAGCAAGATACATCCATATATAAGGTTTTACAAATACATTCATCAGGCATGAGGGCATAGTTAGAAAAATACAGAAATACACAAACTTTCAGAAGTCTTTCATCTTCCCTGGTAACGTCACTGAGGTCTTTAAAAGGGCATTTATCCTCAGGAAAGCATTTGTCCTTGCAACTTTCCCCTTTTTTATACCTCTATTGAATACCTTCTACAGACAGCTTCTAACAAATAGGATGTACTGAGGTGTCTGACATTCTTCTGTGACATGACATCCATGGTAAAAAGCAGGAGCTCCAGACAATTAAATGGTTTGTCCAAGCTCATGCTAGATGCTGTTATCATCATCAGGATCAAGAGATGAGCCTTCTAATTTGCCAAGACGATGGCTAGTCCAAAATACATATTTATGAAAGTTCTTTCTGGGCAGTATGTTAAAGGTCTGGCCTCTGTGCTCTAAATTAAAACCCACCATCTCGCAGTTTGAAAGCCAGGTATCGCATTGGAATGTGTTTTCTTTATCAGTGTGAAGTTTTCACATTGTATTTTGCAATGTAGTAATTGCATAGCTTGCCCCACAGTTCTTCTTGAGATTAATGCACGTCTTATATTTAATACATACATTTAATAATATTATTTCATTGTCATAAATATTAAAAGCTGCATAATGTATGCACATATAAAGACTGCAGTAATGAAGGTGTTTTAAATAAACAACACTGATTGAAATTCAAGTGCTCAGGCTCAATGGATCCTGAAGGTAAAACTGACTGTGCAAATAAAACTAAAATTGTCTTTGTTGATTTTCATTGTCTAAGAGGAGAGGAATATGACATGTGAGCAAGGAGAGTGAACAGTGATGGAAAAGTTCAAACTTTTTTTTCTTTAAATAATCTGCAGCATTGACTTTCTATTAAGGAAGGTGAAGAAGTGCTCTTGCCAATGGCATGTAACCTCACCTGTTTGTTATCCTCACTTGTGCCCTGGCCCCTTTTTATGGCAAGGACCACCAGAGCTGCAAGACATAGCCTTAAAAGCTCTGGGTCCATCTGGAGGAGAGCTGTCTTGTGGTGGGCAGCATGGAAATGCCCGTAGGCTGTTTGTCTTCCAGGCAAGCCCTGGGGAGGGCAGGCACTCTCAGTGTGCCAGGGCACAGCTGGAGGAACCCCAGCTGGCTGTAGCTGGGAGGCACCGGGCAATACTGGAGCTCATAGGCAGCTAAGTTCTCCCTTCTAGAACCTAGGAAGACTGAAAAATTGTGTGAGTGGATGAAGAACAGCCCAGGATGAAGAGATCTTGAAATTTGCTTAAATCCATTTTACTCCTACTTGCTACAAGCTGTGAATTGTATTGTCTGCACTTCAGAATTGGCAAATTTAAAACACTACTGTGAGCTGTGTTCTCTTAACTCTTTAAAGCAAGTGGCAAAAAGCTAGGAAATCTCAAATTGCAATATTCAGGTATAAATTTCAAGAATCCCACAGCCGTGGGAGTAAAGTTTGACACAAGTGGGAGAAGGTTCAGCTGCAAAAATTACAGTTCAAGAATGTAAAAGTAGACATTCAGAAGGGTTAAAATCAAGAAGTGTCTAGGTCTATGGGTTTTGAATCTGGTTGTAGACGCTCAGTTGCTTTGCTGGATATGTATGGGTATACCCATGGAATTAAAAGGTCTCAATCTCTGTAATCTGCAAGCCTGACATTACCCCTCAGTTCTTGCATTAAGAAAAATTACTTTTGGAATAATGTGATGAAGTATATAAACATTTCTTATTTAGATGTGGCCATATTTAGTTTCTGTACTGACACATTGAATAGTAGTAATTCTTCATTAATGAAGAATTGAATAGTCCCGTGACAAGTCTTAGGAAAACTGCTTCAGATTATCCCAGTGAAGTATATTTCTGGGCAATAGGAAGAAATAGGAAGAGACTGGGAATTACAGGAGGCATCTATTTAGAGTAAGATGGTAATATGTTGACATAAGTATGGTAGTTACTGGGGCTTTTTCTACAAAAGAAATTCATTCCTTGCTATTCTATTAGCTCTTTCTCTGCATCTTTTTTTCTTCTTCTTCTGGAAACCAACCATTAAAAAAAGAAAAAAAAAGTCAGTCAACATAATTTTTGGACTTCAAAAAGCTTTCTCCGCAGGAGCAGCTGTTAAGAAAGCTAAGTAGCTACTGGGGGAGAGGGAAATTTTCGTCATGGGGTAAAAATGGCTAGACGACAAAGTCTAAAGTAAAAATATATAGTCATCCTTCTCTGTGACTGAATGATTACTCTGGGTTGCTCCATTGCTTCATGCTGTGATGGTTTTTATTTAATAAATGTATTAATGAATTGGAAAGAAAGTTAGGCAGTGAAATGGCAACATCTGTAACTGGCACAATTAGCTAGGTTACTCAAATCCAAAACACACTGTGTGGGAACTTCAAAAGGGAACCCTCAGAACTACAACAGCAGATGACACAAAGTCAAATGAAATTCAGCAGTCGTGTATGAAAGCTAGCAGGGATCGAAAGAAGTAATTTGAACTGTTTATGACCTCTGTTGGTTTCTAAATGAATTTTAAAATGCCAGGAAAAGAGATCAAATCATTGTGGACAACTCAATAAGACCTATGATCTCTCTTAAAGTTTCAGTGGCCCTTCCCCTCCCCTTATAAAAATCCTCCAAATAAAAGAGTCCCTTCACCACAGAACAAGAAGTAATGGCAACAAGATCCTAACTGTGCAATATTAATCTACATAGGGTACAGATGGTAGGGTATAATGCAGCAGCTTCTCTTATTCTGACTGCATTAGTGAAGAAATGAGCAAAAGGAGAGGAGAAAACAATCTATTTCCAAATAAATATGTGTCTCTTTCCCCCTTCTTTCCTTTACCACACTAAGTGAAGATTCAGCAGAAATTAGGAGATGCAAATTTTACATATATAAAAAGAATATATTTTCTGCATTAACTAAGTATCTAAATGCTAGTCAGTGCATGAAGGATCCAAACTTGTAGGTGCTTTCACTAGGAGGTCAATTTGGATGTGTAAAGCCAAACTGAAATAAAAGTTCTTCTAGGATCAACCACTGCAGGGTTGTTCTGGCTCAGAAATCCAGAGTGAGGAGGTATCAGTGAAGGTTTTATTTAAGTCCTTCCGTTCTGCTGTTCCCTGTGTGATGCAAGATTTACCCTGCCTGTGCCACTGTTGAACCAGCTAAGGTGTTTCTGTGCATAGTCCTTGTTCCTTGCTCACATTTTAGTTACCACTTAGCTCCACTAAGGTTTACAGATTTGCACCTGTAGCTAGCCAGACTGTTGCTCTTCTGCATCTGCTAGGCACATGCTACATGAGTATCCCTGCAGTTTAGAGGTAAGGATAATAGCAAATTGCATATGGTATAAACAAGTGAACTACACAGTTGTTCAAGCAATGTACTAATCTTACCACAAACAGCCACACAATCACAGCAGTGATCTGCACATAGTATACCTCCACGAGGGAATAAGGAAAAAGTAAAATGAGCATTTTTTTTAGTATTATGTGCAAAGTAGATTTTGAAAAGAAAAGCACATTGTGCAATTGCTGTTGTTTTCTAAATGTTTGGAAAAGAGTGGATTTGTGGAAATCCATTAAAAGGTGCTCACTAAGGTGGTCGTGATTTAGTCCTTTGATGGAACTTGTGGTACATAGGTTTCTGTAGGGCAAAGAGGTAAGACATCCTCTTTTATTAAATTAGTTTGACCTTGGTATAGGTGGAACATGATTGCATGTATTTATTATTCAACATAAGGAAAAGGTTCAGATTTTGCCTAAACTTAAGTTGCTGTCTCATCTTTTGCCAAGCTGTTCCATAGCACAATTATGGCAAAGAATCTCAGAAAAAACCCAAACCAGAGAAATTAGTTGAATCCTTGTAATAGTTACTCTTAGTCCCATGCACCATTCTACTCCTTGCCTTCTTTCTGGAAGTTGTGTCTTGCCCAAGATACTGTCATATACTTGTAAACTGCCTCTAAATTCCCTATTTTCAAGATTAAAAGTTTTTCATCATTCTTTGCCATTAAGTAGTCCTCTTAATCCCTAAATAATTCCTATTGTCTTCTACATTTCACATTCTTTTTGTATCCTCATAAAAATCTCCATTCCCTGAATGGGGAACACTGATACTCTGCTATTGCTGTCTCCTTTCAATCCTTAGCAAAGCAGATGAAGCTCTCTTTTCCCTTGAACTGCTGCCATGTTCTGAAGTCCCTCCTCTCTACTGATTCTTACCACTGATGTGGTTATTTTGACTTCCTTATTTCCATCTGAAAGTATGTGAGAATTAAAGGTAAAAATGACACGCTATGCTTACTGAGCCAGTGAAGAATTAGTCCATAGTGGTGATTAATGTAAGCTAGTTTTGTAGAAGTTAGCCATTATCTCAAAAAAAAAGTTTCATTGTAAAAAATAATTCCTTGTTACACAAATAGAAATTCTTCTTCTGATTTCCATCTCATTTTTCTTGCATAGGACTGTATGGAAAAACTTTGCATTTTTGCAGTGGAGAGAATGCCCAACAAATACTTGTAGGATGTTGCTGTGCAAGTACTTAAAATATTTACTTCTCTAGACAGTTCTTCTCCAGTCTGTGTTGGCAGCTGCCTAATCACACCTCTTGTTGTTCTCTGAAATCCCTCCAGTTTATCAAAGTGTTTCTGATAATGAGATGGCCAGAATGTGATGAGCTAGTGAAAGTTCATATGACTGATCCTCCTCCTTTTAGGTTAATGTTGGCTACGTCTCAGTAGCCATGGCAAATGAAGAAATCTTCTCTTACACATTGTTTGTATATAGTTTATCTCAAAAAACCAAACTTATATAGAAAAATGTGTAGTGCAAGCTTTCTGGCCCAAGACTTTCTGAGTATGCTACACAATACTATTATATCAAAAATGGAAGTATAAATATTTTTGTAACCTATGGTTTCCCCTTTAACATTGTCTTTTCCATGTGCTTTCTGGATCCAGTCCGTATGTTGCAGGTTACTCCCCGCAAAATGTAAAATCAACTTAATTGTTATCCAAAACTAAGTTGAAATATTCTTTATATGCAGGGAGACATGTTCCATGTTTGTATACCCAGACATGAAGTAGAATTGTGTCATTCAGGACCTCATCTATTAATTTACTTTGTATTAATTCCTGATCAGTGTTGTGTCTTCCCCATTTAGTCTGTAAAGTACATACTGGTATTACTCACCAAGCTGGCGCTGATACCTGTCACTCTGCTTTTTCCATTGATCTCCTTTTAAAGCTGCTAAGAGCATGGTGGTCATTTATGCATCGATTGGCTGAAATTCACTTCAATGAAGATTGCTTGTGTACCTGCCTAGATTCAGAAACAGCTTTTCTACAACTATGAAAGACTTCAAAATTTGAATTTCATATACAGTTTGCGATATGCTCACTTAAGAAATTGCTAGTTACAGTGACTTAAAATATTACCAATTTCACTCAACTTGATTAATCTTCGTCCAATGGATGGTGGTTTTATTTCCAGGCTTCCTATGTCAATCTTATTTCTAATTAATTCAACACCAATTAAAAATCATTACTCAAGACTGCTTTAGAGTAACAGTAAGGTCCATCAATCTTACGTTAAGGCTACCACTAACCTACAGTGGTCCTCAGTACAAGTTGGCACTTATCCATGCCTACCATACTTTGAGTGTCATCTCAAGTACTGCTGCTTCCTACTGTAGATACAGGGAAATAGTATTGGCATTCAGTGCCAGTTTGGGTAAATTCTAACTGTACTACTGAAGTAGAAGTGCGAGTAGACCATAATGAATGATGTGACTAGATTTGTACAGATAAATCCTTTGCTTGACATCACTTTAGTTGATTTATTTTGCAGTGAAAGTGTGATCTGTAAAAAAACTGTAATTGCTTCATCAAGTCTATTTTACCCATTTATGAAATAAGCTGAGTGTCCATAGGCACTGGGGATTTTACTCCCACAGCTATTAACATCATATTTAAAACTCTTAAAAATAAAAAAAAAACCCTCATCCTCAGATTAGACAATGATTTAGTTAGATTTTGCCTGTTAAGAGCAGAATACAACCTGGAGGAACTTAGAGTGACAGGCAATTCTGATTACCAATAATCATACAACGTCAATGAATGTGGAGTGCCACTTGACACTTTATGGTCTTTCTTTTTAATTTTTTGCTCTCCATGCCCTCCCCACCACCACCACCATGGGTGTTGGCATTTTTCCATTTTTCTTTTCCCAAAAATGGTTGAAAGAAAATAGTGAGACATGAAATTAATAATGAAAAGAATATTTTTAGTGCTCATTTACCCCACTCATAGTCTGGGAATACATGAGCATGAATGCTATGACAGTCTGAGAAGTAGTTTTCCCTGGGAATAAGGGAATCTGTGTGTTGATGTAGTGTAACTTGCTGTGCATTCATTGGGGGGTGAATGCCTGGTATTTAAAATTGAAAGCTGCTGCTATGAGGTCACTAGCTAAAGTAGTGACAGGACTGCAGAAGACAATTTTAAACAGTGGAAATTGATGGAGATGTAGAAGTTATAAACTTGTGCTCATGTATTGTTTGCCTCAAACTTTCTGATACTGCTCTCTGAATAAGAAAAATGCTTGTTGACTCGTTTGCTGAATTTTAAGAATGAAGCAAGTGCAATGACACTGTTTGGCAGGCTGAAGGAATACTGTGCTTCAAAATGCTTTTGAAAAATCCTAATGTCATCAAGATTTACTAGGGCCAGTTTTCTATGGAAAAGGGCCACATGATGCTTCTCTTGCAGGTGGATTAAACAAAGCAGTCTGCCACTTCTGTGCTGGATTGAACCACTTCATAAATCTGGGGATCTACACATTTGGCTAGATCAGAGTTAGTTTGGAACCCAGGAAGGCCTGCAGTTATGTAACTGAAACCCACAGGAGTTTTGTAATTCATTTTTGAAATAGCTATGCTTATGGTATCTGTACCCTGTGCAGAGGTATAATATTTCTATCTAATGAAGGAAAAAGTCTAAGAATCTCTCAATTGCTGGCTCATGGCTTTAATGCTTCAGTAGTGCAATATAATAGCTTATTTGCTTAGCTTCCTGTATATTTTATTAGTAGAATAATTCTCTCTTTAAAATAGTTATGTATTTTATGGCATGTAAGGCATACTAGGTTTAGCTATGTTTTATCAGAATCACCTAGAGAAAGTACCGTCAACCTGGCTTTCTTAAACCTGTACTTGAAATACCTGATTTTGTGATTTGGAGTTGTATTTATAACTTTTCCCTCTTTACAACAGAGGATCACAGGATGGAGAGAGAAAACAAAACTAGTTATTAAAAACAACATTACTATTGGCTCGGTGTTACTACTGTTGGGTTTTGTTGGCTTTGCTTCTTTGTCTTCAGGGGTACCTGTGCTCAGCAAACTGAGCAAACAGGGTCTGACTGTGTGAAGTAGTTTATGCATTGGTAATGAGAGGTTCCTTGCACCAGAGAACTAGAGTTCAAAGGCAATGTGGTTAGCCCTGCTTGTGTTGAACGCAGCATGGAATTCAAGCTTTGCGAAACAATTGGGAAGAGGCTTTGAAATCACTGCAGTAATAACCACGGAAAAGAGGGGAGCTGAGAAACAGGGATGTTCTAGTGAGTGTGGAAGAACGGCATGTTGTACCATTACTTGTCCTATGTACCCTCTGCCCTCCTTCAGTTCCGGGAAACATCTTACTACAATTCTGTGCTATTTCATTTTTCCTACCTGGCAACTCCCTTAGTAATACCCAAAGCAGTCGCCTTTCCTTATAGCTGTCTCATGAGTCTTTTTTTCAGAAGGATCATCTGTGCTTATTAAGTCAAAGGAAGACCTTTGACTCCCATTCACAGGCAGTGTTGCAGGCAGGATGTTGAACAAGGAGGCCCTTGGATCTAACCTATTTATGGCTGCTTCTGTGTTACACGACAGCCTAAACCTTCTGTTCCTCTTATTGCTGGTTCTCCTACAGGCATCTCTCATACTGGCATGGAAGCATATTTTTTGAAGTGTAGTGCAGCTTTCACTTCTTCACGGAGAAAACAGGTGTATCAAGAAGGGTTTACACAATTTGCTTGTGTTACTGTCCTAAGATGCAGTTTTGGATCCTGGGAAGGCAAGACCAAGGCTCATACAGCAGGATTTCATGCAGGAAACTGCACCTTTCAAAGTGTCATTGCAAAAGATGCCTTTATTCTTTGATACCTGCATCTCCCAAGGTCTGTGCTCAATGCCATATGCTCTCAAGGATGTGCAAAGGAAGTGCTTAAAGCTAACATCTGATATCAAATTTACTTTATTAAGAAGTAAGTTGTGTTTTGGGGGCTATTTCAAAGGTAAATTAGTGTGGACTCAGGAAGGGTTTGGGTTTTTTTTCTGTATGTGCAAGAATTATTTTAGCTGCCTGGTTGCAAATGTTGCTGGTCTCTTTCAGCCAGCTGGTGGGTTCCAGGGCAGAGTCTGTCACATGCACGTGTCACGTGGATTTCCGATGCGCTTGCAAATACTGTGATCCCTAGAGACACATGGTCCTTTTTGGGCTGAAATGCTCTGTCATTGTGTTGTGATGTTCTGCTTAGGAATTCAGAGCACAATGTAGACCTAGCTGTGGATTGTGCCATTCCACCTTTTTTTTTTTTTTCATAAGTAATGGATGTGACATGTTTCACA
The DNA here is from genome assembly GCF_964237585.1 of Gallinula chloropus. Classification (NCBI taxonomy): domain Eukaryota; kingdom Metazoa; phylum Chordata; class Aves; order Gruiformes; family Rallidae; genus Gallinula; species Gallinula chloropus. The sequence goes on from NC_140085.1 coordinate 107,680,014, forward strand.
ATTATATGTTTCCTCTTATGTTGTTGCTCTCAGATTGCACGTGTGAGAACACAGCATCTCAAAAATGATTTACTAACATGGATGCAGTGTCTGATCGCACTTTATTTGTGCCGGAAAAGGCATATGTTTGCCTTGTGGTGTGTGCCTGTAGATCAAAATCCAAGGAAAAGAGTACTGACTACATCAGTGATAGGCATGTTACTTACACAAAAAAAGAAAGAATGCTGGATGCTATATGGAGATAACATGCAATTTATTGATTCTCTCTATATGGTTTATGGCTATAATGGACTTTATGAAAACCCCAAGCCAGTCTATTTTATCTTTGTAAATAATTGACTGTGAATGTTCTAAATTGGAGAAGTGGGATGAGATAAATGAAAGAAGAGTGTACAAGTAGTCATACGTATACGGTGCATGTAAGCCCTTTTTTGGCAAAGTTCACATAAACTTCTTCATAGTGTCTAAAAATTGGAGATCTTATTTTGTTTTTTAAATGTGTTGTCACAACTATCCTCAGGTCTATAGTAATTTGCATTTCAAGTGTACTGGAATCTCTGAACACCTCATCTGTGTGTTGTGTAATTATTGTTAATAACTGATTTCACAGTTATTTATAGCCTCGATGTATTACTTGACTGTTGCTAATACCTCATTTACTATTCTGACCACCTTGAACAGCCTTCTACATGATACTTCCTGGAGTGTCTAGTCTTTTATCTTCTGGCAGTTAAGATTCAAGTTTCTCTCTGGCTGTAGCACAATCTCATATATTTGCTTCAGACAATATTTTTAATTTTGTATTGCAGGGTTCAAGATGGATGCCAGGGAGCGTAGTAAGGCTAGTGCACAAACAGAAGATGGGGACCCTTAGTGTCCTAATGAGGTGACTTTGAGAGGCCACGGTTCGCACAGCATCTGTTTCCAACTATGGACAGGGACACTTATATTCTGCCAAAGTTCAGTTTGCCACCAGAAGGAGAACTCAGTCTTCTTACCAGTGGCATGCATTTCCACCTGGCCTTTTGTGCTGGCACTTAGCTTATGTGGCTGTTTAACAAGCCAGATTGAGGACTGATCCAGCTGCAAACTAATCCTGTATTTCTTCTGTTTTGCTTTTTGGGTCAGTTCTCTAATCTGCTTTACGATGCAGCTGTAAGATGCAAGTGTCAGCACAAACAAGGTGGAGGAACAAATGATGGAGGTCAGGAGGGAGGACAGAAAGGACCACCTCTTTTGCAGATGTCCTGATTTACACTACAGGTTGAAGGCCCTGTGTTACATACTTCCTGAGAACTGGCAAATGAGAATTGCTGCCAAAAAGGTGATTGGCAACATCACTCATCTTTAAATGGCAGCAGCTTCTGGCTCCCGGTTCAGTTTCTATTGACAAACTCTGTCTTAATACGGGAGATGCATGTGAAGCCTGGCACCCCAGCCTTAGAAAGTTGCTCATCCCTGCTGCAGAGTGGTACAGGTTACATAAAGGACTCTCTGCAATGTAAACTGGCGTAACTAAACGCCTTATAGAAGATAAGCATAATTACCCAAACCCCTAGGTAGAAGCACCCATCACATTTGCCAAACAAAAATTCAGATAATTGGAAGATCTGGCTTAGCACATTCTGAAATTGGCATGTCGGATCTAAAAATCTCTGATTCAGTCTTTCTAGCTCGGTGAGTTGGATTTCCAGTTGGGAGATTCATTCAGCAGGGCTTAGGTTTTAAACCAGATATATAAAAAGCACCAAAGCCTTTGCCTTAGGGGCTGCCATGGGAATTACATTCCTGGATAAATCAGAATACCATCTGTACTGCCAACTGTGATGTGAGAGAGTTGAGCGAGATTTTCTGAGCACCTAACAAAAATAGGTAATACCTCTCTCCAGGCTACTGTACGTATCCCAGACTGTCCCAGGCCTCTGAAGGCTGTATTTCCAATTGTGACTTGAAGTTGCCTGAATCTAACTTACCAAAACCCGAGGCTGGCAAGGCTTGCAGGCAGATAGTGTTACAAAATCGGCCATAGGTGGTGTCTGCAGTGGTTAATAAATCCTAATCCATTCATCAAAAGTGGAGGCAAATAGTTTGGACAAAACAAAGTCTGAACTGGAGAGGGCAGTTGGTGGCAAGATGGAAGAACTGTGGTCTAAATGGTGGTAAATGAAGTTCATCCTATTTAATTGTGCTGATGATTTTGGCAAAGTCGGTCACAGGAGGCACTGCAGAAGCTTGGTCATTGGGCCTTGGCATCTTACGTTGTGTCAAAATTCACTCCCTTTTGTAATACTTGTATTAATTATCAGGCAAAATCCCCACCATAGTTAAGGGTAAATACACGTCAGGAACTGAACGGAGAAAGCTTTCCAGAAACATTGTAATTAAGTGCAAACCAGATACTTGTGATTTTAGAATGTTTATGTAAATCTATACATGTTAATGGACAGAAACACACATTTAAATACCCTGAAGTTTGCCCCAGAGTGATGTAGTAATTACCTGGTTATGAGTTGTGCATGTTAATTTTTGCAGACAATTTATCTGGTTTATCTGGCTTTGAGAGACATGGTATTTTCCTTCTACTTTATTTTTACTTTTTTAATGCTCCTATTTTCACAACAGAGCACAGATAGCATATTTAACAGTCCATTCCTGTAATTATGAATGAAGGGGGGAAGCGCAGGCAAGAGTAGGCAACAAGAAGCAAGAGCTGAAGGTGAGGTAGTTATCTGTGAGGAGGAGATAAGGGGCAGTAATGCAAAGCCAGCACAGAGATGTGGCCAGAGTGGTAAGCAGAAAGGATACTTCTATCAACAGTTTTTCAAGCCAGCTATAACAGTAAGTATTAAAAAAGGGAAAAGAATCAATTTCAGTAGTAAACCCTAATTGAATTTGGAAATAATACCTATTAATAATGTGCAATAAAGGAACTACTTCTTTACCTTCACAACTGGGGCATGTTTTGGATGTGTCCTGCTTACCTGCTTGAAGAGAAGCACAAATCCAATGGCAAATGTTGGTTTCTTTTGTAATGAAGAGCTCATGCTTATGAATTAGCAAACAAGACTTAGCATAGGCACCTTCAGTGTTGTAAGTACTTTTGTTAGTCGGGCCTGGGCTAGGCACAAACCCCCTCCATTGTAACTGTATTTGAGTGTCTGTTTTGTTTCAGAAGTAATCAAAGATACAGATTATATGAGCCTTCGATATTCATTGTTATTTACCTCTGAAAGATTCAGCTGGTTTGCTTTGTGATTGCTTTTCTAAAGGAAATGATGCATTGTAATCAATTTACTGTGTGCGGTTTTAAATGTCAGGGACATTTTTGTTACTCTAACTAGCAGAATCATGCAGTCAGAGATGATGCAGACTTTTTGAAGTATGGCTGTTTTAAGGATTAACTTCTAAGAGATTTCAGGTTCAGCATATCTAAGTAGAGTATATGCTTGCTTACTGGTTGCTTTTTTTTTAATTGGAAGTCATGAGGCTTTTCAGGCAACAGCTAAGATGCATTAGGTGAGGTGTATTTCTGGTATTTTATTGCGTTCCACCATTACTTTCCTGATGATTCTTTTGAACGTATTAAGAACAGAAGCTACTGACTGTGATCAATTTTGAGTATTGACACTGTGTTTGAAAGTTCTGGGGAAAGAGTAAATGTTTCTTTATTATCAAAATGCGTATTTGAGTGTTTAATTCAATTAAAATGTCATAATCATAAAATGTTGAAAGAAGCAAACTGCTCTGTGCGCCAATTTGGAAAGAAGAACTTTTTAAAGGGAACTCCATGTAGCTTTTGTAGACACTTAGGCCTCTCTTCACTGTTGGTTGAGTTTATTTAAAGAGCTTTTCTAGTCACCTTTGAACCCAAATGATTTCTCCAGATGTACAGAAGTGAACAATGTAAAAATCTTGCTGTTTCAGCAGAACAGGATCCAGCTGGCAGGGAACTGGATCTGCAAGTCATTGGTTACAGCTGTGTTTCGATTTCTGTGATGGTTGAAAAAATAAATTACTGGATTAAATGGCTAGAAAGAGGACTCTTTGTTTAGCCCTTGTGGGGGGACTGAAAGTGTTTATGGTGCTGTTTTCTACAGAGCCCTTGCAAAGTAAGCTGGACAAATAGACTTATTCAAAACTTCTCTGAAATGTTGCGCATTCAGCTTTATGTCTTTACAGAAGAATCTGTATGTTTTTGTGTAATGCTGTCAGCCAGCAACCGTTTTTAAGGTCTCTTGGCCTTTGAGAGTGGCGGTAGCATTTTAAGCAATGTCTTTTAGGCATTGCAGTTTATCACTGGGAGGCAGTTTCCTTTAGTTAAAGGTTTTAAAATGCATTTCTTGGCATGGACACAAATACATGTAGGGACTCTGTCAAGCTCATAACTTTTTAATGGGTTTAATATTTCAGCTTTGTATACCACTTACCTTTTGCTCTACATAATAATGCTGATGTAATTGTAAATTGGGTGCACAATAATTTACAGAGCAGGCACAATGAAATCAGAAACTAATGCCAAGTGTTTTGATTATCGTATATCTTATTTTAATGTTCTAACGATGTAGGTGGATAATTTCTTCAAGACGGTGATTATGTCTTATTACCTGATATCCTGATTCTGCAAAGATTTACATGCTTAATTTTACTGAACAGTTGCCCTGTCTTTGCTAGGACTGCACGGTGCACAGAGCTTATCACAGCTGTGTTATCTATTTGCTAGGAAACGTGTTAATTTTTTTTTAAATTCTTTATAAGAGTATGGTCCCATGACCTGCCCTTCCTCCTGAAGGCAACTTGGGTTGAAGGAGCTGAGACGTAACTTCCTGTGGTGAAGTCCCAACTCCACTGAAGTCACTGGCCATTTTGCTACTGACTCCTCTTAGGCTACAGTTTCGCCTTTAGAACTTTCACTTACAACAAATACCACGAGACCTACAAGTGATTTCTCTTAAGTGGGGCAACTGCTTGTGAATGTGAATGACCTATTTGATACTAGATCGACAGTAGCTTTAAAAGCTTCTTGCAATTGCTATGGAAAGACAAACAATAGCATATAACTTTCAGTCACGACAGTGAGCATGTAGTGCATTTTTTAAAACTTTAGCTGGCTTTCAGCATAATAGTTTGCAAAGCCAGGAGCTTTTCAGCACTTATATCTGTTTATTCAGCAATATTTCCCAGCAATTATTTTAGGCTGACCATTTAATTTCATTTTACAGTCATAAAGCAGTCAATAGCTGTAGCTGGGTATCAGTTATGTTCTATTTATTAAAACATTTCTAAAACAGTGTGTAAACAAGGAAGATTATGGTTGTGACTACATCATAATTGTTGTCCTATCAAGATCTAATTACTTTCCTAAAACCAGTTTGCACAAATAATTTTTGAAGGATTGCCTTTATAAAGTCCTGCAAAATGCTGACCAAGGAGAGCTAAAATACCAGAACAGGAGCTATTTTCCAAGGCAAAAATGAAATCAAACAAGTTGGCCAGGTTCCATCATAAGCCACCCTCAGAAATACCAGAGAGAGGCTTAAAATATTTTAAATAGAATATTTCCCTCCCCCTTCCCCTTTTTATTGTTGTCCCTGAGCAGCATTATTACATTAAGAGCCATGCGACAGAAAGTCGTGGTGATGCAGAATAAATAACCATAATGTATCAAAAGCAGACAAAGGTGTGATTGATCTGTCTGGAATTGGCAGACTCTTTCGCTGTGTCAGGCTGTTTCTTTGATCAATGAAGGTATAGCCTCTGACCCTTAAAAAAAATCAATGAGATTGATTGAAAGGAGAGAGAGAGAACTATGAGAATGCAGGATAGCTTTAACCTTCACTGTCTAGAAAATTGAAAATATTCTGGTTTTGCAGGCATTGAACCTGCTGGTTTGTATTTTCTTATTAAAATGCTTTGCTTTTCCCCAGAGTGGTTTTCAAACCCCTGAAAACAAGGCTGTAGAAATGGTGTGTCCTAATGTTTCTCACAAATGTTTATCTGAGAATCGCGTTTTAAAGAACACGCGAGGGGGGTTTTCTATAGCAGAATTCTGTACATTCTGGTACTGTTTGCAGTATGCACAGAATGCCTTTAATTTCTTTTTAGAAAGTTTGATTCTAATTTGACATATATGCATCCAAGAGCCCATGCTCAGAGAAATAGCTCAGATCATTTCAGAGACACTGCCCATCCGAGTAAAGTTACTCCAATTGCCGTATCTGTGGGATCGGCTCCACTGCTGATTGCAACAATAGTGCGAAACCAGCGCGGAGGGGGGGCCTTCTGGGAATGAACAGCATACTTTGGCCACCTTCCTCCACGTAATCTTGGGGGTTTATCAGTTTTATGTGTATCTCTATATGCACCTATACCTAATTAGTAAGGAAAGAATAAAAATGTCATACTGGGAAATTTATGAAGCAGAGTTTTTAAAATAGTGCCTGGCGCTTTACGTCTTTTTTATTGAACGTGCTGCAAGCGCAGCCTTGACTGTTCGGTCGAAAACAGTTTTATGAACAGTTGGAATTTCATTTTAGTACCAGGCCTTTTCTTCACGTTGTGCTGATGATGTATTAAGCAGTAACACGAAGCAATTAGTGAAGTAAGAATAAGAAGTGTTCATAAGTAGAAAAATCCATTCATTCATTGTTTCATGCTTTTGAAGCTCAGGAAAACATGGGTCAAAAAAAGAGTAAATAGCACCGTGGTTAGTTTTCACAAATAATTACTTTTTTAATTGAAAATGTCAGTGAAATCAGGGTCTATTGAACAGTGTTCATATACTTTCAAAGTAATTCAGACTGCAGTAATTTCTGCTGTCATATGTCTGTGTTTTAATAAAGGGCAGGTAAATTGACAAGTCAGCAAGGAGACGGTATAATAGCATTTCTTGAGTACGAAGGAGCTTGTGTGGGGAGAGAAGGATATTGCTGTTTCTCTGTGTTTTATTCGTGTGATTTCCTTTCCATGATAGGTTGTGTGGGCTACATGTATACACATTTAATACTTCACAATCAGGTGGGAATTTCAACTAAGTAACAAAAGGGACTTTTACTAAAAAAAAAAAAAAAATGAGGTCTGGCTGTAGCATTTCTAAACAAGAAATTAATTGGGGAGATTTTTGTGTTGGATCTGGGACTAGATTTCTTTGGGATTTTTCTGAAGTCTTGACACCCTTGCTGTTCATCAGGGAGGTGAGAAGGACAAGCATACAAAACTATGGCATATGCTTAGACAGGTCACTCAGTCTTGTTCTTCCAAGTCATATAAATGCTACATTAAAGGAAGCTAAACCTTGTATTTTAATGAGCATCCCTTTCATGTGCACTGTGATGAAGAAACTTTTGCTCCTAGAAAAAGAAGAGGGATGAGGGCGTTACCTCTCTGTTGGAGCATACTCAGAATATGAAGATGAGTACTGTAAAATCAGAATAACATTTGGTATCAGTGCATTTCTCCCTCTATGTTAATCACGTTCTGATTTTGCTCCAATAGTATCTAATTCTTGTCATCACATACTCTTAACTTTATTATTTGTTATTCCAGAAAATCCTCTTTCACACAAAGTTTGTATTAATATGGAATATTGCCTTATTCTTGCTGTCTAAGAAACAAAAGGCTCATCTTGTATTTGAATAGGTTTTGATATCTGACATCCACATCCAGACTCCCCCCTCCTCCCTCCCTCCCATTAAGTAATAATCTGGGAAACACTTTTTTGGTTCTTTTTTTTTGGGGGGGGGGAGGAAGGGTTGTGGGGTTTCTTTTTAAATTTTGGGTGGTTTCAGCAATGGCTGCTGCTCTTATTCTGTTCTTTTTGTACACAAACTGCATCTTTCCAGTGTGGATGTGAATGCTGTCCCCTTGTGGATGATGCTCACAGTCTTAACTGCTGCCGGCAGGACCGAGCAGTACCCTTCAGAGTCTTTACGGTAGTGCCTGGTGCACCGCATTTATTTAGCATTGCTAAAGGACAGAATTAAGGTTCTTTTTGTATCTCATCCTCCTGTCAGCTAAATCTAAAGATGCAAAGCTGAGGTCATTTTTTTTTCTGTCTGTGAGGGGTCATTTACTGCAACAAAGTCGCTCCTGGCTGAGGTATAAGCCTGTTAAAAAGCGCCTATGCTAGCAGCTGAATAATTTTCTAGACCAATTTTTTACATTTCTACTAATGAAAACAGCTGGGTCATTAAATCCAGCAATCGATCTCCAATTATAACCTGTCTTGGACAGCACAGTGCCCAGCCCCAGCAGGTGCCCTCCCCACAGGCAGACCTCTGTCCTCGGCCTCTGCCGTGAAACACCTATTTGCTGCCCCATCCATCCCATACCCACTCCTAGCAGCTCTAGGAGCACAGATTCCTGCCCAAAATACCGCTGCTGTGGCACAGGGACTAATTCAGGTATTCGGCATTCACAGGGCTGTCGGCACTAAGGCTGCGCGTTCGGTCTCTCCCGCTGAAAAGCAGAGCTATGGTTAAAAAAGGTGTGGTTCCGCTTGGAAGCCGGCAGTGTGTACAGACAGTGATGTAACTGTAAATGCGATGGGGTTTTCTTTCACCATTATTATTTGAGTCTATCAGCAGAATAGAATTTAAGAGACCAAAACTCTGGATGCGTGCTACCCGAATTCTTCCTTTCCTCCTGTGAAACCGAGAGAAGGATATGTGGCAGTTGCTGGAGCAGTTTTATGAAAAGCTTTTTGATCTTATCAGGACCTGCATGGGAATAAAAATAAGTTAAATGGATGACATTTAATCTTCATAGAGCGAACAGTAATAACAGGCAAGATTTTAAAGTGGCTCTTTAAAGTCTCCAAACCCATTGCTTCTTTTCTCCTTAAATCGCGTGGGGATTTACTGTACTGTGGATGCAAAATGTGAAGGATCGGGCAATTCCGTGAAATTCAGGCATGCATACAAAAATGTCTTTCCAACTTTTTTACACTTACCCCCTGAACTGAAAATGGATTTTCCTGATGGTTGACTGACCAGAAATGAGTAGCTCCTAACTAGGTTGAGTGGACAGGAGTTCTATAATATTGGATTAGTGAAAGGAGTGAACGTCTTTGGTTTAATTCAACTAGTCTTCTATTTTTAATCTCCAAGGAAACAGCTGAAGTTGAATGTTAATTAAACAGCAGTCTTTGATCCACCCAGCCACTCCCGGAGGCATAATAATAATATATAAGCGCACACGCAGCAAATATATAATAGGCACATTTAAAGGAGTGCATCTAACCTTGCTATACTCACATTGAAAATGTTTCTTGCTGACCCATTCTTGTATTATTTAACTAGGGAAAGGGAAAAGGAGGGGAATATTCTAAGTTAAACTTTGAAAGGTGGGGCAGCGGAGCAAGCGCCAGTTCCTATTTTGAGGATGCATAAGGGTTAATGATTAGAAGAGTGAAATCAGGAAAGACCTTAAGCCCAGATCTATGACAGTGGTAATTGAGCTGATTGATTACGACATCTTGTTTCAGACGACTATTGATTTAATCTAGTCTACAGTCCCATTGGCCCCAGAGGTGCTCCCGAGTGAGGCTCAGCACTTGAACCTGGGTACTCTTCCCCACTCACCGTCTGGATATAAATTTCCAGAATCTGCAGCCATTTATAATTTTCACCCATCTTTATGCTTTTATTCAAAAGCTTCTAATTTCAGCAGGCTGATGTTTTTAACCGTTGAGGGGGAAGACGCGGGGAGAATGAGATGGCAGGGACTGAAAAGGGTGGGTTTTTTAAAAAAAAAAAAGCAACACAGAGAGCTGGGTCTATGTGGCTAGTATTTGCATCTGTTGTTTCTGATTCGCAGAGCTAGCAAAGGCTGCTTTTGGAGGCAGTCCACAAAGCTGGGCTATCGGTAGGCAGTTTGCTGTACGCGCACGTTCAATTATTAAAATAGTAGACTTTTTTTTCTGTCTGATAGCCATAGCGAGGTCATGACATTAATTTATCCAGGGTATTGTGGGTAACTATACAGAAAAAAAGCATAAAGGGCACAGATGCTGGAGCAGCAAAAAATGGATGGGTCTGAGCAAAAGGAGATTAAGAGGCGATGACCAATCTAATGTACGTATAGCAGTAAGAAGCCGGCATCCGTCACAGACTATTGATGGCAATAAGTATTTTAAGCCACTCTGTGCATGTGTTAATTTATTATTATTTTATATATACCTCAGTAAATGCTAAGATGAATGCTGTGATTTTTTTCAGTTTCCCAAATCTGATTTCGGTCTTGTTTTTGTTGTCTCATGCTTGGCATTCTCCGCTCTGTCTCTGTCTCTGTCTGTGGGTGTGTGTCTGTCTCCGTCTCTCCCTTTCTCTGAGATTACAAACTTAACTGTTTCCTAATTGTCTACTTTCCGCCGTCCTTTACCTAAGAAATTAATTATCATCACAACAACCGGTTATAAGCACGTATGATCTGGGCTTAGGGCGTGTACCCCAGCATTTCGGCTTCCTTTCTGTACTTTGGGGCTGCACGGTGTTTTCTTTTGGACCTTTCCCGCGAGCGGATGCCCTTCACGTCCACCGCTGCTGTACGGTTGCCAAACGGCTACCTGAGCCGGGACTGCGGCGTAGCACTGCATCCTGGGACCTGCCTGTCCGGCCACGCCGAGAGTTTCTACGGCACCAGGAGGCTTTGAGAATTGGCTGGCAAATTGCGTATCACCTGTGTTGTTCCCCCCCCCACCCCCCATCCCAACCCCCACCCCGTTAAATAATTTTTACACCACGAATCACAGTGCTGTGGTATTGTCTGGGAAAATGATTCCCAAATACTGTTGGCGTAAAAAGGGAAAAGCCGAAAGATTGTCAACACCGTAAGTCATTAAAGTCCCTTGCCTTAAGAACAAAGGAAGAAGGTAAAAATGCACACTATGATTATGCTCTGTGGATTTTCATAGCCTGTCAGACAACTTGTGCCTGTGTTTCAGTTAACAGCCTTTGTGCTTTGCTTTGTGTTGTGTATTTTATATACGCGCCTTGAGTGTCTCTGTGTGTGTGTGTGTGTGTGTATTCGATGTACGTGTATGTGCACAGACTGCTCTACCACCACGGAGCAAATAGCATACAGATAAATACACAGGCGTAGCTCAAACAGACATTTTCAGTACTCAGGGTGGTGGTGCGGGTGTATTGCCATTGTTCTCTCGCAGCGCTCCCTCTGACGCAAGCAGCTTCTAGGGTTTTATTTCATTTTAAATTCAGAAGTCTAGCATAAATAAAACAAGAAGGAAAAAAAAAAATAATTGCTTAGTCTGTTTAAATACCGATTGAAGTCCAGAAACTCACGGTTTCAGCACAGTGAATGGTTCTTCAGACCCTGGCACTGTTTTGGCTATGAGACAATTCCTACTTATAAAGAGCACAATGGGGGGGGGGGGCAGAGGGGGAAGGAGGAGGAAAGATAGCGTTAATTTTCAGGAAGATTAATATTAGTCTTTTTAATGTTCATTATTGTCTGAAGAAATGAATCCTTGTAGCTTCTGAGAGCTAGTGTGTCCTTCCCACTGGTATTTATTCGAGCAAGGGTAAAAATGAAGGCGGCGTAGAATAAACTCCTAAGACTGTTCAAGAATTACTGGCATTATTTCTCTCTACATCACGTGTGAGCCTGGGTTGCCTGCTATTCCTGAGGCAGAGGATCGAGGATGAAAGTCGGTGTGTCAGAGCCTGTTTTCACAACTGCATTTGGAGATCTGTCTTATTGATTAGGAAAAAAAGGGGGTGGGAATAGGAGTGTGAGGTGAGGGGAGGACCGACTGACTACTGGCTTATTGCAGCTCAAGACATTTTCTTCCGGAAAGATGTCAAACAACTGAGACACAGCAACAGAGGAAGTAGAAAGGTGGAAAAATAAGAAGAGGGACCCTTTGGAAGAAATGAAGGCATTCCTTATGAGAGCCTTGAGGCTTTTTTTTCTTCTAACATCTGACCCACAAGGGCTAGAGTGACAGCGTCATGCAAATGCTGCAGTCCAGCAGGTCTGAGAGAGGGTGGATGCTAGAGAGTGAGTTAATGTTAATGATGAGTGCAGTGAAAATACCAGCCGATACCACCCCCTCCACACACAACTGCTCTGAGTCAGCATCCGCTGCTTTGCCTTGCCTTTTGGTGCGTGCGTGTGTGTGTGCGCGCGCATGTGTATGTGTATGTGTGTGTGTGTGTGCGCGCGCGTGTGTGTGCTAGTGACTGTGTGTGTGCATGGAAGGTAAAGCCAGTCAGTCAGTGAGAAGCAAAGGTACGTTTGAGAGCAACTAAAATCTGACTGATTTCCATCTTCAGAGCATCAGATGTATTCCCTAAAGAGGATGGGTCTATGCGATGGGGGTGGTATAATTATGTTAATGTCATATTTATAGAGGGGAGAGATTTTTCATTCTAATTATTGATTTGAAAGCTGTGGTCAAAATTGTTTGTTAAATCATGATCAGCTTTTAAAAAAGAAATTGAATGAAATCTAAGGACTGCTGTACATATATATATATATCTCATATATATATTTTGTTTCGTTTAACTATTTTGTGTCTGAGGCATAACTGATTGAATGGTGCACAGTGACAAAGAAACGGCTCTTATATAATGTTGCATTATATCATCAGCTGAAATAATATTTTAAATAATCCAAAATGTTCTGAAATCTGAAGTATCATTCTGGAGGGGAGGGTGAAGGGCAGGGGTGGGGGTGGGGGGCACTGGCAAATCTTTTCTTCAGCAGAGCGCTCTGTACAGCTTGCTTGTAAATGGATGATTCACCTGTTCGACCAGCAGAGATTCTAATTCTTCCCCCCCTCTTCTGTTTTTTTTTTCCTTTTTAAAGCTGAACGGCTTCCCGAAGAGCACTGAGTTTTCTATGCCAGATTCTGCTCCAGTGGCTAGGACCTTTATGGCTGCTGTTTCTTTTGCTCTGGGCTCTGATGGAGGAAAAAAAAAAAAAAAAAAAAAAAAAAGCCACGGTGGATCCCATCCCTAAAGTAGAAATTTTCTTTTCGTTCTGCAAACAAGGCTAAAGATCGGAGGAGAATGAATGCGAAAGTAATTCGGGATCGTGGTCGTGCCACTAAAAGTGTTGGGCTTCAGAACAAAATCATTCGGGAAATCCGAGCATTTCTTCTTACTGTATCGACAGTATTTGAAAGTTGTGTGTGCTTTGAGTAATCTGGTTCAAGTGAAAACAGTCTCTGCATGTCAGTGTTTTCTCCAGCTTACGGAGCGAAAGCTCGTTTTGCCATTGGAAAGGAAGAAGCTTTTGCTAGCAGTCTGTAGAAGGATTAAATGTTGAACGTGGGGAAGAGGCAAAACGTGAATACACACCCAAAGGTTATCCTTGCATCGTGAAGGGGTTTAAAGTACTCTGTAACCCAGGGCCCACCTGAACAGCAGGACTAAAAGTACAATGGGGGGAATATTTCAATTAGAAACCCCTTAACAAGCATTTAATCCTTCTTTCAGGCATTAAGGGAAAGAGAATAAAACTGTTACTGTACAAATCTGCTTCTAGCAGATTTTAACCCATTTTTAGACGCTTCCCTCTGATGCATTATAATATGGCTACTTGCAAGAAGAGGCAGTGAAGATTTTTTTCCTCTGTTCTTTGTTTTTTCTTTTCAAAAGTTAAGGACTATACTCTAAGAAAAGTCTGTTCAGTCAGCTGATACATTGTTTGAATGTATGTATGTGTCTTGCCTGCTTATTTGATCTTTTCTGCCCCCTTCTTGAAACTGTGGTTTGTTTATTTGGGGGGGTTGGGGGGAGAGGAGGAGTTGTTGATTTGGGGGGAGACATTGTTTTTTGGCTTTGTTTTGCGCTTTTTTTTTTGTTTTAACAATAGCAGTGAAAGTTTTACTGACAGCGATTATGACTACTAAGCAATTCAGTTTATTGGAAGACGAATTCTACTGGATCATATTGGACTTTTCCTAGTCCCTGAGACCCTAACTTGTGAGGTTTTTTAGCAACGATCACAAGTCAGGCTCTTGGGACCTAGGCGGAGGGGAACCAGCAGCTTTGGACTGTGATTGTTTCTCTGCAGAATTTAGAGAACTAAAGGAGCTTTCCTTTTCTGGAAGGGATAAAAGGAAAATATACCTATTTCAAATGTTAAGCAGCTGAACTGTTCCTAAAAGAAAAAAAAATGTTACCTGTTGTGCAACATTAGGATGTTAAATATTTGTGTGTTTAGAAAACTGGGCTAGATGTCATGTAATACTTAGAATTAAAATTTTAACATGAATGCCAGTTTGCACCTCAAAAAATTCCCCAAACAACTCAAAGCAGATACTAAAATATACAAAAGGCTTTTAAACATAACATCATCATTATTATTATTGTTATTGTTATAGACCATTCTGATAGGTAATTACCACAAAGTATATTTTCATGAATTAACTTTTAAAATGTAAAGCAAAAACACTGGTGTTTGAGGCCTAGAAAACATTTGTTCTATTGTTGTTTGAATAATGATTTCAGTCTGCAGGAAAACTGTTGCTTAGCTTTTCCTGTGGCATGGGACAAAGATTATTTTGTAGTATAGCTGCCGTCATCTGTCTGAGAACACAGTATCGCATGTAGAATATTCTCTCGTTTAATTTACATTTTAATCTGATAGAGGCTATTGGTGTAAAAAAATCACACTACAGCATAAAAATCACTTTGCACGCAGAATCACATTTCTTGTACCTGTTCAATTTAAACTGAGCCGGCGATGCTCTAAGCACCGGACTCAACTTTTAGCCTCTCCATCACTTTTTTTTTGCAATTTTTCCCCCTCTGACAAAAAACAGAGCGAGCTTTAGGTTGTCCTTCATGTGCTAAGTGCTTCACTGACTTTGCATAAGAGGATTCACAAGCACACAAGTTATTCTGTGGTGTTCATTAGTCTTGTACTTCTGATCTACAACACATAATTTGATTTGGATTTCTTAATATTGTTTAGGTAGGCTAGATCTGAGTCATTTCTCTTCGTTCCCTGTGTCAAACCAAGATGCTGCAGGACCTTGTTGATACATCAGACTTCACTGAGACAAAGGCTTCACACAGATCAGGCATCTAAACTATTTGTTCATTTCAGAGGTGGTATTTTGGCTGCAGTATATTTTTTCCACTTGTGTGGGAGGAATTGTGTTTTATTGTAAACACCAACACTATTGTTAAAATAAATTGTTCTTATCTGTTAGTATAATACTTTTTCTTGTTGTCTTGTTTTCTTAAGAGGCAGAAACTATGCGCTGTACGTAGTTTTCAAGTTGCTCAAGATATAATTAGCCTTTAAATAGTCATAAAAATATTGCCTTAGCAATTATAATGATGATACAGTTCCTGTAAATATGTGATTCTTTTCTTCATAAACTGTCAGTTCCCCATGCTAAGAACACTCAAAAGAGCTACTTGCAAACATTCAGACACAGAGGTAATGTTTTAACACAGATGTGTTATTCAATGTCGACTTCTGTTTAGGCAATATTAGAAAATCAGATCCAAATCTGTACAGAAAAGAGGAACCTACCCAACTAGGTGCTACACTTGTTAAGCAATTCAGTAGCAACTGATATGTGTTATGTACAACAGTTTTCAGTCTTGAACACCGTCTATTGAAGGTACTGATCAAGTGAACAGGTATCCTGTTCATTCAAGCTCCATAATGAGATAAAACTATGTTGTGTGTCGGTATGTGCATGTCAATATGCGATTTAAATGATGCATAGTATTATCAAAATAAAAATCCTTATAGATGTAATCAGATACACGATGCACACGTCTGTACATATCAAAGATCTTCACTGCATTTATTTTTGAATCAGCAAAATTTACTTGAGTGTGGGAGGTTTGCATTCAGCACTCTGACTTCATTTTGCATTTAATACTGTACGTACAGCGAAGGGGAAGCTGTAGTGTGAAACGTCTGCCTCTCCCCGCCTGAAGATTTCAAGTGTGCTCTGCTCTGCACTGAGAGAGAGAAGAAAACGAAACATTAGGAAACCCCTACCTGGCTTGTTTGGTGCTACAGCAGAAGCCGTAAATAGGCAGTACTGCCTCTGCATTACTGCTTGAACTGGGATAACTCCAGTGGCTCTTCTCCTGCCCATTGTACTCACTGCTGCCCCTTGCCAAAGAGATGAAAAAGTTGGTACACTGCCTTCCTTTTTCCCTCCTCCCTCTTCTTCCCCAGTTTCAACAGGGCAAAACCAACCTCTGGTACCCATCGAACTTCTTGTGGTGGGGCAGAGGCGGATGGAGGGAGGGAGAATCGAGGTCTTCGCTTGGGCAGAATTCCCACTGCAATCAACAAGATGTTTCCCTGTCCCAGGACTATGTGACAATGCCTACAGACACCATGAAGAAAGCAGTCGTATTTACACATTGACAGTATATGAAGCCTGTCTCTACTAGCACGAATAAATAGGAAGCATCATCTTCAATATGCTGTGCTTAGATATATGTACAGAATCTCAATATATTCTCATGTCTATGTGACTTCATGTTGCCTCATTCCAAAATGCTTTTAAATGCTCTTTAATATGTGATTTCAGAGTAATCAGCTTGTGCTACAACAAAAACAAAAAACCAAAACACAAGCTCTTGCAAAGGGGGAGGAAGAGAGAGGGAGAGGGAGAGAGAGAGAGAGAGTGAAAATGATGTGTGGTGCATACAAAAAAGGAATGATATTAACAATTCGATGAATTCCTAGTTGGTAGACCAGACTGAGCCAGACGCATATATTAACGGCTGTCTGCTGCTGATGTGAGCCTGCTCAATGCGGTGGAAATGAAGGATCACCTAGTCTCTGACACCAGCTTATTTGTACGTTTTAATTTTAAAAAGGAAAATCACTGTTTTACATAAACATCTTAACCCCTGCGTGATTTTCTTTCTTTTTTCCTCCCTCATATTGTTTGCTAATTTACTGTCAACTTAAAGTGCTGTTTAGCTACAGCCCAACAAAACATCAGTCAAAAAGCAGAGGGAAGTATTAGCTTCTCTTTTGTCTGCCATGTACAATTGGGTTATTATTATGATAATTGTCTACTTTAATTTTTAGTCTTCATGGGAGATGCAACAATTTTCCAGAGCTTCATTTTTGAAGCATTTTAAGTTCCAACAAGATACTGTTTCTTTTTAAAACCCAAACCCCCAGAAATGCTTATAGCTCAAGCTGGGGCGATTTGATCGATTCTCTTCCTTATCCTGCAAGTCTTCAGCACTGTAATATAATATTATATATATGGGACAGGATTTCTTTTCAAACCATATAAACACTGAGATCCATTAATACAGTGCTGAAGACTGTTACATGAGTCAGGGGAATTCCAATCCAAGTTAATTACTGTTGGAATTAGAGGAAAGAATATTTTACTTGAAGTTGTATAAAAAGAATCTACAATTATCACATTTCAGGGCACTGCTCTATTCATTTGATGAAAAATGTCAATGAAGTTTAACAGGAGATATTACACATTTCCATGGGTAATGAAAATCAGCACGTTCACGATTAGCTAACACAACATTTTCACTGTGTTAATATGCAGTGCAGCAAAATTTTCTGTAGGCAGTAAATGTAGCCATCATTTTGATTTGCCCGTACGATGGTTATGCTCAGTTCCTGACTGGGTACTTAATTTCACACTGGAAAGCAGTTGTCTCCTCTTAGAAACAGGCTGTAGCCTACAAAAAAAAAAAAAAAAAAGGTAAGAAAGAAAGAAAGAAATACTGACTGCTGCCTGGGGTCTATGACTGGCTTGGTAGGCAGATAGTACATGTAATAGAAAAAAAAAATCTGGGATCCTATAAAAATTCTAGCTGAATCTGTATCGCTCAACTGCAAGCAGATTTATTTTATTATTCCTGTTTAAAGTATTTTGGTCCAAACAATGTATCTGAGACATTCATCACCTTGTTAGGTTTTATTTCATTGCTTGGTGATTACAATAGGCATCTTCAGAATTTGTTGGATCTTGCATTGTTCCATTCTTCTGCAACACTAGAGTTACTCTAACCTGGTGAGTTATATTCTGTCTGGGATCTAGCTGTATTAATTTGTGTGTAAAGCTGTGTTTTACTTGCAGCGCCTGAATAGCAACAAGTGGATGGACTGTGGAAGCCTTAGAGAGTAAGTGAATATAAGACTATTAAGATCAACACTGATAAAATTATTTCATCTTTATAAACATCTTTAACCCATTAAGTAGGATTTAAAATTAATCACAGGATCAGCCAGTCGATCATAGACTAAAACTTACGTGGTAGGCTTTCAGGATTGCAATCTTTACTCCAGTTGCTGCTTATATAGGAATTAAGAATTAGTTGTAATTGTACAATAAACTAGATACAGTAATGATAGTTTGAACAATATAATAGGAGTATCCTACAGGGAAAAAGGCAGATAATATTCTGTACTTTTCTTCCTCTTGTTAACTGTTGCGAGGAGGCCGTGATTCCCTACAAGGAACATGTTTATTTAAATGGCCAAGCAAATCAACAAAATTGTGCTGAGTAGTTTAGGGCTAGTAATTTTGGGTTTGGGTGGTTTTCTTGCCCCCTCCCCCTCCCCAGCTTCTTTTCTTGGATGTGTGCTTGTCATGCATGGGAAGGTATGAAGGAAAAACAGCTATTCAGAAGAGACACGTCCCACCCCTTTAATTAAGCTTTTCCTGGACTACATAAAAACACTGGTAATGTGAGGGGTTTTTTTTTTAATTATTATTTTTTTATTTTAACATATTCCTAAGTATTATATTGAGACAGCTCCGTGATGAAATGCATATGAAAATAGTTATACTAGTAAGTTACTGGATACTGAAAGGGTTGGATGGCATCGGCACAGAGCCAACTAGAAGTTTTGTGAAGGTTTGGGTTTTTTTTTTTCCCTTCATTTAATTCCTTTCACCTAGTAGGCTCCTTAAGCATTAGGCAGAACCCAGTATGTGGCTAAGTTATTGCTCTAGTGTTCATCACACAAAAAGCACAGTCTTAGCATTTATAAATTTTCTTCAGGGAGGTTTCTAATCTAGACAGCATTTGCGTTTGGGGATTACACCACAGTCTGTTCCCCACCACCTCCCCCTCTAACATGTAGCCCTTTCAACTTCTTCAAAGAAGTGGGGAAAAGTAGGTTCTTTTATTAATAGCAGAAAACAAACCGACTGCTGGACTTCCGTGGCAGAGCTCACATAATGCGGCAGGGTGGGAACTGTAACAAAGAATGCTTGAATGCACTAAACGTATAGTGAAACCCCATTTACATTCACTGATGGAGCTTAAAGTACAATAAGTGAGAAGTTTAAAGTAGAAATAAGCAGGGCCATGAAAAGACTTCAGTGAAGGTAGATACTTCTTGAAAAGTTTAGCACAGGATTTAATTTCAAACTCAAGCCTTTCCTAGCAGAATGCATTTCTTACTAATTCAACCCTTTACTCAACGCATCTCCATCAGATGAAGGTAAATCAGATGAAGAGAGTATCTTCAACACATAAAGAAGTAGATTCTGTTTATCCGATTTATACGCTGATTTTCATACAAGTGAGACAGTTAGCAATGGAAAAGTCTTCATGCTTCACTGTCTGTTCTTCTGCCCTGTCTCTCATCTGCAAACTGCCTTTGATGTGAAAGAATCAACTTTGTGTATAGAAATTAGTTAGATTGTAGGACCCTCCTGTGATTTCTAGTTCTCTCTACTTCTAAAATTTATGTGTATGTGTTAGTATAGATAAGCAGGAGAATTGGATGTTAGTTGGGCTAAGGTTTTTTTCTGCTAAAGGTTATTCTGCAAAATAGAATCCTGACATTACTAGTATCTGTCACCTCTCATCTTTCTTCCCTTCTTCCCTTTTCTCTCTCCTCCTCTTCTCTCTTCTCTTCCCTCTTCTCTCTTCTCTCTTCTCTCTTCTCCTCTCTTCTCTCTTCTCTCTTCTTCTCTCTCTTCTCTTCTTCTTCTCTTCTCTTCTCTTCTCTTCTCTTCTCTTCTCTTCTCTTCTCTTCTCTTCTCTTCTCTTCTCTTCTCTTCTCTTCTCTTCTCTTCTCTTCTCTTCTCTTCTCTTTCTCTTTCTCTTTCTCTTTCTCTTCTCCCCTCTTCTCCCCTCTTCTCCCTCTCCTCTTTTCTGCCATGCTGATCATCTCTTTGCTTCAGCCCCTTCCACAGCCCCACCATAAGGCCCGGCATGGTGCCAGCTTTGTTCTCCTAAGAGTTTGAATTAGCCTTGCTCCCACTTTTTGCATTTGTCTCCATGGTGGATCTTCATCCTGAACATGAAGGACATGTGAACTGGCCCTACCTGAAACTTTGTGCAGAATCTGCATCCCCTCCCTCGGCCCTCTTCAGAGACCACCAGTTGCCAGAGGCCATGTATTAGGTTGCTAGTTGCAGTTTTAAGGATAAAGCTCTCCATGTTCATTTTTTTTTCCAAAGAATGGCATGACAGCCCTGCTGTCACAGTCGGAACAGGTAATATATCTGGCACATCAGATATATTACCCGTGATTTGGGGAGGGGCGGGGAGGGGGGGCGGTATGGAAACAACTTTCTGCTGCTGTTTTCAGCAGAGGTAGTTTCTGCTAGTGATGCAGGTGAATTATTTGCTCCCAGAATTTAGTCAGCTTCACATTTCCAGAACTTTTGACAATGGGTCCTTATCCAGGTGGAGCCGAGTTCTGCTCCAGGCGTACCACAGGCAGGCAGGCAGTTCTGCTCCGTAGACCCTCGCAGCAGGCTCGTGGTCCCTGCCCTCTTGCAGGCAGCCGGCACGAGCTTAATAAGGGCACAGCACGGGCTGTACACAGCACCTCGCCCTCTGTATCCACACAGGGCCCTGATGGCATGGGCATCAGCTTTTAGCAAGCCTGGTGTGTGAAATGGCTGGTGCAGCCATTTTGTGGTGGGATTTGCAGCTTTTCACTGCAAGTGGAGGGTTCATTGCTCTTTTGGGAAGATTTCTCACAGGACTGAGGGTCCACAGTGCTTAAAAGCTCCTGCTCAAGTATTTATATACACACACTGGAGTATCCAGGGAGTTAGGTTTACTGTAAGATTTTAAATAAACCTAGGAGACTGTGCTTTTCTGGTGTTTATTATGTCAGCATATTATTTTGTATATTAATTCTCAAACTTATGCTTCTTTCTGAAATAGATGAGTATGATCAAAATATTGATATTTCAGGAGTCGTCGGGGCACCCAGTTCTAACATGATCGCTGGATGTTTAAAAGCAAAACAGGTTACCAGTGTGATACTGGGAACCTCTCCCAACTGACTCAGAGGGTTAGATTTCTTGTGGGTGTTGCCAGTATCTAAGTATTGAGCTTTGGTAGGCTTTTATGAGTTAATAAATTCCAAAGGCTGCAGTTTGGCTTTCTGAAATTTGGTAATCATTCCCTAAATGCTAGTGGGAAATCAAAATTACTACATGTAATAACTAACACTTTTTAAAACCTTTCAAATGTTTCCAAACTGCCGCCTACGTGCTCTTCTTTCCTGCATCGATGGCTAAAGATTTAGGGTCACTTCCTGGCACCCAGCATGAATGCAGACAATTCCCTTGAGCTCCCTTTCAGTGAGTCAGCCTTTGCCTTCCTTCCCTGCCACTTGCCCTGTGCTGTCCAGGCAGATTGTGGGTTCATTCTTGTGGGGACCACCACTCACAAACTGGGAGTACAGTAACTAGCACAGTGGGACGTTGACTTTGGTTAGCGCTCTGGGGCTGCAGTATAACACCAATAACAGCAAAGCTTTCAGTGGTCAGTAGGAGTTCATGACTTACTGCGGGGTGTGAGGGGACATTTTAGGCATTTTACAGCCTCCTTCTGCTGTTTGTTCTTTAGGTGTTTGCAATAACTTACTGCTGGGGCTGGGAAGCAAGAGCAGCATATCTGAACACGCTATGGGATCTCACATCCCAGTGTTCATCTAGTATTCATTGAGACTCTTCAGCTTTGCTTTGGCACCTACATTTAGGGTTGGGTTTTTTTTTCAGATTAGTATTTTTAGCAGTCCTAATGATCTTCTGCAATGTCTAGTAAGAAAAAAAAAAAAGTGTTAAGGAGTAGCTTCAAAGAAGGTCCCTGGGGTCAGCATTTTTCTACAGAGCAGGCTTATGCGTGTCTCAATCTTATATGATTTTACTATGGCCAAAAAAATCCTTTGTCTGGCATCCGGCTCAGACTATGAAGTGACAGTAGAGCATAATATCTGCAGTAGTCTTCTCAGAGGACTTGCAGACTCTCCTGTCCTGTGATAAAACCCATGCCTGAATGCCAGCCTATACCCACTCTGCTTCTAGGTATATCACCCACAGTTCAACGAATCGGGGACCATGGTACCACAGAAGACTTGTACCATACACGCACTAAGCAAGGAATACAGTCAGACATCTCCTCCTTTCCTTTCCTCCTTCCCCCGCCCCTTACATCCTTCTTTGTGGCTCCCACACATAGCAGAAATATCACATCTCCGCTGCCAAGGCAAACTCAATCATCTAGTCTGACTTCCGCCATAAAACATGCCAAAGTATTCACCGAGCAACTCCCACATCAACACCAACAATTTCAGTTTGGTTAGCATGTATATTTAGGATTTGGGGTGGCAGAGAGTCCATAACAACCCCAAGAACAGTGTCCTAGTAGTCCATTACATCACTATTAAAAACACAGGCTTTGTTTCTAATTGGAATTTGCTTAACATCGGCTTCCAGCTACTGAAAATTTCCTGACAATTTAGACAAAAACTAATGAGATTGTCTTCACTGCCTTACTGTAAGTTAGGGTGTTGTGGGTTTTTTTAGGTTAGGATCAGATCATGTTGCATGCTCTTATTTGAACCCTTCCTGTTTCATCAGTATCTGCTGCAAATACTAGCGCTAGAACAAGCGATCTGATGTCAGGAACACTACCACGAGTTGTGCTGGTAATTCTGATTTTCTTTTGTTTGATTTGCTCTTATATCTCATTTAGTCCCTCCGTCACTCCACTGCATTGAGATCACGAGTGTAGCTGAAGGCATAAAGAGAGAAACAGATTTGAAAAAGTCTTGTCTGAGCTACTTGAAGGTGCCTAAATCCAGCTAAAATTAGTTCACTAAAATTAGTTCAGCACCTAAACTGTTAAGTACTTCTCTTGCCTTTAGAGAACTTTATGTCAATGGGAGAAATAACTGAATTAGCTCATCGGTGTTTGATTAAATATTAACCTCCATTAATCTATTTATTGAGTAAATTGTGTTTAATTTCAGAAGGAAATGCCAGCAGCTGTATTATTCTTACTGTATGAAAACTTACTTGGTTTCAGCACTTTGGGCTTCTAGTATACTCGAGTTACAGAAATAGATCCTGCAGATGGATTAAAACATACCCATGTGTTCAAACCAGGCGATCAGCCTCACATTTTACAGGTATTCATCTGAACAGCTAGAATGTAGCTAGCTAAAGGATTATTTTTAATGTGTTTCTCCAAAGTTCTGTAACCTGCTCCCTTCACAGGGCTTATTCGACTGATCTCAGTAAATCTTCAAACCTATATGTTTTATCATTTTTCTATCGAGGGTTTGGGGAGGAGGGGTGCAAGAAGACTTATCTTAGATAAGCAATGCAAGTTGGTTAAGAAGGGAGATGGCTGTCATCTGTAGCCTTTCCAGACACGACAGTACAGTTCCAGACAGTCACCTGAGTATTTTCACTTTGTCTCAACTATAAATCACAGTCTGGTAATGGCCATGGCTGACACCTTGACATTTTCAAGAAGAGTAAAAGATCTGATGTAAATGGAAATCAATTTCATTTCAAGAATCTTGGGATACCACTCCAAACCTGGTCTTGTTCTTTTTTGTGTCTTATCCAGAATTTCCATGATCTTGATAAAGGACCAGTTGTGTTACACAGTGACTTTCCTTTCCCGTGTACTGTTTGAAATTAGAGAAATGTGAGTGTGTAAGCAATGCATCATGGTACCTGGTTCCACATCGGCGTGTCAGAAAAGGAACTCCCCTTTTCTGACAGCCTGTTGAAGGTGATGGGCACAGCTCCTTTGGCTGATGGTGCAACGTTAACTCCCTGACTTTTACCACCTCCGCAAGCAGTAGCTAGCCTGCACAGGAAGGAAGGAAGGAAGGAAAGAAGGAAGGAAAGGCACAGCTCAGAGTGGGCCATCTCACAGCCCTGCTCCCCTTGATGGGAATGCCTGTGAGGGGCTTGGAGGGGGCAGCAGTGCTGGTACAACAAGACTTCCCATTGTGCAATAACTTCATTATCATAACTGCCTCTCAGAACCCAAAATGCCCCAGAATTTCTAAAAATGTCCACTCCAGTTTTTATAAGTTGAATACAGAAAAAGAAACTCCATGTAAATGGAATTAAGGTTTCTTTTTATTTTCTTTTTATTTTCTTTTTTCTTTTTGCCTGACTGTGAGAATGTACTGCAAAGGCATGATAGTCCCCATTCAGGGAAGGAAGGGAATGAGCTTAAGACTGCAGCGCCCACAGCACTGTTGCACTAACAAGAGTAAGTAAACACAATCCAGAACTTGAGTCGCTCTGACTGATGCATACGTAGCACAACAAACCTTTTGGAGGAAGGCTGTCCTTAGGGCAGCTGCCCATGGGACACATGAGGCATGTAGCCACCACCCCAGTTGAAGGAATTGAGGTGGCATCAGACCTTCAGTGACTGAAGGTCCAAAAGCGACCCTAAAAGATTCTTTCCAGTTGTTGCAAGAGGAGATACTTTGCAAAATGTCAGTTTTCGTGCTTGGCAAGCCAAAACAACCTGGAGGACACTTTGGTTAAAAAAGGGTGGGAAGGTGGCGTAATGTAATGCGTATATGAGAATCTAAGCCAAATGAGTAAGCTGTGCCTAAATTTGCCAACAGACACATTCCTGTGAAGCTGAAAAAGGAAAAACATCCTTAGCGTGCGGAGGACTACAAGAGTCTGATGGCCCTTCCATGTTTAGGCCCTTCAAACAGGGTAGTGTGAAACCTGTGGTGGTGTCTGTAGCAGCAGGTGCTAAATCAAAGATAAGGATTTTCCTCTTTCTGTCTCTCTTAACTGCTGCACAGTACTCCTGAAAAACCTCCAAGAACCTCATTAAAACCACGCACATGTAACACAGCCCTAGTGCCTCAAACGACTGTCGAAGGCCATAGCTCTGTGCCGTCCCAACACAGTCCGTTGGCTTTATCTCAGCACACCTTAAGAAGAAGCAGAGGACAGGGTGCTAGTGTGGAAAGAAATGCTAACAACCAGGCAGATTGCTTGCACCTAGCCCAGAATCTTTTCTCTCTAACGATAGACACTAGCACACGTCCTGGGAAAAGGGCAAGATCGGAGACTGGGACAAGCACAGCGATACCTCGCTGTTGTGTTTTCCTGTCCCCTGCGGACTGCAGCGCAGTGACTAGTGGGTGGCGCCAACCTGTTTGAGTACCCTGGGCAGAAATTCTTCCTTTCTTCTGTGCATTTGATTGATTGTTCCTGCCTTCATTTTATGAAGCCTTTCGGTGTTAAAGCAATGGTATCTTTTCTTGAGTACGTACAAATACCGCCACGTTCTGCAGATGCATTTGCAACTGAGGACTGAGAAAATGTTGACGCCCCTTGTAAGTGGCTTGCTTTGACTTCCAAGGTGCAACAGCTCTATGCAACCTGCATCATTGTGCTCACTTACTTTGTTTTTTCTAAGCATTTTCTTGACAGATAGAACTTGTAATGTGCAGTTATATGACAGATTTTACCTGGGGCCAATGGTTTTTTTTCTAATACATGTATCTTATTGGCAAACTTCTTCAGCCACACACTGTGCTGGAAAAATTGGGAAATTTTTAAGGTGGATTGGATCAAATCAGAACTGTGATGTTTGGCACTGTGATGTTTCATGACTGTTTTTATCAGTACAAATCATGCCCTGGGAGACAGAGGCATCTTGCAGTTTTGTGGTTTTTCATACAGGAATGCCTCGGCCTCATTTGGCCTTGGTCATGGGCTTCAGCCGCTAAGATGTCATCATCAAATTTAAATGTTTTGAAAAGTGGCCACCATCCTTACAGAGCACTTTTAAACTATTACCACTCCCCAAAAGCTCCATACTATGAGCTTCATCTTTTTATACTTAACATAGTCCCAAATTACATGGGGGACATTGTAGCGCACACTGGAAGATGTTTCTTACCATAGCAGCCCTTGTCCGAACATCTTGCCTACCAAGTCATAGGTTTCAAGAAAAAGATGAAAAGTTTACATTAAGCACTGAATCAGAGTAGAATGCTAGCTCTGGAAAAGGATTTTAAATCATGTATACTAACTGACTGAACAGTTCTGTTTAGATTTAAGCAAAGCAATGTAATATTTGCTCGGGATCTAAAAGCTGCAACAAAAATAGAAGCAAATCAAGTGGCCTCACTGTGTATCATTTGACACGGTGCAAAACTATCCTGGCATATTTTTAATGGAACACAAGTTTAAATATTAACTGTTTAGTGTAAACTGGGATTTTAGCTTTTAATATAGCAGATTTATTGGACAATTCCTGTAGACTGTACATGAGCTTTTTAAAATAACTATAGCATCAAAATTTGTAAACCTTGTGGTTTTACAAAAGACTCCATCTGAGGTAATTCACCGTCCCCATTTTTAAGACAGTTGTTGAGTTCTTAAAATTTAAGCTCTAATAGTAACTGCTGATTTTAGCAGGATTAGGTCAAGTAAAGCTACTCTGCTGTTTAATGCTGGTTTACTAGGACATACCACAACATGGTTGATGAGACCAATCAAGATGAATTCATTCGGTTCCTGGTATTTCTTTCAGACCTGATTGCATAGTAAAGACCTTTGAATTTAATATTAGTTTTTCAGAAGAGCAGTGACCAATCTGTGTAAGAAAATCCAGTTTACCCAGCATGACTAGGACAAAGTAGACAACAACTCTGTTGCTATTCCTTCTGCCTAGTCATTTAAACTGTAAAATAAGGGTGGCAGCATTTTTACCCTATTTGATGCTGGGATATATAGCTACACAACACAGTGGAAAAGCAAGCTGTCTGCTTTGTAGTCAGCTCAGAAATAAATAAGCTTTTGGTCCAGGTAGCCATCATGCCCAGTGCATATTTCTAACCTGGCTACACTGCAGGGTGGGTAGAGCAGCACCAAGCTGGGGCTACTAAATCCTCTGGAGAGGTGCAGTAGCAGCAGTCTGCTCAGCCCTTTGAGCATCCTTGGTGTGCAGGGCTTGACTGTCTCTGCCTCATGTCTGTGGGACGCCTGTGCTGGGGATGCCCCACTGTTTTTGTAGTCACATGTTTGAACAAGGAAAACTTGTCCTAGTGATAGCAACTGCTAAATTGAGTCAAAAAGAAATGTTTAGAAACTGGAGCAAAGCTACAGATGCCTCATGCTATTTGCCTTGGGACATCCTACGGGTGCCAGTCCAGAAGACTGCACATCCATGGGTACTGTATGACCTATCTGCCAGCCTCATATAGATGTCTCAGATACTCCAAGGTATCACAAAGGATGACAGAAACCTACACATAGGAAACTGAGTCCTGAGCTGCCTGACCAGTTCCACTGGATTCTCAGGAACTTCACAAATGACATATTTTGTTCAGAAAGGTATCGCCTTTAAAATACTCCAGTGTGGCTATTACAACCAGTTTTTGGTTTTGGAGGTTATGTTTTCAGGAGGAAGTCAGATAAAAGCATAGCATAGCGAGGTATGTCAACGGATGCTTGTGTGTAACTCGGGTTTATGTAAGCCATAGTTCCTTACAGGGCCAGAGAGAGCATTTGACCACTGTTACTGCTACAGTGGCAAGATCATGATTTCTTTTTTTTTTTTTTATACTTTCTTCTGTTTTTTAATGCTGATGTTAAAAGATAGAGTCTTTGATTAACAGCTGTCTCTAATGGTTCTCTATGACAAAATGATGCTTTCATTCTTCATTAACTGGTCTTTTCCTATTGTTTGCTACAAACGTCAGAAGATCGACTGAGGCACGTGTTTGGATTTCATCTGGGTGAATATATACCACGAGTACTCTAGTTTACCCTTTCCATAACTGCAATGAGCAGTTTAAAGTGCATGGTCTAGCGATTTGTTGGTGATAAATGTGCCGCCAACATCAAAGGTGAGGGTGGTTGCTTCCCTTCGTGAGAAAGCTCCACTCCTAGTAGCAGTGGTACCAGAAGCAGTGCCAACAGAGGCAGCGCTGGTGTGCAGCTGTTTGCACCACATACCCACACTGGGACGCACCTTTGCTTCAGTCCTGCTATGAGCCTGGCCTTCCTCAGCAGGTCTGTGCCATTGAGAGGGAAAGGGCAGCCCACTGGTTGGGGAAATACTGTCTCAGAGTGTCTGCAGGCTCAGATGAGAAATAAATGCATTTGAATAGCACAGCCAATGTGTACTTTTTGTTTTGCTTTGCTTTTTTAAAATGGAAGCGTAGCTCCTGTTCTCTGCACTGAACTGAATGTTACCTTTTCCCAACAGTTTTTCCCTTCTTTTGCTTTCCGTGCACTCCTCTGAATTTCCTGTGAGAGCATTCTTTGTCATAGAGATCCAGTGGCATTGCTAGAAATTTCCTCTCAAGATCAGTTTCCTGAGTTAGATCCTTGAAAGCTAAAAACTAGTACATTAAAGCCAACATCTAGCAATTGCAGAAGACATTTGCCTAAAAGTCCTTTAGACAATTCAAAGAGACCCAGCACATTCTTGGGCTGGTTGAAAAGTGAGTTGCCAACAGTTCAGAAATACAGAACTCAAGGATAGAAAAGCACAAGGTCATTTCTATTTTCCATGATGAGTATGAGGACAAATTCACGACCAGCATAATCAGGTTCAGGCCCGCTGACTTTAGCAGACCTCGCTTATGTCAAGTGTCAGGCTGGCTCATTGATAATAATACCCAGGCCCACCTTTGATCTACGCTTACTGCTGACAAAAACTTGCATGTATAGAAAGGTCATGCTCAGATTCTCTGTAGATACCAGACACCTCTACAGTATTTACAGGATCGGGATGTTCATCTCAAACAATATGAAGATAGAGAGACCTACATACGCTGTCTGTGGTGTTTTGTGGGGTTTGTAGAGACTTTTCTTTTCCTTTCTTTTTTTTTGTGCTAGAATACCAATGACATATCACTGAATGAATTTTCCTTTTTTTCATTACTTATACAGCACCGTGCAGTAGCGATTGATACATAACCCACTTCAGAAGGCATCCTACCTAAGTGAATATTTCTTATTCAGACAGCATTATTGCTCGAATGAGAGCTTTTTTCTGAACAGAACTGCCAAATCTGGACTCCGCTTACCCAGTCAGAAGAAAAAAAGCCCGTGCAAGGTAAAAATATGAGGACAATAATATTTCCTAATCACGCTCTCAGGTTGGAAATGATTTTGCTATCCTAACCCCCTGGAATACTATTATTTTTTTAGAAGCCTCTCATAAAATTAGTAATGGCAAGAACATTTTGAGTCTGAATAGCATGCCCATATGAAAGTCTGAAACCATGCAGTTTCTAGCATCTGGGGATGAAGTCTCGCTGTTCAGCAAGCTGCTCTGGATAGTACAGATAGCCCTGGCAGCAGGCTGGAAAACACCTATACAGAAGTGCTGACAGAAAAAAAAAGTGGTTTATTTGGCTTAATTGTATTTTTCTAGTTTTGGTGTTTCATTTAAAATCTGACTTTAACATATACACACATAAACAGATCTGTGCTCTTTCGTGAAATCACTGCTGGTCTTTTTGACATCAAATTTGCATTTCGGACCAAATTAAAATGATCAGACATCAATTTTATGGTCCTCACAGCAGTAAGCAATATGTACACATATATATATATACACATATATATATGTATGTGCACATATTACTTACTGCTGTGCACATATATATATATACACATATATGTATATATGTATGTGCACATATGACTTTTTTGAAAGATGTGTTTTGGAACACATGTTTCATTTTGTGTTTGGTGTGTGCCTTGTGTCTGATTTTTCAGAGACTTTTTTTGCCTGTGTAGAGGACCCTGGCAGAGCAAGGTGGTGCCGGTCTACAGCTGAACTGCTAGTCTGTGCCTGTCCAGCAAAATGAGCCATCCAAGGACAGTGTCCTTTGTTCTGTTGCTGCAAGGGGGTCACCTGGGAAAAGCCTCATGAGCACCATGCTTAGATCCCAATAAAGATGTGCTGGGAGGATGGAATCCCTTGTCCCATGACTCCCAGGAGCACAGGTCCGTTGTGGTGCCCTGGGATTTGTTGTATGTAAGGGCCCATGCTCAGGAAGTGTTGTGGAGAGCTTTAAATGCATGTCAGCCATAACTTTGCGTAGTTCTGACATGATGGTCTCCAAAGTGAGATCTTTAGTGCATTGCTCTGCTAAACTTTCCCCTTGTGTGTAATGGTTTGTGGATGAAGGAAGGAGGAGGAGGGGAAGGTGATAGGAAAAACCAAGGGTTTGATTGGCATCCAGCGATTTTGGACTAGCGGGAAGCAGGCGCCTCGGCTCTCCAGCCCCCACATAGTTCTCAGTCCATGTGTGCCGAGAGGGGAAAGAAGCCGATATTGTTCCCTCTAAAATTAATTCCCAGTTAGCCAGTTACTCCTGGTTTTTAGCTCAGAGCACACTGTAATTGCATTTTTCATTTCAGTAATTATAGAGGATATTAAAGTGGATAGACAGTTGTAGAGATCTGGCTCTTTAGACATATCCACTTGTCCAAGATCAAATGGCTACAGCATATTTAGGGTTACACGCTCCTTCTTTTCCTTCTTGTTCTCTACTGCAGTGGATTTTTTTTCGGCGTTACCATGGCAACGCTATATCTGGCTGCCAGCTCTGTCGTAAGTTATTGAACTGAGACTGGCTTTTGGTTTAGCAGATAATTAGGTTCTGTCTCACAGGTTCATTTTCCTGTGACTGGGACGTGAATATGACCTACAGCTGGCCTCAATTTCAGTGTCACAGACAAAACTTTAACCCTTCCTAGTCTCGCCACTACTGTACCCTCCACGGCGGTCGGCGGGGATTGCAAACACTTTTCTGGGGGTGTTGGACACAGCACACCCTCGTGCGTCCTCGGGGCTCATTGCCCAGTCTGTGCTAATCCCCAGCGAGGAGGGAGGCAGCCCGGCGTACACTCGCACGGGGGGCAGGCGGGGGAAAGGGTGTTGCTAGCACCCCGTGAATATTGATTGTCTCGTATGTAGATTTGTCGGAAAGGTAAGTTCACTGCTTGATTAGTGACCCCTTAAAT
Source organism: Gallinula chloropus (assembly GCF_964237585.1). Lineage (NCBI taxonomy): Eukaryota > Metazoa > Chordata > Aves > Gruiformes > Rallidae > Gallinula > Gallinula chloropus. Next base: position 107,711,257 of record NC_140085.1, read on the forward strand.
AATAGAGATTCAAAGGGCAGCAGCAGGCATTTTTTGCTTGACTCAGGAGCATGAAATATTTACGAGACCTGTTTTAGCGCACAGGGCCCCATCTTTGGCCGGTACCTGTGGTGAGGGAGAAAAGCTGTGAGGAACCGCCATGTCGTTTCCTTGTGTAACTCTCAGATTTTCCATGTCTCCTCTGGGAGAAGGGGGACGGGTCCAGCCTGGGGGGTGCTGGGCACGTGCCCCCAGAGCCCACCGCCCCCCCAACAGTGCCCAGGCCTTGGGGCACGTGCAGGCAGCACAGCACCCCACCAGACAGACCCTCGAGCTCACATAATGAATCCTGAGAAGGAGGAAGATTTGCCATTTTCTTCAGCACAGATCTCAAACCTGCTGCTTTCCAGTGTCCGTATGCGATGCAACATGGTCTTACAGTTTGAGTACTTTCAAGCCGGGGTTTAAAACCCATTTCTCTCTGTCAAAAATCCTACAAGAAAAGGTATTGATCAAAAGGAATTTCATGAAATTTTGCTAGTAGATATTTCCTTAATTTGTCCATGGGATGAGGCAAGGGTTTTCCTATCCTGAAAAGCGCAAGGGAGGTTTCTCTCCCAAAGCTGGCACAGCCCAGAGGTTTTTCCAGAGAAGCACAAGACCATTGGTGTAGGAGTCATGTAGCTGTTTCTCTGGGGCCATGGCTTCTTGCTGGCTCTTTGGCAGCACACAACATAGTGCTGCTGGGACTTGCCCCATCTGTGTTTCCTATTGACACTGTCCTTTCTGGGGAATCTCACAATAAAAAACCTAGCTGCAAAAATTGATGGGCTTGCACTGTTCCCCATCACAGGGCTCTCATCACCTGGGGTGCTCTCTGTGCATGTTACAGACGTTTGAATGGAGATGCTGGCACAGTGGATGCTTGGACTTAGCTTCCCTGCCCCCTACCCACCAAATTATTTGTGGCGATGTCTCTCGATTTGAAGGTCAAAGTGTTCAGACAGGGCATCCGTCTTGCTTGTGTGGAACGTGTCCTTCTGAGTTAATCTCCCAGCCTGCATTTGTTGATAAAAAATGGTATGTTTAAAGCCTGACTGTTATACAGGACAAAGCAAATGGCATTTCATAGACCAGAGACAGTGACTTCTCACCGAAGATAATACCAAAAGCTGAGGGTTTAGCATATATGTATAACCAAAATGATCAAAAAAAGGCCCTCGAGGTATTTCTTGATTAGCATATTTAGCGTGGATTAGACCTTCTTGCAACAATAGCGTAAAAGTTTTGCTGAAGGGTTAAACTTGGAGTGGGAGTGGGCCAGAGGGGAAGGTCCCCCTTGATTTAGAGAAGAGAGATGTGAAACTCCATGTGCCAGTTGGCTGATAAATTATCCAACTGCTGAGTGTTAATGAACATTGCCATGGCTGGGACCCCGCAGCTCTGAGCTGGGAAGCTGGTTGATACCACATCAGCAGCACGTTACAACGTATCAGTGATCTATTATGTTTTTTTTAAGAAGAAGCAAACTTACCACAAAACCATTGTAAAGAAACATTGTCTGTTATAAATATAATCACTGAAAATGCATTTATGTCAGCATTTCTTACAATTTTTGTAGGGTTTTGATGGCATTTTTTTCCCCAGATTTTAGAACTAATAAACAGACTGAGTAGTTTCAGTTTTTGTTTAGAGTTGGTTTCGGTGTCTGGCCCTCATATCCTGGCATAGTCCTGTAATGTTTCATCTGTGATCACAGTTTAAAGCCAAATGAAACACTGTTTTCATTGGAACCATTAGAGAAATCAAGCAAATATTGCCAGTGGGATTAAGTTTTATAAAATACAGATAAGAAATCTGAATATTTGGCCTAGAGCAACCTGACATTGTCCCAACAACATTTGCAAATGAGGGCATGCAAACCAGCTCACAAGGGGCGGGGGGAGATAGGGGAAGAATTAAAAAAAAAAAAAACAAAACACCAGAAAAAAGAAAGAAACCCACAGGAAAATTGCATTGCTGCTATGTCATGATTTCCAGCTCAAGCAGCTTGAGTTCTTAAACCAAGAACCCTTATTGTAGGTAATTAAGCAGACTGCCCACCACAATATATACTGTTTTCCACAACCAGCAGCAAATTAGTCTCTTCCAGAGTCCTTCTGAGTCCCCACACTCCTTCCATAGCTGGTGCTCTATAATGTGAAAGACAAAGACTTGCAGGATCTCGCCTACCCTCAGGTGCTGACACCAACATACTTGCTTCTGTTTATTCCCAGACCAATCGCTAAAAATCGAACAACAGAAGAAGCAGTCCTTGCATTCTGGCAATCAGTAAATGCCTTGTAAATTTATCTTGAGTACGATACTTTCTTTGCTGTTTAGAAGTCCCCCCCACCACCACCACTTTACAGCATGTCAACAAAAGAAAAAAATAATTGGAAACAAACCCAACCAAATAAAAAAAGCCACCTCAAAGTCTGACATTCCTGCAAATGTTTGTTTTTACTAATAAAAGATTTCAGCACAATGTGGTTGAAAATGGTGGGAGTCTTTGTGCTTTCTAAATTTGGACATCCTAATTAAATGTTCTTTACTACTCTGTGACGGAACCTGCCTCTACATATTGCCTCTGTGGTGGATGTTGGCTGCTAAACTTAGTTACATGGAATCATGTCTGAGTTATGTACCTTGAGTGGGCTGTAAGAATACTTCCTCAAGTATGCCTCATCCTTTTGATTCCTTATCACTTTTTATCCTTATGAGGTACTTTGAATAATACTTCAGGGGGAGCAAAAATAAGTCCCTTAATTTAAATATTTCAATGTGACAGCAAAGTTGAAAGTGCTTCAGATACTCGTATCAGTTCCTCAGATCCACAGCAGGTTAGCAGTGCTACAAAATATGCTGGTTTAAGATCAGAAATTACTTTTTTTTTTCTCCTTTATTTAAGGAAATTAATTTCTGTAACTTGAATTTCTTTACATTTTAAAATAGCTTTTTTTTTTGGTAGATTATCAGGCAAATGGAAAAAATAGTATCACAGAATAAAAAACCACTCCTGAAACAAATGGTGAAACATGATATAACATGAATAAGTAAGAAAATATTGTTCCTATATCTAATAGGGTTAAATTACCCCCTATACCAAGTATGAGAGTAAGAGCATGATCTTTAAAGATGAAACTTTACATGCATGATATAACAAAAAAAATACCTCTTGTTCTATTTTTTCCAAAATCAAACTTTGGTTTCTATTCAGTGTTTGATAATATGTCATAGTAGAATTCATGAGATGATGCATCAGCAAACCAAACTTCAGCCTGTTGTGCGTGTACTGAAGAATGGTGACTTTAAAGTTTAAGTTTTACAGGTTTTCTGAAACTTTTTGGGGTTTGTTTGTTAATTAAACACAATCTGCATAAATAAGACATCATTTTGTTTCAGCTCTGCAGAATGGAAGCAATTTTTCATTACAAATGGAACAAAACAGTGACAAAGGCTCCAACAAAACTACTAACAAAATGTGAAGTGTTTGCTTCCAACCTAAGTAAATCTTTCACGCAGAGAGAGCTACCGCCTCTTGCCTTTACTGTGGCAGAGCACATGTTTTTTTGTTCTTTGGCACTGTTAAGCCTGGGAAGACCATGGCTGCTGGCAGGGACAGACCTGGGCAGAGGCATTTCTCAGAGGAAGGGGAAAGGCAGTATCTTGCATATTGGCATCAGCACTGCAGAATCTAGAATCATAGAATCATAGGGGTTGGAAGGGACCTCGAGAGATCATCAGGTCCAACCCCCCCTGCCAAAGCAGCTCCCTAGCTCATATTGCACAGATAGGTGTCCAGACAGGTCTTGAATATCTCCAGAGATGGAGACTCCACCACCTCCCTGGGCAGCCTGTCCCAGGGCTCTGTCACCCTCACTGTGAAAAAGTTCTTCCGCATGTTGGTGCGGAACTTCCTGTGCTCCAACTTGCAGCCATTGCCCCTTGTCCTGTCCCCACAGAGCACTGAAAAGCAGCAAGGTTGAGCAATGCTCACCTTTGCAGTCGCCTTTCTAGTCAGCACAATCACCTTTGCATCTCCCGAGTGCTTGGGTTGGGTTTGGACAAATGTTGCTGTGGAATTCTGGGGTTGGAACAGCAACTTGAACAATGAGTTGTCTCAGCTGCTGTAGCAGAGCTTTGACAGTCACACTTGGCCAGGGTGGCACTTCACCTGAGCAAGGAGGTTCAAAAAATCTTCCAAACGTACACTTTATTTTTAAAAGCGCAATGGGAGAACTCACTTATTTATTAAACAGTGAATTATAGGCTGTATGGCTGCCACCTTAATCACTCATATCTAATCATTCTTAGTAGCTCCATGGGTGTGACCTTTTCTAAAATAATTTCCATGCAGTAATAGCAATAAGATACTTTAGGCAGTGCATTTCTGGGAATCATTGCACTTCTCAGGTGACTGAAGTCACTCATTCTTCGTTCTTGTGCTTCACAACACATCTGAGGCATGAAATTATTCCCTTCCAATGCGACGAATTTTCCTACTCTTATTGCTTAAATGATTTTTAAGGATTAGGGTGTTAAAAACATTGTGAGAAATTCAGAAAAGAAAGGGAGAGAGAGAAGATACTATTTTGCATTAAAGTTATCAACCTGATCCACATTTCAGTGATTTCATTCCAATCATGAAAGTCCTGGATCTAATATACATCCATGGTTCATGCTAGCAAAAATATGGAAGGCACAGTATCTTTCTTGACAGCGTGCTGTAAACAAAAACTGTGTCCTGTGTGGTAGGAACTACAGAATTGTCGAGCGTTTGTACTTAGAAGAATAAGGAGGAGTGTGTTTCTCTGTCCGTTGATGGGTATTGCCAGCTGTCTCCTGCATGCAGGTACCACTCTTTGTTCCCAGGATTTTATGCATTCAGCTGTGATTCCTCTCTAAACCATTTCACCATATCTTGATTGATTAGCAGACAGAATACAAACTCTCTTGAGACAAATGTATCATTACCATTTTAAATTGTAATCTTATTCAGAAGATGTAGTTGGTTTCTTGCCATTAACATTTGAGAACAAAAGGCTGGAGTTTTCACATTTGTTGCAATACCGACAAGCTACAATAGACACCCCTGGGGTTTTTGCCCCACATAAGCATCTAGTTGCAGTATGGGGAAATGGCAATCGTTTCTTGTTCTCTACGAAACAATGCGTACACAATCACAGAAACACAGCTTCTCTGCTTTTATTTTACTGTGAGCAAGGGCTGTAAAAGGCCAGCATGCATTTTAGCTAGAGGGCTAGAGGAGTGTGACTTCTTTTGGGGTCTAAAAGTTCTCTGGAGCCAACGTTTGGGAAATTTTACTAAGTCATCATTTAGCAAAGCCCTTATTTACAAAGGTCTGTTGAGTACTACTCTCAAGCTTAAGATTATCTATGTATCTGTGTGCTCTGATGAATCAAAATTTTAGCTGCTTCCATTTCTGTCTTGGCGACAAACGTCATATATTGCAAGAAAATGCTAAAGCTATTACTAAAAATAAACCATCTCTTTGATACCTAAGGCTGCTTCACCGACCCAACTGCTTCTCAGTTTGAAATCGTGTATACATGTAATCAAATATTTATCAGTAACACCTTTCAGAATCAAATGCAGCAAATATGATTTTATGCTCTCATGCAATCCGTCATTCATATACACACAGCAAATATCATGTGGTAGGTAATACATAATATGTGATGTAAATAGGGCCTGTTTAAAAAGTATTTTTTCCTAAAAATGTGTTGTTCCTCTCTATTTATTGTCACCTCTCTCCTGCTGTACGCAATCTCAAAACACATTTGTATACCCAGTAAAATGGCAAAAATTAGGTGAGAAACCATGACTGCTTTTCTGTTTCACTAAGTAATTGCCTTAATTAAAATGACAATTATTCCCACTCCTTATTTGATGAGATGTGTAAATCTTTATAACTTGTATTTTATCTACCTCATATATGTAAGACATAATCACCAATCTATTTATGGGGTTTTTCCTCCCAAGAGAAATGAAAAATGTAATCCTCACCATGAGCGAGCTGGTCTCCTGCTTTTCACAGGTGAGGAAGGGCATCCCCAAAACCACAAGCCAACACAGCTTATATGTGCAGTAAGTTTTGTACATGATGCTCTCCTGTTTGCAGACAGCACGGTGATAGTGTCTTGTAGAATAAAGTCTTTATTAAGGACAGGAGAACTGTCAAAGTTATCGCATCGGATTCCTTTCTAGGAGTCTCACTGAAAAGCTCGTGGCAGTTTGTTTGAGGCAACTGGGGTCAGTTGCCTCAAACAGTTGGGGTCAGTTCTGCTCCTGGTGGGTAAACACATTGGCTTTGACAGATACTGAAGGGTCTAGGAAATAAATAGTGTATGGGGAATAGGTTCTCAGGAAGGAGTGGCAGGGTTGGACTGGGAAGGGCCAGTGTGGTATTTGCAACATAATTTTCCCCTTTTCTGGTTAATTTTTGAGCTAATGGATAAGCCATCCCTGTAGTGCACATGAGGTAGCCTGTTTGAGAACAGCAGATGCACTGAACTCCAAGAAAATTGTACTGCTGTGTCTTTTTGGAAATCTTCAGCTTTTTTAACTCACCAGTTTAAAAAGTAACATGTTCTGTTTAAGGTTTGGAAAAGGAAGGAAGAAAATATTCTTCATGTGCTGTGCTCAGCCTGAATACTGGGAATAAATAGCAAGGAGAGTCTTCACAAGCTCTCTGGTCCCACCCTGCTGCCCTTAATGGTTTAGATAGCTTGGAAAGGACTTCTGTCTTCTAGGTCCAAGGTAAAAGGCAGTGCTGAACACTATGAATCCAAAGCCTTTGCCTCTTGAATATCTGTGGTATTTAATATACTGTGGGTTGCAGTATGATAAAATTAATGCAGTCACGCCTAGCTATGTGGTTGGTTTCTGTACTCACCTGGGAGAGGTTTGGGAGGGATATACACGTGTTTCACATCTGCTGGTTTCTGGAATTTTGATGCAGTGGTCTTTGGTTTGTTGTTTGGCCGTTCATATTGTACCTATTTAAGCCCCAGATGAGAACTAGAAAAATAAATTTCTTCCTATCCCAGCTTTTAGCACTGTCAGATGAATAGGAATCTCAGCGCTCTGTAATATATTACTTACAAGTTTTATTTTGTTTAGTGATCATTAATACTTTTATAGCTGTGAACTTATGCATATTTTTATCTTAGGCTTTCTATGGTATATTATGTCTCCTGAGATGTGAATTTTTTGCATGTCATTTTTCTAATCAATAACTGTTGTTATTTACATTTTTTTTTCTGGCCATTTTTGTATAATATGCTATCCTTTTTATTATTCCTAGCTAGAAAATACCAGCATAATTTCGTATGGAACAACTGACATTTTGATAGGAAAAAAAAAATACTCAGTTAAGTATTTTTAAATTATTCTTGGTTTGTTTTTCTTTTCTTCATAATACCAGATATCACCTTTGATTAATAACAATCATATATAGGCTTTGTTCCTCTTATCTGGGTGTCAGCAGTAATTGGAATCCATATCCATATCCTACCTTGCAATCATGCTGCAAAAGGCCAATAAATTCCCGCTGAGTGTGTTACTTGTTAAATTTAGTGCACTACATTCAGGGTAATGAATAAAAGCAGTGGGCCGTTACTGTCTGGTTGGCAGAGGAGGAGTAGGAACAGCCAGACTCCCCTGAGGCCCTGAGCAGGCTTAAAACTGTGACAGGCAGAATCAAGGGACTCCCTAAGCATCACAGTTCAGTTTGTCTCCCTTAATTTCCTCTTCCACCAAGACTTTAGAGGAAACGGAGGGAGGTGAGGTAATCTACAGAAATACAGAATACACTGTGCTTGTGTACCAGTACTCCCTGGTGCAGGTTCTCTTCTAGGCAAGCGTGTCTGAAAGTGATACCTCTGTGTTAAAGCCCCGAGCTGATGGAGACACGCGTGTACCATATAAGTATATAGTGTAAAATTATACACGTAAATGTATGATTGTGACCTCCCTGTGTGAATCCTCTGTAGGACTGCTGGCTGATAGAAATGAACTCTTGGGCTTCTAGTTTGGATGCCCGAGCAGTCATCTGGCTGACATGGAGACAGCTGTGTGTCCCTAAGTGTGGTGCGAAGCAATCCGTGCTTCAGTTCCAAATGTGAACCCAGTAAGTTCTTGGATTTGTGTTCCTCCTGGTGTGCAAATTTACAGTGTTAAAACCATGAAAATAGGTGAAATAATGTTATGGAATAACTGAAGTAACAAGACATAATAGAGTCTGTGGTGCAAGGATGCCCAGCCCTATCTGGATGAGATTGGTAAGGGGAGTCTTTACTCCTTCTGCAACCTCCTTTGCATTTTTCTGTGCCTCTGGACAGAATGAGCAAGGAGGCAAGCTCTCCTATCTTGAAAGTGAGACTGGTTTGGGCACAAATTAGGCACGAAGATAGCCTTATGTGCCCTGCACATGGCTGTGCAAGAGGGAAGGGGCATGTCTAAGGCACCCATCACCCCACCTACAGCTGGAAAAATGTTTTAGAGGCTTTACCTCTTGCACCCACACCAGCTCCCTGTTCCTTTGGGAGGCCTTGAAAGTCTGGGATGATCCCATTCAGCCTCAATATTTTCTGGGCCTATGAAACTGTGATTTTGGGCAAGATTTGGACTTCTACTGAAGCTGCACTGATTTCAGGGACACCTGTCAGAGCCAAATATCTCTCCAAATCTCTGGAAATACTGAGTAGCTAATGAATTAGGTAAGCACGTATCATGTTTTATTTTCAAGTGAACTAAAATCCAACAAACGGAACAAAATTATGGGGGAGATCTTATCCCTGCTGTAGTCAGAGGGAAAGATTTTACTTCTCCAGGATATTATCAGTGTGGAGTTTCTTTACTGAGTCCTTCTGAAGTAGTAGAATTCTTTTTTTTGACAGTACCTTTCAAGAGCAGGGGCAGCTTTTCAAGATTACAGTGGAAGCATAGGCAGGCTCTTTGGACTAAAGGAATAGGGTCATCTAGCTCTTCTTCTAACTGTTCCTGGAAACATTTAGAATTAAAATTCACATCTTCAAATCATCCATTGTATTGATGCCTAGCCTCAAAGCACTGGAAGTTTATATGCACTTGTGTTTTTATCAGTAAAGCTATTTACATGACTACAGTTCTGATTCTGGACATGCCTTGACTATGTTGAACAGGTAGCCTGTACGATGAACTTTGGGAACTACAAAGTGGGTGTTCCTATACATGTATCCCTCGCAAACCATGTTTTGATATGCTCAGCACACCTGAGTAAGGAGACTTCTGCAGAACACAGGCAAAAGATGGCATGCTGGGAAACATCAGGCTCATTGTGTCCACAGACAATGGACCGATGATCCTGCATAGATAGCCTGGAAGAGCATGGGGCTTCATGGCAGTTCACTTAAATAGCAGAAAGATAAAATATAACTATGCTAACATGACTTTAAGAGCAAAAAATATATGAAACTGTTGATACACAATGCAGTTTCTCACTGAACCACACAACTCAGGTCGTGCCACCCAGAGCCGTCCCGGAACCCGACCGTCCCCCAAAAAAAACGCGCGTCCTGGAGCCACCCCCTAGTAAAGCTGTAGCCAATGGAGATGGACAGGCAAGCAGGACCAGCTTCTACTTCACTTCTTAATGAAGCTTAAACTTTTTTGGTTTAATTTTTGTAGTTTTAGTAATACTGTAATTTAATATTTGTTTCATAGTGTCCTGGCTTTGGTCAGGATGGAGTTAACTTCATTTGTAGCAGCGGGTGGAATGCTGTATTTGAGAGTTAAAATGAAAGCAGTGCTGATAACACCCTGATGTTTCTAGTTGCTGTCAGACAGTCAAGGACTTTCTCAGCTCTTCATGAGAAAGGAGGGGCGAAGCCAGCACAGGTGACCGAGCTGGCCAAAGAGAGTATTCCACGCCAGTTATGTCCTGCCCAGGATATCGGGGGGCTGACGGGAGGAAGGCCTGGGGCGGCTCCGGGACGCGCGGTTCTTGGGGGACGGTCGGGTTCTGGGACGGCTCTGGGTGGCACGGCCTGAGTTGTGGGTTTGGTGAGAAACTGCATTGGGTATCAACAGCTTCATATATTTTTGCTCTAAAGTCCTGTCAGCATTGTTATATTGTATCTTTCTGTTATCTTAGTAAACTATCCTTATCCCAACCCACGGGCCTTTTAGTTTCTTGGTTTTGGGGTTATTTGCCCCTTCCTTTTCCCTTCCCTTGCCTCTCCCCCCCACTTCCCTCTTCCCCTGCTCTTTTCCTTTAAGGAGCAGGCAACTGCGTGGATCTCGGCTCTCAGCCAGGGTAGAACCACGACACATAGCAAGAAATTTTTCATAAGAAGAAAATCTCATGCAAGAAGATAAGCTCTGCAGGACTTCAACCTCCATATCTACATGTAAGATGTATTAGGGTTTCTTCTAGGGTTTCTTCTAGGGTAACCCTTTCTTCTAGGGTTTCGGAGAGTCTAGTTTTGAAGTCAGATTAATTTATTTTATAAAATGATAGATATGTGATAGTTGTACTCTGGGATTGGACTGTATATTTAATTCAAGAAGTACCCGCATTTGATAATTCAAAACTAAGGAAGGCCTCCATTAGTGGAAGAAAGAACAAAACCTTGATAGTACAAGGCACTGCGCCCGCCTGGGTTGATAGAGCTTAACATTCCCAGTATGAAAAGCAGTATTTTGTTTTAGAAAATGGCAATGTTTAGATATGGGTGATCTCATACCAAGTGAAATATTTGGTGTAATCTGATGTTTTAAATAAGAACATGGCTCATGCTGGTGCTAGGAAAGACCCGTTCCTGAAATTGCCTTGTTTATTATCCTAACCTTACAACATATCCTGATTCTGTCTGGCAATCATGTGAAAACTTAAAATGACAAATCAGTGTTTCTAAAACACAAACACACGTGCAGGTGCGTATGGAGCATACGCATAAGGAAAGAGGTTTTAAGATCAGTACTTAAGGAGGATGTTTCTGCTTTCTGATGTGGTCTTGTGGGAAGTCTCCTAAGTAGTTTACATTTCTTTAGGGAATTCAAACAGGTCTTTGATTCTTCCCTTGTTGAAATGGAAAGTAGTGCAGGAGACCACGTCCTCCTAAGAAATCCTTGTGAATCCTCACAGAAAGGAGGCTAGGAATATCTGCTAAGTTCTGAATAACTACACATGTCTGAGAGCTCCAGTCCCTGATCCCAGGTCAGGCAGTGATTTTGCTTTGTGCCAAGCACTGACATTTGTTGTTGATGGATTTTTATTTCACCTTCTCATGTTTAACATTCCTTTGAGCTGGAACCTTTAGTTTAAGGCTGTCCGGGTGCCATGGATAGAATCATCTTTAATCTCCTTACCATCAGAAATTCTGCAGGAGCAGATCCAGGTGCAATGGTTGTTGACTGGCTAGAAGTGTTTTATGTCAAGTCATTAATTTTTGCAGAAGGTTTGTGGGTTTTGTTTTCTTTTAATCTGTGCTGTTTCATGCACTTTTAATCACTACCTTTTCTCCATTGTTCTGGGGGCAAAATAATAAATGATGATTTCTAATGTAAAAGCTCTAAGTTAATTATTTTAAAGGGCCATTATCTGACATGAGAAATTCATGTTTGTCAAGTATTTATATTACTTTCTGGACAACGTGTGCCAGTGAGGTCTATATAAGTAGAGCCAAACCAATATATCTGGAGAAGTAATCAGCCACAGTACTGTATTTGTGTCCTTTCCAAAAAAACAAGTCTGTTGCTTCTACTGCCAAGAGGTGGCAGGTAGCTTTGAGAAGATTAATTGCCCTGGTGATTGTTATTATTGGTGCTTTTTTCCCCCTTCCTTCCCCTAAACTATTGCATTCCAAATGCTTATTTACTGAATAATCTGGATGTACTGAAAATAAGTAGATAAGCATGCTGGACGTTGTGATCCAACCATGTATTTGTTTATAACTTTATGTTCTTCAAGGTACTGTGGAAACACAGCCCTTTAAAGTAGTTGAGGGATCAAAATCAGCTGTCCTTTCAGAGGCAGTCTATCAGTCACATGAAGGTTATTTTGGTCCTGCCAATATGGTAATATATTTGCTGGAACTTGACTCGCTCGCCACTGATTAAGGTGGAGTTGAAGTTATTGGCAAGTTTCATATGTTAGTTCTTCATCTCTGACTTTCTTTGATCAACTAACATTGCTGCCAGATTGTTTTTATCATCAGCTGTTCTCCTTAATTTGGTGTTTGGTTACCAACTCTATTCTAAATACTCTGGAGTATTTTCTCCTATGAAAACTTTTCTGTGATAGGGTCACAATGTGGGAAAAAATAGATGAAGTCATATTATTTGGACCTTACTTGAAAAAATACCCAGTGCCCTGTGTTCTGTTTCTTGTTAAAACTAAGATGTGCAAATATGCACTGAACCAGTAAATAGGTCTGTGCAAGTGCTAGGAGTTTCTCTTCTACTTCAGCATACTTTTTTGCATGGCTTCTTGATGTGGTGGAAAAAGACTGGAAGCTTTTCTGTAAGCATATTTCCCAGGCCACATGAAGATGTGTCTCTGGCTACTGGCTGAATAGTTTAGAGAACAGTGTACCAAAACAGGTGGAGATAGGCTCCCTGTAGGGTTTTTTTAATGCATTTTTCTGGCACTTTTCTATTCCACCAAGCTTTAAATACTCAATTAAAGGACAGCCTTTAGAACATCAGTGTGTAGCTCCCAAAGAACAGTGTCTTAATGATCTTCAAGCACTTGTCTTGAAATTCATGCAAAGATACTAATGTCTCTATTTCATCCTTATAATTTCTGACTCTGGATGAATTCTCAATTTCCTTATTATTTATTCTATATCATGGCCCTGCACACACACCACACACACACACCCTACCCCCTTCCCCCCCCCCCCACCATTTGTGGGCCAACCAGTTATATATGAGCTCATGCCCTTACTATGGGTGGTTTATGTGTGGTCTGGAGAAACTTATTTTTGGTGCTGAGTTTTGGACTATCAAAAGGTTGTTAAGGGAGGATTACCTTTCACAGTGGGTGGTGGGTACAGCTGCATGTGGGGGGCTCCTGAGCAAGGGAAGTTTGCTGGCAACCTGCTCAGAAGTCTTGTCTGCAGAATGCTTTGGTCCCTAAGAAGGTGTCTGCAAAAAAACTGTTGCTTTCTCAGTAGGTGCTTTTGTTAAGGTCTATAGAAGTGCTGTGTGCTCCCCCACTCTTGTGCACTAATCTTTGAATCTTCTGTTATGGTGAAAGAAGAAAGGAAAATGTCCTCCTGTTTCATTTGGGCTTTTATCCCTTTCCTTTTAGTGGAAGTTCAGGATAGTATAGGGAATTGGTAGTGGCACACTACTTTAAATAGCTTGCTTTTTTGTTGTGTGGGTTTTTTTTCTCCTGTTAAAAGTAGACTTTGAGGCATTTTAGTAAACTAGTACAATAATCATTTATTTTATGATACTATTTTATGAGAATATAGAAGTCTGAAAATCTAAAACAGAAGGGATGAAAAAGGTAATACAGATGAAGAAGGGAGGCATTTTAATAACTTGTAGAATTGCTGTTTTCTTAGGATAAGTTAAACTCTCCCTTGGCAAATTTAAATACAATCTATTGTGGTTATGAATGTGTTGGTTTTTCTAAGGAGTCTAATGAGTTTTTCAGATTAAAATAATATAGACAAGGGTTGGGAAAGGGCTTGTGATAATGCATCTTCTAGATTGTCACAGCCTGTGATGTCAGAAGAGAAGGAAACTCTTCCCCCCAAATAAGCAATAATTAAATAACCAATGGCCCTGTCTGAGTAAGCTGGAAAGGATGATGGCAAAGATGAGGCTTGTAAGAAGCTGCATCTGAAAAAAACTATACCTCTGAACATTAATTCAGTCTGTGGCTGTGGAGGCTCAGCTGGAGAGTTCTGGTGCATCTTTTGCTGGACTGGAAAACTTGAGGTGCTGAATGACTGCTGGTCTAGCAGAGAGAAAAGGCACAAATATGTTCTTTGGCTACCTATAAGATCATCATCTCCAATGCTACTAATTGTTCTTCTTTTAGCCAGTGAGGAAGAGAAAGAACACAGCACAGGAAAATAAGAGACTTGTGGGGATATTTATGCCTATTTCAAAAGGAAATAGAATGTTTTAGCAAGAAGGGGGAAAGAACTGAACCAGTCCTTCTGAAAAAATATGATGAAAAGTCATATCACTACAATCTAGGGAAATTCTTTCAATGAGAGACTCTTGCTTAAAGATGGATTCATTTAAGCCCAGGTCTCATACTAGGTTTCTTTTAAAACAGGGATGAGAGTCCAAAAGTGTGACAAAGATTCTTCCTTTCCCTTGGGCACACCAGGCATCATCCATACATGTAAGGTGAGTGGTATTTTAATTAGTAGGCAATGTGTGTCAGCAGTGTCTCTGACAAAAAGCTACGAGCAAATGCACATCGGTTTGAGCCTAGATGGAATGTGTACTTACAGTTTATTTACACTATCCATCATTACAATGATGATACGTGTGTATGTATAATGGAAACTATAATTTATCCCTCAAAGATAATTGTATAGAGTGAGTTTGAAGGATAAAACCAAGGTTAATTTGGGGAGAGAGAAATAATATAGATACTGAGTTTTGATCTGTGATTCCAGAAGTTTGTTTATAATGGAAAATACCAGGATAGAGTTAGCTGGACTTGAGACAGCTTTTTAGATTAATTTTTTTTTTCTTCTGGCCAAAGAGCTTTCATCACAAAGAGTACAGTGTTGAACTGGAAATCAGTTTTGGAACAGGAAGCTTAGAGTTTTTGCAAGAGTTCTGTAATCTTTCCTCCTAACAGACGAGGAGTGAGTTGTTTGATTACTCGATTGTGAGAAGATTGTTAGTGTAACTGATTGATATTTACTTCTTAAGCCATGATTGGTCTTGTGGAGGCTACTCACCACCTTGAAATGTGATTATGCCTTGAGAAATATCACACAGTCATATCAAACACCTGGCAGAAATAATCTGCCCAAAATTATTTCATTATCCTGACACTAATTTATGGTAACATATGCTCACTATAGATCTGGATACATAATCACAGAACATTAAGATTTGGAAGGACCTTGAAAGATCATCTAGGCCAAACTGCTGCCAGAGCAGGATCATCTAGATTAAGTCACACAGGAATGCATCCAGACAAGGTTTGAATGTCTCCAGAGGAGACTCCACAACCTCCCTGGGCAGTCTGTTCCAGTGCTACGTCACCTTCACAGTGAAAGTTCCTCCTTTCATTCACATGGAACTCCCTATGGTCCAGCTTGCACCCATTGCCCCTTGTCCTATCGCTGATTATTGCCAAGAAGAGCCTGGCTCTATACTCCTGATGCTGGCCCTTTACATATTTATAAACACTGTTAAGGTCACCTCTCAGTCTCCACTTCTCCAAGCTAAAGAGGCCCAGCTCCCTCAGCTTTTCCAAAGGAAGGTGTTCCACTCCCTTAATCATCTTGGTGGCCCTGTGCTGGGTCCCTCGGTTCAAGAAGGACAGAGAACTCCTTGAAAGAGTTCAGAACTGGACACAATATTCCAGGTGCAGTCTCACCAGGGCAGAGTAGAGGGGGAGAAGGACCTCTCTTGAGCTACTAACACACACCAGGATGCCATTGGCCTTCTTAGACACAAGGACACATTGCTGGCTCATGGTCATCCTGCTGTCCACCAGGTCCCTCTCACCTATGCTGCTGTCTAACAGTCCAGTCCCCAACCTATACTGGTAACTGGGGCTGTTCTTCCCCAGATACCATACCCTGCGCTTGTTCTTATTAAAGCTCATTAAACTTCTCCCTGCCCAACTCTCCAGCCTGTCTGAGTCTTGCTGAATGGCAGCACAGCCCTCTGGTGTGTCAGCCACTCCTTCCAGTTTTGTGTCATCAGCAAACTTGCTGACTGTACACTCTATTCCCTCATCCAGGTCATCAATAAATATATTGAACAGTAAAGTCTCAGTGCTGACCCCTGAGGGACTCCACTAGATACAGACCTCCAGCTAGAAAAGTAATATTGTACATTCAAATGTTTTCCATTACTTTCTCCTGATGAAAATATCTAAAGCTGTGAGGGATGGTGCTGGTGAAGCCTAGATTATATCTCAAACTTATATAGTAGTTCTTCACTACCAAAACCTTCAGTGTAGCATTGCAAGTGTAACCAAAAGATCTGCTCTGATGTAGCGTGGATGAGGGGATATATTTTGTCTTAAAGTTTATCACACTGTACTCCAGAGACACAAATGACCTGCTGAGCAAATGCTGTACGTACAGATAGAGCTGCCGGCTCATGCGGTGAAGGCTTATTCCTGTTGTAAGGCTCTGGTGAGGGTATGCAAACACAATGATAGATTTTTATTTGCAGAGGGAAACCACCTCCCTTGTAGAGACTTGCTTCACATTTCACAT
Organism: Gallinula chloropus; assembly: GCF_964237585.1. Taxonomy (NCBI): domain Eukaryota; kingdom Metazoa; phylum Chordata; class Aves; order Gruiformes; family Rallidae; genus Gallinula; species Gallinula chloropus. The sequence continues at coordinate 107,727,720 of NC_140085.1, forward strand.
ATTAGCACTCCAGAATACCAAATGCCTTGTACAAACCATATGTTAGCAGAAGACTCTCCTCTCTGAAGTACATCAGAAACGCATGTGGAAATGCATCTGCCTACGTTATCTGTTAGGTGCTTAAAGAACACTTTGGTTACTGATTTGAACTTGGTGGCACTCTAGCAAATGGGATTTACAAGTGTTGCCACTTAATTATATAGCTTGAGACAAATTCTTTGGAGGAAGACCGCCTCCTGACATGTGTTGAGCACTTCTGAAGTTCATTAGGAAAGCCTATGCTTCGAATTTCAAGCTTTACTTTCCCGTTTCAGCAGCAACTTCACATTTTTGAGGAATATGAATGGATGTGGTAGGACAACATGTTCTGATGGTGTTTGAGTTGAGGGCATTTAGAGATGTAAATAAAATATAATCAAATATTTTGGATAAGTTGTAATGAAAGATTGGCTCATCAATAGCCATTTTCTTGTTTATTCTTTACTTTTTTCAGATGTTCTTTCATAAGCAGTCATAACATACATGTAATTAACTTACTAGTGAAGACACTATAGATTATTCATGTGGTTTCTTGGGAAGAGTTTAAATGTTAAGGGTTAAATTGCTTAAGCTGTTCTGCTCTCTTCCATAGGATCACTGCTTGCTGTTTCCTGAGCTGACAACCTATCTTCTGTCATCACAACATAGACAAGACCCACACTTAAGTTTGTCGCAGAAATTAATCTTAAGAAAAATTAAACTGAACTGCATAAATCCCGATTTTTAACTTAATGTTTCTGAAGGAAGGGAGGGAGTGTGATACAGCAAAACTTCTTTTTTTTCAAATAGTAGTGTGCTTTTCCTTATTTCTTTTGAACAGTTAAAGATGCAATGGGACAGCTGGTAAAAATGAAAGAGGGGTTAAATATCATCTATCTTTGTTTTCTTCTATTGGCAGAATAATGAATTGTGAAACTCCTTATATTTTCAAGCACAATATCTTTGTTATATAGGCTGTTACCTTTTAAACACTCACTTTTTCCAGAATTCCACTTTTCCCTGCCCAGGGAAAGTAATTAATTAATAAAACACATTGGTAAAGGATAGTGAGTATCATTATGTCCATCATATAGGTAGCAGATCATCAGCAGAAGAGGTTAAATGACTTGCCAGAAGGCACACAGAAAAGGAGAAGTGGAAGAAAACCACCCACAAATTCAAGGATAGTTTCTGTCCCTTGGGCAGTTCTGAAAGGTAGAACTACACAACTTCATCTCCTCTGTAAGATGTCTTTTCATAACATGAATAAACTTGTCTCTCATTGCTCTCATTCATGCTTGGATGATACAGATTCCATTTTCTTAACCATGTGTGACAGTAACTAACCCTAAAATCTTGGGAAATTTCTACCTTAAGGAGTTTGTACTGATTGTTTCAATAAAAAAAAGAATTTGGAAGATCTCACTGTTGAGTCTCATCTTTGATGGTACCCACAACAGTAGGTAAAGTTCTCTTCCTAAGCTTAATTGCCATGGAAAAGACTAAAAACATTGAAAAAACTATTTTACCTAACATTTTATAATTTAAATGGATATTTGCAGGCACCCAGAAGACACCAAAACAAAGAACAGTAAATAGAGTCTTTTGTTCTGAAGAAATTTGCTGACTTTCAATAGCTGAAAGTGTAATAGAAGATACTCTGTACCCTGACTGTAAAGGTTTTGGTGGTGTTTTATGTGATGGCCTCACAACAAACTAGGGAAGTGGGGCCTTCTACAAACTACTTGGGAAGCAATAGTCTGATAATTTGCTGTTGTAATGGAAGGCTTTTTGCCTGTCCAGATCCAGGTGGGGAGGGACTGGCAGAGGGGTGGAAGACAAGCTATTTTGATAAATTGGAGAAATGACCTGGAGCGGGAAAAAAAGGTAGGCTGAACTTTATTAGGGACAATTGCAAGGTGCATTAGATAAAACTAATTGGTTGTACAAAGGCAGACAGGCAGGCGAACAGCAAGCTAGCTTGTCCATGGAAAGGGACCTGCAAATTTTTGAGGATAAAACCAGAAGTATGCTGCTGAAAACCATCGAAAGATAAACCAGGTTGTGTCAGCAGGTTTGCTTTATAAGATATGTACATCTTACACAACACGAAGAACCACAACTGGATTATTGTGTTCAGTCTTAGACATGGCTCTTCAACACCCATTGAAGAGAACAGGAACAATTATGAAGTCCAGGTAACTTTATTTGCAGGGTAAAACTGCTCGGTTTAAAGAAGATGAGTCTGATGAGAAACATGAGAGTAATCTTTAAGTATGTTGATGTCTAAGGCACAGAGGAAAAGAATGATCCATTCCCTATCTTTGTGACACATGACAATAATGGAGTTCATTTTTAGTAAGGAACCTTAAAGTTAAGCATTATATATTCTTTCTGTCAGGAAGGAAAGTGAAACACTGCAACAGCTGCCTTAAGGACACTCCATTGCTGAATGATGACAAACCTCTACAGCCTGGTTTGTCATCTACCACAACCATCTCTGAGGCACAGGCTGAACCCTGTGAATCTGCCCTGCCTCTAGCCAATGGTTTTTGTGTGAAGCACCAAGCACAACGGCCTTAAAGCCCAGACTGTGAAGGCCCCCTAATTGCATAAAACCTGGGCTTATAAGATTTCATAATCTCATTAAAGCATAAAACATTTATGGCTGTCACACCCTCAACAAAAAAAGTATGAACATACCAACTGTCTTTATTGATGGTTCACTGGGTCTGCAGACAACTTGTACTTGAGTGGGTGTACTCAGAGGTGTGACCTGTGCGTTTCACCCTGAGTATGGACATCTGCTGCCACTCAGGGTAAAAGCCACAGGAGCATTACCTGAGGCATGCTTAGGGTCTTGCCTTTGCAAATAACATGGGTGGGTGAACAGAGGGGGTCTTCCTGGACCTGTTTCTAATTAGCTTAGTTATGGTATTTCCAGGAGTTGGACTCGATGATCCTTATGGGTTCCTTCCAACTCAGTAGACTCTATGATTCTATGATTTCTTCAGTATGCCTTTAGCATAATTGCAACATGGCAAGTGTAAGTTAAAATCAAGAGTAGATAAATTAATGCACTGCTGATAAGTCTGCAGAAGCAAGTATGTCATCTCCCATTGGCTCAGTATTGCTGTGTGTCTGCACAGGCGTACCTTGCTGAAGGAAGTGCTTCTGGGAGCTGGGTTTGGTACGCTGGGCTGTTCCTTGCTTTCTTTGGAGTTCAGTGTAATTGGACTGATTTATTTCAGCTGGAAATCTGATGCTTTATTTTTAACATTTAAATACATAGAAAGGACTCATGGGCTTGGTTTAATCTTCTGGGAACCTTGAATGTCCTTGGGCTATCTTATTTCTGGTGAGACAAGGATTCAGCACACTCTACAGCAGAAATATTTTGTATCTGTGTGAGTGTAGGCAGGTGTATGTGTATGCAGCTCCCATGCTGGCCATCACATTGAGGTTGTCCATTAGCTTCAGATGAAAAGCGAGGCTCTGAGAATTCAGCTTGCAAGGATGTGAAGCAGCAGCTCTCACCTGTATCTCTACTGTGATCTGTTTGTTTCCAGTGGAAAGAAGAGCTGGTCAGTGCTTGGTCCTGTGACACCAGCCCAGCACTGGTGTCATAGTTCATAGAAGTTCATAGAACAGTTCATAGAAGAGCAACAAGTTGGCTGCAGATGTCCTGGGTTAAAGGTCTGACAGGAAGGAGCAATGAACAAGCAGGGCCTTACACAACAAAAACCTAAGCAGGCAGTAGGAGCTAGAGAGGATTGAAAAGAAATGGGTTCCTAAAACCCCTTTTTTGGGGGGGACACTTCAGATATTATAGCATGTTGTGAAGTGCTTTTCAAACCATGAGGCAACATGCAAGGTATTTCCTGGAGCATTTAATCACATGTAAATTAGATCGTTACAGCTGTACAAAGGTATTTCATTTTTGCCCTTAAAAAAAATGTAGTATTGCTCTTAGGCAATGAACTCAAAAGAAGAAAAAAATATTTTGTGGAATAATTTCATGAAAATGCGTACCAGTATGAAGACATTGTCAGCAATCATTTCAAAACTCCATTTATTCCACAGTGAACTCTGTGCATGTCTGCAGGGGCTATAAAATGGAAAGAGAGGGAAAGCAATTTATTGAAGCCAAACCACACCAAGCATAGATGCCTTGTCACCCATCAAGCAAAGAGGACTTTTGCCTTTCCACTTGTGCCAAACGCCACCATTCTGGTGAATGACAATATACAGAGTGCTGAAATCACTCTAGCCTCCCCAAAGAAACTTTATTGATTCCCTGCTCTCATTTCTTCTGCTAAAAGAAGTGCAGATATAACTGCCAGTTGGCCTGGTGATCAGTCCCGCTTCTCCCACAGCCCAGTGCTGAAGAGCCACGTGTCAACGCACACATTACCCATGTAAGAGTTGGTCACTATTTTCTCAGGCTTGCTGGGTGCATGTAGAGACTCAAGAGCAGTGGTTCTCCAGGCACACTGAAAATGAGATGGAGCGGGTGGGGTCCATCTCACCTACCTTCAGGCATCTGTGTCGTACAGCGTGAGGGTGTAGGACAAGAACAGAGGGTTAGCATAGGTTTCAATGCCTGTGCTGAAGACACCTCTGTAATCTCCCAACACAGTGACAAAGTAATGTCTTTGCCTCTCTAAAAATGAGGCAAATCACAGAATCACAAGGTTGGAAAAGACCTTTAAGATTGAGTCCAACCGTTACTGTCCTATGCTAAACCATACCCCTAAGTAATTGATCTATCTTTTTTTTTAAACACATCCAGGGATGGTGACTCAACCACCTCCCTGGGCAGCCTGTTCCAGGCCCTGACAATTCTTTCAGTGAAATTTTTTTTCCTAACATCTAATCTGAACCTGCCCTGGCACAGCTTTGTGCCATTTCCCCTTGTCCTGCCTCCTGTCACCTGGCTGAAGAGACCATCGCCCACTTCCCTACAACCTCCTTTCAGGTAATTGTAGGTGGTGATAAGGTCTCCCCTCAGCCTCCTCTTCCCAAGGCTAAACTGCCCCAGCTCCCTCAGCCACTCCTCATATGGTTTGCCCTCCACCGAACCACTGCTGCTTGTTATTGAGTTAGTTTCCATGAGATCTGCATGACTGGGTAAGATTTGGGGGAGGAAAAGAAGAAATGAGGACTATTTGATGAGTTTCCAGAAGTCAGAGATATGGAAGACAAGGAGTTAATGAGATTTCTTTGAGCTGAGAAATTAAAGGCCTGAGAAGCCAGCAGCAAGGTCCACCTATCTCCACGGGAAGGAGAAGAAGCTGTGGGAACACAACAGACCATATCCCTTATGTGAAGATTGGACAGGACTGCACGTGCATGAGTCTCACTTGCTATAGGGCTGGACTGTACATGGCTGCCTACTCGAACCTGGGACATGCTGTGATAGCTGATGGCTAAAGTGGGCAGACAACATTACAAAAAGAAGTGCTCTGTCACATCTCTTCCTCCTCTTCCTCATGCATCTCTGGCATGAGAGAGCAGCTATACGTAATTCCTTCTCTGGCCCTGGACAGCCTAAGGAGCTCTTCTTGGGCAGGCTATGATTTCCTAGCCCCAAACAGTCCTGTGACACTGTTCAAGGTATTGCAAAGACATCAAGAGCAGTGGCCCAAGAATCTCATTTCAGTCCTCCAACTCAGCTGTGCTTTTTGCCACAAGCTGAGCAGGTGCAGAGACTGTGACATTGCCTGGCTGTAGATGAAACCTCTCCTATTTTACACAGATTTGTGTGAGTGAGCAGTCACACTGCACTCTTGCACAGTTTTTAATTCATTTTTTGGTTATGCATTTGTCCTTTTGTATATTTTGTATTTCAATAGTAAAATTAGTTAGGCACATCACACTGTTGCAAAAAAAAGCACCGTTTTGGTTTTAGATCATACTGGTTTTATAGTAGGACTGTGTGCAGTACAGGTGTTAATCCTGTATGTCAACTCATACTTAATCTTCCTCCTTGTTCAGTGGACAAAGCTTTAAAAAAAGAGTAATAAGAAAATATTCTTACAAAAAGAGTAAGAGAGAAGTTGTCTTGACATTTGGGAGGGGCGCAGGGGGGAAACAACAACAACAACAACAAAACCTTGCAATATTCATGTTGTGTTACGTAGACCACCCATGAAATATGCATGAAAAATTAAACAAGGTACAAGAAAAAACACATACCTCTGGAAATTGGATGCTTTCATTTAAAAGACAAGTCTTTATCTAGCAAGTAAAACAGGAAACTGGTAAGAGCTAGATGCGTCCTCAGTCACTATCATTTTGGGGAGGGCTCACTGCTGGCTGCACCTCTCTATAAACCTGACTGAAGCTGTGCCTTCGGGCCACCAGAGAGCTGCTTTCTCATGCTTTCTCAGATGTTATGCAATATACAACATGCACTTGAAATACCAGGTGGAGACATTGCTTAGCAAGCACTAACCTAGTTGTGAAAGAGCCTCAGCTTCATTTCCTTCAGCCAAATGTAATTGCTTTGCTGACGGTGAAGCCATTCTTTTGAGTATCCAGTTGTCCAATAAAAGTCATTATCAGTCAGGACAGCATCTGATAGATAACTTCCCCCAGAATAACAAGTATAACATCCATATCTTTGCCATGCTCCCAAAACAAACCTCATGGAAAATATTATCCTGCACATTTAGGACAAGTCTTCCCAGAACTTCAGGAAGAGCAGCAGGGCAAGAACACAAGTGTTCCCTTGCTCATTCAAAAGTGTGTGGCTGCTTTTACCCCAAAATGCCATCCTAGTTACTATTAATCATTAGCCTATGAATATGAGAGGGTCTGATCCATTGATAAGAGATATGTTTCCATTAAGAAGGCCATGTCAGCATAGATGATAAGGTATGCCAATCTCTAGGAGACTACTGACGAGTCTGCAAAAAAGTGATTCCCAAATTGCACCAAGGCAATCTACATGATATCTAATGATATCTACAATCTAATGATATCCACAAGCATGTTCTTTGCTCAGATGTCCTCCATCATCTGCGCTAAATTTTCTAACCTTCTGGTTGATCTAGAAAGACCCACATTGACAGGATTAATTCAACACTCTGTTGTTTAATTAAGAAAGGACAGAATTTCATCACTGACAATGAGGATGCTCTCATTACAGATGTACCCATGCTGATGTATGTATCCTACTCTATCTGATGGACATGTCTTTGTATTTTTCCAAATGTTGCCAAACAGAGAGGTTTAGCCGACTGTCCTCTGCCATCCCTGAACACTGGGCAGACGCTTTAGAAGAAGTTATCCCAAGGAACCTTCCCCCAGCTGTGTTTGTCCCTTGTCCCCTAGTTGTGGCTGCAGGTGGATCGGTCACCACTCTGTGACCAGGCTCTGTCTTGGCTTTGGCAGGCTGGCATTCTGCAATTGTGTTGGGCCCTGGTAAAGTACCAAATATACCCCTGTATGCCTTTGTGTTGGTAACCACAAATGTAGCACGCAGCACCAGATACACTTGAATGGCTGGTCTGGGCAGGGGTACTGCCAGTGTGGGAGGAGGAGGTGGATTACAGTGTGGCAGAATCAGGGAAACTGGTAAAAATGTGTTGTGTTCATTTGTTGCTGTGTTATGCCGTACATGGCAGGTGAAATTCTGCAGTGCTGATAGGCTGGTAGGTGGAAAAAGAACATGGAACATGGTCATGTAATGCTTAATATCAATAAAATCCCCACAAATATGGAAGCAATTATTTGCACTGTAGATGTGAGCCAGCTGGCTGTGACCATGGCTGCAGCCGAACATTAAATATGCAGCAGTTACTGAGCTGCAGCTCACTGTGAATGATATACCTCCCCATTATCCCTCCTTGTGTAGACAAGCCCATAAAGGGGAGGGAAAAAAAAGAAAAGGAGAAAAAAAGAAAGAAAATCTGAACTGAGTGTACAGTCTACTTAAATGCTTTCTAAAGAGTGTTTGCGAGTCTGTTTTGAGCTTCAAAGATTTTCAATTTAAAAGTTTTATTTTTTTCTTTTATGTTTCAATCAAGAGAAATTATATTAGGTTGAGCCATGTGCAGGTAATTACAGGCTCCCTTCTAGAGGCCTTGAGATACATACAGACAACAGAATATGGAAGTTTGCTGTCTTTAGGTGTAAGTTAAAGTTCTCTGTGCATAACAAAAGTATTTTCCTTGTGATAAAGAAAACCGAGTATTGAAGAATATATATATCTCTTGCTCTACTTAATTCATTTCTTTCCAGACCAAGGCACTGCTTGGATTAAGAAAATCATGTAAAAAATTTATCTTACAATCTGTTTATGGGCAAAAATATTTTTTAAAAGATTATACAGCACAATGGCATGGTTTTATCTAGAGCTATTATAGTTAAACTCATTCTGAATGTGGAGTTGTAGTTATGGGAGAAAAGAAAAAGACAAAAGGATGAGAAGATGATAGGAGTTTTCTGAGAAATGTGCATTCAGTGGAGGGGGGGGTCTCTCTTCGTAGTAATTTCAACCATCACGACATGCATTGTAACAGTATATGATCAATTTTTGTAATTCTTAATATCACATAAGTCTTAATGTCCCACAGCTGTCATGAAATGCTTTTCTTTTGGTAAAGGCAATGGTTAAATTGAAGAAGGGGAGGAAATCGATTTTTCATTTTTTTCCTATTGCCAATATTTTATAAATAACCAATTTCATTGGCTCCCTATTTGTGATGTATTGTGCCCCCCCCCTTTATTTTAATTTAAATTACTACTGCTAATGTGATTCTGGCTGTAACAGAGAATATATATCCATACACCAATGTCATTATTAATCTAAAAAATTCACAGAACTCAAAAACATATGCAGTAATTGACACTACTGACAAAGTTTCAGTTTAAAATAAGTACGTATTTCTGGGGGCATTTCCACACCAGCTGATAGTTATCTGGTTCTTACACTGAAATTTAAATCAGTTGCCCGAAGGCAATGATAGTAATACCCTGTTAACCCATGCCACTCCACGCAGACCCAGGCCGGTGGCTTTCCTGCGGCAGGGCGCCACAGCTCCAGGCAGGCAAGCAGGCAGAGCTGGCTGAGCAGGGCTTGCCAGCCGACGGATGGGGAACAGGGTCGTCCAAGAAATAAATGTATGGAGAGGTGCTTGCAGCAGAGTATTTCAGAGGTGGGATGGGGGATTAAGGCAAACCATGCTCTCACCACGCGCACCACCCGCCCTTGATGTCTTTGTGGGGTCAGAAGCTAACCGAGCAGCTCTTCCCTCTCATGCCAGAGTCCACCACAGAGTGCAATCATGCAGGTGCTCAGCTGCAGGGAATCACCGTGGGTTTTGTGACAACCTTTCTTCAAAGCAAGCAAAGCCTGGGGTGTTGGTAGGGTTAGTGTTAGCAGTGATGTGGTTGTTGTCTATGTGTGGAGTCAAGGCTTGGTGGCTTTTTTGGTGTTCAGGATGAGTTAAGTCTCCAAACAGACTTAAAGAGACTGACAAGCAGAGTTTTCTTTCTCCAGTGTAATCTGTGTGTGTGTACAGTAAGTGCTGCTTTTAAAATGTGAAAACTTGTTTACTCAGTGTTTGGTAGGTTTTTCTGCTATTATTGCTATGTAGTATATGAGTTATGACAGGACATGTTCTGGCAGCAAAATTTTGTTTCCACTTGCATAACTGTAGGAGTCATAAATTGGTGGAGAAACATATATTTTATTTTTTTTTCTCTCAAAGGAAGCTGTATCCTGATGTCCCATCGAAAAGATCTTTGGCAATGATCCTAATGATTTTGGAGGGAACTAGATGGGGCCCTTACAAGCCTCTTAAAAAAATGCCTTTTAAATGTTTTCAATGTGTATCTGTTTTGGTAATGCCCCTTCTGATAGCTTTTGTCTTGATGAAATAACTGGTTTGAATTATTCTGCATTAAATTAAGATTATTGTAGACAAACAGAAATAACATTTTTTTTTTTTGCCTTTTTCTGTAAGTAGGGATATCCTTTCTCTAGGTGTATGGTATTGGGGTTTGTTTTCTTTGGTTTTTTTTTTCTCTTAAATCTATTCCTCTGTCCCTCCTAGCTCCTTTTCTTTATTTTTTTTTCCCCACCACCGAACACTTCCTGGCTCACAAAATTTCCCTGTGTGTGCACTATTGAAAACTCCCTCCCTTCCTAAATTACAAAGCAAGAAGAGCAACTGAAATCTGTGACTTTCATTTATTTTGGGTTACTAGACAGAGATGTACAACCCATAGACTGGAATAGCACTTCTGTCGTTTAACATTGAGACAGTGTTTTGGCCAGTAGCTGTCTGCGGTCTGGGCTATGGTAAGGCATGGGTATATATGCTTCATAGACCTAAAGATGTAAAGGCTTAATGGAGCCCCTGTAACACTCCCACCTCTTGCTGCACACTGAAAGCTGCAGTTTTAGAAGACTACAGCTATGACTGTAGGGAAGAAACAACAATGTAGGTGAGTAAGACTATGAAATAAAGACCTGAACTCTGGAGAAGGAAAAGAGGCAGCTTAATGTAGGTTTTATGGTTTGATGAAAAAAAGACAAGCCTTGTTCCTTTATCTTTCCTGGTATGAAGTAATAGCACTAAGAGCTGAAAACCTGTTATTTTTCCTAGCCTGGGATTCGCAAAGCTTTTTTTTTTTTTTTTTTTGAAATGCAAAAAATTGGCTTCTACATTGGGGTAAAAGGTATTTGGATGCTCTTTGAAACATGTCTACCTGGCGCTATGGCTTAAGGCATTAGCTTTCTGTAAGAGGCTGAATTGATCCCCTTCCATATGACAGGTGAAATCAGTCAGGAGGGAGTACTTGCTCTGCTGTAACCCTGGGCTAAGTGCCAGAGTGTGTTGTGCAGATTGTGCCTGACCATGGGCACCTTCATTAAGTGCAAGACAACCTCTGCACTTCTGATGGTACCTACGCTGTGGGCTGAGGACAGATGTTGTGTTTGCCTGTCGAATTTCAGGGAGCAGTTCTACCAAAGGGTTTGAAGGAACCTAAAAGGACGTGGAGTTATGCTGAGGACCAAGCCTTGCTTTTGATTAAAGTACAGCAGAGTCAGTCAAAAGAACTCCAGTGTAAATACTAATTATGTTCTTGCTCTCTTGTGCTTTCTGTAAAATACTTAGGTCTTTCTATCCATCGTTTATTGCTTTGTGACTGAATTTTTATTGTCTTTGCTTGTCTGGGATGTGAAATACACTAGGACAGAGAAATTATTTATAGAATTTGGTACTGGATCTGCATGGCTGTAATTCTTTCCAATTTACTTGCTTGCTTTTTTTAGTACTGAAGTGCCCACACATGAATTTCGTCTTCTGAGCATAAAATGATTACATGAACTTCAAACACACTTGCAAGTTCAAGTCAAATGAAAGTTACATTTGCATGACTGTTAAAACAAATTTTTAAAGTGCATTATTTAAATGGCCGTGGATCTGCTGATGTTGCGTTCTTCACTGTATGCACTCTGCAAAAGTGATCTTCAATGGAGACTCATAAGTTCCACTTCTAACTTTCTTTTAATGCACTGAAAACGCAAATTGAGGTAGCTAGTGTCTCATTTCATGGTTTCCTGCTGTATTGTATGATATTCCAGATACAGGAGCACCTCAAAGGAAAAATGAAGCTTGTTAATGGTGGAACTAAAGACGTGGTTAGAAATTATAAAACAAGACAAACACGAGTGCCTAATTCTGTGCTAAGGAAACCAAGTAAAGGCCCCGCTGCTGTTTACAGTATCTGAGGAGGGGCTATTGAACCATTCAGTTCAATGGGACTCCATGCAAGCACAACTGTGCCCCCATGTGGATATCAACATAGCTTTAGAGATCACACCACCTCTTTCACGGGGGACTAGACCCCAAAATTCTTGCTGGTTTCAGTGAAGCTGGAACTATGTCTGAAAATTTCTGCTTTGAAGATCCCTTCAGGAACAGACTTTGTGCTCTGGATGCAGCTAGGAGAGAGAAGACTGTTGTAAAAAGAGAAGGGGGGGGGGTGTGTGTGTTCTTTTTTCTTCCTTTTTTTTTTAATGGCTTTGCTTGCTTTCCACTTCAGATGCAGATGCTGGTGTTCTTTTTATTTAACCAAATTGCTTTTTTTCCTTTAACTCACACCCTGTACTTTCAACGGCTGCTGCTTCATTTCTTAATAATAGGCCAGCTGCCTCTTGTTTTTATGTGTCTTTGTTGATGCATTACCTAGCTATGCCTCCTGAGAGTTTGCTTGCTGAGGCTTTGTAATACCTGCTGGAAACAGTTTTAGGGAATATATCACTTTACAGAGCAACACCTATTTAGTTTCTATTCCATATCACTGAAAGTGCCCTTTGAACAACTTAAGCTTAAAAATAAATTTAGAAGCAGAGAGTGTGGCATTAAGTTAAAGAGTGAAACAAGATCTTGCCCTGGAATTTTAAAAATATGTATAAAGAGAAATTCAGCGGGTGCTGTGATAGTCTCTGTTAACAACAAAGTGAGGATGAGATGACCCCCCTCTTACATCCCTGATGATGTGCATGACTCTAGTATCAAGTTCCAAAATGTACTCCCCTTATCTTGACATCTATGGCTGGATGAAAATAGAAGCCAAGGTTTTGACTGAAAAACCCTCCAAATTGGAGCACTGTAGGAATTATGTTAGAAAAATCTTAAATGTATGGTGAGCCATCCTACACTGCTGTCTTTCAAAGGTCTTTTATTTAAGTAAAGAGCAAAGCCGTGAGCATTTGGAAAAACCTGCCTGGAGAGCAATTTCCATTCCTACTACAAAGAAGGGGAGGCAGAAACCCCCCTTCCCTTCAGACTTGCAAGCCTAAAGAGAGCTTAATTAAAGTAAATCAAAAGGAGAAACAGGAATAAGTAGTAAGAGAAATTAAATATTTCTCTATGCTTAATAGACCAAGTGCTTTCACTTCGGACTTGCAAAAGCCCCCCCCGCCCCCCCGCCCCCCCGCCCAAATGGTGTTGTGTTCATATAAAACTATTGAATTTCCAAATATAAATAGAAAACTATTGGCAGCGTTCTGGTATGCTTTTTTTATCCTGAGCCTAAGAAGTGAGCGGCAGTGAATATGTGAGCTTTTCTTGGTGAGCCCAGAGGGACTCCTTCACTGGGGTTTCAAACTCTGGGCAGCTTTGTTGCTGTTCCTCCAAAGAGGGCCATCTAAAGTACAAAAGGCCCAATGGTTTTGGCTTAGAACAGCATTGGTCTCCAAAGGTGTTATTCTCACTCCTGTTGAGGTAGTTAGGGAATGTCATGCAGATTCCTGGGAGAGCAGGACTGAACCTTCAGCGTAGCTGCCTGCCTGGAGTAGCGCTTGGGGCCTGGCTTGAGCCCACCATGCTGCTTGGGCACCACAGTGCAGGGTGCATGTGACTGCAGACAGGATTACCTGTGGGGATGAATGGGGCCCTGGGTATGGGCAAGTCAGGCCTTCCACTTGAAACAGGGAATACATCTGTGTTCTTCTCTGAGTCATTTTGGATGGAAATAACTGCCCACTGGTGGAGGGCAGGGGGCAGGAAAACAATATAACATGTGTGTGTCTCAGCTATCTTGGGTGAAAGGCAGCTGAAAGAAATATAGCAGATACAGACACCAGCACCATAGAAGTCTTCTTGTCTGTTGGGCTATTAGTTGTCATGGACCAGTATCCTCTTGTTGGCAAGTTCCAGGTCTGTTGAGGACCTGAAAAGGAGAAGAGAAAAATGTTGCCACGCATTTCCACCTTCAAGTTTTAAATAGCATAGTTGGGTACTGAAAGTTAATCTAGAAAGTATTTGAAACTCAAAGAACACAGAAGCCTCTTTAGCCTGTGAAAGTTAGGAATAGCATTCCAAGTGAAATAATGTTAAATAGCTATGGTGCTCTGGCATGAAAGGAAACTGATTTTTTTTTTTTTTCAGCCTAAGCCATCAGTACAAGTGGAATTGTGACCATACCAACCAGATGACTGCATTTAATTCTGTGGGCCTATTTCTACTTAGATCTTCCCTTGATGGTCAAATAGTTGCAGTGGACCAGAAAAAAATAGTTTTGCAGCACAGCAGACTCTACTAGTCATTCTGCAAACGGCAGCTGAAATTCTGTGGCAAAAATCATTAGAAATCAATGGTTCTTTTTATTTCTTTCAACCTTCGCTCACTGCCACAAAGAAGAAAAATCTGAGCAGTTGATAAGCTGGGGTAGTATTTGGAATACAATGAGTATTTCTTTAGTGCTAAGCTTTCAATAACATTTAAAGTAAAGACTAGTTGAACATGTTACGATTTAGACTGTAAGGGTAGAAAGCTTGCAGTAGGTACTGATTGCATTATGCTAACACTGAAAATAAAGTTTAACTAGCTTTAAGCAAAGTGGTGACAGATGATATATGTTTACCAATAGTTTATAAGCAGCGAACTGTGTGTTATGTTTTTTGAGGAGCATTGTTGGGCAGCAGAGAAATCTGGTGCCTTGTGACAGTGTGCTGGACCAGGTGGAAATGCCTAAAGGATGGTGAAAAACTTGGAGTAGTTTGAGAGGGAAGGAGTGGTTTTGAGAGACAATTATTTAATAGCTGGGTACCCTGATGTTTTTCAAGACAGGCATACAGGAGGGAGGCATTTCTCAAGAAATACAAATCAAGTCAAGTCCAGAGGAAGCAGGAAGAAGTCTTTTATTTATTTTTTTTCTGAATCTTACAGTACCTCCTTGGAAGTTGTTGCAACTAAACCAACCACTGAAAGCAGCCCTCAGATAAAGGGAGTACCCTGCGGGGAGATGACAACAGATATATTATTTTTTTTTCCCCTAAAAGACTTCTTTTTAATTTTCTTATTCTTATGCCACAGATGTTTAAAACTTTTTTTGTAGTGGAGCTGCTCCAGCCCCCTAATCATCTTCATGGCCCTCCTCTGAACCCTCTCTAACAGTTCTATATCTTTCTTGTATTGGGGGCCCCAGCTCTGGACACAGGACTCCAGATGGGGCCTCATGAGGGCAGAGAAGAGAGCAACAATCACCTCCCTGTCCCTGCTGGCCACCCCTCTTCTGATGGAGCCCAGGATACCATTGACCTTGTGAGCTGCAAGAGCACACTGCTGGCTCATGTTAAGTCTCTCATCTAACAGAATCCCCAAGTCCTTCTCAGCAGGGCTATTCTCCAGGAGCTCTTCTCCCAGTCTGTATCTATGTCTGGGATTCTTCTGGCCCAAGTGCAACAGCTTACACTTGGCAGTGTTGATCCTCATTAGGTTCACCCGGGCCCATCTTTCCAGCCTGTCAACTATATCTGTTTCTTCTTGAGAACAACTGGTGCGGCAAACCAGTATATTATGAAACTGCTTGATGTGTCAAGAAAACCTATGAAAGATGGAGTACTGGGAGAAGAAGGCTTGAGGGTTGCTTCCATGTTCTCTCTTCTCTCATTTTCTTTTCACATCTGATTTTTTTTTCTGCTTCTATTCCCTCTTATGGTAAATGTCCACAGCCAGAGAACCTGGTGTAGGTGGTTCATGTTCTGGTGCTGTCACATGAATCTCTGCAGCATGTAACTGGTTGTGCAGGTGCTTGAGAGAACTGCACAAGGCTCATGAGCATGCAGCTTTCTTCCACACATATAACTATAGATGTTAAAAATCCAAGCTATTTAAGCTACTATAAAAAATTAAAAGCTTATAGCTACCCTGATGTCAGTTTCTGAGATGCGTTGCTTTGCCATGTAGAACTGCATGTGTACAGTGGTGGAGGTGAAATAGATTTGAGGCTTTGGTAACTTTATTCTGGATATCTGATGTTCTGAGATTCACCTGTTTCGTTGCCGTGCTTCTTGGATCTTCTTTGAGAAACAGTCAACTTGCTGCCTCCACCTTTCTTTCTGTAACATTGTCACCTACTTATTCATAGAGAACATCTGGTTGTCCAAAGAAACTTTCCTGTTGTGACTGTGTGGTTTCTTTTGTGGTATCTCTTAATTTTTGTTTCGTGTTGTAAATGTAGGGTTAGTTTAGGACCATGAAAGCAAATCCTATGGCATTGAGTCATTTAAGGCTTCTGATTTTCTGGTTAAAAAAAAAAAAGTCAAATCCTTCAATAGTGCCACTCTGGAATTCAACATGATATAGCAAAATCTGTAGCTCTTTTAAATCTATATGCTTTATTATTTTAAAAACATTTTCTACCCCTCTTATGGGTTAAGGGTGAGAAGGTCTGACTGTGGCATGTCTGATCTGTACTTTATTGCTAAATGCCCCATAAACTGTTCATCAAATGTGAGTCACTGTGAAATGTGTTCTCTCTAGATATATTAAGTGAATTAAGGCTTCTGTCTAGCTGCAGTATCTCCCATTAAGGATATCTAAGATAATGGAAAATAGTGATCTAGGATAGTCATATCTATACTTTTCCCAGCCAACTGCAAGCCTACTTTGTGTCGGGGAAGCTGTTCCTTCATTATTTTCACAGGAAGTTTTTCTCCACTTGGTTCGTACTTTGACAAATGCACGGATTTCACAGCATCATTGTTCCCTTTTCTCACCTTTTCTATTTGATTTTCTTTCAATTCTGACATGACTTCTGCTGATCTTTAACATAAAGGAGTAGAATTGCCCTGTCTTCATGTGGTTGGGGGAAAAAAAAAAGCTTTTGGCATGAAAAGCTTCTTTTGTAAGTTGCTAATAGAAGCAAGAAATATGCTGATCCAACCACCTCATTTGAATAACCAGGATCACTTTCTGAAAGTGATTTGGCAGGAGCTTTGATAATTTATCTTCAACTGGGCATGCCCTTCCTCTGCCTCTCATATGGTTTGTTTCACCCTTTCTGCCTTCTGTGCCATCAGGAGCTGTAGCTGCATGTGCATCCTGCGCAGCACAGTGCAGGTGTTGTTTGGAGGAAACAGCATGTGACCGGTCCAGGGGTTCGCTAAGAGTACCGGTATCTTCTCTCTGCCTCCTGGGCCTCTGGAGAAAAACCTCTGTTAATGCAGCCACTCTTTCAAAATTATTTTTTTTTCAATCTGTGGATAGCAAAATGATATCTTCATTACATATTCACTTACTCCTGATATCCATATGTACCTGAGCACAGTGATGAGCAACATTTGTTGTGGGTTTTTATTTTAGACTTTATTATGTAAAGCTGCATCAAGAGTGCATCAGCGTGATGTGACTCATGAGATGGTTGGGTTTCTGCAGCCCTTCTATCACTGCCTATGAATGTCTGTTTGTCCTTGGTTCTAGTCTGCTAGGGCTTTTTGAATGCAACCTTGTTATGGTTCAGAGGATTGTTACTGGTTACTAACTGTTAACTAATAGTTTAGCAGCCTAATCAATGAATTGTTCTCCTTTTTATGATTTTTTTTTCCTATCTCTGTCTGGCTACCCGTACACTGAATTCCAGGCTTAAATCTGGGGGGAGAAAAGTGGCCAAACATTCTAAATCCTCAATTTTATCTATTTATTTGACTGAAGTACTAGAGAGTATTTCTGACATTAGACTTATTTGGGATTGTATGTTCAGCCTAAAATTTATAAATAACTGCAATTTGGGAGGTGTGTGTGGGGAGGGTTGTTGTGGTTTTCTTTCCTAATGACCAGTCCATCTCTGTTGATGTGCCAGTGCTCCAGCATGGCTATCCTGTACATAAGATGGTGCTTCAGCTCTTATCCCCTGTATCTTGGCTTATGGTATTGCCTTAGCATGTGCTGCTCCATATGGTGCTGCTTCTGGTCTGAAATGTAGCAACTACACACTTTCTGCTCTTGATTTATTTCACCGAGAGGAAGCCAAAATGCAGAAATTAGTGTTTCTGAAACACTTTGTTTATTTCCCATGACTACCACTTTGAATGCATGGATTGCTTTGAAGAATACTTACATTTCAATCTTCCAGTAGTTTCAACTTCCAGCATCTTTGTCCCATCTTCCACTGGGGTTAAGTGGAGAAATACTGTCTGTTTGGTTGGGGTTTTTTTAAGCAAGCACCCTCCCCCTTACCCCCTCCCCCATCCCAAATTTTTCTACCTTTCCTACACATTTGCAAATAAATGCTTAACTCCTCGACCTCCTGTGCTGAGCAAATGTTGAAATAAATCCCCTCTTTGTGGTTTTCTGTAATCACTCAGAGCAAGGGAGCCTTCAGGAACTATTTCTCTTCTGAACAGTTAGAAATTCGACATCAAATTTGTTGTACAGTGCAAGGGTTTGTTTTAGACTTATTGCCCCTCTTTGCTGGGATACCCTCTTACAGCTCCTAGCCTTAATTTATTTGGGCTATACAACTCTAATAATATTCTAGATAGATAGCTTACCTAACTGTAAAGGTTGCTTATAATATTCTTTACTCTGTTTTCTATACGTGGATCATCCTTGGACTTGATCTCACCTTAAATCTGTGGCAAAATCGTCTTAAACATAAGGCTAAAATGGTGCAATTTGGGGGACTTAATTATTATTGTGCTGTACATGCAGCAGACTGGCATCCCATTATTGACTGTTCCATAAAAAGACACCTGGTTGGATGTTAACAAGGGATTAAAGCAGAAGAATATGTTTGCAATTTGTGATTGGAAAGCATGTGTCTTTATCCTGATTTGACTTTAATTTGTGATCTGATTGTTTTACGTTTTGTGGTGGGTTTTGATTTTTTTTTTACTTTCCAAAGAAAGCAAAATTGTTATTGCTTTGCATCAATTTACAAAGCATTTTGAAGCTCTGAATGTAGGTCTATCTGCAGGAGTGGTACCACCTTCTCTGAGTGTATTTCAGGCTTCTCTTGAGCTACCTTTGAGTAAAGTTTTCAAGACATAGATAGAAATTTTTTCCTTTTTGTAAGATGAGCTTCAACCACCTGCACAAGGAGGGAGATTTAAGCTTACCATAGGGCTGAACCAACAGAGAAATATGAAATGTTGGGTCTCATATAGGCCTACATCTTGTTCTGTAGTGACGGACTTTCTAGGGACCAGATTCATGTGGAGTCAGGCTGTTGAATCTGCAGCACACGCTACTGCTGTTTCATGACCTGTTTTCTTGAATGAGTGTCAACAGTTGTCCTGTACAAAATTGTATTCCCTGCCCCTGGGCAGATTCACACCTCATCACTCACATCGTGTAATAGCTGCAAGTACACAGTGTTCTTACGTTGGGAAAATTATATGAAACTTGTGATTTTTCTCCTATTCTCCTAAAAACTATATTTTCAGGCCTGGAGTATGAGAGGACGGTTGGACAACTTCTCTATAAAATGTATTTTAAAAAAAAAAAAAAGTTGGGGCGGGCAACAAACCTCGTCTTATCTTCCAGATTTTAAATGTGTTTTGTCTGCTATGTTTTCTAGTTGTCTCTGAAAAAATGTAATATAGGAAATTGTAATTTAATATTTTTATCAAGTGGTATTTTGGTCTTGCTCATTTCAGTTTAGTTTTTCAATATCCACTGAATATAAGATCCCATTTTCTTTTGTACTGCTGGATCCATAGTATCATGGTAATTGTGACTAGTGATTCTGTAACCTTAGAGCTTATTTCAGTAAAATTAATGCTTTTTTCAAGAAACTTCAACTTTTGGTGTTGAGCCTGACATGTTGCTTAGTGCTAGGATTTGAATCATGAACCTCAAAAGATGAGGGGGAAATAGTCTTTGGCAAATACAGTTAAAGAATTAGAACAAATGCAGCATATGAAATTGCTCTGAAGTTTTTGTACAGCATCTGTTTCAAAGCAGTGTCATTGTATTAGTAAAGCTGAAGGGTGATAAATGGCAGCTCCCTATGCTCCTGTATGCTTTAATGTGCATAATGCAAATATATACCACAAGTTAAGCCCAAGTGCAGCATTGCCGATTTTTTTTTCCCCAGATGTGTATTCATATAAGAAAATTATAGTTGTTACATGAGTGGGAGAAATTTGCATCTCTTATCCACCTCTAGTAGGAATGGCCTCAATGGTTGTTTTCTGTTGTTTGCTTAGTTTGTTTTCTGTTCGATACATGGAGGGTTCGTATAGGAAGCAAATTTTAAAAGTTTGTGTTATTCTTCAAGATTCTGCATAGAAGCTACCTGCAATAAGCATTTCTTGGCTTTGAGATAGCTAAAAACATTTGTCCAGGTTGTCTTTTTCCTGTATTTTAAATGACAGTAGACATAATACATCTATTTTTTTCCTAATTATTTTATTCCTTTTTTGGGGGGATGAAAGGGTGGAGGGTGATAAAAACACCTACTAAGTATTATTTTAATCACGAGATTGCTGATGCTGAAAACTTTAAAGAAGGCTCGCTTGGATTATTTTTCTTAATATGCTTAGTTATCCAGTGAAGTCTTTGTCCTTGAATCATGTTTACTCAAAGGACAAAACTCTTCTGTCTCCGTGAATTTTCAGTTCATCTTTGAGAGTCCCTCTTCAGGTTTGACTGATCAGGTTGACTTATGAGTGTCATGTATACAAATCCTAGTCTGTGTGTGGCTATTTATAGAAGCACTTGAGAGATCCACTTCAATGAAACAGACTCAGTTTCATGCCCGTAGTTATATAATTTGTCTTGCTAGCATTTGCTTGTTTATCTACTCTTTTTTATTATTTTTTCTCTCTTTTTTTTTCCTCTCTCCCAAAGTATATTATTATGGTTTCCCAAGCAAGAAAGATTTCTTTTATGTTGTGCTTTCTTAAGTCTATGTTATATTTGTTCCAGCCTAAACTACTTCTGCTCTATTGTGAGCTGTAGACATTTCTGTGCTGTACTTATGCATCAGTTTCAGGTGTTTTCTGCTGTTATTAACAACCACAGAAGGCAATGCGAGTGAGGTGGCAAAGCAGAGTTAAAGATGGGAGAGAAAGGAAACAGACCAGAAAACCGTGATGCCTGAAGTTTACCACAGTCCCAGCTGGATTTCAGAGTGTTTGCCTTTTGCTAATAGGACCTTTGTCTGATTCTAGCTTAAATTTCTTCCTCTATGTTAGTTTATAGCTTTCATCCCATTTTCAGGCTTGTGTACTGAATAAATGGAGCATTCATCAGTAGCTCATAATCTTTCAGGGGTTCCACAAATCAAAAACTTCACAGTGGGGGAAAAGATTTCCTTTAGTGATTTTAAGTTTGCTGAATATAGACTTGGTCTCTTAGTTCCTGCAGGTGGAAGTAGTCTGATATGTCTGTGAGCCCATAGTTAAGATCCAAGAACTAACATTCATCTACCATCTAATGGTGTAGAGTAGTAAACAGTAAATTTGTGTGCATCTTCAATTTCAGGTGTCTATGCTTGTTTAAGGTTGCCTTATTTCCATAAAGCTAGGCATCTGGAGTGCTCTACATGCTTGTCTTCCCCTTGACAGATTCTGCTACTCCTGTAGAAATCCACTTAGAACAGTAAGTAGTTTCAAGTCCGCTGTTTTCAACATCAGTTTGCCTGTGAACTGTGTGATTCATCATTAGCTGTGTAGTCAGAGCTACAAAAATCTTCAAATACCGTAGTATGAAAACTGAGTTTTATCTCTGCCCACTGAAGGCAGAGAGCATGCTGTGTTGGAGAGAGTCAGACAGATGTTATTTCTCTTGCTGCTTGGAAGATTTTTCTCGCTTTGTACACAGCTCTAAGGATATCCAGGTAGGTGCTTCATGACTTTGTCTTGTGAATTACCTCTTGATATCAAGGAAATAATGCAGACTGCAAAACACTGATTTTTGCATTCTTGGAAGAAAGCATGAGGTAGAGGGGGTTTTATTGGTATGTGTAGGGATGAATGCGTAAATTCTAGTTTTTCATTAAATAAAAATCTATCTGAAGTCTAGCTTGTGGCAACTCACCTCAGAAATCCAAATTTTGGGTTTGCTTTGTTCTGTGGGGTGTTTTTTCTCCAGAGAACTACTTCTTTAACACAGTAAATGGCATAGAACTTAGAGCAGTCTTGATCCATGGGACAAACCTGATCCACGCTCCTTGTTAAGTTGTTTGTGTTGTGCCCTCATTTTGCTTCCGACCAGGTGGGCTTCTGCAGGAGAGTGTGGTGTGGAGGGCCCTTTGTGGTGTCAGAGGTTCCCACTAGGCCTGTGGAGGATATGGTCAGCATGAGGCAAGAGGTGACTGTCTTTCTGCTCAGTTGTCAACCATCCTTTCTCAGTAAATATCCTTACTTTTCAGTCATGCTTTGTGTAATCGGGTATAGACGGATAACAGGAAGACTTTAGGCAAGGAGACAGTTCATACAGCTTCCTGCAGTAGGACACCTGCTGAGGTGTGGCATCTGTTGCCAGACTTTAGAGTAATTTAGTTTGAGAGTACTCAATTTGGGGCAGCCTGTTTTAATTTTTTTTTTTTTATGACTTCACCAGTTAAGCCCAGAGGAGACACAAGAATGCACCTTCAGTGGTCATAATGTTCTTCAGTCCACAGAGGACCTGAGGTGGTTTTTAGATCTGTACTTTGTACAGATCCAGTAATATGGGTTGTGTCTTTAGCAGATGCAGGGCGGGGGGGGGGGGGGGTGAAAAGAGAAGGGTTGAAAAACTACTGTCTTGCATTTTTCCAGCTATCTTTTTTAATATCCCATTATCTGGGAGTATGTTGTACAGGCTTTTGTATTGAGCACTGTCTTCCTTTTTTTTTTTTAATTATTAGATGTCTGGAATATCACTACAATTCCTTTATTTCAAATTTGTGAATACAAACAATCTTAGTCTCTAAAAATATGTTTTCACTTTTTTTTTGGTAGTGTTTTTGGGGGTTGGGGTAATTTTTTCAAGTTGGCAGTTGCGTACTTTGTCCTTGGCATTTTTTTGAATTCATTACTAAGCAAAACTTACTTGTGCTGAGCTCTGATTTTCCCAAGCTGGCTACACAGGTCTATGAACTCATTATGCATATTTATTTTATTCATGATAAAGGATATCAGCTAAAACATTATCTAGTATTTTTATCAAAATGCCACTTAGAAACTTTATTTCCTAAAATAAAATACAAAGAGCAGTACATAAACCTTTGTAACAGTGTAATAAACTTTCTTGCATATCAAGTACATATTGAATTATCTTGAGATGATCATCAAGATGTATTGAACCAAGTGGTAAATATTGATTGAGTCAAGGCCGAGATTAATATTTACCCCAAGGGTCAATAAATTTTGATGTTGACTGAAATGTGAAGTCAATATATATATTGTTAATACATTCCAAATTCATTCATCAGAAATATCTAGAAATCTGTTCTATAGCCCTAGAGATCCCAAGGGACACCTTCCTTCAAGCTAATATTGCAAAGGGAAAAACAAGAAATGCAAGAAAGTGGCCCAGTTGTAATTAGTTGGTTAATTATATATGCACACGCACACACTTTAGATCTGATGGGTCAGTACAGGTGGAGCAAGAAATTTCTAGAAGGTTGGCCCAAAGCTATACTACATCTTTGTGTACACCTAAGGGATTACAGACCTCCCCTTCCCCGTTTGGCTTAACATATAAAGTGTATTGTCTGACTCTTCATTTATAAATATAAATGAAGGAGTGTTTAAAAAAAAAATAATCCAAGAATCCCCTGCCCTCCTTCACAAATACTCTAGTACATACTATTGTCTCTGTTGAGTATAGAGTAGGACAGGTTTATATCATATTGCTCAGCGTATTATTGGCAGCTGAAGAAGCACTACAATGATATGCATCACAGCAGAACTACTTTAGATTTTATTCTTCTTCCAAACTCCTATTCAGCCAGTAAAGATAGCTTCAGCCCTTTGGTTCACATAAATAACTCGGGAAAGCCATTCATGGAGTTGATTTGAATGAAACTGAAACATATTCACGTGGAGAGAAAAAAGCAGAACTACCCCTTCCCTCCCTATCTGTAAAATGATTTGGAAAGTCCAGGTTTTGCTGAGTCTATTTGTGTCCGAGAACCTTTGTGTGCCACTTTTCCTTCTCTTATCTGTCT
This sequence comes from Gallinula chloropus, assembly GCF_964237585.1. NCBI lineage: Eukaryota > Metazoa > Chordata > Aves > Gruiformes > Rallidae > Gallinula > Gallinula chloropus. The sequence continues at coordinate 107,751,645 of NC_140085.1, forward strand.
TGTTACTAAGCTAAACAAAAATATCACCTTTCATAAAGCGTGTTTGATTTTTCTGTTGGAAATGAGCATCTGTCTTATGCGTGGCTTTGTAAAAATCCCAGTCTGTTACACAGAAAGGCTGGGTGGTTTTCCGGACTCACAGCTTTGATCAAGATGTGGGACAAAGGAAACTTAAATATATTAGAGAATAACATTTATTTTGTGATGTTTAAGATACTAGTGGAAAGAAACTGAGGTTAAATCTTTGCTGACTAAACTCTCTAGTCCTTGGGAATCATATGCTCTTACTGCTTACCAATGGGATGAGAGAGTCGCAGTGTGCAGGCACAAGTGAAGAGTTAAAACTCAGCTTTAGCTATGAATTACCCTGTTTTTAAGGTTAAGTCTGACACAAACGCAGTTTTAATGAACACTTTGTATCTAATACAGTTTCATTTGAATGAGCAATATAGCTGTTTCATTACAACGCTGCCGAACATTCCTGCTATTTCCATCTCTCATTAAAATAATAAAATGTAGTCGTAAACTGTTGCTAAGGACAGAGGTTGGCTCAGTGTGAGAGACTCATTTAGCATTTCAGGAGTTACATTGCACTGGAATGGCACTGCATTCCTGGCAAAAGCAAGAAGAAAAGGCAAAGGAAACCTTTGAGTCTTGCTTACTCAGTGTGCAAGAAGTAATGAGTGCACTTCGAAGACTGAACAGGAGACAAAGCCTACCCTGCTTCAACACAGGGGCGACCTAGGGAAAAAATTGCCAACGTTACTATCATTAATATTTTAACATGTAGCTGTAACTCATCTTGTAATACAGATTGTAACAAAGATGGAGTTTCTAATTTTTAGAGGGTTTTGTAAGAACTTTTTGCTTTGTGTTTCATTTGTTTTCATCTTAACTGTTAATGTGAGTACATATGTTAAAAGAGGGACCCTGCTTTTTGAATGCTAAAGTGTGCTTTAGAGAGAACTAGGCAGACAAACCTTCAGTTAAAACACTGAAAGATTATTGTACAGATTTAGGTGAAGATATCAGAATTAGAAAATGAGATGTTCCTTCCTCTTAATCTTTTATGTATATGTAGTTACTTTATTGGGACTTCAACTGAGAATTTGGGTTAGACAAGTAGGAGCAAAGTCAGAACCATTTGAGTGAGGTATGTTAAGCTTCTGCTTCTCTGCTTGAGTTGTCTGATTGTCAGCTACAGTTTCTAAGATATATTGTTTTGTAATCCAAGAATTTAATGGCACAAAGGTCAATATTTCATGTGTCAGTCCATTTGCAAGACCTTCAGTGTCATCCTACTCTGTCACCTTATATGAGTGCCATTCATTTTCCTTCTTTAAAGCATACTTTTGTTGTCTTATGGAAGAGTTGGTATCACTGCTACTTGCAGTAATTTTTTTTTCCCTCCTTAAGGTTTCCAGTTGGTTGGTTTTGAGTTAACAGCATTTTTGCAGCTCATTATAACTTGCCATTTCACATGTTTTCTTTAACATGAATCCTGTTAAGACACTACTAGTGTGCATTAGAAATATTTTTGCTTATGGCCAAAATTAACAGGTAACTACAGAGACTGAATTTCACCCGTTTGATCCCTGGTTCTGCAGTTTTGGGCCACCTGTTTAAGAGTGTGGGGTATTTTTGTAGTTATGATGAGTTATTAAATGTACATCACACTGTCATGTTGTCATGGTTAACCAGATTCAGAGCAGTTGCTTCTGTTAAGAATGTAAAATAAAGGAACCTATGAACATAAGGACTAACTTTTTCCCCTTGTTTGTGTGGGATAAAATTCTGCAATCTTTGCCATGAGAGATCTTTATTTGAAGGTGGGAAGTGAAACTGACCTATTCACCTACACTCTGTGCTAATACATACCTCCTGGGGCCAATGACCTCTTCATTCCCTGCAACCAACTGTTTTTAAGGACTTCTGCCTTTGCTCTGCTCTTTCATTTCTTGGTTTTTGCTTATCATTTGATTGATGGCAACCTAACTCAGTAAGCCGGTGTCTCTGTCAATTGTGCCCATTGACTTTGAACATGCATTACCAAGCCCTAAGAGGTTTAGGTGGCTTTGAAGAGTAAAAGATGTCTACACAACTTCAGGTTCAACAAATTCTTCTTTGCTTAGACCAGAATCTGGTTTTGTTTCATTCTGTTTCATTTAACAGCTAGATTGACACTTCCCATAGACTAAACTTGATAGTGCTGTAATAAAGGGAAGACTGAAAGCTTGTATTTTGAAAGTAATCTCCTTCCTAACTGTTGTCTGCTGTTACATCAACAGTTCCACCACATACCTTTTCCAGCCAAGCTGCTAGCTTCATGGAACAAGGAGAGAAATCATGGGGAAATACTAAGACCTCCTAATGACAATTAGCAGTCTTCCAAAGTCTTAAGAACCTAGCACAGATACTGCTTTCCATAGGTGAAGTCAGCTGGTTATTTTCTAGTTTCATCTGGTCCTCTCTTTTTGTAAATATAAACAGCTGTTTTGTGAAAAATTAAAACTATACAGAAGCCCCAAGACCACCTGTCAAATGTTTTTTATAATGTATTTACCTTTCTGTAAATGACAATGTTCAGGAAGAAATTCTAGATGCAGGGGTGGGGGGTGGGGGGGAGGGGGAAGGAAGCTTTTAATGATGGCCTTGAGATGCTATCTCAGACATCGGATTGAAAAAAAGAATAAAATCTGGTCCTATCATAAAACAATGGTCTTGAAGGTGGAAGATTACTTCTCTGTGTTAGAAATCTGAATACAACTTTTTTCTTACTATTTACATTCACATAGTCAAGAATGTAATTTATGCTACCTATTTTACACTGCTTTGGGGTAGTTTCAACATTCTACAGACATACTGTTGCTGTGAGTAGGTGTGTCATCACCAAATGTATGTTTTTGGATTGATCGAGAAAGAGGAAGAGAATGACGTGTTCACACATGATGAAATCTCTGTGTCTGCACCTGATGCTGTGGATATGCTTGTATCCACTAGTTCTCAGATGTTGCTCACCTAATTTTTCCTTCTACTGAAACAAAAGCACACTAGAAACTGCTGGTGGAGGACTTCATTGGACATATCTGGATTGACCATTTGAGTAACTTAATTCCTCCTTTTCTTGAACTGGTATAGCATTTGCCTGAACAGCTTTCCTATAATCAATTTTGCCCAATGTCCTAAAGAGGCTTATGATATTCTTATAGTTACCAGTCATCTTTGAGACTGATCAGTTCATCAAGGAAAAGGATCACCTGCTTTAACAATGAATTCTTTTTATTTTCTTCTTTAATGTCAATATTGTCCTCAGCATATACTTCCACATAGCTGGATTATGCCGATCAGCTTGCTTATCTATTACATAGTGGGCAATACTACAGATTGGTTGGTAGAGTTTGCGGTATCTTCCTGATAGGCCAGAGAAATCATGTTCCCTTTTTTCCAAATAGAATGTGGGAAACATCTATGTGCTATAAGCACTACGATACATGGGTATTTTGTCCTTTCTAAAACAGTTTAGATTGTAGGGAATGGCCTTAAATGTAGGGTCAGCTTATACCAGGTTGCCTGGGGCCTTCTTCATGATAGGTTATAGAACATCCTTGGAGATGTTTAGATCTTTTCAGCAACCTGTTCCTGTGTTTGACATCCCTCGTTACAAAAACGTTTTCCTAGTATCCAGTTGGTATTTCCATATTGGAACTGTATCTGTAGCTTATCATTATGCATCTTCAAGAAGAGTCTGACTTGGTATTTTTTATATACTAATGTTTATAAATATCTGAAGTGTGGGACACGGGGAAATAGCCAGCCTTTTTCAGCTGTCTATGATAGAGACAGGACAAGGGGCAATGGCTGCAAGTTGGAGCACAGGAAGTTCCACACCAATGTGTGGTAGAACTTTTTCACAGTGAGGGTGACAGAGCCCTGGGACAGGCTGCCCAGGGAGGTGGTGGATTCTCCTTCTCTGGAGATATTCAAGACCCGTCTGGACGCCTACCTGTGCAATCTGTCCTAAGGAATCTGCTTTGCCCAGGCAGTTGGACTCGATGATTTCTCGAGGTCCCTTCCAACCCCTATGATTCTGTGACTCTAGTGAAAGCAAAAGCCAATGGTTTCCAAAGGCTGATCCTTGTCCTGCCTTTGCTGCTACAGTAACAAGATCCATACGTCCCTGTTCCTAGAGAGGGTGCTTCCCAAGGTTGGCTGGAATCTCCATACAGTCTTCTAGAAAGCTATCACTGCTCATTCCCAAAGGCAGGCACTATCAGTATTGCTGGATCCAGAAACACCAGATAGTATTAAATGCCCGTGGGAGCCACAGTGAAATTGCAGAACATCAACAGTGTTTTCATAACAGATGCAACTGTATAAACTACTAATGGGACATATACCCCGAGGCAATATAGACAGTCTGTATAGACAGAACTGTATTTTGTGCCATTCGGAGGACAAGGGGAGCCGAAAGCAATCTCGGTGACAGTGTGAGTCGGTCACTGATCTTCAGATGTAACAAGTTGTCTCTACTGCTCAAGCCTGTCTCTAGCACAAGGCTGCCCAAAGGCTTTTGAACGTATTGTACTGCCTATTGCTTTCTGAGGTGCACAGAGCCTGCAGTCATGAAGAAATGTTGTGGGCTGTGCTGTATGACTGTACGTAGTCATAGACTGGCCTCTAGCAGAAAGAAGACGAGCGAGGATGGAGCACTACAGAAGTAAGGATGTCTTGCAAACTAAAACATTACATTGGTGATGAAATGCGAAATAAGCTGATCAGTGAATCGGCTGTGTTGTTCTGAGTGCAAGGAAAACTCCTGGGCCCTGTTTCAGTGGAGGTGAGCCAGGAGGTACAACTTAGACTGTGCGGGCATATCTGCAGATCTTTTGGCCTGTTTCTTTATTGCCCTGACTGGATTCTGTATTCTCAAATATGATAATCCGGGATGGAAAAACATTATTTGTCAACAGTACTTAGGGGAAAAATATTATCTCTGGTAATAAATTACTTACAGTTGTTTCTCTTTCTAATATCTTGTTCTGATAAAGGGAGTTATACAGGGTTAGCATGCAGTGAATGTGCAGACAGATAGTGCATAGTACTACGTTCAGTCTACTGCAGTATTAATGTTTGCTTTAATATTCTTTTTATCTGATTCAAAGCTGTGGAAGGGGAATCAGGGAGTTATTTTCACTTATTTTTGAAAATTTAGCCTTTAAAGTGCAAGTACCAGGATGAATTAAACAGTCTTTAAATCTAGTGTGCTAATTCATCACTTTCAGTATATCGTAATCACCTGTAATTTAAGAAAAAAACACCAACTTTGCGCCCTCCCCTGTGCTAGTTTAAACCCCAAACCCAGCCCAGACTGAAGGATCAGTAAGAGGTGCTTCCAATGCATCATTATAGCCATCTCAGAAGTCATCACATTGTAGGTTCTAAAAACCAGTGCTGGAAGAATTCCATTTAATTAGGAAATTTTACAAAGGAAAAATTAGTGCTAAAACTTAACTGTAAGCATTTTAGCTTGATGTTGCCATCCTAAAATTAGTCCAATCGCCAATACTGTGAATAGTAGGAGAAATCCAAGTGCAGGTACGTGATATCATATTTAAGTTTTTCCTTTCATCTGCATTCATTACTTTATTCAAGGTATCTTGTTTTTATTACAGTCTTTAAATTCCTATAAGATAAATTTTAGGTTATAACTCAAAAGAATCAAATTAACCTCAAACAGACAAAGCTGTTTTCCACATAACACTGCCTTCAGAAATTGCAAAATATGAACCACTGCACTTCTAGTATCTCTCTCTGATTCTGTCCAGACCTGAATTTATAATGGTGAAGGTCCAAGTTGAGCAATTTTTCATGGAAAATAAAGTATCCAGCTCCAGGTTGTGTGACTTTGTCTGCATCATACTGTGACTCTGGAGTTTCTCAGCCATTTCATTGTTTCTTTTAATGCATGCTTAAAGATAAATTCTAGCTGAGCTGTGGGCTGCACCACGAGTGCGTTAAACTGATCAGAAGGAGATTAAATTAACCAATTTATATCATGTGTTTTTTGCTGTATTGGTGCTCATACTTCAGTTAGTGAAAAGGAGTATACTAATTAGTTCATTTCTCCTTTCTGTGTAATTTTCATAAAGACACTGAATAGGAATTAATAATAGATTTTTATTTTTCTTTTAATTCCCAAAACCTAAAACAAACCACCCCAAAAATTAAAGTACTGCTGTTCTTCAAGCTTTATAGTTCAAAATAAAGAGTAAACATACTATTTGCCAAATGTGTGTAAAGGGTATGTTTTCTTTCATTTTGTTATCTCACACTATTTAATGTTTGCAATGTGGCATAATCGGGGCACATAAAGATATATATTTGCTGTTCTAATTCAATGACACAAAATTCAAGATCCCTGAGGTAAGGTTAAGCAGGAGATCGTATAGTCAGGGTTGAAATTCAGACACTGCAGATATAATCCATCTCCCTGACACATGCAGTGCTTCATTGTGAGACTGCCAGACATAGTCTGCTGAGATGGGAATGTCACAGAATACTAAAACAGGGGGAGACGCAGTTTTGTTCATCATTGCTTTTATCTACGAATATCTATCTAACAGTCTACATACATAGCTGTTGCCAGACAGAGAAATATGAATGCAGCAAGGAGGTGCAGCAACTAATGTTCAGAGAAGTATATGGAGCATATGCTGGGAGCTCAGAATTACCTGGAAATAATTTGGGTAGTTAATCAGGTTAATTGCTTATCTTTAAGGCAATATTTCAGTGCAGTCGCTGAGCCACCACCTCGGTTGTCTAGCAGAGATCAATCGCATGCCTGGTTGCCTACATCTCCTAGTGAATTCTGAACCAAAATGACAAAAGGGACCCTGAAGGCAAAGAAAGTGCACTGTCATCGCTGGGGAGACAGGAGGCAGGCAGAAAGAGCTGCAGTGGAGGAAGAAAAAAGGCATTTTCAAAAACATAGAGTGCTACTGGTCTTGCAATTCCTTCTTGGTTATTCCCATTCTCTTCTGTGTTTGGCGTTTCCATGCTGGGGACAAAAAGGGAAAACACTCTGAACACGTTTACAGGGAACTAAGGTTCCAAAATGAGACATACAGATGTGTGCATATCTTAGATGTGTAAGCTTGGTCTTTTTGCCTAAACAAAGGAATTTGACTTGTCTGTGTTGGCCAATCATGCAGACCTCAGTGGATTTTCAAATGCCCGTGTCAGGCAGCAAAGCACTAAGAATGTGGCAGTGCCTGACCTCTTGCAGTCCCAGCCTGGCACACGCACAGGTGGTCCTCCTGTAAATGCTTGGGGTCCCCAGGCATAATTATGACTCTAATCAGAAAGGTAGAAAGCTTCCGGAGCTCTGGAAAAATATACCCTTGCCATAGACTTGGCAGAAAGCAGGCTGGCTGTGTGACCAGCGGCACTGGAGGGACATGGCTGTCTGGGTTTATGTCTGGACATATGGCAAGCTTAGCATTGTGATTAAATATTGTTGACTCTAGCTTCAAATGTGTGTTTTTATTTGAAATAGGGTATCCTATTGTAGCTGTACTGAGCAACGTCTCGGTGTAGGCATTTTTCTGCCTGTTTGTAAAAGGCAGCCTTTAGCTAAAAGCACCACTGTGACATGAATCAGCAGTTCGGGGCTAGGCAGGGACATGGCTGAGGACCTTGGAGCAGTGGGATGGATGGAAGCAAAGGGCATGTATTAGAGCTAGAATATAACCATTGTATGGATGCCAATATTTCTAATTCTTGTGGCAAAGAACCTGCAAGCATTTAAAAGTTTAGGAAAAGGTGCAGCAGGTAGGCTTTCAGCCAGTGAAAGAGACCTCAAGGTCAGGTTAGATATTTTGGAGTCTGTTTAATGCCCCACCAGTTCCCATGATCAACCATTTCATTCTGTCTGCATCATGATAACCTTCAGTGTCCCCTCTGAATCCCTCCCTCAATCTCAATGCAAAGCCCTGGTCTTTGCAAAGTGCTCTGTGCCGCCAGAAAGCAAACCCATTACTTCTATTTTAACCCAGGTAAGTTTTCTGTTTGCATTACCTTGCTCTGAATCCCTTTCTTTGCTATTATAATATGGTGGGTTTTCTCCAGATGGCAACTAAGTGTCATGCTGCCACTCGCTCTCCCCAAGTGGGGTAGGGGGGAGAATCAGAAGAGTGAAGTGCGAAAGCTCCTGGGTTGAGATAGAGTTTAATAGATAAAGCCTACTTGCTGGTGGGGTGGTATGAGAAGCCACAAAGGCTTTGGTTCTGTGTGGGCACTGCTCAGCAGTAATGAAAACGTCCCTGTGTTACCAGACCTGGTTTCAGCACAAATGCAAATGAGAGACCCATATTATGGGGCTTATACTCCAAATTCACTCTACCCCAGCCAAACCCAGCAATTATAACAAAAAGCACCAGGGTTAGATGGAAATGCCATCATGCTACCTCAATTCTTTGAATATAAAACTTCTGAGGTAATTAGTGATGATCACGAGTAACAGAAGATAGTTGTGCAGGGCTGGATGTCTTCATTCCTTCACCTGCACTGATCTCAGACAGATCCAGGATCTCATGTGATAACCTGTTTCTAGGACCCTCACTCTGCACCTCTTTCAATATGAGCATCTCCTACTGCAAATTCCCTCAGAAATGCACTGGTACATTGAATTACTGGGCATAAAGTTCAGAGGCAAATCTGACCACTCCTGTTACTTAGAAATGGATTAGACCTATCTGGTTTGGGGGTATTATGAAACAAAGCTTGATGTGTCATTCAGCATTCATCTCACATCCTTACATTTTGTGTGAGTCTGAGTTGTTGGGGGCTTTTTGGGGTGGGGGGTGGAAAAAATAATATTACTGCATAGCTTGTTTTTATTTTTCCTTATCTAGTAAAAAATACAGGAAAAGTCTATGTGAGATTTCTAAGCAGTTGACATAAGAGAGCTTGCTTTTTTCCCCCTTAATCTATGATTTCAGAGAATCGGAGAAAAATATTAATTAGAATGTTATAGATACAAGTAGTATCATCAACTCTAGAGTTTTCACTTACTGGCTTTACAAAGGGTTCTTTTTGTAGTTTTGTTTCATGGAAGAGAGAAAACGTAGCAACTATAATATGTAAATTTTTTAATGTATTATGTAGGAAAAAAAAGTCTCCATTTTGGAAACTTTCTGTAAAAAATGAGACATATTTTTCAAATACATGAAAATGAGGTCCAGTTCCACCAGTTCTGTTAACTGATTTATTTTTTTTTTAACACCTAGAACTCAAGGAGATACCGCAGCAGTTTTTCAAACCTAATCCTGAATTCAGCCTATTTTTCCTATAACTAGACTAAAAGCCCTTAGTTTTGGGGTTTGTAACTAAGAATAAAATTGATGTTAAAGCTGTCCTATAAGAATTTAATTTCATGCACTTATGCTGCTTCTTTAGTAAAGAATATCGGGTACAGGAAATTTTGACCTTTCACTGTTCAGCCATCCTGTCTACCATAGCAACACTTCTGACAGTAAGCTAACTACTTACTTCCCTGTTTTGCTTCATCTTTATATTTAAGGAATAACCTAAAAGTCATCTTGAGTTTAAGCTGCTAAAATCATGAGCACAAAAGTATATGGAGTGATTCACAGAAGGAAATGTTTATACCTGTGAAAAATTATTTTTTATTAAGGAGTTTTACTACCATTCAGACATTAAAAATGTTTGCCATGGAGCTTTATGTTCTGTAACTTCTGTAAATTCACAGAGTTTTGTTTTCATATTGTATGTTTCAGTTGAAGTTCATCGGATTTCCTGCAGTGTCACGTTCTCTCCCCATAGCAGCAATGTCTTTTCCCACGTTTCTTGCTTGTCTGGAACTAGAGAATCAAGTTTGCATACATATGCACCCACATAAAATCATATCTACGAATCCATAATGAAGTCCAGTTAACAAAGACTTCAGTGTGATTCCTGATGTATTTGAACATGCATTCATGAAAACTACTGAGATTAGAAGTTCCGAAGGAAAAATCGGGCAGCAAAAACATTGCCAAAGTGACAGCTTAAAGCAGTGCAGCAGCAGCCCATCAAGTGTTAACTCAAGAGTTTATGCAAGCGCTCTCAAAGATCTCTCATAATTTTGGGTCCACGCTGTCTAAAGTGAAACTTTGATTAGCACTGTTAATTGTTAACATTTCTGCTATATGATCCAAATCCCCTGAATGAAGTTTTCTTTGGGGGTGAGAGATTTCAAGTGGCTTTGACCTGTGGTGTTATTCTCCACCTTGGTTGTTTTTGATTCACAGTATTGCAGTTAAAGCACAAATGGACATCAATAATGCCTCAAGTGTTTTGTGGGGTTTTTTAAATTATTAAATGCTAAGGTAAAGATGTTTATCAGGAAAAAACTCTGATGCATCAGAAAAAAATAAAGATGGGGCCTGTATGTAGTGTGTCAAATGTTTCACCCTTGTGAGAAAACAAGTTTGAAGCACCATCCTGCTGCTTGTTTAAGGGCAGCCTGTCTCTTCAGTCACACAAATGCTGAACTCCAGCCCACAGTGTTCTATATCTGTACTGCAAATACCAGCAGAGTATCTCTATGTCCTTTACATCTTCTAAATAGGTAGTAAACAGGCCTCTTCCGTAAGGACTTTTTGGGACCTGTTAACCTCAGTGTATTCAATTTTAACCAGAAAAATTCTCTCAACTATAAGATGATTACTCAGAAATGTGGCATTAAAGCTCACGTAGAACTACCTTCTATATCATATCTGAAGCTGACATTGTCGTTTTTGCAGGGGTGCCTATGTAATGTCTTGTCTTGAGAAAATGTGTGTTTCTGGAGAGCCAACAAAAAATCCATACTTAAAAATAAGTAATTTTCTTCTACCCTGCTGGTATTTATACATTAAGAATTTTAAGAATCTGAATTTGAGTTTTAAATGTTACCAATTTCTATATTCTAAAAGAGATATGATCTAGCTAGAAAAGGACACACACACACACAGATTACAGAAATTAAAAGTTTTAATATAAAAAGATAAGTGTTATAAGATAAAATTATTTCAGTTTAATTTCTCTTTTTATTAGCTCAAAATAGTATGTCTTAAACTGCTTCTGTTCCTGGTCTGGATGTTATCTTCATCTTCACATCACCATAAAATGGCTGAGGCAGGAAGGAACATCTGAATATTGCCTAGTCTAACCCCCTTGTTCACTGTAAGGTCACCTAGAGAAGGTTGCTTAGGATATTTTTCAACTGGGTTCTGAAAACCTCTGAAGGCTGAGATCCACCTTCTTCCTGAAGTGACACTCTATGCACAATTTCTGCAAGATTTCCATTTAATATTTCTGTTTTCACTTGCATGATCACAACTCTCCTGGAGAGGTAAAAAAAAAAACAAACCCAAAAAAACCTGAAACAAACAAAAAGAGCCCACTTCCCCTCAAAATAAGCCAGTGAACCCCCACAAATCTAAAGTAACCCCCCTCTATTTCACTGTCAGAATGGCACTGTCTCGGTTTTGTTAAAGGGAGCACTGCCCTTGACAAGGGCTGTGAGCCAGAACTCAGCAGTCATAATGTACCAGGTTGAACCATAAGAAAGGAAAAAACCCTAGCCTTAGAAACCTTAAAGTCTTCTGGCATCACCTGTTGTGTTTTTTCTTGTTGTCTTAGCTAAAGCTGCTCAAACGATTGTTTGGTACCATTTCTCTGCAATGCCACCTTACGTGTATACTGTAATGTCATCAGCAGGTACAAAAACAATACCAATGTTTCTCCCCTTTTGTTGAAATTTACTGCCTGTCCGCTACCCTTTCTGCTTTCAAAACAGCACTGCTGGTCTTTCTCATCTGATAGGCAGTTATGCCCATTTACTTGTTTTAAAGCTGTGGAAAAGCCAAGAAAATGAAACTGTAGCGGAATGCATTTCTGCTCTAATTATCAGCATTCATGAAATGCTGGATGTTTCTAATGGATCTTCACAGACATTTCTATCTATACGTTTTTATCTTCTTGATCATGCACAGGTTGAAGGAGCTTTTATGGAAAGGGAGATTAAGGAAAACAGCAGCAGTAAAACAATAGCTTTCTTAAAAGTCTATTTAAAGTTGTCCCGTCTGCAAGCTATGTGCTACAGAGAGAACCAGCAAGGTGCACTTGAACCACAGCTGTATCTGCCCTGACTGGAAAGGGATGTGGTTATTTGTGGATTGAATATTGATATGCTTTATTGGTAGGGTGTTGTCTTGAAAGCTGAGAGCCCGGACCAGAGCGTAATTCTGCCACTGCCCTATTTGTGGCCCTCATACGTTGCTTTCCTTCTCCACATCTATATTCTCCAGCTCCTGCCACTCCAAATTTGATAGCTTTGTCCCGTCAGTGTGGGGACAACGTTTGCAACGCGTTTTGATGACACCTTTTGGAAAAGCTTCAGTTTTTGTCAGCTGCTGTGTTGCTGCAATGCAGGCAACATAAATACATATCTGGTTTTTGGGGTAGCCCCGTGGTGTTGTGGGTTTTATTCAGGTAAGAACTCATAAATAATTAAAAATACTTGTAGGCTTGTATCTTTTGTGCTAATTGGTTTTCCCCTGGGAGTCTGTTGATGACTAATAGCTCCATGAAATTACACTGGACAGTATATTTAAAACTCATAACAAAACGGGGAAACTGCCTGGGGAGGTTCCTTAATAGAAACAAGGTTTGGGAAAGAGTAGAAAGTCAAAGACAAAGCAACAATCTACTTGCTCTGCAGGACTGGAGCAGCTGCTGTGTCACATGAGCCAGCAGCCGCCAAGGCCTTCGACTTGGAGGAATCCTGCCGTAATTACCCTGACTCATTACAAACTTCACCTGGCTTTGATTCAGTAAAGTAACTTACTGGATATTTTTCCATTAACATGACTTGTCACTGTAGGCACAGCAGGGATTCATTTGGGGACATCTGACTTTAACTTTTTCTCCTTTTCTCCACTTCTGCCCCTCTTATTACGCTGGAGGGCAATAGAGTTCCTCCTGCACATGTGAGCGTAACCATCACATGAATACCAAAAGAATGCAGCATGGTGTTTTAAAAACAAATGCCGAGTAAAGCAATAATGATTTGCTGCTTATTGTGAAGCTTTGCCAGTTTAATTATTTGTTCTGCTCTGAAGATTCTTATGAGATCCTCACCGAGACTTTAGGAAGACTAGCAGCAGTGTAGCACGTTTGTCCTTTCCTCTCTCTGATCCCTGACTGCTGTGCGTGGTTTCCACGTGCAGTTGTCTAAAGCACGCTATTTCTGAGGATTTCAGCAGGTCCTGACACAACTGTAACTGCTCTCTAATGTCATTTTTGGAACGTATTATCAAACTTTGAGATGTTTTATCTTGCAATGTCACTCTTACTAAGTTTAAGTAAGATGCTAACCAGCTCTTAGTCAAACATGACTACTGTTGCTCTTTTACGTCGCTGCTGCCAGCTTATTTTGATTGCAGACCTGTATTTTGAGGATGTAAAAAGGGTTTTCCTTGCAGTATATCTGAACACAAAGTGGTTTATTTATTTAAGAGTCCCAATGTAAACAAAACTGGAGTTTGAGTTGACTTCTTAGATTTAAACTCTGCTGTAAAGGATTTGGGATATAGGTATTTGACATGAAAATTTATGGGGGAGAGATTTTAAAGGAAGTGTCACTTATATTAATGGATGTTGTTGTTTCAAGAGGTCTGAGGGGTTTTAGCTGTTGAATTTAGGCTTTTTTGGTGTGGGTTGATTTTTGTTTGGTTGTGGTTTGGTCTTTTTAAATCCAGCTGAGGATAAGTCTGTATGGGTGCCTAAGGAAACAAGTAATAACAACATAAAAATGTATTATTTACAATTGACAGCTAAGTTGGAACATGTTGTACCTCTCAAGTTAGAAATATCTGCACTGATCCTTCCAGCTAACAATAGCACCCAATGGTAGTTCACAAAGTGGTAGTGCAGATATAGTAACTGTCTTTATATTTGCACCTCTGTTATTAATGTTTTTAACTCTTCATGGCATGTATCAGAGCAATTCACATTCTATTTTATTACTGATTATTTTAAAAAGCTTTTGGAGTGTTTGGTCTATTTCTTTCATGCATTTATGAACCTGATTTAAAGTCTACTTTCCAAGTAATTGGAAAGACTTAACAACTCACTTTACTTCATTGTTTTGTGGTTTGTTGTTCCCCCCACCTGTTACACACAAACACACACACGCCCCCACTCTGACTGGATTATGAAGGCAACAAGACTTTGGTAACAAGTAATGGGACAATTCATGTCAAATTAAAATCAAAAGAAATAAAGGGACGGGGGCAGGGGGGAGGGCTGGTCCTTTCACTTTTGTATCTGAAATTTGAGGCTTTAAAAGCACTCTATAACTGAGCCATAAGCAGAAATGTGCCAGCAAAGTCTGATGACAAGTTGCAGAAGGGGTCCATGGGCTGTACAGGAGCTGCAAGTACTTATCACCTCTCCAGAAAGGGCCCAGAGACAGGCGTTCTTGTACTGGCATGAGAACACTTGACTGCTTAAGAAGGATTTATTAATTCTCCAAGTATAAATCCCAAAGCAGCCAAATGAGAGAATACCAGAGGTGATCAGCTGGCCAAATGGTGTTGATTTAAAATATCTCCAGAAGGGTGTGGACTTTGTGGGTAGGTTTTTACAGCCGAACGATCCGAACCAGGTCTGTTTCTTTCTCTCCCTCTCTGCTCCCCTTGTTTTCTGCTTTGTGGTTGCCAGTAAAATCTTTCCTGTGGCTGTAGACTTTGCACTAATTCGCTGTGACATTAAAGCTGGACAATACTGCAGTACTACCAACCAGGCCAAAGGAAGAATGGTGGAGATTTTTATAGTTACTATTGCAGGTGACTGCTGCAGATAGAAGCAGTCATCTTTCAGTTGCGATGAAATGTTAGGCATGACCTCTTTCTACTCCTCCTAATATGAAAATTACCATTTTCATATTCAAACTCAGCATGCAGGAGTTTGATTTAAATGCATTTTTATTTAATTTATAAATTTAATTTATTTTTAAATGTATTTTTATTTATCAGATAATATAGTATGTACAAAATGTTCACAATTGTTTCAAATTATCCTGTCATAGAAATCTGGAGTTACCCAAAACAGCTATGAACTCTCTATTTTGCCTGCTTTTCTTGAAATATTTTGGATAGTAATCTGCCAAGGGGGATGACAGACTGAAGATATCTAGGAAAATACAAAAACACATTAGCACTGCTTTTGTCTCAATCTCTATTTTCAAAACCAGATTATAGTTTGTAGTGACTATTCTGGTGTCATGTCAGGAGGGTAGCTATGGGGCAAAATGGATTTGAATGCAGGTTAATGCTCGTACTGAAAGAAATTTTGAAAGCTATGTCAGTCTTGATATCTTATTCCAGAAATGTGCTAGATGCTAACAGGGTTCTGGGGTAGTATCTATCACTGTTATTTAAAAAAAAAAGTAATTTTAAAAAATCAAGTTTTCCTTGTTTGAGTGAGTAATTTTATTTGTGAAAATAAATAGTTCTTTATGTATCATGGTGTAGCACAAGTTCATCAGAGGAGATGCTCTGTTGGTTTCTACTAAGAACAGGTAAAAGCAAATGCTGCTCTTTATCCCCAAATTTAACAGACCTCTGGCTGGTTCTTTCTGCTCTGTGGGACAGAGACACCTTGGAAAGATTTAAGAGGCATCATGGAGGTCAATATGGTCATCGAATAAATATTGCCTGGTTTCTCTTCATTCAGGGATGTTTCAGAGAAGCAAGAGTGTGAAAGACAGTTTGGGGATGTTTGCATGCGACACTGATAATCAGGTAGGGACTGACACTACAGAAAAAGTAGAAGAGGTGGGGAGAGAGCCATGTGATAAGTCAACCTGTAAAGGTAAGCACATGGCTTGAATATGTTTCATTCCATGTCCTAGTTAGTTCTGGGTTGCCTCAGAAACACATCAGGACACACAGAGATATGTCAGCAAGTGAGACAAGTTAAAATTTACTTTGAGTGCCATCAGCAAGAATGAATAAATAAAAAATATTAAAATAATTTTAAAAGAGCAAGCTCAGCTTTTTTTAGGCATTTAGTTTGTTTTTCTCGGGGAAAGACGACAACTGGGAACTAAGACACTGCAGGCTAGTGGCATAAACTCATTTTGTTCAAGTGCACAACCATTAAAGTGACAATTGGGAAAGTCATTTGCTGAGGGAGGGAAACTGAAACTGCTCAGAAAATACATCCGTAGCTGGTAGAAACTATGCTTGTGATGCCCCATCTGTCAGTTAGATCTAGCTGAAGAAATAAAAATACATTTGATGGATTAATTCAACAATTTAGTAAACAGCTCTGGTGTTCTCTTATTTAATCTTATGTGCACCAGCTCAATCCAGTTCACAAATAGTCCTCAATGAGTACAAACGATCATCCTAATTCCTTTCTGACACTAGTGGATTTCAGGAGACTTAAACAAGCAGAGGATGACACGTACCCTGGGGTCTGTCAAGACTCTCTGAAAGTATGCTTGTGCTTATTCCTGCATGTAATGGTATATGCCCTCAGACCTTTCTTTTCTTCTCCTTTAATCAATGCTTCTTTCAGCATACTATTTGATTAAGGATAGGAGGAATGACTTTTTTCTTTTGTTTCTAGGGTTTTTTCTTCTACGCTTCCTCATGGGTAATTTCTTGCTTCCTTTGTTACTTGCGTAATTAGCAAGCAGACCAAAATGCCTATGTTAGTCTTTTAACGTTGAGAACTGAGAGACACACTATCGGTTTATATATTTTCTGCTTATTTTGTTGAGTATTTGTTTTATTTCTGAGTTGCCTTTAAGTTTTTAGGATAATAACACGGACAAATGCTTGCAATTATGGAGGAAGATCCCAAAGTTTTTCCGTAATGATTTTTTTCCTGTCCGAGTACATACTTTCCCCAAAGTTAATGGAAGTTACATGCATGTGTAGAAGGCAAAGTATATATCCCCAAAGGTTTTACTGGAAAATCTGACAATGCTAAAATAAACAGAGGGTTGTGGCAACATGCTTCAGTGAAAATAGATGCTCACTCTGTTAGCTCAGCTGCTCTGGTGCCGGAAAGCGGTTCTCTTCCAGAGGCTCTTTTGTCAGATGCCCATAGGACTTTGGCTCATTCACCATTTAACATTTCCACTGTGCTTGGCAGAAAATCTGCAAAACCACCGAAACATGATCAGATATTGAGGAAGTATGTGTCCCCTCCAGTGTCTTACTTCTGCTTGAGGAGTCTGAATCAGGGCAACCTCTATGCAGATTAAAGGCACTAGTAGAGAACAGAAATTTGAATAGGGTCTGTAATTATGTACAGAACACACATTTATCCTTTTTTAAAATATTATTATTTTAATTATTTAAAGTTACTTTCCTTTCCTTTGGAGACCAACAATTGTACAGCAGTATATAAGATCTTGAGGAGGAGCAGAGACTGTACCTTCCCTGTTTTCATTCAGGTGCGTTTTGCTTGCTCAGTGTCCCTGAGAACTTGCTGAACAATGTCGTGGAACTGGGCATTTGCTCTGAGCATGTCATGACTTTCTGTGAGGATGGCATGCATGAGCTTTTTCACAAAGATTATGCCTTTTCCTTAATCTAGTCATTTCAGATTGAAAGTCTGTGATTGTGGAGGGATTTTTTT
This sequence comes from Gallinula chloropus, assembly GCF_964237585.1. Taxonomy (NCBI): domain Eukaryota; kingdom Metazoa; phylum Chordata; class Aves; order Gruiformes; family Rallidae; genus Gallinula; species Gallinula chloropus. The sequence continues at coordinate 107,769,348 of NC_140085.1, forward strand.
TTCATTTTCACAGCATTAAAAAGTTAGGGTTTTGGGTGTGAAACATTGAAAAACGAAGGAAAGGAATAAAGAAAAATAGTGTTTTGTCATTTCCAAAGAGGTTATTTCCCTTTCTTTATTTCCCCTGCTTACAACGTGGTGTATAATGTGTACAAGTGGTGTATAATGAATACAATATTGAGGTGAAACAGACTTTCTGTACCTTACCTCAAGTATACTGAGTATGTCAGAGTAGGATTTTTATTTTTATTTTTAATTTGAGATACACAACAATCCTGTCCTGAAATTGTGTTGGCAGATTTTCAACATTTACAGGAAAATTGGATCCTTTTCCATTTCAGCAGACTTTGCTATGGAGCTGCTGCCACAGTACTGTATGCTAATATCCAGCCCACTAGATATTAGGAGAAAAGCCAGTGTGTTCATGGAAACAGTACTTCCTCAGTCAAGTAATAATCAGCCTAATGTCGGTGTCGTGCTGCAATCAGACTCTGACAAGGTTTGCAAATATCTTGAAAGGAACTGCTCATCTTTGAATGCTGTAGATCAAAGCCCAACTGGAACAAAAAACAAGTATGCTGCATGTCAGCTGCAGAATTCTGTTGATGAGCACAGCATGTATGAGCAGAGGCCACTGCTATCATCACCGGCAGGAACAGCCAGATGGACTGGGCTGGTCGACTACTTAAAATCTCGCTGCATAACCACAAAAACTAAAAATGAAGCCTAAAAAGCCATTATGCATCTCCAGAGCCCCAGACTGTCTTTTTAAAGCTTCAAGACCATTTTTAACCAGCGACAAAGACTTTTTTAGGCATGTCTGTTCTCAGGAACTTCTGTCTGTTTTTTGCTGTTCATGAACAGAATTAGACCTGGGGAGGGATAGGATGTAAGATGGTGGCTCAAGCAGAGGGATAGTCTGTGAACCCTCCCAGCTGTGCCACAGATATGCACGCTCTACAACTGGGAAAGTCATTTGGTCTCTGAATGCACTTGCTTTTCCAACTGTGAAATGGGGGCAATATCTCATCTATAATGGTAACACAAGGCCTGAACCATTAACATATTTCCAGTACATTTTAGCCTCTATGGGATGACTATCTAGCACCCTGCAGGAGAAAACAGACAGACAACAGGATAAAATGTAGAATCATAGATGTAGTTTGTGTTACACCAGGTTAACCCTCTGTGTGCTGCGCTTTTGAGGCAAAATCATGTGCTTTTTGCCTGCTATAGTGTCTCTATTATCTTTGAGGATTAAGAGGTTGTGGAAAGCTAAAGCAGGCTTCTCCATGTGCTGGCACCTCTGCCACCATTGTGGCATGATGAAACCAGCCTACGCTAGAAGGGGCATCTCATGAGAGTTACATTTGCTTGCGCTGTGGGTGTAAACTGGCCTTTGGGATGGCTACACAGCAATTAAAAGGTAGTACAGCCAGAAGAGACCTCAACTGGTGTTGCCTGCACCTGACGCTTGACAATCTCTCTCAGTGACATTGTGCCGAGCGCCAAAGGCTGTGTTAGACATGCTTGCTTCCTTGATGTGGAGGGAAGCAGTGGCACCCTTGCTGGCATGTAAGGCAGGAAAGCTTGTGTCTCAATCTATGTAATTCAGTCCATATTAAAGTATGAGGTGACAGACCATAATACTCTCATCTGACAATTTTAGGCAATTGGTTTATTCAGAGTGAAATTAAAAGACAAAGAAAAAACCCAACAACTGTAACTTTACACAAGGTTTGGTGTTTTGTTTGCTTGGGGACTTTTTAGAGAGAGTTTTACCTTTGCCCTAGAATTCCCTTGCAATATTTAAATATGGAAATTACACGGTAAGAATTTTTTTCCTCAAAAAAGCATAAATCACCTAAGAGTCACATAAAGAGGAACCTCTAAACATTTATTTATTTATTTATTTACTCTTTGTAAGCTAATTCTCACCTCTTTATCTTATAATGAGCCCAGTGGGGCTTCAGCTGAGGGGTATTTTCATTTGGCCATGTTCACAGGTGGAAGATCTTCCTGGAGCTTACCAGGTTCCCAACTGAATCCCCTGAAGCATTTGTCACGTAGTGTGATGTGATGAGACAGTGAGTGCATTTATTATGACCTGGATTATAGCTGTGCTTTCACACCCCATCAGTGCTTAGTGCCTAAAAGAAGCAAGAATCCCACAAAGGCCTCCAAGCCATATTGACAAGGAAGAGCACTCAAAGATATGATGTGGATGCCCAAAGTCACGCACTCACTTACAGACACTCTGACAGGCACAGAATCCATCTTCCTGTTATGGTTTGCAAGTCAAAAAACTGCATTTAAATTTTTGCCTGGTACTTTCTATCAGATAGAGATCCAATAGCATTTAATTTCAGGAGGTCTTGGAAAGAGGTTAGCACACCATATCTTAGGATCCCTAGATCCTGGGAAGTCTGAATTTGTATCCCCTTGCAGATACTAATTTTTAGTAATCTTGAGAATAAAATAAAAAAAACCCAACAAATCTTAGTATAATTGTATGACATAATATTCCACTTCATCTCACCTCATGCATGTCTTTTACCCTTGTAAAAACGAGCAGACATTGTGGAGCAGACTCTCACTGATTATGCTGATGTAGATCAAGAGACACCTTTGAATTCATTCTGTGTATCTGTGGTGGTCTTGTTTTTCATGCAGTGTTTTGGAAAAAATATTTATCAACTCTGAGAGCTGAAAGTAGTTTATGGGAAGTTTAAGGGAGAGAAATACTAGATAATCATATAACCACAGTTAGTTTTTGTTTACATTCATAAACTAGGGTAAGACTTCAGCTCCATTGCTTTATGGCGAAACAGTTTATTTCTTTCTAAAATAAGAGACAATATAAAGATCTGGAATAAAATTCATAAAAAGGAAAGAAGAGGCATCCAAGCAGAATTAAAGGGCATAGTGAAGATGGAACAAATTTGGATAAGCTTTTTATTTGTTATTCTGTGATTTCCGCAAATTTGGGGGTTCTATATAATTATGCTAAAACTACAGTGCTTCTGATATGGCATTGAATATTGTCCATGACTAGTTTAAGCTTTTTTCTCTAATTTTTCCCTGCTAGGACAGTACCAAGAGGAAAGTTAAAGCTCTTGTGTGTGCTGTGCATCTTGTCTGGCTTAGGAGAGCAGCTTAAACGTCTTTGTTTTACCCACACTATCTTCCAGAAGGACTATTTAGTTATAACTATGCCAGGAAAATGTGTTCCAGTACATGTATAACTTCTCTGTATTATATCTGCAATAGAAAATGACTGCAAACTGACATACACTGACCTCCAGTAGATAATTATCTGATAAAATTGATACTTCACTTCAAAATGCCTAAAAAATTATAATGTCAGATTGATGTTTATTCCTAAAAGCATTCTAGAGAACATCCCCTTGATCTTAGATCAGTCCACTGTCAAATTCCTTAAAGGCCACATCATTTATAAATGATATGAACTGCAGATGTATAATTCATGTGGAGCATAAAATAAATTTTAAAAAATTTGTATTAAAAAGGTAAGGTGATCCTATATTAAATCATATTTATGGCCTAATTTTAAAGTATGGAATCCTTCTGACTGAAGTTTAGCACTTCTTACTTTTTCTTTTTTATAATCTATTAAAAAAGAAAAGTAACTGTGATGATGTTGGCAGACAAATGGGCTCTTCTTTAAAAAAATCCTTGTGTTGATCTGTCATATTATTTTCCATTAGTTACCCCTACACTTTCTGCAGATTACTTTCAGCCATATTTTTACTAAATGTTTTTGGAAGTGCAAAGAGCAATGTAAACTGCAGATTTCACCATTACTATTTTGACATTGCAAGCTCAAGGTTAATGGAATTTCTTTGTGGATAAAGAAGAAAAATAACCACGTTTTAAGTTAAATCACCTTGTGGGTATAGGCAGATTGCAGGAAGCCTGGAAACCAATGCCTTCATACAAGTTTTTTTTAAAAAGAAACCTCTAATAAAAAACCTGAAGATTAAAAATTCTGTATTTTGCTTGCTTTCTTTCTCCCTTCTTATTAAGGTCTAAAGACTCCTTCTAAAAGTTTGCGTTTCTTGTCCTACTGTGTAAAACCATCTTTGCTGTTATCATCTCTTCTCAAGCATTTTTTAATATATTTTGAGAAGTGTAACAGTGCTGTTTGATATGAATATCGTTTTCTTATTGTTAAAGCCCTACCATTGATCTCATTATGAAACTTCTACCAACAGAAATAGAAAGTAAAAAATTGATGTATACTGTCTAGTTAGCATAATTATATAGAACCCCCTAAATATGCTCCTGGAGGCAAGTCTCTAGCAAAATGTAAAGGTTGACCAAACTCTAAGTTCATAAATGGCCTTAACCATTTAAAAGCCATGGCTTCAATTACACCTTTGAAGATCTAACAAACACTTAGTAATATGACATTGAACGGTGTTTTGGCAGTATTCTCCCTGACTTTTTTTTCTTTGAAGTGTTAGAGTTCTGCTGGCTTTCCTGTAGCAGCAAAGAAAAATTGCAACAATAATTATTTCCACATAATACAAGACATGCTTTTCCTTCCACTTTGTCTAAGTGTTATGAATTGTCCTTAAGTTCACTTTTATAGTTCATGGGCCCTAGAAGTTAATAGTCATGAGTGAAAACAGGGAAGCTTTCAGAAAGATTGGTTACTTCAATAACATGTCTTGCCTGATAGGCCTCGTATGCAATTCTTTTGTCCCTCTCTAGGTATGCACTGGCTCACGCTGCACAGAAGTGGGCACACAATGCCACAGCATCACTGGCACGCAGCTTTCAAAGCAAGGGAAGAGCAACGCTGATATTGCAACTCTGAAACTGGCAACACAACTCCTTTCGTGCAGGAAGAATTGTGCCCTTTCACTTCTAGTGAAAAACTGGGATGCCCTTTCCTTTCTGCTGTGCCTGTAGTTCAGCACTGGTACATTAGCCCGTTTTCAGCACAACAGAAGTCTGTCCTTTGTGCCACCTACACTCAAGAACTCTGCAGAAGTTAACTTTTATGTTCACCTCTGTTCAAAAACGGTCACCTCCTTGGTTTCCATTTAATCCACCTGCTGCCTTTCCTCACACATAAGTAGTAATTATAGAACACACTTTTGTTGTTATGATGCTTTGCAGCAGTGCTTCCCAGGTGATAAGACAATATCAATAATAATAATAATAGTTTTAAGGCTGAGCATTTTGTGTTTTCAGCATTTAGGCTTCTCTGCTTAAATGGCACTACTGCATTCGTAATTTGATTATGATACCCAGTAATAATAATTGGGTTAGAAAAATATGCAATATGATGAACAAACCATCTATTTTTTACAGGGTTCTTTCACCATACCTCTTCAAGAAAGTCTGTATTGCCAAAAGAATTGAAGCTACTTTTTTCAGGCTCAACCATCAAATTTTTAATCTCAGTAATTTTTATCAATATAATGAGGTTTTGTTGAAACAATAACTGAAATATGGCAGCAAATACAAAAATTGAGATATATTACTGCACATGTTTATTAACACGAAACCACACTAGATAACCTGGTATTTTCATTAAATGAAGATTTTAAGTAGCTGATTTTGTAGGCAAGGAAAATATTAGATTTTAGTCTGTGTGGACTTCCGTAATGAAGTTGAAATAGCACCACACAGAAAATTAGCCATATGGAAGCCGATGGGGATAAGCAACAGAAATACAAGATCAGTAACAAATTGGCAAAAGTTTTGGTCTCAGGGCAAAGAAGGTTACAGATGAAGTTTCCTTAGGATCATTCCTGAGGTTTTTCTTCCTTAACATTTCATTAACACTTTTCACCTAGGGAGTATGCTAGTGAGGAATGCTGTTAAGTCGTGCTAGCAGTATGAAGAAGAGCAAAGATTTTGGACTGGAAGAAGTGGTTAATCCTGAGGAATGGAGGAGCAGAGGAGGAGTGGACTTTACTACAGCAACATGAAGGTTATGGATTTGGGGGCCAATATAGAAAGAATTCCTCTTGTCAGGTAGGAGTTCACCATTTGGAGGTAATGAAAGTTGTGTGCATTAATCTTGGAGGCTGTTGCTCTTGCAGTGCAACTACAAAAAAGGGAAATAGGCTTATAAAGTGAAGTGCTTGCTGTTGTGTCTGGGAAAATTTAATATCATTGTTCAAAGACCTGTGAGATTTCATTTGATATAGCACTGAATGAATCTAAGATAGAATTTTATCTCTGTAACTGAGAGGTCACAAGTACAGGTACTCTCTTGTTTTGGTGAACATTACAAAAAAATAGCGAATGTAATTTACTGGTGGTTTTATCTAATGCTTCTGAAACGCATCAGATCAGCTGAGCAGGTTGGCACCAAGTCACTCTGTCATGACAGACAGTGAAGCAGTACACATGGTCGTGGTATTGCTGACCACAGAGACTTCATTCACCCCCATGGTGCTCTGTTACCATACCCCAGCCAAGAATACATCCCTCCTCTCGAACAAGAACACCCTGCTTTGGTCTGACGAGTCCTGGTGTGGCCACAGGACTTTATGAAATGTTTTTTAAACCCTTACCTCATGCTTACAGAATTGGACTATCTTTTAACAAAGGGTTTAATTATCACAGAGATGTGGTGATTCTATTTAAAATAAGTAAATACAGACCTTTTTTTCCAGTGCTCCTACAAAGGTTCTCCCTGTTTCTGGCTTTATACAGGTGACTACATAGACTGTAAGAATGTGAAAATAATTTCATTTCCAATGACATTCTCCTTTTCTTCTCATGTCTTCTGCAAGGATTGTGATCAGTGCTGCTTTCATAGTAGGTTTCTACTGGGGCAAACAAACATGTGACCTAGGAGACAATTTTATATTAGACCCTGATTCAACACTGCAGATTAATTTCTCCTAGGCTTCCAGTCATTACTGCTATAATTTACTATGCTCCTACAACTCTTATGTGGTTTGAACAAAACTATTGTTCTCCATAATCACTGTTTACCAAGGATCTGTTCAAAGCTCTCACACCCACCTCCATGCCATCTAATGAATTTTAACCAAAAAAAAAAAGGTGGATCAAAAGAAAATAAATGCAGTTGTTTTCCGAATTGAAATTAGTTACATTATGTACTTAAACCAATTGTAGATACTACTTCCTTAAAGTATAATTTTATACTGTGGAAGTTGTTACATCATGAGTAGCCTTAGCTGTTTTATCCCCCATTGGTAAAACTAAGGTGTCAGCAACATGCAAACCGTGAAGGGATGGCAGCAGCTGATGCTTGAGCACCTCTTGCTGGCATTTCTGTGAAACAATTTCTGTGTCACTGGCTGTTCTGCTCTTGATCCTTCAAGGGTGAAGTAATCGTGAAACATGAAAATCTGAAGAAAAAATCCTGTATTTCCCCCTAACCCCCCTCCCCTTCAAATGGTAAGTCAGTGTGTTGTAGTTTTGCATGGCAGGGTTCTGGTGGAGAAGGGAGGACTGTAGGGGTGGCTTCTGCAAGCAGCAGCCAGACGCTCTCTGCAGGCCCCACAGAGCAAACACCAGCCAGCTCAAGGCTGGACCCTCCGCTGACCAAGGCCGAGCCCATCAGTGATGGTCACAGCGCCTCTGGGAATCACATTTAGGAGAAAAAAAACACAAGCAGCTGATTTTTGCCACCAGAGAAGGGAGTAAGAAGGCATAAGGAACTGTGCAGGCACCAAGGCCAGGGAAGTGGGGGGAGGAGGCACCCCAGGTGCCGGAGAGAGAGATGCCCTTGCAGCCCATGGAGAAACCCATGGTGGAGCGGGTGTCCCCCCACAGCCCATGGAAAAGGCCGAGACCCCACCTGCATCCCACAGAGAGGCCCCACACTGGAGCATGTGGAGACATACAGAAGACGCTGTGACCCGCGTTGGAGCAAGCCCCTGCCAGCACTTGCAGCCCATGGAGAGAGACAGAGACACAGAGATGAGAGAGAGATCCACACCAGAGCAGCTTTGCTGGGGGGGTGGGGCTTGTGACTCCGTGGGGAACCAGGCTGGAGCAGTCTGGCTTTGAGAGTCTGAGACATTCTATGATTTATGACTGCACCCCATAGAAGTGACTCATGCTGGGGCAGCTGGTGAAGAGCTGAAGCCCGATGGGAAAGGACTCATGTTGGAGAGGTTTTTGTAGGATTGTCTCCTATGGGTGGGACCCCACACTGGATCAGGGGAAGGGAATTTCCCCCCTGGCTAAGAAGGAAAACAACTGGTGAGGAAGTGACCAAAACCCCCATTCCCCCATTCCCTGCCCCTCCCTGTGCCACATTATGAGGGGGAAGAGTGTGGGGGAGGTGTTGTACGATCTGGTCCCACTTCTCATTACCCGACTCTGGTTTCACTGGGGGTGCAGTGCAGTGTAATAAATTAGAGAGTTTTCTTTCCTTTCTTCTGTTTTGTGTTCAGCCTGTTTTGCCCGTCTGTTTTGCGGAATGATCTCTCCCTGTCCTCATCTCGACTCCTAAGCCTCTCAATATATATTTTCTTCCTTGTCCAGCTGGAAAGGGGAGTGATAGAGAAAGTTTGGAGGGCATCTGGCCTCCAGCCAGGGTCAAACCACCACACAGGGATTGTCATGTTCTCTGGGACCAGCCTTATTTCAACTTGGAATTTGACAGAAGGTTTGGCTGTTTACCCTGGAGCAGGCAGGGAGGCCTTAGCATAGCTGCCAAGAATAAATCATAGATAGCAGTAATAATATTAATAATATATTGCCTTAATAAAGACTGCATTCTAGAGAACCACAAAGGTTGGTGTTGTGTCACCACCAAGAGACAACACGTTAAGCTAGTTTTTATGGTACATGCCTCTCAAACTCTGTCCACAGGAAACTATATAAGGAAACACTCCAGAGGCATGAGAAAGACCTCACTGGATGAAGCCGACTAAATAACACTATCTTGCTTAAGTATTCATGACTTGAATAAGCATGTGTTTGGACAAGACAAACCAGCAGAAGATGGGCAAAGTAGCAATTATTTTCGATGCAGGTTAGAATCTGCTTATGGCTTACGCTTCTTGGAGTAGTTTTAAATGATCAAAGACTGTATCTTTATCTTCCTTATTATTTTCCTTTGTCATCAGTCTCTACATCCTCTTCTGTATTTAACAAGCCCTGAGTGTAGTTTAAGAGGAGAATGGACCTTTTCTCTATCTTTTTATACAGAGGAAAGTTTTCTGCCAAATTCTTTTAAGAGTAAATTAAAGGAAAGGAATTCTGAGGGAGAGGGGATGAGTAAGGACATTAATATAAAGATTACCTACTTTACAGCAACCCTTATAGTAGTGAAGGAAGAAAATGTACAGATAACATGATAGCACAGACTCTGGGCTAAAACCAAACAAACATCATCAACAAGAAGAGTTCATTCAGCTGCCGCTGTACAGTACAAGAAAAGAAGGTTTGCAATGATAAACATACACTATCTTTTCAAATTGGTTAAATACCTTTGTGTTTCTTATCTTTTGTTCTCTCCTCTTTCTATTCTTACACCTTTCCTCTGTATGTGTTAGCAAAGGCCTGTGTTTTTTGTTTGGTTGGGGTTTTTTTAATAAGTTTTGATTTCAGTGGAAAAGCTATTCTCTGGATAGATTCAGTATTCATAGATTAATATTCCCATAATTGTTAACAGATTGATTGGACCTGAAGTGCTTCCTTCCCCATTGTCCCAAACACACATGTAGCAGAACATATTTTTCATTATTTTAAATATTGATTTCATAATGTAAGATCTAGATTATTCAGAATTTATCTGTGAATCTCCTGCCCCTCTGGGTAGAACAGCAACACTGCTGTACTTGTCCTGCTCCTGTGCTTTCTTCTCCTCCGTACTCTGCAGTCTGGATGCACAGGAGGAAGGGGAAGAGTGAGAGAAAAAAGGCTTTGAGAAAAAGGTGTCTTTTATTGGGATGCTAGGACTGTTCCTCAACTGATTAAATCAGAGCTGAATTCATTAGGAAATAGAGCCTTTAGCATATGCAGAGTAACAGTCTATTTCCCCCGTTCTTTGCATATCTGAGCTTTTAAAATTATATTCTTCTACTTCATGTATGCACACAGCATGTACTGTTATGAGACAAGACCATTTTATTTTTATTCTCTACCCTATTAGGTTGGTTTTATATTTTTACTCCTCAGACGTTCTTTTGAAGCTTCTGCAATCAATATGAAATTGCTTTCTATTAACTGAAACAATATATATCTATGAAGTGGGTATACTCTGAGCACAATACATTGTTCCAGGCAGCAGCAACAAAAAAGTGAAGTATTGTTTACTGCAGCACAATAGAAGTGGCTAGTGCCTGTGGTATTCATTCAGTTTGTATTTACTCAAATAACATTGAGAACACTTTAGCCGAAAGCAAATTTGAAAGGCAGAAGAGGAGAGTAAGAGTGAATAAAAGACTTGGGAGAGGGTGGGAAGAGAAAAGGCTGAGAAAAACCAGGGAAGAGAAACAGGAGGTGAAGATATCTGATAAGGGAAGAAAGGCAGAAGAAGATGGCTGACAGGGAAAGGGGGGTAAAGGGGGAAGAGGGAAGATAATTGTTATATTTATGTTTTTAATGCTTTTTGGCATGTCATGATTAATTCTGATGGCAGTGACTGTATATTACATAGCAGCAGGCCTGCATTATGTAGAATTGAGTACAGTGAAAAATGCCAGTTGTTAGACTATTTTGGTATAAGTTTACAAAATATTACATTCTTACATAAAAAAAATGGGTAGGGCAGAGCCTGTTAAAATTCATTGTAAGGTGTTAATACAGAGTATCTCTTATTTCAAGATGCCAGATCCTTCTCAAAGTGTATGGTCCTCCCCCTAATGCTGCTTCCTCGCTTTGCTCACCGAGCTCTAGGCTTTTGCCACTACTTTGCTGCCTTCTCAAAGGCTGCTATTTCTTCTTAGCTTCCGACAGCTGTTTTCAATGGTGGGTCTCAGGCAATAAACTCAAAAGGCTTATTATCTCATGTTTTGGCCAGTTCCTTGCCAGGACTGAATTTGGAACTGGGGAGCCAGCCGATGGAAATGTGGATCACGGCATGCAATAAGTGAAGCTTTGAATTCTTCAGGAGGCTGTGGCTTCAGGAGGAAAAAATATGTGTAGTCTTGAAGGTGAAGAAAAATGCAGGTGTATTAGAAGGTTTGTTACAAATAGCGGCAGGAAGATGCTGCTGCTGACTGACACTCACAGATATTTTTTTTACCCATGAAGTTCCTTTTGAATATTTTGAACACGGGGAGTCTTGTATCCATGTTCTCTGCTTTCATAGGTATAGAAGAGTGTTCCCGATGTGAACTCTTTGTATGTATTAGTCATTAATTCAACTAATCAGAAAATAAATGTGCATGGGTACTCTTTGCTATTATATTTGGGGAGGGAGTTAATCTGAAATATGTTGGTGCAATTTAATTATATCTTTGAGATTATAGTGAAAATCCTCTCTCCTGCATTATTGGTAATACCAGTTGGCAGTTATTTAAGTAAGTAGCTACTTAAATCGTAGCAGTTAATTAATTCTGTAACTTCCGTAAGTTTTGCCCTAGTTCTGTCCTTTTGTGAGATAGCAAAGAGAGCTTATACAAGTGCATAAGTCCTGAAAATGAATTCTGCACACAATCTCCTATAGAAAACATGCATTCTTTTGCACATCAGGTTTAGAACCCATCAGCATTATTGGAGTTAAATTATTAATAGGTATTCTGCTCAGCACTAAAGCTTTTATTCATTATTATATGAGGCTATGCTACATTGTTAGTACGTATTTACTAGCAAATAGCTATAGCTGTGGTTAAAATATAGGACTTCAAAATTGCATACCTGTTCAGGTGAATTAGGGGCGTTGTACAGAGTTAAATAATAGCGCATGTTGGTGCCTATTTTGTATCCTCATCTCTGTGAGCAATTTGCAACAAGGATTTGACTAGGTATTTTTCTTAGGTGGTGTGTTTTGATATTTGTATTGGGGGTTGTGGGTATTTTTTGTCAGTCCTGAAAAGTGATGATCCTATGATGGTGGGTGAAGGGAATCTTATTTGTGCAGGGCTGGGAGAAACACCTATACAATTCATGAAATAATTATAAAAATACTTGATCAGTTGATACGACACTGACTGTGGGGGGGGGGGAATGTTTTGGTACTACTGGAAAGGTTGAACTTTTAAAATTTTATTTTATTTTATTTCAGCTAGCTTTTGTGTCCATTTAAACAGGTGGAATAGTAAAAGTGGAGAGAGTATCTGTTAACTGAAAGTTAACGGGGGGGTTGAAATAATGTGGGGGTTTTTTAATTGATCCACATTCTGTAAAAGACCAGTTTTATGAAGGGACAATTGTAGATAATTATATCTTTAGGACTCCTCAAAGTTTTTTAGGCTGAGTTTGTGTGTCAGAAATAATTGTTATGAATGGGAATAGGTTAGATTGCTTACCTAAATATTTCCAGGCTCTTACCTGCTTCCAACTGAATAAACTGCTTGAATACCCAGAATACATCAGATTTTAACCGTCATTCTGGGTCTACATTTAGTGCTCAAGAAAAGGAAGGAATTGTTTCCAAAACAGGATTTTTACTTCTTCATAAAGACTGGTATCCAGACTTTTAGGATTTGAGAATTCTTTAGTGGCCAGAGTGAGTCTAAATTAAGCAGTAAATTGAAAGTGTTATGTTATTGGCATTAGGCTTGCAGAATGAGGGGTTTTTCAGAGCAACTTAGGCAACATAGATATACAGTCCCTATAAAATGTAATGGGAACTTCATAGTTGCAACTCCAGCACAGTTTTAAAAGTTTGTTCCGTAATGACATTATGAAAATATTTTGAAGCAGTTTTCTATCTTTTATTTCCCTTTTATGCAGCTGATCAGACTTTTTCTGTGCAAGTTTTGAATGGTTTCAATTTTTCTACAGCTTTTTAATAGTCAGTCAAATTTAAAATGTAAAAATACGTAATTTCTGAAATGCTGTGGCTTTAATAACAGTAAACGATGGGAGATGGGAACAGAAAACAAGGTCATGACCTGGATTAAACATGCTTTTGATAGATTAAGTTTATTTTAGTGATCTGGGCCTCACTGGAATGGAGAATAGAGAAATTCACTGTTTTGCTTGGAATAGGTCATATTTTTTGCAACTTTCATTCTGGTCTGCTTTCTTCCTGTCATCATCTCCTCAGTCTCAAGAAAGACTGCCTGACTTGTTTATGTAAACCTGATGACAGAATTTGGACAAACAGGAAGGTAAGGAAATCACTATGCTCTTAATTCTAGGAGCAAGGCAAATATATTTCATATTTCAAGCAACATTTGGCTTTAATAATTGTTCCACAAAGGGAAGAGGCATGGCCCAGAAAGAAAGCAGCATTCACGGGGAGAGAATCAGAAAAGTGCAGAAGGTATATTCAGTCCTATGAGATTTATTTGTGCAAAAGTTAGCTTAAATGGAAAGCAGAAACTACATATTGCTGTATAATTTTTCAATGGTCATGGCTTAGACAAATCCCTGAGGATAAAATGCTTAAAGAAAATAAGCAACAAAAGAAATAAAAATTAAAACAAAATAGTCTCAAGTGCTCTGTAAAACGGTCTTGAAGACTATCCAGAAAGTACATCTGTTGCTGGATGAAGAAAAAGTACACGATAAACAACCAAATAGCGATGCCACTGGCATGGAAGAATAAATTTTCAGATAATTGAGATAAAGTTGTGAAACGTACTAATTCTTACCTCTTGTGTCTGTAGAACTTACTGCTTTAGAGGATAAAGCAGAGAACAACCAAAATCTCTTTCTAGGTGGAGAAAGCAAATGCACAGGCACGATTTTCTCAAGGTTGTGTATTAGAGCCCTAATACAGTTGAACCAAAGTCTGCCATGGCCTAGACTGGTCCCTTATTTGGAAGGTCATGTCTCTCCATAGTGCAGTGGGGCAAAGCTCTGACAGTGTTCCTTTAAGTGCATTGCTCCCATTTTCTTGAAAAATTCAGAGAGCTCCTGGAGAGTGAATGCACAGGTGACATAATTTTTACTATTACGTAGCTGTGCAAAATGATTAGAGTTATAATTGGACTGAGCTGGTATTATCTGATTGATATTTTTAGGTATATAGAAACAGCCTGATACCTGTTTCAGTTTTTGTAGCATAGTGACAGTAAAATTAGTCCAATGCATGACTGTTCAATGTTTTTACGTGGGAATTCAGCTGGTAGAAGGGGATAATGGAGACAAAGAGTTAGCATGGGTAAATGTGTGTGTATGGTACTGTCCCAACCTCCTCTATCAGAATATACAGATGGATGGATGGATGGATGGATGGATGGATGGATGGATGGATGGATGGATGGATGGATGGATGGATGGTGGTAGTGTTGACAGGGCATGAATGTGCTGCAACCCTCGGGATGGTTGCAAGCTGCCCAGCTCCTACAGTTACTGGAAGTACAGTGCTGGAAGCCCAAATCAGCACTTGCACACCTTTGGACTTTCCCTTTGAAACTACTTACGAAAACTCGTTAGTCATTTCTCAGGACTAGGGGATGGGACATGGGTGAGTCTCCAATGTTAAGTTTATTTTTACAGGTCAGATGAGGCATTAGTGCAACATCTGTAAATATCTGAAAAGCAGGCACACAAATAAGGAATGCATGAAGACCTAATGAAAACTTTTGGAAGTTTCAGTCATGCATATGTTTTTTCCTTATTTCAAAGAATAAAGTAGAGATATTTTTTAACTTGAAATTGTTGGTTCTTCATGTAGTTAAATTGCTGGAGAGCCACCTGCAGTCCAGGTAACTTGGACTGTAAGCATCCTTGTACCTTGCTCATCATGAATTGGTCAAGGGTCAGGACACATTGGGGTTGCTGTCACTGAAGCAAATACAGTTTTAATAGGTGTGCTTTTATTCAGTACCTGTATGTGAGCTAAAAGCCAAAGTTAGGCACCAACCTTCTCATTTTTGCCACACTGAGTTGGTGTTTGCTATCTTTGCTGGGAACAGGAGGTAAGAGTAAGTTGCATTTCAGTAGCATGTAACTTTTTAACATGCAGGCAGGCATGGTTAACTGGCAAATCCAGAATGTTGTATGTCAAGGTTTAATTGCCTACTGTACAATAACATTTCTAGACACCGTGCCAAAAATCATAGAGGAATAGATCCAGAAAGCTCCTCTAGTCAACAGTTTAGATTTGGAGTGACAATGCCACAAGTCTGCTAAGAGTTAAGGGTTCCTGTGAGATCCATGCATTCAGCAACCATTGTCCTAATTTTCTAACTTCAGCCAGTCTGTTGTAATTGTCTGTGGAGTGAGAGAAGATAGGAGTAGTCTTTTCTTGACTCATAATTTAGATTCAATTTATAGCCTAGCCAAAAGCTAGAGAGTAAAGGATCTGGACTTAAGCACTTTCATCCCTGGATCCATTTTTATCTCCTGCACCTGTGAGAGTGCAGAAGTGTCTACCAGCAGCAACTCTGATCCATTTTGAAGCTGCTCCTTTGTGCACATTAACTAAAATAGGACTAGATCCTGGTCTCCTGGGAGAATGCCTTCAGCAGTGATCACGAAGAGAATCATAGCATATCCTGAGTTGGAAGGACCCATAACGATCATTGAGTCCAACTCCTGGCTCCACACAGGGCCGGCCAAGTCAGAGCATGGGACTGAGAGCATCATCCAGATGCATCTTGAACTCAGTCAAGCTCAGTGCTGTGACCACTTCCCTGGGGAGCCTGTTCCAGCACCCGATCACCCTCTCAGTAAAGGGCCTCTTCCTAACAACCAACCTAAACCTCTCCTGTCACAGGTTCATGCCGTTCCCTTGGATTCTATCACTGGTCACCAAAAAGAGATCAGCACGTGCCCCTTCGCTCCCCCTTGTCAGGAAGCCATAGACTGTGGTGAGGTCTCCCCTCAGGCTTCTCTTCTCCAGGCTGAACAAACCAAGGGACTTCAGTCTCTCCTTATAAGACTTCCACCAGACCCTTCACTGTCCTCATTTCCCTCCTCTGGACATTCTCCAATATTTTTATGTCCCTCTTGTACTCTCACACCCAAAACTGCACCCAGTACTTGTGGTGAGGCCACACCAGCACAGAGTAGGACAATCCCCTCCCTGGACCGGTTGGCAGTGCCATGCTTGATGCACCTCAGGATGCAGTTGGTCCTTATGGCTGCCTGGGCACACTGCTGGGTCATGTTTAACTTGCTGTCGACCAAGACCCCCAAATCTCTCTCAGGATAGCTGGCTTCCAGCATCTGATCCCCCAGTCTGTATGTGCAGCCAGGTTTGCTCCTTAATAGACTTCCTTTGTGCTTTTGCTTCAGGTATTTCTGTGTTTTAGACACAGCTGAACATGAAAGATTATGAGCACTGGTTAAAGTGGTTGTGCATTGAGCATCAGGAGTTAAGTACTTCTGTGTGCACATTACAAAGGAAATCTGAGTGCATCAACCCTGTTGATGGATGCTTAACTACACAGGGACTTCATTTGCCTACAGATAAGGAAATGTCTCAACAAGATTTTAAAGATTTAGTTGCATAAGGATACATATCTCAAATTGAGAACCCTTACTTCTTGTCTTTTCTCCTCCGGAGGTGAATTTGGTGGATAAATATATCTCAAAAATAGGATCTTGTTACTTTAAGTCCCATATATACCATAGCTATCTACTGTCTGTGATACTACTTATCTATTTTATAGGACCTATTTTCAATAATTTTCACATTGGGTAGAACATCTTGCTAATATAAAGAAGGGAAAGATTTGCAGCTTGCAACATAAGCAGCTTGTGAGTGCAGACACCTATGTTTTCAAAGTTGCTTTGAAAGTATGTGCATTCTCCCTTAATGATGTGCTAATATTCAATAATAAGGTGTCATTGCATATTAATAGATTCAATGTGATTAAACTGTTGATACAAAAAAATAAAGTTCCTCCAGGGACCACCTGTTAGGGTTGGAGAAAGTCAATGGTGATGTTTTATTGTTATGAGAGATGAAAGCTGAAGGACCTGGTACACTGACAGTCTTGTAATCCTGAATTTTTAGCATGTTGGTAGGAATTAGTGCCTTTTACTATTTCTCAAGATTTAAAAGGATGAGAATAATAACTCCATATTTGGTGAAGTTACTCATCCAAGAGATTGTTAGACCCATTTTAAATAGTAAGGAAAATAATCATAGTCACATTCTGTTCTTTCATTGGAGACTTGAGATACATGAAACAGGTAAATGAAGAGAATTAGCTAAGATAAAAATGCCAATGTTGAATTGTAAATACATATCCTGGAGCCTATTTTTTTGTTGTTGTTGTTATTTTTAAGCTCTCTGTGAATACATTACTTCTTGTTATTCAGTAGGGTTTTTATTGTTTTATGAAAGGAGACCAATCCCTGCTTCAAGGGTGTGGAGAAAAGGACAAGAACCATATCATCATGTGTACAATCAAAGCTATACTACAGAAAACTAGCTGTGTGGACTGAGAGTTTCATTCAGTGATTGTAAATTCGTGGTTTGAAAAGGGAATTGCAAGTTACCTGATAGAGGATCTGATGCTATTCAAATAATCACTCAGCAATTGGAGAGAAAAAAAGATATAAAAATATTTAGAAGAAAGAGTAGACAACAAAGCAGACATGATGGATTTGAGGTTATGACCCTACTTTCTGGATGTCTGAGTGGAATATGTGATCTATCCAAAATGTGTTAAGACTGAAAAAGAGAAAAGTTAACCTATATTCTAATTTTATGAGGTCTTGAGGTACCATGATAGGCACTCTGTTTTGTTAGCATGAAGACCACTTACCTTTGTTAGGATAATGCTGTTACTCAGGCGTAAGTGCTAACAGTTAATAGTCAAGCAAAGCAAAAGGATCTATATTTGGAACATCTTTTCATGTTTTTTAGAGTGCTTGTACTTCTCTCCCGTTGTCCCATTTCCCTTATGTCTCTAGTGAATATCTCCCTGGAGTCTTCTATAAGTGGAGGCAAAAGCCGAAACTTATTAGCTAGTGCAGAAGGAACAGCAGTAGAAATCAACAAGCCCAAAGTTCCAGAAGCTAAATGAGTTGTTTTTAGGTCAAATAGTAGTAAAATTGGTGGGTTGGACTAGATGATCTTTCAAGGTCCCTTCCAACTCTTAATATTCTGTGATTCTGTGATTATTTTTTTTCCCTTTAATTTTTCCAAATACCATCAGACACCTCAGACAAAAAAAATATTTCTATTGGGTCATTGTATTGTGCCATCATGTGCATTTTTGGGTTCCATAAGTAGCTTACAAGAAGTACTAAACATAAACATGGAAATTGCCATGATTTGCTCTGAACTGAGATTGTTCCTTACTCTTAGAGAGATGCTGCAGCTATTCCAGAAGAAGAGTTTTGGGAAGGGTGCAAGAGGACTGTTTGCAGCTATTTCTGATCTCTCTGGACAAGAAGAATGGGAGAATAAAGAATGAGTGGAAAAGGCAACCAGGACAGAATTCTTGTATTTAGGTGTAC
This sequence comes from Gallinula chloropus, assembly GCF_964237585.1. Lineage (NCBI taxonomy): Eukaryota > Metazoa > Chordata > Aves > Gruiformes > Rallidae > Gallinula > Gallinula chloropus. The sequence continues at coordinate 107,787,855 of NC_140085.1, forward strand.
TGAAGGCTTTTAAAACCTATGTGCAAATGCAAAAGATGTGACAGTGTCAAAAGAAAGGATATTCCAGTAAATGCATCAGTGTAGATGTGTTTCCAGTAAGCTAACGTTTAAAATTGTTTTGTTCTATAGCTCTATAGTATAGTGATACAGATTTATAGGCAAGGGGGATCCTTACTTAGAACTAAGAAGCATTAAGAACCAGGTTTAGGAGAAATAATTAATTGCCTGCAAAAAGTGATCCATGTGTTTGAGGGGTGCAATAAAAACTTAAGAGAATGTAGGGATGTATTATAACAAAATATTGGTGTTTGTTTGTTCTGTGTTGTCAGAGACCTGCTGAGGCTGAGCAGTCCTTGACAGTGTGTATCTACCCTGGCAAAAGAAACAAATCTGAATTTGAATTCAAGGCACTAGGAAAGCCATTAAAATCGAGACTAATGAGAAGCTTTTTATTTGCTGTGTGAGACAGCATTAGTCAGGGCTCTTAAAAGAAGGTAATAAAAATTTAGGGCATCTTTAAAGAAAACCAAACAAAAACCCAACAAACTTTTAGGAGTAAAACTGGCTTGTGGAGCTGAAAAAGAATGAGGAAAAAGGAAAAAAAAAAAAAAACCAAAACAAAACAATAAGAGATAAAATCTCCAAAGAAGTACAAAAAGGATAATAAAGATTCTGATACAAACATTGCTTATAATTTAAATTTTTTCAGCAGCAAAGAGTTAAAATGACACATGCAGCCCTGATCATGCAGTCCGGGACAATGCACTCCCTTCTGCTAGTGGAGGAAGCCTTTAATGCCAACTCCAAACTGGCCTATCAACCATGCTAACTTCTATAGATCAGATAAACTTTTAAGAGAAAGTATTTTGGTTTGGTTTTTTGGTTTGGTTTGGTTTTTTAATTTTTGTTCTTGCTAGGTCTCTACAACTAGGAATAAAAATGCCCTGAGAAAGGTATTTTTAACTGGTTTTGGTTAATAAAAGTAAGCAAATTTTTCAACTAGTTGTACCAGCTCCTTTTCAGGGCAAAGTATTCATACAAAAACCTGACCTTTTTTATCTAGAACTGTCTAGACTCATTACAATTGTTTTAAATACCTTTTTTTCCCCTACAGATTATTTTCTTTAAAACCTCTTTCTTAAAACGTTCTGTTTAAAACTTGAGTGAACATCAGGTTAGTATGGTATGTTTGCTCCCTGCCTATTCTCATCATTCTTTTGCAAGTCTTAGCTCTAGTGCAAGTGAGAGGTATCTTATATACAGAATGTACATAGGTATTTGATTTCTCGGCTGATGTTGTATAAGAATATTAGGACAAAGTTAAGACAAGATGTTTAAGTACAGTTCTCAGCTATTCAGGTTGTGATTCTGGTGCTTGAGGTTTATGGTCTATGCAAAATATTAAAATAAATTTCTTGAGATTTATTTATGAACAAACTGCTGATATGTATGTAATCTCTAATTGGAAAATTCCAAATTAATCAACTAGAAATATTCCTCACTTTTGGTTTAAATTATTCAGGCACATAATTTTTATTAAGCTAGAGCTGTGGTAGAGGTTTTAACTTCAACATGTATTTTAGCTATAGCTTGAGAAGCACAACCATATTATGCAGTGTCTTACACCTACACTCTGTTCTCAGTATTGTTTATTTGATGAGTATTAATAATCTTACAAGCTTATTGTGTTTAAAAACTGTACTTGTCATAATTAAAATGTGTGATGGATAGCTGTATCTACAGAGCACTAATTAATGCAGAACAAGCAGAAATTAAAACCATGCATGTTTATTGTCAGTCAGGTGTAGATTCTCATGAGGAAAGTAATCAAAGTCTATTTCAGTTTCCCTAAGGAAATCACCCAGATGACATTTTTCAGCCTTTCTCAGTCTTCGGGTTCCTGGATTTGTGTGGTCTCAGAAATGGTGAAGGAGAGAAGTCAGAGAAAGGCAAGAAAGCAGCACAGTCTTCCTAACTGAAGAGAATTCAGCGGGATTCCCTGAGTGGAATATAATATTTCCTTCTGTGAATATAACCTCCAGATACGAAAACTGGATAAGGAGTGTAAATTCCTGGTGACATCACCTCTGTCAGGTGAAGCATTGAGAGAGAGAGAGGCAGAGAGGTGCCTTTTGCATTTGACCTTGTTATAAAATATATGACGGAAATTTATTTTCCTTTTGTTGCTTGTATCTTTATGTAACCTTGTAAGTCTGTGCTTCTGGATATGCTCTATTTGCTTTTATGTTATGACATGAAATACAAGTGATTTCAAATTAACTGGTCAATGCTGCTGCATTAATGCACGGTATTGGTATGGGGTATGGCGGTTCTGAAACACAGCACTCTGATGTGGTTGAAGATATCAAAGAGGTAACACGTCCCTTTTAATATGGGAGTTTCTGAAAGAAGGGGAAATTCCTTTGCATCCAGCAATAGTTGGGGAAAACCCCAAAAAGGAGTGTCCTACTTTGGGAGTTGACTCTACAGAGTCAGTCACCTAGTGGTAAGGGATGAATACAGGCACAATCTCCAAAGTGATCTTTAGGTACTAGGACAAATACCTGAGGAGATATTTTCAGAACACAGTGAGTGACAGCTTCAGCCACCATGTCAGCTACTGACATTAAGAACAGCCACGTACATCCCGGATTCTAAAGACTGCAGATCATCAGGCAGGGCTCCATGCTACGGCATAATGAGACCTGCAATTCTTCTTTAAACTCTGCTATCTAAAAATCTGACATTTCAAAATATTCTTTCCTTATGAACAGGTTCATGCAGCAAAAACAAACAAAATAAAACCCCAAACCAAGACAAAACCTCTAAAATTCAACAACCAAAAAATCACAAACACCCAACAAATTAATCAGAACTAACCAAACATTTAAAAAATATTCACATCAGGTTTACAGCCTGGATGAGAGCTCCCAGCTTGGTCTGGGATTTATTTTAGAGACTGAAGATCTTGTGTACACGTGCATCTCGCTGAAGAAAGTGCCCCCAATTAACAGATCTATTAGACACACTTTCTCATCTGTAGCTTTTAATGGGGCAGACATAAAACAGACAAATTTACAGTCTGGTTGGTTTTGAGGAGCAGTGATGAATACAGAGGGTGGAATGGGAGCAGGAGGCTGCAGTAGCAGATTTTCTTGCCTAGAAAGGTTTTGTATATGTCACCTTTGCTTTCTACCAACCTTAGCAGATTCAGGTTTGGTTATTTAGGGCTACAGGGCATGTGACTTTCTAAAGAAAATGGGGACATGACCAAGGGTCACCCAGATGTGTCGATGTGCTTGGTGAATACCACTGTACCTGAAAGCAAGGCCTGTCCCCTACACATGCTCTGGGCCACCCTTCCCACATTGAGCTGACCTTCATGAGGTGTGTTCAGGTGTTCTCATGCAGGGCTTCCTCAACCTGGGCCAACTCATAAGCAGACCCACAACTACAAAGCACGTTTCTTGCCCTGCCTGCCCATCAGCAGAGCCAGAGAGAGGAATATTCACTGTTTTGAACACAATATTGGTGTTCATGAAATGGGAGGTGCCCTCTCAGTAACATCAGTAAATATGAACAAATATATATTTTTGAACTGGAAAACAGCTTTCTGGAGACCACAGGCCAAATTTCTAGTGTGCAAGGAGGTAAATAAGATGCATTTACATCTACTCAGCATTCATAAATATTAATATGGCAGTGCACTCAGACCGAAGACTGTTAACATGGTCACAAAGTTGTGATGTAACCAACATCACATCAAAATGCTTCTTTTTTTGTAGCTGCTAAGGGACCCAGCTGATTTTAAGTGCATTTTCTGTCCATGCAGCTGTACAAAATGCCACATTTCAGGTAAAACAGAAGTAACAAACTAGACCCATAGCCTTGCCTGTCTCCCCCACCCCAGCCCCTGCATTGAAACTGCAGCAGCCCAGTCTGAAAGCAGTATACAAATGTGCATCTAAGGAACAACATTTAGACGTAACTAAACAACCACTCATTTAAATACCCTCTGTGTCATCCTGGGGACCGATTCTTTTATAAGAGCAGCTCCACTGGAGATGATAGCATGGATTACACGATCGTAAAATCAGTGTAAATGGGATCAGAAGCAGATCCATTATCTCTAATTAGGGAGCGTAGTGTGATCTTATTTCATTGCACTGTACACAGGCTGTGCGGCTGGTATTGCGAGTGACAGACGTTTATTTTCCAGCACTTAATTTGCACATAGAATTAATGGTAATGCATCCAAGAATTTATATTGCTAATATACAGCATTAGCATAGCTCACTCTGTCCCCAGCTTCTGCTTGGAAAAGGATTCCAAAGATAGAGAAAACAGCTCAGGCTCCATGAAATAATGATGTTTTCTGTCTTCTGTAGTGAACCATTTCAGCCCAACGAATGTCGAAAATAGAGGTTATTATTTACTTTTCATGGCAGTGGAAACCATTTTCAATGTATTGCGTATTTCTATTAGGGTGTAACATTTGCTCCTCCTGGAAGCAGGAAAATTCTGCAGACAGATTTTTGCCTGTCTTTAAACCTTTCACCAGCTGACTAACCCCCAAGGTTTAATAGCTGGTAGACATCTGTAGGCAAAAGTAAGAGAAACGAGTTCATCAAGGAACTGTATCATGCTTCCAACATGTGGCAACATGAGTGCCTCTTCACCATCTGTTATTTGTGTGAGGATTTTATTATGTAAATGACGGTACACACTGCACTCTAAACAAAGGAAAATGATTCCCCTTACAGTATGTTGCGACTGCCAGGCTTCTGTGTCAGCCCCGAAACAAATAATGAAAACAACAGAGAAGTGGCAGACAGAGTATCTTGGTTTCTTCTACTTGTCCTCCCAAAAGGAGCAAATATCTTTAGGAAGAATTTGTTTCTTACATGTATTGTGACTCATAAAGACAGGTAGTTAATAAAGCAGCAAACAATAGAAAGATTAAATTAAATCAAGGTGAAGTCTTAAAATTGATTGAAGAGACAGTCCTGCAAAACTGTGGAGAATCCTAAAACTCTCTGGTCTTGCTCCCAGTATGGAGCTGGGCCCCTAAATCACCTGCAACAGACAGAAATTATTATTGTGGGATAGGATTGGAAGTACATATCCTGCCCTACATCCTGGTTTAAAATTTTCCATTAAATTACCAATTTAAATTGAAATGTAATTATCTTAACTGGCATATTTTTGGCAGCTGTGATCGAAAAGAAAAAAAATATCCCTATGCTACTCTGGATCAAGTGAAAGCCCATAGGAGTTCTAACACTGGCCCTTAATCAAAGTCTGCAAAGACACAAAGGCTTTGAACTAATCTATGCCAAGCCATGTTGGACAGTATGGCACTGCCTAGAGCATCCTTCTGGTGGTATTTAAAGCACCTGGTACCCTAGGAAAAGAAATTATATCCGATGCTGTAAATTCTGTTTTCCTTATACCCATCTACTAACCAACAGTGGCTGCTCTGACACAGTGTAAAATCTCATAGGAAAGAAAATGCACCACTATTTTTATTTTATTAATTTATTTAATGGGTCACACCCAAGTGGTTATCTGCACACACACTTTTCCTCATTGTGTACACCATGTGGTTTAATATAATTAAACTATCATTGCATTCATTGATTTAATTCAAATCTTAATTTGATAATTGGAAAAGGTATGCATTGGGGATTAATTGTTCTTACAAGTGAACTTAAACAAAACTAACTGAAACCAGTTCCAGTCTTGACCTAATTGATGATTTAAGGGTGTTTGTTACTTCCTGCACTGTCTTTGTGTGATTTCTTACACTTGCATTTGTCAGCATTTTCTGATGTAATTATGATTAAATGTTGAACTTTACAGATAGCCAACTGCTGGTACTGCTGTATCGATTAGTTGGTTTTATTAATGTGTTAAATTTTGTGGTTGTAACAGGAACGCATTTTATGATAGAACAGCTAACAGCTGGAGAAGTGTGCCATGAACCTATCAAGCAGCCCATCTTCAGAAGATATTCCTTTTTTTTTCCAGTTTATACTTTTTCCTGTTTACTTATTCATTTACATCTAATTTTCTTAAGGATGCTTCTGAAGTGTTTTCATGCTAGAAGACAAACCTGTGTAACTTTTTAACTGGTAGCAGCAAGAAAACAGAATACCACTACCACTTATGCCTCATGCACAAGTATCATAACTGGTGTGCTTTTTTTTTAACATCCTTAACATTAAAATCTATAAATTCTGTTAGTGTTTTGTTTGCAGAATTAGAAATCAATGGCAACCATAATCCAATTCCTCAAGTCAAACAATTTAGTTCAGGTTTGCAAAGGTGATATAAACTTGTTTTCATCATTACAGGTGTCAGAAACCGTTCAAAATAAATTACAATATTGATGAATATTACTGTGTCATAATTTTTCTCTCACATAGTGCATGTCTGACATTCAGACATGATTTGAATTTAAATTTTTACGTAGATGGCCATCAAAGCAGCCCAACAGATCTTTGTGGTGTTAAATGCTGCTGAAAGTAAGGAAGAGTCATGGTTTAACCCCAGCCAGTAACTACGCAACGCGCAGCTGCTCGCTCCCCCCCGAATTAAACAGTAACTGTAGAATTCCTATTGTTTTTCCACCATACAGTGCTTGATATATCACATATTTGCATACATGATATTCATAATTATTCTATATTCGTAAATTTGGAAGAGATCCATTTGAAGAGGAATGCCAATATTCCTTGTCTTGAGATACAGAGTATTGTATGTAGCTGTAAGTAATTCTTCCGATGTAATACACTTTTTTTCCTAACAGTTTGTATGTATAAAGTAATACAGAATAGTTACATAAAAGCACTCTGTACAGCTGAAGTCTTTGTAACCTTAGAAGCCTGGAAATGACATTATTAATATCCCATATGATATTTTAGTCATCTGTTTTCTGTTTTTCAGAGTGCTTCAGCATCAGGGAAGTAACCCTGCTTGCACTATGTGCCTGAATTTGAAGAGGAGTTGAAAAACTTGTGAGAAAATTCCTTCCCCTCTACCCACAATCACAGTAGTGGGACTGCAGCTCACGGGTGAGTTGTGCACTGCAGCTGCCCCTGAAGGTCAGCAGAGAAAGGGCACAGCCCATCCAGCACTCCACAGGAGCCTGGCTGAGGCAGTGGGATGTCACAGCCCCTCAGCACCGCTGGGGTGGTGCAAATGGGATGCCAGTAGATGTCTTTCAAGCTCTGCAGGATGCTAAGCTCAACACCAGCTGCCAGAAATGCCTTCCAAGGCCTTTGGGGACTTAGGAGGTGTTAAAAGTATCGGCCAGCCTTCTAACCTAGGGTTACAGAACAACCTCTCAGAAGAAAATAGTCCAGTCCTGGCTTTTAGACTCCAGGGAAACTAGGAAATAGAGTTGTGGCTTGGATTTCATATTTGGTTATGCCATTTGCACATGCAAAATCCCAAAGAAAGAACCGCAGCAAAATGAAAACAGAAAACTGTAAATGCAAGGCCTTTCAGTGCAAATTCTGACTCCAGGATGCCAAATGAAGCTATAACAATACAACAATTACACAACTCCAATGATTTTTCTCTCTTTAATAACTGAATATTGAAGCTTACTGTCATGCCTCACCTAAGTTCTGATACATCTCTTCTCTCAATTTGCATGTGCTTCATTTTGCAAAACAAATAAAATTCCTGCTTTATCATTTGATGGTGCTATCTCTTGATGTTTCTTCTCTTATGGTGTAATATCTTCTCTTCTGCTGTTGCTGCTCAGGCTCCTCTCTTCCCATGGCACCAGTCGTGTCTTTCTGTCTTTCTTCTGTCCTAAAGCTTTGTCTAACATGTTTTCTATCACTGTGCTTTTCTTTCTTCTTTTCTCCTGTATTATCAGTGTACCATATCCAGTGTATCTAGCAACTCTCAGGGTAGCTTGAATAGCTAGAGCACAATGGACTGGATACCTGAGAGTTAGAACTTTTGGAACTGCCAATAGCTTTGAGTATGTGAGTTTGTTTTTCAATGTTTGCTTCCCCCCCACCCCTATTAATGCAGAAAGAGCTATCTCCATTTCTGAGTAAAACGTTCACTAGAGCTATATAAATGGCAAATAATATTGGTAGCAGAAAAAGAGGAAAGCTCTCATCATCAGAACAAAATGGACCTAAAGGTTTTATAAACTAAAGGCCAATTATCCCTGAGGTGTATGGGGGGCCACTTCCACTGTAATCAGTCTTGCGAATGTGAAGGCAGAACAGGACCTTGACTGTCTGCAATCTGGACTTTGTCAGGCCATTTGTTTGTGACCAAAACTGTATCGTTATTCTGGTTTTCAATAAAGGGATGTTCACTCAGGCATCACATTGATATTTCTGAAGTATGTTCCACATTTTCAAAGGAACAAATTTATCAGCAAAGAATTGAAATGTCTGGCTGTTTCAGTACACTATCAAGATTTCACATCATGCTGCTGTTCCAGTTTGTTCATTTTTCGCCTGCTGGATGTAATGAGAACGAGTTCAACAAACGAAAGCGTGTTAACAAGGAGATGACTTGGCCAAACCTTGCTCCTTCCTCCAAAGAAATAAAAATATCTGAAGAACAAAACCCAAAGGCACCAACTTGTTTTCATTACTCAGAGATCAAATTTAAATCAGATCTGGGGCATTTTGGGGAGTAGACTCGTGAGATTTCAGCGACATTGAGCTTCCACTCTTCATCTCACTGTATCTGGGTTGATTACTTCTTGAAGGAGCCTAGTCCTTCGGCATCTCTTATCTTATTGTTTTTAAAATGGCTTTTGAGGAAAATTCTTCTCTGGCTGCCTTGTCTGAGTCCTTGCAGGTATTTTAAGCCTTTCAGTGTTTCTGTAAAATATGGCCTTTAGCAATGACCTTTGGACATTCCAATGAGTATGTTCACAAAATCTGAGGACGGATGCAGTTCTGACTGTTCATTACCCTGAGAGCTGACAAACTTCCTGCAGGCAGTCAACCAGGCTGATTCCTAGGACACTGAATCTCCAGTGTTACTTGGTAGTACAGCTGTCCTGGTTTTGATAGGGATAGAGTTAATTTTCTTCTGAGCACTTCATATAGTGCTGTACTCTGTATTTAGTATGAGAATAATGTTGATAACACACTGACGGTTTTAGTTGTTGCCAAGCAGTCAAGGATTTCTCCAGCTCCTCATACTGTCCTGCCATCAAGAAAGCAGGGCTTGTCCAGAAAGCTGGGAGGGAACACAGCCAGGAAGCTGACCCAAACTGGCCAAAGGGATATTTTATGCCATATGATGTCATACTCAGTATAGAATAGGGGGGTTAGTTGGAAGGCAGGACAGCTTTGGAACTAGATGAGTATCAACTTTTTATGGTCAGTAGTTGTGCTGTGCATCACTTGTTTTGTTGATTCTAGTATTGTTATTATTATCTTCCTTTTCTGTCCTACTAAACTGTCTTTATATCAACCCACAAGTTTTTCCTTTTGTTTTCCATTTTGATTGTCCCCCCCATTCCACTGTGGCAAGGGGCAAATGTCTGTGTGGTTGCTTTAGCTGCCAGCAGGGTTAAACCATGCCAGTGGCACAGAAAGGGATGGTTGAAGGTCCTTGGTTTTTCTGGGACCTATGGAAAATGGGTGGGCGAGCCCAGCCTGGCTTTTCGCTGACATACCATTTGAAATAATTGGTCTCATTTTTGCAGTGTTTCTCAGCAGAAAGAGCAAGGTTGAAGCTGAAAGGAGGGGAAAAAACATCTCTGTGTAGCGTTTTACATCTCGGATCAAGACCTTTTGAAGGATTTAATTCTCACATACAACGGAAGCATCCGACCAGCTATAGCAGCTATTGGGGGACAAAGGGAGGAAAAAGGAGGGGAGAGGGAAAGGGAAATACATCCAAGGAAGGTGATGGTGTTTGGAAAAACTGTCTCATACAGTTTGGCATGTAGCTCTTAACATGCTATTGCCAACCTGCAAGTTCATTTGAGGTTTATAGCAAGTTACAGGAAGAATAAAAAGTTAATCATGTGCAGAGCTTTGGTGTTGTATTCTTGCCATCTATTTCAATAGCAGTAATAACATACAGACTGAGTGATTAAGGAATGGCACAAGCTGCTTTCTACTTGCGTTTGCAAATGTATTTCCATTTAAAGCTTAATTTTTATGTTTTTCATGCAAATTTAAGAAAAAAAAAAAGGATTTGAGGTCCAGGAACAATATATATGGCCTGGATCTGGGGTCAAGGGTTTTTCTATCAGTTTTTACCCAAGTTAAATGCAGGATTTTTCCACCTAATATCTAAAAACATAACAGTGTTTTATTGTGGCTCAAAAACCCAAACAACAATAAGTGGGGAAACTCAATGATGCTTGTTCAACAAAAGACTTATCTACATGTTGTAGCCTGCATCTTCTTAACAAATCATAAAAGTTTCTATTAAAGATTTTGGGATTTAAAGCTGAGGAAATCTGTTGAAAGGCTGTCTGAGCTTGGGTCTAGTACTCCAGACTAAAGATTAATTTAATTCTCTTTAAGAGCTGTAAAGTCTATTTTCTTCTTGTTCGTTGGGGTTTTTTTAAGTTCATAACTGTGAATTATACTGTCTTCATATGAGATCAAAGATCTTAATGCATCTACATTGCTACTTACAAAAAAGAAATAAGATTCTCAATAATTAACCATGCACTGGAAAGTCTTTTCAGTGAGTAAACCCCTTTTCTTTCTGTTTCTGGAATAATTTTTGAGGGGTAATCAACTCCATAAAAATCTGCTTTTTTTTCTTGTACTTGTCTGCAAACTTGACAGAAGTTTTTTATTCCTTGCTCTCACACCACATAAATAAGGTAGCAAATTTTACCCATGGCCAATGACTTTAACTATGATTACCATCTTTTTTAACATATTATTGTGCATCTGAGTTATCCAGATACATTGTAAACACACTAGACGAGCATATAAAGATTTTTTATTTCTTTAAAGACTTGAAATTTAGGAAAAAGCTTGCTGTGGATGAGGAATCTTAATTATTAGGGATACCTTTTAGCAACTGTAGTCCACATACTAATGTTTCCCTTTGGGGGAAAAAAAAACCCCTGATTTTGGAAAAAATGTTGTATTTTCATTTCTATACTTCTTGGCATTTTTTCTCTTTTTGATATATCATTCTTTTGTGCACTGCTTTCTCTCCTTGTCTATTGATGCACAACAGTTCTTTGATCTTAGAGTTGGTACTTGGCTGTCAGTAAGAAAGATGAGAAGCAAAAGTGTGAAAGATGTTCCCAGGGCAGGACAAGAGTTATAGCCCTATGTCTAAGTGAGAAACTTAGGCAGGTGAAGAAAGGTTGGACTGCTGAAAAGTAGGACAAGACTATCACTTTGTTTTGGGAGATAATATAGTTTGAGGTATATATTTAAAATAGTTATTAAGATTGGTTTATATTCAGCTTTCACTACATAAAATAATGAGAGTCTTCAATTTTTTATTTGGTTCTTATCTTGCCAACAGGCCCACCTCTCTCCCATAGTTTCTTGCCCCCTTTGCACATTATCCTAGATATAGGAGAGAAAGTTTCCCATTTTTTTGGATAGGAAAAGTTTTCTTGAAAGCCTAGCTTTTTCCTGTATAACATTGTGTTGTTTGGTCAGTATTTTTTCAATCACCTTCTTTAGCAACCGAGCATAAAATTTATGTAACTGCGCAAATGTCTGTCGGAGCCTGTTTGCCGAGATATCTGGACACATCTAATACCGTTTGTATAGAGCTACTTTATTTATCTGCATGGAGATTATACCAGCCTTGCTGCAGTACTGATTTGCACTTTAAATGTGATGCCTGTAGGTACCAGTGTGTTCAAATTTGAAAAGAATTGGCTGATAATTTGAATTTCAACAGAAAAGACAGGGGAGAGAGGACACTAAAATTTTGCCGAATAATTTCTTCAGCATTGTCACTGCAAAATTTAACACCTAAATCTTATGCTTATGTTCCCTCCTCCCAGAGGATTTTACATTTGAAAAAAAGCCTGAAGGCATAGCAAAAATTTTGTAAGAATGCAAGAATGTCACCATCTTTCCTAAAAAGTTTTATCTCATAAACATTTGCCTCATTCATTAAAATGAGGAGGAAGTTTCTTTCTCATGATCTGCCACAGTTGAGTCCCATGATGGATTTCATATAACACATATAATTTAATCATATGCTTGATTTTACCTTCATCTAAACTACAATGCTCATCAATTGTTGCCTCGATGCCATTGCAGCTATACTCCTGTCTTAAAGTGAAGGATATGGGTATCTTGTAGCTCCAGCATTGCAGATAGGAATTTTGGGCTAAGATTTCTCTTATTTGGATTTATCCAAATGCTGGAAGCAGAGATCAATGCAAAATAGATAAGTTGAATAATGTCTATTATTTTCTCTCCTAGAAGATTTGTTATATGAAAAAGAAACACTGAAAATATGACATTAAAAGGAGCAAATTTTAGGGATCCAGACAAACATAAAGTACAATTTGTCTGTTTCTATGAAATGTTGACCAAGAGAAAAATATGAGGTGAGTTGGAGTGGTGATGGTGGAAAAGCTGTTTCAGAAGTCAGACTAGAATATTGTTTCAGTGGTAGAAGTATATCTGTATTTTTCTTGTAACTTTCTAGGGAAAAAACCTCATATTGTGCATGGCCTCAGTTTGAATTTGTAGAGGCTAGCTGCCAATTTAATAAATGACTGAAATATTGCTATGTTAGGATGTTTCCATGAAAGTATTGTTCCTGATCTCTACTTGAATACAATAGCAATATTACTATACAATACTATATTTATATTATACATACACATTTTTCTTGTATATCCACTCAGTACATGGAATAATTCAGCTTCTGTAATTTCTTTTGTTAGAAGATACAATGGTTTTACAGCATTCATGGACTTAAAAAGAATTTATAAATTTAAGGCTCTACAACTATTTATTTCTTATTTTTAACTTCTACTGAAACTGTAGTGTCATGTTGGTATGTACAGTGTAATATCCTTAGACTTTCTGAGGCCTTAGCTGGCAGAGTTGTCAAATTAAACTGGGACATTTTGTAAATGTATCTTTAATAAATACATATGTCTGTCATGCTTCCCTACTCAGTCTTATAAATCAGACTGTATCTAGCTGTCAGATACTCTCAACCCAGTTGTCCTAATCTGTCAAGTAAAAATTATAGCATCTAGTCTCACATCCTTCTCTGAAAATACTTATTTATACCACTGACATGTCAAGGACACACAATTTTTTTTATTTTTTTTTTCCCCAGCCACAAACCCACTGACAGCTGGCACAAGTCCCTGTCAGGAGGGCAGTAGTTAATACACAGAAAGAATTTATAATGAAAGACCACACCAGCCAAACAAAATAAATGCTGGGTAGCATCTTTAAAGAATTCTTGCTAAATGCCAGATACCGAGCATTCAGCTTTGTCTTAGTGTACAAGAGTAATTATACACCATTCATCATCCTCACTCCCATTCACCTACAGATGAGCCTACACTCCTGTGTTGCAAAGGGATGTAGAAGTTGCCTCCAGGTTTTGTGTGTCTGTGGTATCTTGCAATTAACCATTACAGTTCTGACGACACATCAGACACATCATAAACTGTTTCTGTAACTTGAGAGAAGGGGTTAAGCTATGGAGAACAGGAAGCTATTGCTTATCCTAGTTCCATCAGGTCTCCCTCAACAGAGAATATGACCTCAGAGACTGAGAGTCAGAGGGGAAAAAAAGAGGATGAAGGAATCCTTAATATTTTTTAAATAATAAAACTTTATAACAAATGCATAAACGGATGAAGAACTTCACTTGGCACCTTTCTTTTTTAGAAATTTTAAAGTGCACTCTACTTAAAATAATGACTAAAACTCACCTGTATTCAGTTTAGGATGGGAAGAAAATTTATCTTAACTCTTTGAAATCTTCTGCCCAAATAATTAAAGATTTAAAATCACAGTTTACTTCAAAGCTGCAACTCATTCTAGTCATCCTAACAATACTGGTTGATTTTTATTTTTTTTATTTTGGTCTCTGAAATGAGTAAATTCTCAAGTACTTTTTTTAGGTGTGATAAACTCCATGTTGCTTTGAGCTTTCAGTTTATGGATTCATGTTAGCTGGCCTCTCTAATGATATGCAGTCTTTTGCCTACAAGGTTACTTTTTCCTGCTGTAAAATTGAAAGAACTGCCAGCTGTCCAAAATAATGTTATAAAAACCTTTAGTTTACAAAAGCTGGATTCCAGTTTGATATATTATGACAGGACACTTAAGTTTTGGACCACTAATTCTGGGTATACTGGAGAAACTATGGACAAGTGGGAAGGACACCTGCCCTGGTCGTAAGGTGATTTGTTCTGTCATGAGCCAAGGACCAGCAGGACAGGACACAACATGAAGGACCTGAGTACTGGGACTTTAGAAATCTGCCATAGCTTGTCTTGGCTGCTATTTAACACAGGGCCGTAACTGCTTTCCACATGAACAATTGCTGAAGGAATTGCTTTCAGAAGAAGCGTGATACATTCTCAGTCACAATGACTGTTGCCTCCATGCCAGAAGTGAGTGGAACTTGAGTGGATGCATTGCACATGGGAAAACAGAGTGGGAATAGCCCAAGGAGGAAGCAGGTTGCCTCAAAATCTTAAAAAGGGGTTAATCACTTTGGTATCCCCCCAGGTGAATGACAGGGAATTGAACTTATCACAGATTAAATCTTTCATGAACGGCATTGAACTAATTAGCTCTTTTCTGACAGGCTGTTTTGTTTGAAAGGAATGGAGTACTTTCTTGAAAACTTCTTATAATTGTTTTAATAAAATTATTTATAAGGAGCTTTTGGAGAATTGCAATGTGATAGCTGAAGTGAAAAAATTAATCCTAAAAGTAAAGCGTTTTTAAAACCCAGAAGCCTGGAACCATATAATGAAGATTGGTATGGTTTCCCTAGTATGGGTAACTGATAAAGCTGCTTGTTTTCCTTTCCAAAAAGCTCTGGGCTAATTCAAGCATAAGCATTCAATTTAAGGTAGGACCTGATGAAGAACAGTCCTATGGACTGTGATAGGCTGTGATGAAGAGGTGGTAGGGCTACAGGAGGAAGTAGAAAGATTAAGGAGCATTAAGGAGGCTAAACAGGAAAGAAAGAGGGTAGGGCCTGGCTCCACCAGTCTGAAACAGAAATGGCAGCGTCCAACAGGAAGTGCCCAGGACCATGGGGTCCCTGTATCCAGCTCCTGCCAAGCAGAAGACAGAAGTCCAAAAGGAAAACATGAATGGAGGCAAGTTTGAGATCGGAGTAGCAGGCAGACTCCCTCCTTGCCCACCTTGTCCTCCCAGGTGCCTCTGAACAACAGGTATGAGGCTCTGGCTGAGGAAGGGCAGTCAAATGAGAGCATGGATGAAGGGCAATCTACTCCAGAAGGGTCTCTGCACTTGGAAAGACCTACCTCCTGCATCACAACTGCATCCATAACAAAAAGGAGAGTTGTTGTAGGTGTGTTGCAGTTTTGTGAGGCTGTGCTGCTGAGACGGTTTCTTTAAGCAGCAGTTAGAGTTTTCTGCCAGCCTCAACTATAAACAACGAGCAGTTCAAGGCCAAAGTCGCAGCCCAAGAGATAGTTGAGCACCTCTGAGAATCACATATAGGAGAAAACAACCCCCATTTTGCCACGGGAGAAGAGAGCAAGAAGATGTAACAAGCTGTGCAGACACCAAGGCCGGGAAAGGGCCGGGGAGGAGGCGACCCAGGTGCCGGAGAGAAAGATGCCTCTGCAGCCCAGGACAATTTCCTGAGACAGGAAATAAGACAGCTCTACTTGAGAGGAAGTAATATTAGACCCGATGATCACCAGTATGAGTGAGCCCATCAAAGATGTCAAGATTGGAGGCAGCCTGGGCTGCAGTGATCATGCACTGGTGCAATTCACTGTCCTAAGGTGTATGAACCAAATGAGAAGTGTAGTCAGGACCCTGAATTTCAGGAAAGACAACTTCCAGCTCTTCAAGGAGCTAATCAATAGGACCCCCTAGGAAACAGCCCTTAAAAAACGGGGGAGAACAAAGCTGGCAGATCTTTAAGGAGCTTTCAACAAAATGCAAGAGCTCTGATCCCCAGGTGTAACAATTCAGGCAAGGGAGGCAAGATACCTGCATGGCTGAGTTGCAGGTCAAACTAAAAGGCAAGGTAGAAGGCATCTTCCACAGGCAGTGGAAACGGGGACAGGTCACCTGGGAAAAATACAGGGATGTTGCCAGGTCATGTAGGGATGAGGTCAGGAAGGTCAAGGCACGGTTGGAGCTAAACTTGTCAAGGAAGGCCAAGAAAAACAAGGGGGGCTTCTACAGGTACATGAACCAGAAGAAGAAGATTAAGGAAACTGTACCCCCTGCAATGAGCAACAATGGAGAACTGATGACAGCAGATGAGGAAAAGGCTAAGGTTCTCAAGAACTTTTTTGCCTCAGTCTTCACTGGTGACCTCTCTCATCACTGTTCTGAAGTTGAGGGCTCACAAGATGGGGACTGGGAAGATAGAATCCCTCCCACTGTAAGTAAAGAGAAGGTTTGTGACCATTTGAGGAAACTGAACATTCACAAGTCAATGGGACCTGATGAATTGCATCCCAGAATCTCAAAGGAATTGATTGATGTAGTTTCCCATCCACTCTCCATGATATTTGAAAAGTCATGGCAGTCAGGTGTAGTGCTCAGTGACTAGAAGAGAGGAAACATCACGGCCATTTTTAAAAAGGGTAGGAAGGAGAACCCTGGGAACTACCACCCTGTCAGCCTCACATCTGTGCCTGGGAAGTTCATGGAAGAGATCCTACTAGAAGCTATGCTGAGGCATATGGAGGACAGGGAGGTGATTTGAGACAGCCAGCATGGCTTTACAAGAGGCTGTTCAGTGGATAAGGAATTGGCTGGATGGTCACATCCAAAGGGTGCTGGTCAATGGCTCCAAGTCCAGACGAAAGATGGTGAAAAGCGAAATTTCTCAAGGGTCTGTGGTGGGACTGGTGCTGTTTAATATCTTTATTAATGACATTGACAGTGGGATTTAGTGCACCCTTTTTGTAGTTTTGCGTGGCTGGGTTCTGGTGGAGAAAGGGGGTTCTGCAGGGGTGGCTTCTGCAGGAAGCAGCCAGAAGCTCTCTGCAGGCCCCATAGAGCAAACGCCAGCTGGCTCAAGGCCGGAGTCATTGTTGACCAAGGCAAGGCCATCAGTGTTGGTCACAGCGCCTCTGGGAATAATATTTAGGAGAAAAAATCCCAAGAGCGGATGCTTTTTGCCACCAGACGAAGGAGTGAGAAGACGTAAGAAACTGTGCCGGCACCAAGGCCAGGGAAGGGCAGGGGAGGAGGCGCCCCAGGTGCTGGAGAGAAAGATGCCCCTGCAGCCCAAGAAGAAACCCATGGTGGAGCGGGTGTCCCCCCACAGCCCATGGAAAAGGCCGAGACCCCACCTGCAGCCCATGGAGAGGCCCCACGGTGGAGCAGGTGTAGACATACAGAAGATGCTGTGATCCACGTTGGAGCAATTCCCTGCCAGCACTTGCAGCCTGTGGATAGAGACAGAGACACAGAGTGGTGGGGGGTGTGTGTGTGTGTCTAGGGGGAGGTGTGTGTGTCCCTGCCCCTCCCCATGCCACAAGAGGGGAAGAAGGGAGCGAAATCATGACTAAAGTGAAGTCTGTTAAGAAGGGAAGGGGTGGAGGGAGGTGCTTTAAGATCTGGCCGCACTTCTCATTACCCGACTCTGGTGTCACTGGGCACCAGTGCAGTGTCATAAATCAGAGTTTTCTTTCCTTTCTTCTGTGTTGAGTCTGGTTTTCCCATGACACTGATTGCAGAATTATCTCTCCCTGTCTTTACCTCGACTCCTGAGCCTCTCGATATATATTTTCTCCCCTGTCCAGCTGAAAAGGGGAGTGATAGAATGACTTGGGTGGGCATCTGGCCTCCAATGAGGGCCAAACTACGACAACCCTCAGCAAATTTGCTGATGACACCAAGCTGAGTGGTGAAGTTAATGTGCCAGAGGGACAGGAAGCCATCCAGAGTGACCTGGACAGGCTGGAGATGTTGGCCCAGGTGAACTCCATGAGGATCAGCAAAGCCAAGGGCAGGTTCCTGCACCTGGGTCGGGACAATCCCTGTTATCCATACAGGGTAGGAGTTGATGTGCTTGGAAGCAGCCCTGAGAAAAAGGAGTACTTGTAGATGAGAAGCTGGACATGAGCCACCAATGTGCATCTGCAGCCCAGAAGGGCAGCTGCAACTTGGTCTGCATAAAAAGAAGTTTAACCAGCAGATCAAGAGAGATGATTCTACCCCTCTGCTCTGGTGAGATCTCACCTGGAATACTGACTGTATCCAGCTCTGGAGCCCTCAACACAAGAAGGAAATGGACCTGTTGGAGCAAGTCCAGAGGAAGGCCACAAAAAATGATCAAAGGGCTGGAGCACCTCTCTGATGAAGATAGGCTAAGAGAGCTGGATTTGTTCATCTTTGAGAAGAGAAGGCTCCAGGGGGACTTTATAGTGGCCTTCCAGTACCAGAGATGTAGTTGAGGCCTCATCCCTTGAGCTCCATCAAGGTCAGGCTTGATGGAGCTCTGAGTAACCTCATCTAGTGAAGATGTCCCTGTTTACTGCTGAGGGGTTGGACTAGGTGACCAACCCTTCCAATCTTACACAATCTATGATTCTATGATTCCACGATCCTATGATTCTATGATTCTATGAATGTTTGCCTGATCGTTTCTGCCCTTGAGATGTGTGTATAGCTGAACTAGCCACAAACAGCCCACAAGAGTTTTGAAATCAGGCAATTAAATAACTCCAGTCCTAGTAGGTACCATGGATGAAAGCATGGATGAAAAGCTAGAGGGGTGTGGAAGTAAAACAGTCCCACAACTTCAATCTTTCAAGCCAAAATCTTGAGAAATCTAAATAAAAATTAGGAGTAAGAGAAAGAAACCTTGGATTTCAATCTGATAAAACCTGCATTAGAAACAGAAAGACAGCAACAGCAATTAAGTTTGGATAAGAGGAAACTGGCATAAATTTGAATATAGGAAGTTCCACCTAAACATGAGGAACTTCTTTACTGTGAGGGTAGCAGAGCACCAGCACAGGCTGCCCAGAGAGGCTGTGGAGGCACCTTATCTGGAGATGTTCAAAATCCACCTGGATGCTGTCCTGCTCCAGGTGATCCTGCTCTGGCATGGGGGTTGGACAAGATCATCTCCAGAAGTCCTTCCAACCCCGGTCATTCTGTGATTCTGTAATTCTATGTTTAGACAGACAAGATTAAAGTCCCTTTCTATCTTGAAATCTGGATAGTAGGAAAACATTTAAGTACCTCGGTTTTAAATTAGATATGTCAAATGCTATTCCATTTGTTCATGTTTGTGATCTTCACAATTTTACAAGGAAACCCATCAAAAGAGGCCTGAATAGGGTGTCACTGTAGATCCAGCTACATAAGGAAGGAGTGAGTGATTGACTTGGAAAATTCTACTGGTTTTCTTGGGGTAATAGCATCCCTCCTCTGGTTTGAAGAAATGTAATTCCCTTTTGTTACATTCTCAGCCGTGGTAATAGTAACTCTTTAAAGTGTACTATATGGATTTACATTCTTGAATTTCTTTCATAATGTTCCATATAGGTATTTTCCCGCAAATAAACCACTAATATTCTTATGTGAAATTAACTTGGTAATTAAAGTGCAGGTCTTACTTGCAGCAAATTTACCTCTACCTTCCCCTAGAGAAGGGTGCAGTTCTTAAATACACATAGTGAATTAATCATGAGCTTGTTTCTCCAAACAAAAGCTGTATTTGAAAGAATTTATTGTGAAAGAAGTTGTATCATACATAATGAAGTGTTATAAAAGTCCTGAATGATTTCAAGTGACTAACCCCACATTAGGCATTGGGAAATCCGTGCCTGGAACAGCTACAAGTAAGTACAGAGGGCCTGATGTAAAGCATGTTGAAGTCAATGACTTTTTTCCATTGTCTGCAATGGACACAAGGTTGTTCAATTTCATGGGATGGAAAAAATTTATTTTATGGAACAAACATGCAGAAAGAAACACAACTCATTCCTTAGATGCATGTGCTTGCTTCCTGATGGTTTTTAATGGGAAACATATGTGCACTGAGAGGTGAAAATGTTGAATTACCCAGCTTTTTGAAGGGAATTACTCACTTTTGCAAGAGAATCAATACCCAATAACAGGAACCGATCAATGGTGTTTGAGTTCAGTTGATGCTGTGAGATACAGGCTTTCATTGCTTTTCTGATTCCTTGAAAATTAAAGGTTGAAGGAGCTAGAGTGTCCCAGGATCAAGCATTGAATTAACGTCATATTTTTCTAAATCTGGAAATGGGACAGTGAAAAGTGTTGCCGTATAGTTAATGTATATTCCTTCAGCTGCTGATGTAGCAGAAAAAAATTAAACGGTTGCAAGCTGCATAAGGCTTTAGCAATGAGAAAGAGCTATGACAAACTGATGGTTTTCTATAGTACAATGAAATATTAAAAATTCACAAGCTTTTGTGTCCCGAAGAACTGCTTATTCCTCCAGACTATGAGCAAGATCATGAAGATCAATCTCAATAGGAGAAATAATTTTTGTTTCATATTAAAGAAAGAATTACAACATTTACTATTCACTTCCTAGGTATAATAATTTTTTAAAATCTTTTCTTTAAGATGGACCGAACCCATCCCTTACAGAACTGATATCCACAAAGTGAATGTATTTATCAACCAGCTAATTCTCCAGTGCTGTTTCATGAATTATTGAAAATCTGCTGTTGCACTTGTCATCTTACACAGATTGCAGTTGTCCAGAGGGTTTTTTAAATTTATATCTGTAACCATGACTTTTAAATATAGTTAATATATATGTTTAATAATAATTTTGCATGTATTTTTAGGTAATTAAATATGTTATTTAAAATAGAGGCTCTGTTGTCTGTACAATTAGTGCCCATAAAGGTACTTCTCTATGAAAGTATTCAAAGTCCACCCTGGATTCTCCCATTTTATTCTGTCTTTGCAAAAGTGTTAATAGGTTTTGGAGCCTCGTTGCCTGATGTACTGGTCTTGGCTGGGATAGAGTTAATTTCCTTCATAGTACCTAGTATAGGGCTATGTTTTAGATTTGTGTGGAACACAGCATCGATGCCACAGGGATATTTTCATTACTGGTGGGCAGCACTGATGCAGCACCAAGGCCTTTGCTGATTCGCACACCACCCCACCAGCAGTTGAGAGGGGATACAGCCAGGACAGCTGACCCCAAATGACCAAAGGGATATCCCATACCATGTGACATCAGACTCAGCATATAAAGCTGGAGGAAGAAGGAGGAAGAGGGGGGACTTATTGGGTTATTGTGTTCATCTTCCCCAACAATGTGTCCTGGAGCCCTGCTTTCCTGGGGATGGCTGAACGCCTGCCCACCCACGGGAAATAGTGAGTGAATCCCTCTGTAGCAGGGGGCTTGGAACTCTATGATTCTTGAGGTCCCTTCCAACTCATACCATTCTATGATTCTTATTTGGTTTTGCTTGCGCACTCAGCTTTTGGTTTATGTACTAAACTGTGTTTAACTCAGCCCAGGAGTTTTTGCACTTCTACCTTTCTGATTCTCTCCTCTGTTCCACCAGGGAGGAGTGAGCAAGCGGCTGCACGGGGCTGAGCTGCCGGCTGGGGTCAAACCAGGACACCTGGTCACTGTACAACCCTTGAGAATCTCTGATATGCATGTCTTCTCATATTACCAGTATGACACACTTACTAGCTCTTGACATCTAGTTTTAGCAGTATCACCTTGGTGGAAGACATAAACAAACACCAGTAAGTTTTCTGGACATCTTAGGCAATCTCTTTCCAGAAAATTCAGGCTGTTTAATGTTTGTTATTACAAAATTAAATGACTAAGTTAAAAACAAGTAAGACACTACACCTTTGTTCATCTATGGAAACACACAAAGCAAGAATAAGAGAATGCAAAAGGCAAAACTGAATTTAAAAGTCTCTCTTGTATTTCTTTTTTTACATTATTGAAAGAGCTACACAGTCTTCCTTTACAATGAATCTTACAAATTGGGAAGATTTGCTTTTAATTATTGTAGATGGAGTGGGAGAAGACCAGCAACTTTTGCGCTTCATTTCCTGATCCTATAAACACTTGGGGATTTTGCTTGGTTTCAAGTGGAAGGCCCACTGACATGCAGAGGGACTACTCTGGGGCTTAAATTTAAGCAGGTGTGTAAGCGTTTCTGAAACTAGGGCTCTTTTATATTTATTGAACGACAGGTTCACTGCCCTACAGGGAGTACTTCACAAAAGTACTTGCAGTGACATTTTTTTCTTTTTGGAAAGACCACTTTTAAGTCTAACCCTTGTAAGAGCTCCACAGAATTAAGCTGTGGGAAGATCTGGGAGTAGTGCCACCAAAGCAGGACTTGGGACAGGGCTGTATAGTCAGACATGGTCTGAGTGGGGGCTTGTAGGCAGTAGTGAGTGATTCCTTGTGCTGTCAAAATATGTATCACGTTTATAGCACAACATCAGCAGCCCACCCTGTGAAATACACTCCTGTCAGTGCTAGGAGAGGAGTCCCGACACACTTTTGGAGAGACCACCCAGAACAGAAGTATGGAGAACAGGACAGAGGAGGTGATGCTGATAGTTGTGTTGTTTATAGGAGTCCTTTTGCGAGAGGAGCTTTAGGGCTGCAGCAGTTGCCCCAACAATAGCTTTGCAGAGTAGATACAGGTTGGTGTTTCTGAACACTGCTGGCTGGACTGCATGCTGGGTCTGGGGGGATCTTCTCCACCACAACTCCTTGTACAAAGCTGTTTTTTCTGGCTTTGTGCCAATGTAAGGGAGGATGGAAACCCATCATCCTCATTTTTACACAGGATTTTTTTTTGTTTGTGATCTGTAGAGAAATCCCAGATTTCTTCTTAGGATTCCCTTTATTTTTTGAGGGGGTTTCCTTTCTCTTCCATGGAATGCGAATTTGTCCTCTTTTTAATTAACTCCTAAATGGATATTTTGATACTATGCTCTAAATGACATGCATTTAAAAATCCTGAAATTTATTGAATTTGCATGTACAGCTCCTATTATTAGTATCATACTGTTGGTACAACAACTGCCATTGATGCAATTTATTAATCCATTGAATTCTGTTTATAAACTTATTTAAAGTAAATATGGCTCTGTGTAAGATATCAGCTATTAAAATGGATGAAGAGTTTAACAATTCTTATTTATGGAAGATGATGTATTTCTCGTTGGTAAAAGTCTATAAAATCGGATGGTCTGTGAGAAACTGTATGCTAAATAGACTGCTCTTGTGATCCGCTGTTTGATTTTTTGGCATGAGCATTTGTGTTAAATTGTACATTCACCTTGTAAAGTTCATTCTTTCCTAACTACATTATACTTCTATTATAAGTGCTCTTGTTAAAATGACACCTTTTTATTATAGGATGGTCTGCTAATATAGCTACAGTAAAAACTCGTCAACCTTTCCATTATAAATATAAATCCCTATTTTCAGGGACTTTTAACTCTGCTATAAATACTCATTCCAGGCTAACATTTGGCATATAAAGCCTCATCCAAACAGCATAGCTATTTATTATGGAATTACTTTAGTGACTTGAAGATATTTTAAAGCAGAAAAAGTAGAAATATATGCATGTTGGTTTTAATCTGATGGATTCCTCAGTTTGAGAAGCTGGGCAGGGAGGAAGGTGCTGGGGCAGGACGTCCAGGTTGTGCTTCCTGCTGATGCCAAGTCTCTCCTCTGCACCATCTGGTTCTGCTCAGACCAGTCTGAGTTCAAGGGGCATTTTGTCTTTGGATGTTTTTGGTTTTGGGGGGCTTTTCAGCCATCGGGTTTCTGGTGCAGTCTTCCCAAGGCACATTAATGTCATACTTGAAAAATTACTTCTGACACCCTGTCAAATTTTTCCTATGAAATGGAAAGTTCTTAAGTCCCTTCTACTCCCATAAGCTTCTAAAAAAATTGAGTCCTAGAAAGTGTGTGAGGTCCTTATTGGCATAGTTCAAGACAGGATAATGTTGACAACAGACTAGAAAGTCAGCCCAGGCTTTTTCTACCTCAGTATGTCCTT
The DNA here is from genome assembly GCF_964237585.1 of Gallinula chloropus. Taxonomy (NCBI): domain Eukaryota; kingdom Metazoa; phylum Chordata; class Aves; order Gruiformes; family Rallidae; genus Gallinula; species Gallinula chloropus. The sequence goes on from NC_140085.1 coordinate 107,812,060, forward strand.
TGGCTACATCCAGCAGTGAAATTTAACATCTTTGTGAAGATTAATACAGTTCTCTCAAATACTCTTCGTGGACACTGCTGCTAAAAAGCACCTGGCATGGTATCTCTGAAAGAAGGGTTCAGTCATACTTCAGGTTGCTGTTTCATGACCATTTTAAACTGCCCTGTGTAGCACCTCTTGCTGAAAAGACTGTGTTATCTCACTCATTCTTCCCGTCCTGGGAGTTTGTGTGTTTGTTTGATCAGTCAGTCAGAACCAGAAGCTGCTTTCACTGGGAGGAAAACAAGGCACATGGGTGGGGGGTTGGTTTGGGACCAAGCAATTTCCCTGTCTGCCTTATGAAATGTCCCACAGGGCTGGTGGGCACCATGACAGTCAAACTGTTCCTCCAGTAGCCTGGTCTTGGCTTGTCTCAAATGCAACAATGAAGCTGGAGTCAGTGGTACTGTAAGGAAGACCTTCCAGACTGATTGAAGACCTGCCCGGAGAGTGACTGCCATCCTTTGCAGAGTGCCTGAAAGGATTTTCCAAATCTTTTGTTTCCTTGGGGTTCCCACAGGGATAATGTGCCCAGAGGCCCAGGTGTCCATAAGAAAAAAAGGGCTTCCAGATGACCCCATCATCAGACCAACATTGAGCAATCTAGAAGATTGGCCAAAAATCTGCGTTTGTGCATATGGAGGAGAGGGGAATAGTGGTCTTGAACACTCATACCTTGGAAATTCAAGAGCTGAGAGGAGACCAAAAGAAGACAAAAGCTTTAGATTTCAAACCACGTAAATCAAAACTGAGTGAGCTCATAGATGTTGTTGCTTTATGACAATTTGCTGGTCCTGACAGTTGAAAATAGTTTGTACAAGTACTCTGTAGCACTAGAGAGCAGGGGCGTGGTGGGTGGGGGGTAGGGAGAGGGGAGGGTCAGATTTCTGTGCTTGGTAAGAACAATCTGCTCTAGTGGGAAATGTTTTATTATCCTCAAAGCTTTATTCCAAAAGCCCCAGGGATTATAAAATGAAAAGCAAAACAAGAAAAGCCCCTCTGCCTTCTCCCAATTAGCTGTGAAATTTCTCTGAGGCCTCCCTTTTGCCTATGCCAGCCAAGATGGTCTCATGGGGTCTCAGGCATCACCTTAAGGTCTGCCCATGCCTCCACTCTGCTGACAGGCTTCACTTATCCAGAAGAGTGGAAGGAAGTGCTGATATTACGGGGAGACTCTTGCTATCTGGTATAAAACTTTATACCCTCATAAATATGCTTTGTTCTATTCAGCTGCTTCTTTTTCCCCCTGAAAGCCATGTGTGTTCCCATTCCTCTGCCTCCTCCCTGCTCCATCCCTGTGTCCCCATCAATCTTTCTGTCTTGTGTTTTGCTGATTTCTTTTTCCAGCATCCAACTTTACCAGGACTTCTTCAGAGGAAACTGCAAAGTCCTTCTTGAGGATCCTGCCAATGGGGAAAAAAAAAGGTGATGGTGGTTAATTCAGAAATGAATGATGTAAAAGTTGTAGGGCCTTGAGTACATGGGTATGGTGACAACTGGCAAAGAAGTAAAAGTTATCATAAATAAATCTGGGACATTTGAATAAAACTGAGGTTCGGTTAATTTCTCACTCCCTTTTATTTTGTTGTCAGTTATTGATAAAAACTAGATATGGAAAATAAAATTGGGAAATAAGATTTGATTTTTTTTAAAAAAAGACAATTGTAAAATATCTATAAAGCAATTTTTAACAATTTCTTTTTTTTACACGACCATAGTAATTTTGTTGAGAATTAGATTTTGTTTGAGACTTTTGTTTCAAAAGGCCAAAAGACCTTCATGAAGGGTAAGCCAGTTCTGCATTTCAAACTTGCTGCTCTGTGCACCTTTAGGATCAGTCAAGCCCACATGGAGTTGTGTTACATATGGGTAAGGCTTATTATGTTATTATTTGAGTTTATCGTCGAGTAAGTGAGACAGGGAGTTATTCATGGGACCACCCTGTTGAAGCCATTTCTTGTCTTAAAGAAACCAAACCAAAATATTCCCACAAGCGTTGAATGCACTCTGCTGCTCTGAGTTCAGAAAAAGACCACCTCTGTTAAGCAATGATTTATTTTTTTTCCTGGTCTCTTGGGTGACCACTGATGGAAGATTTTCCTGTGTTTCCTATAGTAGGAGCAATATGTTCTGAAATATTTTGATTATGTTTAAAGTATATGTATGAAAATGTGATGTATGGCAAAGTGATGTATGGCAAAAAAAATATTGATATGCATATTGGATATATCAAGAAGAGGAAATGTGGAAGATATTTTTATAAGCATATGTTCTACTTTATTTGGGACAGGAATATTGCAGGGAATGGGAACACTTATGAAAATGTATAGAAGCATTTTATAGTGTGTTGAAGCAATTTTTCTGATAAATGTTTGGAAAATATCCAAAAATGTTATGGTATATAAAGGAAGCAATATGTAACTTTTTTCCCCCCTGATTTTCCTTAATATGGTTAATTTATGTTCATTTATTTTAGAATATATTAGAACCATCTTTCATACCAATTAAACCTAATGCTTGCTATCTGTGCACACCATTGAAATTCGGTTGATTTTGTAATGGTGTTTATAAAGTGCATAAATACATTTGTCTGAATTTATAAATATATGTGAAAAGTTCAATATATATAAAAAGACACATTTCACACAGATTTTGCTAGTCTGTCTTGTGTTCAGGACAACACTTACACACATGGTAAATCCTGCTTTAAATATTCCCATAAAAGGTGTGCAGGTTTATTCACAAACCTGCATTGCTCTATACAGGTCATAGTTATGAGCAGTATGTTCACAAATTATATCTATATCTTTTGTTATTGTAACATCATTAGAGAAAATTTGCTGATGAAAGAAAGGTCTTCCTACAGAGAAAGCTATTTGACAGATGAAAATAAATTTGAGGATCTCTTCAAAATTATTACTTAGAATTTCTATCTCATTTTACAAACATCTGAAAAATAGGCCTTCCTTGTTGACAGATCAGTTCCAAAATTTGTCTGCAGTGCTAAGGATAGAAAACTCTTTTGTGCGTGATTTCTTTTCTTTACATGAGTCATGTTCAGAGAGTTTAATGATTGCTTCCTTATGTATCTAGAAACTCTCTCCATACTGCCATTTTGCTTTGCATTGCATTATTAAATTAAATATTTTAAATGACATGGAGTCTCCCTCTGTTAAGCTTGAGATTTTCTTTTTTTTTTTTAGAAGTGGCTCTGTTCTGGGATCTTTTTAATTTTTTTTCCCACTCTCTCATTTTTCTCTATCTCCTATGTTTCTCCTGTCAAACTCTTTCTTCCTTTCCATATCTAGAATGTGCAAATTTAAAGAAGGGCTTACAGGAAAAGAAACTCTCTAGGAGTTTAAGGTTTGGCATTTGCACAATAACCTTATAGTAGCAAATAAATTCATTATTTGGAAGACTTCAAATTAAACAAAAATCCATACTTTGTTTTTCAATACTTCAGAAAGATATATTTTATAGATTCCTGGGTTGTTTCCCAGGAAGCTCCCTGTGAGTTAGCAAATCCACAGCTTTAGGACCCTTGATTTCCTACTCTGATGGAAGTTCTTACTGAAGTTTGCTTCATCTCAGGAGCATCAGCCTTTCCTGCAACTTGATGGTGTTGTTGAGAGCATCAAAATGCCTGTAATGTTCAGAAAGTGTATCCACAAACGTAACTTTTTCCTAGAAAGTCCAGTCTTCTCATTTGCCCTCTACTGCCAGCAGAGAGTAAAGGTCTCCTCTAGGGATGATGCAGAGCTCCTAAGATTATCGTGTTCACTTAGGCCTTGAAAGAGCTACCTGTTTATACTGACTACAGAGAAAGCTTTGCAGGTCAGCACCTTACAAGTCTTTGTGAATCCCTTTGCCATGCTTGGAGGCAAGGACTTCAAAGGTGTTGAAAAACAGGTGAAAAATTAGATCAGTTTCAAGTGTTAAGTGTCTGACGCAGGTGGAGACATGCAGAAGATACTGTGGCCTGCATTGGCACAAGCCCCTGCCAGCACTTGCAGCTTGTTGAGAGAGACAGAGACACAGAGATGAGCAAGAGAGAGATCCACACCAGAGCTGGTTTGCTGGGTGTGGGCTTGTGCCTCTGTGGGGGACCAGGCTGGAGCAGTCTGGGCCTGAGAGACTGAGAGACATTCTATGATTTATGACTGCACCCCATAGCAGTGACCCACACTGGGGCAGCTGGTGAGGAGCTGAAGCCCCATGGGAAACGACTCACATTGGAGAAGTTCATGGAGGACTGTCTCCAGTGGGACATGCTGGAGCAGGGGAAGGGTGTGAGGAATGCCCCCCTCCCCCTGGCTAAGAAGGAAAACAACTGGTGAGGAATTGACCAAACCCCCCATTCTCCCAGTCCCTGCCCCTCCCTGTGCCACAATGTGGGGGAAGAAGGAAGCGAAATCATGAATAAAGTGAAGTCTGCTAAGAAGGGAGGGGTGGGAAGAGGTGCTTTAAGATCTGGCTGCACTTCTCATTACCCAACTGTGGTGTGACTGGGTGTGCAGGGCAGTGTCATAAATTAGTTTCTTTTCCTTCTGTGTTGAGTCTGTTGTGCCTGTGACACTGACTGCGGAATGATCTCTCCCTGTCCTTATCTCGACTCCTGAACCTCTCTCAATATATTTTCTCTCCTGCCCAGCTGACAGGAGAGTGATAGAGCAAATTTGGTGTGTGTCTGGCCTCTAGGCAGGGCCAAAACCACAACACCACATCTCCTACTGATTTTTCTTTTCTAGGTATCTTTTTGATATGGAATAATTATCTTTTTGATATGGAATAATTATTAAGTTCTCCATTTAGCCATCTACACTGTATTGTAGAAACACAAGTAATGTTTCAGACCTAGCTGACAAGTATAGTCTTGAACCTTATTTCAGGCATCCTAAAAAAAAGAGAGGATTAGATATCCAGGGCTAGATCTTTGAGCCACTTCCTAATTCTTCCATTCCTGAGGACTCTAAGAAGGGATTGCCTAAAGGTTTGATGTCATCACTTTTTCATGCAAAAGACGAAGGTGCTCTTTAAGTACAAAGAACATAGCAGTTTCCAGTTGCACCACAGACTCAGCCTGGCATAAGCATCTCTCCTACTGTATTTATTAAGAATGGCACATTTCACTGTGAGAGGCTCATCCGAGATCTCAGGCCACAAAGTAACTTCGAAATCTTCCTTCAGAATGGAGTAACTTCCTGTCCTAACTGCAGTCCTCTGGGTCTTAGGAATACCTCCACTCTTCAGTTTCAATAACACACATATACATTTTCATACAATCCCCCAGACTATGAAGTTTGCTGCCCTTTACCATAAGCCTGAGGCATTTTTGAGGCTTGCATTCTGGCTTTTCCATAGAGCCTAAGGCTTTATAAATATCTTGATAACACTTTTTTTTTCTTTTTTCTTTCTTTTTTTTTTTTTTTGCCAGAAGGGAATTCATATATATTCTTATTTGAATTATAATTCCCTAATGGAGAAGTGAACCCAGAGGCAGACAGGTTGGAGACACGAAGGAAAAAAATCTACAGGTAAAACTAGAAGGCAGCAAAGGGGTTGTCATACAGCTGGATGATGAAGTGACAGAGACGGTGCTTTTGGCATATTACATTTCCTGTTAAAAAAAATCTGCCCTTTAGAAGCTTTTCAATGTGTTTCAGAACATTTGTAACCTTACAGAATATTCACATTATCAGAAATGCTATAATTTGTTGTTTACTATCTTCTCAAATTATCCATTATTCTAGTGGCATTATTTAGCAGACAGATCTTTACTAATCTGCTCTGTAGTGCATCAGTGAGCCAAACTCCTCTTTTTAAGCCACCTTACTGGTGTCCAATATCTTGATTCTTTGTGTTCTTATTTAAAAATTACAGCAATGCTTCCATACATTCATTATTTTAAAGAAAAAAATGGAAAATAGATGTTGAATTTTTCATCTCTTGAGGCATTTGTATGTTTTATTAAGTCTTTTAGCACTTGTGTCTCTGGAAACTTATCAACAGGAATAATTTATGCTTTCAAAGAGCCAAACTAAAAGTTGTATTTGGTTTTATTACAGGAGTAAGGGTAGTCAAACTGTGGATGTTGGAACAAAGTAAGTGTTTGAAAAGTTCTGCTTTATGGGAGGATCAGCATTTTTATAATGGACTAATAAAAGCAGTTGATTTAGTGTTCTTGTAGTGGTTTTAAATTTTTGTAATTACAGAATAGAGGTATTTTAGGATGCTTTAGTCTTATCAAAAAATAGTGAATTTAGGGTACATTTCTCAAGATATTTCCATCATATTAATAGCACCATGCTTTGGTATCACTGTAAAATAAATGTAATATAAATGTAATGTTAAGTAATAGAATAAGGCGCACAAAGTATGACGTAAAACACAATGGAAGTCATTTATAAATGCTTATGTAAAGGAGACAGATCAGAACAGAAGGCAGGACTAAAAGTTAATTGAGGAATTGTTTTTCTGACACAGGAATAATCTTTTTTTCCAAACCAAAGGAATTATAAATGCAGTAAATTACTAAGCTGCTTGTTATAATGCTTGTGTTAGCAATAGGCCTTACAAATCTTATTTTTTTAATTCAAACGTACAACATTTTGAGTAATACTGTAAGCAGTTTTTGTGTGGGAGTTTAACAGAGCATACCAAATTAAAGAACTGATATTTAATTGGTTTATTTTTGTTTCTCTTCCTCTCTAATGGTAAGCATTGGATTAATTAAAGTTACAACTGCTTCAATCTAAAAAGATCGTGAAACACTTGTTTTGAGTGGTCAGAAGGCTCACTTTCACCCCTGCGAGGTTTTTAATCCATCTTTCCTTAGCAGTGGGATTGAGTTAAACAGCAATGTGATGGCATGATGCTACTTTTTTTTATAGACCTTTTTATAGATGGAGGATGTGTACATGAAAAAGTTGTCTGTTGCTTTTATGGAATATGACTTTCACTCCTCATAACTGGTTCTTCCTGGTAGATACTAACTTCTGCTGACTGCCTTTGCGAATTGCTATCTAATTAAAATCATCAAGCATGTCTTTCATGGTGAATTGAATTTATAACTTCATCAGATGTGAACGTGGCAGGATAACCATGACATACTAGTGCAGTTACCTGAAGGTGTGGGAAGCATGTGAGCCAAGAGCATCGATAGAAGTAGTGTTTGTTTATGGGAATGGGAAAAAACATGCTGGACACTTAGACCTTCAAAAACCTATGTCAAAAGCAATAAGCATAGACTAATCCCGCAGTTTTGCAGAATGCTTCTTTATGCTGCAGAGCACTGAGAGAGAGAAGAGTTAAGAAATAGGAGATGAGGTTCCTTGAAGGTTTAATTTAGATGATCTCTAAAGTGACAGGAAGATGATGAGCAAAGAGAAGAGAAAGCCAGCTGTCACCTGTAATCTATGAGATTTTTCTCTCTCTGACTCTATTCCTTAGCTGTTGCAAATCAGAGTACCTCATTTACAGTTAATAAAATTACAAGAATGGGATATGGTTATGGACCTTTGAGCAAAATGGGTTTGATGGGTTTCATTCATCAAGAAACTTTACAACTTCAGAATAAGAAAAAGAGGCAACTGCAAAAGAGTATCTGATGGATCCAACCACACCTGGGATAGGGCACAGACCCATCTAAGGCCCTGCTCTGGTTTATCAGTATGGAGAGGCTTCCCAGCCTCAGGTGAATGCCCTGGTCAGCCAAGCTGCTGAGTTGAGTTCTTTTCATCTTTTGGGGCATTCTTTCCATGAAAGTGATTTGATTTAATTTTATTTCAATACATAATACCAACAAGAGCAAGAATATTTTGAAATGTTTCATAAAACAGTTACCTTCTGACCACCTTCTGAGCATCAATGCAACCACTTCCTCTAGTCTCCTTGCTTGATGCTGTGTTCTGTCTATGTCATCTTCTATATTTCTTTTCACTTTGTACCTCATATTTCATTGTTCTGACTCTATTTCTGTAATTCATCCTGTGTTTTTAGTAAGAGAATATAAGAACAGATCGATTTGCCATGATCCTCCTTGACATTGCACTGTATTTTTTTTCAAGTCTGTAAAAAGGACCAGGGAATTCCTTTATACCTAAATTATTTATATGAACACAAATAGAATATGATGGCAGTATAATCTTTTATTAATAAGCCCCTTAGATACTGTCCATGTTGCAAAAGAATTCTGATGGAGAGGAAATCTCTGTGACAGCCTAGAAATGGGAAGTATCAGAGGTACCATTCTGGGAGATGAAGCATTCAGCATGACTGATGTTTCCCAATGCCACATATGGGTGAGGAAAGGAACTTTAGAAATATTGTGTACTAGATATTTTTGTTTAAAATATTTTCAGACAAGGCTACTTGAAAAGTGGAGGTAAAGAAATAAAAAAAATGCAATTCAGTCCTCTCTCTTATGTTCCTTAACACTTAACACTTGGAAATGCTAAATAATTTTTCCTTTGTCACCTTGAAAAACAATAGGCAATGGTGTTTGCCTTGCTCTCAAACATCTACATTGCAGCAGGGTAGATGAGCATAGAATCATAGAACTGATCAGGTTGGAACGGGTCTTAAAAGGTCTTCTGGTCCAACCTTTCTTGGAAAAGGGAGCCTAGATGAGATTATCTAGCACCCTGTCTGGTCACATGTTGAAAACCTCCAGCAATGGGGCCTCTACCATCTCCCTGGGGAGATTGTTCCAGTGACTGACTGTCCTCACTGTAAAAAGATTACTTTAATCCCCTATTACATTGTCACCTATTAACATATCAACTAAATGTAAAGCTATGATTCATATTTGATACAACTAATTTTCAGAATTATCTTAATTCCAGTTACAAATAAATCATCAGTAAATAAATTCTATTTTGTAGTCAGTATGAGGAAGAAATCTAGCAACCTGTAATTCAAGGGGAAAATCCTTCCTAGTATTTTGTATCCTTTTAGTTATTTGGTCCAGATCTGGTGATCATATACTCCACAATGTCATTTTTACCTTTGAGATCTTTTAGAGTGTAGAGCAAATCTGTTTGCATTTCAAACTCTCCTTTCCCCTGGATAATAAGTTCAGTTCAAAATATCTGATATTTCTTCAAATCTGGACACTTCAAACCCCAATGTTGCATATAAAGTAATTTGTGGTTTTAAACTTTGGTTTCCACTCTCCCATATAAATGCAAATATAATGTTTTCCATTAGAATAACTCTGCCTCGTGCTTCTTTAATAGAGGCATTGGAGACCAAAAAGTAGAGTAGAATCCATTTTGATAATATTGCATCTTCTCTCTGGGCTCCAATCTAAATATTTCCATCTGTCAGATTTCTTATTTAATATTCTGAATAATGTCAGTTTTGGGAAAAAAGAGAACAGTCATTTTTATTTCACGTTCTTTTGCCAGGCTTTGGTGGTCTTACAGTTTCTTCTTGGATTGCAGAAATGTGTGTGTGAAGATTTATAGTATTTTCCTCTGCCAAGAAGTCTCCTAGAAATCTAAGGTGTCCTTTGCAAACATTCACAATCAAACATATTTTATAACTTTTAAAAGAAAAGAAAAAGCCACCCTGCCCAAAACCCAGACTCGGATCTCTGCTAAAGTGCAGGGAAATGTAGAAAAATAAGCTTTCTTTTTGTAAATGCACGGAATGAGACACTTTCATGACAGAATCTCTTGTCTTGACACCAGCCTCAAATGCTTCTACCACCTCTGACATTGTCTAAATGAATATAGAGCACCCAACACCTCCCAGGTTAGACAGTAAACTGATAAATTCCTGTGACATTTGCTGGGAAAGGGAGGAAAATCGTGATCAAGCAGTTCTGGGAAATCAAAAGGTCAAAATATCACATGAAAAAGCAAGTTTCAATTTTTAAAACTCCACTTTCTAGTGAACCTTGCTAAAGCAGTTGTTGGTGAGCATCCACCTTTATGAAACTGCTTTATAGTTTCATGTGATTCAGCCATAAGCAATTGCTTTGAGTTAAAGACTTGATGTGTAGGGTTATAGCTGAGTAGTTTGGCGTATTGGTTTGTTTTTCCTCAAAGCCCATACATCCAGAAAATAACAAATTATTTATGTTATTTTATTGTTTAATTCTAATTTTAATATCCTAAAATGTTTTCTACGGGGTTTTTTTGTTATTTTGAGTCTCTGCTTTAAGTCAGATATTTAAAGTTGCAAGGAAATACAGGATCTAATACACAATAGAATATCAAATATCTACAAATCAATGCCTGCCCCCTCATCCAAGGTCTGCTTAGGAGTAAATGTCAAGAAAATACACAGAAATCTCCCAACATGTCCTATATGAGATTCCAAAACCCATGAATTCTGTAATGAAAAGTAAATAAATGACTCTGTCCTTCACTGCCAAGCTGTTAATCCATAATGTGGAGTTGGCCTCTGTTGTTGTCAACAGTGATATATAAATCATATCAGACAAAGCAAGAACCAGACTGACCCTTTACCCATTCCTTAAGCCCAATGCAAACATTTATAATGCCTAAAATATTTTGCCCCCATTTTCTTTCCCCCTTTTCACATCTCACTGGGATGGGGAGAGTGGAAAAGTGTGTAGGAGCCTGTTTATAGTGTTCTATGAGGAATTTCAGCCCAATTTCCTAAACCAAAGTGGTTTCAATAAGACCACCCCACCTACTGTTTGGTCCTTCATAGAACAATGGCTCCTGCTGCTCAGGACCTCTGGGAAGAGGACTGTGCATGGAAAGCAGCTTAGCAAACAAGGTGCTATACTCAGGGATGACACAGAACAAAAGCAATACTGGAGAGAGAAAGCTAGAAGGAGAGTTGACCTTTTAGGAAAACAGAAGACTAAGAAAGGAAACGCTGGCTGAAAGAGTTAAAGAGAAAGAAACAGATAATAGTCTGGGTTGGAAGGGACCTCAAAAGCCATCTAGTTCCAACCCCCCTGCCATGGGCAGGGACAACCTCCACTACACCAGGTTGGCCAAAGTTCATCCAACTTGGCCTTAAACACTGCCAGGGAGAAGGCAGCCACAGCTTCTCTGGGCAGCCTGTGTCAGGACCTCACTGCTCTCACAGTGAGGAATTCCTTCCTAATATCTAATCTGGATCTGCCCCCTTTTAGTTTAAAACCATTACCCCTTGTTGTATCACTACCCTGACTGATAAACAGCCCCTCTCCATCTTTTCTGTAGCCCCCTTCATGTACTGGAAGGCTGCTTGAAGGTCTCCCAAAAGCCTTATCTTCTCCAATTTTAACAAGCCCAGTTTTCCCAGCCTGTCATTGTGGCAGAGGTGCTCCAGCCTTCTCATCAACTTCATGGCCCTTCTCTGGACTCCTTCCAACAGATCCTTGTCTGTCTTGTACCAGGCACCCCAGCACTGGATGCAGTACTCCAGGTGGAGTCTCACCAGAGCAGACTAGAGGGGTAGAACCATCTCCTTTGACCTGCTGGTCACGCTGGTTTTGATGCAGCCCAGGACACAGCTGGCTTTCTGGGCTGCAAGCACACACTGCCAGCTCATGTTGCGCTTTTCGTCACTCAACACCCCACAAGTCCTCCTCCTCAGGGCTGCTCTCAATCCATTCTCCACCCAGACTGTAGCAGTGCTTGGATTTCCCCAACCCATGTACAGGACCTTGCACACAGCCTTGTTGAACTTCATGCAGTTCACATGGCCCCACCACACCAGCCTGTCATGGTACCTCTGGATGCCATCCTTTCTGTCCAGCATGTCAACCACACCATAGAGCTCGATGTTATTGTTAAAGTTTCTGATGGTGCACTCAGTGTCACTGTCCATGTCTCCGACAATGATGTTAAACAGTGCTGGTCCCAGTACCGACCCCTGAGGAATGCCACTCTTCAATGGTGTGCATTTGGACATTGAGCTGTTGACTGCAGCTTTTTGAGCATGACCATCGAGACAATTCCTTATCCACCAAGTGGTCCATACTCAGAAGACTAATGGAAATACACTAAGGCTGACCCTTTATAAAGGCTAAGGTTAAAACACTTGAAACTCAAAGGAAATAGTGTGTCTCATTTAGGAATCATTTAAAGGGGTTCCTTAATATGTTACCTAAGTTTCATTTAAATCAACAAATAAAATATCCAGTGACTTTCATATTAGTTGGACAGGGCCTTAAGTGAAAAAGAGCATGAAATTAACTGAATTTTGTCACTTGTAAAGCTCCTGCTGAGCTCATTTCAGGATCAAAGCCTAGAACTATAATTGTGTTGCTTGTTAAAATAATGGAACAAATATTGAGAGAAAAATAACTAAATCCAGGGCAGTAGTGCCAAGAGCGATAAACAGCATGAGTTTATAAAGAACAGATCTTGCCTTACAAACCAGATTGCCTTTTTCTAATAGAATTACGAAGGGTCAAATTCTGCTACGTTGGTGAGGGCTGGCTTGCAATAAAGGAACCACCAATGTCTATTCCCGATAGCAGTTACCTGTGTGAATAATGGTCCTAAATGCTGAGCTATAATTAGCAGATCAAGGGAGAGTAGTAGATTAATACTGTGCCCCATGACATTTTATTGACCAAGGGCATATTCCCAGAAAAGTTTTGTGAGGCCGGAGCCAGAGTATCACTTGGAGATTTTCAGTTTGGTTTCTACATAGTACTGTGGTGTGAATTAATATCCTGGGCAAAGCACTACAGTAAAAAGCAGCAGTGACAAATGGCCAAGTACAACTCTCTGCAAGGTGCTTCAAGTACCATGTCAACGTGACTTTATTTGGTCAGAACTGCAAAATGAAGTATACTGCTTAAGGGAAAATCTCATACTGAATTATAAGACTTTGGGAATGTGATAATTATATTCTGAAAGTGGGAAAGCTGAAAAGGTGCCTACAGGTATGTGGAGAGTGGTATGTGAATGGGATTTAAGCATGCAAGAACCAAAACTGCTGTACCGCACTCTCAAGGTGAAAAGGTGGGGGAAATGCAGATGCAAATACTTGAGCCACATAAAAATCCTTCACATCACAAACCAGGCTGGTCAACAGACCAATGTAAAGGTCCTGTTCTCACTCACTTGGAGAAGTGTGTAAAGCTATGAAGATATGCATCAAATTGGAGGGAGAAGGGTAATGTAATCAGATCCAGGGGAATATGTATTAGGTTTTGTGTGGTAGATATTGGGAGATTGCCTACAGTAATATAGCTGTATCCATACCTATCTACAATAAAAGAACAATGTAATAATCAATCAGCTATATGGCATGAAATTGTTAGGGTAAAATATAAGGCAGTGTCTAGAAGAACCTGGACTTTGAAAGCAGTAGTTCACTGGGTGGAACAGATTGTCTTGTGCATGACAGCCAATGTGGACTGGCATAAAGGTAATGCTTGGGATACCCTTTCTAAGGGTAGCAGAGATATCGCGACAGCATCCAAAGCATCCAAAATCCAGTAATCCCTGACTCAGCTAGGAGGTCCTCATATTGCTTAGTCCTCCTATGCAGCTGTCTGGAGCAGCAAAATGTTCAAAGATGGATTTAGACATGAAATATTTTGGTGTTAACTGTTGGTTATTGTTAGAAAATATTGGATTTTTTTTTCCCCTCTGAGCTCTTTTCCAGGATTTTAAAGGAATAACTCTTTATTTAGTCAGGCAGTCCCAGTAGGGAATCAACAGGAATATTTGCATTATTTTTCCCATGTCAGTGCATAATGGCTCCAGATTTTTTGTTTTCTCCTTGCTTTTCAGCCGGTCTAAATTATCATTGAACTGTTGAAATCAATTGTATTTAAGCACCTGCCACTTCCAGGTGTCCAGTATTTACCAGTTTTTCTTGTTGCCAGTGTCAAGAAAAAAAAAGGAAATCATTTGTTGGTCCCTTTGATGACACAGAGTGAGAAAATGAAGAAAAAAAATATATCTCTCTCTCCACGGGCTGCAAGTGCTGGCAGGGAATTGCCTCAACATGGGTCACAGCATCTCCTGTATGTCTCCACCTGCTGTAGCACAGGGCCTCTCCACAGGCTGCAGGTGGGGTCTCGGCCTTTTCCACGGGCTGCAGGGGGACACCCGCTCCACCATGGGTTTCTCCATGGGCTGCAGGGGCATCTTTCTCTCCGGCACCTGGGACACCTCCTCCCCACCCCTTCCCTGGCCTTGGTGCCTGCACAGTTCTTTACACCTTCTCACTCCCTTCTCTGGTGACAAAAATCAGCTGCTTGCATTTTTTTCTCCTAAATGTGATTCCCAGAGGTGCTGTGACCATCACTGATGGGCTCAGCCTTGATCAGCAGCGACTTCGGCCTTGAGCCAGCTGGTGTTTGCTCTGTGGGGCCTGCAGAGTGCTTCTGGCTGCTGCTTGCAGAAGGCAGCCCTGCAAACCCCCCTTCTCCACCAGAACCCTGCCATGCAAAAAAACAGGAAAGTCACTCTTTCATAAACTCCAGCATTTTTTTTTCACCTCAACTGTATGGAATTTCAGAAATATGAATATTGTCAATCTGTAGGGTATAAGAGTTTATTTAACAAAAAAATCTTTGTGTATACCTTGTGTTAAGTTTTGGTTACTAGACTATAGCCCAAATGATCATGCAATTAGATCTTAAATTAGATCATTCAGTAGTGAGATAAACAAGTTGCCTGGCAGTATGGGTTTTGGTTGACGAGGAAATAAGTGAATGCAAAGAAGTGTTTAACCTTCAAGCATGACTTTTTCCTGAGTCACGATGAAGGATTGATATTATACTCTAGACTAATCAGTCACACTAATTTTGTGGACCAATGTTAATGAAGATACAAAAGAAGCCAAACTATTCTGAGCGCTAAGCAACAAAAACTCATTTTGAATTTAACTGTTTAGGAAAAAAGAACATTCATTTGTTTCTATATAATTTGCAACCATAGCTTTGCAACAACAAGGATGTTAAATTGCTGGAAACCTTTCTGGAATATTAAAAACTTCAAAATATCAGAGCATTGTCATCCCATCTCTTCCTCTGCAAATAAAAATCTCCCCTCAGCAGCAGTTTTTATTTTATCTTGGATTAGCCTTTCACAGTTAACTGAATTTCATGCAGTGACTTCACAGACGGCAAAGTATTGGCACTGGAAAAAACTCAAGTCTGAAGGAGCCTTGCAAAGAGTCAATGTGAGTAAAGCTTCTTTCTAAGAGCTACAACAGCTGCATATAGATCCCACATCCACCCTCAAGCAAACACATAGTGCTGAAAGAACTTCAGGGAGTTTTGCAAGGCAAGGGATGGTGAGCTGCAACACCGAGTAGTTACAGTTACCTGCCCCTAGGTGTTTCAAATCTGCTTTGGCCACATTCCGTCTTTGCTGAGTGCATCAAACCAGGCTCTGCAATGTTCCAGGAGGAGCTTACAAGGTAACTGGAATATCAAATATATACTCATCTGTTAAAATAAACTAGGTGTCTCTCTTCATTGGCACTCATTAGTATACTTATGCAGATTTGTTAGGAGAACTCATCCTACACCTCTGGTATTCCCCTGCTCTGCTAAGCCAGCAGGAACATTCTTTTGGGAAGGATGAAGATGGCTATATCTGGATATTTATACATATCTGAGGATCAAAATCAAGGCAGCATAGGAAAACATCCCTACTACTACTACCTTACCTCAGCCCTGTAAAGTAAGCAGAAAGGTGTGGCAGTAACAGGAACTCCATCTGGGCACCACAGTTGTAATGTTCACATTACCTCTCTGTATTGCTAAATTGCTGTACCCCTTGTGATGGAGCCAAAACCATGACCACCGCTTTTTGGGTGATAATTGTCTCAGGCATAGTAGTCCCATACTGGCTCCCCATTTTCCCGATATACTGAGCAAGCACTTTTGAAGCTCTCTATCAGAAGTCTCCTATTCCATAGACAGAGAATGATTTGTATTGATTGTCACTGAATAGAGAGATACTGATAGGCAAATTCATCTGTGTGCAAAGAACTAGCACAAGTAACAACCTAAGTACTATGGAAGTGTTACAGTAAGGAATTTATAGTGCTTGGCTGAGCCATTACCTTTTTAAGCTCAGCTTCATCCCAAAAGAGTTTGAAATAGCTGCACCACGTTTTTTTTGTTTATATATTGGAGGTGTCACCTTTACCTTAATCAAGTCATTCCTTGTGGTACCAATGTAGCACCTTTAATACCTTTATCTATGATATTGGAGATATAATGCATGTTTTCTAGAAAGTTTTGCTTTTGAGGCTGTGTTTCTGCAGGAAAATCTAGCTACCATTAAGATAATTTATAGGAGATTTTTATGAGGACAGAGCCTGTCATCAAGATCTTCAAGCTGAGAATCAGCTGTAGCTGAACATTGCTAAGCAGATACTGGAAGGCCACAGAAAGTCTTCCTCACACTCAGAAGTCAGATGATGAACTCTTCTACTTTGAGAGATTGGCGAAGTCCATAAGTACTAGAGGAGCACCATACTTCCAAGCTTCCAACGTGTCCCACTCATTGAGTTTTCAGGTATTTAGCTCTAAGAGGAAAGAAAAAGATGGAGGAAAATATTCCTGATTATAATGACAGTTTGCTCAGTGATTTAAAGTTTTATGTATGCAGTGTAGAGCCTTGAAAGTTACTGCTGATTATGTCTTTAGCATGTAACAGTTAGTGAGAGCCGTGGTGGGTTTATGAGGTGACTGCCCATCAGATGAGACCAGTGCGAGACCGTGGCCTGCAGCTGCTGAGGCGGTTCAACAATAAGGTGGTAAAGAATGTTGCAGCAAAATAGAATTTAGCACAAATAGTTAGAGCTAGTTAATTATTATTATGAAGGAATAGGATTATTGATATGGTATTTACAGTTGAGTAACCACAGGTGGTTTTAAACAATATTAGGCTGCCTCAGTGTCCCGTGTATAGCTCTTTCCATGGAGTAGTTAGTCCTCAGCTGAGTTAATCAGTAGATAGCTATAAATGAAGGATTGACTAGGGTAAGTGCACAAATATAATAGAAATGATTGAGTAAAATATTTCAGTTTAAGAGAAGAATATTGTATTTTATGGTTAAGTAGTGTTCTAAGAATTTAGATGTTGAACATAGAATATCGAGACCGTGGGAAAGAAGGAGACTGACCTCTGAGACTGATCAGCAGAATCTAAGATCCGAAGCAGAACCGAGACTGAGTAATCACCGCTACCAAAGTGAAGACAAAGGCAAATTATGGACTTTCAGCCAACCAAAACGGAGGCCTTCATCTATTATATAGTTGTGTTAAAAGATTATATAAGATCATAAATGTAAAATCACCTCACTCACTGAGGTGATGGCCCAACTCTTGAGTTGTTAATAAAAGAAAGCCTAGAGTAACCCAAAGGCTAGTGAAATTCTTTTAACAGAAATTGGTGACCCAGATGGGATTAAAAATACCAAGAATTATTTGCCATTTTCAAATTTCTGAATTCTAACGACAATTTCTTGAAATGATGAAAGAGTGTATAAAGTCTGCAATCAATATAATACTAAAAGCCATTGATTGACATTTTCTTTTTAAATCCCTTTTGCTTTTCTGTTTGCTTTATATTTTTAAATTGTTATATACCTCCATGATAATATGTGATAGTATTCATATGATTGTATTAGATTGGTCTTTGACTTCTTATTCTATCGTAAAAATTGTGGTTTCCTCTGTTGTTGTTATCTTCTTAACTTTGAATTATCTTTTTTTGAGGAAATATTCAGAGGAATATCTAAGAATTTTTTATGGTAGTAGGCAATACTTATTTCGAAGTATGGCTGTCAGAGATTTTGATATGACAAGACACAAGAGGAACTCCAATCACAAAAGTAAAATAAATGCTTAACTGTTTCATGCTAGTAACAGTAGCAGCTCTACTGTCACAGAGCATCAGCCAGACAACAGAAGAATATTTAAAGTTTTGCTACTACATTGCTACTATACTAAAATATGAAGTCAATATATATTGTTACATTGCAATGGCATGACAGAAAAAAACAAACAGCAGTACAAAAGATGATACACAACATTATTTTATGCATCTTTTCTGATCTCATAGCAAAAGAAGAAAAGATAGAGAACATCTCTAAATGAAAATTACATACTAAAAAGAATTTTTTTAAAGGGAAAATTTTGCTAAATGTTTTGCCTTTGACAAAACCATGGAAAAATCTTCCAGTAACAATTCTTATACCAGTAGTTGCAATTGTAATGACTGTACCCAGAAAAGGGCTTTGAATTCCTCCTTACTGCCTGTTTGCTATTTCAATAAAACACCTTGGAGATGTGAAACCTCCATATTCAAGAGTATTGTTTCAGTTGGTTCCCGTGGCTGGGAGAGGCAGCACAACTCCCCCTTTTCATCTGAAGGGAGATGGAACTGAAAGCCATGGGCTTCCCTTCCCAAGCAGGGGCAATCTCCCACCCAGAGCAGAGGCAGAAGTGACTGGGAGAGGTTTCTTTTGCAAGGGTTTGGAGGTGTCTGTGGGAACACAGAAAAGCTATAAGAAAGCAAAACTGCAACAGGGACAAAGCTTCTGGTATTCAGTACTGGCTGAAAAAGGCTTGAAACTGAGAGTAGGCATTGCCTTTCCTTGTGTTTCCCCAGGCTTAATAAATGCTTTTTGAGGAAAATTCACCAAAACAGAGAAATTCCTGATTCCACTAGCACTTTTCCTCCTAACATGCCGCAGCCCTTCATTATTTTTGCTGACTTTTCCTGATTAAAAAGTATCAATGTCTCTCACAGTTCAAATAAAAAATTGTTTCCCTATAGGATCTCTCCTAATTGGGCACCTATATACAAACAAAAGGCACCTGGATTTTGTTTTAGCTTTCTATATAAGAAGCCTTGGATACAATCCAGATATTCAGTGAGGGAGCCAAATAATTGACAGTCTGGTCACAGCCAGCAGCCACACCAGTAGGGTTCCAAAATACAAGGGGAGGAGGGAAAGCAGGTATAAAATACAAGCTTTTTACAGGATAGGTTCTCAATACAATAACGTATCTAGTTCTTCAGCTCTAAATCTTAGCACACTGTGGCTAAGAAAAACAACTCTGTGAAATTACTCTCTGTCTCTAATTCCTGCCTAATGCTGCCCTTCCAGTAGAGGCATCTCAAAGTAAACCTTTTTCTCTGGGGCAGCGGTTGATGATTTTTACCTTCACCCAGAGGTTTCAATATGGCAGAATGTGATCCTTACCCACTTAAACCTTCACTCACCATAATGACTTTATCAATATGTTCTCAAGTCTGCACAGAAGTTTAAAATTTAGAAAACTGCTGACAACGTAAACGTTAAAACGATAATGGCCAAGAAGTGCATAGGATCTTGTAAAAGTGTGAACTGTGTTTCTCCAACAAGTGTTCTGATGAGCCTCATCTTTCTCTCCTCCTATTTTCTTGAATTTCAGCACATCCTCAAGATACCCACTGTGCTGCCTGGCTAGTCAGAATACTCCCTGAGTTGCATTAATAATATTTGTTTTGGCACCGAACGACCTTGAAAGGGTTATGAGAGCAGTACAAAAGCATTCAGAAGCTTTCATCGTGTAGTTGCAGGTTTTATTTTAAAGTCAATGGTTAATATAGTTTCAGTTTCAAAGAGTCTTATCGGGTGCTGGTTTTATTCAGTATGTAATAGTAAAGTCCTGCAACGTCTAAACCTCTTTCAGATGTTCATAAATGGTCTTACAGAATCCTTTTGTGCTTTTTTAAACAAATGTGTCCTTTCAAAAGATAAATGTACAAGATCTGCTGATATTCAGTGGAATGCTTCAGTCTGGCTTTGTGTTGTACATATAAAAGTTTGTGTCTGGCCTTTTTCCCAAGTTAATTTTTCTCCATCTGCTTAAATCTAGATTGTAATGTACCCCACATGAATACACACCAAGAAACTTCACAGAGGTACACGTCTACAAGTTTCACTATTACAAGGGGATTTAGTCCATTGAAAAGCATGTCCAAAGATAGAAAGCAAACAAAAAGCATTATTTCAGGTACAGTATCTTCCTTTGGATTTCTTCTATTTTTATTGTAATGAAACACTTCTCTTTTTTCTTTTGTTTTGGATTTGTTTTGTTTTGTTTAAATTTACCCTTGGTTTTGGTTAGGAGTCTCACCACATTTTAGATGTGTGTGAAATGGTAGAACAAATCCACAAGATGGGATTTTTGGATTGAAATGAGGAGAGGAAAAAAGTTATTTAGGTTCCTTATTGCCCTTGTGAAGAGTTATTAACAGTATCCAGAGCTCTGTCACATACACAAACTGATGTAAAATAGAGAGAACTGTACTTTCTTCCTAATCTTCCCTTCTAGTCTTATAATGTAACACATTAGCCGTGCAGTAATTGCCACAGCTTTTGATATTAAAATTTCTCATCCCTTTTCACTTTAAATTTCAGGAAGTAGTCTGAGAATGGACAAGAGTTGTTGGATTTCAGTGTAAATGAGAGATTTATCCTTAAAAAAAAAAAAAAAAAACCCACCCATAATGGAAAAAAGTGGTTTTGTCCTTGCAAATGTTGCAGAGACTAGTTATAGTACTAAAACCATAAAACAGAAGAATAGCGGGTGATGGAAAGGCCACGATAGGGCTGTCTAATTTGAAATTTTAACATATGGACTGCTCACTCCCTGCTCTGGTTGCTAGTCATTCCCAGATGGTGTCTTTACTGAATGATGGTGAGGGGAAAGGAGCAGGTGGCAATGGCAATTTTTAAATTTTTTTTTACATATATCAAATTAAAATTCTGTGTTCAATATAAAAAAAAAGTAGAGAGAGAAAAGAATACAGTAAGCATGGGGAAAGGTAATGGTTTACTTGGAATCTGAGGCTGAAATTAAGGAAAACCTATTGTTATGGGCTGATGAGGTAGGATCAAAATTTGGATCCGGATCTGAGGTCCCTCATAAGTGGTGGGTAATAATTGTCATGCAGGACCTTGTTCAGACTGTAGTACGCCATGACCCAGCAACTTCAGGAAGAAGCTGCTCACCAGAATTGAGTTAGTTCCTCCTTTGGTGCACAGTGCATCAGAGCTCTCAAATACATGATTAAATAGAAGTTTGCATACATGTTTAAATGTGTTTGTTTAGATAGAAACCTTATGTCAAGAAGATGGGGCTTGTGGTTTTAGTGCTGAACATTTGAGTTTATGATGTCAGGAATGATACTGATCTCTCTAAGCCTAAGGATATTTTTTGCAAGAGTTTTTTTCTGATGAGAAACATCCTTTCACTTCTCTTTGTTAACTCTTTGTTGATGACTAATGCTGGAGTGCTCTGTGTCCTAGTTGAGAGAGTGATTACATCTCCAGGTGCTGACTCCAGCCTTTTACTTTCACTGAACCCAGTTGCTTCCTCACATCTGTCAGTAAGGTCTCCTTCTCTGTAGTATGTGTCTCCATTGTTCCTCGTCCATGTGTCCACATGTGTCACTAGTTTTCAGGGTTTTTCCAGAATACAAGCTACACTTCTTTACGTGAGGCAATAAGCCTAAAACTTGTTTTTAGTATTTTCAGTAATGACCCAGCTGTTTTTCTCAGTCTGCTTATCCTAGATGGTTGAGAATCTGATATTATGATCAAAAAAGAAAAAGGGAGCAAATTACCTCTGTGTCTCCATTACAGGCATAGCTTCTCAGTATGTAAACCCTAGAAAATGTATGAACCTGATCAGTACTCCTTTTGTTATTGCCAGAAATCCTGCATGCCATGTCTGCCTTTAATCTTCCAGCTTTGCGAGTGAATCCTCTCACCTGAACCAGAGCTGAGAACAGTAAGGTGTTAAGAGGCAGCTCATAAAGGAAAGAGTTAAATTTCTACTAAACAATCACAGCACTTAAAATGTTCTCTTTTGTGCTAGTCTGGACAAGACTCAATGGCACAATTAAAAAATGTTTAAATGAACCTCAGAGCTTTGTAAAGCAAAAAAAAAAATATAGCAGCATTGCATAATATATCTCATGATCATTCTAAATCACAGCCATGCAGTGGGTAAAAGCTCTATCTTTTTTGAATCCAAGGCAACTTAAAGGGAGTATTGATTTTCCCTTTACTGAGAAATGAGAATCACATATTAGGAATGAAAGCTGCAGACACAATATAATGACCTTTCTCCTTGGCTTCTCTTTTCTAACACAAACAGAATCATTTTCATTGCAAGAGTGGATATTAAACAGTAAATCTTGTAGCAATGTATTTGCAAGTGTCTGTGCTTGTTTTATCCAATTAGCATACTTATCACAAGAGCAAAAAAATGAGTAGATACAGCTTTTAATTTCTGAAGATATCAGTTCCATCCACAAAAACATTGAAAAGTCTCCAGCTGGAGGTCTATTCCATCTGCCTCAGTACTGGAGGAAGGAGGGGTGCTTTCTGCCTGCAATCTTAATGCTGATGCATGATTTAGAGTAAACGGGCAATTTCAGTGAGGGCAGAGGACCTTGGCTGACCTCTATTTTATTCTATGCATGTTTTTGTAGCACAGCCCCACATATACTTATCTATTAAATGGTGCTTCAGGTCACAGACATGTCAGTATTCTATTTACTGCTTTAATTATTTGGAACTTAAAACAAACTTATCAATACCTGACACATTACCTAAGGGGGAAAATATCCTAACCATGAAACAGCATGAGGGCTATACTAAACCTACCTCAAACAAAAGCTTAAGTTTCAAACAAAGCCATTAAGGGCAGGTTTTGTTTTTACACCTGCTGTTTTTACACCTAATCACCTTTTGTGAGAGTGTCTGAAACAATGGGTTGAATCTCCAGTGGCTTCCAACTTTTTGATGTTTAGTTCCTTTTGCCCTGATTTAAACTAACTGCAGTTTCCCCCTCCAGTTATCACTTCTTTTCAGATAAAGCTACTCCTGAGTCAGCAATGTGTGTGTGCATGCATGCGTGTGCGAAATGACATCCTTGACCTGCTTTCTCTGCTTCTGGAGAAGAATATGGTGGAATTCTCATGGTGGAATAGTTGAAACGTAACTCAGTGCAGCCACCCACTTAGTCCAGCTGCAAGCCGGAGCTGTGGCACAGCACCAAAAAGAAGAAAGAATAGATGCATGAAACCTGGAAGCGTCGCGACCCATCGCGCCCCTTATTTCTGTGTTGTTCAGACATTGGTAAGCAAGCTCATGTTTTTGAAAGTCCAGGAGTTGCCTGGCAATGCACACTGGTGGCAAAGAAACAGAGTGGCTGGCAATTTGACTTAATTTGAATAAGATGATTTTAAATTCCCTGTTGGCATCTTCAGCGTTTCAGACAGCATCCTTCTTTTGTAAGAGGGATAAGTACACAGGGAGAGCCGATGTCTGGTGACTTCGAACAAAGAATTTCATTAGAATAGAAAAAAAGGAATTCATTGTAAGTAGTTTTGTTATTCTTTGTTACTCTTCACTGTGCTGAAGAGTTTTTAACTGGCATCTTGGCTTCCTACTACTAATCTGGTCATTGGCCAGAACAGAGGAGCAGACAGCTGTGAGCAACTTGCTTTTCTTTGGATAATCAGATCTTAACCGTGCAGGTTCTTGCTCAGGCCAGGAAGAGCTTTCACTCCTCTAAAGACTCTGGTCCTTTAACAGGTATTCCTTGGGTGGCTTAGCTATCTGCATGAGCTGAGGACTACCTGAGAAGTGTCTTAGCACCAACTGAATCCTGATGCTCTGCTACATGATGTTTTCTGTCATTAGAATTTCTTTTTCTTGGTCAGTTTTATCAGTTCTATGCATCGTGCTTTCAGATGAGGTAACTGATAAGAATTCAAAGATCAGAGAACTGCAGAATTCCTGGACAGTCAGAAGTCTATTTAAGGCACAAGTACATCCCAGTTGGAGGTGGCATTGCTTTGGTATACCTTGCAGTAGAGAAGATGGATTCACTGGTAACTTCCATGTAACACCGACACATCACCTGAGCTCCAGTTCGTCATCTTTTGGGGTATGCACATTTCTATTAATATATGTTACTTTTCCTAGCTCATTCCATGCTACATAAGTTCAAAGTGACATGCCCAAAGTACAGTATTTCTGAAGTTTGTAATTTTTGCAGACTGCCACCCCTAAACTGTCCAAAGTCAATCAGGAAAAGTGATTTCATTTCTTAATGATTTGGTGCCTTGATCTAATAAAGATAGATATACAGATATCTAAAGAATACACAAAAACCAGTAAAACATTACTAAATACATGTTTTCTTTTTCTGTACATTTTCTTCAAGGGCCTAGCATATAATAGACTGTAAGGTTTATGATTCTTGGTTGACTTCCTGGTGATGTTATTTGCTTTCATTTATTGAAACAGCTGCATGTTTTGAAAAAAACATAGTAGATTAGAAATGGGAATGTGGTCACTACATTTTTTAGATTATTTCATCTGTCTTCTGTGACTGGGCTTGCTAAATCTTACTCCAAAATTGCCTTACTCTGTTTTCTTTTCCCAAACAAGTGTGTTTTCATGGTTTCATTACTTTATTCAACATATTTGTCAATGACCTGGACAAAGGGACAGAGTGTGCCCTCAGAAAATATACTGTTGATTGTAATCTGGGAGGAGTGGCCAACAGAGCAGGAGGTTCCGCTGCCATTCAGCAAGACCTGGACAGTCTGGAGAGCTGGGCAGGGAGGAACCTAGTGAAATTCAACAAGGGCAAGTGTAGAGTCCTGCACCTAGGGAGGAATAACCCCAGGCACCAGTACTAGAAGAAGAAGCAGCTCTGCAGAGACGAACCTGGGAGTCCTGGTGGACAGCAAGTTCTCCATGAGCCAGCAGTGTGCCTTCATGGCCAAGAAGGCCAGTGGTGTCCTGGGGTGCATTAAGGAGACTGTGGCCAGCAGGCCAAGGGATGTTATTGTCCCCCTCTACTCTGCCCTGGTGAGGCCTCATCTGAAGCACTGTGTCCAGTTCTGGGCTCCCTAGTTCACAAAAGACAGGGACCTACTGGAGAGAGTCCAGAGGAAGACCACAAGGATGATGAGGGGACTGGACATCTCTCGTATGAGGAAAGGCTGAGAGAGCTGGGTCTCTTCTCCCATCTGGAGATTGAGAGGGGATCTTATCAGTACCTGTGAATATCTAAAGAAAGATTGGGATTAAAGAAGACGGTGTCAGACTCTTTTCAATTGTGTCCAGCAACAGGACAAGGGACAATGGGAACAAACTGGAACACGGGAAGTTTCTCTGGGACAGGCTGCCTACAGAGCTTGTGGAGTCTCCTCCTCTGGAGATATTCAACTCCCACCTGGATATGATCCTGTGCAACCTGCTCAAGGTGGTTCTGCTGTAGCAGGGGGGTGAACTACATGATCTCCAGACGTTCCTTCCCTACCATCCTGTGATTCATTACTCAGTCTATAGATAACAGATTTTTTGAGGCGCAAGGCTGAGAAAAGGTGTCTGGAGCCTAAGACAGCCAAGTGAAGACAAGTAAAGTCTGAAGTAGCAGCAAAAGCAGATTGCAAAGTCTAAGTCTGAGAAAGTAATGGGAAGAGCAACCCGAGTACACCTAATGGGATCCAGAGAAAATTACTATTCTTCTCTTGACTGGAATAAGAATTAGGAAGGTTACCTTTATCAGTAAAAGTATTTGGGAAAAGCTTTAGGAAAATTTCCCCATGAATGGACCCTAAAAGAAAAAGGAAAAGTGAGGGGAGAAGAAACGTAGTTTCAGATCACAAAGATTTTGGAAAAAAAACTCCCATAGGACAGAAGTGGTGTGTCAAACGTGGGAGGTTATGGGAGAACTTGCAAAAGCATCTCTAGCTAGGGGGTTGGAACATGAGCCAAGTTACAAGGGGTTGGCTGATTGGAACCAGCCAAGCAAATAAAAAGAGCCTTGGAGACAGATCAACAGGAAAGAAATGTAACTGCTGCTGCTTGATTACCTGGGCCTAGGGCAGAGACTCTCAAGAGGGAATTTCCCTTTGGCTTCAAGGGGAATATAGCATTACTGTGTGATCCTGGAGGGACTGGCATGCCATTTATGTTGGAGAGGCAAATCCACTTCCTTGCAGTGGAAGCTGAGGCAACGAACACGCTGCTAAAGTTGGATAAACTCAGATTCGTTTAAATTGCAAGTTCAGCCATTGGGGTTTTGGGGTTTGGGGAGGGGGAGGTATGTTCTGCCACCGTTTGATTATCATCACTTCTGACCCTTAAAAATCACATTAGTTACAAATGTAATTTGTCTCTAATGATCTACTTGTGTGTTTCAGTCCCTTTTAATACTGATACCAATAGATTGTATCAGTTAATACAATATGGTACATGTAAATGAGAATGGAAACTACTGTTACAGTAATCAAGATGAAAATTACAAAGAGTGCCAACACATTTCACACAACCAGAAGAGTGGCTGATTTCAGAAGACACTTGCCCTCTGTCCCAATATAATGCAAAGTTAGAGAATATGTCGTTTAGGGCTCATTTCTTCATTCTAAATGTCTTGTGTATATACTGATGGTGAGTTCGTATTGTTCTTTGGTCTTCCTCAGCATGGCAGTCCCTGTGCTCCTTTGATGCCCAACTATTTGAACTGCTAACATTAGAAATCTTCACTTTCAATAGCTACTTTGCAGGACAAAATCCTGCAAATTTATTTAATCTCTGTTGTTCTTCCGTTAAGGCATCTATCACATTTTAGACCTCCCAGGTACAAGCTGCACACTGCATTCATCAGTTTCCTGTTTTAGCATTTTCTGTCAATACAACACAATAATATTGAGGTGTATTATGGGCAGTTTCACATTGCAGACCTAACTAGTAAAACTCCCATTAACAGTTTGGAAAACCAAGTCTGCCTGAAGCTCAGGGCATATTAGAACTTCTAAGATGTACAGCTTTTGTCTGACAAGGGGCAGATAGGAGTTAAGACATACACTTTTTAGAAAGTGCAGAGCCCTTGGAATGATATAAAAGGTAGTTATCTGCTATTTTTGGGTAAGCAGTGAAACAGCCCTTAGTGTGCCATTACTGGATGCTTTTGAAGATTGTACTTACATTGCCATTAACAGCATAAGATGTGGGAGTGATGGATAATTTGTTGTGGTTAAAGCTGACTGTCGTCAGGCTTACAGTAATCAAGTGAATGTCATCCATTTTGAGAAAAAGCATAACACTTAGGCTTTTTTAATTAAGGTACGAGGATGAGTGTTTGTACTTGTCTTCTTTTAATAGCAGAACATGAGATACCAGTGGATAATTTGTTACTCTTGTTAAAATTGGCAACATTTACCTTAAAGAAATATTGTACGCAAACCACCTTAACTTACTTCATTGTGAATGCTTCCCAAGCTTCCCCACATGGTGTGTTTGTTTTTCTCTCGATCTGAGCACTTGTGAGCCCACACAGATGGGTGGCACAGGGGATCCTGCAGTCATGACAAGGCAAAAATTCTCTGTGAACTTATAATGAAAGATCACATCTGCTTCCAGGGGCTGAATTGAGGTTGCACAGGCAATCTTGGCTTTTCGATTTTGTCTAACTTTTAAGTCTCTGGCATAGGAATTGCAATAGTAATCCCTCTATGTACTTTTAAAATGTCATTCCTTTCAGTTTTCAGACCTGAAAACAGCGAACGCAAAGATGTTTATTTTTGGACTGTACCGATCTCCACACCTGTCATTGGCAAGGCAGAGACTTCAAGACTCGTGGCTCACAGTGCTACTACTCGAACCACCAAACTATATTTTAAACAGAAGGTGTTTTGAGACTTAGCAATTCCTTTCCAGGAGAATGTGCCCTGCAGATCCTTTCTGCTCTGCTTATCTTCCCTTTTGCTGCAGTTTGCTTTCCTCCACAGTCTTGTTTCTGTCCTGTCCCTCTTCCCCTCATCTTGCCATTATCTTTGGTCTTCTCCCAGTCCTGTCCCTTCTGTCTTGTTTGCACATGTTCACCCATCCCTGGTGCCTGTTGGCCATCCTCAATGCCCTGCGAGACTGCTGCTTGCCTAAGGAAGGTGGAATCCTTGCAAAATCTGCAAAAAATCACCAAAGGCAACATATTATCTTCCCTTAAATCTCATTCAGGTCTGCTTGCTTTGACATGCCTGTGAAACACTCAGTGGCAGCTGGGCGTTGTGTCTGCAGTGTCATTCATCCATTGTTCAGAAACAACTCACTGTTCCCTGTCACTCACTTTGTTATATCTGCTTATTGCCTCTTGTCATTAAGTTAATTATGAACTTGCTTGGGCTCAAAAAGTCTCTTTGTTGAATAGTGCCTGGTAGGAACAGCACTGCAGCTACACGGATGATTGTAGTATTTTAAAATGCATGCTGCCACCATAAGCATGTGATCTTTAAAGCCCGGGGATGAGAACCTCAGGAATGAAGCTCTGGATCAGGATATTACCTATCATACGACATCTCCTCATCACCCCTGGAGGTATTTAAAAGACATGTAGATATGATGCTTAGAGACATGGTTTAGTAGTGTACTTGGCAGCGTTACATTAATGGTTGGGCTTGGTGATCTTAAAGGTCTTTTCCAACTTAAAATATTCTATGATTCAATGATTCGTTACTTTCTGAAATGTACCTTACCTAAAATATTCACCATAATCATCTTTCAGTCTCGTCCTTCAGTACCTTCAAGGGGACTGAGGGCAGGAAGACACCCTGAGTAACGACCATAGTTCTCCAAGCACATAAAAATGGAACTGCTCCCTGTTGTCCTACACCTAGTATTGAGCATCCGTAGAAACACTGAGTAAAAAACCTGTTTTGCTCAGATGGTTTTGGTTTCTTTGTGAATGCAAAATGTAATTGATGAAAACTAGCTATTCAGACACAGTGGGAGTATCTGTAGATAAGTCTAAGCCTTATTTAAGTTTGTCTTTGTCTTTCATTCAAAACCATCTTAATAATAAATAGAGTTGAAATTTCACTTTCTATTTTTATCAAAAAAATTAAGAAGGGCTGGCTTCCACAATCATAATTTTAAATAGTAAAAAATAATTGGGTTTTTTTTTTTTACTTTCTACACTCCGTTTCCATTGTCCTGTGTATTTTACTTGTTACTCTGCATTCTACTCCCTGAGGGCCAATTATATTCTGCTAAAGTTGCCTAGCCAATACTGCGAATAGTTGCTTTTTTACTCTTGGGATTTAGACCTATTCCTGTATCAAGTATGCACATATGCACACACAGAGAATCAATCACAGTATTTCATGTTTTATTTTCATTGCATTAATTACAAACCGTGCTGCCAATCACATTGGTATAATTTTTTTGTGGTTTAGATGACTTTAAATACATTTGGTACTTGTGACAAAAGAATATATGCAAAGAATTAGGCTTTTATTTAATGTTCCAGCTTATAAAAATTTGGGTTCTTTTAGAGCAGAATTAAGTCATATAGCATTAATGCCTGAAGAAAATGTATATATGTATCTGAAGTTTTAGGTATCTGTTGTCATTATGCATTATGCCACTTATGGTTTATGTAAAAGAGGACATCTTTCCCATATGCTTCACTCTTATATAAAAAACCCCACCCTTTTTTACTCTGAGGGTGATGGACCACTGGTACAGGCTGCCCAGAGAGGTTGTGGAGTCTCCTTCTCTGGAGATATTCAAGACTCGCCTGGATATGTTCCTGTGTGACCTACTCTACGTGATCCTGATTTAGCAGAGGGGTTGGACTGGATGATCTCCAGAGGTCACTTCCAACCCCTACCCTTCTGTGAATCTGTATATCCTGTAATTTCTATAGTGGACAAAAGGGATGGAGCTGGAGGGGAAAGGTAAAATTAACTTTATGAAGTAGGATTTTATCAGTGTAATTAAAACTTATTTTAGGTTTACAAAAACAACTGAATTTTTGTGGAATTATGTTCCTCTTCCCTTGAAGGCATGTGTCTGTGTCTGTGTGAGGGATCTGCTTTTCTGAAAGCAAGTCACTGAAGTCAGTATCATTTAGATAGGTCCTCACCTGTCCAGATATGAATGGGTTGTGAAAATAATGACATTTCATCCAGACATTCTGCAAAAATATGTAAGGATTAAGAAGTTTTCCATCTTTTTAAACCTACTTTATTTGCCGAACATACTACTCTGGGAACAGAAATTACTCCATATACCCTTTCTTTCTCTTCATTCAGAACAGTGAATCCTGGGGGAATAAAAATAAAAAAAAGAGAAGAACATTATCTAACAAAAGCCCATAGGCCCAAATCTCTAAAACTACCCTATTCCCCACGCTCTTGCCACTGTGCTCTGGCTCTACCCAACCTACACCAACAGCCATGCTGTCTGTCATCTGCCAGCTCGCCCTCCCAGAACAAATCCCGGCCAGCGCAGGCAGTGAACCAGTGACATCTGCCAGTTCAGTGCAGTTTCTCTCCCTTTTTTTAATCGCTGTGACATGTTCAGAATCACTGTGTGCCAAAGCATGCATTGCATGGAGCAATTTTTCCCGGTTCTATATGCCTTGGCACATCTCCATCAAGAAATGAACACCTCTTGCACTGCAGCTGGATGGTTTGAGTGTGGACAGGTTTGAACAGCATTTGAAGCTGGAACTACTCATGGAAAGTTCAGTGCTTCCCATCCATGCAGAAAGCACTTTTTCGTTTCTCTGATGATCTAGATGTCAGTAGTTTGTGTTGTGTATTCCACAGTATTAGGCATACAAATTTGCATTTTTTAGGTCTAAAGAGTCAATGGTGTGTATCAGTAGAAGGAGGAAGATTGCTGGAGGAAGATTACTCCTTTTACTTCATCAGTCTGTTTTAATTCCCAGGTTTTATAAGAAGTGAAAAGAGGAATTGGGATTTGTATCCAAGTATGCGGGTTCTGAGGTTTTAAAATTTTTTACTCAGTTCTGTTTGGTGATGGGCAAAACTCTAACTTATGGTGCTCTTACACACTTTGCTACCAGGTGTCCTCATGAACCTCGTGATCATACTGAGTTTCATAGAAGTATAAATATTTTCACACAGTCATCACTTGCCAAAAATGTGGCATGATGAGTGGCTGAAAATAAACTAAAAAAACACACCAAAATTATCTGAACAAGCCCCATTAAAATGGAGCAAAACACAGTTATGAACCTGTGAAGACAGAAGAGTGGACCTCGTGCAGTCAGCAGGTTTGCAAATGTTTTATTTGCTCTCCTATAATCTCCACTTTTTGTTTATTCTTTGTAAGTAGTCTATTGAAAGAGCGAGTCTCTTGGCAGGAATATTTGCAGAAATGGCTATTTTTAAGAAAATACTGCAAAATATTTGCAGGTAGCAAATTTCAGACTTGGAGTTTTGGCTACTTGTAAGCAGGGCTGGGCTCTAGAAGTTGTTTTCATCCAGCCAGGGAGCAGATACTCACTCCTACTTCAGAGATATTTTTCATTACTTTGAGGATGCATTAGTCAAAGAGCACTCACTGATTTGATGGTCTGAGAATTGTCCTTGCATAGAAACACCCTGCTAGTGGCAAAGGAACTTCAGTGACTTTTATCTCACTCTCCTATCTTCAAGAAATGTATAAACCCCAACAAGAAAAATACAACTGGATGTCTAGACCAGCCTCTACCTATTTAATCAAAAACAGCCTCTGCTGCATTTTGAACTCATGTGAAGAGTCTGAATAGCTGGAATTATCTGCAGAAATAATACAGCAAATTTTTAAATAATATTTCAAAAATTCTGGTATAGACTCAAGGAACATGATAAGCTGTTCTGACTTTTTTTTTTACACAGCTCTTAAAAACAGTTAATATTTGTAGTCTTATACATAAGACTGAAATAGTTAAATATCATTCAAAAGCTCCTTTCCTGAGACCTAGCAACCCACGTTTCAGAGACTTTCCAGGTCAGAATTATATAATCCCTGTAAATAGAGGATTTTAAAAGGAAAAGCTGACAGACCTTTATCTATATGTTGCACTGATAGTTTCCATGGTAAGAGAATGTTTTTTCTTTCACATTTTTTCCTTGTTGTTATCCCTAGTTTCAGCCCACTATTTTTGTTAATTCCAGCAGCCACTATTAGTCCAGTCACTATTTTTGTTAATTCTTTCCATTTGCTCCAATCTCAGCCTTAACATTTTCCATTCCCGTGGCTCTGCAGGCATCAGATGGACCCTCAAAGCCCCAAAGGCTCTGGAGATACCATGTATATCATTACATTCAGACAGCAGTGCAGCTTCTTCACCAGATATAACAACTGAATGTGGTTATATGGATTTACACAGAAAAGAGATGGAAAATGCTTGGGAAAGATCATGAGAGCACCAGGCCCTGGAGAACAGTACAGCTGGGCAACAATGGGAAAAGCAGCTGCAGGAAACTTGCAGGAACACACTTCCTTCCCAAGGAAGGGGAAAAAAAGGAAAGGCAAAGGGAAAAAAGGGAAGGGGAAAGGGAAAAAAGGAAAGGGAACAAGGGAAAGAAAGGGAAGAAGGGGAAGGGGAAGGGAGGATAGGAAGGGGAAGGGGAAAGAGGGAAGGGAGGAGAAGGGAAGGGGAGGGGAGGGGAGGGGAGGGGAGGGGAGGGGAGGGGAGGGGAGGGGAAGGGAGGGGAGGGGAGGGGAGGGGAGAGGCAGGGAGGGGAGGGGAGGGGAGGGGAGGGAAGAGGGAGGAGAGAGAGGGAGAGAGAGAAAGAGAGAGAGAGGGGGGAAAGTATTGCTTCTGTTGGTTATCAGCCTTTGGGAATTGTTAACTTGGTGTTGTTGAAGTCTCCCATAGCTTTTCTGTCAGCTCTGAGAAGAAGTGTTAAGCCATACAGAAGTGACTCAGGACGGGACAGGCTATTTGTACAAGTTCCCAGTTCCCGAGCTGCTTCCTGCAGCCTTGCTGCAAGATGGCTGTGGCTCTTTGTCTGACAGTCCTTTCATTTTCACTAGCGCAAGCAGCAGCACAGTATCACGTGTCAGCAGGCAGCAGGCTTAAGGCTGGCAAAGATCTTTCAATTACTAAGGGTAAGCTGCTTGTTGCATGCCAAAAATTGTAGCAATAGCAATAACCAGAAAAGAGCAAAGGTGCAATATAGAAAAAACCCTCTAAAAATCACAGAAATGTAAAACATCTCTGTTTTCTAATGGAGCATTTCAGGCTGAATAGTAAAATGCAATATTGTTTTGGTTTTAATCTATTTTTTCCAGTCCTGAAGTTAGCAAACATTTACAGATACGAAACGAAAACCCAGAGACTTAAGCTAGCACAATGTTAATTGGGATTTATGTTTTTCAAGCCTGTCCTGAGGTGGTCTGTGTCCAAGTTTTCTATTAACCAAATGGCCAAAGTTCACAGGGGGCTCAGTATTCTGAGAATTCATTTTGGTCCATCTTTGGCCCTACTTGATTTTATTTCTATTTTCAGACGAGCACAAGAAGTCTGTACAGCTGATAGAGTCAGGCTACATTTATTATCAGTCTCAGTTATCAGTTCACAGCAGGGACAGCTCAGTGGTTGCTGGCTGAAACATAAGCCTCATGTATGGGTTTTATTTTTCCTTTTTTCCTTTGTAGCTCAAAGGAAAAATCAAACTGTGCCTCTTTCTAGCTCATTCTTCCCTAGTCCAGTTGCAGATTTTGCTGTGCTTCTGACCGCCAAAGGTAGTGATGGAAGCTAAAGGTGACATCTCTCTCAGTAAGTGTTGGTCCCATGCCCATTCAAGAACTTTGTAGGATTTCTGCCAGGGTATGGGTAATTAGCCTCTGTCTTGATTGAGTACTTATTTAGGTTTGAAAGCACTGCCTATCAACATCCCCTTTTCTCAAATCATAGTGTTACAATGAGATACGGTGCCCTTTTTATTCATAGACCTGCGCTACTCTCAGATGCTGAGCAGCTGGTATATTTTCTCTCTGAAATGGGTGAAGTGTTTTCTTCATTTACAAAATTGTAAAAGCCTTTGGACTGCTAGGATGAAATAGGATGTACAAGTACAGCACACTGTAAAAATAACAGAGAACATCTCTTATGTTCTCTTTAAACTCAAGGTTTCCTTGTGTGCTCTGAACCTGCAAGTGTTATTGATTGGGAGATCAAGGTGCTGAGTCCGCCTGTGATTAAGCACTTTGTATTTACTGGTATCCCACCAACTAATCAATTCTCCCTACCCTTCACATTCATTCCTGTTGCCCATTAGGGCTATTACACTTCACAGGCTCATTTATATAATAGCCATCCCAGTCTGTGGACTGTCCTAAGTGTGTGGTGACTTTGGAAACCAAAAAGCACCACCATACCACAGAAGAAAAAAGCCAGTAATGTTCCTTAATAATTTAATTTCTTAAAATTAGGCTGTCTATAATATTAGATCACAATTCTTGAAGCTTTCTTATCAATTATTGCTTTATACATGTATATACCCATTGGAGACAGTCTCTGATCTTCTCCCAAAGACTGATTTCTCTTATTTATCTCTTGCTTCAAGAGAAAACAGATATGGCTGTACAACTCAATTTCAAAACAGGTGATACTGAGGGAATTGCAACTTGCAAGGTACCTGCAGGGTTTAATCCAGTATGGGACCCAGTGTCTGTGCTTTTCAAAGCAGGACTCCCTGCTCTTAGAGTGTCTGTCAGCTGGCTGATTCAGACACTCGCAAATGTCTAAGCAAAAATAAGCTCTGAGCTTACTTGTCCTTTGCTCATTTGGGGCTCATACAATATGCTGAGCATGGATTGCTCATTTATGAATCAGCTTCTAAGTGCACTGTTAGCAAAGTCTACAGAGTTCAGAGGTGGTGTTGAATAGACCTCGACACTTTTACTGAGCCCAGTAATCATCGTTATTGAAATTTTTGAGATGTGGACAAGGAGATTACTTCAAGAAAAGGCCACGCAGAAGGAAGATGAGTGGCTGACTCATTGGTAAACATGAGTTGTTTCCATAAGAGTGACCAGAAGCCTGCTTCTTACTCTACCACAGCTGGAGCCTGGGAAAGGTGAGTATCCTCTGCTGCCATAGGTCAGGTCATGCAGGGCTACTTGAGTTAGAGAAGCAGGGAGCACCAGAAATTCCCAGCAAGGCAGCAAGCCTACCTCTTCTGGGTTAATTTATTTTATTCTTGGCCTCAGGACAACAATTTTTGCTACTCTGGTGAAAAGCCATGAACTGGGTACATAGGTTTCATTCTTTCTGTACAGCAGACTCACTGCTGAAACCAGTGAGACGAGGCATGCAGCTGAGCTCTAATCAGCACTGAAGTTCAAGGCAGAAAAATGTGGCAACTTGCAGAAAATGAACCATTATTTCAGCAATTCTAGATCTGAAATTAATAGCGACTTAGCCTGATGATAACTTGTGTTTCTTTGAATGGGCAGATCGATAAGATCAGAGGCTGGTGAAGCTTTGGGATAGCTTTGGTGCAGTGATTTCTGCACGGGTTCTTTTGAGGATGGTAAAAAATTGAATGGGGCGGTGATCTGGTAGACTGAATTTTAATAACATAGCGCTATAAGATTGGATGTTTATTTTTCCTGGGTTTGGTGTACGGGACAGGCATGAAGTGTTCTGAAATTTTTCAATGGCATTCTAGGCTTCCACCTCAATCTTTGTTTCTGACACCACCTAGTAGAAGAACTACAGCATAAGTTCAGAGGAAAATGAGAGTGGGGCATTTCATGGCATCTGTTTCACCTAAATATTTCACATACCTGTTTTGGCCAACAGTCTAGCATATGACTGATTGTATGTGAGGTAACTGTTAAGGTAGAAGCTGCTGGAAATATTTTTCAGTTTATGCATGCTTTCTGCAAAAAATACTGCTAGTGTCCTTTGTGATGATGTTGAAAACAAGTGCTTACCATTTGTTCTGCTCTGACACACATGGTTTCTATAATCTGTTCAAAATTAATCTCTTCCTTTTTAGTGCATCCCTAATGTCTGAGTGCTTCCAAGTCAAAGTCCAAATATTCTTCAAACATAAGTCAAGCGTCATTCATAAAAAAAGTTGCTTGTTGCCTTTTGGGATACTTAAGTACTAGCCAGAAATAGATACAATGGGGTTTTAGGACACAGAAATAAAACACAAGTAGCATAGCATTTATATTTCTCCTTATGGAACTGAATTTATTAAGCACTTGACCATGAAACACATGTACATGTAAGTTGCAGGTGTTTACCCTTGGACATTTAATCTTGATGCAGTGCCTAAGAAAACATGTAGTCAGACAGCTCCCCCTAGAAAAGGGGGTGGTGAATGAATTATTTCCTCTAAGGCCTGAAAAAATGTAGGCTCCTGAAATGGGTCTCAGAACAGCCAGTAAAAGCTGGATGAGCACTCCTCTGTTCAAATTCTTTCTCATAGCCAAGTCATGCTCTCTATTCAACTATAGGTAGCAGATGGCTCTGGAAATAAACATATTGGGCAGAATGCCACAGGGCATTATTCAGATCTTCAGCCCACAAAAGGACTTGCATAAATTACTTTTCCCTACTCAGGCCACATAAACTGCAGTGCATGGGACAAGACATGAGGAAACTGAGCTGAAAATTCTGGGGTCATCAGATAAATAGAAAGCATTGTCTCTAGGAAGACAGGTGGTTGTTATGAGATCTTATGTCATCCAGTTTGTTCATTGTCATAGTCCAAATGTTGAAACAACTCCTCAAAATGTTTTATTATATTTAAGTACATTACCAAAAAGGAAAATGATTGACTAAAACCTGATTTTTAAAACTTTCGTTTTTAGCAAACACCTTATGTATAATGAGGAAGCACTTATAAAGTATAATGTGACAATAATTTTAGTAGATAATTTGCCAGTGAGTTTCAATTTGCCACCAGAATCAAGAAAGAATATCTTAGAATCATTTCTGAATTCAAGTGCATCAGGTCAGACTGGGTCTGAATCACCAGTTTAACCAACTAATTTATATAACCTAAGTCACTTAGACCATGTGGTCCTCAATTTGCAGTCTCCTTCTTTAATGACATTTATTTATTTCACTGGTATTTAATTTTATTGTTTAAAAGTCTGTGATTTTGGCTTTTCTTTTTTTTTTTTTTTTTTTGGATACAGAAGATCTGACAGAGGAAAGCTCTTATGCCACTGTCCTGTTAGCATACTTGAAGAAAATGTTTCTGGTTTCTTCTAAATTGTGCAGGGAAAAAAATCTCACCTTCTTGCCTTTCAGCATCCAAGTTGTGCATTAGTTCTTATTCTCATCTACATGTAATTAAGTTTGGTGGCATTTTAACTTCTTTTATTTTTACAATAATTTCTGAAAAATCACTGCTTGGTCTTACTACATCTTAGGCAAAGATCTATTTTAAGACTTCACAATTCTATTATTTTTCAAGCAGAACTAACAATGCTGTCCAGTAACCCAGATAGCAAGAATAAGCAGGGGGAGAAGTAAATATCATAAGAAGGAAGACATCAAATTTAGAAAGCATACATATGTTCATATAGTAGTGACTGCTTCTTTCTACTCTGGTTGTAGGTCTGTGTACTGTGGAAAATTCTGCACTTCTAGTGAGTAGTATTTCCTCAGAACAAGTTCTTTCACTCAGTCTTATGCCAATAGACTGAAAGCAGTGTCTAAAATAAAATCTTCAAGGAGACATGATCTGATTATTTTTTGATGATATATGAAACCTGCAAGCTTTTAGCTAAAAACTTGAAGTTCTGCCTAACTTCAAAAAAATCTGTTCAGATCTTTTCAAACTATTTAGGGATTGTTTAAAGCCTACATCTTAATTAAGGTATTTATGTGCTGGAACATATGGTCTTACAACTAATGTCTGAAACATTGGAACGACGAGACAGAGGAAAATGACATGAAAATACAATTGAAATTCTTATGTGTTTGTTGCCTGAAGCCAAGGAGCAGAACAGGAATAGACAGTCACGTTGCAGAGTGGAGAACTTGTGTCTCCATCTTAGTATAGAAATATCAAAGGTTTTGCAATTAAAACCAGGCATTTTTTGTGAACTTAGCACCACACATGAGGAACTGCTGAGGGGAAAAACCAAACTCATCCTAAAGAAGAGCCTCCAAATAGCAAGAAAAACTATACAAAGAAAGCTATGAGACTATGATCATTAATACAAAATAAACAGACTAAAGTGGAAGGAAAGAGACAAGAAGCTGAGAGAAAATGTAAGCAGTCATAGCAGTGCAAAAGTATTTTAAAAGGGGAAAAAATAAAGGGGAACAGACAGCTGTGAAAAATGCATATATATATATATGGCTTTGTCTGTGAGAAACTGCAACATTTTCTGTCTGAATATTGTGGCTAACTCAGGAGGATACTTGTAGAAAGAGTTCATAAAAGTTGACAAAGAAAGGTCATTTTTTGCTGGGCATCAGAGTAATTCAGACTGGGGACCTATTTGATCACAAAACAATACGGTTTGAAGGTGGGCCCAGTCTAGCATTCTACCTGATTAAAAAAGCATGTCAAAGAAATAAACACATTAAAATTAAGGTGAGCCTCCTATTGGAGTTTCCCAAGCACAGAATTACACCGATTCTAGTGGAGACACTACAAAAGGGACTGGCAAGTATGCAGAGAAGAGAGAGAGAAGGTGGGAAGGATCTCTAGTTGCGTAGAGAGGGCACTATCTAATCAAGCTTTATCTGAGACACTAGATGCCAACATCTCAGCACAATGGCTCTCCTGGTATAAATATTTAGTTCTTGTGCTTTGTATTGGTCTCTAGAAAGGTGTTGATAACACACCAGTGTTTCAGCTGCCTGTTTTTGCTGAATCACCTCAGTGAACAGGTGTGGTTCAAAATTCAAACATAAATATTCTTGCAAAAATAGCATCTTTTTGGTTTGCACTTCAAAAAGGTACTTCTGTTTTCTCTCTGAAGGTGTGGAGAAGTCTTCTAGACTTTTCTGTAGAGGATAAGTAGCTTCTTTACTCATAGTCCCTTTCCATGCTTTTTGGCATTGCTCACAGTTCTCTCTATTTTTGTCAGTTGCTCACAGTTCTGTTTTCCAGCTCGTTACCATATTTCTTTCTATCTCCTGCATATTATGACTGTAGAGGAGCAATCAATGTGGGGAAAGCTTTATCAATATAGGTATAGATCACTAGTATCTGAACCCATGCTGTCTATTCTCCACTGTAGGAAGGCAGTTCTAAAATTTTGAAGGAGGCCATTCTGTTACATCTGAAATTTTTAACTCATGTAAACAAGAAATTTAAAATAAAAAACTGACAAATTAAAGTAACAAGAGCTGCTTTAATTCATGAAACAGTCCACCTGAACCCTCCAAATATGTAGAAATCCTTGAATATACCACTGGATGGATTTCAGCTCTTCCATTGCTTTCTTAGTTTCCTGTTGCCAGTATTTTTGTCATCTCTTCTGTATTTAATAGTCTTTGAGGTTTAAAAGTTGCTTTTACAAATAGTTGCAGCCTTTGATATTTTGTACTTGACAGATTAATAACCTCAAAATGTTTAGTGGCTTCCTATCTCTTTAAAAGATCTCATTGGATTAATTTAATATGTGCTATAAATTATAGGCTTGTTGGGAGGAACTGGTTTATATTCACTTCAAGTCCAGGAACCAGGTAATTAAAATAGTTCAAAGCTGGGAGGTTTTTTGTCTTTTTTTTTTTTTCTTTCCTTCCTACCTGAAGAAACCAGGTTGGGTACAGAGAATTCTGTGTTTTCACTGGATATTTTCACAGAACAGACTGTTGCACACCTCTGTTTCTCTACATGGACATCACTGTTGGACTTGATTTGGGACATTATTGGCCAGAATGGTATTTCCATTAGTGTGATGCTCTGAGTTACACTGCACCCGTTTTCATCTGGGACCATGTATGGCGTTGAAGCTGGAAAAGTCCATGAATGCTCTGTCTTAGTCTTGCCAAGTGATTGCCATCAAAAGGCACAGTGCTTGTTTAGGGGTTTGACACAGGCTCTTAGACAAGTTACAGTTGGAGCACATGATACAGACACACCAGACCTAGTGCTGACTGAGCTGGCTCTGAAGTCACAGTGCTATTCAACCTCTGCCATCTAAGTTTACACTTTGAAATGACAAGTAGGAACTGAGAGGGCAGAAGTTTCCCCCTCAGGGAGGGGAAATAACAAAAACAGGATTTGTGACAAAATACACATAGCAATGATACATAATACAGTTTCTCAACAATAACTATACAACTCAGACCGCACACTCAGACCCATCCCAAAGCTGGACTGTCCATGGACTGTCCCTCCTCAAGTAGCCCCCTTTTATGCTGAAAATGAAGTCCTATGGTATGATATACCCCTGTGGCTAGTTTGGGTCACTGGTCCTGGTTATGTCCCATCCCAATTTCTGTTGAAAAAACCCAGGACAAGTATGTACACAAGCAAGATTCTTTTTATTCATAGGTTGTGGTGAAGAGTGAGGAAGAAGTTTCCTTGAGATATCATTTGTAGACCAAGTGTTAAATTGTACAGAATCACAGAACAGTTGGTGTTAGAAGGGACTTCAAAAGCCACCTAGTTCCAACCCCCCTGCCATGGGCAGGGACAACCTCCACTATACCAGGTTGGCCAAAGCCCCATCCAACCTGGCCTTAAACACTGCCAGGGAGAAGGCAGCCACAGCTTCTTTGGGCAGCCTGTGTCAGGACCTCACTGCTCTCACAGTGAGGAATTCCTTCCTAATATCTAATCTGGATCTGCTCCCGTTTAGTTTAAAATCATTACCCCTTGTTGTATCACTACCCTGACTGATAAACAGCTCCTCTCCATCTTTTCTGTAGCCCCCTCCACGTAATAGAAGGCTGCTTGAAGGTCTCCTCGAAACCTTCTCTCCTCCAGGCTTAACAAGTCCAGTTTTCCCAGCCTGTCATTTTGGCAGAGGTGCTCTAGCCTTCTCATCAACTTCTTGGCCCTTCTCTGGACTCCTTCCAACAGATCCATGTCTGTCTTGTACCAGGCACCCCAGCACTGGATGCAGTACTCCAGGTGGAGTCTCACCAGACCAGACTAGAGGGGTAGAACCATCTCCTTTGACCTGCTGGTCACGCTGGTTTTGATGCAGCCCAGGACACAGCTGGCTTTCTGGGCTGCAAGCACACACTGCCAGCTCATGTTGTGCTTTTCGTCACTCCACACCCCACAAGTCCTTCTCCTCAGGGCTGCTCTCAATCCATTCTCCACCCAGACTGTAGCTGTGCTTGGATTTCCCCAACCCATGTGCAGGACCTTGCACACGGCCTTGTTGAACTTCATGCAGTTCACATGGCCCCACCACTCCAGCCTGTCATGGTACCTCTGGATGGCATCCTTTCTGTCCAGCATGTCAACCACACCATAGAGCTTGATGTTATTGTTAAAGTTGCTGATGGTGCACTCAGTGTCACTGTCCATGTCTCCGACAATGATGTTAAACAGTACAACCCTTGAGGAATGCCACTCATCACTGGTGTCCACATGGACATTGAGCTGTTGACCACAAGTCTTTGAGTGTGACCATTGAGCCAATTTCTTATCCACTGATAAGGAATCAAACCCCTATCTTACCAATTTATAGATGAGAATGTCGTGCAGGACAATCCCTGGCAGATGACAGTTGGTGCTCTTCCCTTATCCACCAGTGCTGTAAAACTATCATAGAATGCCAACAAATGTTAGGTATGATTTGCAGTTAGTGAAGCCATGCTGGCTGTCACCAGTCACCTCCTTATATTCCATGTGCCTAAACATATTTTCCAGGACGATCTGCATCTTGATCTTGCTGGGCACAGAAGTAACACTGACCAGTCTATAGTTCCCTGGGTCTTCCTTTTTTTCCTTCTTTAAAATGTGGGTTACATTTCCCTTTTTCCAGTCAGTATAATGAAGCTTTATTTAGGACAGCACATAAGCAATATTTCCTTTTATAATGCTAATGGTATGAAAATGTTTCCTTTTGGTTTTAATTCAAAATAGCACTCTGAAAACTCATTTTTTAGACAGTTCCTCTGCAGTGACTGAATCTGCTGTTCAACTTAGTGCATGAAGTTCATTTGCTGTATTATGAGAGAATTTTAATTTTTGAAAATATAACCCAGAATCTCTACCTGCACCCAACCTCCAGTGTTTGACATGTAATTAGGTTTTTACAATGGCAGTATACATTATACAGAATTAATCTATTGCTTTAAGCATGAACTGTGATTCTATATATTTCTTTCATTGTTTTACTATAACACATCTAAAGCTGTGGGGCACGAAGCTATTGGAGAGTCTCCAAAGGAGGGCAATGAGGATGAAGTCCCTTAGTTTGTTCAGCCTGGAGAAAAGGAGACTGAGGGGAGACCTCATCACGGTCTATGGCTTCCTGACAAGAGGGAAAAAAGGGGCAGGCTCCAATCTCCTCTTTGGTAACCAGTGATACCTGAGGGAACGGCATGAAGTTGAGACAGAGGAGGTTTAGGCTGGATATTAGGAAGAGGTTCTTTACTGAGAGGGTGGTTGGGCACAGGAACAGGCTTCCCAGGGAAGTGGTCACAGCACCGAGCTTGGCTGCGCTCAAGAAGTGTCTGGACAATGCTCTCAGTCCCATGGTCTGACTTGGCTGGCCCTGTGTGGAGCCAGGACTTGGACTCAGTGATCCTGATGGGTCCCTTCCAACTCAGGATATTCTATGATTCTATAAAATCAGTGTTGTGGTATCAGTGCTGAGGACGGTGCTAAAGATGAAGGAAGCAATGGCAAGGATGAATCTGCACGGTAAGGCTGTTAGGACCATCTCTGAGTTTAGGATGATTGCACCCTGGCTGGAGCAGGGATAGCCCAAGCATGAGCCTTGCTCAGCCACTGAATTACTGAGAGGAGTAGAGCCAGATGGTTTGCTCTGACAAGAGCCAGACTGCAAGCCACTAAGAGGGCCACGTAGCTGGCTGAGAACATTAGCCATATTGTAAGCATGAGTCCTGATCTAGCATAACAATGCAGATATAGTCCATGCTTTTCTTTATTTAGGAAGATTTCTGTGCCTGCTAAACATCTGTCACTATCCATTTTCTGAGTTAGAATTAAATATTGCTCAAAAATAATGCAGTTTAGACAGTATTCTATAAGATCATCTTTTAACAAAACACAGTGGGTGGCTATATTAAAAGACAGAGCAAAAGCCATTAAAATATATAGGTAGATATTTGGGATAGCAAAAACACATTATTTTGTGCCAGAAGGTCAGTTGTGTGGTTGCTAATTTGGAGCAA
Source organism: Gallinula chloropus (assembly GCF_964237585.1). Classification (NCBI taxonomy): domain Eukaryota; kingdom Metazoa; phylum Chordata; class Aves; order Gruiformes; family Rallidae; genus Gallinula; species Gallinula chloropus. The sequence continues at coordinate 107,855,189 of NC_140085.1, forward strand.
AAGATCAGTACAGTGTCTATTTTTTTTTTAGAAAACACACATTTTTGGCATTCTGGGTTGACTTCGTGTCCTGAAAATGTTTTATAACTTGCATAAAAAAGTCTCTGTTTAGGAAAATATCTGATATGGGAAGAAATAGAACAAAATTCCTTTGTTTTCATGAGTTTATACACATCAATCAAGTTGAGCATATAGTTAACTCTTTTTCTCAGTCAGGACTACTGACTTACAGTAACGTAAAGATGTAAAGGGAAAGAAAAAAAATTAAAATGACGTCTTAAAAAAAATCTGTTATCATTTATACAAATTGATGATGTACTCCAATTAGATTCATTAGGCCCTGATATGTCAATGAAGTCAAAGTAGCATTACACTGTGGTGAATTTGGGTTAACTGACCTAGACAAAAACCTTCTGAGTATATGATTCATAATTAGTATCTGAATGCATAAATATCTTTCCTTTTCCTAACAACTAATAAATATTTTGATCCCATATATGGCCTCTTATTCTCTAGAAGTTCTTGATTACAGTTGTTTAATAAAGCATAATACTTATTAATTTCCTTTACTGTGTTTGTGTATCTTTATGGAAGATTTTTTAGGGATTTGTTACACATGGTATGGAATCTCCCATGTATGTGCTTCATGTATGTGCTTTGTCTTATGTACAAAGTGCATCTTCATTATCCATCATATGAGTGCAGCAAAAGAGTACCAAGATATAAGGATAGGAGAAGAAAAGAAAGAGAGAGCAGAAATGGTTAGATTTCAGGAGAGCATGTGGCAGGCTTACTGAGACTCCAATGTGCCATGTTTCATAAGAATGAAAAAACTTCTGTTGCAACTGCGTGGGGCATTCTTCTTAGGACACAAAATAAAAGAAATGTTTAGGAAGCAGTATTATACCCCCTGTATTGATGGATTGTAACTTTATTTACAAATCACATAGAAAACATACAGTTCAAGACTTCTGTTCAGGTACTGTCCATATTTTTACTCATATTATTTAGCAGACTGCTTATTTCTCATTTATTATTAAATTAGTTGTTTCACTTGCCTTCTAGGGATGTGACTTCTTCAAAATTGCATTCAGATTCCCCAAAACTGGGCACTGACAGTCCATAACTTGCCCTATAATATACCCAGGTCTCCCTGTGGATGGCTTCCTCGAGGATTCCGGATCTTTGCCGGAGATTTGTCCATCTCCAACAGCCTGACTATTCTGAACAGGCTGCAAAGATGCCACAACTCTGGATGTGTCCCCAGCACCTGCTCAGACCGCCAGAGAAGCACGTACACGCAAAGTTCAGGATGTATTGGCCTTACAGCACACGTGCCGAAATGGTGGTCTGTGCATGTACTCAAAATCTCCTGGGCTCTAGAAGCTCTTGACTTAATTGAACACGTGCTATAGGCCTGACTTTTCTCAGAAACAGGTTATCTGTATTTCATGTGCACAATTGCTCTGAGGTATCCCAGATGCATCAATTTCCCTGCCTCTGCATTATCTGGACAGAAATCCTAGGCAGAAATATGGGAATCCTGCCTTTAATACGAGCAGTACGGGAAAGAGGAAATGAGCATGACACAACATTAGCATGCAGTATATTTACACTAAATGGCCAGCTGTAATCTTGGTTGAAGTCAATATTCTTGTACTGGCTGGATGCTACTTTATGCTTGATGAAGTTATTTTAATTCTGCAGATTGTATCACCTCGCTCCCCCCTCTCCATCTCACACTCGTTTCACGCTTTTCCCCCACTTTCCAGCTGTAAGATGTGTTGCAGTTGATTATCAGGGCAGCCCCAGCTTTGCACCCTTGCACAGTAAAGAGATGATAGAATGTAGAGCCCCTTTCTTTTTCTAGGTGCCAGGTTGCTGGTGCTATGCAAGGTGAAAGACAGCATAAATAGGAAGTATAATTTGTACTTCCTTATTAATACTATATCTCTGCTATCATTTGTCACCTCCTTTGTTACTGTAAGTGCTGTGCAGAATCTCATTAGTGGTCATGCTTTCTGGTTTCTGTTCTCTGTTTTAAATCTGTTTCTCATTTCCTAGCTGTTAGTTTTTGCTTGAGGGTTGTTTTAATTTATGGTATTGTCATTCTGACTCCTATTTGTGGCGTGAGATGTTGGTCTGGGTGCATTTGTAAGAGTTCTTGTAGCTTTCCACATTCATGTAATTCTTCTTTCAAGGACTCCCAAGTTCATGCTATTTTACATAATGTCATTGTTGTCTGGACAAAAATTATTGCACTTTTAAGCATCAGTAAAAACGATTATCATCTGATTTAGAGTATTTTGAGTTTTGTGTTTCAGATGGAATTTTTTTGACACTGGGCTTTTTCCATGCCAACAAATGAGCAATTAAACAGTTGCACAGACGTGATTGAGGATCTTTCGAGAACATTTTATTGCAATCTACAGGGTTGTGTTTTTGCAATGAGAGATGAGGACATTTAGGTCCAGCTTGGACAAAGGAAAGCAATGGCTGGTGGGTGCTCTTCTGTATGGTGTCAGTAAATAGTGTGTTTGCCATAAAGTAAAAGAAATTATTTTGATAAATTGGCCCAGGCATTCTTTTTGTCTCTTGGAATTTTAATTGAGTCGCAAGCATCTTCCATTTAAAAATAAGAACTGTATTTGAGGGCTGCCAATCTCTAACATTAAAGAAACCATAAATTCCTTTTCCCAAGCACAGAAATGTCTTATAGTCTTATGAAACATTGGGAGGGGGAAGAAATGTTCCTTATTTGGCCTCCCTGCCTTTGGGACTTATATTCACATGATCATATTTTATTCCATAACCAAGTGGGTTGAATGTATACTCCAGTTTAATGTGAATACAGTTTCAAAAGCTTGAGATGTAAGAAAAGATCTAATGTTTGTAAGACTTCTTTATTTTGATGATGCTGACATTTCTGGGGGGGTTTTGTTGGGGTTTTTTTCTTCATGGCTTTAAGAAAATTGTGTTTCTGTTCTGGCTGTATGAAGTGCAGTTGATGAACTTAGCATTTTCTAGCACATGCCCACTTATCCTGTTTTTTTTCTTAGACATCAAAAAAGCTTTCAGGACTTACATCCCAGATGTATTTCCAAAGAAGTGCACCTCAAATCAAACATTTCAGGTGGCAATACAGGTAAAATCCTAAGCTTCTCTCCTGAGTAGCTGGAGATGTAGAAGTACTCTTTTAAGATCAATGTCTGAAATCATGCAACAATGTACATATTCAAGGAAGGTTAATATGACATTAACTTTGATGATGTTCATAAGTGTTTAATAAGTGTTTAGACAAGGTAATGCTAGGTTTGATGAGTGCTTCTGAACAACAGGCTATTTTTACTTGGGCATTAATTTTAAGCACTCTTGCTGAGAAATATGACTTCATCTGATCAGCCTAGGAAGTGGTTTTTCAGGTGTCAATTTGGCCTGGTGAGCATGAATAAGAGAATCTTACATTGCTTTTGAAGGTGATAAAAATCATCATTTTAGTCTTCATGTATTTATTAAATATTTCCTCCACATTGATGTTCTTTCCTAATTTTTTCCCAGGCCCGGTATCTTCCAACTTAAAGAACTAATTCACTGCTTACCTACTTTGTTCTGATTTTCTGTTCCTTTTGTTCAAGTCTAAAATTTAAATAAAATATGTTGCTCCTTTTATCCTGCCTGAGGCCAACAGAGGGCCAGGTGTATATGCTGGCAGGAAGTATATGCTACCCCTCCTTGTTTCAGGGCAGGAATTTGAACCTGAAGTCGGAAGTTACCAGCAGGGAAGCAGAAAGGCTATAGCTCAATTTTCTTTATAGTATTAGTAGTGTTAATCATGGAAAAATGCGTGTGTGATTGAGATGTGTTCCCATTTGATGCAGTCTTCTCCATCCTAGAGCACCTATTTTTGTCAAACCCCAGTGCAGGCTTAGGTTGTTGCGTGACACTTGCAGATGAATTCTCCAGGTAGATGAACTGTGGATATTAAACAGACAATTTTCCAGAGGTCAATGGCATGTCCAAACTTTGGTGGAGTTTTATGAAAAAGGCAAAAATAGTCATTCACCTGGTGCCTTCTAAGCCCAAGCTCCAAAATGTTGGTCTGTCAGAACCACCAAAGAAAAAGCTGCCAGAAGTTTTAATACAAGGAAAATTAAATTGTGTAACCGCAATCTTCTTGTGTGTCATCTAGTGTATTGGGTTTTTTCCTCTGCAGTTTGGTTCCCTATCTTTTACATAAAACAAACAAAACAAAAACAAAACCCCTACCAACCCAACAACCAACCAACCCATAAAAGCACCCCAGAAACCAACAAAAAAACCCTCCAAACCTGCAAACCAACCCCATAACAAACAAAACAGAACAAAATCTTCAGACAGAATGTTAGCATCAACATGTATTTATTTGTTTTACTTCATCAACTGAAGATGCTGGATGAAATCGTGGTCTCCCTGATATTGCTGAAGTTTGATATCAAAGCAGGGTTCCATTCTCCATTGAAATAAGTTACCACTTTACCTAAATGTAGGTTGAGAAACTGATGTGACTAATAAAAACTTCACTCAGTATCAGAGGTATCTAAGGGAAAGTCACAACTGAATAGTGAACACTAAGTGTCATTTTTTTAGAATCAAAAACCTAAATATTTTAGATCAAGCAAGCCTAGGCTGTGTTGAGAGATCACTGTAGCTAGGCAGCTCCTCAAATGAAAATTAGGCAAGTTCATTTTTTTTTTTTTGAACAAATTACTTTCCAGCAAAGAAATTTGAAAAATATTGAGAACTCAGCCTCCTATGATGTCAGTGGTTGCTGACTTTGACTATCTCACATACTTAAGTCAATGCAATCCAATTAAGTAATCTTTTATTTTCATTATCAATAGTTTCATAAATAAGGATGAGACAGAGCAATATTTGAAATTATGAAACCCACGAGAATACAGGTGCAAAAGCATAAACTTCCTTAATTAACAAGGGAAGAAAATGGGATTGCTTTGCTGACACTCTCTTTTCTGACTTGCACAGCTAATAAAATTTGCCACATGAGATGGCAAGCCATAGTGAAAGCTGCTTACCAGGAATCCTGGAAACCCTCAATGCTGGACTCATCTGTAGAGTCACTTGGACAGTCTGACAGCAGGAGCTCAGGCACAGAAAAGGCAGATTTATTCCAGAACTCATGAAAGGGTTCTCAGGGAATAACAGAGTTACTGACCAAAGAAAATATTCAGTTCATATGTGCTCTTCAGAGGGTTGTTTCTCCTCCTGGCTGGAAAAGTTTTATTGCAGGTATCTGGCAATTCTGCTGAAATGACAGTGATACAGTGCTGAAGCAAAAAAAAAAAAATAAAGGGATGGCAAACTAAAAACCTTGAACAGGACCATGTGCTAAAAAGAAGTTAGAAGGGAAGAAAAGATTATTTTTACACTCCATTGAAAATTTTGATATTAAACAAGATAATTTGGATTCATTTCTACTGTGGGTACTCTCAAAGAAGAGTCTAACCTCTTCTTTCTTTTTTTCTTGTTTCTTTTTTTTTTTTTTTGAGCTACTGGGCTTTTACTTCTCTTGCTGACGCCTTGGGGACTCCACACTGCTAAGTAAGAGGCTTGTGATCATTAGCTGCAGAACCTGATCATAAAAGGGATTCTTACCTGAGTCTTACGACCTATTTGCATGAGGTTTTTCTTGGAAGAGAAAGAAAATAGATGAGAAAAGAGGCAGTCCAGATGATAAATTTTCATTACTTCTTCAGTCTCCAACCATACCTGATGGTTTCCATAACCATCTTTCTGATCACTTCTTTCCAGCCTTTCTCTTGTTTTCTCCACCTGAGACACATTCTCTTTCTCACTTTCTGTTCACTTCCTTACTTCCCTCTCTTCCCACTGTCTTTTACCATGCATGTCACTTACCACCTCTCTCATAAGTAGTCTCATGCTTCCCTATCCCTTTCTTACCCTCTGCCAAGAATGGAAGAGGGGGGAAATCCCTAACAAAACCCCACATATCCTGGGAACTGCAATTATATTTGCTGCCATTGCAATTCTACCCGTTCTGGACATGGGGTTGGGGTTGGGAATCCAGACTCATATCTACCATGTTAACATGGATTGGAAACCTACTGGAAAGGTACATCTACTGCTAGATGTTCAAGTGCTGCCTAGCATAAAGGGAGTTGAACAAACGTTTGGTTGTTAGGTGATATCACAACCATAATTAACGCCGTGATGAATCAGTTGACCATATATTTTTGGCTTCTGTAGCTTGTAAAGATGATCACATTCAAAATTCACAAAATGAATTATTAAATTGGTCTGTGATTACTTTGAATTTGTAATTTCACTCCAAGACATGAAGATTTAAATAATCCATTTAGTCATCGTTGTTACATATTAATTCACTGTTTGGTTAGACTCTAGGCAGGCTACCATGTTAGGGTCATTTTAACTACTGTTTTCATTAAGGATTATTACATCTGCTCCTGGAGTGTATGCAAATGAAGGTTAGTATGAATTTGTCAGAATTATTTTAACTTCATTCCATTTGTCAGGCATAGCGGGTTTGTATCTGGTTCATTGTTTTGGGAAAGCTTTCCTGCACTTGTCTCTTTAATTTCATTTTGCATGCAGGGCTGGTGGTTTCTGCACTGTAGCCTGTGCTTCCCGTGGGGGTTTTGTTTGCTCACGAAATTGCCTCTGATGATAACACTGCACTTCAAGGCCCGCGTGTGTATTCCTTTGTGTCACTGGGTACTACCCATGCATATACTCTATATTACTACGCCCCTTTAAGAAAATAGTATTATTTGTTATGACAATAAACAGTCTAAAATTCACCGTGTAACTTGAGGGGCAGACAATGTTCTACCTCTAGAGAATGCCAGTCCTCAGAGGAAGCAGAGTTGATATAGAAGTAAGCAAATCTCAATGGATTATTTTTTTTATTATTTTTTACATAAATGCATGATAAAGAGAAGCACTAATTAGGGCAACTAAGGGACTTCTTTTTTTGTAACTATATAAAAATATGAGAAATCATTAATCATGATCTTGTGTTTTATTGTACATGTGGAAATTTATAGCTGGCTTACTGATTAGCAGGCTATAGGAAGGGTGATGATAGCAGAGTGACACTTGGCCTGTTATGTTGGTTAGCGTGCTTCCTCCTCCTCTTCTTCAGTGCTGGGTTCATGGAATAGAAGAAAACCCCTACATTTTACTCTGGTTGTAGTGTTATGGGTATTTTTCCCCCCCTACTTGATGACAAAAAATTGTAAGTTAACACTAAGGCAAAGTGGTCATTATGGTGGCAGAAATGTCAATACACCTGACTTGATGACAGATCTCTCAAATGCTGTGTCTTTTTTCAGTCTTTTACAACAAACAACTTCACTGACTTTACTCATGATTTGTTTACACAGATATAAGTGAAAGCAAAATTATATATTCCTCTGTATGCTTCTCCTGCAGTGCTGGGAAAAAAGAAGTAAAAACCATTCCATAAACTTTTGATAGAATAAGAGAACAGGGGGCACGAGCCTGAAGCAAGTCAGCAAAGCAACAGGGGAAGCAGCAGTGAAAGCAAGCCAGCACATCTCTGCTGGCTGGGGATTTCATTAATGTCCTGGCATGCCGCGCGATGGTGGATTGCTGCTGCCTGGGCAGGCACTGTACCTGAGTGCAGCAAGGGAACAGTCTTTCCAGGGATCCAGACTCTATCACTGCTCTTTCATTACACACCAGAAACAAACCTGGAATATTTTTCCTACAAGATTATTAAAATATACTGTATGACTTGACAATTTTTGACATAGATTATGTAGCAAGAGATTTACAGTTGTTACTTAATAAAATTAAGAGACCCAAAGCAGCTTTTTCATTTTTTTTCCTTTACAATATCCAAGATTTAAAACAATCAATGTTTTATGAGTTCATCATAGACCAGGTCAAGGAGGATTTATGCACTCAACAAAATCAAAGCACTTCTATTGTAGTCTTCCATCAAGGTATGTATTTTCACACTGTTTTTACCTTCATAGTGTCATACATTTAGAAAGTATTTTCTAGAATTAGGAACTATTTTCTTCTGCAGTGCAGGGAGAGGACATCCACAATTTCTCTGGGCAACCTATCCCTTTGTCTCACCACCCTCACTGTGAAGATATTTTACTTTATATCTAATATAAAACTACCCTCTTTTACTTTATAGCTATTACCCCCTGTCTAGCACTCTATGACCTTGCAAACAGCACCTCTGCAGGTTTCCTGTAGCTCCCTCTTCAAGTCCTGGAAGGCCAGTATAAGGTCTCCTCAGAGCCTTCTCTTCTCCAGGCTGAACAAGCCCAACTCTCACAACCTGTCTTCACGGGAGAGGTTCTACAGCCCTCTAGTCATCTTCATGGTCCTTCTCTGGACCTGCTTCAGCAGGTCCATGTCCTTCTTACATTGAGGGCCCCAGAGCTAGACAGAGCACTACAGGTGGAGTGTCACAAGAGAGAAAGGGAATGGGGAAGAGGTTTTGGACTAGTCCGAGTCTAACCAAGTCACACCTCAATTTGCAATTGAGGGTGTTAGATGCACACCTGGAAGGCAGTTTCAAGCTGTGTTTCATCAGACTGCACTGTCCATTGCTGTTCTACAACCAAAGGGTGCTGAAGAGGAGCAGCTTCTCAAGAGCCTGCCTGCCATTGTGCTAATGTGGGGTAAATTTCCCCCAACAGGTACTTTTCAGTTTCTATTTTAAGACATTCCTAGGAAGGTATCTTAAATTCTACATCTAAATTTTAGATAGTTAAAGTTAGAAGTGAAGTGAATCTCTGAAGTATGGAAGTCATTCCTAAACATCATTAATTCTGAAGAAGTTCATCTTCTCTGCAAGCATGTCTCAAATCTAAAGAGCAGCCACTGGTTCAGAAATAACTATTTCTCCTTCCCTCAGTTTTAGAACAAAGGAGGGGAAAGAAATTACTCTGACAGTAAAATAAATGTTCATAAAACATTTTTTTTGCTTGTATCAAGTTCTGCTGATACATAGAATTCGTATTTCAGCTTTTTTTAAATTACCCTGTAGACTACTCAGTTTCATGAAGGACTCTTCACCACAGAGACTGCAGAACATTGTTTTCCCCATAGCTGATGCCTTCTTGCTGAGGAAATTCCAGTGGGAATATCTTCTCATTTGTGAAAAATACTTCCCATTCATAACAGTGTGGTCTTGTGTTAGTGACTGTGGGATTTACAGTTCTTCATGGAAGGAAGCTATACATGTATTCGAGTATTTTGTTCATGTAATGTAGAAGCAAATGATGAGAGCCATACCCCTTGCAGTCACCTGTGCCTTCGCAGAACACCAGGAAGTTTTTGCTGGGCAGACAGCTGTCTGTAAGCATGAATCAGTTCTATGTTATTATAGATAACTTCACATTTGCAAAGGAGCATGTAAAAGATTTCCAAATGAATAGCAAAGGGCTGAATTTGGCAGCAAACTTTGCTGCCCAAGTTGTTGACTGAGCCCAACTGAGCTTGTTTGCAACAAGCTGCAAACTTTAGTTGTATCCTAGGGCACGGAGACCAGCAGCAGAGAGGGGGAGCAGACCACCTGATTCTCACTGAGGACACAATTATCGGAAGAAACCTTGGGGAAGTTTTCATCTTCTGAGTTTAAAAATAAATAAATACAATAACTTGTGAACAAGGCTCAGTGTTCAAAGCTTGGTTCTTACTCTGTATACCTGCAGTTTTCAGAACAGTAGAGGATTTCACTTATTTTTACTTTGGCACAATAAGTAGCAAGATTATTTTGATTTCATAATTCTCGTTGTGTCTTTTTGACTTTACTGTATTTCCCAACTGTATCTGAGACATAACTTTTTTTTCTAAAAATTTTCAAAATTAATTTTCAGTCTTACCAAGTGATGAGCTGAGGTACTTATGCTAAACTTTTCTCTTCATCACTTTTGTCCTCAAAGATATCCTTGTCTGAATGGCCGACAAGCTCTGTAATGTGTTTTTTACAGAGCGCAGGTTTTACTTAATTTTCTTCTTTCTTAATGTTTTCCTTTCTCCTTTCCGCTTCTTTCCAGTTCTACAAAAATTTTGAATGCATCCAAAACAGAAAAGCTTCTCAAGCCAAGAATACTTAATGCAAAAAGCAAAGCAAAATAGTGAAGGAAAATGTTATAAAAATGACCATGCTCAATGTTGCTCAGTAGATCAGGAGTTTAGAGAGTAAAGGCACATTTTAAGCAGTTAAAATTTAAGATCCTAATCCCTAAAGTATAAAACCTCTGTATTTGTTAAAATACTGTAGACACAAAGAAAGAAACAACAACAACAAAATCCGGTGGACCCATTTATACCACTAAAGCAAATCATGAATGCATTCTGCAGAATTGGTATATAAACCTTTTCTTTCATTTCATATCAACCCACACTGTCTAAGGGTTCATTGTCCCCTCTTGCTTTCCCATTCTGATACATTTCATTTCATGTTAAAAGTGAAGCATTTGATATTTACAGACTAAACCAAGATTTTTATCCTCAGCCCTTTTTCAGTTACGCTTAATTTTCATAAGCCTCTCTGTACACACTGAAATCAAGCATGCAAAGTCTTAGAAAAGCTATTTTGACAGTTTTCCTTAATAGGATCTAATCTGAAAACGTGGGTTTGTCATGGGAAAGAAGCTCTAGAAGAGTAAAACTGGGATCAATTTGTACCTGTAACTGAAACCTAGCTGATTCAGTATTTCAGTTGTGAGGATTATAGTTAAGCCTACATCTTCTGACTTTCCATGTCAAGTTGCATTAAAGTCAATTCTGTGCCTGTCGTACTTGCTGACTATTAATGCTTATAACATTAAATATAGTGATCGTGGTTGCATCGCGTACAAACCACCCTCTTTTTCTAATCTCAGAGTGACATTCATCCAAAATATTTTAAAATCCATTTCTAGGAATACTGAGGTTTTCCAGATCATGTATTAAATGCAGCAAAGAGCTGGTTACTCTCCTTCAAAGACAAGTATGTGGAGAGGTCTTCTTGAGAGAAACTATTCAGAGGTAGTCTGTGAGGAAAAGGTCCTCACAGGAGTGCCTTCAAATTGATAAATGAAGAGAAAAGGGCTGTATCTGAGGTAAGAGACTGTGAAAGATAGTGTGGCCTTGTTCTCTTTCAGAAAAGGGAGAAAAGTAAGAGGTTCCCAAAGTTAGTTTCCAGAAAGGAAGAAAATCCTTCAAATATGCTTCCTCTCTTGGCTTTCCCTTTCCAAGACTGTTTTACTTTTGCAGGTATGTCCCTAATGAAAGGTAAAGTCTTTGAGACAGATCACTTTGTCATTTTTTAAAAAAACAGGGGGTTTCAATTAAATCCCAGATTTTGGCACTCTGGAACTGTATTCACTGCTAAAGGTTCAATCCTTTCTCACAGATTTTTTTTTCCTATCATTTTGGTAAAGCCCTTTTTCTTATTCAAACACCGATTGGAACTTTGAGTGTTTCTTTTCAAACAACAGATGGCAAAAAATCAGCAAGAACTTATTTTATATTGATTGAGGTATGAAAGCTTTTTTGCATTGCAGTCAATGTTCTTTATATTTGGAATATCTTTCATTGTTGCATAAATGCAGATTTGCTTTCTGGGATACCTTTCTGTCACTAACATTACTGCCAGTGATTATGCAGATTTATCACAACTGGAGGTTTGTCAAAATATTTGCTTTCTTGCTGCTTGAAATATCTCTGATGTCAAAATCACTGCACCCAGATGCAAACCGTTTGAGCTTCTCAAGTCACCTTCCACTTTTGTGCATTGACTCTGACAGATTTAGACCTCCGAAGTATGTTAAATAGTCCATGCTACTGGAAGATGAGTAGAAAGATAGCAACTTGCACGTTTTATTCGGGCACTAGAAAGTTTTTGTAGTACTGATATATACAAATTTTTTTATGAGCAACAAAATTTTGTGATCCCAGTGGTGACAGCAGAAAGAATCTTAAAGCAAAGGTGCTCCCAGCTCCAGCCCCTTTGACCCATCAGATTCGGTAATGTATCTAAATGTTAACATTGAACAGTAGCGTAAATTGCCTAGCTAAATCCATGCCAGGATTATTTTTAGATTAATGAGGGATGGTTTGAATTACAGAAACTGGATCTAGAATGGACTTGAAGAAGCAAAAATGTCAGTGGATTTGCTAGCCAGGATTTTGGTTTGGACTTTTTTAAAAAGAGGCCATTTGTGAGTCCTATTATTGCGTTCCTGTTTTACTTTCCCAAACACTGAAGAAGCTGTATTTGGACCCCAAATCCACTTAGTGTCTTGGAGCTGTTGCTGCCATGGGCCTGTATCTGCCTTCAGTCATTAATCCAGGAAGTCTGAGGGAGGGCAACAGCACTCAGTCACTAAACAAGTGGCACTGGGCAATGTGTTGCTTTGCCCCAGCTGGTTTCCTGACCTGAGAGTCTACATCTTCTCTTCCTCAAGGATACTCCTTGAGGAAGGCAGAGCTATGAAATTCTGCACTTCTTCAATCTCTGGGTTTCTGTGGTGGAACAAACGCTTGCACAGCACACAGTGCCAGCAGGCCTGGCCACTGTCAGTATGATACCATGATTCAGGTGCGACAAGCCTTGAGGAATGAGGTAAAGAGAATGTGACTGAGAGATCCACGAAAAAAAATCAACTTTGAAGGCTTACTGTCAGTTTTCAAATCCAGCACATAGTTCAGAAGCAATAACAAAATAAACTGCTGGAAAAAATTACATAAAACATGAAATACAAAAACTCATTTCAAAAAGCTTTTTGTATTTTCTAGAAAAATTTGCATTAAAATAGCTCCTCTTAAAAAAAAAAAAAGAAAAAGATATTTTTAACCTGTTTTTCAATTTGTTATTTTTAACCTCTTTCATTCTGGTGATCTCAGCAAATAAGCCTTCACTGCACTCCATCCAGATATTTTTTTTCAACTTTTTCTTCATAAACCCTCAGATTAACCAGTAGAACAGAAAACATAAACATCCCCATAATGCTTCAGCACCAAGTTAATTCAACCCCCCTCATCGGCAGGTCGCACTAACCCGTCTGACAGTGCACTCAGATGGAGAGCTCACTCCTTTCTGCAGACCCTGCCATGAAAACAGTCACTGGAAACAGAAGGGAGGAATATCTTCAGCCACTGCTGAAGATGCCCCATCCCTGGGGATGTTCAAGGCCAGTTTGGATGGGGTCCTGGGCAACCTGGGCTAGATCCAGGTTGCCCAGGAGGTTGGAACCCTGTGATCCTTGGGGTCCACAGATCATTCTGTGATTCTGTGATTGCAACCATTTGCTGATCACCGTGTGCCTGTGGCCTAAAAGGCACAGGGAAAGAATTAATGAGCATTATGGAGATAGCTTATGGTGAGGAGAGGACCACACGTCTGTTACTCTGGGACTCTGGGAAGCTCAATTTCCCAACTGCTAAAAGCGTTATTGCAGAACTGTTCATTTTTTAGCTAGCCCCCAGTGAAACTGAATTCCCCCTTCATCTGCCACATGGTGTTGCAAGCCCAACCTGTACGATTCGATAGTTTTCTCTGGATGAATCTGTAAGAGATTTCTCCCTTATGAATCCCATTTTATTTGGGCTCTTATAATTGCCAGTGATTTGAATTCACTCCCTACAGCTTCTTCTGTGAAGAATAATCAATACGGTGAAATGATTCGTTCGTAGCACATTACTTATTCTTCAGGTTTATTCTTCCTTAGATTTCTGCATGCTGTGGATGATTACAAGAGAGACACGGTAAAATCTTTAAATATAACGAAGTGCTAGCTTTCATTTAAGCTGGTTACATAGTAAAAATACAGGTTTTAGAGGCATTGATATCTCAGTTTGGTTTATAACATTAAAAATAACTATATCACATTCTCTGCCTTTGGTTCATGATCCTGTCTGTTGCTAAGAAACCCTCCCTCAGGTGGCTTTGAACCTTCTCAGCATTTTCATCTGTAGCTATACTACCTTGTCGAGCCATAGGGTACTGCTGCTGTGTTGCTGGAATTTATGTTCCTTGCTGAAAGTAATGAAACCATTGTGCAGATAAGTAGCTAATTCATTGGTATTTCAAAGCATTACACTTTCCTCTTCAATGTTTCTCATCTCATTTTTTTTAAGCGTATCATTTAAGGTGCTGTGTAGTGAAAAAGCCTGCACAAGACAGAGGCAGTCGTGGCATATTTCGATTTGATCTTGACCCTCCCATTTGGTGGCTTCAGCTTGTGCCATAAACCACTATGGCTCTTCACATCCCTAACTGCATGCCTTCCATCAAGCTATCTGTAGACTTCAACCCAACAGTCAATTTCCTTGCTGGGAACCAAAATGTTGGGGGGGAGGGGGGAGAGAGGGTCTTTCTTATTTTTTTCGTGCTTCAAATGCAGCACATTTCAGCATAGTTACAGTGACAAAAGGAGCAACCAGACTGTCAGAGGGAACGGCTTCTTTTAAATACCGTTTCACAGAATTTAAGCACAACACATTCAGACTGGTATCTGTTGATTGACAGTCTCAGAAATAGGCTACGCTGAATGCAGCATTCCTAGCTGCACATAGAATCCCACATAAATTTAACCTACATACACAAATACATATGAATATATGTGCATGTATAGTGTTTATTTATTCAGAAAGCACATCCACGGGGAATATAAAGCCATCATTGCTTTAATCCTCACTTTTTATCATTTCTTTCTGATAAACATTGTAATGTTCAGCACATATCGACCTGGATACACCTCTGAGGGAGTATTTGAGAATTGTCAAGTTAGTGTTTGTTTTTCAAATTAGTGAACTTCGAATCAGTTCCAAAAGAAGGCAGTCGTGGAGGAAAAGCTCTCCACTAGGAAAAATTAAATCATCCAGGAACTGTATGATAATATGAAAGGAAAAATGAATCTGACCATTATAGTACAAAATTGCCTTATTAACTCCATGCTGGTTTTCCTTTTTCTTTTTCCATTATCCCAATAGATGTCTTTTTCTCTAGTTTTTTATTCTTCAGTACAGATGTACATTTATTCTGCCATATTTGTGACAAAGCATATGCCCATCTATCCCTATCTGCATGTGAAAATTGGCAATTGTATATTCCATATTTGATATTGGGTCATACCCTCAGCAGGTGGAAAATGGCGTGGCTCCATTGACTTCAGTGGAAATGTGCCAGGTATCACAGAATTGTAGGGGTTGGAAGGGACTTTCAGAGATCATCAAGTCCAACACCAATGATTTATTCCTTTGCTTCATTTCACCTGGGTTTTAAATTCTTTCAAAAGCATACCAATCTGTGAACATGTTTTTCAAAAGTGTAAACAAAAGAATCAATATCTTTCTTAAAATGAAGGTTTCTGAATGCATCGAAGAAATCACAGGACTGTAAGCCCTAATACTCTCTGCTCCTGTAAACTTTAAGTTTTGCAACTTTGCTGTGCAGCATGGTAGTTCTTTGTTTGAAAGGTTAAGGCAGTCATTTAAAAGTGCTTAGCTTGCCATACTGCATTTTCATTTTGAGAGCACTAATGTCGATAGAGAACAGAAAGAAAAGTGTAGAACAAAGTTAGCTTGGATTTCCTGTGACCTTCGGGTGTTTGGTTAAAGTGTGTATGATTTTAAAATCGAATAACAGGCAAATAATTTGGGGTTGCTCTTACAGCTATATATAATACTAAGAAAAGGTCAGAACTTTATGAAATTTAGCTATGAAAGTCTCACTTCCTTCACTTACAAAAGATTCTTACCATAGGTAATTCAGTACCTACAAGCGTTCAAACTAAGAGACAGCTGAAGTCTTAAAATGGAGGTTTCCTCTTGGGTGAATAGCTAAAGAATATTGTTTAAATGATGGAAAATTTGCTTGATCTGAGCGGTAGTCTGAGGCATTGACTTCAGCCACAAAACCATACCTGCAACCAAAATTTTTAAGAGGTCTCTGAATATTCTGGCTCAGCTAATTATTCAGATGACTCTTCTGTCGTGAAAGTTAAATCCAGATGAACGATGTACCAAAGTTTTTCAGAGCAAGGGGAAGAAAGGTGGAAGTGGAGCAGAATCTGACTCTCCATTTTGTATTCTCTACCAACCAAGTATTTTGATAGAGCCAACAGTTATTCTGACACTGTTATTCTGACTTTTATGGTTTTCTACTAAGAGAAAAACATTTAGCAAGTACTTTTTTTTATCAGGGAGGAAATGTCTTACCTGACTTTCTATCTATTGCTTCTTTTGCTGAAGTACACATTCATATTATACTCCACTTGATTATCCATTCACTATTCATCAATAGGATTTTCTAAGACAGAAACACAGTTGAGGCAGGAATTTGATCAGATGACCTCTTCTAACCCCTTGCTCAGAGCAGGGTCAGCCAGAGCAGGTTGCTCAGTACTGTGTCCAGTCAGGTTTTGAACATCTCTAAGGATGGAAACTCCATAACCTCTCTGGGCAACCTTCACCAGTGTTTGACCACCCTCATTGTAAAACTGTTTTCTTATTTTTATTTTCCTGTATTTCAGTTTGTGCCCATTGCTTCTACTCAGTAGAGCCCAGTGACAGAACAAGAGTCTGACTCCATCTTCTTTACTCCCCCACCAGGCATTTCTATGAGCCTTCTCAAACTGCAGGCTGAAGTCCCAACTCCCTCAGCTTCCCTTTGTATGAGGAGATGTTCCAGTTCCTTAATCACTTTCATAGTCTTTTGCTGATCTTGCTCTGGCATGTCCCTGTCTCTTATACTGGAGAGCCCAGCACTGGACCCAAATATGTCTTATTAGAGCTGATCAGAGGGGAAGGATCACCTCCCTCAACCTGGTGGCAACACTTTCCCCAGTAAAGCCCCGGAGGCTGTTGGCTGCCTTTTCTCCAAGTGCACATTGCTGGCTTGTTTTCACCATGACCACCACCAGATCCTTTTTCCAAAAGCTATGTAGCCCCAGGCATGTAGTGATGCCTTCTATACATGATTGACAGTGACCTCACACTGATGTGGACCAGCTCCCCCAGCAGTCATGGGTGCATCTCATGTAGTCCCAGGTACTTGTGTACATTGTTTAAATGTACCTTAACCTAATTGTCCTCCAAGGGTGAGTCACCTTTGCTCCAGACTTTCCCAGAAGTCTCAGAGGACTGGGATTTCTGAGAGGAAATTTTAACAGTAGAGACTGAGTTGAAGAAGGCATTAAGGACCTTGTCCCTGCCATTATGTAATTCCATGTTCTTCATGTCTCTTATCACCATGTACCCTATCCCATTCAGCAGTGGGCCCACATTTTCTCTGGTCTTGCTTTTGCTGCTCCATAGGAGTCCTTGCTGTTGCCCTTCATATCTGTTTCCAAATTCCAGTCCAGGTGGGGTTTGGCTTTCCAAAACTCATCCCAGCATGGTCAAACAGTGTCGTCAAATTCCTTCCAGGTCACCTGATCTTGTTTTCGTCTCTTGATACTTCCTTTTTGTGTGAGTTTTGTCAGGAGCTCCTTGTTCACCCATACAGGCTTCCTGTTACCTTTGCTTGGCCTCCTATGTATGGGATGGACCATTCTTGAACTTGAAGAATATTATTCTTGAAAAATCAACCATTTTTGCTCCTTCAACCTCCTTTTCTCTCTAGCATACTTTGAAACTGGACACTGACTAGTGACTAAAGTCCAGGATTATAATCCTGATATTTGTCTCCTCTGAACTATGTCATCTCATGGTCACTGCAGCCAAGATTGCCTACAACTTTCATATTCCTGTTCTTGTCTGCAAGTATGAGGTCCAATAGAGCACCTCCACTTGTGAGCTCCTCCATCACATCACCTATGTTAGGACTTGATCACCAATGCACTCCAGAAGGCTCCTGTATTACTTGCAGTCTACCATGTTGCCCTTCCACCATTTTGCAATTATTTTAGATTATGTGCTTCAGTTAAGTATACTTATTAAAATAAATCTTTAAATACTTAAAAATAATTGAAGATTAAATCAATACTGTGAAACCACTACCCTTTGATCTCTTAAGTGAGAAAGGAGGACATAAATCTGACCTATCTGAGTGCCAGAATATGTTTTCAGGGTTTTTTTTAAATAATTAATGTGGAATATTTTGGGTTTTAAAACTGTGAGAACAAATCCTTTTGGGCCAACATTACAGGGTTTCTGGAATTTGCTTTTTATAAATTATCTCAGGGCGGGAGGTGAGCATGGATTAAGAGGAAATGGGTTCAGAGAACTAGTAGGACACCAATCAGAAGTCTGAGCGTTCGAAGGTAAAACCAGAGACACAGGTCATGAGTAGGCCTGATTTCTGCTCTACACAGTCCTCACAGGGAAGAAATGATCCCCATTCTCCCACTATGTCCACAAAAGTCAGATACCCAAGGAGTGTCAATGGAGGTCTCATCATTAGGACCAGACAAGCAGTGAACTAATGGCCTCTGCAGTCTTACCCTTTCCCAGACAGAGAGGTAAGTTAGTAAGATGTAGCCACTGACAGCTCTGTAATTAACTTTATTTTATTTCACTTTTTCAGTGGTGTTGACACAGAACCATCTGAGGTAGTTCTAAATTAGTTTTGATAGACATTCTGCTTAGGACTGCTTTTCTGAAAAGATCAACAGAGGCCTGGAGGAGAGGCACAGTTTACTTTCTATTTACGTACAATTGAAAAACTCTTTGTGTGGAGTGTTACAATAGTTAATTTGTAGGCTTAAAAAATTATGTTAAAAGGCTTCCTTGGTTTTAGTTTATATATAGCAGGTTTCTTTATAACACATTGAGAAGTAATGTTCCATTTAGAATATTTCAAATCATAAATGTACTATTCAGAATAGAAAGCAAAATTGTAAATGGAGCATATAAAAATTATGGCAAAACTAACAGTTTCAGTGCAGAAAAAAAAATGCTAGGGACTTTGCAAGAAGATTGGTCCATGAATTATTTTTTTGTTTTGATAGAGCTGTTGCCAAAAACAACAATAAAAAGTACTGGAAAAGCCTTGTCATACCATTTAGTCCATTCCTCGAACCTCTGCCAGTGTAGGATTATTCCTCAGAGTACATTCTCCACTGTCTTGTCCAAGCTCCACTGCATATGACTCAAATGATGGGTTTCCACCACTTCTCTTGGGAGATACTTGTACAGTCTAGTAAAACTCATTATTAAGGAATTTTTCTAAATGTTTCCTCAGTCAGTTTTAACCCATTAATTTTACCAATGTGCTACTAGCACATATTTCTCGTTACTTTTCCTGTCTTTGGCTATTTGGAGATGATCAGAACACCTTCTCTTTCCTCCTCATCCTCACTGAGTTTAAGATCCTTTCTTTTTTTTTTTTTTTTTTAACTATTCTTTTCTGGATAGTTTCTGCAGTCATTTTTATTGCTTTGCTATGAATTACATCCAGTTTGTTGACTTTCTTTGATATCCTCATTCTTTTCCTTCCCATTTCTGAGCTTATCTCATTTCACCTGAAAGAGCCTAGTATCAGATTTCAATTACAGCAACAAGTATTTCTGATTAGCTCAGGAAACTTTTCTTTTTCCTGCTGAAGAGGGCTGTTAAGACATCTATAATATGTGCTGAAAGACTGAGACAGCTTGGCATTTTGCATGCAAAATGTTCTCTGCTGGTGGCAGAAATAAGAGTTATTATTAAAAATAAAATGTCATTTAATATTTTACATTTCACGATTTCACATTTCAGGTGCTTTTAATTTTTTTTCTGTTGCCAGAGACATGAGAACTACGACTAAAAACTTCCTTCTACCTGGATCTAAAATGTTTCCCCCCTTACTTAATTGTCTGATTGTCACGATGGGCAGCCAATCTCACCAGGAGACTCTTCCATGGTCTGTCAATCTTGGAAGTGTAAGAAGGGACCATACTAATTTGGGAATAATTTGTTTCTTCTCTGTTTTATGTTGTGTGACGTGGCCAGAGACATGTTCCTTGAAGGGTGGCTCAGGTTTTCTCAGGAAATTGTCTTTCCAAAAGTCTTTTGGATGTACTAAAAATTAACTCCACTGGGTTCAGGACTCAGCATCCAATTCAGCCAATTTAAAGAAGCTGTACAACTTACACTTAAAAAGATTTTTCTCATTCATCCCTTAAAATTATATTTACATGGCAACTCTTAATGGGTCTTTGTCCTCTCACGCTTCTTTTAGTAACCACCTTGACATTCTCTGTCTAATTCCTCAGTAACTCTCATGTGAAAGGCATGTGGTTTCTTTGTAAGAAGCTGTGAAAAGATACCTAAACTTTAAAATGAAAATATGTTTGGGTTTTGAGTTCTTATGTGTAAAAGTAATAATTTTAATTTTTGCAACTTTCAGGTACAGAACACAAAGGAATGTATAAATCCATGTGTAGCCAGTTTATTAGTGTATTTTAAAACTGGGATTTTTGATCATAATGGAAATACAGAAAGACAGAGCCTTATTTTCTGCATATGCTGTGCTGTTAATCATGTAGACACATTCTACACTTTCTAGTGCTTATAGGACTTATTTTATTTATTTTTTTAAATTTAGTTTAAAGGGCTGTGCTGAAAGCAAAGACGCCAAGCAAAGGAGAAATGGTGGCATGCCACAGCTTCAGAAAATGCAAAGAAATAACACTTGAATGATGGCATTTGGATGGAGAATGGAATCAATACTGTTTCGCCTAATACTTGGAAACATTGCCACGTGGTGATTACCAGCAAAGCTCAAGAATCATTGAGAAGGAAAAACTTCTCAGTTATAGAATTTATGAACTATACTTTGTAATCATAGAGACAGTGCTTTCATATACTGTGCCTTCCTTTTGTTTCTGGCTGCTACCTGTCCTTTCCTAAGTGTTTAAAGCCCCATTAACTTCATGTATAGTTCTTCCTTATGAGCTCCTGCAAAGGCGATCATGAATGGGAGATGACCTGCTAATAGTGTGTGTGAAGCTGTCTTGCTGTTGAAATATGAGAGTCTGAAAAACATGAAGAGGCTATTTTCTAGTCCTTTTTCTCACAGTGAGTATTTGTCATGTTCGATAAGTTTCAGTGTATACGTTTATTCTTAAACGTTTCAACCAAGAGAGTTTCCAACAGTTTCCTTGAAGGATTTCCCTTTAGTGCAGTGAACCTCAGGTGCTCATTCCTAATTTTATCCCATTCTAATTTATGAGTTCCTTTGGAAGTGCTCATTACTTCCTTTTCTCCTTTGTTCTTCCATTATTATTTAACCCTGTGTTATTGCTGGATTTTAATCCTTGTCCTGCACTATTCTTGTTTCCTAACTCTGTGTCCATTCATGATACACAGAAGCACATAACTGATGCCTTCAATCCAGTCCTGCTTCCTTATGAAGCTTGGATGAAAGGTTGCACTACATTAGTCCAGCCAAATGCTTGTCCCACCTACACTTAGACTCTGCTGTTTCTAGGCAGAAGCACAGACCTTGCTTTCCATCATTACAGGTTTACAGCATCCTGCTACACCCCAGCACTAATTCTTGTCCTGCATCTAGACTTTTTTACTTGTAGAGAAACCTCTGGACCTCAGAAGGGGTTTCTGGAGGAATGTTCCTAAGGATGCAGCTGCAGATTCAGAATCCTGACTGTAAGGTTTTTGGGGCAATGTCCTTGTCTTTTGTTTAACTATAGCATTAAGCACACAAACAGTGCTTTATACACAGGAATAAAAGGTTGTCAACCAGAACAGCTAATAACAGCTTTTGAATGTCTTAATACAGAAATGCTAGGACACATTCCACAGTAATTTAAATCTCTTACAGCCTCACTAGTTTTAACAGGAAAAGGTGTGAGTAGGGTAAGAATAAAACAGGTTGGTATTGTCTCCAGAGGAAAAAGTCAAGCTCCAGCATTTAAGTCTATGCTGCAAAACACTTGTTCAGTTAAGAATGACAAGTTTACTGAAGATTCACTTTGTAAAAAATACAAACAGGAATAGATACTAGAACAGTTTTTCCCAGATGTCAATCTCAAAAAGAGTATCACTGACAGAGCCACTGAAAGATGTGTCAAAACGAAGAACATGTGAAAAAAGAGCATCCATGGTTTGACAAAGTACTTGACTAATCAAGGCAAAGATGGAAGCAATTTGAATTGCTGCTTATTATCATGCTATGGACAATTTCCATAGATGCTGAAGACACAGAGTGGGTCCTATATTTATTAGGCACTCTACAAACTTATAGAAAGACACAGAATGAATAAGCCTCAACAATTTTGTATAATTGCCAGAAAGGGAAAAAATATGTCCCTGAACTATTTGCAATCATGTCATTTGATTACCTAGGCTGCAGTACATTCACTTTGGTAATTTGGACTCAGTGAATCTTCTTAAGTCTACTATTTACTCTACTGGAGTACTAATTCCATAGGTTTCCTTAGTGTTTGTCACTTCCATTAACCTGAGCGACCACAGAGACACTGACTCTTTTCTTACAGATTTACATGGATTGGTAATACTTTTTTCACCTCCTGTAAGTAGGTAGAATTTGAGAATTACCATCTCCAATGTCATAACAGTGTGTTACCAACCATGATCTTTATTTTATTCTCTGTATCAGTTATTCTGAATTATCCTGCCTTCTCCTCTCCCCTCAGATTTTGGAAAGGGCTCCCATAAAAGCAGCAAGCTACTGGAATATGTAGCTCACAGAAACTTTAAAACAAGTGATAGGAATGTTACTAACTCGTGAAGATATGTGGGTGATGTGGAAGGAAATTATTCTGGGATTTAAATCCTCATAAACATGCTATTTTGAAGGAGTTATGAATGACAAGAGTCACATTATTTTCAAGGAAAAACAGTAGTGGTTTGACTTCAGTCTCATTGTCTGTATTTTCTTATGCAAGGAAGCATAGTTTTACCTAATGTTTGAAGCTGTAAAATTTTTTTTCTCCTGTAATTGAGAATATTTTTGTCCCACTGGTGCGCTTGGATTACAATATCTGGCATGATTCCTTATATCCCTGCTCAGACTTCAAATATACAGGCACAGATCCCAGTGAAGTCAATGGGAGCTGCACTTGAATATTTGAGACTGGGTTTGAGGCCTTTAGCCTTAACAGAAATATGTTATAAATTATTTTAAAATTATATTAGCAAAGAACTAGCATTTCCCCAGTGCAGTTTATTCTATTTGTTCTGTATCAATCATTAATTTTTTTCAGGCAACGTTTAGAAGTGAAATCATGTATCGCATCCGATTAGCTGAATTACAAATATTAAAGATAACTGGTTTGGAATTAGGTAGCAGAGACTAAAAGTGCCTTTAGGAATTCAATCAAATTTATGCTTTTGTATGTGGAGAGCAATTTAGCTTTAAAATTTGTGGTTTATGTCATAAATCAAATTAAAATTTTAAAGACCTCCTTTGTTTAGCATGGGTTTTTAAATATAGTATAAGCTATTTCTTCCTCTACCTATAAAAAATATAAATAATTCATTTTACCTGTATTCAGTGACCTGTAGATGAACCTTCTTAAACCACAGATGACCTGCTACAGTATAAATTATAACAGGCCATTACCAGGCTGTGTGCACAACTGTCTAAATTAATCTTTCAAAGCTGTAATTATACGTAATGTTACATTTAATTTGACTACAGCAGATGATTTGTTGGTAAATATGACATTTTGATTAGCTTGAGAAAAATGCTTAAATTGGAGGTTTCTCACACTAGAGAATCAAAAGCCCTATGATCTTTGCATGCTTTGGACCTGATTCTCAGAACAATTCTGTGGCACTCACCTCTGCTATGTAGGATCTCTTTTAAGTCACTGTTGTCAGATTCTTCTCCTGTTTCTTCATTACACACAGTACTAATACATTCCCAGAGATTGAAATAATTCCCCCTTACAAGCCATTTAACTCCTTAACAGCTATTTCTCTTTTATCACTCAAATTCTTCAATTTTCTCAATTAGTTCCCAAGAAAAAAAAAAAGGTAAATAAAATCCCTTCCATGTTTACTTTGTAAAAGGAAGTTTGGTGGATTTTTTTTCATTTCTTTGTCTCAAAAAAAAAAAAACAAAGAAAAAAAAACCCCAACCTCCAGAGTTCTCAAATTGGCAATATTGTGGACCTTTGTTGACTGACTGGAGGCTTCTGGAGGAGGGAAAATACTTTTTCTATGAAACTTAGATCTGATTCATCATGTTGCAGGTGCATTCAGAAAAAATATAAATTATTTTTATTTACTGACAAAAAACCTAAATTGGGTTGGATAAGGCTGGAAATAGGCTACTGTAACTTAATGATTTAACTCTTACAACTAGTTTTTGTTTTCATGTTTCAACCACTTAACATGATGCAGTCCACCCCCAGGCTGCCCAGGTGGCTACAAGATATGACTAGGGCTGTGTTCATGTCCCTGCCTCCTCAGCTTCCTGTACTATTTAACCAAAATGTGTTAGCATACATGCATGTGCCTCACTTATTTCTTCACTATAAAGCTTCAGTCTCATTTTTAAACAGACTTACCAGTACAGATCCTGGAGCTGAACATATGCTATATTATTTTGGGGACATCTTTATAACATATCAATTGAATGTGTATAATGATTCCTATACAGGTTGCAAAGATATGGTCAGTTTATACCTCTGGAAAGCTCTGGAGGAAACACAATCATAGATTTTTTTTGTATTGCCTGTGGTATTTTGAGATACAAGTGATGGCAGGAGGCATCCATACTTCCAGCTGTTACAGTACTTAAGATGACTTTTCTAAGTTGCTGCAGTTTCATTTTAAAGCATACAGTGAATGACATTTGGGAAAAAATTCACAATTTGGAAAGGAATTGACCTGTAAGGTAGTCCTTCTGAGAAGTGTGGAAAAGTATAATAAAGCTTGAATTACACATGATAAATTATAAGCTTTATTATTCTGCAGCCAACTTTGCTTCTGCTACAGCAGTAAATTAACTCTATAGTCTGCAACACCACCTTCAAGTAGTAGTGAGACAACTGACTAGCTGCTTTTCTGCTCAGTGCTAAACAGCATCACTGTTGACTTCGGTGCCTTTTGAGTTACACCATCTTTCCTAGTATGCTTGAATGTGCAAGACCGTAAATTATTCACCTGCAGTTCCCAGGCTTCCACCCAGTCTGGATATTGTATGACATCATAATTTTAAGATACCTAGTTTTAAAATATATTTTTTTAAAACTTAAAATATGAAATCATTACATTCACTTAGACCTATGTCTTGTCATGGAATTACTCAAGAATACTGGCCATAGGACAGCTTCACCAGAAATCTACTTATTTGCTGGGACTCATGGTATCTACCTCGTGTTGAAATCCAGTTCAGTACTATGTAGTGCTGATGTTGGGTTTTTTCATCTGATTGGCAGGCATAAGTAGATTCACTTCCCTTTCCTTTCAGCTAAGGACTACTTTTTGTAGTCTGCAGGCTAAATTGATGCAGACCACATGGAAGAAGTACATAGTGTTAAATTCCTTAAACAGTAGAGACTGACAGGCGCAATGGAAAGGAATGAAATAGATGGATCCATCAGAAGTTATTAAGAAAGAATTCTTCATCTGATTTGTCTTCCCTCTTCCTGTTAATATTAATATGCCTGCTTTAAATGACAGGAAAGGCAATGCAGAAAGCGTAAGAATCAATCCACACATCTAAACAAAACAGCTAGGGTATCTACAGGTTCCTGGGATCTGGCAAAAGATCCAAGAGTTTCTACAGGCTTCTGGGGTCTGAACAGATGCCTGAAGGATTTTGTAGTAATATATTTGGAAAAGGCTCAAGTCACATAGGTGGCCCGATGAGTGTGAGCCATACTGAGTGCATTATAAATCTTTGTACGTAGTTTTGGTTGTTGTTTTCTTTTATCCTATATGCTCTCAGGGATCTAATAAATGCTGCAGATTGATTGCTGCTTGAGAATTCAGTATAGGTGTCTGCCATTAAAACAAGCCAACTGAATGTAGGCTGGGCATTTTTGGAAATGGTAGCATACTTGCTAACCTTTTTGTTTGGTGAGCTAATTAGAATCAAAGCACAGCTGATTTAGTAGAATTGTCAAATAAAGATGACTGTCCTTACCATAAGCCATCTGCGTAGCCCATATATCATTTGGTCATAAGAGACACAAAGAGTAGCTTGTAGATGTTATCCTTACTGATGGGATGCCAAGGTATGTAAAAAAATTTTAAAAAATATGGTAGCTTTCTGGATCCTTAGTATTAAATTTCAAAAACCACAGGCAATTCAAACAGCCCTCTGAAAGCAGGGGATTTCTTTTTTTCCTTAGGATATCTATTACATTTTGGGTTTGTGTAGCTGTATAGCTACCCAAGGAACTATAAAATGTAGCCAAAGGACCCAGTAAGTCAAAATTATCATGTGAGCGCTGTCACAATTCACTTTCATTTGTTGTATAAAGTGCAGGTGGTGACTTACTCCACCACTGGAAACTCTTGCTTAAGATCTCAAAATTTAGAGCTATGTCTTTCCAAAGCCATCAGCATTTGACCAGAGGCTGCTCCCATTAAGAGAAGTCAAACAGCAAGGTAGACATGAGCTACCCTCCTTGGATATCCTAAGTGGGGACCCTAAGATCTGCTTAGACATCCAGGCAGCTCCACTTGCAAGAGTGCCTTGTGCCTAGCAGCCTTTCATGGCAAGCTTTA
This sequence comes from Gallinula chloropus, assembly GCF_964237585.1. Classification (NCBI taxonomy): domain Eukaryota; kingdom Metazoa; phylum Chordata; class Aves; order Gruiformes; family Rallidae; genus Gallinula; species Gallinula chloropus. Next base: position 107,881,853 of record NC_140085.1, read on the forward strand.
GACTAGGCTCAGGATCAGACCTTTTAGATTTAGGAATTGTCAGCTAAGCACAAGCCAGCATCAGCCACTGATGGTACTGCCTTCCAGCCCAGTGCTTGGGGAAAGCCAGAGGTCTATGCAGCTGCCTGGCCAAAACTGCAGCTGCCGAAACTCTGTAGAGCCTGAATCTTGGACCGATGGAACTGCTCTGGTGTTCCTTGAGGAGATGAGCCTTCTGGGAGGTGAAATTCTGTAATACAAAGGAACTGGTAGTTACACCAAAAAAAAAGATTACTACCAGAACACCTATTGATGAAAGACTGTTGCAGGAAACGCTTTTGGAAAGCATTCCTGGTTGTGTTTTTAATAACATCAGCCTACAGAATGAGAATGTGCACTCTGCTGAGTTGTAATAACAGTTAGGAATGTACTAGCCCACAAACTGAGCATCGTAAAACTGTTGTTTTCACATTTTCCTAATAAAATGCCATGGCATTGTAAATCTGTTTTTATTTTATTTGTAATGGCAGAAATGTGTTTATCATAAAATCAAATCCTCTTTCAAAATGGAGGCCATAGGACAGTGATTTAATTTATCCTGTTCAGGACCATGGTTTGCATCACTCCAGTCAGAACAAAAAAAATTGCAATATACCACTTAAAATCTTTTACTTTCAAGACCCATCATAAAATTCAATGCACGTTCGAGTCTGCGCTAACACTGCAGTTTGCAGCAAGGTGAATCAGAAACATATAAAGCAGTTAAATGGCAACGTGTGGAGTAAAGCACAACTATCTGGAATATTTGTGACAGGCACCAAGTGTGAAATGACAAACAGAACCGATAGGTCATGGTATAATTAAACGTATTCAAGTTTCAGCTTATCAAAGTTTCCTTTCATCCAAAGTGCCAAACACTCAGGTACCTATTAATTTCGTTTAAAATTCTGCTTCAGCCTACAAATCACAAGGTTGTAATAATTGAGTTCCTTCAAAAAAAGGCCATTTTATTGCATATTTTGTGATACAAGCATGTCTGAGCACTGTAGCTTTGTAGCAATAAAAATGTGTGCGACTTTGCAATGAAGAATTCCTGTGATTGGATGTATAGGAGCAGTCTGCAATGGCTCAGTCATATCAAAATTTCACACTCATGTACAATATTCAGCAATAAAGCATACCGAATCAGGAAAGAACTACAAACTCACAATGAATTGCAGCATAAATGTTCTTCTGTAAATGATGACAAAGGAAGCTTTTTTAGAAGATAATGGGACTCACTGACATGTCCAAATAGAAGGTACCATACAATAAACTATTATTTTCTTATTCTCTAGTCCTCCTGGTATGGTGCCTGAAGTGCAAAATGTAGGGGTTTGTGAATATCATGTAAATTGTGAGTGGGGTATACTGTAATTTTATCAAAATCGAGACATAAACATCTGTATTAATAGAACATTTTGATCTGTGCACTTGATTTTTTCACTTGAGAGGGCAGCAGTTTCATCTTATTCCACTCAAGAGGGCTGATCCCTTCATAATAAGTACCCACTACACTATGAGATGCTGAATACCAACATCAAGCAAATACTCTCCGTGGCTCCGCCATTCCCTTCTGGAAACCACCTAAACCAATTTGAACGAAGAGATGAAAGTGGGAGAATCATTCCAAAGACAAGAGGAAAAGCCCAAACACTCTTGAGGAGATCAGAAAAGGGGCAAGCTTAACTAGCCTCAGAGCTGAGGCAGCCTGTCATGCTTTCATTACATTCTATTCATCTCACATAGCTCTGCCAGAAGGATTACACCGTGGGACTTTTTTCTTTTTCCTAGAATGAGATGGGGTCTGATGAGATTGCCTCAACCCATTTAAGAAGCCAAGCATACAAAATATGATTTAGGATACAAACTGAAACATGCTATTGATACAAAATTTATGATAAAATTACATTACAGCAGCTCAATCTGAAAGAACCCATGTTCCTCCTTTGTATGAAACATATTGTACCAGACTCTCAGTGGGGATATGTGTTCACAGCTCATTCCCTTTCACAGAGCTGCACACATCTATGCCAGGTGAGGATCTTGCCTAATATCGATTTTCTTCACAACATTCCAGCAAGGGATTTAATACAGGATTAAATGTGCATTTCCTCTCTTACTTCTTATATTGCATTCTCTGCATGTTCTTAAGATATTTATGGACAATTGAAACAGGTTATGCATTGATCAATACTAGAAAGGGGAAAAAGGCAAAAAATCTAGTCAGACAAGGTCAATCAAGGTAGTAGATGCAGCTTTGAGTAAGAAGACATGTTTCAAGGGAGCTCAAAATTGTGAGGAAGGCTTGTGAACATCCACAACTGCTAAATCCCTGGGATTGCTTATTTGAAAACATCTTTAAAATGGGACATTTCACTCTAAGCAGTGCATTCAGTCAAACAGGAAGATAACACTTGGGCTGAATAATTTTGCTAAGGAATAAATTCAGAATTTGTTGTAAAAGTGGCTGAAAATATGTCCTTGAAAGTATGAGTTTCCTTTTTTAAATTTTACCAGACCTCATGTTATGAAAATATCCTGAGGACATGTCAGAAGTGCGCAACTCTAACTCTCTAATTCAAGCAGTTTGTATATAAAAGTTCTTTGTTATTCAGTGGACACATGTGGGTGCTTAAAATTTACAGGTTTAGAAAAAAAACCCAAACTTATGTCAAATACCTCATAAATATCTAGAACTACTTGCAAAAATCAGTGAGGTGGCTTAAATTCCCAGTAAACTTGCAACGTTTCCCTAGACATGCTGCAGATTCAGACTCCTCATCACACACTTGAGTAACTTAGCAAGAGTTTAAAAGAATGATGTTAACACAGAGGATACAATTCAGCTAGGGAATTTAGCCCATAGAGGAAAGAGTCCTGAGATTTCAAGACTAGGAGGTATACATTCAAGACAATTACAATGCTTGCAAAAGAATATTTTCTTTATTCAGCTTTCAGCTAAAAACCCGCATTTTAAAGCAGAAAGTTTTACAGAAAAAAATTTTATTCAATAAATCTGCTTATGTCATAAAGTCTATTTTCTAGTCTTCTCTAGTGACTGGTGAATCTGATGTAATCAGATCAATTCTCTGTTCAGTGGCAAAGAATTACAGTGAAAACAAGTGATAGACTAGCTCATTTAAGAGAAAGATCCTTAGAATGTAGGGAGAGAAGACCCTTCGTTTCCCTTTTGCAGCATTTCGAACGCAAAATAAACTAATGTTTATCACATACTTAATAGCTGGAGTTGGATGAAAAAGACAGAGATCCTCTCATGTTAAAAACACCATGGTGGTAGAAATCCTAGTAGGGCTGACAAAGCACACTATTTATCTAACAGAGCATGTTGATTTTAGTGACAAAATAGCTGAGATGCTTAACAAGAGAAAACAATGGTTTGGTTTTAGTAACTGCTAGTTGAGCAGACTATAAGAAAAACAGAAATTAAAGATTAAATTAAAGAGAGGAGTTGATTACAAAAAAGATGGCACAAGAAAATGGGTGAGTCCATATAACAGGGTAAAGACACCAGCAGGCCATCTCAGCAATAACAACTGGAATGCCTAAATGGATACATGTGCTTTGATTCTTTAACAATTCATTCAGATTAACTGGTTCTGCATGTCTGCTAGGAAAGATGCTGGGCCATCTTCTGCATTGATCCTCTGAAGTAGTCAGTAGACTCTCCTCTCTAGTGACCAGCGACAGGACATGAGAAAATGGAATGAAGCTGTCTCAGGAGAAGTTTAGGTTGGACGTTAGGAAAAGGCTCTTTACTGAGAGGGTGATTTGCCACCCAAACAGGGTCCCCAGTGAAGTGGACATGGCATCAAGCCTTCCAGAGTTCAAGGAGCACCTCAAGGATGCTCTTAGTCACATGGTTTAGTTAGAGGTAGTCCTGCAAGAAGCAAGGAGTTGGCCTTGATGAGTCTAACGGGTTCCTTTCAATTCAAGATATTCGGGATTGTGTGATTTTGTAGCTCATACGCATACTTCAGTATATTGATGCTTCTTCTAAACAGACATCTCTTTCCTTCTGCTTTTTTACCTCTCATTACTGAAATCTAAATTTTTTCTTCATGAAAAATTAATTATGGTGTTTGGCAGCTGTGGCTGTACAGAAGTTTGCCAGCTGTTAGAAGTCTCTCCTTAATTTAGTATTTATGTTTTTCTGTGTCCCTCACAAAAGCTCTTTGCCATCCCTTCATTTGTTGAATTGAATGAGAAAGCCTTTTCTTCTGGAATGTCCATGAGAAATTTGTCAGCAAAATTGATTCAGACCATGTGCAAACACCTCAACAACCCTTATTCTTCTGATCATTTGTAAGATTCCTTTTTGGTGACAGCAGCTGTACAGGACACTTTTTCACAGTCTTTTAGGCTCTTCTTCAGCATGAATCTAGACCATTATTTTGAAAATGTTGCCTTGGCTTCTCTTCATGTGCCTATCCTTGGCTTTAGTGTTTTGGCCATGTTCATTCATTCTTGTCCCTCAGGAAAGCATATAATAGTCTGCCTCCTATTACTTATAGTTTCAGGGAACAAAGGTCATTACTCTGATGTTCCATGGGACAACCGTTCCACTGCCCTGTCCTGTTGGATGCAACCAGTTCCCCATCGATTACTGAATCTCTAGGGGCTACTGCAGTATGAATAATATATAAAAGCTGAGAAGAAAAGCAATAAAACAGCTTTCTCTTCTGAGAAGGAAGGAAAGTACCTTTGCCAATAAAGTGTTTCATTGTCACACCAGGTAAATTCAGATGAATAAAATTCAAATTACTGGAGTTTAACTTAGCTAAAACTGATACTGCACAGAAGAGTACTGGCCTTACAGTCTTGACATCTGTTTTAAACTTATCTTTATTTACCGCTATGGAAACAACCTCTTGTAACTCTGATGTGGTGTGATTGTCCCTTTATGTTTGTAAGGAAATATGGATGAAGGGTATGGTTGTGCTAAATATACATGGTCCTTAATATGTATGGTCAGTGTCATAGGTAAGAAAAGGTTGTTAGGAAGCCTGCTCTTTACCACTTTCTTTAACATGCATTACACAGTGCTATTGCAGTCTAAACTGTAAAAAACAAACCAACAAAATAATCAATGAAAATATTTTTAATTAATCTCAAATGCCTTCTTTTATATTGAGCTATAAAAGACATTCATGAAATGAGATGTGTCTGTAATCTAAAAAGAAAAAGGAAGGGAAGGGAAGGGAAGGGAAGGGAAGGGAAGGGAAGGGAAGGGAAGGGAAGGGAAGGGAAGGGAAGGGAAGGGAAGGGAAGGGAAGGGAAGGGAAGGGAAGGGAAGGGAAGGGAAGGGAAGGGAAGGGAAGGGAAGGGAAGGGAAGGGAAGGGAAGGGAAGGGAAGGGAAGGGAAGGGAAGGGAAGGGAAGGGAAGGGAAGGGAAGGGAAGGGAAGGGAAGGGAAGGGAAGGGAAGGGAAGGGAATAAAGCTAATCTGTAAAAGCAGATATAAATGAAGAGACTTGGAAAAGGGAACTGTAAATGGATTCACATCATGGACACTCTCTCTAATTTTATGGGTCCGAATCATTTCATTCAAGAATTTGCAGAGAAAAGTAGCTTTCAGATTGTAAAAATGTAGATCATACCATGAGGCTAACTACACCTCAGATTTGTTTTAATACTATACTGAAATTTCATCATCTCTGTAAAATATGTACTCCTCCCACTGGCTACCTTCCCACCTCACCATCTTAGTATAATTTTTTCCTACTCTTTATTTAGTTTTGATTCAAAATACACTTTGATACATGCATGTAGGCAAATAGTTACATTCATAAAGATCATGTGGTAAGATCAATTGAACTAGTCTTAGGGATTAACTATTTAACTATTAAAGTGTAATATATTGAAATGGAAAGGACTCTGCCTAAAATACAGCCCTTATTGCTCTGTAAAGACCAACAGTTTCCATGTGCCAAGTGCAAAAGCTCCTGAACTCAGAGTTCAGCCTGAATCTTGTGCTCCTTTCTCCCTTGGGTTCAAGAGGAACCAAACCATTGGATGGCACATGTTCTTCAACTATTTAGAGAGTGGAAGGCTCCAAACATGGTTCTGTTTTCTCTGCTTTCGATCCAGTTTCTCTATATACATTTTAATTTCCTTGGGTTACAGTCTGTTTAAAGGAGGAGAAATCTGGGTTACATTTCAAATTTTGTTGGCTGATACTTCATTGTTATAATGGAACATGACTCATGGCATGTTTCAGCCAAAGGTTTTAACTGTACGCATGGAAGTTGTCTTTGAACATTATTGTGTCCACTATGTGTTTCAGGGTCTCATCTTTTCTGTTTTCACAGTTATTTTTCTTTATATTTTACAAATAGAGACAATAAAAGAAGATGATGGCATTGCAAACATGTCATACAAGATATTATAGAAGTTTCTGCTTATTGCCATCCAATGCCAACTTTTCACTGTGCACTAACTGCTTTATAACTCACATCATGATGAAACACGCAATGTAAATACAAGGGAAAAGTCCAGGGAAATAAATCTACTCTTGAAAATTACTACCAAGGAAAACAATTTTACCTACTTCACTGAAACAAATAAATAGACACTAATCAAACTGTTTAACAGCTGCAGAATCTGAACCTTCTCCAAGAAAGTTTATTAATTTTAATGTAACTTTACACAAATCAGCAAAATGTGTGAATAGTGAAATTAAATAATTTGGCGTTTCACAGAAATGCAGAAACTTTTTAAGAAAAACATAAAAATTGGGCCCTGGGGTCTTGGGACTTCTCCATTTCATCACAAACTGTCACTTAAGCTGTTGCTGGTGATTTACATATTTGAGTGTGGCTTTTTCTCTCACCTGGTTGTGATTTCTTACAATTGTCCATCAATACTTTCATTGCTTAAGTAGGTCACTGGAAAATTTATTTTGGATAATTCTTTTTTTGTGGTTTGCCTGTGAGTAAATTACAGTATTTGATAAGCTCTTTTGATGAGTCATGAGATGAATCTCTATACTGATTAGATATGAACAACTCAAAAAAATTACGTTAATAAGATCACAGAACAGTTTAGTTTGGAAGAAACCTCCGTACTTTACTTGGTCCCAACCCTTATTCAAAGGTTTTTATGCACAAAAACTCCTGATCACAATTCCAAAATGCCGTTTTTATGACTACACATTTAAAACTATTTTATAAACATGTCTGCAATACACTCCTGGTCATAACATATGTGCTCATGCATGTATTGGCAGTATCAAGGTTGAAACAATATAATTTAAACAATCAGAAAAATGTTTCTGGAAACTATCTTTTTATATCTGCTTAGCTCTAGTTACAGACTTATTTTTCTTCTCTAAAACATGTAACCTTTTCATTTAAAAAAACTAGTTCATAAGGGTGAGATTTGTGTCAGAAGAGTAACATTATTTTTGCTTGAAAAGTGAGATTAAAAATGTATCAAAATACAGAAAGGTTATGCTGACCTGGGCAGTAATAAGTACACAACAACTGATTAGTTCATTTCTGGTTATGGTCCATTTAACTGTTTTCTGCTTGAACCAGCTTTGAAGAACCGCACGAACATGAAAATTCCTAAGACAAGCTGGTCATTCACTTAACTTGCTGTGTCTTCTCAATTTTGAGTGTGCCCTTGCACCCCTCTGCCCTCATTTTAGTTCACTGCTCCCTGACTTCTGCTTTTATGCTGTTTTGCATGCACTGCTAGGAATACAAGAGGGAATAAGATAAGAATTATTATCTTTAACAGAATTCCTTTTTGACTCCAGTTTTGTTCAGTGAATTTATTTACGGTGGAAGAAGTTGATTGGCAGGCTGATTGAAGAAACCCAAATTTGCAATGCACAGTAGGTAATCAAATGCCACTTTCAACCCACCAAGAATTTCAACCTTCAGGAGGACAAGTTTGTCAAAAGTTAGTATTACCTATTGGTATAAAAAAGGCAAGCCATTTCTATAAAAAGAAATAAAAATACTTGTTTTACTGTATGTTTGAGATCTTTCAGATATTTATTGTAGTGCTTTGCCTCAAACAGTCACAAGCTGGTTGATAAATCTCTTTGTTCACCCAGTAAGTATTTTAGTTTTGAGATTTTAAAACCATTATTTAAACCAATAGGAGTACTTTTTTAAGAACAAAAACCTTGACATTATAGGCAATATGGGGAAATCCCCTTGCCTTAGGAGAAGAAAACTATTTTAGAAGTTATTTCAAGTTCCAATTGCTTATATTCATCAATAACATTATTTTGGGGGGCATCATGTGTAGAAGGTACCTAGGCTTGAGGTTTTTCAAAATACACAAGATTTCTGAACTGAAAGTTCTTCTCAGACCTGATGAATTATATGCATTTGCTTTCTTTTGATAATTTCATCTGCGTTCACTAAGCCCTTGTGGAGGATCATTGTCTGCCACGATTTTTTTTCCAGCAGCTAATAGCCACAAAACTCATGAAACTGCTGGTAGCTTCATGAAAAAATCATATATTATTTTACTAACTTTTTTCTGTCAGCTCTAGCGTATATGATATAACTCCCTGAGCATGTGATACATCAGCCTGTTCGCTGATTACTTTTCTGCATTTGTTGTACAATAGGGCCCAAAGGACCTGAAATCGGAACCACTTTGTCATGAAAGCTGTACGTCCCTGTTTAAGACACAACCTCCAGCAAAAGAGTGTTCACTGCAAGTGATAAAGGCAGCCCAAGGAAATTTTTTTATCTCCCATTTTACTTACGAAGAATGGAGTAGTGGGAGATTAAGTGATTTGGCCAGAGCTCCCCAGGAAATCTGAGTCCAGAAGTCCTCAGCTTTAATCCACAAGACTATCTTTCCTCTGCTAGGAAACAGATGTTAAATTGGATGTTAATTTTGCCATGAAACTTTTTTTAAAACTCTGAAAGGTGAATAGTCTCCAAGAATGATTACTTAGCAAGCTACCAGCTCTGCAGTCTTGCATCTCAAAAGTAATTCATTCCATCTTTGCTGGCAGGCTTTAAAAGGCCTTTTGTTTTCGCTCACTGATTAGTATAACAATCTATTTTGAAAGATATGTGGGCTGATAGGGGGTATCATTTATTTGTTTCAATGGTAGCTTTTTGCAACAAAATGTATGAAGCTTTTAAGCGTTGTGGATTGAAGCCTCTGATGTCAAAGATAAACATTGGGATTATAAATACAGCTCCTCTAAAGTATTGTAAGTACTGTAATCAGTAACAGAGACTCACATCACTCACTTACCTCCCTGAAAGTGCTGAAGGCTTTTCCCTTTTAAAAACCATAGGTACATTTATCATCAGTCAATATTAACAAGTGAGACCAATGTGTAATGTGAGTTAATTATATAATGTGTGTTGCATCACATAAAATTCCTATTTAATGCTAGGCTGCAGCACAGGATGGGTTAACTTCAAAAACCACTTGGCCTTCCTCTCATCCTCTTTTCTGCAATTCAAATCAGTCTTCTGGAAAATTGGCCTCAGTACCAGTGACGTACAGCTGAACTTACGAGATCTCAAGAATATCCTACCAGATTTCATTCTTTTGTTGTAGAATTGTTTCCATCTGGGGCCTAGATATAAACTTGGAAAATGTAAAGGCTCTTCCCTCTCACCCTGCCTGACTTCAAAACATTGGCAAATAACCTTCCTTGTCAATGCAGTACAGATTGGATTAAAACACTGGAGTAAATTATATTTCTGGGGCTGTAGGAATTAGAGGCATTTATTGAAAGTTTAATGTACTGCCTAACCATCTAAGAAGTAAATATATACTTTAAAATTGTGTGAAAATTAACACTGAGCATAGCAGAATACGAGAAAACAGCAGATTCTGGAAAGAAATATTAGTCACACGGGGACAGATCTGCTGAGGAGCACAGTTACACACATTTGCAAGCGCTTCATTTGTGTGCGAAGTCTCAGCATGTGAGTGTAACTCTCTGGCTTGAGTCCACATAGCTGCTTTACTGAGCTGGAGTAGCTAAGCTGGGAACATAATCACTATTAGCTCCTCTGAGCTCAACGAAGGCAATGGTGATTATACATCGAACTCAGCTTCAGGCAAAACTAAGTGCATGTATGTTTATTTGTGGCCTGTTGCCCTATACCACTATGATGAGGGAAAATGGTTGATGAAGATGTTATATATAATAACAATGGTGCTAGGCTTATACTGGGGAATGAATGAGAAAAAGCATAGGAGGCAGTTTGCTGGAGGTCTGGTTGAAGAGGGGAGCGAGGTACTCCTGTGTTTTCAGCGTGGCTGCTTGGCTTGTATTTTCTGATGTACACAGCAATCTTTAAGAGCTCATTATTTGGTAGCGCTGTCAAATGTCTCCAGACTTTGTGCTAGACATTTGTACATAAACTTGTGTGTGAGTGGTTTCTGTCTTCAGTATTGTTAATGCACCAAGAAACAGTCTTCTGGCTTTTACAATTAAAAAAATCATTGGATACCGAGAGACCTTTTACAATGACAACAGATATTTAAAACAAACTGTCCTAGGCACTCTGAGCTAGTAGCCTTTCTTATTTTCTCCACATCTCACAGCTGTATCTCTGGAAGTTATATCTGTATTTGGGTAAAAGACATTTTTCCTGCTTTTATTTATTTATGTGTGTGTGCACTCTATTTATGTAGTCTCACCACTGTTTACACAACTTCTGAATAAAAAGGTAACCTCTGCATTCCTAGCCAGCAGACATTTGCTATGTCCTTTTTATCAGTAGCACTGATAGGTTCTCAACCAAAAAAAGTCTGTTAAAAATGAACACAAAGACTCCTGCATTCAGGCATACTGACATCTCATTTCATTAGTGTCCACAACAGCCATGCTAGCACTCTTTCTGGAAACACCAGAGATGTCCTCTGCGTTACTGAGTAGTGCAGACTAACGGGAGTAGATCTGGTTGTCAGCACTAAGGATGTGACGTCCACGCTGCACACACTACCTGTGTGAGGAATTGCCTTCCAGCTAGCCTGGCCACACAAAGTAAAAGCTGCTCACAGCTGCAGTGCATACCTAGTCCACCATTTTCAAGAATGCATATATCCATTCACTGCCTGCTGGGGTAAGCATCCTGCTGATGGCCTCAGCCATGCTATAAGGTACCCCTAATGTTTTCCAAGGCATAGTCCCACTATGGATGTTTGTAGCTGCTAGTGTTACTTGCCTACAATTTTCCTTCTAAATGTAACAGCTCTTCCATCTTTTATCTACCCAAACGTTGTTTACTTTGCCTTTGTATGCCTGGAATGAGAATTAATGTTCAAGTAAGAAGTATGTGGTCTTTGTTTTTACAAAGAACATCTTCCAGAGCCTTCAGTACACTTTGAAAAATGTGGCATCAGTTTTCTTCCTAAATAATGTTTTTCCAATTTATTTACTGATACAGTAAATCTCATATTCCCTTTGTATGAATAAGATTACAGCTCTGAGGTTTATTCATGTACTCCTTCCTTCCTTCCTTCCTTCCTTCCTTCCTTCCTTCCTTCCTTCCTTCCTTCCTTCCTTCCTTCCTTCCTTCCTTCCTTCCTTCCTTCCTTCCTTCCTTCCTTCCTTCCTTCCTTCCTTCCTTCCTTCCTTCCTTCCTTCCTTCCTTCCTTCCTTCCTTCCTTCCTTCCTTCCTTCGTCTCTTTGTCTCCTTGTCTTCTGCCTCCCTGCCTTCCTTACAGGACAATTTTCTTGATTTTGGCAAAGATGCAGCTAGTCCTACTTGGTAACAATCTCATTTACTTTTATAATGATAAAATGGAGTCTCATTCATCTTCTGCTAGAGGGTTCTCCGTCAGCCTTACGGAGAGTATCTGTGGCTTTTGATACCACTGTTATCCTCTGTGTCGATGCTACGTGATCACAGCCATGCCTGGTGTTAAGCACCAGCTAATTCAGTTCATTGGGTATGTCACTGCATTGACTGGCAATGTTTGGCAAGGCGTTGACTGCTCAGAGTGGGCTCTTGCGGGCTGTGATTTTCTGAGCGCTGTATGAGTCACGGAATCACTGCATAATTTAGGTTGGAAGGGACCTCTGGAGGTCACCTTCTCCAACCTGCCACTGAAAGCAGGGCTTTTCAATGCAGGTTATATTTCTGGAGTACTTAGATTCTTTTTTGCTCAACAACTTGCTTTTCATAGGGTTCTTTTTCCTCCCAGAATTCACTTCTAGAGGCATGAGATATCCCAGTAATGAGCCTACCCCTAGGGATTCGGGGGATATGGGCAACTAAAATTTTAGAACTTTCTGTGCCTTTTTCTTTTTCTAAGTAAAGCGATATTTTTTTTTAGGATGGCTTTAGAACCAATTCTGTAATAATTTCATAGTTAACTGCAATTTTGGGGGGCAAACCTGAAATACTATTCAAATAAAATACTGATGTTACTAAGCTAACTTGTTTCTATCTTCCTCCTTTGAAATGTCTGGTTTAAAGATAAACATCAAGAAAATATTTCAACTTTTTCCAGCTGTTTTGTGCATTTTGATTCCAATACTGATGAAACTTTTAACTGCTCAGTTCTTCCACTGAGGGCATATCTTTAATTCATCTTGCTCTCTTGTTCAGAGTTCACTCCTAGACAAAAATTCTGTCAGAGATCAGCTTCACTCAGTGTCTAAATATAATGAATCCACATTATTTAATATAAGACCTGTTAATAATACCCTATCAATCTTCTGTGAGTACACTGGAGCTTTTTGAAGGTACAGCTACTCTGAAACCTTGTTCTTGCTTGTTAAATACTAGAGCTGATTGATAGCACTGCAGATGGGAAAATGCAGAGACCCAGCCACCTCAGAGCATCACAAAAATAACCATAGGAAATCGAGGTAACAGATCGCTTTATCTACACAGTGCTTCGGAAGTGGGGGATGGGGGGAAGGAGGGGAAGACTCCTAGAGAGGTGGAAGAGGCAGCTGCCGGCTCACTGTCAGCAGTGAGCTGGGGAATAGGAGCAGAACAGGAGACCACATCTGTTTGCAAGAGAACCTCTGCGAGTAGGTATGTACTTAGCAGGAAATACCTCGTGGCAAGACAAGTTTAGTTAGAAATGGGAAATCGTTCTGGTATTTTGGACAGATCTAAACAGTAAAGAAAAAACAGTGCAGGAGTCTGTTCTGGCTTCTGAGGTAGCACAAAGTGGCTTGTGGTAGTCTCAAGAATCACAGAACCGCAGAAAATTCACGTTGGAGTCAGTCCATGCCCAAAGCAGGGCCAGCATCCAAGTGTGCTCAAGCCACTTCTTCCTCTGGTTCTGTAAAGTGTATAAATCTCTGAGGATAGAGACATCATTCTGGGCACCTTTCCAGCATTTGTCCAAGCTCACAGTGATTTTTTTTTCTTAATCTGCAGCTGCACCTTCCCTTGTTGCAAGTTGTGACCATTGCCCCATCTGTACTGCCCACCTCTGAGAAGGATTTGACTCTGCTTGCACTTCTTCGAAGAAAAAGCAGGTTGTGATTTTTCCACGGTACATGATTTTACCAGCTGGTATAGAGGCCTAGACAAACTCCACTAAACAAATGGCAAAAAACTGGAGCAGTTCCTATTTTCTCACTCAAGTTGAACTCGAGGGAGAGACAGTGACGTCACCGTAACTAGACCATCCCATGCTGCAGTTTTGGTATGCAACAACAGGAATACTTCAGGAAGGAGGTGAGAAGAGGTGGGGAGAGGTTCTCCCATCTTCACTGGCTTTGGTGAAGCTGGAATTTCACCCGCAGAGGTGATTACCCTGGCTGGCAACATTTAGGATCCCATGGAAGCCTGTGTTGCAAACAGCAGTTGACAGTACCTGCACAATGGTCCACAACTCACCTCACGTTACACTGGGCCACACTGGAGAAAGTTACAGAGCAGTCTTCCACGTTACCAACAGGGCAGTTTTCTCAGAGGAGCTGAAATTAGACATCTGGGGCTTATTGTACTAGCCACAGTCCCACTCATGAACAAGACAGTTACCAGTGGGGAATTACTCATTCTTAAGAACATGTTTACTGTTCCTCACATACTTCTCAAGAGTGTGCCACAAGGTTACAATGTCTTCTCATTTGAAGAAAAGCTTTTTGCTGTCTGGATGAAAGTTTGAAGTTTCAGTAGAACTTAGACAACTGCTCTGTATCTTGTACATTACACTAAGTTTTTGTCAAAATTTGAAGGGAAGAAAAATTAGAATGGAATAAAAATACACATTCAAATTAAAATTTAGATCAAGATACAGTTAATATAATTTTTAAGATGTGGCATTTCTAGCAATATTTTTGCTTTAAAATCCCAATCTGACGACTTCTCCAAAACAGCCAACAATTTAGAGATTGTCTTGTAATAAAATCTGGGCATTCTGCACAATAACTATTCTGAACTTTTAAAGAAACATCTCTTTTCAAGACCAAACTCAGTAAAGAGATGGCACTTTAACTTTGACCATCTTTAAAAAGATGGTACTTTCACTTTGCCCTTTTTTGACTATCAAAATCTTTGGGTCTGCTGAGAAAGGGAGGAAAGAAACAGTTCCAGGTACTACTGACTAAACTCCTGTCATTTGTCTCAACCCAGCAGTGGAACAAACGCGGAGTGAAGGAGTCTGTAAGGAAGCCGAAAAGTATTTGCCGTGACATTCCTGTTTAACTTCTTCTGTTAGTGTGAGACTTTAAATGCATGTTATTTGTAACTGCCTGGAATGCTGAAACTTTACAATCTGAGTTTTGCTGTGTATTCAACACATATTAAAACCAGAATCACAAGAAGCTCTTTTAGCCCCTTATGTAGCACCTAAAAAGGTTTTACAGTATTACCTACATAAGCACCTGCAGAGTTAGTTGGGATTTTTAACGCAATAAAGCATTATCTGAAAAATGGTGTTTTTTCAATGTGAAACACAAGCTAACAGAAATTATATTGGTCCATAAGACCCTGTCAAATCTGCAAAAGTTTTTTCACTATCTTTCCAGGATTAAGCTGCTAATGAAATATCCAGTCCTGAAGTGCAGGATGTACAT
This sequence comes from Gallinula chloropus, assembly GCF_964237585.1. NCBI lineage: Eukaryota > Metazoa > Chordata > Aves > Gruiformes > Rallidae > Gallinula > Gallinula chloropus. The sequence goes on from NC_140085.1 coordinate 107,896,880, forward strand.
ACACAAAACCAGACACTAATGGCAGCAATTTTCAAAACCATCTTAGAATGGGATTCAGGACTTGATGCTTTACAGCCTATAACACTTCTGCAAATTAAGCCTATTCATTCAAGTTAATTTTAAAACTTTTGGAAAGGTTCTCTTCAGAACTTAAATGTAAGAATCAAATAAGTAATTCCCTAACTATTGAATAAGTAATTACTTCTACAGCATCCATACCCTGGATTCAGTGTAATACACAAGTCAATACATCAAAGCTGCTGCCCACAGTTATAGACAACAGTGTATTTTACAGTGAATCATTGACTTGTTTGAAAGATTTTCTTCTGGGGAAAAGAAGATATACTTTTTTCATTCAGAATTCAGAGCTTTTTTTTAAATTGCAGCTAAGACTTTTATTCTTTTTTCTTTAAATGCACTTGCTGATTTTTTTTAACTATGCTTTAAAACAAGAAATAATTAAAATAAATTTTAGTCAGATTAAACCTGGGGAACAAATAGCAAGAGGTTCCAGAAATCCATGTTATTTTTATTTATCTCTTCTAAATTTCTGGGGTCTAATTCAAATGGAAGCTAAAACAAACAAACATTAATCTGATCTCAAATGGATACACTAAAAATTTTGCAAGATGCACTCTTAGAAAAATACCAGACAGTTTTTCTGAGACAAAATAGCTTCTGAACATACAAATAGGCATCCATTAGTGTGAATGCTTCCCTGAATCAAAAGTTGTCTACTCTGCATATCTATTTACAGGACACTTGCACCATTAAACATTTCAAACCTCAAGGAGGAAGGTTTCATCCATATTGTCTTGAGCAGAATGCAAAGAGATTTTCCATTACTTCTGCTATAGATTTTACATAATATATTGTTGCTTTGTCAAAGTAATTACATGCCTGGGAGGAACTATATGGGTTATTAAATGCAGTTCCTGTAATCATACACATTGAGTCTTTATAATCTCCCTCAGAAACTACTTGTTAGAAGTAGCTAGTTCTTTGCTCATCACTATTTTGATTGAAAGATCATTTCTAAGCCTTCTACTTTGTAGATTAAGAACCTTCTCATTTCCAAGCTAACTTGATTTCAGAAGACTGTTTTATTCTGATGTTTTCCTTTACTTTGAATACCTGTCTATTTCTGTTCAGCCTGAGGTACTTCAAATATACTTTGACCTACCTACATATAGACAGCATTCATTAACTTTCCCAGCCTTGTGAGGAAGGAAGCTTAGCTCATATGGGGCTGCCTTGGCAGCCTTCTGCAGACTGCAAGGCTGCTCTGCTTGTCTTTTGAGCTGGTTGAAGGTGAGGCAGCTGTGAAGTCAAAGCAGCAAAGCTGCATGAAGATGCTCTATGCCAGGGAGTGCAAGCCCTGCTGTACAGAGCCTGGCTGTATACGCTCTGCCATGGTGGTGGACTCCTGAGGCTTTAGGATAGGATTTGGTGTGCATTCAGTCAGCTTGGTGGGGGCAGAGGGAGCTTGGGAAACTCTATCAAAGAAGGGTAGAAGTGTGGTACATTCACATAGTTGTTTAGACATATTTTTAGCTCAGAAACATACCTGTTCCAAGAAAAGATCTCCATTCCCCAATCTTTCTAGTAGTCCTTCACTCTACCTGCTCTATTTGTCATTATATGGGATTATATGCTGTACTTGACATCGATGGATTTGATAATCATATTTCAGCATAAAAGGATTATTACTTTTGGCCATGATGTTGCATAGCAATGTCATTGCATCATAAAAACCCACACCACTACTTGGAGAACAGGGACATGACTGGATCCATGGACCCTCACATATTACTGTTACATATGAAAAAAAAGTTTTGCTAGTGGGTTTCAAGAACAAGTTTCTAAAAGTAATTTCTCTAAACAATAAATATCCCCCTCTGGGTGGCTACGAGACAAAGCCTAAGGAAGCTCTACATATTTGTTCAGAATATCATTGGGAATCCTAAATCCAGACTGGAAAGCTCCAAATGTTATGAAACGGTGGACTACAGAGTATTATGCTACTAAAAGAAAAGGACCAATCTGTGGCTTATACAGTATCTTTTGTGTTAGTATTTTGATACTGACTCTAAGTGTAGACCACTTTGATTTAGCACAGACTTTCAGCTGGCTTTTTGTGTTGGAAATGGGAAGGGCAGAAAATCTCTTTATTAGTAAGAATTAGTCCTTAAAGATAAAATACTGCCAGCTGTTAGACACCCATAACTCCTTTATATTAGAGACTATTCCACTTTCTTTGAAGTTGGTGGGAATTTTGCCACCCTGTTCAGTAGAAACAGAGTTGAGCCCATGGTCAAACACTCACACGTGTGCAGAAAGCATAAGTATGGTCTGGGGAATCTTGGATGCTATGACTCTCATTAAATCCTCATGTGAGTACAAAAGAAATCTAGAAAAAAATCCAAAAGTATTTTCTAAGTTAAACCTTATTTATCTACGATTGACAGTTCAAATTTGCCTTTAATATGCTATGCTGTGAAACTTAATTTACTGTACTTTTTTTATTCTTTGTTTCTCTGATTTATATGCCCAAACCTTTCAAATAAAACAGAATAACAAATTGATCATGTTGAAGTTGCATTGCAGTTTATGATATGGAAAACTGTAAATAGTGATGTTCTGATTAATCTTTAAATGCTAATTTGGTACAGTGATTTGGAAACCACTCTTTGGCACTGACATACATAAGAAACTTCGTATTTCAAAGTACAGACCAATACTATTAAAAGCAACAAAAATCAGACAAGAAGATTTCCTTTATTCCCTAAAGAAGTGGCAAATTACTTGAATCATAAATGCATACTAATCCACAAAATTCTTTATTCTAAAATTTAGAACACATTGGGAAAAATATTTCCACAGGCAACTCACATTCCAGTTCTGTTGGTCAGGTTTCTTTAAAGGTGGAAATCAGCACATAAGCCAGAAGAAATAGATTGGTCCTTTACTTTGATTCATGAAGATGGAAAGCAAGTTTTGTTTGCTCAAGCACATGCTGTTAAATGTAATTAAGATATATGTTCTTAAATCTTCATCATGACCACTACCCTGGGTAATGAGCAATAGAAACTGACACATTTCCAATTAAACCAGTCACAAGAAGAAGCCAAATCATGTCCCATACTTAGCTAGATCACGACATGCAAGAGTGGAGGACAGGTATTTAAGCAGCAGGCCACAGATTTATTAACTAAATTCTGTGGGGAACCATACATTCACCCTTCCTCATGTACCAAATGTTTATTTGGGTATACTGTGTGTTTGCTGGCTCTCCATTACCGATCTACTTGCTTAAAGTAAACTCTCTTCATATTTGCCTCCAGGACCGATGTCTGACTGATGGAGACCCATGCAGCTGTAACCGAGTGGAGGAGGAGCCAAGAGAAATACCTGCTCTGTGAAAGTTTCAGGTTTTCCTTCTCTCCTCAAGCATTAGATCTCATTTGACATTTGCACTGCCTTTTTCATTCTTTATCTCTTCTGAATACGGTCACAAACTGTGAAAAATAATTTATGTTATTTTCTATTGTTTCTTTGAACTCTTACTTTTCACTGACCGGAGTCTTCATAAGAAAGGTGAAAAAACTCTGCCACTTTAACTCACTTGGACTCGTGTCTTACCTAATCTTTCTTATAGCAGGAAATGGATCAGAGAAAATGGAGTGTGGAGCACAATGTTTCCTAGAAGCCAGATCAGATTTTAGATTTTGAGTGATGTAAATCTCTGTCAAGTAGAGAACAAAATTTTCTACCTTTGTATGAATGTTTCTCCAAAGAATGCATTATAAAATAAGCCTGTTTCAGTTCCCCAGCTGCCCACCATCTAAAAGTTTGTTCCATGTTTCTGCACTTCATTCTAGTTATACATGAGAGACTTATCACAGAATCACAGAATCATAGAGCCATAGAAGAGTTTGGAAAGGAAGGGACCTTAAGCATCATCTAGTTCCAATCCCCTGCCATGTGCAGGGACACCTTCCACCAGACCAAGTTGCCCATAGCCCCATCCAACCTGGCGTTGAACACTGCCAGAGAGGGGGCATCATAACCATTCTTAGTTTCCTAAGAACAGGAAAGAGACTGTAACTTTCTATACCTTTTCTATAGGACAATATGATGGGATAATCCCAGTATTATAACCTGATGTAATCTTCATGCATCCCTCACCTACGCCTAAAGTTGATTCATTATGAGATTTTGAGCAATGCAGTTTACGTGGGAATTCAAAAATAGTTGTACTTTATGAAAAAGTAGGGTGAATCTCTGTGGCTGAAAACCTAACAGGAGCTCTGGGTACTTTACACATCTTTATCTTTTCTCTTGATTGCTGTAATACTTTTAAGTCAGGCAAGCTTACAATTGGACATGTCAGGTAAAGCTATAGCAGTTGTATATTTACAATCCATCACAACAGATAACTTAGCATTTGATTTGGCATCCATTTACTATTTGCTGTTCTCTTCTCCTTCATCTATTTCAGACCATAAATTAGTCATATTACAGCACACAAGCTTTGTCAGTTCAGAACAGATTTTTTTCTGACCCTGAAAGGTGCATATAAATATGCCCTGTTTCTGCACCCCCAACTGTATGCAGGTCAGTTGTTTAATGCTGTGCCTGAGAGATGATTTCCTCACAATTCACTACACCCTACAGCAGGAAATATGACTGTGGGTGGTATAGCTACACATGGAGTCATTGAGCATTTCCTAAAATTGAAAGTACAGCATTTAACTTTCCATAGCAACGACCACTATAAGTGGGGACAAACTGTCGCCTACATTGGACTTTACCTATTGATTTTTTAAAGGGTCTGGACACAGGGATTGAGACCATCTGGAAAAAAAGCCCATCTCCGAAGTATGTTCCTCCCCTAAGCCTTTTGGCATGATTCACAGACAATTTAGGGGGAAAAAATAAGACCGTGGAAGATGTGGTGCTGGAATCCCCTGCAAACCACACAGTCTGGCTATTTTCTGTACTTGCAAGAAATAAAAAGCTGGATGCAATGATAAGTTACTGTGGCCTTGTTCATGTGATAGGACCCTATTCCAGAACTTGAGCTAAAAATATTGTTTCATGGTTCCCCATGGAGTAGAATTATTCTTTGTGAGCATATTTGTTCTTCTGAACACATCTAGGTTGTTAGGTATATGGGTATGGAAATGTTACCTTTTTGTATATGATGGTAGACTTAAAAAAAAAAAAATTAAAAACCCTCTGAGTAAAGAAATGACCATCAAAGCTTCCTGCACCTGATCATGTATCATGAAGATGTGATTATGAAAAATATTGCTATGATGCACGTTGCTGCTACAAGTTGCATAGCAAAGGCCCAGTTGTGCTGTTCATGAGGTCTTGATGTGTCCCTTAGCTACTGCTCTAACCACACTGCTGACCCTGAAATTTTCAGGTCCGAGGAACGTGTGGTCTGTGTAACAAAGATTTAGGCTCACATTACCAGCTGCCAGATTACCTGTATTGGATATCCATTAACAATACCAACAGGGATAATGTAAGGTGAATTCTTATGCTTTTCTTTCCTGGGCTGGGTGAGGAAATATGTGCAGTGTCTCTTTTTATCAGACTGCCCATAGATTATGTCTGAGGTGCTGCTCAGAAAAACAGGGTCACCGAGTATGTGTATGCCACACTTGCAACACAGCTGGTACCCTTGTATTCAGTGGCATTAGTATTTGATTAACTTCTTTAATTTGCTTTAAATTTATTTGCTGTAAATTTCAAGCATGATCATTCCCTTTGCTGCCAAATTGATACACTTCTTGCCTGGTTGCGTGGGAAGGAAGAATGGCTGGAGCAAATTATAATAGGAAAAAAAAGCAGGTAAAGGGTTGCTTGTATAAGAGTGTGCTTCCTTTTCAGATGCATTACATTTTCAGATTAGCATATCTAATTTCAGTTGTGATGAATCCCCCCCCAACGTAAAGTTTTATATGTGTTTATTACAGAAGTTTTCAGTCAAGCCTTTTCTAACTGCTACTACTATTTGCGTGAAAATTATGTAACTGGGTTACTTTGCCACTCAAAGCATCAAGAACCTAAATAACATTTTGCAACAACCTGCTAGTTTTTGGGGTTAAACATATATTGACTGTAATAGGAGTTCAGAGCTGAGATAAGCACTGAGGTAAGAACTGACTGTTTACTATTGTGATGAGAAGTGAAAATACCAAAATGTGGCATTCTGATTTTCTATTACTCTTTTGAAGAAAACCACAGTATGTCATATCCTGGTAAGGTATGAAGGTGAAGCAGAGCTGTGTGAAAAGGATCGTCATTCTTATCATTTACACAGAAATCCTGGGTTGAAAAGAAAAAATAATGCAATGTTAATCAAATGTATTCTAAACATATATATGTATGTATGTACGGATAGTATATATACCTATATTGGTATGCATGTAAAACTTGATCAGGAGCTTTTGGGGCTTTTTCTAACATCTAGAATGTGAATGAGCCCTCAATACCCCAGATCAACAACTCCAACAAAAAAGACATATAAGAGTACATAATTAGCTAAATGATAGCAATTATGAGCACTTCCTCTAGGATTATGCGCAGGTTTTTCTCCTTTGGCATTCTCTTGTCTTCATTCATTCACAAAACTGAAGAAACTACCTCTAAAAAGTCATCTTAGTGAGCAACTTGGATCAGCTGAAACCATTGAATCTTCTTCTAAGAGTAAATCACTATAGTCTGGTAGCACAGACAACCTAAAGTGTAATGAGTTTCCTCCCTCCATACCTATTGCAGCATGAATAGTTTCAGTGTATTTAACATTTTGTCGTTCTTAAATTTTTGATTAAAATTAATTTGCTGACAAAATTTTCATTCGGTGTTCAGGTCAAAACAGATTTTTAGTCAGATTCCTAGACAGTAATTCTTATTTTTAAGTGACCCATATACCTAAATAAACCAAATATAGCAAACAACTCAGCAAGTTTTAAGCAACCTAGGTAACAGCCTGATAAATAATAAATGGTACAGTACACTTGGGAAGTGTCACACTACAGCATCTTTCACTCTCCCTTTCTCATTTCCTTTCCCTTTCCCTTTTTCCCCATACTCCACAACGGCTTGTCAGCTTGATGGACTACGAAAACGAACTCTCCCAGTTCATCGGGGCCTGTTGCTACTACAGGGATCATCTAGCTAGCTACAAACAAAGGAGGGCACATCAGGAGATATTTGCTTGGGTTTAAAAAGACTTAGAAGTAAATGGTGTCCTTACTTTTGTGCGTGACGTTATGGCAGCCAGAGGCACAGAGCAGCATCTTGCTTCTCAACTCTGAGGTTATTATGAACTGTTTTGCCAGCCAAAGCTGAGGTCTCACTGGAGATGAGACAGACAGAAAAGGGGAGCTGGCCTCTCCCCTCTTGCTGATACTTGCTGCTGCAAGTCTTCTGGCTGATGGCCAGCGATTGTCACTGCAGAATGGATAGATACCTGAACGATGGCAAGGTCTTCTGCTGTAAAGCTGGCACCAGGGAAGCAAGAATTGTTTGGTTTGTAGATTTGCTTGCTGGTGCTATGTGCTTGTATGGGCATGAGAATTAGTCAGAAAGGAAGAAATCAACGATTCTTACTTACAGAAAAACTCCTCAGGCTGCTTGTCTGCTTTTGAGGCTCTGGAATGATGCAAATGGAACCACTGATCTCCTTAAAAAACTGTATGAACCTCTCCCCTCACGATTCACGTGGTAGGGGAGGAAGAGTTTATCACAAGTCCTTGCACAGCAGAGGAGCGCACTAGCAATTCCTTCATCAGCCTAACCCTTCATGGCTATGAAAAGGAGTCTGCCTGGATGTTGGCTGGGTTGTCTGGCTGCCTTAATAGTCTTCTGGTGCCATACACTGCATGCAGAAATTGGGACGGCACTAACCTTTGTCAGAGAGCCAAGCAGGCAGCCAAGGTGCAGCAGGGGGGTGGGGGTGTTCTCTAAGTCGGACTTGGCTAAAGCTCAGGCTTGAACCCTGCATCTGTAAAAGCTAATGAGTAGAAATCCGAAAACAGATGACACCCAGTCTTCAGAGTCCTGTAAAATGCATGATTTGCAAAGAAGTTTTTCTAATATTTTTGTGTCGGAAGGGTACTGAGCGAGGTTAGGATCTCAGAAATCAGTGTGCTAAATGTACCTATGATGAGATGTTACTGCCTCCTCAAGCAGTTAGCTGCTAGATAGAGGAGGCATACAAAGGCAGCCTTTCATCCTTGTTTAATAGATAAGAAAACAAGGTGGTCGAGTAAGTTCCACCAGAGTCTTTAGGAGCTCTCAGGGAAAGAACTGCGCCCAACTTGGCTCAAATGTCTGAATTCAGTTGCTTGACTGTCAGGTCATCATTCTTCTCCTTTCCCCTCCAAGATTTTTATTACAAAGAGTGCAACCACAAAATGCATCATGACTTTTCAGTGTAAATACTCCTGCAACTGTGACCAGAGCAGTTGCTTGATGCAGCACAGTTCATTTTTGTGGGCAGGCTGCAGACCTGGCCTCTGCTGCAGGCAGCTCTGTGGTGGAGCATGAGGCTGCGGGATTCACATGATCGTACTGGTGGGGAGGGAGGCAGGGAGCCTCCCCGCTGCAGCTGGAACTCAAATCATTTATTCATGGTAACATTTTTAGAGCTGATAAAACCCGTTGTCATGCACGTACTGGAACAGAGAAGGTCTGAAAAAAATCAGAAAACCCTCAGAAAGCATGATTGTTGAAGGCTGTAATAATCCCACCATTTCGGGGCGCGTTCTCAACTTTGGAGCTTGGCAATAAATGGCAGGATAGCATCTTTCACTCAGCTGAATCACAAAATTCTATCACTTCTTTTTATTTTTTAAAAAAAAGAGGTAGAATTGGCTGATGTATTAACTTTGTAACAGATTGCATAATGTCCCTTAATGAAACACTTCAAAATCCCTTAATTGCTAACTGCTTATATTTATGCTTCCAAATTCAGTGCTCACAGGACTGAGGGATCCACTTTTAAATGACATGGTCCCAAGTTAACTACAAATACATGTACAGTTGACTTTGCCTATTGAGGTATAGCCACCAAATTTTCAGCAAATTCAAATGGCATTCTGTTTTAACCTCTTACAGCATGGGTCCTTTTTAGAAGGCTGCTGTATTACTGACCTAGCACAAAATCTGTTTTGTTTTGCACATAGTATAAATCAGTTTCATTCTATTGAAAGTGCATTAAAATATTTTTTTCAGATTCCAAAGACAGCAAAAAAAGCATTGAGGTTTGAGCGGGCATTACCTCTTCATACTGAAGTGGCTTCTCTTGCCCATATGTTACAAATAATATCCATTCTATATGTGTGCTGTAAATGCATCCAAATGTACAGCAGTAGTTTTATGTGTGTGAGCGAGCCAGGGAAGGCGTGATTAGCAAGCCATTGTGAGGTGCTGTGAGAATACATACTTTGTGAAATGTATACCTCAACATAGTTGCCAAAAAACCCCAGATGATCATTTTTAAAGTGTTTTCAAATATTTATGGGTCTTTAGGGGACCTATAAAGACCACTCACTTTCCAGAAAACAGAACAACGTAATCTGAAGAAAAAATTATTTTTCTGGCCACCCAGCTGCACCAACAAACTAGGTGAGATATATTGATATTACTTGCATGGAGATAAGTCAAGGAATAGTTTTCTTGGTATGTGAGGCTTGCAGTTTTGTAGTGGAATATATCAAAATCCAAATTTGGTACTGGAAAGTTATGTTTGTTTTGCAGGCGTGTAGTCGCTGAGGTGACACAAACTGTTTCACAGCTTTCCTTGAAGTAGAGATAAATGACTTCGGTTTCTAAGTCTCTTGAGCCCCCTTAGCTGTCTCCAAATGAAGTCAAACATCTATATATCTCTAATATGAGCAAAACCTACTATGAATCAACAGTGTCTGTTACACACAGAATATGTGCATTTGAAAATAGCAAATTACAAGCTATACATAATGCTCTTTGGAACTGTTAGCGTGGGAATACACTTTTGTACTAGTTATGAAAATAACTAGAATGACCCATTTTCTTTGGTTTCAACAGCTGCAAGTAAACACCACATTTCTGAGGCAGTCTGAAAGGAGAATAGCAGCTATTTTATTGCTTGAAATGAAATTTAAAGAAGTTCTAAAGTGCTCAGAGCTACAAATCTGGTAAACAGCTTTCTTGTCCATCACATGCAATAAAAAGTGTATGCACTTGTAGATAAAGATGGAGAAACCTAAACAACATCAAAGTACTTAACTGGCCATTTGCCATTTTTTTGGCTGTGTATGATGATAATGAATGGTATCACTGCCATTTAACCATCCCATACTGATTTTCTCCATAGACCACCAAAGGTATTAAATTTCCACTTCCAGGATTTTTTTCTCCTTCTTTCCAATAAGTCGTTACAGTAATTTATACACAGATTTAACTCTTCCATGGCATAGTTAACATGAGCCAGCAGTGTGTCCTTGCAGCTCACAAGGCCAATGGAATCCTGGGCTCCATCAGAAGAGGGGTGGCCAGCAGGGACAGGGAGGTGATTGTCCCTCTCTACTCTGCCCTCGTGAGGCCCCATCTGGAGTCCTGTGTCCAGAGCTGGGGCTCCCAGTACAAGAAGATGTGGAACTGTTGGAGAGGGTTCAGAGGGTTCAGAGGCGCCGCTGATGTGCTTTTGGCCACCCGCTGGGACGTGGGGTTCACATGTCCTGCGTGATTTTCCATCAGCCCCGTAGGAAATGTGTAGGAAAGTCAGCGATTGGGTCCAGCCCTTCTGAGTTCCTCTGATCATGCACTGACAGCAAGACCATCTTTTCTTTCCTTTTATGTTAGGCTTAAACGTCTGCTTTTCTTTTGTGAGAATTATTTCTGTACTAAGATAAACACATTCTATCTGAATCACCGAAAATGCATGTCATCGATTTTGCTGTCTGATCTCATTTCTGTCGACCTCTGTACATCAAATGGCTACCCACATTCATTTCTCTGAAAGCTTTTTTTCTTGTTTTAGCAAATTTAGTACCTTTTCCACATATCCTTTCAGAAAAACTGGAGCACCATGAGTGCATGTAGAAAAGTATTCCTCTGCAGAACTGAAGAATAAGCATTAACAGGAGCTCTGGAATGTGAAACTTGTTCTGCATTTAGGTCAATATCACAGATAAAGAACTGAGTCGAAGAAAATTTTCTAATGCAGGAGCCAACACATGACCTGTCTCATTTTCAGTCTGATGTCAGATTCCCATTAAGCAATTCCACAATCACGTTTACATTTTGCTGGAGTTTGAATTGCAGTCCCAATGCCTCCCCATCTGATTACTTCAGTGGGACTTGTTCTGAGTTGTTCCTTTCTACAATGGAAGTCTAGAGCTTCTTCACTGAGGTAAAAGTTTTTACTGAGACCTGTTCATCACTAGTATATAAACTCCTGGCTTTCAAGAGGGTAACATAACAATATACAGAGATTCAATGAAGGGTTTAAGGTGCTTGCCTTGAAATCTGTGAAAACTACAAAAACAGCTGTGATTTGAAGGTGGGGAGGAAACATGAGCAGCACTGCCCATGCTCACACTGTATACAGGATATATTTCTTCCTTTTTATGAAACAGCTGTCTGCTCCTCTATTTCCAGCAAGATATGGTGGCTATAAAGGAAAAACCAAAAACAAATACAGAAATGTAGCTGCTTTGTGTGGAAGATAATTTTTCTAATCACTATGGCAAAAGGAATTATCAAATTATAAATTTCCATATATTTATATGGAGGGGGGGCAGAGGGGGACAACACAACTTACAACAACCTTCCGAAAATGTGAGATAAGGGATTAAACATGATAATGGTGCAGTCTGAACATTTTCAAACAAATTGCTATGATATATTGCAATATTTTTACTTGAACTCTGATGAAGTAACCATTTTCCTCTTAGAAAAGAAAAAAAACCAGCAAAAAAAGAGAGAAAAATTGTTTTTACATCTAAATTCAAAACCAAAAAAAAGCAGTCATTGTCTACATACTGCCACTTTGCACGGATCTTTTATGTCATTTCCACGCTCATAAAATGCTGTTTCAGCCAGTTTTATGTAGATTATCTTCTGGATAATTTTACATGGAACTTACACTGTAAAAAAAAAGACAAAAAAAATTCAGAAAAAGAGAGATGAACCTATTAAGAATACAATAATTACGTCCTATGAGATTTTTCAGCCTAAAAGTTTTGCACAAAGTTTCAAGTCTGTTTATCATGGAGAGGTGGGGAAGGAGGAGCTGAAGTCTGCCAGCACCTAGCAGTTGCCCCAGCCTCAGTCTTGCAAAAGAAAGCAACAACAGGGGGATGATTTCTTTCATTATCGTACTAGCAGTTGCCTCACAGCAGTGCCAGATTTCATCCAAGTTTGCGGGTCTTTGCAGGGACCCTTTGCAGAGTGGCATATCACAAAACGTTCTGCATGAATCCACACGCAGTAACCTTTCTTGTTGTCTCCCTGAAAACCCCTTGCGCGAGCACAGTGCTCTTCTCTGGGGAGTGCAGTGAGCCAGCCTCCCTGTAAGCCGTGCACAGGAGCAAACTGCACCTCACACATGTGGTGCAGCTGACCAAAGCAGAGACCTTGTGGGTCTCAGTCCTCAGCATAGCAGCAACCTCCCTTTGTCTTTGCAGTCCAGGCTGTGAGCACCCGAAGAAGGTGCTAACCCCAAACATGGTCTAGAGCAAAGGTCCCAGTCTCTGGTAACACGTGAAAAGCCTGTGTGTGCACAGCTTTGGGTGATGTTGAGCAGCAACAAGTAGGAGCAAGGTGAGGAAAAAGAGTTTGCCAGTGGGGTAGATGGGTGCCAAGGGGATTTATGATATGGTTGCCAGTGATGACAAGGGACAGAATTGGATGATGAAAGAGGTCTCTTTCAATCTTGTAATCTCATATAAGTGTCAAATGCAAACAGATTTTAGCAAGTGTTAAGAGACTATTATATTTGGTCTTACCTTGCCTGTCATGTCAGGCCTATCGCAGGGTAAGTTGCTCCTGTTCTATGTATCGCAGGGTGCGTCATAGGTCACATGTGACAGACTGCTCAACCTAAGGATTTATATAAAGGCTCCAAACTCAAAAACTAGATTTTACTCCCCTTTAGAATCTCACACGAGGCTTGATCATAGTCAACAGCTGGCAACTGTGCTGAAAAAATATATATATATCAACCCCCCCAATCCCTCCCCCACTACCAGCAAGCAGAAATGCATATCTAACCATACTTAAAATTCCAGGAACACATTGTAGTTGTGTTCAAGACTGATTAAAAGGGGAAGCAACTTTGAAATTTTGCCAGATATTTTCCAGCATGAATGACCCCATTTCTGTCTTGCAAACAGAACACACTGAGAAGCTGCAGCAATCTCCTATTTCAGCACGAAGGAACTGTCAGAGATAAGGCAAGAGATATGTAATATTATAACCATTATTTATTCTAGATTAATGAAAGGGGAAAATAACCCTTTTGGTTGCAGCTTGCATGCAGAAAAACATTCATCTTACAGAGCCCAGAGTGTCTATTGTATTCACAATATATTAGCAGTTAGCTGATCTATCAGCTGAGATGAATTATTACATTGGTTTACAGTGATATCAGTTTTCATTATAGGGCAGTCATCCAAGTCCTTTCCTATTCTGTTTGCACATCCTTATTTCTTTGCTTTTGTTTTACCCTTCAGGTCCTCTCTGGCCAGGAGATTAGTGGGTTGAATATGGGTTTTTTAATGTCTGAAATGCATGAAGCAGAAGAAGAAACTAATCAAGTAAATTGCTTTTCAGGGAATTTAGTTATTTTATACCACATAATATTGTAAGAAATGTGTCTTCTTTTCATAGACCAAACTTCCTTCTCCTTAGACTAAATCATGCTACAGCTTGAGTTAGATAGGGGCAAAAAGGAGGTTTGGGGGACTGTTGACGTTTGGCTGGTTGGTTGTTCTTTGTTCATTGTTACTGTTGCTGTTGTTTGGGGTTTGTTTTGTTGGCTTATGCCTTCTTGTTTGGTTGAGGTTTTTTACTCCCTGTTACCCAACAATGAATCTACTACTAAATGAAGGACAAAATCTCAGAGAGTAATTTGCAACCCTGGGTTGATATAATGCAGGATTTCATGACAAAAGAGAATAAAAGTGGAGAAAGGACAGAAGGGCAGGCTATACTGTTATGGTTTAGTAAAGGTGTCTCAGAAAATGTCCTCAAGGACAGATTTTCTAGACTTTGGCACTGCAAGCCTGCAAGCCCAGTGTTCAGTACAGCCTGAGCAAAGCCACTGGATCCCTCAGGACCATCATGCCCAAGTTCATCCCAACATCTTAACAGCTGTCCTCTATGATGTCCCTGGGCTTCTCTGTCTGCTTCAGGAAATCATGATAGGAAAGGGACATCCATGTATTTACTTAACAATATTTTCACGTCAGACTGGCCATTTGACTGACAGCAATAGCAGTTCCTCCCTGTTGTAGTACAGTCTCAACCCATGGGTTACATCTGTTACTCTTTTATTAGGGCTCTTGTAGGCATACTGCCCTGAGACTGCAGTCATGTCTACGTGACATCACCTGCAGGCTTCCTCAGCTACCCAGGGGTTTCTGTGTGGTGACCAAGTACAACCATGGAGCCCACTATACGATCAGGATGCTCATCTATATGACAGAGAGATGCTGAGTCTTTAAAATGCAAGTATACATTTAGCTATACATATGTACACACATACATGTATGTGCATGTGCGTTTTGCCAGAGGAACTTCGGCAGGGTCTATACTTACTGAAGGGATTTGCTCCCCTCCTCTGCCCTCCACCCACTCCCCTCAGAAATCACTGTGGCTCACTCATGGCTTACACGCTTCCAGCTGCATTATATGATTTTTGGGGCAGGGTTTCTTGCACCTTGCCTATGTTTGAAGAGGAAGCAGCAGGCACCACTTCAAGTCTAAATAATGACAATAATCATTTCCAGCAGACAGACGATCTCTTCCTGGCTGGCTGCAGTCTGACTCTTCAGCCAATGTAACTGGCAGCCCTGATATTTCCTCTGAGCCTGGCACAGAGTTAGGATGCTTGGTAGTGTTCTAGATGCCAATTTATCAATTTATTCCTTAAAGCAGTCTGATTTTGTTGCATGTGAAAATATATACTTATCTATTAAAGGAAATACAAGTAGAATAAAACAGGAAATATTAAAACACAGCATGACACAGTGAGATATGGTGTTTCTTAAACAGTAGCAGTAATCTTAATAAAATGCAGATGCAATCGCGTTGAGGGAGCAGCGCGGTAATAAAAAGTGAAGAAAGGAGCAAGGTGCATAAAAAAGAAGGGGGAGCCCTTGGGTGGAAGAATGTCTTTGAATTTAGCAAAGACACAATGTGGCGCCTGTTACAATTGCACAGATTTTCTTTCAGAATGTAAAGTCAGTGGGTGGGCTGCTTTCATGCTTTGTGTAACTCCACCAAAGTCGGTGGAATTATACCCGTTCTAAATGCAGTTCTGCACAAGCAATATAATAAACTGTAGATGTCAATAAAGTCAGATGGACATTATAAAAAAAAAAATCATGAGCATTTCCTTAAATGCATTTGAAGCTCATGACCCTTTTTGTTCCTTTTCCAAAAAATATTCACAGTATTCGTATTTTGGTCATGAAAAACAAATACCTAACAAACGCTAGTTCTCCAGGAAATATATTTGCTTTCTGCCTTATGAACCAGAAAAACGTCAGTCTCCCTACTGAGAAGCCGAAGCGATACCACGTGACACAAGAAACCAGTTCCCACACACCACCAGCCTTTAATTCTCTCCCTGTACAGTACCTAGCACAGTGGGAAACCTGCTCCGTAACACAGGCGCTGTGTCCGTTACAGATAACAACAGCGAGAGCAGAGCAGGATGACAATCTTTAACCGTGAGACAGTTAAAGAATAACGCCATCACCAGGCACAGCCAACATGGGGTCACGAAGGGAAAGTCCTGCTTAACTAATTTCATAACCTTCTAGGATGAGGTCGCTCACCCTGTGGATGAAGGGAAGCCAGTGGGTATAGCTTTTTTTGGATTTCCCTCACAGCATCTTTCTGGACAAGTTGCCCAACTGTGCGATGAGCAGGTACACTCAGTGAAGAACTGGCTGAAGGGCAAGGCTCAAAGGGCTTTAGTGAACGGGGTTACATCGGGCTGGTGATCCATTCACTATCTAGACTTAATATAGTTAGGATTTAGGGTTGTCCACAATTAGATCTTAGTTGTTCTGCTCAGGTCCTTCGCAATCCAATTTTCATTTCCAAACATTTCTAAAGGTCAGTATTGGTAGAATCTTAGCTGTGCATCTTCTTCACCTGTTACTGGAGATAAAGATCAGGGATTCACGAGGCTGTTATGATATTAGAGGAATGCATAAATAATATCTAAAGAGTTAAATAACAGAGTTTTCATCTCCAGCCACCATGACACCTAGGAGTTTGTCAAGGAGTACCTCCTGAAATTCACAAAGGAGAAGAACAAAGTTCTGCTCCAGAAAAGTAAACCCGCCTATCAGCAAAGGCTATGAAGCATTTGGGTAAGTGGAACTGATGGAAGGAATCTGGGGTCATGCCTGACAGCAGCTGAATACAAGCCAACAGAGTGCTCCAACAAGGCAAAGTGTTCTTGGCAACATCAGGAAGGGCAGGGCCAGCAGATCAGGGGAGGGCTGAACCTGCCTCTGTTCAGCATTTGCATGGCTGAAGCTGGAATAGTCTCCAGTGTTAGACGCCTCAGTTCAAAAAGAACACCGAGGAACTAGACAATGTCTAGCAAAGAGCTCTGAAGATGTCCAGGGGCTAGAGCACATGGCATGCAAGTGGAGGCTGACAGACCCATGCTTCCATGGTGTGGCAAGAAGAAGTCTGTGACTTCTTCAAGAAAGTTACAAAGATGACAGAGCCAAACTGTTTTTGATAGTGGCAAAATAGCAAGAAGTAAAAAAAAAAAAAAAAAAAAAAGACAAATTCTGGCCTTGGAGGCACAAAACAGACATTAAGAAAATTCTTTTCACTGGGAAGGTGCTGCTGCCATGGAATGGCTTACCATGGGACACTGAAATCTCTGTCCTTTGTGATTTGCAACTCTCAACTACAGAAAGCCATGGATGACCTGATCTAGTACTGGCAATAATCCTGCTTGGAGCAGGGGTTGGGACTAAATAGCCTCTAGAGCTCCATTCCAGCCAACACGGTGATTCCATCATTCTAGTATCATTTCAGTTTGGTTTGGGTTTTCAGTTTGTTTTTTCTTCTCAGGGCTCTTCTGGCGGACTTCAGGCCCTAATGAATCCTCCACACCCTTCTCTTAAAATACTATGGCTTCACATTTCTGCAATACTTTTGAACTCTGGAAAACTGACCACAGAATGAAAAAAAAAAAGTTCCCTTGCTCATTGACTCATCTCATGTCTGTAAGAATTTCTCACAAATATCAACTGGACACAAATACAAAACAGAGGACCTAACTGGCGAGCCTGAGCAGACACTATGTTCAGCTTTGCAAGGTTTTATATATTTTGTATAAGCAACCAAAAATCACAGCTAATGTTTTTTATTTTATTCTGGAAGAGAGGCAGAAAGGAAAGAGAAAGGGTAATAATGCCAAACAAACTCTCAAATGTCTTCCAAAGCTATTAAATTTAACACTGATATAGATTAAAGAAATAGTCAGATGGATTACACATATATATGGACCTTTATTTAGAAGAGATCTGAATCAGATTATGGATGGGGCATATGGGTTTGACTTCCTAGAGAAACAAGAATCAGGTACTTTGGTGGAATCCAGCAGTTGTCCCTCTTTTACATATGCAGGTCATGATGTATTATAGTTTTAGAGGAAGCTCAAGCACATGTACTTGTCTTTATTTTGCCTGTGTAAATGATACAAAATTAAGTCTTCCTCAAACACATCCATATGTGCAATTCATGTTTTACAGGATGTGTATTATCTTGAAATATTCCTAGGAGGAAATTTAGCACGCTGAAAAACACTGCGGTTTCCATTTATTATGAAGCAAGAGGCTTTTCTGGAAAAGAAACTTCCTTTTAAATATAGATCCCTAATTGTCTGAGATACTCCTAATGGACCTCACTTTTAATTACCCTCCAGCCCCCTTAGCTTTGAGGTCAGTAATATTATTACCTAGCTCGAATTTATGAAAAGGTGAACGGCCCGAGAGAGGATGATTCTCCTCAGGAAACCAAGAGCCTCTGTGGTCTCACTTAATGTTCATGCTTAGCCAACTGTATCCTGTTTTACTGAGGCTCTGTTGAATCTTCTTTGTTGCTCTTCTGGTATTAACTGTCTTTGGTTTGGTTTTGCTTCTTTTGAAAATTACTAATATGTCCAGGTACCTTTTCCATGTGCTCACCATTCCTTTTTTTCCACTGGAAATGGTTCATCTTTTGCCTCATTCTCTGTCCAGTGAGCAGCCTTTTGGAACTGTCTCATCCCATGCAGCTCAGCCAAGCTTCAGCTTCTCCTGTGTTTTTCAGACTAGATGCTACTGTCTAGATGCTAGACTAGAAGACTACTTCTAGTCTTCTACAGAGTAGAAGATTTAAAAACAGGATCCCTATGCCTTCGGGCTTTGATGCGATGTCTTTTCCCCAACTCCTACCAAACCAAGCTGATGTAATGGAATTCAGCATCATGCAGGATCGGACATCTCTAGAAATAGTTAAATCCTTTAGAAGCACCATTAACATTCAGATTTAAGATGAGGGTAAAGTCCTATAATTAAGGGAAAGGATGCATATATCCATATATACATAAATTTTAGTTTCCAATCCCAAACTCTATGTTTCATTCAGCACATGGTGCAACACTGAACCGGCTATCAGGGTCATATTTTAATTCTCTGATTTTCTCTATAGCCCCAGATAAGTCGTTACATTCACCCATGCTATCAAATTTTCTAGCCACTCTTTTGATTTATAGCTTCTTACCACTCAGACCTTTCCTTATGTGAAAGCTAGGAAAATCAACAGCGACAAACAGCATTAGGGATAGCCATGACTCCTTCCTTGCTCTGGGCATGAGTCCATCACCGCTGAAAATTAGGAACTTTCTTTTTTTCCATTTGTATATCTGTTTTTACTTAGTTTTCTCATTACAATGGCATTCCCAATTGTTCTCACATCTAAGTTTTAATACTGTGGTATATTCTCTTAAAATATAGACGCTAGACCCAGGAAAATCTGGTCTGTGACTATTTAGACTCTGAGAAGGAATGATCTCAAATCCCCTCGGCTTTCTGTATTCTACTGAGCATAACTGTGGGAACTCACATTGGTCTACAAAATAAGAATCTGGATAATGCAAAAGAATAAGAATTTGAGTGATGTAAAAGATCTCTGATTGGGATCTGGCTGGACAACAGAAAATTAGATTTACATGTTAACACGAAGAATGTATAACTATATCTCTAGAAATGCCTTCTTCAACTGATTTTCTCTGGCAATGGCCAGGGAAACAAACTGACTGCCTCATTTGCCATTGGAGGTGGTGGGAGTTTAAAACACAGGGAAGGAAAGCAGAAGGCAAAAAGAAATTAATAGATCATTTACAAAATTAGCCCTTCATCTATAATTCCTTTGAAAACAGACAAATGTGGTTTTTTTTTTTCTGATGCCCTCATACCCTGAAATGGATAGAAGTGCAAGGTTTTGTTATCTTAAAAAAAAAACCCTAAATGGAAGGACTAAAAATAGTCAACGGTGACTGAGATGCCATAAAATACATTCAGCATTTGACAAACATTATTATCATTGTGTTATCATCATTCAAAAAAATGTAATAAAAAACCCACACACATTAAAATCAAACATTGACCTTATGATTACACATGGTTCTGAATCAAAATCAGCAGTTGGAATGCTCCAGATCTTTAGGAAAGTTCAATGTGGATTTAAAGTTTGTGGTTTCCTGCTGTCTCTATAAAGAGATTCAGCCAAAGTTTTGGTTCCAGGCACTCTTGAACACTGTTTAAAATAAGTCTTTTGGGAATTTATTATATGGCATAAAGAAACAAACAATAAGAAAGCCATCTTCTAAACTGTATTTCATTTTTAACTCCACTGGCTATTCTGAATGACTCTAAGCAGATATAGGTAGACTTAATGAAGCTTCTTTTCACACAATCACAGAAAGATAGGAGTTGGAAGGAACCTCTGGAGATCGAGTGCAACTCCCCTGCTAGAACAGAACCACCTAGAGCAGGTTGTGCAGGATCACATCCAGGAGTGTTTTGAATATCTCCAGAGATGGAGAGTCCACAACCTCTCTGGGAAGCCTGTGCCAGTGCTCTGTTGCCCTTCTTCATATTCAGATGAAACTTCCTGTGTTCCAGTTTCTACTTACTGTCCCTTGTCCTGTCACTGGGCACCACTGAGAAGAGTCTAACCTAATTCTCCAGAAATCCACCCTTTAGATATTTATAAGCATTGAACAGATTCTCTCTCATTCTTCTTCCGAAAACATACAGCTCTCTCATCCTTTCCTCATAAAAGAGATGCTCATATTCCTTCATCATTCTAGTAGCCCTCCGCTGGACTCTCTCCAGTAGTTTCCTGTCTTTAACTAGTGAGCCCAGAACTAGACACAATATTCTAGATGTGGCCTCACCAGGGCAGAGCAGAGGAAGGATAACCTCCCTCCACCTGCTGGCCACTCTCCTTTATGTACCCCAGGATACTATTGGCCTTTTTGACTGCTGCCTCATGGAGAACTTGCTGTCCACCAGGACTTCCAGGTCCTTGTCTGCAGAGCGGCTTCCCAGCAGGGCAACCCCCAGCCTGTACTGGTGCCTGGGGTTATTCCTCCCTAGGTGCAGGGAGGAATTGTTGTTGAATTTCACTAGGTTCCTCTCTGCCCAACTCTCCAGCCTGTACAGGTCTCATTGAATGGCAATGCAGCCTTCTGCTGTGTCGCCACTCCTCCCAGTTTGCTATCAACAGTAAATTTTCTGAAGGTACACTCTGTCCCCTCATCACTAATACATACATTGAACATGACTGGAGCAAGCACTAACCTTTGGGGTACACAACTAGTTACAGGCCTCAAACTGTGACCACTTATCACAACCCTGATTTATATGTGTAAAAGTGATATTTTGATGCTTAGATTTGTTTGATAAATTTTTAGCAGTGCAAATATATCTAAAGAAAACTGAAAATTGGGTCATATATTTGGTTACTCGAGGTGTCTGAATTTGAGACATCAGGTGAATGGCCAGACATCAAAGTCACTCTGTTAGAATACCAGCATTTTTCCTCTCCTTTTGAAATGATTTCTATTTCTACCATATATCCTTTCATGCAACTACTCCCAAGGAAATTCAGTAAGATCTTCTGATTCCTTTTGTAGCAAATTAACATGACTTCTTCAGAGTATAGTAAAAGGTGATAAACGTTTTGTTGCCCCAGCTATGAGGATCTCAGCACAGGCTGGATTATGGTTGCTTCTATCAAAGGAAAAGAAGCAAAGGAAAAGTGTAGTGATGTAACAGCATGCTGAGGAGAGCCCTGGAGAGCCAGATTTACTGCCCATTTAGCTCTTGGTGAGATGAGAGAGTCAGTGAAATCACTAGTGTTCACAGAAGGGACTACTGCCATCCCACACCATAGCTACTGCTACTTATGCTTAGCAGCATGTCTCTCATAATAAAAGCTGGCCATTCTGCCACTTCCTGAAGCCTGTTGCCCTAAAAATTGTTTTCTTTGTCTACAGCCTAACATTCCTGGTTTGCCAAGAGCCTGCCAGTACTGGATTTGCTGAAAGAGTGCTTTAAAAACACAAGGAAACCTGTGTTCATACAACCAGCAGAGCTCCCAGAGCGTTTCTCCACTTGTCTGGGTGGAGCTAGGTAAGCCTAGCAACCTGATGATATCCACCACCAATAGCTTTACTTCACTAGTAGCAAAAATGCTTTGAAAAAATCATTGTGGTCCTACACTGGAAGACATTGACCCAGCCTCCTGGCCCTTTTGACCAGAGGCCGGCAAAGGCTGTGCATGGTTTCCTGCAAGCTCCTTGTTGTGCTGAAAACACTGACTAGCTGCATAATAATCCATGCAAATTATAAACTCAGCACTGACCATTTTCCCTCTAAAACTACTCCAAGAGCCCATAATTTCTCCTCTTTTGACTTTTCTCATATTTACTGTAACATTATAATTTCATCCAATAATTATGCAACCCTTTGGCAGACCTCACTCTTCTTCTGCTCATTCTCCGTATTGACATGCCCCTGTTTGACTCACTGGCCATCTCTCAAATGCATGTTTCAGAGTCTTTATCATGCTTTATTTGAAGATGGAGTTGTTTAAAAGACAGATTCAAGATCAAGTCCTCTTACGTCTCTTAGGCTGCAATAGGAGATCTATCATTTTCAAAGTCTCTTGAAGAGCAGCTAGAGTGTGCTACTTCAGTTTTCAGATTTGAGGCTAGAAAGCTGCAGGTTCTTGCTTAGCAGATGTCAGTAAAATCACCAGTAGACTTCAGTTAAAATATATATATATATATATAAAGAGAGAGAGAGAGAGATGGTCTGTTATAGAGCTACCAAAATGCAATGGAAATGCAAAACTGTCTGAATCGGCTTATTTTGGCATCTCAACCTGCAAATCAAATCATAATACAAAAGTGATCTTTTTGGATCTCCTGTCTTCCAGATTACATCTTTGCCATATGCTCATGACATACTCTAGCTCTCTGACACCTGAAAAGTACTCTGAATGCAGTTCCCTAATCTGGAAAAATTAATTGGAGGCTTTTTCCTGCTAGAGGATAGTCCTGGCTGTGTCTAAGATTGTATCCTAGGAGGCTGTTGATTTGCGAGCAAGGTGGCAAGATGTGGGGTTTTTAGTTGTTCCCAGAAGCTGTGATGTTTATAGATTTTTGGGCTACCAGGGATGATAAGATCTGAGGAGCTTCTCAACACAAACTCCAGCTTGGAGCACCCCACCATCATTAGCAGCCCACCAGGCTCATGACTGATTAATTGAAAGGATACTTTAACTGTGCTGCCTTTTTCCTAAGCAGAGCTCTTACTATACAGTACAGGAAGGGAAAAGTGTAAATTAGCAGAACTCTTCCTAAGCTTCTTGAGGTACAACTCTGACCAACTAAGCCTGTTTCACAGCTGCTCTTTCACTTAATGAACGGGAAATAGCTATCTGTCATCCTTTGCATTTGTTTGTTTGTTGGTTGCTTCGGTTTTTAATTTAGGGAAATATGGAGACTCTGAAAGAAACTCAGCTTATAAAATGCAAGATGTCTACATGTGAGCTATTGCCCCTGCCTTACTTTCCTAGTCAATAGAGAGGAAGGCATTTCCTCTTACCCTAAGGCAAATATCTATGGTGAGTTAATTGAAGTGTTCTTATTTCTCTCCATTCAGGCACTGAATATACAGGCTCTTCAGATTTCTATACTGTAGATGTATGCTCTTCGGTGAGGTGAAAACTTCCTAAGTAATGCTTTGAGACAGTACAGTGTTATTTTTTATGACAACCTTTATGTTAATAGTTAATTTGCTCTGAGGTTCAATTACTTCCAGCCACATTCCTAAATTCTTCCTGCCCATTTTTTTATATTTCACTTTTAAAGCCACTTTTAAAGATCTGTCAGTCACTTGAGGAAACATGCATATTGATGATGATGAACCAATAAATGTGTGTTCATTATTGGCAATACCAGGAGTCCATGAGCTTTGTGCTGAGAAGGAAAGCTACCACAGCATTCACCTCGTGGCAATTTAAAGTGATTACCTGTAGGCTGAAAATTATTGTGTCATTATTCCCTTGACATAGAATAAAGTCTTCTTAAAATAACAGGTAAACTGTTTTTAAGGATCTGCAAGTAACAAAAAGCTGACAAAGTGAAATTCCCTCCCCCCTTCCCCAGATTCACCTTTGTTAAACCTTTGGATCTCTGTTACTTTCCTGATTATGTGGCTTATTTAAAAATGCCCTACTGTGCTATCTGTTTTTTTCAGATATCAATAGATGTGCTTGAGCATCCTTGGGGTTTAAATAGGTCCGAATAATGGAGAAATCAGTCCGATGTTAAAGCAAAAGGAGCTTACACTTACGGCAGTAGCAATAATGATGGTACAACATCACACAATGGCTCCTGGAAGCAGACAAATGTCAAAACAGCATGAAAAACTCCTCTTGCACACTGTTAAGACTGCCCAGAATTCTCCCAGAATAACATACACAATCATTTTGATGAATTCAAAGCTAATATCCATGACACTTCCTTCACAAAGACAGCTAGTTTCAGACAGGAACTAATTGCGCTGTCTTGTTTAAAAATAGAGAAATCATCTTTTGTTTTAGCAGATTTCCTCTACGGTATTTTGCTGTTCTTGCCTGAAAACGTGCTGTGTATAAAATGGTTGCGTGAAAGGGTTAGCAATCCGAGACACAGTAGTGGACATTGTTTGGTATGGAACAGCACATCTAGTTGCCTGAGGGCGTGGATGGTGATATTTGGAGAACTAGCACACCTCAGTGGAAACTGTGTGTACTGCAATGAACAACACTTTTTTATTTAAATAAATTCGTGCCCACTCTTACCTTAACATTGTCTCCCATTTTCCAAGTTTCTAAGGTTTTCATGTATTTCTCCTGCTTTGGTTTTTTTGTTGTTGCTTTTTTAAAGCTCCCTTGTTTTCCAGAACTCTCTATTTTCATGATAAGTGGAATTTGAAAGCAGATTTAACTGAATAGGAAGAGCCTCTTTAGGAGGTTACTATCTAAGACAATGGCATTGGTCTTTCTGCACAACCTGCACTTTACTCAGCAATCTTTCAAAAGCGATCACTTTTCCAGGAATACCGGCAGTAGTTACAGAATTAATTTTCCAGGGCTGCCCAGCCCCTGGCACTCCAGATGAATTCAGTGAGAACTGTGGATGGCTACCACTTGTGTGGCTCAGGCCTTGAGTTTACTGGAAATAGACGTGAACCCTGATAGTCTGCTTAAACTGCTACAACAGACACTCTGCTTGGCACAGCTGCAGCCTCCACTCTCTGGAGTCACTGTTGGTTCCAGGAAAGACTTTTGAATGGAATGGATAGGAAAGGCACACACCAAACAACCATGGGAACTAGGAGACAGTCCCGTTTGTGACTGAAAGTGCTGTTACTAGAAAAATGCATTGAGCAGGCTTTATGTGCTATCACTGTACACTGGGTTATTACAAAAAGCTGTGGGGGGAGTACATATGCACTATGTTATGGGCAGATGATCTAAAAATAATGATGATGACAACAACAACACCGTAATAATAATATTAATCATTATAGTAATAATAACAATAATATAATGATTATTATAATAACGGTTTTCAGTATAAATTGAGTTATCCTCCCCTTTCAGTTTTCACAATGGGCAAAGAACCCCCATGTACAAAGGAATTATTTTTTTTCTTTGATGTTCATGCACACAATAACTATATCGGTAGTGGCTTTGCCAGCAAATAGGTTTTTTGTTTGGTTGGTTTCATTTATTGCTTGTTTGTTTGTTTTCTTTTAGATCTGGTCACTTTCCTCTGCTGTGTCTGATTTCCAGTTCAATTTCAGCCTCAGTTAAGAATGTTCTATGAAGTCCTGAATGGCTAGGTGCTTTGTTCACTTCCCAGTGAAGTCCCACAGAACTCTCCAACTTCACCTTTCCTAACAACCTACTATGTGACTTAACCCATATAAACTTCTGTTATTGTATACAGAAACTTAACAGGTCTAATGGATTAATTTTTTAATTCTCTCACCTTTAAGATTCTATTGTGCCAATTAAGGAATAAAAGGAGACTGGCAGGGCATTCCAGAGAATCTTGTGCTGCTGCTCCTGGACCTGTTTTAGAGAGAAACATGAGACTGTGGGGCAGTGATGTTGGAGTACACATCTCATGGAGGTTCAGAAAGACCTCGTTTCTTAAGTTACGGAGGTACTTTTGAAAATTCAAACTGTAGTTAGTTCAACAGGGAACAGTCACTGGTGCATGGGGTTTTAATGTTGGATTTTTTGTTTATTTAAAAAAAAAAATGATTAATTATGTATGTCCTTTTCCTGACTCCCCCTTACAAGTACAATGAGACCAATGACAGTAGGGAAGCCAGACAGTTACAATGAGACTTGTAACGATGCAGAATGATGTGTGAAATACAGATCATCTGCAGTATAACATGTAGGATCATGAGGTCAAATGCCTTTGCTTCCTCTAAAGTTTTGAAATGTCCTTGAAAAACAGCCAGTATCTTTCTTTCGCTTTTTCTATAGTACAAATCCATATTTTCCCTTCCAATTTGATCACCTTTAACACAATTCCAATTTTTAAATCTTTAATACATTTCAATAGTTATGGTGCACTGGGTCATAAAAATGGCCATAGCAAGGCCAAATAGGTCTGCAGTTTTTTGTGCTTATGTAAATGAAGACCAAAAATTGCACATACCTTTGTGTGATACCTCTTCCTCCTTATATTTTGAGACATCAACAAATGCACTCTTAAAAAACCCTGAGAATGTGAAAGGTGTGAGTTTACTAAACATACTACATAAATACATGTAGTTTTCATTACCGATATCCAAAACCCAGAATAAAACATGGCCAATTCCCATCACCCAATTGTTGTCTTCAGTACAATGACTACTTGACTGTTTCATGTAGTAATAATTATTGACAAAGGGACAAAGCATGGAGCAGTCAGGTTTTGCCCCACTGCTAGTTCCCATAATTTGGAGCTGTGCCGTCTTTGAAATAGTAAAAGATATCCATAATAGATGTGATTTCTAAGATCTTCTGTAGGAGTTCTTTTCAAAAGCTGTATTGTTTCCATGGATGCCGCCGTATAATCTAATTATTCCTGATGGGTTGCGTATTGTACCATAGGATTCTTCAAAGGAAAGGAAAACAGCAAGGTAGATCATTTGAGCAAAAATCTTTTATTTGTTTAGGACAATGTTCCACAAAAGCTCTATCTGGGAAGGAAAAGAAATCTCTTCTGAGCCTCCTTTCTTTCAGAACTCAAGTTGCTATAATCATATAAAGCAGCTCTGTCTACTGTATGTTTTATCCTTTCCTTTCATTGGATGATAGAAGACATTTCAGCCCCATGTTGGGGTGGGTTTTTTTCCCACTGAAAAATTAAATCATTTATATTGTAAGATCTACTGTAGACAACCAGGGTAAAGCAACCCCAAGCAGTCAGAGAATACATGCCAGGCCCAACACCTGCAGCTTGTCAAAGGAATTATTCCACTCAACTCAGTTGGAATCTTTTCATGAGAAGATATACAGTGGTGCAAAGGAGTTGATATTTACATCCACCTCATTAAAGTGAATCAGTTTCCTATTATCATGGACTCCCAAGTTCCTAGACCATATGATGAATCTCACTCGGTCTGTGGTGTGTACAACTGCACTGGTTTTGACCTTGGCCATTGTGCTAACTAGTCCTATTGCATGTGCTGTTTCTCGGGACACCTTTGCACCTGCATAACTAGGCTCCAGCCAGCTTTTCCCAGCAAAGGGCCTGAAACTGTACTTTATTGTGTCAAATAACAATAACCTGAACACATGAGCATGGTCTCGTCCTGCTGTGAATGCATTTATAAACTAATGTTTCTACTACATGCATGTCTTCCAAACTACCTTATTGTAAGGAGAAGAGGGATGTGTGGGAAGCTGAGTGGATAGAAAATTGCCCAGGCATAGCAAGCGGGGAAGAGGTGGAAGCTCAGAACTGTCTCCCACTGAATGACATAATCACAGAACATTAGGAGTTGGAAGGGACCTTGAAAAGTCACCTAGTCCAACCCCCCTGCCAGAGCAGGATCACCCAGACTAAATCACACAGGAACGCATCCAGGTGGGGTTTGAATGTCTCCAGAGAAGGAGAATCCACAACCTCTCTGGGCAGTCTGTTCCAGTGCTCTGTCACCCTCACAGTGAAAAAACCCCTCCTTATATTCACATAGAACTTCCCGTGCTCCAGCTTGCACCTGTTGCCCCTTGTCCTGTCACTGGCCATCACTGAGAAGAGCCTGGCTCCATCCTTCTGACTCTCACCCTTTACACATTTATAAACATTGATAAGGTCACTCTCAGTCTCCTCTTCTCCAAGCTACAGAGGCCCAGCTCCCTCAGCCTCTCCTCATAAGGAAGGTGTTCCATTACCTTAATCATCTTGGTGGCTCTGCACTGGACTCTTTCAAGGATTTCTATGTCCTTCTTGAATCGAGGGGCCCAGAACTGGACACAATATTCCAGGTGTGATCAATATCATCCACTCAGAGCTATTGCCATTGGTACTACTCTTTGCACAGCTATCTCCTGTGCTTTGGAGTTTAATCATCCTTCTATGCATATGTGAAAAGATTTTTCAATATTTAAGTAGAATTTTCATTTTGCACAGTCTACAAGTAAGCTAAAGCTATATGGATTTTCCTTTACATTGCCTTTCAGCAGCAATTACTGTGTACAAAAATATTGCTCCTATACTATCACTGTTCCTATGTAAGTCAACAGTTCTGCTGAAGCACTACTCGGCTTTGTTTCCTTATGTAACATCTATCAACAGTGGATAATAGTTTGCATTTTTCCTTTTTTTTTTTCCCCAGACAAGAACACTCTTGCATGGGTGTGTTGAAGAAGCACATCATGGCTGGGGAAAGATACTTGGAAATGCTTTGCAAAAGCTTCTTAAATATTTTGGAAAACAGGGTGCTTTGGATAAAGGCATTTTTTTATCAGGCCATTGACATAACATGTCTTAATGACATAGAATCACAGAGTTTTTTATGTTGGAAGGAACTCTCTGTAGAACCTGAAGTCAAACCCCCTGTTTAAGGCAATCTTAATGTCCAAGTTAAGGCAGGTTTCTCTGAGCTTTCTTTCTCCAGTTGGGCTATATATATCTCTACAGTTGGCGATTCCACACCCTCCCTCAGCAACTCTACTGGTGCCTGACCCACTGTCATTGTGAAAAAAAATTTTCATCGCACCTAAGCTCACATTTCCCTACTTCTGCTAGTATCTGTTGCCCTTTTTCTGGGCACCTCTGGGAATAACTTATTTCAATCTTTACCTATTAGTTATCTAGAGAGAGCAATTAGATCTCCCACTTGGCCTTCTCTGGGTTGAACAAATACAGTTCTCTCAGCCTTTTTTCATACATCGTGTACAAAAGCACAGGAGGAAAAAAGGTGACAGGAAGACTGACTTGATGTTGGCAGAGAACAAAAAAGAAGCTGATGGAATCCTGAGGCAGCAAGAAAAAATGAGAGGAGAAAGAGGACATGAAACAGAAAGCGTAATATGCAAAAGAGAGTTTAGAAGTTGAAAAGCTAGGAAATGCATAGGAAATGAAGCGGCAGCTCTACCTTCATAGAAAAGGACAAGGAGTGTCAGAAAAAGATGCTTCTGTATGTGAACTTGAAGCTGTATTTTGACTGAGAATTTCATTCCTGCCTTAGGTAGAGGGGGGCAAAGAAAAGCTTTTGAGGGAAAGATCTTTTATGAGGTAAGCTGACATGACCATTGCAAAAAACAAATAATCTCTGGAACCTGGAAACCAAACAACTCTTCCATATTTCCTGTTTTAATTGGGATTTCTATAGGTTTTCTCTCTTTGACCCTCATACATTTGCAATACTCTAGAAACCACTACAGCTGCAGGACAACCAGAATTATCAGACTTGTCACCTTTGTTCCAGGGCAAGCGCAACAAAGTTTTAAAGAATGATCATTTCTGCATCACCCTTGTCTGGGACTTATTAAATTCATAAGTAATACCCAATCAGGAGGGGCTGCAAATGTACTGGAAGACAGTGATTGAATTTAAAGTGGTCTTGACATATTGGATAGCATTAGAAAATAGCAGGATCCTAATTTTTCTAACCTCAAGACTATTCTTCCATTCTCCACCCCTGCACAAATTTTATGATAGCCTGATTCTACTGACTACCTCATTTGATCTTGGTATATTCTAAAGTGGAAGTACAATCAGACTTAGAATTTCTGAATTTTACAGTCTCTGTTTTTCATTCTTTTCTCTGTTTTATTTTTTCATTTCTACATCATTCATTCTTAGAACAAGTCATTCTCACCATCGAGCTGTTATTGCTGTGATTTCCAAAGGGTACTTGGATATGTTAGTGTTTGTCCTTACTGGTGTGGATGAACAACAGTACCAACTACTAATATATCTATGGTTGCCATAAAATAGCCAAAATAATGATTAGCTAAGTTCTTAATTGTTTACATTATTTGATTGTATTCATCACTATCTTAGCCAGAAGAGCAAAGAAATGTTTGAGGGGAAACTACTGAAAACACAGTTGTATTACTCCATGTGTAACTATTTGATCAAAAGGTTGTTATGACCATCTGTGGAATTATTGCTGGATGAGTCCTGAGAAGGGTTTTTGTATGTTGGATATTGCCCAAACCTTTACCAGTATTGATATAGTTTGCAAATTCTTGTTAATGCTATAGATACTTCAATAGTGTGCATAACATAATCCTTTTGGCTAAACCAGGTATATAAATAATCATTAACAAATAATATATTGCTTTGTGTGAAACCACCGATCACATGTTTGGTGATGCAAATATATTTTCTTTGCTCATTCCTTGTTCTTCTTTTAGCAGAGCCAATATTTGAAGTAGATTTCCTTCCTACAGATGGCTGGAATAAATAAACCAAATCCACTGATGTGCAGCAGTCAGTTGGCTGGATGGACATGGGATACATCCTTCCCTGCTGTGATAGGTTGGTTTCTTTTAATTTCCTGTTTGAACTTCATTGGGTTCTGGGTTCTGTAGCAATGTATGGTGTTTAATAGAATGTGGTGGCTGGTCCTGGACAGAAGCCAGAATCCTACCCAGCCGCTTGCTCCCTCCCCATCCCTTCAGAAGGACATAGGCTCATGCACCAGTTATTCTCTCAAGGCAGACAGACTCATCTTGTGGAAATTACCAGTTCAATGACAAATAATTGACAGCTGATAGCTTAAATATTTAATTAGGAACTCTGGTAGTGTGAAACACAGACAATGACAAGACCCATTTACACACTTGGGGAAAAGGCCTTTCTGCCCTATTTCCCAGGCTGAACCCTTTCCACCAGGGACCTCTCCTACACTCAGTCTTGGTGCAGGCAGGGGCTGCAGCCAGGCTGTGGTTGTTCCTCTGTCCATTCCTTCCTCCTCACTTGGGTGCCTGGAGCACCTCTCCCCATTCACTCGTTACTCACAGGGCCGTTTCTCTCCCTTTTCCCCTCAGCCCTGGCAATGCTTTGCCCTTTCTTAGCCAGGCTTTCCCTGAGGTGCCACCATGGTGGCTGCGGGGCTCAGCCCTGCCCTGCGCTACATGGGTTGGAGCTGGCTGGAACTGGCTGTGTCTGGCACAGGGCAGCCCCAGCCAGCCTCACAGAGGCCCCTGCAGCCTCTGGCACCTACACCTGGTATATAAAACTGAAGAAACTAGGGTATTATTTTTGTATTATTTTCATATCCACAAAATAGCGGCCTAGTCCATACTGGTAGGAGAATTAACAGCCAACCAGATCATCTTACCTGGTCAGCTCAACCCCAGTCAGCCAGCTAGAGCATCTCAGCCTAGTTGGCCAGCCAGCTAACCAGAGCAGCTCAACCCCAGCCACCTACTCTGCGTCTCTCACACCAGCCGGCCAGCCAGAGACCCTCAACTCCATCCAGTCAGCCGGAGACTTTCTCCAGATGGCCAGCCAGATTATCTTGCCCAGCCACTGAGGCAGAGCAGCTTGCCTTAGCCAGCCAGCTGGAACATCTACCCCAGCCAGACAGCCAGAGGCTCTCTCTTTGGATGGCCAGCCAGAGTGTCTTGCCAGGCCAGCCATCCAGAGCAGTGCTTCACATAGCACAGGATTATTCTGGGAAACCATGTCACAAGCCCTTTTAAAGTCTCCATAGACAACAATGTTTGCTCTTATCTTCTCCAATGATTCCTCTTATTTAGCACTGAAGCCAATCAGATTGGTCAAGCACCATTGCTTACCTTGTTCTCACTCATTTGCCCAGAAATGGCTTCCAAAAAGAACTGTTTCATTTTCCCAGCAACTGAAGTGAGGCTGACATGTCTGTAGGTCCTTAAATTGTCCTTCCATTTTTACCTGTGACATGTGACATTCTTCCCCAGTCTCTGGCATGAGGAATTCTGCTTTCCAGAGCCCCAGGGTCTGTACATTGCTGATGCTTTCACCATGCCCCTCAAGATCTTGATTTCCCACTGTCATGTTTTCTGTTAAGATCTCTGACTGGTTCTTCAGGAAGTTTTATTTCTCCATCACAAGCCTCTAGTATTTGTGTTGCACAGTTACTTGGGTAAGTGAGAGCTGCAAATAGCAAGTACTTGCACTGTTATAACCTCTCCCTGAAGCTGCTGAGGCAGTATTTCCCAAAGTCTTTGCAATATTTCCCCTTCAGTTTCCTCATATCATTATTTTCATGCTGCCGTTCTCCCGGCCTTGCACCTGTAAATCCCAACAGTGTTGCTAAGGGAAGTTTTCATGGGAAGCAACAACTCTGTGGTGCAGGGGGATGGGACATGACAACAAGGACAAAACCTCCTCTTCATTACCCTGTTTTGTACATAGTTTATGTTGGCAAAAAACTGCCACATTGTAGAAGAGTAGGTAAGTTTTTTAGTTATTGTCTTTTTTAATTATTTTATCAGTATTTAATTATTTATTTAATGTATTATAAGGCATTGAGTGATATTACTATTTAATTAATTATAAATTACTAGGTTTAAAATTTAATTTTTATTATCATTATTTAATTATCCCTGTCCAATAATGTTCACTGTTGGAGCTTAAGAACTGATGTAAAGCACTTGCACCTGAACACCATATTCCTGTATGCACCAGTAGTGTCATGAACAACCAAAAGTGAGGTCAAACGGGTCCTTACAAAAAGGACACAGTATGGTACAGTCACGTCATCCTGCCAGACCCCCTTGGCAGGGGTGCCTCAGGGACCCTAAGGACCAAGCTCTGCAACAGGTTGCCATGGCATCATGCTGTCTCAGGAGTCCTGCACAGAGGGAGGCAGAGCTCTGAGACCCCTTCACATTCCCTGCTCCCCCAGCAGCCCCCCAAGGCACCACCATGGCTCGCACTACACCCTGCTCCTGTCCTCCAGCTGCACACATCTCTAGGCCACTGCAGGAGGCCTTAAATAGGTGCGTACAGAACCCATCAGTCAGAAGGCAGCTAACAATTGTCAGCCAGCCAATCTGGAGGTAGCTAACAGAGGCCTTATGAGGCTGGAGAGGGTTTAAAAGATAAATAAATATTGCCAGAATGGGGTGAAATAAAATAAAAATAGTACACACAGAGAGAAACTACTAGCCAGAGGAACAAAATGGCTGTGGCAGGCAGCAGATAGACCCATGGTGGCTCCCTGTTGCTGTTGCTGTTGCAGCGCTGAGCCCTGAAGAGCAGCACAGTGTGGGGTGTCCGCAGGCTGCTCTGGCAGCATTCAAGAGTAACCTCCTGCCAAGCCAGGCATAGCTCTGCTGTCCCTTGCTGTGTAGCCTTGGGTGCCACTCTGGTCCCAGGGCTGATGTTTGGGTGAATGAGGAAGGACAAGAACAGTGACTATTTCTCTCCTGCAGAGTTTTCCTTCTGTTTATTTTCCATCATAATTAAAATAATTTTGGGGAATTAATGGCATGCACCGGTGTTTCCCCCAGCAAACAAAGTAAAAGGTCTAGTTATTGGGTGATGTGACTATATTCCTATTCTAAAAGAGACCAAGCTCAGATCACAGAAGCCCAGACACGGTTGCGTGGTGCTCCTAAATGGGTCAATCATGTCCACCTCCCAGCAGGGCTAGCTAGCCACGGTGCCACGCCACATACACAGCTGCATTCATTCTGGAGCTAACTTGGCTTGGTGCTAGCTCAGGGGTCTCAATTTTTTATGTGAAGTATGGCCACACTATTGCGTGCCTCTATACAACTGTCCCTTGCGAAAAATGTACCAACCTCCAAAATAATCAACCTCATGCACTTCTCCTGCGTTGAGCCTGAACGGGCCTTTCCCCACGCCCTCATTGGCTCCTCCTGTGACTGCTGACTGAGGACTTTGCTCTCTTACAAAACAGAGATATGCTTAGAACACATACACAAGGCCTTTTTGACTTACGCTTAAACAAGCTAATGCCACATATTTTTTTATCTTCTTTTATGCTCTTGGTGAGGGATAAGACTCTTAGGTAGTATAAACTGGTGCTACCCAAAGGACATAACTCAAGTGGTGGTGACAGTTTACACCAGCTGGCAATCCAAACCAGTTTTCCTACCGTTCTTCAGTAACTAGACCTTGTTAACTGCAACTGCCTACAATCCCTGTTCACTGTTAAATTCACTTTTTGATCTTCTCTATTTTACATGTTTGGATAATTGCTTCTTCAGTTTATTCAGTTTCAATTCCCATGCAGATGAAACTCTGTACCAGTCTGTGGTCTCCCTGATTTCCATACCACTCCTCCACTCTTTGAATTATCAAGTCATACGCACATTGCAGTATAGATTGGTAAAAAGGATCATTGTTGCCAAATAAAGATAAATCATTCGAGTAATTAATGCCTATATTTTTTTCAAGGTGATCAACTATTTAGGGTATCTCAGTTTTTCAATACCTTACTTGCAGTGTCTTTAGGTATTCCTATTTGTATCTCCCCTTGACAAATCAGGCTACTTTCTTCTTTTTTAACCGTGCACAATAAATAAAAATGCCATTTTGGTAGTACCCTCACCTTGCAGTAACCAAAGTTTGCATCTGGCCAGCTGACAACCACCAGAACTTGAAACATGCAATGACCTAAGATATTCTTTTGAGTTTTGATATGCATCTCAGCTGGCTGAAGCAGCCCAGTGAACTGCTCTGCCCTGCTCAGTGACCTCTCCTGTCATACAGACTTGTGCTTCCCAGTTGCGAGCTTCCAATCTTCAGCATTAATCCTGATCCTACCTCCTACTTGCTCAGCCCCTACCACCCATTCTGGTTCTGCTCCTCACCCCTGCAGTCCTGCCTCCTCCAATCCCAGGCAGTTTCTGCTCCCAAACCGCTGGTCTCAGAGGGGCAAAAGTAGTGTGTTGCTCTTCAATTGCCTGGTTTCCTCAGCATCCTTTCATGCCAGATATTTGGCTCTTCTCTGACACGATCTTGGGTCACTCATTTCACCAAGTCCTCCCTCCCCAGCCAGTTCTAACTGTTGGACTCAGCAGTTAATGCACATCTTCCAGCCACGGCCCACTTTGCAAGACCAGCCCCAAATCCCTTTTCAGTTTTGAACATCCAAGTCCATAGCTCTTTCTGGTTCTAGCTTTGTAATAGAAAGAACTATATCACAGCAGAAGTGTCAAAACAGTGACTAAATATATTATTTAGAATTGCTGTGTAGTGACTTTAGAGTTGTCATTATTTTACCAATCCTATCTATGACCTAA
This sequence comes from Gallinula chloropus, assembly GCF_964237585.1. Classification (NCBI taxonomy): domain Eukaryota; kingdom Metazoa; phylum Chordata; class Aves; order Gruiformes; family Rallidae; genus Gallinula; species Gallinula chloropus. The sequence goes on from NC_140085.1 coordinate 107,932,466, forward strand.
CTCTCAAAGGCAAGCTCTGATATGTTGAGTTATTATATTTTCCTGAATCAATTTATTGAAGTTTTTTAACAGGGGGCTGTGGCAAGATCAAACAGGAAAGCAACACATCCTTTCTATCTAGAATATTGCTACACATGCTTAAAAGACAAGATGTATCTGTCTCATTATCCAAGAACTTTCCCTCTCTTCAACTGTTCTGAGATGGTTAATATCTCTGTGGTTAGAGAAGCCAAATTGCAAAACTTCAACAAAAGATAAAGGTGTGACATATAACCATGTAAAGCAACCTGGGGTACAGTCTGAAAGCGATAGACGCTGCATCTATTTATGTCTGAAATCTGTGGTGGTTTGACCCTGGCTGGAGGCCAGACACCCACCCAAGCTGCCCTATCACTCCCCTTTTCAGCTGTATACAGCATCTTCTGTATGTCTCCACCTGTTCCAGCGTGGGGCCTCTCCACAGGCTGCAGGTGGGGTTTCGAGCTGTAGGGGGACACCCACTCTACCATGGGTTTCTCCATGCAGGAGCATTTTTCTCTCCAGCACCTGGGGTGCCTCCTCTCCCCCTTCCCAGTCTTGGTGCCTGCACAGCTCCTTACATCTTCTCACTCCCTTTTCCGGTGGCAAAATGCAGCTGTGTGTGTGTGTTTTTCCTCCTAAATGTGATTCCCAGAGGCACTGTGACCGTTGCTGATGGGCTTGGCCTTGGTCAGCTGCAGGTCCGGCCTTGAGCCAGCTGGTGTTTGCTCTGTGGGGCCTGCAGAGAGCTTCTGGCTGCTGCTTGCAGAAGCCACCCCGGCAGCCCCCCTCCTTCACCAGAACCCGCCACGCAAAACTACAACACATCTATTGAAGATGCCCTTGCAAATGGCAAAGAATCACTGGTGAAGTTCAACCTATACAGATCACTACTATGGGTGCCTCATGTTGCCTACTGTGCTGCAAAGAACTTTGTAATGTCTCTAAAATCTCATCTGCCGTAGATATTTTATGCCGTATTGTTGTTCTAAGGCCTCTTGTATCCCATTTGTCATGGTTTCACAGATGAAGGGTAGAGGTTGGAAGAGACGTCCGGAGATCATCTAGTCCAACCCCCCTGCTACAGCAGGATCACCTACAGCAGGCAGCACAGGATCATGTCCAGGTGGGTTTTTGAGTTTCTCCACAGGAGACTCCACAACCTTTCTTCGTGGCCTGTTCCAGCTCTTCGTTTAACTTCAGACTAAAGAAGTTAAACACAGCAGTTAAACCACCTAAAAACAGTGCTCAGCTAGTTCTTAAGCTGAACCACCTCCCAACCCACCCCCCATTTATATACTGAGCATAACATAATGTGTTGTGACATATCCCTTTGGACAGTTTGGGTCAGCTGTCCTGGCTGTGTCCACTCTCAGATTCCCAAACATTCCCCACCTTCTCATTGTCTGGGCAGCTGAAAAGTCTTTGACTGCTTGGCAACAACTAAAAACACCAGTGTTTTGTCAAGACTGCTCTCATCCTAGCTCCCAAACACAGTCCCTACTAGAAAGAAAATTATTTCAGCTGAAACCAGGACACATTATACAGACATACGTTCAGGTGGGTCAGTTGAATCCATGAGGTGAATGTGAAGTATCTAGAAATCTATGTGGCCACATTTTATACCCATCCTCAAGTTGCTTGCTTCTGTCCTTGTCCCTTTATCAGATGGTAGAATGGGGTGGCAGCTTCTATGTCTAATGACAGACAGGACGTGCCACAACCATTAAGGTATATTGGTAAGGGTGTGTCCACAGCACATGGCTGCAGCCATGGATAAAAATACATACACTTCACTTTACAGCTGTTGTCACAGCTTTTCTGTGTCTTTGGGACCCATGGGTCAGGGTGTACTGGATTCCTGGTGTGCTGGGAACATGCCAGTTGTTCTGAACTCAACAATAATGTACTGTTGTACTGTCTTGTTACAGGGACAACAGAAAGAAAAATAATAAAGACCTGATGTCCCTGGAAATGTTGTAAATCTACATCCAGTGGGATTGATCTTCAGCATGGATTGCACGGGAGGCAACATCATGAGGCTCTTGTTAGACTTCTTTCAAATGGGGAAATGGCCATGTCCTCCACAGGAGCAGTCCACCAGGATGTAATCTCTTTCTTACATCCTCTCATGCACTGTGCAGCAGACCCCTGTCATCTCACCTTGAAGCCACTGTTAGGCTTTAACGTGTGTGTTCAGAAGCTGATCTGGCACTGCTTTGGGGGATAATTAACTTGATTCTTTACTGCATGCTTTCCTTTGTGCAAGACAGGTGTAAAGTATTACTGGATGAGACAGGGAGTGGTAAATAACAGTATGAGTACATTTACATGTCCCGTGCCTAAGAGTGTCTTAAGTGTGGAGAACAAAAGCTGATGAGGCAGGTCTCATCTGCATGTAGCACACTAAGCACTCCTACAGGGGCTCAAAATTCCAGCTATCATGAAAACAAGAGTTGGGGATAGAGAAAGAATACATGAGATGAGAGTGTTGCAGAACTCAGAGTAATTGATGGTTGAAGGGAAACTGTTACCACTTTTACCAGGAGAAATTTTATTTGATCAATGCTACTGTCTTGGAGGGAGAGATGTGATAAGGGAATCAGAAACATATCTTGGAAAAATACGCCTGCTTTCCTCCTGTTTCTGATAAGCATTGCCTGTTCTGGTTTTTATATTAATAACACACCTTCTATACTGAAGGGTCATAAATTACTTCACATAGGCTGTTCCAGAATTGGAATACATCCACCTTGAAAACACTTTGTCCAGGCTTCAAAATCTGACCAGGGAAAACGTCTGGAGATACAACCTAACATGCAGAACACAGATCAGAGCTAGTTTATTCAAAGACAGATGGAAGTAATTCCTAAAAAAAATAACAGAGTTCAGGAAGTGTTCAGTTTGAAGACTACAGTTGCCCTGAAAAAGCAGAGAGCATACTGGATTAAGCAGCAATAAAATGATTATTCTTTGAGCAGACAGAAGGTGGCAATTTCTTAGAGATTTTTTGTGTTAGTTTGCTGAGAGTTTCCAAAAGCTTTCCTGATATGCTTTTGGTAAAATTTTCATTTAAGAACATAAGGAGTTGCCATATTGGATCAGATTTTTGATCCATCTGCTCTGGTAGCCTGTCTACAACAGTAACTAGTACCAGACATGTCAGAAGAAGGTGCAAAAACCACACAGCTGACAGAGGTCATTTCATGTCTTCCTTAATAGGGCACAGTAAACAGATTTTTAAACCTTTACAATACTTCATCTGCATTAACTGTTATAATTGTGGATGTCTTTATTATCATTGCAAATGGTCGGTCATTTCACATGCTGGTTAATTGTTGGCCAGAATGGTTGCCAGGGTTGGTATGTTTCAGAGCCCAAAAACACTGGAAAAATTATATACTTTTTTAATTTCACATTCGTGGCCTTCTATTTTCATTAACTGATGTTAGTATCAGTAAATGTCTTACTGCACCACTGAATGTCTTATAAAAGGACTGTGGTGGTTTGACCCTGGCTGGAGGCCTGATGTCCACCAGAGCCGCTCTATCACTCCCCTTTTTGGCAGGGCAGGGGAGAAAATTGAGAGGCTCAGGAGTCGAGATAAGGACAGGGGGGAGATCATTCTGCAATTAGTGTCACAGGCACAATAGACTCAACACAGAAGAAAGGAAAGAAAATTCTCTAATGTATTTATTACACTGCACAACACACCCAGTGACACCACAATTGGGTAATGAGAGGTGTGGCCAGATCTTAAAGCACCTCCTCCCACCCCTCCCTTCTTAGCAGACTTCACTTTAGTCATGATTTTGCTCCCTTCTTACCCCCCATTGTGGTACAGGGAGGGACAGGGACTGGAGGAATGGGGGTTTTGGTCAGTTCCTCATGAGTTGTTTTCATTCTTAGCTGGAGGGACGGGGGGGGGACACACATACCTCACAGTGCTGCAGCATGGGGTGCCACCCATGGGAGACAGTCTCCCACAAACTTCTCCAACGTGAGTGCTTTCCCACAGAGCTTCAGCTCTCTCCTGCTCATCTCTGTGTCTCTGTCTCCCTCCACGGACACCTCCTCCCCCCTCGTTCTTCACTGACCTTGGTGCCTGCACAGTCTTACATCTTCTCACTCCCTTCTCCGGCGGCAAAAAGCAGCTGCTTGTGTTTTTTTCATCCTAAATATGATTCCCAGAGGTGCTGTGACCATCACTGATGGGCTCGGCCTTGGTCAGCAACAACTCCAGCCTTGAGGCAGCTGGTGTTTGCTCAGCGAGGCCTGCAGAGAGCTTCTGGCTGCTGCTTGCAGAAGCCACCCCTGCAGCCCCCCTTCTCTACCAGAACCCAGCCACACAAATATACAACAGACACACAGAGTCTCTTTCTTTTCTACCCCAGGCATTACTGCATGTTCATTTCGCCCACTCATCCCCTTTTTACCTTTCTAGACTAGAAGACCCCAGTCCTTTCTGTCCCTTTTGGTGCAAGGCTTTTCTCTGTCTCTGCTAATTATCATCCTTCTTTGAATTTATTCTAGCAGATTGTAGGAGGAGATCCACTTAACACAAAATGCAGCATAGGGAAAACACAGAGAAGACAAGAGCAGAGGGGTCACCTGAGAGTATAAGGCTTTGGTCTGCAGAAAGAGCTTGGGAAAAAGGAGTAGGACATGATCTAACTCTGTAGAGCAGAAAGTGGCAGAAAAAAGTCAAAGGTGAGATGGAGAACAGTGTCCAAGAACAGCTTTTCAGGGTATCCTAGCCTCTACTACTCCATCATCTGCTAAATTTTTAAAGAAAGGTTCAATGTTTTTGAAGGGGAGATGTAAGAAATGTTCACTACTTTTGTTTTCATAAAGGCTTTTCACAAGTACAACCAAAGGACTGTGGTAACATCAACTACAAAAGTCAATTACAAAGCACAGGAGAGAAGGAATTCCATTTTTATTTGTTATTTATTTGTTCATGGGTGAATATGACATGAGTAAATGAAGATCCACAAAATATTCATTCATTCATTCAGAGGAAGGACTGTACAATAAGTAAAGGATACTGGAGAACAGAAAGACCAAGTAAGGCTGTCTGTTGAATCCATTCTTTTGACAGTACTATTCTAAATTTACATTACTTTTAATTACTGGCTTTGGTATATACTAGCTGGTTCCACTACAACACAAGGAAAGATCCAGAAGATCTGCTTCAATTCGTTAGTGCATATTAACAGTACTGCTGATATGTCTAGATTCAGGTTTTAGCATTAAACTGTGCTTAAGAAAACCAGCCTAAATCTATCCCAGTTATTGGCAGGCTACTGAGGTGGAGATTTTAACAGGATCCAGGAAGGTTATTAACACTGATACAGATAAAATCCATCACAAGAGCTTATACTATGGCTAGACAGTTGGTTTATAAAAGGTGTCAAACCTAAGGATTTCAAAACTTCAAGAAGATGTATTTGCTTCTGAAACAAAATTTAAAGTGTAATAAAAATTTAATTTGCCTTTATTTTGTTGAAAAATGTTTCAATTTAATAACACTGAAAATCTTGTCTTTATTGATTACATATTTTTCTTCTATTTACTTCTATAGCATAGATTTTAAATGAAAGTTTAAGTATTTTTTCAATGTAATAAATAGTGTGCTTGTAACTGATCATTTACTGAGCTGAAACTATAAACGAAGCTCTGTTTTGTTCATGTTTTAATAATTGGTAATACTTGTTTTGCCATTGCTCCCTGGTTGGTGTAATCAGTTGTCTGTAATTTTCTTAGCACTGTAATGTAAAGCTCCTTAAAAAGGTTTAGAGAAACAGTGCTAAAGTAATCTGAAATATAATTGCTGGAGGACTGTCACCAGTACTACATGTCTATGTGTAGGTATCAGCAAGTAAGAAAAGAAGAGGGGGAGCCTGTGCGTGCATGAGAGTGATGCCTAAAACACTGCGCGCGCACACAATACTCCATTTGGAAAGTCACCTACAAGACTGCAAAGACAGGATAGGAAATGTCATAACCAAAGCTGCTACTGAAACCTTAATTTGGCACTTCAGTACTAGGAAAACTGCATGATAGTCACCTGTGCAATCCCTGGGGTTTTGTCTGCTTGTTTTAGTACTTGGCCTTTCTCAGCTCACAGCCTGCCTGGGGCTGGACAGATTCACTACTGTTTGAGATGATGCTGCTTCCTGTTGAGTATATGACACGAGACCTTCATCACGGGCTCTTTTCAAACTCTCTCCTAAAACACAAAGCAATATTAATTTGCATCTGGTTCTGGGTTGGTTTTTTTTTTTTTTTTAATGCACTAGTTTTTCTATCAGTTAGTGTTCACAGTAATTTTGAATCTATTTAAAAAATACCCTCCCGAGCTGACAGGCAGAGGGGGTTTATGTGCATTTTGCAAGGGGTGAACTGAGTCACTGAAAGTTTCTACTGATTTTGGACTTTCCCCAAGACTTTATTTTGTGGAGTATTTAACATTATGCAGCACATGTACCTAGACTCCAGCTTTCCCTGACTTTATTTGTACTGCTAACTGCAGGTTACATTTCAAGGTGTCAAACAGGCAGACAAGAAACAGGAAAAACACAACCAGTGTGAAAAACTGAAAATACTAGGGGGAAAAAAAATCTGGTTTAAAATAGTTTTCTAGTCTTCCTCTGGACTTCCCTGCACAAAAGTGTTTCCTCTCAGATACCCGGGAAGAAAGTCACACAACAGGACATGCTGGACAAGTTGAGCATCATGGAGAGTTTGCTGCCATCACCATCGCGTACACTCATTAATATCAGCATTCATGACAGGCTGCTGCAGTCAGGGGATGCTGCTGCAGCGTCAGGGATTTTGTTAGGAGGAAGGTACCGAATACAAAAGGTTAATTTTACTAATTAGTAGATGATAGATTAGGACCATGAATAGCTGCAGAGAACATCAATATGAACATTGAAGAATGTCCCTAGGGCCATTTAATCTAATTCAGGAGTCAGAGTAATAGCTGAAGTAAAGGAATGCCTGGCACCAAAATGAAGCAAAAGTCAATGAAGTGGAGCCAGCAGAGCTAAGGTCTGATGGGTTGTTTTGGTCCAGAGATTTAGAGTGATTGAACCATAGACAGCAATAGATAATGGACTAGAGGATTTTAAAATATTAAACCAAAATACACCACAGGACAAATCTATGAGGAAATGCCACTAGATTTTGATGAAAAACTCTTGCGTAATTAGGGTACGTAGCACGTTGTATAGATTATCTCTGGAGCACCATCCTGTCTGCCTTCAATCCGTGTTTCGTTCTGTACTGATGGAGTCTGGTTGCATTTTGTTTTCATCAATCTGATTGTGCCTTAATTTTGGCTTTCCTGCCATTGATCTTATTGCCTTTGCATCACACGGAGCATCTTTTTTTCAGGTTGAAGCCCAGTGGCGTAACAGTGAATGTGCCACTGCGGGGACTTTTATGACTGGTACAATCTCAGATTTGTCACTTCAAACAAAGGACCAAGAATACCTTCAACTGTGTTATTATTTTGTGGTGGTTGCTCTACTTAATTCATATTATTTTAAAATTTTTTAATATTGATTCAAATTATCTAGTGTAAGGAAAGATAAATTGAACATTTTATTTTACCAAACATTTCATTGGCCTTTATGTAAACAAGTTTTTGTTTGAGAAAATGTTACTTCTCTGCCTCTTTCAAGAAATCAGTATTTTTTCAGTATCAGCTATGTTTTATAGGTTCCAGATGTAAGTCTATGATTTTTAATACTTTTTTTCCCCCTTACGCCTCTCTTCTAGCTTAATGACCTTTTTTTGCCCCTATTAATTCTTCTCCTTTCCTATTATCTTTGTACTTGTGGGTTTTTTGGGCACAGAATTTATGTATGAATTCTGATAAATTAGGAGCCAGTATTTTGTGTTCTTTAAGCATGCTGGATTAGAATTTACTCCCACAGAAACTAATAACAAAAATCTCTAATGTTGGTGAGGGCAATGTGTGAACTGTGGGGGAAAAAGCCAACACAAATAGTTCTAAAGAAATACTCCGTAGCTATATGAACTAGCACGGTTTTCCAAGAGCTAGTAAAGCCTTTCCCATCTGCCAGTAAGTAATTCCTCATCTTTCCGTATCCTCCATAATTCCTGTCCCATAATGAATCCAACTAAGGCAGAGAAGTTTTATCAGACCTATGTCTATGGAAACACGTAAATGTTCTGATATGGTTTTTGACGTTCCTACAGTAAACATGGATGACCAATAGTGGATTTCATGTACCACAGCAATACTGAAAATTGTTCGCAACTTGAAGAACTAAAACCTCTGAGGAATAGATGTTTGGATTGCATGATCATCTGATAAAAAAAAAAGACTTGTGTTTTTTCAGTATCTTTAACTGATTGATTAAACCTAATGCAAACTGCCTAGATAACCCAAGTATAGGTATACACATTATGTACATACATATGTATATATATATATAAATTGAGAGGGAAGAATGGAGAGTCAAAGGTCTGAGAGTACAGGTGACAGTGCCTGGAAATACAACTCTGCGCCTTTGAGGATGGGCTTCTGCATTTGCCACGGTTTCACTTTGATCTGGAGAAACCCTGTCTCCCTTTCTGGAGGGTGGTGTTATTTACTGTCTCTTTTTCTGCCAAACAGCTGAAAAAAAGTCAGTAACTGACAGGCCTGTACTCCAGAAAGGCTGGCGTTGGCTCTTGGGTGGATGCTGGAGCAGTCCCGCCTCCACTGAACAGGGACCTGGGGGGAACTGTGAGGGCTGGAGTGCTCTCCCAGAAATTAAACCAGGCTTCCCACGTTTGCTCGAAGGCTCAGCTATTAACTCAGCTGGCGTTCATCAGTGCAGTTCTCTTTTTCCTCGCCTATTAGTTGAGTTGTTCTTGAAAAGGCGCCGATGAGCACGGTTTTGTGTATGTTGTGCCTCTAAGGGCTGCGGCTCTGAGCGACCCGATGGAGTGAAGGTGTCCCTGCTTGCTGCGGAGGGCTGGCCTAGCTGGCCTTAAAGGTGCCTCCCAGCCCAACGCCGCCTGTGGTTCTGTGACGAGCGGTGAGCTAACACCAGGTGGTGAGGACAAGCAGTCCCACCCCTCATGTTTTCAGCCCGCCGCACCCAAAACGTGTCACAGGACCGGGCGGGCATTCGCCGGCGCTCCCACTCAAACGCCGAGCTGCACAAGGAGCCCGAAGGGGCTGGCACTCGTTACCGCCTGCTCCCCCCTCAGAACGTCCCTGCGCTCCGCGGCAGATTCCCCGCCGATGAGCTGCTGCAGGGAATCCGCCATCAGCGCTGGCCACACTGCCCGACCCGCCGTCGAGGGGGGGAGCCCTCGCCACAACCCGTCCAGGCCCCGCCCAGCGCTAGCCCGGCCCCGCGGAGCACCGCCCCACAGGCGCGGCTGGGGTCGCACCCGGCAGCGGGGGCGCGCCGCTCGGCCGGTTCCTCGGGCCGGGAGCGCTGGGGGAGTAACGCAGCGGCTGCGGGAAGGGAGGGCAGGCCGCGGCCTGCTGCTGGCGGCGGGCCTTCCCGCTACCTGCTGCGAGCGCCGAGCAGCCACTGCCTTGCCCCGCTAACGCCGTGCCCGAATACGCGCGCACTTCACAGCTGCTGCCGTTCCTGCCGGCCGCTCCGGTGCCCGCATAATCACACCCGAGGCGGTTGATCCGACTTGTATTTCGCTCTGAGGCGTGCTGCTTTTATTTTAAATCTTGAAAGGCATTTGTGTGCGGAAAGGTTTGCCTTTTCTTGAGGCCTCCCACTCCTGCAGCATTATCTCTGCCTGCAGACTTGCTTCAGACGTTAGCCCGGCCTATTGCCGGGGTTAGGAGGGTACCCTGTAAGGGCAGATAGTGGCTGTGGGGTTGTCACTGCGCCGTCTGTGACATGGAGCCGGCTGCCTGCCTGCCTCCAGAGTGGCACCTGTCGTGTCCTTGGACAGCCCCTCAGACTCTGTATCTCCATAAAGCTGCCTCGGTTTAAATTAAAAGTGGCTCTAACTTAAGTGGATAATTCCAGCTTGGGGTCTGCAGCGTTGAGCCAGACAAGTGCAAGCTCCTCATGCCGGCATGATGGCAAAAGAATACACGTCTGTAAGTTGGCCTTAATAATCACACCCAGGTGATTTATGATGTGTCTTTGGTGTAACTGCGATTCCAGCTTCTGGCTTGACTAAGCAAATCAGAGTTAAGTGATAGGATGTAATGTGTATGTATACATATAAGTATCTGTCTTTTCCACCCACTGTCCAATTCTGACCAATTCAGTTAAGAGGTTAGCAATGCTTATCATTTTAGGCATGTTTTGTGGAGATAGGTAGCCTAATATAGGAGTCTGTACTAACCTACAGCTCAGGAAAAGCCTGCAGCTGGCATCTCTATTCCATCTTGCACAACAGAGAACCCACGCCTTGCAATGTTAATCCGTCTAAAAGCAGGCTGTGCTGGTACTGCTGTTCTCATAAATAGTATTTGCGTGTATTTCCTACTTTGCATCTCTGAGAGAACTCAAAGACCTAAAAGCAGAGTAATCTTGTGAGAGACAAGACTGCCACATCTCTTCTGGTTCAGGAACCCATATCTGACTCTAGGCACAACCTGAACTAGGGAAGGCAGGAGAGAGGTTAGCTCAGAAATGAAGAAGAAAGTAAACAAAAGGAAAACATGTCTTATCTTGCCAGTTGTCAAAGGCTGCTGCCTCTGAGCTCTGAAAAGTGAGAATTGGTCATTGGAAAAGGCTGGGACTACACTCACTTAGACAGACCATATATGAAAAATGCTTAGTTCTCTCTGTGAATGCAAAGCAAATCTAGATTAGCTCTGATTATACATTTCTATGAGTAGGCATTGTGCTTATTTGCAGCAATCTCTCCTATGACACCACCTCGAGCGACATGGAAAATTAAAGATTTAAGATTAAAGAAATAAAAGATTAAAGGATTTCAGGTTAAAATTAAAGAAAACTAGATGCAAAGAATATATTAAAACATGAAAAAAATTTAAAAGCTTTCAAAACACCAAACTGTTTTTCATGACTTAATGTGTTATGTCAAGACAGAGCACTGTACAAACAGCTACCCACAAGGATAATTTATTTAAGAGTTCTTAACTGACTTGAAATTTCTTTTTCAAATGCAATCTTAAACCCAGCTTTAAGTGAAAGTCAGCAACACTTGCCCTGCTATAGCCTTTGAAAATTCAGGCCCTGTGGATTCTAGACCTTTTCAGAGGATTCAGCTCTGCCCTGCTGCAGGACAGAGAGGAGACCCCCTTCTCCAGGGAGAAGGCAGATGCCCTTCTCTGGGTCGGGGAATGATCTGTCGTGTGCGTTGGCTCTGTGCTGCTACGGGACACACCAAGTTCTCTGAGGTGTTTACAGCATTGTGGACTAATTCCTAGTGACTTTTTGTAACGATTTTCACTCTGTCATTCGTTGGCTTTGCAAGGTGTAACTTCCTGATAGCCTTGTAATTTCAGACTGTGCTGTACTAGAATATCCATAGCTAGAGAGCAGGGGCTGCCTGCAGCAATGACAGCTGCAGAGCCTACCTTACACTAGCTTTGATTTGGTGCCACTGTTACCTTTGGTGTCTGCTGCTGCAGGACGGCTTCTGGGTTTCAGTCAGATTTACACAGAGACAAGGCTTGTGCAGCCACACTGCCATCACCACCTTTTTAAACCCTGTAAACCGTAACACAGAAACGCCACAGGTAAGGTTGCATCTTAAAGATCTCAGGTCCCACAGGCTTCTTAAAAACCACTGAGCAGATAGTGCCTTACTGCTCAGTGCAATTAATCTGTTACCCTTTCCAGCACACCTGCCAGACGGTTGAATGAGCAACATGCCTGGACTTTGAATCAGCCACCATGTATCCTACATCTTGCTCAGCCACCGTGTGGAACAGTCAGAACGGAACGGGAGTATTACAAGAGAGCTACAGGAGGCGTGAGAGCGGAGAGTAGCAGGAGGCGTTAGGCAACACAGGAGGGAGCCAACTGTCTTAGTCGACTTAGGAGAGCACAGAAGAAAATGGAGCGCAGAGGTGTTTTGAGGGAGAAAAAAGAGAACCCGGGACTATTGCAACAGTGGCTGTGTGGTACAAGAAGAGGATATCTATATGCTAGAAGATCAGGAAAAGCATAGAACAAAAAAAAAAAAAAATGGAAGAGGACAGGCTTTCTATGTCCTGCTACACACAGAACTGCTATCTCGTGCAGATTGCCCATAACAGGGTACCAGTGTGGCACTTAGAAATACTCTGGTGACACTTGATCAAGAGCTGAAGAACAGACTATTACCTGCTGCAAAGGCAACCTGTAGAGTACATCTCAGGTGGGTGGGAGTGTGCTTGGATGCTAAACATAGACAGTGCTTATTTGTATAAATGAAGTCTAGACATACTAGATATGTGGATACTATGGATTTTATGCAAATGCTCTACCTCCTTCTTCCTGTTATTTTTGCTTAGACTGACAGCTTTGGTGTGACAGTCATTGCAGAGAGGATGGCAGTGTGAAGGCAAGAGTACAAGGGTATCTGTGTCCTACAGATACCTTCTGGTAGGAACTCTTTCGTGACTTCTGCCTCATCAGGTGTCTCATTACCTATGTGCTCCCATCACTAACTGCAGGCAAGTGGCCTTTTAAGTGGAGCACAGGAAGAGACTGTGGCTCCTCACGGGGACTGCTGAAGAAGCACTTCTTACCTGGGTTTTTGCAAGTGCTGGAACTTCAATACTGGAATGGTGTCTGAGGAAGAAATAGGGCTAGCTAGTCAGCTGCTTCTGAGACCCAAACTAACATAATGTGCCATGTAGACATACCAGCTTGTATGGGATTCAACTGGAGCTGTCTGACACACCACCATATTCCACTGTGTGAACTTGTTCTGAGAGACGTACAGGAATTATCTTTTATCCCAATAAACACTGTGGCAGAATGACCACTGTCTCTTATATAGGGAATGCTCCAAAATATTTGAAAACAGACTTTTAACTGGGATGCACTGCTGCAGCCGTGATACTCTGTTGTCTTACTGCAGTTGAGGTAGAGACCCAGGCAGAGGTGCTTTTGCCAGGGGAGCGGGGGCTGTTCCAGAGTTGTAGTTTCAGCTGCTGGTGGAAGGAGAGGAGATGAAAGGAATGGCAACTGAACCTGCAGAAGGGGCCCTTTAACTCTGCTCCCATTGCACACCCATTCTTCCCCTGCAGCGCCGCAGGGAGCCAGACTTAGACAGCATAGCCACTGGGCCATGGTTTCTTTGCTACACCCATCTTCCTGTTCCTCAGCAGTTCTCTTTCCCATATAATGATGTTTTTTATGAAGATCGTATCTAGCAAAGTTCCTACCTTTAAGAAATTTACAGGGAAAGAAATTTAAGAAGAAAGCTGAGAGAAACAGGTAAAACCAGCAAGAGACACTGCCTGTCAATACATAATGCCTGTATCTCTGTTCAGCCCCAGCTGCCCAGCCTGCCACATGCAGGTGATTTCTGCTGTTCCTGCAGGAGCAGAGCAAGACTCACAACAGGCTTTGTACTCCTGTAGCCATGGCACAGCAGGAGCAAATCCAGAAGCGTGCTCAAACGCTGTGGTTCTTCATTTAAAACTCTCTCCTTGAATCCATGGATGTTGCAGGGGTTTTTTCACTCTCCCAGAATAGCCCTATAAATTCCTTTCCTTTCAGACCTGCCATTCCCTTGCAAGAAAGGGAAAGGCAAAATAAGACATTTAGTGGCAAGTGAGGCAGATGACAAACTGTACCTGGCAGCAGTTCTCAGGCACAAGTCAGTCTATCATCTTCCCCCACCGGTCATCCCTGTACCGCTCAAGCAGTATCGCTTGGTTGGTTCTGTTGATAATGTGCCAGCAAATCCCACACAGTTCATGAGTTCATATGTGAGTACCAGAGGAGTAAGTCAGCACCTGAGGGCTTCTCATTTCGTGCTAGATGAAATCTTGGCAGAGGCTGGTCCTTTTTAGGCTGCTGCTATCTAAGTGGGAGTAGGTACTCCTGTTACTTTTTTTCTCCCATCTTAAACACTGGTGTTGGTAAAGAGGCACATATGAGCAAGTCTGTGGGTGAGGGAGAAGAGGACTTTGTTGGGCCAGTGGTTTTATATGTCCATAAAGTTCTCTGAAATCCTCAGACGAAGCACTGCACTCCTCAAATTGAACCACCACAGCGCAGAGACTTGTATTTCCTATGGTTTTCTGCCTAATGAATGAGACATAAGATGTGGCCATGGGTTTTTTTGGGTCGTTTTGGGTTTTTTTACTATCAATACCACAAGTAAAGGCAAAGAAGCTGCTTTTGGGCCTGGGCTTATGATAGCTTGTGGTTGATTTGTTGTTCCCCTCCCCCACAAGGCTGCTTTTATGAAGGCGAGCCAAAGGTCCTCAGACAAGCCTGGGACCGCCAAAGGATGTGTCAGAGCTACAGCTCTCTTGTACGCCCGGACCTCCTGGGCCTGGAAGCCGGGCTTCGGAAGGGAATTAGTTAGGAGTTCCGGCCCTAGTGAAAGGGTTGATGTAACTGCGGGCCGGAGTGTGGCAATCCAGCTTGCAATTGGGAAAGCCACCAGCGGAGGTCAGTGTCTCACAGAGACAGACAGAGACAGAGACAGAGACAGCGGGTGTCTCGTACCCGCTCCGCGCAGGCTGTCGGGGCTCTGGCGAACGCAACTGCGGGCGGCTCGAACCTGCCGGGCTCTCCCCGTGTCCTTGCCCACCCGAGCTCTGCCAGCACACCGGCCTCCGTTTACAGCGTGGCATTTTCTTCCCGTGCTGTTTCCCGGCTTTGAAGAACGCCTGAAACTGGGAGGTGACCGGTCGTCTGACAGCGCCCGGACTGCGAGCGTACCCACCTGGGGAGGTGCTGCGCCGGGGGTCCTTGCCCCGCAGCATCACCTCCGGCCCTGGGCAATGCTGAGGAGCTGCGGCCCTCGGGGAACCGGGGAAGAAGGGCTTTTCGGGTGGCAGGGTACGGACCTCTGTGTAGAGCGAGTCATCTGAATGTTTTTTGTTGTCTGAGGAGGGAAATAGGCTCCTCCCGCGATGGTTCGCAGTACCGTGAGCACTGCAAGTGCCCGTGTTACTCTCTGAACCGAAAATGGTATGTAGGGCAAACTGCTACTGAGATGCACACCCCAAGTTTAAGTGAATGAAATCTCACCCGTAGTTTCAGGAACATAAGCGTGAGCTGTTCAGCCTTGATACACACCAAACGGCTTCTGTATCTCACCGAGAACAAAGCTTCCCAGCACCTGGTGCACCTCTAGGACCAAATGCAGATTTCAAGTGTCTCCAGAGTCCGGCAGCACACGAGACACGAGTGTGGGTGTTTCAGGTTGACTATATGCCCCTTGTGCTGTGACAGACCCCTTTGCATGGCATTCTTTATGCTAGGCTAATTTCAGAAGGATGTAAGCAAGGCAGTGTTGTAACACCAAAACCAAGCCAGACACCCAAGTCTTTGATTAGGATAGAAAATCACATGTGGTTGAAACTTAACTCTTTTTTTTTTTCCATCCAGTTTGCTCAGTGCCTGTCAATAGTTGTTCAGCTTCCCCTGTGGCTGGCAGGTCGATTGCTCACGGGGACGCTGGACTTTCGGTTTCACCTCAGTGAAAGGGAGAAAAGTTCACAGGAGGAACCTCTGCTTTTGTACACACTGGAAGTGCAGTCCGTCCCCTCAAAGATTTGCAGCACCATACTAAGCTCTGTAAAGGTCTGTACAACCATCAGGACCCTAAGCACGTTCCCAGCCACCCACAGTGGGGTCTGGCTGCCTGGCTGAGGGGCAGCTTTGCTGGTGCAGCTGCATTAGACACATGCAAACTCTTACAAGGCTTTGCAGAGCCCAGAGGAGAAGGAAGCAAGTAACAACAGCCATGTGAAACATGGCCAGTAAGAGAATGGCTGAAAGAATTGGGCTATTTAGTCTGTAGGGGAGACCTGTGATGAGAGACACTGCCACAAAAGAGGAAATTAGTCTCTTCTTCTAACAGGCTTGAAACACAAGTGGAACTAGAGTACTAGAAAAAAACTGTTTCTTGCAGCAAGCGAGGAGATGTGTTGGGATGTACTGCAGGGCTGTAAAAAGTCCAGTGCTCAAGCTTGAAAACCAGATGAACCAAATGTCTGATAGGAATGGCTGTGGCATATCTGATCCTGCCTTGGCCATCAGGATGGCAACAGACCCTCTCAAAGTCCTCCTCGGCCTGTTCCTGTGATCCATTGATAAGTCATACATCATGTTTCACACTTAACACTCTACTGACAGGAAAAAAAGATTAATCAAGTTTTGTCTTTTTTTTTCCCCTTAGGTAGGATGTCTTCTAAGTTTTAAACTTTTCAAAGTATTTATGCAGTTTATCTTCTACCCAAGTTAGTGGGAATTCACCATCTATCTGGGGATTAGTAGGAATTCTTCATTACATGCAGCCAAGGTATGTGTTTCCACACTTGTTTCTAAAGGTTGTCTTTACCATAGCATGTACTAAGAACAAAACCACAATCTTCCTTTCTATCCTCACTACACACACGTATGTAGACCCCAAAGCAGACAAAGAGACTGGGAAATAATATTATGAATAAAGTCTGTGTCATTCCTTTCTCTTCTGTAAAGGATGCTAGCCCTTCTGTTTAAGTATTGTTGGCCACCTGTTGAGCAGGATTGCATGATGGCAAAGTCATAGGGCATGGACCTGGCACATGCAACTGATCTGACATCCACCACAGCTGCAGCATATGAGGATTGAGGTCATGGTTGCTCGTTTTCTGATACTTTTCTTGTCCTGTTCTGTACAGAAGTTGGTTAGGCAGGGATTAGGTACAATAATCCTTCTTATTCATATGCTTGAAAAACTTGGTTGTCACAGACACAAGATCCTGGCACTACTGTGATGGAAAGAGAGACTCTTCATACTTTCCTTTTCTATTCCTGTGCTTCCTTGCAGATCAGAAATAAAGCAGCTCCTTCTAGGTGGCCAAGATTTAATGCCTCCCTTCCATTGCAAAATTCTTACTCTTATTTTACTACTCTATAAATATAAGATTCATAAAGGGTGTTCTCTGTACCATATTTGCAGACAGGAGACAACCATTAACAGTGGGTGAGGGAAAACCCAAAAACAAATGAAAAAGTGAGACTGGGTGTTTAGTTGAAAGCTGCCAGGCAAAGTGCCATTCCTCCCAGCACAGATAGAGTAAACTGTTGTGCACAGGGATGGGAAACAGATTAGGAGGAGTTTGACAGGATGAATCACCTCCCTTGTGGGTAGAAGTCCAGAGCGTTTGATTGTCTTGAACCTGGTGACATGAGAATTACTTCATCTGTGCCTCTCTAATCAAAAGAATGTTTATTAAGTTGGTTTTTTTATTAATTGTCCTGGTCTCCTTGCAAAGTGTTGTGAGCACCACTGCTGCAAAATCCTAGATAAAAAACAGCTAATCCTTATTTTTTTATTAGGCTATGCACTTCGTGTCATGGAAAGTAGCAAGGCAAACAGGCAGAAAGGTCTCTGATTTGTGTCCAGGCTTTAGATTAGAGGTTACTTAAGCAACACTAGACTGGTCTTAGCCCTACAGTCCTTCTTGGAAAGCAACCTCTGTTAACGCTCAAGTCAAAACTGGGCTTACGTGTACACACAGGTTCAAAGGAGATCATGCTTTGGCTTCCTGACTTACAAGACTTTAAACAACTGCATTGTCCACACTTCGCTTGTGCTCATATTTGTGGCCTCTGATCACAGGCACAGGAGCAAGAAGATGCTGGGAAAAGATAGGCAATTCTGTGATTTTCAGGGAGAGGTTAACCCAAATACATAGTTTATTGAGCGTGGCTTGGGTGGTGCAGCTATCACCCTGCCCAGTATCGGCATGCATTTTGTTTCTGATTCAGAGAAGCAACAACTGTATTTCCCTCCACTTGTTGTGCTTCCTCCCATCCCATGCCCCACAGCCTCTGCTCTTCAGTTCTGGATGCCAGCCTCACCTGTTCTCTCCCTGGGTTTACCTGTACCTGAGCTTGGGCGTCCCAGTGACAGGGCCTCCTAGGATAGGTCCTCACAGAAGTACTAATGCAAGAACCACTGAGGTGAATTATACTGAAATAAAGTGAGACTTCATTAGGTTTTCTCCCTAAATACTTGCTTTTTTGGAAGCTGTGTTCCCTGTCACCCAAACAGCGCTGCTCTCAGCTACCGTTTCAACCTTCCCTGGCAGGGCCTAGGCAGAAAACCTTAGTAAGCACTGTGAGATACCCTGTGAGGGTTTTGAAATGCACTAAACAACTTCAGTGCAGACAAGTCTTCTCGAGTTGTTCAGAAGGAAACATTTTCCCACAGTTCCTTGGGATCACAGGGTAATTCACCTTAATGGAGTGAAAGAGCCATGGGATATATCCCCAGAAATCCCAGCAAGTGCTGACACGGTAACTTGTGTAGCACTTTGCAGAGCGGCTGCCCTCACCAATTACCTAAATTAACTCGGCAAAGACTGCTCACACATAGAGAAAATCTTCCCTGACCTGATTTGTGAGGCCATTTAAATCATTCCTTAGAACCCACCTTTGCTAATACGCCTCTGTAAAATGAATTACTGAGAGTAGGAGAAGAACATATATACATACCTTGTCGATTTGTGATACCCTACAAATGTCAGTGTGTTCATTATGACAGAACTGGCTGGCAATGACTTCTCTTTCATGCGCCAGGTGTGGGCTGGTAGTGACTTACACAAAATACTTTCCACTCGAAAAAATTTATCACTATTTTATAAAATTATATTGCCAGGTATAACAGCTCTTTGCAATTGAACAGAAAGAAAGCCTATAGGCTAGAAAAGTGTCCCCTCACTGCTAATAAACTTGTATTAAATGCATGCCATTTAATTAACCGACTTAATTTCATAAAGTTCCATTCTGGTTTCGCTTCTACAGCGTGCATGCCAGAGAAATAAACTGGCAGGCTCCCAAGTAGTAAATGAATACAGAATATTCCAAGGTTGGGCTCATGCCACCACCAAAGCAGGAACAGCCAAATCTGCAATAGAAATGTCTGCAAACTGCTGGAGGAGAAAAGCAATGCCAGAGCAAATCCCTTTCAACCAGGTCCCAGGCTCACAGGTCCCACTGCAGGACAGAGCAGCCCAGCTCTCTGGGTCACAATGTGGGAGGAAAAGAGTATTCAGCTCTCTGGGAAAAGAAATAGTAGGACTTTTCAACAAATCTGCCTTTTTTGCATGGAAAATTAAGTTTATTTTCTTCTAATACCGTTCTCAGAACAGCTGTATTTGTCAAAATCTTTGTTGTTATTTTGCTTCAGATTCACCCCAAAGTATATATCCAACATGGAAAAATTGAGATTGGAAAAATGAGAGCTTGGATAACTTATTTTCGGTCAAGCTAGAAACAACCAAAACCAGGAATTTACAGGGTAATTGTGAATAACCTTAACTAAAGTCACCATGACTGCTTTTGCCAGTAATAGAATCCTTCTCCAGTAGTTTTTTAGTAAGGTTGGGTTTCATTTGCTAATTTTAAAAACCAAAATAATTAAGAACAACCTTTTAGAGTGAATGTAGCTACACTTCCAGATTGAAGTGCACAAGGTAGTCTTTAGTGTTCCCCCTGAAAATAGCTAGATGGGTATTAAAGCACACTTATACTGATTGTGAATTCAGATTGGAAATATGTGCTGGTTTAATTATGCTGTAATAAAATGCGCTAAATAGATATCGTACTAAATATACTATAACTAGGAAGATTGCACTGCTTCAATTATATTGATAGACTTAAAGATTTGCATTTTCCTATCCCAAGAAAAGGATCGGCTCCATGTCCACATTCCATGATGTCAGCTGAGTTACCGCTGCCTAGCGCTAAAAGCTACGCCAAGTCGCATCGCTTCAGATCTGCCAGGAACTAAAAGCATCCATGTGGATTGTTATCATGGCTCACTTGGCCCACAGTAGCTTGTTAAGCCATGATAATTCAGTTGTGAATTTGGGCTTAACGGGCAGTGCTTCACAGTACTGCAACAAAGGGGCTGCAGCTCCGAGAGCATGCCGTTATGTTTTGCATCAACACAAGACGTAACGGGATAGTACCCTCACTAGGGTCCTGGGCCTGCAAGGCCATAATAAGCAGCGAGAAATAAAAAGCAGTCAAATAAATGAGGACTCTAAAGAGAATCAGTACTGGTCAGGATACAGCTGGTGAGTAGCCTAGAACACAGCAGTGTTCCTTGATGCTCACCTGAATCCCTCACTTTAATCCAGAGAAAGATGCTTTTTGGTTGAGGAAGGTGCCCTCATTCAGGGATGCACTTACGCATGTACTTGAATTTGTCTAAAAATTCAAGCTAGAGCTTTAAACATATGCCTACATATTTTCCTGCATGTGGACACTGATTCTAATTAGAGACTAAAAACCATGCAGGTTAAACTCTTTCGAAAGCTATTGAGGTAGTCTTCGAGAAGGTAATTAAAATCTCAGAAACTAAGGAAGTATTTGGGTCATCATGTTTCAAGCTGAAAGTGGTAGCACAAAGATCTATTCAATGACAATGAAATTGTATTAATTAAACCCAAGGCCTTTTCTTAAGTCACAATACAGTTTGCTTACTGTTTGCAGTGTTCGTTATGCTTTTACAGAGCTGGATAAATCTGACTAACTGTTTTAATTTTGGATCGGAGGAGCTGACAGAAGTGGAGCCCTGCCAGGGCTGGGAGAAGCTGGCTTTCCCTGTTGAACCTCATATTTACATTACCCTGCCTGCTCTAGATTGTGTAAGCAGATACACATGGGAAATGCAGCATCAGCTCCAAGAGTCTGCTCAGTCTTCTTGTTAGAGCTATAGCCTACTCAGATGCATTCACATGTAGGGTGAACACTTATAGTCAATTACACTCGATTTATTAGATGAGATACGCAGAGGAATGGGGTAATAGCAGAGTCATATGGCAGTGGACATTTACCATCTGTTACCTGCCTTTAGCAACGAACCAGTTCTCAGTGTGGACAGCAAAAGGAGCAGTGAAAAAAATTAATGGAGCATATGTTTTTAAATTCCTGGCTGGGAATTTAATTCAGAATTCTCAGTTTACAGTTGCACCATTTTGTAAGCAAACTGAATTATTTTCTGACCTTTTACAGCTGAAAATATTTACTAGCCAGCTCTTACTAGTTGCATTGAGTAGTCTTCTGCAAGAGGCCTGTGCAGAACGTGCCAGAAGCTATTCAGCTCATATTTTAAGGGTGTAGATCTAGATAATACAATCGATAGCAGCAGAACTGTGCAGAGTTAATTTTGGCTTTGCAAGAATTCATGTGTGAACATTGAGATTTTTGCATTAAAAAAATGTATCAGTGCAAAAATACTAGCTCCCTGAAACAGAACCGAGGAGAACATTGCATGGGGTAGGACTCTCACGCAGCAGAAGTCAAGCATCTAAATCTGAAACTGCAGTACTAGACCCCTCCTTTTTTCATGAATCATATGTACACACTCAAAATGTGAATTCTTTTTGTGGCTGTTCATTGTTGGGGTTTTTTTTTAAAAGCTGTATAAATGATATCTGCCTTCTCAAATCTTGGGCCCTTATGCCTCTGTGCTGCGGCCAGCATGGTTTGATTTACTTACAGAAACAATAGCTTCAGAGTCATTTTGTGAGAGCTCGTGAGAGCCCTGACGTAACAAAATAAATACAGCGTCAGTACTGTGTGGCGCTGATGGGCGGGGAGTGGGGGAAGGGCATATGCAAAACAGACCTCCACCATTTCAGCAGCAAACAAATGTTGGGGGAGCAAGGAAACTGATAGGTTTCTAGGAATGATAAAAGAGGAATTTTGGGACTGGGGCTGCACGTGCCATCTCATTATCTACTGTCACCGTTCCAAGAGCTTATAAACTAGATGATACTCAAACTTAGGCTATTTACTGATAGCTCACACTTTCCAGTTCCTCTTTCTAACCTCCAATAAAAACCCATTAAAAATACTCAGAAGTACACAGACTCTAAAATTTTAACATCTGAAGTAACACCAACTTTACCCTTTAAAACTCCATTATTAAAAAAAAAGAAAAATTAGTAACACTGTTTTAATCAACAAAAGATGGATTCATCCAGAAAACATGGATTTGAGTTAAAGTATTTTGTAAATCTATTTGATAAACTGAATGATACTATAAGATTTTGTATTTCTCATGCTTTTAGCTTGATAATCTCAAGCCCATCTGTAAGCAACAATAAATTAATTCCTCAAAACTGATCACAAAAACTGACCACAAAATGAAATTCCTAGCAATATGTCCATCTGCAGGCATGTGTACATAAAATATAAAATTATATTATTTCACATGCATTTGTACTTTTTTCTTCAATTCTTTGTGGTTTCGATCAAGTTGTCCTGGTGTAATTTCAGAATTAATATTTGGTGTTGCATCGATGTAGTGGGGAGCTCTCAAATTGCCAAAGCCATCATTCCCTCCAACCGGTATCACCAACATGTATATTCTAACAGTTCTGTGAATTTGTGACCATAAGGATGGACCTTAGAGTCCAGGCCATTGAGTTTCCCATTTTTTTGCTGTTTTTCTACAGAAATCAAGCCTTCTGTGGTCATATTCCCAATTTCCATGTATCTCTGCCTGTGGGCCCTTCCCGTTCGTCAGTAGCCAGCCAGTGATCACAACCTGTAAGGGAGGACAACAATTACCTTCTGAAACTGCTGCGTGAGCTCCTCCCTCCCAGCACACTCCAGCTTACCTGGGAAAGCTGAGAGGAAGCAAAGAGAGAGGCAAAGAGCCGGACCCTCCAGCAGCAGGAAAAGCACCCGAGTCGCTCATGCGTAGGACAAATATGCAGGAACTCAAGTTCCCCTGGTTCGGGTGCTTGTTGAGCAGCCAGCAGGCGTGTGTGCTGCTCCGTTTGCTCCCAGTAACGCTGTCTAGAAACCAGTGCCTATCAGACAGGATTAAATACTGGACTGTCTGGTCTGCCTTTGTTTAGCTGCTGAGCGGTGGCTGTGGGCAGCGATATTTTTAGGGGATAACTCAGTCGTGGCACTTCCCTTCTGGGTGGTTCTGCTCTGGGCTTCTCCAAGTGATGCTCTGCTCTTGTACAAGGCAATAGTGGAAAAATGTTTAGTAGTGGATGTAGTATAAATTCACGGGAGTAACCTCGCTGGTAGTACCTAGGGTTTATGTCCTTGAACTTGCTGTGATAGTGGACTGAGCACAACGGAAGGTATTCTGTTGCGCGTGTTTGCAGGCTGTTAAATCAATATGCTGCTGGAGGGGAATCTTCCACATCATTTATAAATAATGGCAGGAGCGGCGCTCTCGGCAGCGTCGCTGAACATGCAAAGTGCCGCCATTGACTTCCGCAGCGTTACGCATTTTGCTGCATGATTAATTCAACTCACTCCCCATCATGAACTGACCACACCAAGAATTACTGCTCTACCCAGTGAACTGGCTCTTGCAAAGAACTGCCACCCCAAATCACCCCTTCTAAAGAAAGAATGTGCAAAAATACATCTAAATGTTAACTGAGGAACAAAAGAAATTACAAACTCCAGGTACTAACATCAGATAACTTCTGAGCCACCGGCCTCCGCAGCCGACTGTCTATGAACATACACTCTCTGCTGATACAAAATGTCTATCTGTGCTGCCTGGTGTTTCACAATACATGAGGTTTCCAATCCACCACACGTCTCCTTCATTAGCTTTCTATGTTGGTCTGCAGCATTGAAAAATGTCCCAACTTTCTGACCCTGAACTTTATTATTGTAGCAAATTATGTCCTACAGCTGAACTCTCCTGAAAAGTCATCGTGTAGCTGATGCAAGAAATGAAACGTGTTGAAAGCATGGGTGTGGGTGCTTATACTGCAATGTTACTTCAGTGGAGAACAAGAAGAGGAAGTACAGGTGATTGAAAATAGCCAAAAATCCTAGTCAGAATTATTGACAAAATGTATCAGACTTGTCAAATCCCAAAAAATCTGAAATGATAACAATACATTCCATTAATTACTCAGGAGTTTTGGTGAATGGAGTAAAATTGTATTTCAGTTGGTGAATGAATGATAGATTCAGCTGAAAGCTATCAAAGTCACTAAGTCTCACAAAGCAGTTTTCCTAAGTAAGAGGGTTTAAGCATGCCCATTTTTCCCCCAATCCCATCTGTACCAGCTGCTGTTGCCCAGATTTGCTTGTCTCCCGATTCTACTTGAAAATACTCAACCATCACCTGAATTACTATTTTTTTTTTTTTGTCTAATCAAGGTTTCCAGTTAATTGGAAACCAGTTGACAAAAATGTTAAAAAAAGTTTATAGTTCCAGCCAAGGGTCTTACTAAACCTTTCTGTGTTGGCGAGTATATTGAATAAACTAAGCTTCAAGTCACAGATTCACAGTATCACAGAATCGTAGGGGTTGGAAGGGACCTCCAGAGATCATTGAGTCCAATCCCCCTGCCCAAGCAGGTTCCCTAGGACAGTCACACAGGTGAAGTCGGACAACTTCAAGTTGTACTGTCAACTCAGCGAGATGCCTGCCTTCCCTTTGCACCTGAAGTTCAGTTGTAAGCTATTCCCACTTTTCTGACACAGTACAGAAGCTGCACTGGGCATGCTTACACATCAGTAAGTTCGTACATTTTCCCAATGTAAGCCAAACTGTTTGCCTTCTGATGAGTGGGAATTATCCAGATCCTGGAACTCATACGTGAGCTTTTGAACAGAGGTGATTTTAATTGGTGTGTAGCAAACCGGCTATTTCAGCAATCTCTGTCCAAACAGCAGCACTCATTTCCTCACAGCAAGCCCTTTTGTGACTGAAGTTATTTTGACAGAATAGAGAGCAAGTTTCCCCATTCATCTAGTGACCAAATAAACCACAACAAATGCTGAGCTGTGAAACACCATCAGCAGACAGCTCTCCTCCTGGCATTTTCTTTCAACATTAAAAGACTGTTCTGCAGCGTGAAGAAAACAAGCCTGAAAGATTCTGTGTCATCTCATCACGTAATCCTTTGTAGTCTTGCTTCAGCATACAGAAACCGTAGACTGCAAGGTCCTCCACATGTTCAACGGCTGTTACGTGTCTGCTCAGGTAGAGCCTAAATTTGGTGAGGCCACTCTGCCAAGGCAATGACTGGAGACTTCAGGAGTCTCCTGCTGCAGCAGGAGGTGCCTACCTCCCAAACCTCTGCATGCCCAGCATACCAGGCTGGGCTCTTTGAGACCCCAATGCCTAAAGCATGCACTGTGCTTGCCTCCAACCAGCACCCAGGCATAACATTTTCTTCTCCTCCCAACACGTATTGCCATTCTTACCCACTAAGTATTAGATGCCCCTGATTTTCCTCTGGTGCCCCACATTTCCTGCTGGTTTCCCAGTATTTACAAATCTACCCCACAAAGAGCTTAAATATTCCTTGCTTAATAAAAAGCGCTTATGCAGAACTACTCAGTCACTCAAGAACACTTTCTCTCTTAATAGACAGCCCCACGGGTGTTGGTGCCAGCCAGCAAAGGTCCACATTCCTCTTGCTCTGTTTCATGTTTTCTAATTTCTTTGTCGCAATTAGTGCCTTTGGCTGGCAGGGCGGAACTGCACTTGGCCGCGTTCCGTCCCTGGTTCTGACTCATAAACATCGTCTGGGAAAGCCTGTAAACATGAGAAATCGCCATTAAATGTGAAGATCGTATCAGTCTCTCGCAAATCAAGGAAGGTCTTGCTGGGTTAGGATGAATAACAAAGGGCACGGAGTTATATTTAGAAAGCAACTGCGCCTGTGTGATGAGCTGGTGCTTCAGGAGCAGCACCTCAGACACGTCTGTGAAAGAGCCAGTTCTCACAGGGCTCCGCAAATGAGACCCAGCAAATGAGCAGCAAACCAAAGCATACACACCCAATCCTGGGTTACTCTCAGCGTTTATGCCGGAATACGGAACCTAATTTGTTAAATTGGTTTATAGCACTGTGAAATGCAAACCTAAGAAGAGCATTTCATACTTTATTTGACACAGGAGTATTTTCTAACGCAGCAGTTTGCCAGACATTGGGAGATGTGGGTGCATGCATGCAATATTTTTAAGTTTTAGAGAGGAAGTCTCCATACAGTAGGAATGAATATCAATTTATTTTTTAATTTTAATTCCTTATGGCACCTCCTCCTCTGTCTCTTTCCTCTTTGGTTTTCTTCCCGTGCATCTTGACTGCTGATCTCTCTTTACTTTTCCACATTTTGCTTCTCTCTGCTCTTTCTGAGGTTCCAGGCAGTGTTTCTAGAAAGAAAGGTGGGGGGAAAAAACAAAATTAAAAGTAAAATTTAAAAAAAAAAAAAAAACAAAAACATACCCCACCCCCAAAAAAAACCCACAAACCAAACCTCAGACCTGCTCCTATTATCTGGTGCTGATGATGCTATAAAGAATAAAAGCCTCCGAGTTCCTGCTGCTGCCAACAGCCCTGCCGCTGCCAGGCGCCTGCGTGGGAGGGGCGGGTAGGAGCATCCCCTCGCCTTTCGATGCTCTTCGGAGCTGAATCTCGAGAAGAGGTACCTGAGCCCTGAAACTCTGTGAAGCTGCCACCAATGACCAAGAATGTGCTAGCAGAGACAAGCCCTGAGTGACAGCCTGCAAACATGGTTATCATAGGTAATGCACAGTGAATAATGCATGGCAGGTACTCACGTGTTTCCCCTGACAGCAGACGCGGGCTGCATTTGTTAAAACCCTCCAGTCACACCAGTGACCTCCTTTCCCTGAAGTACCAAAACGTAGGAACAGACAGCCGGGTGTATGGTAATTAGATGCCGGGTTACCACTAATGCCGTCACTGTGGTCCGCTTTACCGTGGCACGTGTTGGGGTGGGTACTCAATCCCAGAATCAGAACCCGCAGAATTGTGATTTTGAAGAGATTGGGGTTGTTTTCATCCCGTGCAGACGTGTGAAGGCAGCAGCACAGCCTTACAGCGGGCTAGGTGCTTAATTCGTTACCGGGGCAGGAATGTCATTGCTCTCCCTGATCGGGAATTAAAATAATTGCAAAAAATAATGAAAATAACCCCAGAAAGCTTCGTATGGCGTTATCGGCAGGGAGGGAAAGCATCGGGGCTGTTACTCCACGAAGTGCACCTTTCCAAAGGCTGAACCGCCAGCCTGGGGCTGTGCCTGCCTGTGCGGGGCAGGGGGGTTGGATTTGCCTGAAATTCCCCGATTTCAGGCTGTGCCATTGGTTTTCCTAGCAGACGATAGCGTTTTGGCAGACGGTGGCGGTGGGTGCCTGGCCAGCGCTGTCTCTGTGTGCGGAGCACCGCGTAGCCGGGGCGCGCCGAGCCCTCAGCCCTTCGGTTGTCCCCGAGAAAGCGCGCAGTGAGCCCGCGCAGCCAGCGCGCTGCGCCAGCGCTGTCTCCTGGGTGGTTTATCTTCACTCTGCTGCTCTCCTCCTCCTCTTCTCCACCCAGACATTTGGCTTGTGGGTGGGGTTTTTTGGGGGGTTGGCGTTTTGGGGTGGGGGGTGTGATTTGTGGGGTTGGGTGGGGTTTATTTTCGGGGGGCGGGGGTGCTGATGGTTGTTTTGGGGTGGTGTTTTTGGTCTGAGCCGTGCACAATGAAATGTGATTCAGAGTTCATTTCGCTGATCCTTCCTCCTTTGACCCAAAAGCGCTTTACGGGGGGCTACCCCCAGCTCGGCGGGGTCAGGTTTCAGTGTGAAAGGGCTGCATTCCCGCCGCCAGCTTTCTCTTTGTGTGTGGTGGTGCCTGGTAAAATCAGTGGTGTACTTGGAAAGACTAATCCCATTCGCGGGGGGGGGGGAGGGGATGTGGGATGGAGGGCGGGGAATGTGAAAAACCAAATTCAGCACATGTGGGTTGGTTCCCTCTCCCCGGTTAATTCCCCTTTTCCATTCTCTATATTAGTTTTTTTGCTGCCCTACACTCCTTTCTTTCTGCTTTTGGTTTACTTCAGATTTGATGCCACTTCCTGAGGTCTGAAATAAAGCGCATCTCCAGATCTCTGAAATTCACAAAAAGCCCCACTTTTTTGGTATTAAAAAAAGAAGCTACTTCTGCAGAGGGCTGTAGCTCTCACCTTCCGGCCCTTGCTGCGGTTCGTGGCAGAACGCGTTGGTGCCGGCAGCGCTGCTTGAGATGTTTGAGCATCACAGAAGCACTCCGGATTTTTTAGCTGTGATTTTGTTTGGTTGCTTCGTAATGTACAGCGAAGGTCTGCATTTCGAGGTGTGTCTTGCATTTGAAATGTTCCCTTTGCCCCGCCTTTGGTCTCCTCTGCAGTTGCCGTACGGCTTTTGAATGCAGGCACTTGAGGAGGGGGAGGAGGAGTGTTCCCATCAGGGCGGCTTTTTGTGTGCAGGCGGTTCCACTGGCACAGAACGGCACAATGGGGGGGGGGGGGGGGGAGGGAGGACACGACTACACACACTATATAAAGTGCAAAAGTGTTGACCAATGTAGTTTTAGTCAACTAAATGTTGACTTAAAAATGGATTTTAAAGCAGTATTTGCTGTGAAAACGTGTATTTGAAAATATAAAGGTCCTGTTTTTGTAGGCAGTGAAATCCTAATGTAAAGAAACGGCCGCATTTAAAAAAAATCCTTTCTGCCCATGTTAATGACTGTAACAACAAAAATAATTAGAGCATCTCTTTGTTTTGAAAGTTACATTTACAAAGTAAGCAGCACCACATTTTTATTCATATATCAGAGAGTTGCTTTGCTTTGCATGCAATGGAATATTTGTGTGAGCTGGTTGGGTTTTCTTGGAAGGTTGGGCTTCTTTTACATTTTAAAGGCTATCTTTTTATTATCTTTAGGAACATCTTTTCTTCTGCTTCTGTATCTTATTTTTCCTTAAATAGCCTCACCCACTTCAGAGACACAATTAAGAACCTGAAGACCTTTAGAAAAGGAGCTCTTTAATTTAATTATTCTGAATATTATAATTAAAAAAAAAATCGGGTTTGCATTTCTAAGCATCCCTCCTGGTCTTTAAAACTGGAGCCGGCATCTGTGTTGGCTTGAATCTAAATGGTCCCCCTAGGCTCTTTAACTCAAAGAGTTATTTTATTCATTTGGTTGTTTCTATTTCTTCCCGAAGGGTAACTACAAACCTAGCTCTTAGATTTGTTTGCTTGCCTCACTTTGTTAAAAGATTATGTCTTCTCCAGCGCTTGCACATTTATTAGTGCTTAAAATGCGCTTAAATTGTTGAACTCGGTCCAGTTTGCCTTTATCACCCTATTTCACCTGCAGCACTTTCTGTTGCAATTGTTCCCCATGTCTCCCTAACAATAATCTCTCTGAATGTAGAAAGGCACCGAGTCAGCCGAGCAGAGGATGTAGGGAAGTGTCAAACGCTGTTTGTCTAGCTTTATTTGCTCCTATTAATACATCCCTCATTTGTATCGCCTGCGGCCGGGATTTTCAAGCACAAGAGATTACAAGTGGGTACCTTTCCTCCACAACCGCCAAGGAATGTCCCCAACATCACCTTATTTAACAGGGACAAGCCCATCTCTAAGGCTGCGTCTCCTCCTGTCCTCTTCTGCGGTTCTCCAGCACTGGGTGCAGCTGAGGGGAACAAACACTCTGTTCCCCAGCTCCTCGTCTGCCTGCCCTCTTCTCTTGCAGTTTGCTTCTGCCGGTGGTCCCGCAGCTCATGGTCCCTGTCATGGTGCTGAGGCAAACTTTTGAGAGGATGCTTTGTAGCAGAATTTCCTGGACTAAAGGAGAGCTAAAGGAGAAGAGGGAGATGATGGGGTGCAGGGTGAGGCCTGAGGGGCCATTCGGCATCGCTGAACTGCACCATCCCCTGGCAAACATCAGTCACCAGTGAAGTCTGTCTTCTAAACCACCAGCTCAGATCCTTTGTCTGTGGTGACAGTGGCCAGAGAGGGAGGATGTGTGGGGTAGCCATCACCACACACGTTTGGAACCCCAGGACCAGCCTTTGGTGGGAGTCAGCAGCACCCTTGAGCCTGCTCTTTCCTGGGCAGCATTCATACAACTCAGCAGGTGGCAGAGCCGCTGCTCGGGCACCTCCTCCCATGTGGGAAAGTTTCAGGGGGTCACAGTGTGTTTCCAGTTCGTTTGAAACAAGGGTCAAAATCTCCTTTTTTCCAACCTGATCGGCCTTTGATGTTTCTAAGGTGTCTGTGTTCTGCTCAGCTTTTAAGGCCCTTGATCATTTTATAGCCATTAACAAGAGATAAGCAGTGGAAACATAAAGGTCAACATCTGGCTCAACCTTTTTCCTCTGGCAAGAAGCAATAGCATTTCAGGGAGTTTGTTTGGGGTTTTAGTAAATATTTACCTTAGATGTGATACTGAAGAAAAAACTGAAAAGAATGGGGTTTGTGTTTGTGCCAACATGGGGAGGTTTAAAGTATTTCTGGTGGAATGAGTCTTGGACTAGGTCCTGAGAAAAATCTTTCTTCTGCATAAAGGTAACAGTCCCTGTGCCAGCAACAGGTTGTTACGGGTGGCAGTGGAGGTCCTGAAGGTTGGATAGAGTGACCACTGGAAAATACTGTAACATTCATACTGGTCTTCCCAGTTCACATTTGTATGTCAGCAAGGAGAGAGGGGAACATGACAGGGCAAAGATGCCTGAATACGAGTCACTGAGGGGAAGGCGGTGTGGTCTTCATTTTAAATCCACTATGTAAAGTATAAGCCCATCCAAACACCAGGATGGTTTCGACAGTCTGAAGAGATACTAAACACTTCTTAAATGCTCTAATAGCATCAGCAGGACAAGGAGGGATGGATTAAAGCTAAAGGAGGGAAGGTTTAAATTAGATGTTAGGGGGAAGTCCTTTACAGAGTGAGTAGTAAGGTGCTGGAACAGGCTGCCCAGAGAGGTGGTGGATGCCCCGTCCCTGGAGGTGTTCAAGGCCAGGTTGGATGGGGCCCTGGGCAGCCTTGTGTAGATCCAGGCCTGGAGGTTGGTGGACCTGCCTGTGGCAGAGGAGTTGGAACTCTCTGGTCCTTGGGGTCCCTTCCAACCCAGACCATTCTATGATTGTACAATTCTATGATATACAAATGTAAAAAAGGAAATAGATTTTATTAGAAGAAAGCATAAGGCAACTGGAAAGGATCTGACCAAGCAGAGGTGACACAAAGCCTTATCCTATTCCTGAGGGCACCACATGAGTCTTTGTAGCTCAAGAAACACTTGAGGCTCAGTTTATTCTCTGTCGTCAACTAGTGGCAAATTGTATTTGCACTATACTTCACAGGGACCTTTTCTTAAATTACAAAGTGTTTGCTTCTTACGTTATAACAGGGTCAGGTAGATAAGCTGCTGCCATCGCTCTTCCCTCCGTTTACTTTTACTATGTTTTCTAAATTCTAGTATAAACACATCTTTCTTCCAGGCTCATTGCTTTGACCATGCCACCTCTGCTTTTATGTATCTGCATTTTCTTCTTTCTACCATGTTATGACTCTTACTTGGTTTGGTTCTGAGTTGGCTGAGATCTACTCTATAATATTTTCTTATGTGCTTCCCATCTGTTCACCTTCCTGGCCTCTGCTATCTCAAGTGGCACCATCTTCTATTGCCCATGACACCCTTCTGCTTTCTCTTTTGATCCTCAGTGCCACCAAAGGACACCAACTTGGGCAAAAAACAAGAAAAAAACAGGTAAGGTGCTGCAGTTTAACCCCACTTGGTACCTAAGAACCAGGCAGCCCTTCACTTACTCCTGCTGCTCCCGCAGTGCGACAAGGAGGAAAATTTAAAAAAAAAAACTTCATGGGTTGAGATAACAACAGTTAAATAGGATAACAAAGGAAGATAATCATTTTTTAATTTATATATATATATATTTATGAAAAAATAAATAAAGTGTTGCACAAACACAATTGCTCATCGCCTGCAGATGAAAAAAACACCCTGATGCCCCTGATGTTTCCAAGCAGTGATCCCACCTCCCGGCTAGCTTCCACAGATTATATGCAATCATGTCATATGGTATGGAATACTCCTTTGGCCAGCTGGGGTCAGTTGTCCTGGCTGTGTCTCCTCCCAGATTCTTGTGCACCCCCAACCTATTCACTGTTGGGGTGGGGTGAGAAGCAGCAAAGCCCTTGGCTCTGTGTGAGCACTGCTCTGCAGTAATTAAACCATCCCTGTGTTACCAACACCGTTTTCAGCACAAACCCAAAGCAGAGCCCCGTCCTGGCTACTATGAAGGAAATTAACTCTATTCCAGTTCAAACCAGCACATTCTCAACCCCTTATTCCATGCCATTTACATCATGCACAGGTCCCACACTATTCAATACCATCTCACTAACAACCACTGCCCTTCTTATCCTTTGATGTAATACACAGATATCATTCCCCTGGTCCATGGGTCACCCCCATAAAACAGCTCTAAAGTGTCCTCAAAGTGACCACTGAGTTCCTTCACTGTGCCTGTGACTCTGGGCTCCTTCTGCCATCACAGTCTCTCAGGGCAGGGGAGATGGGGTATAGACTTGGATGGTTGCACGCTGCATCCAGAGCTCACGGCTGGTGTATCTGGCACAGTCCGTGCTCACGGGCTGCAGGATGAAGGTGTCAATCTCAAGCAAGTTGCTGGGGGCTCATTGCTGAAGCCAGTTCTGGTTTCATTATCTCTGCACCTTGTTCAGCTTCATCGAAGTTCATTCTTTATTAATCAGGGTGATTCTTACCATAACACCATGGTTATGGCATACAGCAGTCATAGTTGTGACAACATGCACTGTTATGTAGCAATTGATATCACACAATTAAAATCACTGGCTATTCTCACCCAGAATCAGATCTCCTTGAGATACACTTTGGGCTTCCCCACCCTTCCGCATCACCCAAATGCATCCAGGTCCCTGACAAAAAGAAATCTCACAGACCTGATCCCACTAAATCAATTTATACCATTCCACTTCCTTGCTTAAAGCCTTTCTCTCCCAAGAACCACGAGTAGTTTGTTAGTAAGTATGAAGCTAGGTGTTACTACTTGTATCATAACCATCTCCTTTTGTCTACTTCATACTTAGCTTAGAGGCATTTTGTATTTTTCCTCACTGGACATTTTAATTTTTTTTTGCATACATTGACTAAATTACTTGAGTTTGATTGGGTTTGTTTGTTTCAGGGTTTTATTGTTAAAAACAAACAAACAAAACCCCCAAAACACAACAGTCAGTGCAATTTGTTCTATTAATTACTTTTGTAGGGAAAAGCATACTCTCTGTAGTTCTGGGTAGGACTATAAATACTTGGTTTTAGTTCTGATTTCTCTGCACTGCTAAGGGGTGCCACATATAAAATACTTAGCTTCAGACAGATAAAGGAAATTATAAACATTTGCTTACAAAAAAAGCTCATAGTGCCCTGCCCCATTCCCTCTACTAAAAGATGCTCCCCCCAACATCCAGCTGCCAAAAGATGTCAGGGAGCAAAAGCAGGAACAAAAAAGAAAGGTGTTCTACTTTTCTGCTCGCTACAGTTCATCTTGAAGCTGATGAGCTGACAGGTCTTTGATGATTGTAACAGTAAGCCAGAGAAGCTGAGATGTGGATACTCCTGCTATGCTGCTGCTTCTGCTGTAGGAACTGGAATCTCTGAGAGAGGGAACTGAAAGCGTTTGGAACAGTAACATCTTAAATGGTCAAAAATAAAAATAAAAATAATAATAATAAAAAAAAAAAAAAAAGCCAGGAGACTACAACTATAAGAAGAAGGACCTATTTAGAAATGAAGTCATGCTGAAATCACAGTAATGTTTGACCTGGCCTGAGGTCACAATGCCAGGTCAATTATAATCTGAGTAATATTACTTAGTGGTAACATTGAAGCACCTTGCCTTCACTTCTTTGAAATAGCTGGGTTCGTTATGACAGTTTAATTGTGCACCTATAGGATTGTGCCATGATTTCTAACTGGAGCCCTCAGATTCTTAACTGGAGCCCTCAGACTGTGCCTGTGGCATGGACAGGCAACAGCATACATGATTTTGTCAGTCTTCTACTAGCACATTTAACTAAAGCGACAATCACTTTATCTGATGGAATAATCCCAGCCACATGGCCATCCGCATCTTTGTGCCAAAATAACTGTCCTGTGGAGATGCTGCGGATGCACATGTTGATCCCAATCATTTAGGCTGGAAAAGACCTTCAAGAGTCCAACCCTAAACCTAACACTGCCAAGCCCACTGCTAAGCCATGTCCCTAAGCACCACATTTGCATGTCATTTAAATACCTCCAGGGATGGTGACTCAACCACTTCCCTGGGCAGCCTGTTCCAATGACTGACAACCCCATCCATGAGCAATTTTTTCCTAAAATCCAATCTAAACCTCCCCTGGCGTAACTTGAGGCCATTTCCTCTTGTCTTGTTACTTGGGAGAAGTGACCGACCCCCACCTCACTACAACCTCCTTTCAGGTAGCTGCAGAGAGCGGTCAGAGCCTGAAAAGACACATTCACAACCAGCAGCGAGTGATTCAAGACCTGATTCAGCAACGGGGTGAAGACCAGAGGGCTACTGCCATAGCTGGGTTGCACCGGCAGCTTCCTGAGCCACCCCAAACTGCTGCCACCGCAGGGCTGGTAGGAAGCCGCAGCTTGCAAGGGGAAGCTCTGACCTCTCTGAGCACCGTGGGAGCTGGGCAACTCATTCCAGTAGTGCTGGGACTTCTCTTGCAGCCTGTGCTTAGATGAAGTCTCACTAGCTTCCACCCATCCCTGCCACCTCAAGGTTTCGCAAGACAACTGAGCTGAGCTAAAAGTTCGCTGCTGCTGCGAGAGAGAGAGAGAGACAGACAGACAGACCAACCGATCCAAACCCTCATCTGTCCTGGATGAATGCTTCTTTCCTTCCTGCAAAACTGTGGGCTTTTCCTGATCCCCTCTCCCCAGTGTTTGCAAGACAATGTACCCATGTAGGAGCACAAAGGAGCAGCACAGAGCAGCGAGAGCATGGAGGGGGGGGGGGGAGAGGGAGGATCAGTTCTTTTGATGTCACTGTAGACCAAGCTTTTGCCACCCAGGAGTGTAAACAGATCTCTGAACTATCAGTGCGAGGTCATAAAAGGCATGAAGTTGTCCTATGGAATGGACATTATGGTACCTATAACATTTCTTGCACTTCCAGTATCTCCTGTATGAAGGGCTGGGACAAAGTGTTTAGCCAAGTACAACTCAGTGATTTTAGTTTTTGATACTGTCCCTTTCAGACAAGCAAATATTTACTTATGCAGTTATTCAGCTGAAACAACCCAGAAACAGACAGATCAAGCAAATTGCCCAGAGATTTCAACAAACGGCAAAACTAAGGATCTGGCTGCCCTGCCTCCCCACTCTCCCCTCCATGTCATGCCATTTGGCTTTGAACCCCTGAATACATTTTCTTCATCCTCCTGGAGCATTTCACTAATTGATGAAAGATTAAACTATAATTCAGGATGACATTCACCGCTGAAATCTGCCTTAACAAGAGGCAATAAGCTGAAACCATGGGAGAAAGGGGAAAAAATGCTTTCAGAAAGAGGAACTACAGAGAATCTGAAAACTAGTTTCTTGGTTTTTTTGTGGAGGTTTTTTTTTGTAAAGGACTACTTGCAGAATGTCCCCACGTACACCACAATTCTGCAGGAAGCATCACTTTGAATAAGCACAAGCACTATTACAGCTTGCCGGTGGGTTAAGTGTGCTAGACTTACAGTGAGAGGCTACTTGTACTGGGTAAATACCTTCCACTGGCTCTCCGACGGGCCGTTTAAAACAGGTTTCACTGTAAATAGTTGCACAAGACTTTAGAAAGGCTGTTATCAGTAGAAATATATATTCCTTACACTGTCAGCATTTTTTCCTGAGCTAAAGTAATTACAAAGCACTACTGAAACCAACCAGACTTGTTTATACAGTAGGGAGGAAAAAACGTAAACATTAAAAAAATCCCAACAAACCCACCACAAACAAATAAACCAAAGTAAAGCAGAAGCCAGTGCACAAACCCCACCTTTATTGATTGAATTTTTTTACAGATTTTACAGATTAAATTAAATGATCCAGCAACGCAGAAATGTATTCAAGTCAACCTGGAACACAACCTGGTGCTCTCCCTTAAACAGGACACTGTTTGGGCCAAAGGCACTTGGCAGGAAAGAAAAATCTCAGCGAAGGACACCTTCACCTTTGAAAGGACTCTACTCTTCGGGTCACTGAGCAACATCCATCGTTATCTCCAGCAGCCGTGTCATACGGTCCCTTCCACAAACTGGTGAAGTTCTGTACTGGAAGTTGTTAGTTCATTATTTTTGCTTCCATGGGGGTGGGGTGGGGCTCCTTCAGAATTTCCAACTTAAGAGAATTAGAAACTTTAGTCTGGAAAAGAAAAAAGTGTATTCCCTGGGCCAGAGTCCCAGCCGTACCCAGCAGGTGTGGGTGCGGTGAAGGGCAAAGGTGGTTTATGTCACGCTCGTTGATGTATGAGTCAGCTGGACCTACTCTGAGGGTACACGAGAGTACACAAGGCAAGGGAAACGGAGGACAGCACAATGGAAGAAACAGCTTGACTGTTTTACTCATAGTTTGCTATTTAGGCAGTTACATCTGTTGTTCTGCTTGTGCAGAAGCCCCCAGACACACAGCATAATTTAACAAAGGGTCACCTGTAAGTGACTCACAACAGCAATTTCAGCATTCTCAAGCTCCTAGGCACTGCTAGAGAAAATTTGTGGATTTTAGGGATTGCCATAACTAACTGTAGCCTGAGAAAAAATGGAATTTAAGGAAAGGAACCTTGAGAAGCAAAGTTGAGTGTTAGGCAGAAGGGGCAGGAGTTTATGGAAACGATGAGGAAGAGATACAGGTAGAAGCCATCTGAGAAAGGGCTAGGAAACCCTATTACGTAGTACTGCCAACCAAAACCATATGAGTAAATCCCTTCTCCACACACCCCTAAATATTAAGAAAACAACAACAATAATTTTATTTTAAAAACTTAGGGGATTTATAATTTTTGTATGATTTCTGCAGGTCTTCTTGCCAGTCTATCAGCTGCGAACAGGTTCTGATAATTGTTCATTATAAATGAAAGCTCTGTTTTTCATGGCAGTAAAAGCTGATACCTTGAAAGAAAAGACTGAGCAGCACAAGGCTACAAGCAAACTGGAGAAAATTGCCAGTCTTCAGTGACCTCATGTATGCTGACAATGGGTATCAGATGGAAGTACTGTCAGAGTCTGATCCTCGGTGTTATTTCACTATTCTGTTGGAAACACCACCAGTTAACACTGAGATACATTCAAGGAGCTTGGCTGTAAGAACCCTTGCAGTTACCCTGAAACATTTAAAACTCCTGTGAGAGCGGATTCTGCAGCCTTGAGCTAACCAGCGAGGCTTCCCTCAGGCAGAGAAGTATCAGACGCCTACGCAAGAAGTATTTCAGGAAGCAGCCAGCCGAGCACAGAGTGTCTCAGAGCGGTGATGTGTGAGAGGTGAAGAGTGGGACAAGGAGCGAAGTGTTGGCATGTAAGCCACTGACCCTGTATGACTGGCTGAGGGACCCCCAGTGGCACCTACCTACCCGTTCCTAAGATCTACAAACAGTTCCCTGACATCAGCTCCAAAGCCTGGTGTGCCAGTACCAGACAAAACACTTTGTTTTCCCATCCTGTACTTGCATGCCCCCTCTCCTATTTCTGCCCTGCTGTCTTATTCCTCCTGCCATCGTTTGAGCTGGCGCTCTATCCTTCCATCCCCCGCTGGCTTGCACCCAGACCTTCAGGCACATGAGCAGGCAGGCCCCAGGCCTTAGGAGTGATCTGGGCATGTCTATGGGATCTGGTCTAGTTAGCTGAATAAGCAAATGAGTATCAGATGGAGTGAGTGCTCCTGTCTCAATGCACAGTAGTCAACTGCCTTAAGGAAGCTGCTAGAAACATCACACGGCAGGCTGGCAGCCTCGTGGGCCTCAGGTCACCCCCAGACCACTTCACACGTGTGCCTCAAGCTTCGTATGAAAGGGTAATTTGCCTGGATAGTGGGGGGGGTCTGGGGTTTCACTTCAGGAACAGGCTTTGAGCAGCTTGCTGGTGACTGACTACCAGGAGAAGCTGGACTGCCTGGTAGGGCAGTGGCAGTTGAGTAACAGTTCAGAAAATGTCACTGTTACACGTGATGTAAATGTGATGTCAGCTCAATTGTCCTGCTGCTGAAAGTCCATTGGGTGTCTTTACCCCTGCTGGTCTAAGGCCAAGCAAGAAATACCTGAATAATGTACCTTTGTCTGGTAAGTGAGTTGTGATAAAAGTTGAAGTTTAACTGATATCTTACTAGTTCAGTCAATAAACCATGAGAAACCACTTGGACTTGCCAAAAGAAATGGTAAACTAGGGGAAAGGTGATTCCAGCAAGGGGAAATTTTGACCACTGACTCATGGACCACCTACTCCAGTTATACCACCCACTCAAAAGATAAACGTGGAGAAAAGAACTGAGCATGTGTTCTAGTTTGCATGCTTGGTAGAGACATCTAAACCAATCATTTAATAGAATAACAATGCAT
The DNA here is from genome assembly GCF_964237585.1 of Gallinula chloropus. Classification (NCBI taxonomy): domain Eukaryota; kingdom Metazoa; phylum Chordata; class Aves; order Gruiformes; family Rallidae; genus Gallinula; species Gallinula chloropus. The sequence continues at coordinate 107,971,084 of NC_140085.1, forward strand.
ATGTATTAGAAAGATAAATACATTCATGTTTTATGTATAAATAACAATTGATTTGGAGTTTTCAGTGTGCTGCCTTGGGACAGACACCCACACCTCCAAAATGTGCAGTAAAATACCCCCACACTGTGTAGACTGGTGTATTGCACACCAGGTAAATGAACCCCAGGTTTTGGGACAACACCACTGGGGTCTTAAGTGGTAAATACAGTCACCGAAGAGTCTAGCCAAGTGCTATGACACTGTTTATAACTGTCTTGCACAGGCAAAATAATCTGAAAGTTCATCAGCCACCAGTTACTACTAGCTCTGCACTACCAAAACTGACCTGAGTCAATTTGGAGACTGGGTATGAAAGGCCACTGCCTCTGGCATCTCTGTGGTTATCGTCCTGTTCAGCTGGGGAGAAGGGAGAAACCCCTTCCCACTACTCCTAGCTCATAAATGCTCTTGGCTTTCGCATACTGTTTCCCCTCTCACTTTTTCCCATGTGTGGATCCTGTTCCTAGTCTTGCCTGTCCAACTCTCATAAAGCGATCCTTTTCCTATGGGTGCTAGAAAAACACACAATAAACACCCTGCTGCGCACCAATTCCAGCTTCTACAGTTCACCTTCCTGCCTACTTCTGGGTGCTTTCCATACTTCCCGTGCCTCTTAGCTCTGCAACGATCACTTCCCGCCTGGCCACCGAAGAAGAACATCCTCTCCTTCCCCCCCGCACTGAGCAGCTCCAGTTGCAGAATACAACCCAAACCAAGCATAGCCCGTGCTACCCCTGTGAGGAAGCACATAACTGCTCCCCTTTTTTAGCTGTAGTTTTAAAGACCCACTTTAGGGGTACAGTCCCTGGATGGGTGCTGGGCGATGATGCTGAGTTGCAGCCAGCCGGTTGTGGGAGTGGGAATGCAGCACTTCTTCACAAGTGTAGCTGTGCTTCAACACAACCGCCCCGTGATACAGCCAATTTCACACTGAAGGCCAAATTTCAAGAGGCAGGTGATAAGATCTAGTTATTGCTGCAAGCATGGCCCTGTTCTTCCCAATCCTTTCTCACAACTTCTCCTCCTCCCTTCTGCTTGTGCTGCTTTTGTGGCACCAGCAATGCTCCATAATCTGTTCTGTGGGTAAATCAAGCTGATAAAAACGTGTGGGGGGCAGTAGTTATTTGCTAGTCTAGTGAACTAAATTAGCTCACTAAGTTGTCACATGACTATCAAAGCTGGCACAAGGAAAAGTCTGGTGACATCAAAGCTGAACATGGGGAGAAAGGGCTGGGAAATGCTGTTGCTGGGTCATACAGGCATCAGCAGAAGTCACAGCTGAAATTCAATGCAAAGATACAGACAGAAAAGGGGGAAGAGGAATGGGAATATCACCTCTTTTGGAGATAACAAATCTTAGATCAGCTCCTAAAGAAGCACTTCCTTATCGCTTGAGGAAATCCCACCTATTTTTTTTTTTTTTCTTTTAAGGGAAGTTTACTTTGATCAAGGCGTATCTGTGGCGAGTATTGGCTCAGGAACTAGTTTGCTTACAGGACAGCTCTGTATTGTCAGTAGTATGAATGTTCCAAACCGAGAGACATGTCCCTTTTGCTGCCATGGGCAAATACAGTTCAAGCCTGAATACAAACAGAGGATGCGTAGCACCAGCAGTGTCACAAAGGCGAACCCCACGGTGCGCTCCTCTGGTTTCAGCAAACACCATCTATCTCACTCTCCCACTTCATGCTCCCCCTTCACAGCGTAAACGCGGGGGTTTGGGGTTTTTTTAGGTGAAGTCCCACTGCCAACGGTGGGGAACTAAGTGTTCCTTGCTTCCTGAGCGATGCGAACGCACAGGTTAACCTCGAAGAGAAAATTATTTGGGGCAAATGATATTTCTAAACCTTTAAGATCACAGGGACACAGAGGTGTAAATTGCTGCCCTCTCAAAATGCCTTTGCTAAAAATTATCCCTCCAGGAGAGGAGCCCGGCAAGGTGCGAATTTTACCCTGTCAGTTCTGGGAGGTGCTAAGTGGGAAAGCTGTTACTTTAGCTCTGAACAAGAGGCCGTCTGCAGAAAACATTAACCCGAATTAAGGATAATTAAATCTCGGCCATTGTCGGCTAATCTTTCCTTCATTTCTCCTTATTTTCCTCGGTAATGGATTGCATTTAGCTACAGTAATGAAAAGGCAGCGAGTGCCTGAAAGCTTAACTGGAAACAGCCCAAGGGTGTTAAAGAAAAGGGCACACAGGGGTGGTCCCACCCGCGCGTGGGGGGTGCGTGGCGCGGCCCCTCCACGGCCTCCGCGGGATGGGCGATGAGGAAGCTCCCAGCCTGTGGAAGCTGCGGTGAGGGAGGGAGTGGAGATGCCTTGCTGCGGGGGGGACGACATTGCGCAACCCGGCCTCAGGATTGCGACACTGCTCCGGGCTCTGCAGTTTGTGACGTCAGAGCTGGTGCACAAAGCTTCATTACGAAACACTTCGCGGTCTGTCAGTTTGCCTCCGCAGCACTCTCCCTGTGTTGATAAGGCCTTGGCATAGGCCTATCTCTTGGCGCCCTATTTTCAGCTATTTTCAGCCCGGTTTGCACTGGGCTGCTAAGGGCAGCAGGTGCCAAAAATCTCAGCAGTGCCCAAGTGCCCATCCGCCCGCCCAGGCACAGACACCTCTGTACGAAGTGCCAAAAACCAGCTAGGGAAAAATGGTTACACGGGCCAGGCTTTTCCCTTCTCAGGGCTCTGGCTGCCGTCCTCCCACAGCTCAAACCCGGCAGAGCTGAATCACAGCCCTCCCCACCACCTATCCCACCCTTTCTGGTCTTTAAATGCTGGCTGGCTCTCCGGCAAATAAACAGGAAAACAGCCCAAGGAGCTGGGGTGGCTGAAAACAAAAAGGGTTCATCTTCAGCCAGCTGGGCTTCCCAAACTTACTGATCAGCTGGTGGCGTCTTCCCCAGCACCAGTGCGCAGGCGGCAATACTGGGATTGTCACAGCAGGACTGTGACAACTCTGATTTAAATGACCCACCCCTGTGTGGGTTCACACCTCACAGCAGCAGCCTCCTGTCCCATCCTCCTACCCCAACTGCCCTTTCCTGGCCACCCCCCATGTGTCCTCCCTCGTGGCCCAAAACCAATGGAGCCTGCTGATCCAGAAGAAAATCTGGACAATAAAAAAATGCAGTGACTCCCCCCCTACAAGTAGAAACCCAGACCCAAAGTCCCAAGGGTACTGTCTGCTCCTTCTCTTTCCCTTTCCCATTTTTTTTTCTCTTGCTCATCTTGAGACATGTTGCTACCCATGTTAAGAGCCATACAGCCCTCAGGGAGATTCCCCTCAGGAACTGCAGTGTCCGACTGCACCGGCTTCTCCGGTGCGCGACGGAAACTGAAAGAGAAAACAGCCTGTTTTCCTTGTATGGCACCACCACGGCCTGTGTCACCTGAGGAGCACAAACAGGGATGACTTCCATTGCATTGCTCCTGTACGTCACGCCCATCAGTAACTTCACTCAATACCCTTCCACCCTTCTCCTCAAAAACCCAAAACCAACAGTAACTTCATTTGATTGAAGGTCAAGCAGATAAGGAGGTGTTCCCAAAGGAGGAAAGAATTACTCACAACCTGAGACTAAAATTAGTGGATAATTTCCCTTTAAAAAACCAAACCAAACCAAACCAAACCAAACCAAACCAAACCAAACCAAACCACAAATGGGAGTTTCAGAAACTCTTTTATTCAAGTTCTGAAAAAATCATGTTTTGAGATACCAGCCTGTCCCACCATTTTGTAAACTTTTGGAAAAAAAATACTTCCCAATTTGTGCTTTTTGTGTAAATAACTATGTAAAGATTAAGAAAAAAAACAATCCCACAATTGTAATGAAATTATTTATTTCAATATATCAATAAGTTTACGTTGACACAGATGTAATACTGATTTTTTTTTTTTAACTTTAAACACATGAAATGATTTGGGTTTTTTTAATATTTAACATAAATCTTTCTTAAATTACCTGAGCATGAGATTGCATTCTCTATGAAAGAAATGATAAGCAATTACTCATTTGCAGGCTGCTGTGGATACCTCTTCTTTGTTGACTGGATTCTGCCCTCAGTCTGGATCCTATTTTGGGCTCGATCCAAAATGCTGTCATTGGTAGAAATATTTTCAAAAAGTTTTGAACTTGACCTTTTCCTTTGTGAGTGGAATAACTTTGGTCATTTTCAGAGTTATCTTTTTTCCCTCATTGTGTTCAGTGTTCCAGGAAAAAACTACAGAATGTCACATCCTCTAATAAATCTGGTGTCTGTATGCCCTATTAGCCTGACCCGTATTTGCAGAGATTTTTATTCTTTTTAAAATAATTGCTATTTGAAAATTGTATTTGATGTGCTCTTAATTTGCAGGAGCGTGAGCAGTTTTCAGGAGCGTGAACATGACTGCATCCGTGTTGCTTCTGATTTAAATGAGACCAGGAATAGGTCTGGCTAGCCTAGACAAAGTGTGGACCTCGCTTTTCCTAAATGCAACACAGGGTTTATTTTAATTACTCTCTAGGAGTTACTTCACAGAAGGGGTGAGCATCTACATTCTAATGATGACTCATTTTTCTCTTTCTGTAATGACTGTGATTGCCTCATTATACTTGCCATGGTCTGTAATTTCTGTGTTGACACGAGTGGATGTACAAAAGAAACAACGCTGGCTCATCCAGTCAGCCTAGGATACTGGAGTCAGATTACCCCTTAAAGCACAAGTCTGCAGTACTTGCAAAACAACAGAGGAAAACAAAAACCTGAATATCCTCACTTTGAGGTTCTGGTTTCTTTAGTTAATATTACATGAGCGGTATTTTCTTTCCTTCATAGAAAGGAAAGGCAATTCTGCCATTAAACAAAACGCTTGAAATCTCCCCATTCCTATGCTTTACATCCAGTATCCGGTGTCTTACCGGTAGATTTGCTTTTAGAAGGGAGGTCTACAGAGATGCTCTGAGTTGTCGTGTCCTTACGAGATGCAAGTAGTACCTACCCATACCTTCGTGGAAAATGACAGTGCGTTTACCCTACTTACCAAAACCTAATTCTGAGCTGGCAGGTAAAGGCTGCCACTTCGCGTAGAGTAACCGGCCATTTCAGAAGACGTCACTGCATACTCATTACCCCAGCAGAAATGGAGACGCTGCCTATTTCATCACCAGGAATCCTTTGAACGAAAGGTCAAACGCTTCATTTTTAGTGAAGCATGTGGGGAAACAGCCTTACGAGTACTCACCCATTTGACCTAACGCTTTCGGCAAGGGCAGAAAGAGCTCCGTGTGCCTGAGAGCTTAAAAAAAGGGGAACGTAATGATATAAAAACACTATTTGGACGTTATTATGGGCACCAAAGAAGAAATAACAAACAGTAATGGGTTATTTTTAGAGTTTGTTGGGACTGCAAAGTCTGGACGGCACAGCTTTTTTGTTTGTGGCACTGTTCGGTGATGGGGGCCTTTCGCTGTTAGAGCGGGAGCCGCGGGTGTAACAAAGGGGACGGCACCAGCACAACTTCTCCCTTTGCAGGAACGAACCATAGTGATGGCAACGCGCCCGTGTCAGCTCACAGCTTTGCTGTCGCGCTCTGCGGCAACGTATGCGCAGCGCTACCCTCGCAGGAGGCGTTTTGGTTGCTGAGGCCGGGCCCCACCGAGCCTGCTTTGTGTTCTGAGGAAGGGGACGTGGAGGGGCTTTGCCGTACGCCGAGTGCCAGCCAGGTCCCCAGCTGCCATTTTGGGCGTCGTGCCGCCGCATCAGGCTCCAGAGGCGAGCCCGGCCGCGCCCTCTCGCAAAGCGCCTGGGCCGCCTTTTGTCTTCTCCCGGTCTCCTTCCGACTCCGGGTCCTTCTGGCGAAGCGCGAAGGCGCCGCGCAAGGAGTTGCAGCGGCGTTGCCATGGGGACCGATAAAGGCTGGGTTCCTCTGGCGCACGGGGTGCAAGCGAAGGGCCCGGGGCTGCGCACCGGTGCCGTGACACGCGTCCGTGGCGGTGGCCGCAGCCCCGGGCGTCACTTCAGCCGTCACGGGCACGCTTCACCCTCTCGCACCGGGCATCGGGCGCTCGGGCTAACGCGCCTCCTCGGGCGGCGAGTCCGGCCCGGTGGGGCGGTGAAGTCCCCGCCTGCAGCGGCGCGGAGAGACCCCGCCGGCCCGGCGGCGGGCGGGGACTGCCTCTAGCCGAGGTGTGCAGGCACGTGTTGCCGCGCCGAGGGCCGCCGGCGGCCCCGCACGGGCGCGGGGCGGGCGAGGGGCGGCTGCAGGTGCCGCCGCCGGGCGGGCGCTGCCGAGCGGCCGGGGAAGGGCGGGGTGGGGGAGAGGCGGGGGTAGGCGCGCGCGCGGCGGCCCCGGGGGGGGGGGGGGGGGCTGGGCTGGGGCGGGTGTCGGCCGGAAGTGACGGGGTGAACTGATTCACCTGCTGGGCGGTGCGCGCGGGCGGGGGAGGTGCCCGCCGGGAGTCCGGGGAGCGGAGCCGCCGGTGCCGGGTGCCCGCTGCTCGCGCCGCGCCATGGAGCCGCCGCTGCCCGCCGCGGTGCTGGCGTCCCTCGTGCTGCTGTGCGCCGCAGGTGGGTGCCGGGCGGGGGGGCCGGACCGGGGGGAAGGGGAGAAGCGGCGGCGGCTCCGTCGCGTTGGGAAGAAAAGGCGGCGGGGCGCTGCCTCCCGCCCCGCTTCTCCGCCGGTGGCCGGTGCGGGTGGGTGTGTGTGCCGACCCCGCCGCGCCTCTGCGCGCCTGTGTGAGGGGGAAGGCGGCGGAGCGGCGAGGGGAGCCCCGTCTCCGCTAGCCCCTTTCTCGAGCGGGTGCCGCCGCCCAGCCGCTGCCCGCCCGTGGGTGCGGCGGGTGGCGGAGGAGGCGCGGTGCCCGGGCGAGCGCTGCCGGCTGGGGCGCGCTGCCGAGGCGACCTGGGCTTTGTTCGCCGGCGGGGCGGCCAGCGCCGCTGCCGCGGTTTATCTCTTTTTTCTCCCCCTCCCTCCTCCTCCCCCCCGGCCCCGCCTGCCTCTGCCCGCCCCCCCCTCCCCGGGCAGCCCTCGGCGTGGCTGGAGGCGACCCGCCCCGCTGTGGGACCCGCGTCCCCGCCGCCGCCGCCTGAGGTAAAAACGGCGGCGGCGCGGTCCGTGGTGAGGGGCTTTCCCCGCAGCCCCGGCCGGCGGTGCGGTGCGTGTCGCGGTGCCCGCCCGGTGTCGCTCCCGGCGTCCCGCCTCTGGGCGCAGCCCGGGACGGACGGCTCCGGAGCGGTGCCCGCCGCGGGAGCGCGGCGCAAGAACCAGGCGTGGAAACCGGAGCGAAAAGAACACAAAAAAGACCCCCCCACCCCAAGCTCCGCCAAGCCGGAATGAAAGGCAGCCGGCCGCAGCCCCGCGCGTGTGGTGCCTCGTCGCTGCCTGGGTCTGAGTTGGAGGTTGGCCCTGTTGTGAGGGGCTGGAAGGAGCCTTCGGCAGGGCCCTCGCAGCCCGCGCGTCCTGGAGTCAGTGGCTGCGGTGGGGCTCTGTGGAGAAGGCGTGAGGGGATTAGAGGGTTCGGCGGGGGAAGGGAGTTGAATTCGATGGCTCTAAACGCGTTTGCTTTTCTTGCTGGGAGAAAACAAAGGAGTAGATGCTCCCGAGCAAACAAAACCCAGCAAGCCGAACAAAATGGTGCCTGAGCTGCTAAGAAGTAGGCAAACCTTTCTAATCTCAAGCGCTAGCAGCGGTGGGGTCCCTATAGTGAACTCGGTTGGAGTGCTGTGTTCATGTTTCCTAAAGTTACCTTTTTAAAAAAAAAAAAAAAGAAAAAAAGAAACTTGTAACTAAAGTTGACCCCGGCTGATGTGAAACTGCAAGGTGACAAAACCCTCATGGTGGTTCAGGTTCACAGAAAAATGGGTATGGGTGGTGTCAGGAGGCCAGTTTTTTGTATCCTGTTGAAATGTTAATGCCTTTGTTGATGTCACTGCTGTTTTGGGAAATTACTCGTGGGATCAAAATTCTGTGTCTGTAAGGGAGTGATAAACTCTGATCTTCTGTGTGAAAGGATACCCGTAGTTCTGCATTGACTCTGTTTCTCTAACCAGAGCTGGAAACAATGTAGATTGTGACTAGGTTAGTATTAAGGTGTGTAGTGAAACATGTTATGTAACTAGAGCTGCAAAAAAAAGTTTGTTGTGAGTACAATCATACTTTGGGCTGCAAATATCCGGGGTCACTGCTAGGATATCAGTCTGTGATTCTATAAAGCTAGGAATAAATAATATATGAGTAAATGTGAAAGCAGAACAAAATTTTACACTCTAGCTCTACCGAAGCATACAGCTGTCTTCAGACTTGACAGTGAAATTGGATGACTTTGTAAAGAAAGTAATGTATTTGTGTTTTCTTTAGGAATATCTTTTCCATGGTTGGTTTGGATGACTGCCTTGAGAGACAGACATGTTTCACAGTCCTCTAAAGGAAATAATTTAATTATATACATATCAATCTATCTCACAGGAGTTGATACATGCTCTGAGCTTGCTTGTGGTTTTTGTTCTGCCCTCAGATTGAGCTAATATTTCTAGGTCTGTGTTCCAGACAGACCTTACTTCCTTCATTGAGGGAATGAGTGTTGACAGTTGCTGTTCTCTGTGTGGACCAAACTTTGAGGAAACTAGTTCTTGTGAAGCGGAGTGAAAGCTGCTGGCAGTGGAGGACTGTTTAGGTGCTGAAGTCTTTACTTGGGTTTGTACTACTGCAAAGACTGGTTATTTTAAGGCTTGCATTGTGTACTGTTTTCATTGCTTTGCTTCCCCCTGTGTAAGCCCTTTTCTCTTATTTCCCTATCACTAAAAGTAGAGGATCCAAAACAACTGATTTTGTATAAATAGAGACCTGTCTTGACTGTGCAAAATACAGCAGGCAACGGGGCTATACTGTTATGTGCTGAAATGGGCAAGTGTTTGGATTTAAGCTGACCCTGAACCTTGCTCAGGGGTTTAATCCCCCTATTATGGTCAATTTCACAGTCATAAATAACCAAATAGGGAACTTCCTTTCCCTTGCAGGAAGTTCATCCTTGAGCATTTCAGGCACTAGGGAGGAACAGTGTTTTTCTTTTCTGCCCTTTCACTGTAATTTAGTAATGAATTGTAGTGATTGATGTTGGTATTGCACGTCTGTTCAACTGATAAGTAACTTATGGCAGTTTCTCCTGGCATTGCTGCTTCTGGAGGATGACCACAAAGCAGTAGTGAAATTCATTCTGTCATGCAGACTTCTCATATGATTTACATCTGGATGGCTTTTTCTGCACTCATAAGAGCTTTTTGTTCTTGTACTAATTCTTTTCTATCTAACAATGCATTCCAAGTCTGTGGTGAGAACTTGATGGCTGTTTGAAGTGTCTCTTGGTATGTATTGTAGTATGATGACTCATTCCAAGCAGCTGGGGATTCCCAAAATGTGCAGATTCTGTTTAACTATTATATACCTGTCATCAACAAATTCTGGAATAGGGTAATAGAAATTATGTCCCCCTTCAGATCTTTAGACATCTTTTTTAGATAACTGATTCTAAGCTGCTTTCCAAAAGGCAATACAGATTTGTTTTGAAGAGGAAAGCTCAGTGGTAGAGCTGAGTGCTGGCAGATCATTTTGTTAGGTCTTATGAATTTGTAAACTGATGTATGCTTTTTGGCTAATTCTAACCTTTCCAGGAAGTGCTGTCATCTCAAGAGCTAATACAAAGAAAGTCAGTTGCTTCTCATCTTCAGTGATACTACGCGTGGGTTTGCCTCTGCTGGGACTTCAGGGGGGCTGTGTACGTCCTGCTAACCTTGTCCTGTCTGTGCAGTGTTGTGTTGGGGAAATAACCTCATTACATTTGGAATGAATTCAAGTGTTTTGTAGGGTTTTAGAAGACTAAATATAGGTGCCTAATATCTGATCCTTATTTAACAAATAAGGTGGTGAGCTGTGTCTCTTGAATTTTTCAAAATGTGTAATGGCAAATGACAAATTTTTGATAACTATGAAATGTTAACATAATCTGGTTTCTGTGTAGGAGTAAAAAGTGGGTATATTGGTGATGCCCATTTAGCTGTCAGAAGATATGTTTTGCAAAATAGTAATGTGCTCAAATTGAGAATAAGAATTTGAGTAGATCTTTAAATAAATTCCTGTGTAGTTATTTACCTTAATCTGTAGGGGTAGGGGTTTTTTTAATTGTTGCCCTTGTGGTTGTGGTGTTTTGTTTTTTTTTTTTTTTTTTTTTTACAATAGTAATAGGTATTTTTGTATTGTATTGAAGTTCTTCAATGTGTAATAATTTATTAATAGAAAATAAGCTATTAAATAAAACCAATGTGCATGTGAGCTTTGATAACTCTGTGGTTATATATTGCCCTGTCGTTAAATGATGCTCATAAAACATAAGCATGTGGGAGCAGAACCTAATGCAGACATGGCAAAACAGCATTTGGTGGCTAGTACAGGTGATCAGATGTGTATAATAAGGAACTTAAACCTGTTCATGTTTTTATGCATGTAACAGGATCTTACAGGGGCTTAAATTAGGAGAAATTTGACTACCACAGTAGTTTAATGATCATTCCTATCCCTGTCTCTTCATTGCTAAACCTGGAATGCTTCATCCATTTCAGAATAACTGTAACAAGTTCAAGTTCTTAAGTGTCCATTGACATTAGAAGTTACTCGAAGGTCAGGACTGCTTTCCTAGGCTTTCCGTGTCTTAGTGTGTCAAGAAGTATGCACAACTTTAACCAGAGATGACTTAATGAACTAACTAGTTACTGTCCTTGACCATGAGATCTGTTCTGCAGTCGTTTTGCCTTAACTAATCCGTGTTTATCAGAAGGTATTCCATGCATTCAGTGTGCTGCTGCAAAGATTACAGCTCGTCACTTCGGTCTCCTCTGACTTTCTTCTCCCCTGGGCACTGGCTTCCCCTGTGTTGCATCAAACTTCAGCTGCCTGTCTGTCCTCACTTCCAGTGCCTGGCACAACCTCTTCCAAAGTTCAGTCTGCTTATATAGAGATGAAACTACCCCTCCTAAATGGCTGGTTTAGCTACGAGCTTCCAGTGCTGCTTTACAGAAAACGTGTTGTCACAGAGCACTTGTTGTGCTTTGCTACCATTTGGCTCCGATTCGGCTCCGGCTTCGAGAAATTCCTTGTAAACGGCTTTGAATCTGCAGCAGCACTGGAGTGTTTTAAAACCCATTTGCCACAGTGCCTGCAGGGATTTGTACAGACTAGGCAGCTTGGTTTTGGGGCCAGTATTGTTTCACCATACTGATTCAATAATTTGTTGTTCCTTGTATGGATTCATAAGCTTTTAGTGGCAGAGATTCTCTTTTTGTTCTGGTTGCAACTTCTGGTTCATTTCATGGAGCTTTTAGGTGCTGTGTGGAATGTTATAAATTAGGAGAACCTTCAGCAGTTTTGTGGGGCTCATCAGCTTGTAAGAATTACAGCACCCCTCCCCCCCTTACATCAATTTAATTGCTCTTCCCCCTCCCCTTTTTTTTCTTTCTTTTTAGGGAATTCCTCTTTTTCCTAGCTTGTATCTTTCAGGGGATGGTTATAAAAAGAACCACTTCAAGCCTGTTGCTATGGCAGTAAGTGGCAGTGAAGCTATAGTTCTGTGGAAACCTGTTTCTGTAGCAGTTTTAGTATAAGCAGCCCCTGCATCCTTGCAGGTCATTTCCTTTACCACACAACTGCCTTGATTGTGTGTTGTGGTGAATAGGTCTGAGTTGATGCTGCTTAAAAATTTCGTTTGTATTTTTTTTTTAAACTGGTTAGATTGCAGGATTTGAAACAAGAGTTTTGCCAGCTTGTCCTGGTACAGAGCAGGAATGAGTAACTGGAAGGATGGCTGAAGAAAGAGCATTAGGAGAGAAAAGGCATTCTTCTTGATCAATATTATCTCATAGGTGAGAAACATCTCTCTAACCATGGTTTGAGGGGAGTGGAGTTGGGGAGTCTGACAGCATCACCACAGCAGGAAACCAGTTGAGGTGTTAACCTCAAAGATTATTTTTGCATCCTGTTAATCTGACTCCATGGCAAGCCAGTTCAGGGAGTTTCAAAGCCAGAAAAATATGAAATTTTTGAAGGTCAGTGTTTTAACCTGTTCCTTTACCTGATCCAACTTCATGAGATCAAGTCTTGAGTTGTAACAGGAGCCAGCTGGAACATCAAACCCATATGGCTGGAATGTATTACTATTGGTTTGGGGGTTTGTTTAGTTGTTTGGGTTTTTTTTTTAATGTCACCTACTTACTGTATCATATATACAAAACTTGTGATGTGATGGAGGGGCAGGATTTGGAGGTTTGTTGGCTGGAGGCTGGAGCCATTCACCAGTGCTGTGAAGTCTGTTTGCCACTGTTAAGCAGTATCTGAGGTACTTCATGGTCACAAATTTTGCAGTTCCACTTGCTGCTAAACTATTTAACTAGATATGTTTTTCATGCCCTGTAGCTAAAAACCTACAGTTGGTATGATGAAGGATGATTAAACAGCAAGAAATATTTGGTGTGAATAGAAGAAAGCACGATAATTTCATAAATTCACAATTGTTTTAATTTTTGCAGAGTAAATTTGCATGGGGAATTGGAGTTTCATATATTCACTGATCCTGTGCTTTCAAATCTTCATTTTAGATCTTTTAACAGCATAAGCTATGGGGAATGCTTTATCATAGTTGTTTTAAGGCATGTAAAAATAATGTGTGTCTGTATATTTTAAAGCTTCCCTACATTTTTTTAAATGCCTAGTTAGCTTTGTGGCTGTTTAGAGAGGATATTCTAATCTTTTGAGTTTATGCCTTTCTGGGTGTTTCTAACATGGGGGATGGATGGGAGGGAGGCAAAAGCATTTATGTCATTGTGATGCTTCACCTTTTTATTACAAAAAGACCCCCCATCAACCCAAAAAAAGCTAGTGACAACAAAACTAAAACCCAACCCTGCACTGCTACATGAAATAATTTTCAATCTTAATGGAAAACTTGCATGTGCTAGGAAAACACATGGCTTATTCAGTAGCTCAGAGGAGCCAAACCCCCCTTTACTCAAGTGAAAATAATATGGCTGCTCAGTTAAGTGTCTGTACTTAACTCCCTGATGCATTGACTTGACAGATGTGCCTGGCGTGTCCGCACAGCAAAGGGGTTGGTCCCTTCAGTTTCCTTTTAAACACCATCGAATTGGCAGGGGAAAAAAATCGAACCACGTGCCTTGATTGCTTAGCGACTGCATAAGCCTTCCATATCAGTGTGCAATTGGAAAATAGGTGCCTTGCAGGGCTGAAAGTAGGAACAACAGCTGATATAGACTTGGTAGAGGAGAGGCAGGCTTTTGTGTGAATAAAGCATGTCAGGATTTTGGTCCTGATATATATGTGTATATATATATATTTTTTTTTTTCCTTTGGCTGAAAAAAGTCTTTGTAATGGTTGTCTCTCACTTCATTTCACATTTCTATTGCTACTACTTCTAAGATGGTCCCTTAATGCCTCTTCAGCTCGGTGTCTCACCTTGTGCCTAGCCACGCTACAGATGTGATGCAGTTGTATCTGGTGTGACTTCCCTCGAGGTTGTTGCTATTCCCAGCGACGGTGCTGGGTTACTACTTCCCTCCCTTGTGTGGGAGCAGTGTTGTGCATCTGCGGAGTGAGTCTGTTCGGCCAATGCAAACTAAAACTCGTAATTTTTTTTGAGTGTGGTGCTTTCCTGTTGGGTGAGGGCAGGGACTGAAACCCGTGGGAGGAGGCTGCGCGGCTCCCGGGGTGTAGGGGCAGCGTGAATTTGCTCTGTGGGCGGGGTTCCCCGGCAGTGTAAGCAAACCCTTTCGGCTCGGGCAGCCTCCCGGCTTCTCCGTCTCGGGCTTTGTGCTTCTGCCACTTACCTTCGCTTTGGGGGACCGGCATTTGGAGGGCCAGCCCCACCAGGAGAGGAAAAAAGGCAGAACTTGTGTGCGGTGTCTGTTTGTGGCTGAGTCAACTGGTCGTTCTGGCTGCCTTTTTGCATAAGGGGGGTATGCCTGCATAAGGGGGGTATGCCTGCATAAGGGGGGTATGCCTGCATAACGGAAAGTGACGGCATCAAACCCGAGGATGAGTGGGCAGGACCTCAGCGAATCCGGAGTATTCTCGTTATCATTCCCTAAAACGTTTGAATTAGGTCGTGCTGGATCATTTAAATGTGACCAAGCATTAAAACTCGGAACTTGTAGTGATCTTCTGTAGATGTAGGGCTAAACAACATTCCTGTGCTTAAAATTAAGATTAATCCCCGTTTTTGTTGCAGTATCTCCTCTCCTTTTATGTTGCCCAAGTGTATTCTTCAGTAATGAGATACAAACGCTCCCTCTCTCAACGTGATAAGTGAGTAAGGTCATCAACTGCTGCAGTTGCTAGGATACTCAGCTGGTGACTTTGGGTTTAGCAACAATAAAAGCTCCAAGAATGTGCTGAACAAGTGAGGAGCACAAGGACAGTTGTGAGAGGAAAGGGATGTCAGGGAAGAAGTAAAAGTTGTCAAGCAAAAGTTGTCTGTGTGGGGCAGAGGAAGGGAAAGATGACTAAAGCTTTAGCCTGTGACTTTTTTTTTCTTTTTTTTTTTTTTTTTCTTTCTTGCTTTTCTTTTCAGGCTTTCTTAGTTGCATAACTGTGCCAGTGAAGTCAGTGAATTGTGGTTGGAGTCAGTTGCAGTTGTGGTTGTGATTGAAGTTAAGCTCATGCTACGTATTTGCAGGATTGTGGTTATTTGTGGTTCACTTTATATGAATCTTGTAGTTAAGCTTTTTAATTTTTTAATTTCATTGGGAGGATGAGTAAGTTCTAACTTAATTGTGCAGTGTGGTTTTAGTCTGGGACACGAGTATGCAGTACTACATGAATTAGAGGTAGTTATTTAATGCTGTCAGAGGACATCCTGACTGAAAGAGGGGGTTTTTTGGGGGGTGGTGGTGGTGGGGGTAGGGTGCGTTTTTTTGGGTTTTTTTTTTCCCCTATCTGTGAAGACACATGCTTAGCCTGTTTCCTGTTGGTTTAGTGTTGGCTTTGGGGTTTGCTGTGTGTGTGATTTGGCATAGGATTTGCTCATTCAGGTGGACTTCAGTAGATACTCAGTAACACAACGGTTATTGTTGAATTGATGTATTTTGCCATATTATTCAGACTAGACCAGTGCAGGATTGCTTCAGCTTTGGCTTCTGTTAAAAACAGATCACTGCAAGGTCTTGTTTGTAGTGTTCCAAAGGGGAATAGGTATTTTTGAGCTGTTCTGCAAAAATTGTGACCTTAGAGTGGCTAAATTTTTAAATCTTTGGGACTGGTCAGATTTCAGTGTTTGCTGAAAACCATGTTTCTTCTTGTGAATCTGGGGATCAGGTAGTAGAAAGGGGTATAAGACTTAGTAGTGGAGTTGTCAGTATTTGCTTCCACAGTTTAAAAAAAAAAAAAAGAGAAGTCAGAAATAGGCAAGGAGTAAGTAAACCCATGATTTGAAGAAGTAATAATTGCACTGTTTACTTTAAGGCTAAGTACAACTGGGAGACTTTGCCCAGTAAGTGTGCCTCAGCAAAGTGATGCTCCTCCCTGGGCTGCTCAGAGGAAGTAAAGTTTGGAGATGCAAACCCATTGAGACCACCAGCAGCAGAGCTGGCAATCCAGGTAGAACTTTGCCAGGCTTATTCTGGCATGCAAATGTTTCCTCATATTTTGCTTTAAGTGCTCCTGCTGCTTCAGCAGCCTTTTCTTTGCAGCATATGGCAGAACCACCCTCCATGCACATGTCCTTAGCTGCATCACCTGTGGAAAAAGTGTCCTGAAAACTTAAGCAAATCAGAGCTCTGGCAGTTTGTTTGCTCAGCTTCGTTCCCTTATCAGGGAGGCAGCTGAGATGAAATGTGAAAGAGAAATTTAAACTCTTTCCTCTATGGAGTGTCCATAAAACGCTTGTCCTCTTTTCTCCAGAAATTACTTTGTGGATTTAGTTTCCTGAACCATTTTTATATTTAAGTCAACCAGAAAGGAGGAAACAATGTTTGGAGCAATGACTGGGAGCCAAACCTCTTCTAGGTGAATGTTTTTGTTCCTGGGTTGTCTTTACTTCCACGCTTCCCCCACCCCACCCCTATCTTCTTTGCATAGTAGAAGGGCTTCACTAAGATGTGTGACTGGTTAGCTAAGAGAGCGCTATCCTGGAAGGTATGAAATGCAGGTGTGAACATGTTTTTGTCTGAATGTTGAATCTCTGTCTTTAGGAATTAGCCTGTGCTCTGCCTGGTGGACTCAGGCTAGTATAGAGAGGCAAGTTTTTATCTTCTAAACTTTTTGGATTGGGTCTTCTTGAGGTTTAAATAATGGGTTCTATAGTATGTTGATGTCTGTAGCTCTGGAAATTTTCAATCTGGAAGTGTGTGATACTTCCACTAAGATGGTGTAGGGTTTTTTACTTATTCTTATTCATACTATGAAATTTTTATTGCTACGTTGTATGATAACTACACTTGGGGTGTCAAGCATGGGAAAAATGTGGTCTGCGGAGCATATTAAACATTAACTATTTTAACACTTTTGGTACGAGCAGGACAGTACTTCTTTTGTTAGAAAAAGCTTTGTGATTTGCCTTTATCAGTAGTGGGTTATCCTAAAAATCTGAACTATCTTCAGAGTTTTGCAATCATGGCATACTAAAACCAAACCTGCTTTGTGGACGCATCTGCTGTAGATTCAGGTGCAGTAATGCTGTGCCATTTTTTTTCTTGTTTTATTCACTGTTGCATGATTATCTTGCTTTTGGTAGTTTATTGTCTGTTGTTTGCCTGTTCCTTTCCCTGATCTCTTGCTTCTTATTACATCAGGTGAGGTTGCTGTGCAGGTAAAGCATTCTTTAGTACTGATGTGCCTGACTAAATTAACAGGACATATATTGAGCTACTATGTATTTTTCATTCTGTCCTGAAATGTTTTATGACAGTATCTTTATACTTTGAAACTCGGAAGTTATCTTTTACAGCCATTCTCGCATCAAACATCCCCAAATCTGTTGAATTTGCTTCCTAAAAGGAAAGAAACTAATTTTTTGAAGTCCTTCTGCTAAACTTCTCTTTTTGTTCTTTATTGCCATTGTTCCTGTAATGTTTACTAAGTTAAAGATGACTCCTTCTTAGTGACCTTTCTTTGTTGTTCCATGTCACGTGTCCCACAGAAAAAACAGCGAAGTTGAGAAAATAGGTATGACTAGAGCTGGCTGAAAAGCTGGAATTGAATTTCTTCCCATCACTCTCTGTCCCCCAAGTTGCTTACCCTGAATTTCTGAAGCCTGGTATAACTTCTGCAGAAACTGAAGAGGGGTTAATTCTGCCTCAGTCTCTGTCAGATCAGGACTAGAAACAGGGTGTTTTCAGGATCTCTTGCAGTATGGTGACTCTTGCTGGGAACTGTAGGGTTTATGACACGTGGGAAACTAGACGTACCGAAGCTTCAGAGCATTTTGGGCCCAAGTTGTTGAAGGCTATGACTATAGTGGGGCCTGGCTTTTGCTGTTGGAGGTAAGGTGCTGGGAACTGTGGGAACTCAAATCTGATGCTAGGCTCTTTTGGCCTTTGGGGGTGTCACTGGTAAAGCTAGGATTCAGTTTTTTGTGCATTCAGTTGCGATAAACCATGGCAAAACAGTGTAAGGAAACTACGCATCCTGTGGCCATCTTGGCTCTGCTGATGTGACAGCCTCTGGATGCTGTAAAAAGCACTAAAATAAGTCGAGTAAAATATTCCTTTCCATTTATTTTTGCAAAAGCAACTTCTAATCCATTTCATTAGCAGCACTCTACCTTGTAGAGGCTTCTTTTGTCATACTTGAGGATATTGAAGTTTTGTGTAGCGAGGAAGCAGATTGAGAGCTTCCTGTAGGGATTTCAGCCACAGAGGACAGTTGGGTTTGTCCTAGTGTGCCAGCAAGCACTAGGTACGCTGTAGTGTGTACCTATCTTGGTGTGTACTCCATCATTGCCAGAGGTGTAAATTTGACTCCTTGATTCTACAGGACCTCTTTTCAGAAATGTGGTTTTGAAATGTGGTTCTGCCTGAGTGGTGGTGGGCAAGGGGAGACTTGGAGAACTTTGCTTTAAGGTATCATTAAGCTAGCCTAAAAGAAGTAGGATATTAACTGTTGATGAGAGGCATGTTCAGGAGTAAAATGAAGGTGATGGAGGGTGGTGGTTCTTGAGACTGAAGTCTGTCGTGAAAAGATTTGATCCCAGTTACATCCAAAATCTGCATTTGAAAGAGTCTAAGCTGAAGCATCTTTGAGAGTAACATTTATAGCATGTGTATCTCAAAGTACTAATGTGTATTTCTTTTTGTCATTGTTACTTAAGGTCTCATTCTGTGAAGAAAAGCATTTATGTATCTACAGCCATTTCTTGTTTGTAAACAAGTATTGTCAAACAAGGTATGTTTTGGAGACCCTGCTACTAGTAGGCCTGCTTGAGAGCATGCACTAGCAGTGCAGAGATTGCAGATAGATGGCTTTAAGTGCAGCAACATCTCTGAACTCAACTCTCACCCCATGTGGCAGCAGACTCTGCTTCTTTGCACTTGTGGTCCTCTGTGAGTTTGCCTCCGTGGTGCATCCCCCCTCCTCTGTGTCTATCAGCAGCCATACCTTCTGCTGTTCCATGCTCCTCTCCTGTTACCTATTTAGGGACAGACTCTGTCTAGTGGCTTACGTAACACTTCTGTAACATAGAGCTATCTGATGCCAGGAATGTTCTTGTCAGGTTTAAATATAAATTTGGATTGGTGTAAGCTGGCAATCCAGAAATGCAGTTTATCCTGAATTTTTAACTTTTTTTTTATTTGAATGAAAATGTACTAGTGCATAAATAATCTAATAAAAATTTGCTTTCTGTCATTTGTTGGTATATGTTCCAGCACTGTATCTGAGTTGAAAGGAAGGTGGCCTTGCTCCATTTATTTTGTCTGTTTTCTGTATAGAAGATTCTTTTATACTAGAAAACCATCTCTAACAAATTCTATCAAACATTTAATTTTCCCATGGTTATTCCTTAAAATATTAATAATGTAGTTTACAAAGTTATGTTCCACTTGAATGGCCTTTGAAGGTATCTCAGGATATTCAGAAGGAACTGCAGTTTCTGTAAAGGTGGTGTACAGGTTTAGAAACCTTCAGAAGATGCAAAGAACTTGTTCAGTCATACAGGTACAATGTTCTTTAGGGTCAGTTTCCCAGAGAAAGAGTACTTAATTTCACATTAAGAAACTTATATCTGAATGCTCATAATCAAGAATGTATATTGACCTCCTACATTCCCCGACATAAAATTTTATAAGGGATAGTGCTTATTGTTCTGCGTCGAGGAATGGTCCTGGTCTCTTCTTACCCAGGCACAGAAGTTCATTAATTTGCTTGCCCTGACTGAACATGGCCTTCGCTCTCCATGCCAAGTATTTGTAGGCCAATATACATGCATTTGGACCAATTACACCTCTTTGATAGTTTCCAGTTGTTTTTTTCAGTCACTGTTGCATGCTTGTGAGCCTAAGCCTTACACTGGCTTATTTGCTGCAATTAGTGATTTGCAGGTATGTTAATGCTAAGCATTTGAATAAACAGGATAACTGACTTGAGGCCTCACCGTCTTTCTGGTGTGTTAAAAGAAGTCTGAAAAAGATCTGAAATTTATCCATGAAACTCTGCTCACCAAAACACAGATCTTCACTCAGCTTGATGAAATGTCTGCCTGTCACATACTAGCGGTTAGATGCCACAGTTGATCCAGTCACGTTTAGAGGAGCATACTAGGGGAGCAAAGAAAAGCTGAATCGTCTTGATTTGAGTGGAAATTGGAGGGAGGTGAGGCTTGGGCAACCTTGGGGAAAATGTCATCCTGTCACTCTGTGAATCTGCTTCAAATAGCTCTTTAATGCAGGAACAGAACTGTTTGTTTTGGAGGTGACCTCAGCCAACCTTCTGCTCCAGAGTCAACATTAAGTACTTTGGTCTTGTCTGTGTCAGCTGTTGCTACATCACCTGCCCTATTTTCCTTCTTGGTTCTTTACTGCTCACGTATTCGAAGCAACTTCCGATGTTGCACTCAGGCCCTTTGGTTCTCTCTGCTCTGGTTGGGTTTTGGTTTCCCAAGCAGGGACACTTCATGGCCGGGCAATACTTCTGTATTCCTACACTGGTAGAATGTTCTCGCTTCCTCTTCCTCAGGCTGAGCTGCTGATCAATCTACTTATTTTCCCAAGTGTTGGGATGTACTTTTTGCGTGGCTAGAAGCAGTTGCCCTTGAAGACCTGCCAGCTGTACTGAGCTCTTTTGCCTCTCAGAACTGGGTCCCACAGAATTCGTAACTCCTGAGTAAGGCAGCCTGCCCTCCTGAAGCGCGGGGTCTCTACTGGATGTGCCTTCCTCACTCCTGGATTTTGAACTACATTATTTCACGGTCACTACAGTCAAGGCTGCCATTGATCCCATTCCCAGCAAGTTGTGGGGTTTTATTTTGTTGCTGTGTTTTTTGTTATTTTTTAAAAAAAAGCAGTTCCAAGAAAGTATCAAGTGGGTTGACGCATTTAGCAGCTGTTTCTCTCTGAAATCTTCCAGAAGCCGTCTAGATTGATTGTGCCCTGTTTTGTTTCCCTTTCAGTAGATGTCAGAGAGGTTACAGTGTCCCACAATAACCAGGCTCTGTGACTTTAGACACTTTCTGGAATTGCTAAAAATGAATTCATCTGCTTTTTCAACCCTGATCTTGTAACAGACTTGGACTGTGATGTTACCCATAAGGACCTCTCCTTAAATGCTGACCTACAAGCTCTCAACAAGCCTTGTGTCTGTCCCATAAACCATGTTTTTATGTTCCAGCTGCTCCTTCAGATAGGAGACAGTTCACCTCTTGTTCTTCCTGACTTTCTTGAAAAGCCTGTATGCATCCATAACAAAGATCTTGTCATGTGAGCTGTCCCATGTGTCTCAGTTAACTCTGGTGTCATGGTTCTGTGTACAGGTAGTTGAGATGGTTCCCATTTCAGCATCTTTTAGGCTTGCTAAGGTCTCTTCCTCCCACCAACCTGACCCGTGTACTACTTAACGTGTCTGAATCTCTGTTCCATCCCTTCACTGCAAACTTCTATCACCATTCCCTGACAGATCTCATTTAAAGTCCTTGTCACTAGGTCTGATGTTCTACATTGTAAGTGGATCCCATCTCTTGCTTAACTGCACTCTTTTCTCAGGGGTACTTGTGACCATAAAAATTAAAGCACTGCCTGCAGTACCATCTCTGCAGAAAGTAGTTAACCTGCAGGAAGTATCTCTGCAAGACTTTTCCTCTTCACATGAAAGGCCAAGGAGAATAAATATCCCCTGGGGTGCCACCTTCTCCTTTGTCCCTGGTGTTCTTCAGTTTCTCTCGATTCTCCATGTCTCCTTTGTTAGTAGCACTGGTGTCTGTGTGTGTAAGTAAAGTTGTTTGTTGTTGTTGAGTTTGGGGTTTTCTTTTAGTTTGTTTTGAGTTTCTTTTTTGTTTTGCTGTTTATTTTTTTTAAAGGTAGTAGTGGCAATAAGGGGTAATAGTCCAAGGGTCAGAAGAGCCTTGGCAGTCTCCAACGTGATTAATCTGGCCACACCCCCTTCACAAGCAAATCTGGCAGCAGATGTGCTTCCTGTTGCAGAAGGGAGTCTTCAGCTAGTATTTATTACCTGCCAATCCCTTGTATTGCTAATGCTTAGTTCTAACCTGGATAGCTCTGACACCTGCCTTAATTGAGATGCTTGCTGCTTTTGCTGCTCCTGCCTGTAGTACTAGTGTTGTCCCCAAAAAAAGTGTAAAATAACTTTACATGCTTGTGCTCTTAGCATAAGAGAGAGAATGTGAAGCATAAGTGTACTAAAAATGAGGGCCATGAGGGGCTGGGAGATGTGCAGTAAGAAAGGAGATGACATCTATGAAAAATCTCAAGACTTAGAAGGCTCAGCCCAACGTTTGAATATCTCTCATATCAGCTGATGTGTGCTCCACATGCAGCTATCCTGAGATTCATGTGCTTCATCTTCCATCGACACATTTACATGCAGTCAGTGTGTGTGTGTGTGTGTGTGTGTGTGTGAAAATACTATACCTGTGCTTCCAGAGTTTAAATTTTTCTAAGCCTTCTGTGAGGAATAAATTTCTGGCAGGTCACTTTAGGCAGTTGGATTCTGCTTTTGTTTGGCTTGTGGTCACTATGTGTAGTTTCATACTCCTTGGATCAGAGGAATGAGTACTGTATTAGAAGCTCAGACCAAACTTTTGGCTTTTAGAGTACTTTAAGCAAGCTGCCATGTGACAGGCAGAACTGTCAGAGCCTAGTTTCTTAGGGTAAGTTTCTGAAATGTAGGACTTTCAGCTTCTGACAAAATTTTTCTTCTGTGTGCCCAGTGTGCTTGTTCCCTCTCTGTGTTCTGCAATCTGGATGACAAATAGTTTATGTGATGTCCACTTGGAAATTGTACTCATATGGAGTGGTTTGGCAAAGAAGAGGCAAGAGGTGGTTGAAGAACTTAATACCTCTTAGTTATGTCAGCATAAATGAGTTAACTTCAGGGATGCCTGGCTGTACTGGACTGTTATTTCTGCTTTAGTATTTGACTGAAATTCTCAGAGATGAACAAGTAATGACAGAAATGGACATATGAACACTTCTGTCTAGTTTTCTTCAGCTATGTTGTGTGTTTCCTCAGGCTTATATTTTTTTCAGGGGGGGCTTACGCTCTTCAGTAGTGTTGTAGAATCTCCCAAGTATGAGTTCTGTTACGTGCTGCCCACCGTGAAGAGCCAGATGTCATTGTGTTCCTCCTACTTGAATGCCTGAACACTTTGTGAAATCCTCAGCCGGTCCCCTCAGGGGAGAGCAAGCGTGTGGTCTGCGGTGACCTGCTGTGGAACCGCACATGGCAACGTGCCTGTGGCTGGAGATGCTGTCACAGGGCAGAAACACTGCTTCAGTGACTAACTTTATTTCTGAATGAAAGCTTTTAATTTGCTGGGTTATGGATTTGAGGCTTTTAAGGAAGTAACATCAGTTACTAAACTGTATTTGACATCCCATCTCTCTTCTTTAATACGGGAAAAGGAAATTGCAGAAATGCAATTTGGGCATTACCTTGAGAATGTTGTGTTACTGTTCCCTGATGAGGCAGTAGGGAAGAGGGGAACAGAAGAGTATGGAAATCACTGAAAAACAGATGAAGAGTTTGCATTCTTTGTTACTGTGTTTTATTGAAATATGAATGTTCTCTGAATCTACCCATTTCTAGAGACAATGGTTAGTAGCAATACTGGCTTTGCTTGTGCAAAGCTGACCAAACTTAAGGTTTACACTAATATATTTCACTTGTCAAATGACCTTCTGAAGAAGTTTACAGTGGCTAGTATTACACTTGGAAATTTGAAAGGATCTTTTAGAGTGGGATAGCATCTGTGGCAAGTCTAACAGCATTCACTGAGATCAGTATCACTTAGGAAATAGTATTAATTCAGCCAAGTACCAGAGAATTAGTTGCTTGTTTACTGTTGTCAAAACAGAGGTGACACAAATGTGTTAGAATTATATTTGAGCAGAGGTAAGTGTGGTGGTGGGAACCATTGCACCTAAGTCTCCTTTGTAACTCAATTTGTACTTGGTTTGGTTTTGTTTTGTTTTCCTGGAATGAAAGTGATGCTATGCAAAGCAATATTATGAATGATAGGAGGCAAAATAATCCTACCTAATTTGTAACTGTATGCTGGTAATTAACAGTTGGGAAGGTCTTTTCTTGGAGGCTTTTGCCTGGAATTTTGTGTACCAAGTGCTCCTCTTTTTAAATGTGTCTCTCTAATTTTATTCCACCTGAGGCCATCATTCTACAGATGCACCAAAATGATCTATATTCTCACTGGCCACTCTTGTGGCCTTACATCTGCTGTGGCTGTGGCAATACCTGTGTGACTGTCTAGCTGTGGTGGGCAGCAACCTACACACATAAAACAATTGCCATAAAGGAGGGGCAATCTTGATTGAGGCATTTTGAGTAACTCTGTTTGGGTCACTGTATAGATTCTTTCTCAGGGCTGAATTGAGGAGAATTGGTTGTTTGGAAATGACCTTTGCTGACAGGCATGCAGGTCAGCAGCAAGTTAAACACAAGCCAGCAGTGTGCCCAGGCAGCCAGAAGGGCCAGCTGTATCCTGGGGTGCATCAAGCACGGCATTGCCAGCCAGTCCAGGGAGGGGATTGTTCTGCTCTACACTGTGCTGCTGTGGCCTCACCTCGAGTTCTGGGTGCAGTTTTGGGCACCACAGTATGAGAGGGATACCAAAAGTATTGGAGAGCGTCCAGAGGAGGGTGATGAGGATGGTGATCCTTATGGGTCCCTTCCAACTCAGGATATTCTGTGATAAGGATTACACACCCTTTTTTGAGGATTAAGACAAGCAGAAAGGACTAACAAATCTAAAAAGTCATTGAGATTTTTGGGAAGGATTTGTCAGCTCCCTACAGATAGAACGGCCCTCAAGGTAGAGTAACTTAGTTTGATCAAACCTAGGACTTCATGATGATTCTGACCACCCAGGCAGACTTTACCACTGTTGCATGATCTCATTTTACCAATGAGGGATTAGTGGTAGGGTGGCTTTGTAATAATCTGAAAAATCTGTTGCTGCAGGTTATAATTTATTTAGCTTTGTATGGGACCTGAATAGTACAAAATAAATTGCATGGTTTGAATGAGGTACCTACCTGCTGCATATGATTCCACATGAAAAGTCCATGGCTCTGCATTGTGTTTGGTACACTATGCACCGGATCTCTTTAAGTGGTAACAAGTCTAATGACATGATTTCTATACTGGAAAAGTACATGATGGATTTGAATGTATACAAATATGTAATAGAATATTTACAGTAAAACTGTATGTGCAGTATTTAAAAAAAAATAAAATATTTTGATAGGTCTAACAAGAAGCCTGAGCATAACTTCAGCTGACCAAACAATGTTCGAAAAAGCACAAGGAGAGAAAGTTACGTTGCCATGTACTTTTGTGCTCTCAGAAGAAGATGAAGGCCCACTAGATATTGAGTGGGTATTGATACCAGCAGATAATCAAAAGAAGGAACAAATAGTAAGTAGAAACTTTTTTTGACAGTGTTAATTCAGTTGAGTAGGTAAATATATGAACTTTGTTACTGACTTCTTAGTCTTCCACCTTTTGAGGCTGGGATGCTTGTGATCTTAAATTACTTTGAAGTGCTAGTCATATGAAATCTAGTGGGATCTTTGGAATAGCAGATTAAGTCTGAAATGTGAAGAAGTTTCTTCAGTATAAACTTATCTTCTAAAGGAGAACTCTAAAATTAAAAATGCTTCACGTACAGAAAATAAAGTATGCTTTTCTGCCTGCATTATTTTCCTGGCTGAAAACTGACGTCAGTGAATTTAAGTATCTTATTTCTTTTTGTTAGTTACAAACCCTATGCTTACTTTGGAGGCCTTATCAAAAAGATGACTTATTTTAGTAGAGAGGTTTGACAGAATGAAGATTAGAGCAACTTGAGGCAGTTTTCTTTCAGCTAGAAGTCAAGGCTGACATGCTGCTACTTGGACAGGTGTTTGGTTGGGGTTGTTCACTGGAGTACTGTGTGCGATATGTTGAAGACTGAGATATGTGGCTATGTCATGCTTTGGGGATTATCTAAAACAGCAGAAAGAAACTGTCAAGAATTCGATGATACCAAATGATTCTGAGTGTTTAAATGCCAAGTGGATTTTTGATTTTTCTTTTTTTTTCCTAGATAATTATGTATTCTGTAGACAGGATTTACAATCATTATTATGCTGCTGATCGGATGCAGTTTACTAATCCTGATCCCAGATCTGGTGATGGTTCCTTGGATATCCTGAACTTAAAGTCAGCAGACACTGGCACGTACCAGTGCAAAGTGAAGAAGGCTCCTGGAGTTCAAAGCCAAAAAATACAGTTGACTGTACTTGGTAAGAAAATGATTTTTCTTGAATTTTCAGTGATACTTTTCTGTGTTTATTCCACCTTGCACTTGATATCTAAAGTGAAAATGTCTGTCAAAATCATACTGACTCTATGATTCTATGACTTGGCTGGAGGGCAGATGCCCACCAAAGCTGCTCTTACCACTCCCCTCCTCAGCTGGACAGGGGAGAGAAAATGTAACAAAAAGCTCACAGGTCGAGCGTTCTCTCACAGGGAGAGATCGCTCACTGGTTACCATCATGGGCAAAACAGACTTGACTTGGGGAAAATGAATGTATTTCCAAATGAAGCTAGAATAATGACAAGTGAAAACAAATCTTAAAACACTTTCCTCCCACCCATCCCTTCTTCCCAGACTTAACTTAATTCCCTGTTTTCCTTACCTCTTTTCCACACACACACACACACACACACACACACACACACACACACACACACACACACACACACCAGCCTCCCCAGCAGCACCAGCACAGGGGGATGGGGAATGGGGACTGCAATCAGCTCATCACATGTTGTCTCTACCACTCCTTCCTCTTTAGAGGGCAGACTCCTCATGCTCTTCCCCTCCTCCAGTATGGGGCAACTCCCACAAGAGAGTCCTCCATGAACTCCCAACACGACTCCTAGCCATGGGCTGCAGTTCTTCCTGAACTGCTCTGGTGTAGGTCCCTTTCAAGGGGTGCAGTCCTTCAGGAACAGACTGATCCAGTGTGGGTCCCTTCCATGGGGTTACAAGTCCTCCTGATCTGGTGTGGGCTCCTCTTTTCATGAGTCCACAGGTCCTGCCGGGAGCCTGGTCCAGCACATGCTTCCCATGTGGTTGCAGCCTCCTTGGGTGCATCCACCTGCTCTGGTATGGGGTCTGCAGGTGGATGTCTGCTGCACTGTTAACCCCTGCAAGCTGCAGGGGTACAGCCTGCCTCGCCATGGTCTTCTCCATGGTCTGCAGGGGAATCTTCTGCCCTGTCAATTAGAGTACCTCCTTTCCCTTCTTCCTTACTGACCTTGGTGTCTGCAAAGCTGTACCTCTCGTTCTCACTCATCTCTCTGGCTGTGAATGCCAGTCCTTTTTTTTCCTGCTGCTAAACTATGTTATCCCAGAGGTGCTGCTACCATTCCTGATGGTCTCAGCCTTGGCCAGCAGCAGGTCCATCTTGGAGTAGGCTGGCATTGGCTCTGCAGCTTCTAGCAGCTTCTTGCAGAAGTGACCCCCTGTAGTGCCCCTGCTACCAAAACCTTGCCACCCAAACTCAATACAGGTAGACCCAATTCTGTTTTGAGGATTGAAGGGAATAATGTGCAGAACAAGGAACATTGAGAAAAATCCTGTGTGTGGCTTGTATTTTGTAGAAAACCTTCCCATGCTTTGTTGCACCAGCACTTTTAGCGAAGTAGATACACCTCCTAAAATACAGCTAGTGAGCATTTTTATTGTGACTATCATTAATTCAGTAATACTTTCCTTTATTAGTAAGGCCGACAAGAACTAAATGCTCCATTGAAGGGTCACAGGAGATTGGAAAAGACGTTACCTTGAAGTGCACATCACAAGAAGGATCCCCGGTTTTGTCTTACGACTGGAGAAAAGTATCTGGCACAGAGGAACTTCCTGCCACTTCCATGCTAAGTACTGCAACACTTAAAGATTACAGTTATGGTTTTAGCTTGTCTTGCAAGCATCTCATGCTTAGTTTTAGTATAGAGCAATCAAGATAAATGTCACTTCTGTCCTCTCACTGAGTAGTAAAACTGACTTTGAAACAAGGTGGGTTTTTTTTTATTTCCATAGTGGGAAATATTTCAGGCTTTTAAGTTGAGATTCTTACCATTAGGCTGCAGAATTGTGCTCTTCTGTGCATGAATGTTGTGAGTTCTCTTGCTTGGTGATACTAGCTGCATTTGTGTACAGATGGACAGTGGAGAAGAGTAAGGAAGGGTCTAGGCCAGTGATAAGAGCTGTCACCATGGAAGAGGGATAAAAAGCTTGCATTTTATTAGAGATCGACCAACTTCATGATCGAGTGACAGAACCTCTTCCTTAAAAAGGGGATACAAGTCTTTAGAAGAAAAGTTGTCCAAAGTGAAGAGAAGGCTTATTCTCTTCTTAAAAGAGCTAACATCCAGGAAGGAGTTACATGTTACCAATTTTGACTGGTGGTTCCCAAATCATTGTAGTAGTGATAGTGGATTGAGAACTTAATTGTAGAAGGTTGAAGTTCTGAGTCTTAGTTTTGTGAAAATTATTCCAGAATATGTATTTTTTCAGTACTTTTTGTGTGTCTATATAGTTATAAAACTTTAAACCTGGTGATGGTGTGTTTTCCTTGCAGATGAAGCAGATTAAGAATCTGCTTACAAACAGATGTAACTCAGGTTGTGCAGGACAGACAGGACAAAGTGGTGTCATGTGTCTAAAAGCAGCCAGTGTGCATGTCTAGAGGAAAGAACTCGTGTGGCTCTTCCTCATAGAGGTCTCCTGTCCTCCCTTAACTTGCGCCTCGGGAAATTCACATGTGGTTTCAGTTGACTTTAAATCTATTTAAAACGAACAAAAACTGACTTCTGCAAACTTCTCCAATGTCCTTTAAATGTTTGTTGTCTACTAAAATTTGTAGTACCTAGGACACAATTCTCTTAAATCAGCTACATATGAAGAACCTCATACCAGTCTCCATTTTGGTCCTGCCTCCTGGTAGTGCCGTTTGATATCTCTTATTTTTCTGACAGTGACCATTTGATAACTAATGTCCTTCTCTGTACCACTCACAATCTTAGGCTTATGTTGTTACTACCTTTCTTGACATCCCAATTTTGTCTCATGGTATCAAAAAACCCACTGATGACAGTATCAGTGCTGGACAAGGATGACAAGGAAGTGTGCAAAAGTAGAATGTAACTCGAGAAAACAATGTTTGCTTTGGGCTTGTGGATGTAGGTTTGGGGACACTGAGTGTGTTCTCAGGAATCTAGATGTTACCTAACTCCTGTTCAGCAGAGAGAGCTAAGTATTGGTTTGGTGCTTTGTCCCTGTGACGTAGTCTCTTCCAGTGCAAGCCATGTGAAGTTTGTGTAGAAGAACCTCACAAAGGTAGCTGTGCCTGGCTTTGGAGGCTCTGGGGAAATGCTGTTTTAATTATTACTCCTTAATGTGTCCTATTCTGTCAGCATAGCTAGACTTAATTAGTCACCTGTTGGAGTGCAGTGTTTAGGTTAGATTCACCTCATGTTGAACAAGGGAACAGGCAGCAGGCCTATTGTGTCTCAGTCTAGACAGAAGAGGAGGAGGAGGGATGCAGTTAATCTTTGGTGTTTTAGAATTCTACGTTAGGATGAGAGAATTTGCTGCTTGAAGCATTTGTTCCTTTCTGTTAACAGAGCAGTTAGCCTGTAGGTTGAGGAAAAAAATCTCTAATGAGGTAAAAGGCTTTTACGAACAATAGTGTGTTACAGCATGGAAGACTTCTGGTTTTATTTGGGTATTTTTAATACAGCCTTTTTTGGGGTAAGACTTCGTCCCCGTGCTGGAATACTTATTCTGTAGTATTGAATATGGTGCTAAACTGTGGAAAATGGTAAACCTTTTATTTCTTGTTTGTAGATAAAAATACAGGGGAACTTCTCCTGAAAAACGCCTCTCAAGACTATTCTGGTGTATACAGTTGTGTTGTCTCAAACAGAGTTGGCACCGATGAATGTTCTGTTGAGCTGAATGTCACCCCTCGTAAGTGTTTGCTGTGTAATGGTCATACAGTGTTTTCTGTATTAAACCAGAATAATCCTGTTTCTCTAAACTCCTAAAATGTTAAAACAGCCCTATTAACTGATGATTGCCACTTTGAAGTCTTCCCAAAATGTTGCTTTTCATATGCTACTTTTTAAAATGCAAGTGATTGAGCCATATCCTCTGTAATTCAGTTATATGCTATTAACCTGGATCATGTAGAAACGTGCTGTTTTTACTGTTGAGAGAAAGTTGTTTGTGTAAATTTGACACTTAACAAACAGTATTATTTATCTGTTCTAGCTATAAATACAGCTGGTATAATTGCTGGAGCTATTATAGGAACTCTGCTGGGTGGTCTTGTACTGGGTTTCCTTGTCGTCTGTTTCTGTAAGAAACAGAGGGAGAAGAAATATGAGAAAGAAGTACATCATGATATCAGGTAATGACATATCTCTGATTTCTGAGCAGTATGTTTTGAAGATTAACTTTTACCTGTGCTTTTCTGTGAGGAAGATACTTAGTAATAGAGACTTCTGTCTTAATCTGGAAAGTTTATTAACAAACTAACAGTTTAGCAGAGAACTTCTTGTTTTTGGTGTAGCTAGTCATGTCTAATTTCGGTAAAGAATTTCAAAGCAGTGAATGCTTTAAACTTTAAGTAATATGTGAACCTTTTTTGGCTACTATGTCAGAATAGAAAAAACCAAACTGAACATTTGTTTTGTGAACTTGCCCATAGTAATAGTGACTGAGCTCTTATTCTGCAACCGTTTTTGTTTTGTGTCTCTTAACATCAGGGAAGACGTTCCACCTCCGAAAAGCCGCAGCTCAACAGCCCGCAGCTACATAGGGAGCAATCGCTCTTCTCTGGGTTCCATGTCGCCCTCGAATATGGAAGGATATACCAAAACCCCGTATAGCCAAGTCCCAAGTGAAGACTTTGAACGTACTCCTGCTCAAAACCAAGCCTTTGCACCTTCAAAGGTAGCTGCACCTAATTTAAGTAGAATGGGAGCTGTTCCTGTGATGATTCCAGCACAAAGCAAAGATGGGTCCATAGTATAAAATATTATTAATTTAAATGCTGTTTTTTAAGTGTTCATTGTAAGTATTAGAGAAAACGACGATGTTTCATCCCCTATTTTAAACAATGGCATGCAGTTTTCTGTGACGAAAATGAACCAGTTTGAAAAGCCACCAATTCTCATTTTTAATTTTAAACTTACTAGTACATGACAGTTGAACTATTTGCTAAAATATCGATGTTCCTAAATATATCTATGGGACGGTGAAGGTGTTTGGACCTCTGATAGGTTGCTGAAGAGACACTGTCAGTTCTGAATATGTAACAGCGAGACATAAGTGAGAAGTAACAAAAGCATTTAATGAATTTTCTCAGACTTCCTGAAACTTTATCCTCACTTTTGGAATAACAGAATTGTTTTAACTTGGCCACTGTCTCATGAAGTTGCAGGGGGCTGAAATACTGAGGGTGACTTTGAATTCTGTTTGAACTCTTGAGTAGACACGCAGTTCTTTAACCTGTAGTGTTTGTTTGGAGCACTTTGTGAGCTCTTATTTCAGGGGCTACCAGTTATTTGATTGGTTTCATTAATTCAATGCATCTATTCTGATGTAAAATTTCAGTGAGTGTAAATAAGACAGAAGCTTTGCAAGCTCTTTGAAACATGAGTTTTTCTGTAATAACTAGTTCTTGTCAGATAACTTAATACTTATGTTATCTGATGCAAGAGGTCCTATCAGGTTGTTGGTAGTGGTATCTAAGCTTTAAAAACTATAGATCAACTGTTACTGTCACAGTGAGTATGTATCTCTGTACAGGTCTTAAGTTAATTGTACCTTGCTCTTTCCAATGCCTGTTTAGATTTTAAGGCAGTGCTACTTCTTTTTTCCAAACGGATTACCTAAAACACTATGGGGCTTTAAAGAAATCTGTTGAGTAACAGATATTTGGTGTCTGGCCTCTTGCTCTAACATCACTTTGGAAACATCTTTTCCCGTGTAGATGTAAGCAAATGGTAGTTAGACTTCACTAAATATGCTAGTATCTTTCCTTATGAATTTGCAAGGAATTTAGAGCTCATTTATCCTTGCCTCTTCAGCTGCACTAAATATTCTTATTAACAGACAGTTAGTTCCATGTAACCAGAATCTGAGAGGAAATAGTTATCCAGAATAGTTGATACAAATCTCATGTTTCAAGATTAAAAAAACCTTCTTCCTAGCTCTGTAAACCTAAAGCAATTACAGAAGGAACAAAACAATTCCTTATCTTACTTTCACACATATTTAAAGACTTTTGATAGCTTCTGATGACTGATAATAAGCTGGATTTAAAGCTCAGTGCAATTTGAGTCTTTGTGTCATTTTTTTTTTTCCTTCCTACTACCTATCTACTTTCCTGTGCTGGAAGTCAGGACAGGGAGTCTGTTTGGCTTGTTCTAGCTACAGATGTGAAAACTGCAAGGGAATTTGGAAAACTCTAAAGGCAGATAGTAGGTGGCAGTGCTGTTGATGAAGGAAATAGCTGAATTGCCTGTTGAAAGATGCTAGGTTTATTTCTATGTAGCAACAGTGTGAGAGAAAACATTTCCTTGAACTTCTAGGTTTAGTGTCTGCTTTTTTGTAGCTGCTTATAGATCTGTGATAAATTCTTTGGCTTACTACTAAATGTTTGTCCTATTTGTAGTTAGGTGCACAATTTTGGCTAGCACTATTGATGTAAAGAACATACCCTTCATACTGAATTTAGAAACTTGAATGGCTATTAAGTATTCTAGACTTAGTTTTACACATTTGGGACTTTTTTAGATTGTAAACTGATACTACTAGAGATCAGGTTTTTTATCTTTCATGTGTGCCTTTTCAATAAACTTTGCCTGATTGTAACTTCAGATTTTATGAAATTTCTGGTGCCTAAATTTACTGGTTGAACAGGTGCTCAGATGATGGTACAGTTCTTAAAACATGACACTGTGATCTGATTTCTTGATTCTTATGTACTATTTATACCTCTTCATGCCTATTTTTGGATGTGACTTCAGTGGCTCTCTCTGTATTGTTCTGTATTTCAAGATGCCAGTTACTCCTTCAATTGCTAATTAAGACCTAACTGTTTATATTCCTGAAAACTGTTTGGTTGTTGTACCAGTGAGATGAATGATTGACTTGTGTGGTAAATAATAGGTTTAGCAACTGTGCCAAACATGCTTATGAAGAACAATAGGTGAGGAGACATCTTCTTGCATCCAATTATTGAGATAGAAGAGACTTCTGAAATTTTAATCGTGCGCTGATTGTTTACCTTGAAACTAAGGCCTTCCTTAATTAAAAGGGTATCGTTATTCTGAATACAAGCTGGATACAAAACTACACTGAATGGCAGGTTGAGAGATAGCTACAAACCTAGGCGACCAGGCAGCAAACCTACTGAATTTGGTTCTTAGCCATCTGTGGACATACATGAGATTAGCTGTGGATTTTTGGTTTTTGTTTGTTTGCTTTTGTTGTTGTTGGTTTGGTTTTTTCTTTTTTGGGGGATGGGTGGGGGGGTAGGTTGGTTTGTTTGGTTGGGTTCTTTTTACGTTTGGACTGAGACCCTGTGCTTTCAGTCAGGTAAACCCTCAGACACTCAAGAACAGAAACTTATCTCGCTAAAGCACGCAGAGCGGAGTTTACACGCGCTTAATGCTCTGTCAGCTTGTACATAATAATAAATGGACAGAACAGAAGGACAGCATGATGTGCCCTCAGAGCCTAGCTGTTAGGCTTAGCAGCCTTGACAGTGTCTGTCTATTTATGTAATTGCATGGAAAATAAACAAAACAGAATCTGACATAGTCCTTAGCTGAAATAAAGAACCTCTGACTTGGGGTAAACTCTGCCTCAAGTTGGTATCATCATGCCTTTTTGAATGGCTACAACACTACTATGAAAGCATAATACTGCTGTGAGAAGTTATTTCTTCAGTCAGGAGATTGTTCACTTACACTGGATTATGATTCTCGGAAGCAGCTAGTACAGCTCAGCAGTGAACTTCTGGCTGTGTAGGAGATGAACTGGTTAAACTTGTGAGGTGTCCGATCTTACAGATAATTCTAACAGAACTCTTCTAGGAAGTAATGGCAGCTGACAGACCAGTTAGAAGGTGGCATTTTAAATGTCTCATTTTAATTAAAAAAAAGGTGGGGTGGTAGCATTATGTAAATACTGTAAGTGAACTCAAGAAACTTCTAGTTAATGTCTGACTGTAAACTTGCCTGTTGAGGACTACTATATATAGAAGAAAAACCTCATTTTTAGCATGGTGTGAATAAAGTGCTAGACTTGTAATACTGTAGAGGTTACGTAACACTTGTCCATACATTACAAGCATTTTCATAAACTTTCTGAAGTGAATATTTAAAGATATTTGTGTGAAACTTGCTTACTAAAAATGAGTACTTCCAGTACTGTGTAGTGCACAGAAATGCCTTGTTGGAGGGGTAAAACATGCTGTCTGAAAGAAGTGTAGAGTGCATACATCCGTATCACCTCTAGCCGCATCCATGTTAGATGTATGCTTCCTGCTTAATAGTACAAGTAAAGCTTCTGAACCGCAAGTTTTTCTGTGATGCTGAATATTGTATATTACCAGTTTCCATGCTAGGCTTTTGGTTTTGTACTTGACAGTGTATATTCTGGATCGCTTTAGATCTCTGTTCCAGTCTAAAGACATTGTACTATTTGTGTCACTTAAACCTTGTTTTATACACTCGATAGGTGCTTTATGGGACCCTTTGGTTATTGGTCCTCTAGCGTTGAGGCACATCTCAATAGAAATTGGAGCAATAATATTTCCTGGAATCCAAACTGTTACAATGTTACGTTACGCTTCTCATGCACAAAGCATGGACTTGAATCTTGATATGAATTTCAGTATGAGGTTTTATATTCACACTTTAGGGGAAATGGTATTTTAAAATACAAGCATTGTGAGTGAATTTGTAAAAGCAGAATCCAAAATTTTAAAATGCTGTAGTTCTATGACAGACTTGTGTACTTTTTGAAATAAAACTGTTGGAGAAAACAGTAGTCTGTCTTTATTTTAAAGCAACGCTTGTATATGGCTTCAGCTTTCTCTTTGTGATTGGAAGTGAACTAATAAATATGGCTGTGTATACCATGCTGGCATTAATCACTTTATTTCTTGCTTTCTTCTCTCTCACACATTAATTTCTAAGGGAAGTAAAACCTAAGATAATGCAAAACATGCACTTACCTGTGGTTTCTAATTGTAGGTTCATAGATGTAGTGATCAATTTAAAAAAAAACATACCAGTGTAATCTCAGCAGTTATTGTGAAACATAAGGCTGGAAAGGAACTGTAAATTAAATTTCATCCCTCTCTTTTTAGGCCGTACAAAAATTCCCATCTCTTAAAATTCAATCAATCAGCTTTATGGCAGTCAAAGCATGTCGATAAAATGCTTGGTGTCACTGTCAGTGAACGTGCACCTTGTTTGATTCAAATGAAGTTGACTTGGGCTACTCCCCACCCCTTGGCCTTGCAAACCAACTGTTTACTGTCCTCTCCACTTTACTTAAGATTATGCAACAATTATGCAATTTCTCCACTGTCATCTTGGGCACATATTTAGCTCTAGGAAGCAAAGTCTGGCCTGGGCTCTGCTTGCATTAGTGGCATGTGTTGTGTTTATATCACTGGCAGCCTCATTAGCTGACACTTGTTGAGAATGCATGCGTATCCTCATATGCTG
Organism: Gallinula chloropus; assembly: GCF_964237585.1. NCBI lineage: Eukaryota > Metazoa > Chordata > Aves > Gruiformes > Rallidae > Gallinula > Gallinula chloropus. The sequence goes on from NC_140085.1 coordinate 108,006,654, forward strand.
ACGTGTACCTGGGCCATGCCAGGTGTTTCAGTCACTTCTGGGCGTTTACATATAAAACCTGTTTGATGCATGTGTGTGTGTGAGCATATGAAGTGAAATGTAGTGCCGATGGAAATACCTTGAGGAGTGTTTTTCTATTTCAAATTAAGATTTGTACTTAAATATGAAAGGAAGCCTAATAAAAATGAAGGTTCAGATCTGTTTCTGTAGAGCTCTAAGAAACCCTTCTACACCCTTTATAGTAAAAATTTAGGTTCAAGACTTCTGCCCAAAGGTGGCAGCTTTGTCACGGGTGGTACTTGCATGCCTCTGCTGCTCCAGGCCTTTTACTGTGAATCAGAGAAGCAGAGTACCTCCATCTTGTCTCTGGGAATTTCAGCAAGGCAGCTAGTGCTTTCCTGAGAGTGTCCGGAAAGAATAGAAGGCTCTCGTTGTAGGGTGGTAGTACAAAACATTTGTGGTCCTTCTGTATGTAGTGGATGAAGTTTCTTAGAAGGTCTGCCCTGCTGTTCTTTTTTCTCTGAACATCTTGGACTGACTGTGCTTCGAGCTTACTATTTCAAGTGGACTTTTCAGATGGAGGACCTTGGGTTCTTTCAAGCTGTGTGATAACACTGATAGGCAATTAAATGTTAGGCTTTTAGAAAACAGTTAATGCCAGTGGCTTAGCTTGCTTTCTTGTGTGTGAAGTCCATAAAACAAAACCAAATGAGCTTGTGAAGAAAATGACTGATCAAGGAGCAGAAACTAGAGTAAGAAAAGCTGTGGATATTGTCTACCTTTCCAGGTCTCAGCTTATTCCAAAAGTACCCTTTGCTTCTGGAGACTGTGGGTAGTTGCTCACAACACGAAGATGGGCATCTTAATACAAGTAACACATGTGCTTGAGTTATGATGATTCTGTTGCTTTTTTACCTTGCTTTAGTCCTTGTGCAGAATGATACAGGCTTAGCTATCAGGAGAAGGATTTGAGCCTTTAGTTATATAAAATAACCACCCTGGTGCAAAACTGGCTTGGAGGACTGCGTTGTCCCAGCCTCTGACTTGGTTTCAAAGTCAAGTTTTTGCAAACAGGGATCCTTTGATCTTCGTATTGTTCTGTAAGTCAGGGGCAGCGTCACCCTCATAGGTTGGATTTTTGAAGTCTTCACCTTTAGCCTGTTGAGTACTGGCCAGGTTGCTTTGAATATGCAAAGTCAGTGGTGGTTAGTGGCAGCAGCTGCTAGATGAATCCTCATTTGTGGTGGATCAGCAGAGTCATTGAAATTTCTTAATGAAGTGGCACTGACCAGATGAAGGACAGTGCTACTGTATTACTCAGGAAACATTAAGGGAATTGTGCAAGCCCTATATGCAGGAACCTTGTGTGATGTCAGGATTGCTAGATGGCAGGAGGGGAGCAGCTTTATAAAAGTTGAGCGTGTTGGTTACACAACTTTATTATGTAACAATTTAAAGGCATGGCAATATTAGAAGAGACATTAACATCTGAAAAACACATCATTTTACCTTCAGTAATCTAATTTTTTTCTCCAGGGGAAAAACCTCTGGAGGCAGCACGTCCTCCGGGAAGCGTGGAAAGCTGTGTGATGCAATGACAGTTGTCCCACTTCTCAGGTTCTGTGAGCTGCAGGCGGGCAAGGCGGCAGTTGAGCGCTGTACCTGAAGGGCATTGGGCTCTTTACCCAGAGTACTTTTCCTGATTGCAAAATGGGGAGAGGAAAAAACCGAGTCTGATCCATTTGTGGGGAATTTTGTAGGAGGGACCTGAATTCTGGGAACACAAATGGACCATCCAATTTCTTAAAGCATTTCTGTACTCTGCTTTCCACTAGTGTCTGATTTGGGGGGCGGGGTTCAGTCTGCAAAACCCTTTTGCATTTAGAGTTGCTAACATAACCTGCTTCAGCTGCAACATCCTGTACCTTTCTTGCCATGAAGTAATTGCTGTATGTGATGGCTTTGGTTATATTACTGCTATCGATGCTGTATGCAGAAACAGAACCTCTAGACTAAAGTCTCCTGAGCACCCCACCCAGGGCAGGCAGTGCCAGCACTGCTGCTTGGTGCTCTGAGCCCAGACATCTCCAGGGGCGCAGTGGTCACTGAGATTAGGTAGCAACTCATTCAGCATGTGGTATCAAGAAATAGTAAATCAGATGGTAAGCAGCTATAAAAAGCAATTTTGTCTACTACAATTAGTGTAATAGCTTCCAATTATGTTAATTTTGCTAATTACATTCTGCACGAATGGGAAAGAAGCTGAGATGTTGTTTCTTGTGGCCAGTTGCTGCTGTCCAAGTGCAGTAACACCTCTTTGTAGCTTATGAGTTGGCTTGCTCCAGTATCCTGTACTGAATCTCAATCTCCTCATTTCACATCACTTGGTAGCGTTTCACTGGTGAAACGGCAGTCAGGATTAGTCAGATCCTCAGGGAAGTTAAAGCGTTTGGCGGAGCATCCTTCCTCTCTGTTTAAGGTCTCTGTGACCAGCAGTGGCTCTCAGCATCTTGCTAGTTATCTGAATGGGTGGCATTTCTAAAAACTACTTGCTGAAGTCAAAACACTGGCTCTGTGCCCCACTCTTAACTGCTGGAGATCAGCATAAAATTGTTCCTGAAGGCTTCCATTTAGCTCAGGTGGGAGGGATGCTGCTGCCCTCAGACCAGAAATAGAGACAACTGCTGGTAATACTCGAAGCTACTGAATTGCTTGTGACTGCTAAAGAAGATGACAACTCAGGGGCACAGCTGGTGGTTTGTGGAACATGTCAAAAAGCTTATGTTGTGGCTGCTAGCACCGAACTTCTTATCCGGATAAATAAAATGCCCTTCCATGTCACTTCCAATCCTGTAACTGTCAAGGGCAGAAACAGTTCATCTGAGCTGCAAGAGCTGTAAAATACAGAAGTGAGCTTGCAATTGCCTGAATGCACCTTTCCTTGTTTCTTGTTGGTATGCAAGAGAAGTTGCGACTTGCTGGAAGATCGTGGCTTCACATGATCTGTGTGGGCTTGCCCTGGTTTCGTCCCTGTGTTCTGTATGTAAATCAATGCAAAATTGCTGAAGAACTGCAATGTCGCCTCCTGTTACCTCAGAGTCGAGTTGTGGTTTGGGTGACCTCTTTATATAACCCAATTAGTTTAATTACTTTGTAGCCCTATTTCAGATAGAAAACTCACTGTGGTTAAAATGCAGAACTTCAAAAACATCACCAAAACCTGAGCTGTTCTCCTATGCTGTCTGCAGCTCTCTTGGAAAAAAGAAAAAAGGAATAATGGAGAAATTATGGCTAAATACGGGTGTTTGCATTGAAATAGAAGTAATGGATTTTGTATCTGGGAATACTGATCGCCCTCTTGCGGTTGATGCTTGGGCATCCCAGCCTGCATCCCTTCCTGCATCCCCGCTTGCATCCCTTCCTGAAGCTCTGCTGTGGTTTGCAGTGACCTGCTAAGAAACGTTAGGTTTTCAACAGAAAGCTAAATGATTTTCCTAGGTGCTGGAAAGCTGCTTTCTTACTTGGGAAAATAATTTAGGTAAGAGAAGGGTTGTTTTACTCAGCCTCAGTTGAGATGCTTTTAGGTACAAGCTCTGACAAAAAGCTGTAAGCTGTGTGGAGATCGTTAAAGGAAATGCATAGTTGAGGTTTTGATAGGTTTTGACAGTTGTGATGAGAAACACTGTATTTATATTACGTTTACACATACTATATTGCTAGTCTAGAAGTACAGACCCCTCCCTTTTGTTTACACACACACACAAAAGGAGCAACTGAAGCCTGATTGACTGGTATGGACCAGAGCTCAGAGTTAGTCATTAAAATGTCTATTTTCCTAAGACTGGAGTCAAGGTCACCAGTGATGTTTCTTCACTTGTGGCGCGTTCAGGGGAAAAAAGAAATTTCTCAGAGGTATTCTGATTGTATCAGTTGGTTTTCTTTTAAGAACAAGACAGTGAAAATTGGGATTCATGTACAGATAATGTGCAGTTCTGAGCACACTAGACTTGCATACCTGAAAGGCGTCAGTTCTAAACATCAGTTACATGTTTTTAAAAATCAAGGTTATGCTGCTCCTTGAAGTGCTCTGGGTGTTGTTATGTATATATGATACTTGCATATCATGTGGGTTTTTTGGATAGTGCACGGACTGGGTGGGCAGGCAGGAATCTCAGTTGTCCACTAAAAACCCTGTATTCCTCAATGAAAGAGCTGGAAGGAGCGTTAGAGCCTTTACGCTCAGTGGTCCTTCTTGTTGCTTGAATTAGCATAATTTCCCTGCCCCTGGTGTTACCTGGGCAAGCTAGGATTTTAATCAGCACTCTGAGCGGGCTATCCAACTGACACTGAAAATTGGGTCATTAAATCTCACATGTGAATGTTACTCTGACAACATCCCGTGTCTGCATTAACCCTGTTAACTAGTGAGCTTGCTGCTGCCTGTATGGCTTGTGCGTGGCGGGGCGGGGGGAAGGTTGCTGAGCGTGCAGGGAAGCTTGGGCTGCCCTTAATGCTTGGTGTGGCTAACAGGAGCTCACTCACCTGCAGTACCAGCAGTAACAAAAGGATCCCAAGGCGAGGGAGTCTGGGTAGTGAAATAGAGGATTGGAGTTGATGCGCTGTCTTTGTCATGACTCAGCCATGTGATTCTAGGGGTTTTTGTTGATCTTTTAAATGTTGGCGTCTTCTTATTCCTTGCCTTCCCCATTTGTTAGGACGGACAGAGTTCTGTTAACTTTTAGGAACTCGTGGAATTAGACTTTACCATCACCAGGAGCTGGACTTGATGATCATTAGGGGTCTCTTCCAACTCAGTATATTCTGTGATTCTGTGATCACGCTATTTTTTATTTTTTTTTTTTGGTGTCCTTGATAAGTTGTCTTAGTTTTTATCAGCTGCTCATCTAGTGCTTATTTTCACTTCTTTCATTATTACAGAAAAAGTTAAAATTGATGTATGTATAGTTATCTTGGTCAGACGATCTATGGTTATGTCTCTTCCTTGGGGCTTTCTGGTTTCAATTCTGTCCCTGATGATGGTCACTCTTCCAGCACTTCTAGGTCTACCTGGATGTTTTGAGTCCAAGGACAGATCTCATTAGGCATCTTCCTGGGGGTGAAAGATCCCCCAAAGCCCATTGCCAAAGCAAGGGGAAACATGTTTTCTCTGGAGGCTTTGTCACAGACCCCAGTTTGGGTCCCTGCTTGGTAGGGAGGAGGTGGCGGCTTCTCTCCTTCCACTCAGTGGCAGGTAGGAGAGGGGTCTTCACCCAGGAGGATGCCCCTCAGCAGTCATCACGGACACTTGGCAGCGAGGGAGCATCCTTGTCCCTGCTGCTCTCGTACAGGTGTGCTTGAAGGTACTCTCATGGTAAGGGATTTCCAGAATAAATAGTATGAATTTACTTCTGTGGGGTACTTCATTGTTACTGGTATTGGAGGTATCTATCCATGTCTTCTTAGGCTCTCAGGCTGAGGTACGTAAAGAGAGACATAAAGCTCCTTCTTGTCATCATTGGTCCTGGCAGTAAGAAATTGCTCTCTGTGTTCGGCTTTTTGTACGACTTCCCTCTGCCTACAGCTTCCCACTTGCAAGGCTGACCTTCCTTTCTGTTGCTTGCTGTCAGTTTGTTTCTGACTGCTGGATTTATCTCACCACCACAGCAGGATGGGTTTTTAGACAGGTTTCCCTTTCCTGAGTATAATGTGCTGGTAGTGACCACGCTCTCATGGCAGGTCATTCCCTTTCCTGATCTTTCCTGTCACAGGTTTTGTTCCTAACCAGTTTCACTCAGTTGTCTCTGGTTTAGGCATTAGGCACCTTAAACTAAATGCATGTATATAGTCATTTAGACTGGCCCCTGCTTCTCCAGCCTGGAGGTAACACAGTTATGATCGCGATCCCCCCGGCAGACAGCGGTTCTCATGGATCGAGGTTTTTCCTTGCAAGATCCAAAGGAGTTACCCAGTCTTGTTTGTAAGTTACAACAGTCGTGGGTGGATTTTCCTTTATCAGAGCTGCATGAATAACTGCTGGCTGCACGCAGGGGTTCGCTTGCCAGGCTGCATTTTTTTTTCTTTGGGTAGAGATTTGCTTAGATGAAAAGGAAGGAAGAAGAAAATGAGGACTGAAAGTATCAGGGCGAGGCAGGCAAAGGAGAAGAGTTTACATTGTATTTTTTCCATTCTGCAGGAACAGATAGAAAGGACGCATCTTGCTTCAGTGGTCAGACACGGTGCCTCCTGCAGTGTATCAGATACTTTGATCAAAGAGGATTTCAGGCTGATACTAGGGTTCTTCTAGTCCCTCTCAGATGGGTTAGGTTAGGGTGCAATGTAATTAACAGGAGGGAAAAAGGGAAAAAGCTGTCAAAAATCTTCCAAAAGGGAGAAAATGTTAGATAAATGATCCTGAAAATGCACTTCTACACTGTTACATTCTTTAAAAGAACAATTATATCAACCATACCCAGAATGAGGTGGTAAAACAGACTATCATTCAAGGTAATTTCTTTAAACAGAAAGGCGGCGAGTATGGGGATTTAACGCCAAGCAGCACTCTGTACTGGTCTGAGTTATGCTTCCAGGCTGGGTTTGGTGATGGTACCAGAGTATTTTTACCATCATATGCAACTGGAAGGTTTTATTTGGCACGTAATTGTATTTGCAGCATGACAGGCTGCAGGGAAGAAAATGAGGTGCTGCAGAGGTAGTCTTGAGTCAGTTTTCTTTAATTACTGGTCTTACAGAAAAACTATGTTTGAGTTGAGGTGTGTTTTAATGTTCTGTGAGGGCTACTATAGTAATACAAAAGCCTTTCATAAGGTGAGAGGGAGTAAGAAAACGAGATGTTCCCAGCGACTACAATGTATCCCTGTATCTTTCTTGGTTGTTGGTTAGGAAGGGCTTGGAGTATCATGTTTGGAAAACTCTCACTGGGCAACCGTCAGCAGTTTGGGAGTACAGGCAGCACATGGAAGAGGCAGTTTTGCAGCAAAAATGCTTGGTTACATTTTTCTTACAAGGTCAGGCTTGGAATGTTATGTCAAAGCATGTAGAGCTGATAAAGACCTGTAAGTTGAGCAAAGAGTTGTTTCTTAGTATCTGTGCAAAAAAGTAACCCCAGGAAAAGTCAACAGAAATAATGAAGGAACTAGCACTGACTTCTGAGGAAACTGAAAGAAGCAAGTGCGCAGATGGGGGTGAGTCACTGGGTGCTGTGAGAAAGCTGAATGCATCAAACAGCAAAACTCTGCCATTCTGTGGTTGTTCAAGTCATTGGTATGAAACTGAGGAGGGAGATGTCTAAGCAGGCTTTGAGAGATACTTTAAAAGTTGCTGGGAGCAGGTATGCACCAGGACACTAACGAGGCTTTTCATATAACCTTGGTGAAGATCCTGAAAACTTGCTGTTAAGTTAAGCCTACAGCCATTTAACACCCACTGGTAAATGGAGTCAGTTTGCCACACCACTACACTGGGTCTCTGGGAGAGGCTGGTATAAACTCTAATCTGAGTGACCACAAGTTGGGTGATGATTGGAATGGTGCACTTAATTGCTGTGTGTTGCAGTACCTAGCCTCACGTTATTGTAGATTAATGATATTCTTTCTTTTTATAGCATGACATCGCTCACAAGATTGGTGACATAACAGTGGTATAAGCACGAAGAAACAGGCATCATTTTTTGCATGACTTTCAAGTATGGTGAAACTGAAGTACATTATGAAATGAAGTGCTGTTTTTTAACTTGATCTCACTTTAGATTCAAGACTGTTAATTAGGCTGTGTTCGGTTTTGTAAGTATCATTTTTTTTTTTTCCCTTCTTATGTATTTTTAATGCAAAGTTTCCGAATTGGCTACCAGCATTTTTCCTGCTAGCTCTGTATTTTGGGAAGCCTGCACACTCACTCCTCTCTGCCCCACTCCCGTGGAGTTTCAAACCAACAAAAGTGAAGTTCACAAAATCGACTGAGCCCACAGGAAATGTAGCCTTAAGCAGAGGGGCGTGGAAAGGGACTGTAACCCCAGGCAGAGGACTTCTGGTTTTCCCTGGCTTTCTGGTGTGCTGGTTCGGTAGGGAGTGTATGTATCTGCTCAGAGCCATAGCGGTACTAGTGGGGCCATACAACCCGTGTTTGAAGTGCGCCGTGTTTTAAGACTGTAAATGCTTTGTAACGATTTAATAAAATGCATCTGAACGTTATGGTTATCAGATGCTTCTGCATAGTCTGTTAATCATAGAATCATAGAATGTAGTGGGTTGGGAGGGACCTTTAGAGGTCTTCTAGTCCAACCCCCCCTGCAGCAAGCAGGGATATCTTCACTTGATCAGGTTGCTCAGAGCCCCATGGAGCCTGACCTTGAATATCTCCAGGGATGGGGCCTCTGCTACCCCTCCAGGCAACCTGTTCCAGCGATCTACCACCTGCATATTGAAGAATATCCAACCTAAATCTCCCTGTTTTAGGTTCAACACCATTACCCTCACCCTATCGCTACCGTCACGTTAGCAATGCAATGGCTCGTGCAGGTGTTGTGGTAACTCACGGCTGCTCAGCGCCTGGTCCCCCCGCTCCCCAGCTAACCCTGCGGCAGACCAGAGGAAGAAGAGCGTGCTCTCTGAACCACGCTAGTTACGGGGTCCCTGGCACCTCCTGCGGCACCAGGACTTTGGGTACTGATTCCATAGTGAAACATTAACCCACCTAACCATGTAAGGATGAGACCGCTCTAGGACCAGCCTGTGGATAGGAGCTTAGTAATTAATGTTCAGAGCCTGGTGACGCCCTGCTGGTACGCAGGCATTTTTGATAACTCATTATCTGTCACAGTCCACGTAAATCAGAGCACGCTGAAGGACACCCCGACATTTAAGAAGTAACAGTGAGCATATGCAAACTTGTCTTTGCTCAAGTACACCTTTCTGTGCTCAAGGTACACTGCGTGTATGGCCATGCTGATTTTTTTACTGTTGTAATTATGTAGATACTAATTCCAATCTTACTCCAGTGATATCTGCTCTACTGTGCTCTGAAAGCAGCCGTATAACCCACTGGAGAAACCAAATGCTGAAGAAAGATGTTACTTACTAAATTATTTCTGCTTCTGTTTTTGAGAGGAGCACAGCTCCTTCCAGCATAAACTCACGCTCAGATGCTTTCGGCCAACGGATCCGTTACAATGTTTTTGTCGTGTTTGTGTGTGAAAAACCAAGTTAAACCACCTAAGAAAATAGTAATATCTTCATGAGAAAAGTGCAAGAGAGGAGGGTTTCTAAATGTCGCAGGTTGAAGTAGCCAAATTAAAAAAAAAAAAAAATCAAAATCCTAATTAAATTCAACATTATAGTTACAGAAAAAGTACTTGGCCTTTAAGGAGCACTTGTTTTTATACCAAAACATTACTTTCCTCATTCTCTCCTTTGATTCCACACTGCCTAAACTTGTCTGTGCATGAGTCTGGCAAGTAATTAATCAGGGTAAAATTCCACTGGGACCAGTATGGAAGTTGCCTAGTCAAGAAGTGGCGACTGCCTGCTTAGTGTATGTTCTGTAAGGTAGGGATTTATAGACACAGCTCATCTTTTTTTGCTGTAGTGTTCTCCATGTAAAATGACAAAGTATGTTTTCCCTCTAATAAACACCCCCTAATAATCACCATCATCTCAGCACTTAATTGCTGGTGTTTTAGGAAGGAAGGAGAAAGGTAGGAATTACTGTGTGAGCTTACAGTGTTGTTTAAAAACTGAGTTTTGTAAAAGGACTTCTGTTTTTCAGAAAAATCTGCAAAATGATGCACCCAAGTGTGTTCTGGGAGGAGTAAATGAAACACTATTTTGTACTCAAATTCTTGTCCTAATTAACCTTTAATATGTATACACTTTAAGTAAAGAAGCAGCATGTAACAAATGCTGTAGTTGAACTTGAACAGAAATTTGTGTTTAGTTTTTCCTCAAGAAGCTAGCAATTGTACAACTGCTTTGTGCTCTGCCTGACGACCTGGTTGGCTAATCCCCATGTTCTTACCAGAGGTCCAGATCCCAAGTCACTTGCAAGGTGCTGCATGTTGGGTATGTAGTCCAGATGTCTGCCCCAGTGAGGTCACCACGTAAGTGTGGTCAGCTTCACGTTGCAGTGGTGTAAGCAGGGTGCAAGTTTGAAAGCCTGTCAGATGCCACACAGAAAGGCTGAAGGTTGAGCCTGGCACTCTGCTTTCTGCCATCTTCCTCACACGTACAGCACAATAGCAAAGCCTGGAGGTCGTGCCTGCATAGATCATTGTGACCAGGTGGCTGCTGAGGACTGGCTGTAGATGTCAGGAGGTATTTTTACTTGGTTATAGATCAGTTTTTCAACTGTTTATCCTTTGTATCTTACACACAGAACCTCTTGGTCATGCACAGCCAGCTGGTGGAAAACACCTGGCTCTTGTGCCAGTGCTGTTAAATCAGAAGTACTACTGCATTTCACATACCTTAGCTTCTTGCCAGGGCTTGCTTTTTGCCGTGAAGTTTGAGCAGCTGTTTGTTTGGTAAGTGTGCTCCTGTCTGCACCCAGAAATACCTGATGTTTTAGATGCAAGCTAACTGCACCGGGATGTTTTAGACACAGGCTAACTGCCCTGCACCAGGACAGTCAGACAGAGCCCAAATGTTGCCCATACTCAGTAACCTGCGCCTGTGCTGCAAGGCAGGTAAACCTCCTTGCAGCACATTCCCACCTGCCCTGGGTGGTATGTACTGTGCAGTGGGAATCGTTAGACCAAGCTGATACTTCACTGCATTCAGTTCAGACCACTTCAGTTTCATTTCTCCACAAGCCATCATAATTACAGGCGGGTGAAGAGGAGCGCTGTGCTCATCCATTCTCACGCTCACCGGCGTCTCATCCGTGGCTACCAAGCCTTGCCATCGTGCAGACTGTTGGGTTTGATGTAGGCTTCGGGAAAATGAATGTTGCAAGCTGTAACTGGGGGTGGTTATGTGGGTTCAGAGTGCCTCGGTGGTGTCTCGCACGCTGTCTGGGTTTTAGGGCGAGCCAGGTAGCTCACCAGATGAACCTTCCCATGGTCTAGGGGCTGGTTTGGATTCAGACTTTGCCCTGCAGCCAATAAAGCAGCAACAGCCTCAGCAATGGGAAAATCTGTGCCAGTGCAGGGCAATTTCACATTGCTGCAGCTGTATCCATTATGTCATTATAATAATTTGCATAAAATTAAGAAACCCCAAACTGTAACTCCAGCATATGCGCTTTGGATCGCACCATTCAGCACGCTATAGAAAGAATTGGCCCAGCCCATCTCGCTCTTGGCTTTTCTTTCCTGGCCTTAGGCTACCTCCTATCTTGTCAGCGTAAGGACTGGTGCCATGAGCCACATCAGAGACAAGATTTAGCTTAGAATCGCTTACACATGGGCTAGGGTGGTTTTAACTCAGGCGTGTTCAACATTTCAGCTCACCAGGCGGCTGCACCGGTGTTTGTGCTGACAACAGGGGAAGGAGTCAGCATTAAAGTGGAAATAGGGATCGGAATCCAAGAAAAAGGCAGGTTGCTGCTTCCTGCAGCCATGCTAAAGGTGCACAAGGCACTCGAGTGCCCTGCTCTGAGCAGGGGGGATTGGACCAGGCAAACTTCAGACCTACTTTCCAACTTCAACTTCTCTGTGATCCTGCGAAAAAGTTGTACATGCCCAAATTCTCTTTGCATCAAAAAAGGTGTTCCTCAACTGCCATGTAAAGTTGAAAGTGCTGGAAGGCTGCAGGCACCTCGACTTTCCAGAGTGATGTTTCGGGGAAGCCCTAACCTCCTATAGAATCACAGAACTGTAGGGGTTGTAAGGGACCTCAAGAGATCATCAGGTCCAACCCCCCTGCCAAAGCAGGTTCCTTAGGACAGATTGCACAGATAGGCATCCGGATGGGTCTTGAATATCTCCAGGAGAGACTCCATAATGCCCCCGGGCAGCTTGTGCCATGCTCTGTCACCCTCACTTTACTACCCTGCTCAGAAACCCCTTAGCCTGACTGGGACACACAGCTTGCGTTGTATCACATGTGTATCACCCCATCCCCTTGGCTCACACGTGTATGAACCTTTACAAGTGTCCGTGGAAGGCAGAGCGTGTGTGCCAGGGTGAGTCCCCTTTGGCTCCCGTGGCCATGCAGAGGGGTCACTGGTACTGCCGTTTTCTTTGCAGGCTCCGGGTCTCCTGAGTTACTGACAAAAAATAGAGATGAATCAAATACAAGAGGAACAGATTCCTTTAATCCCATCCCCAGTGCAATGTGCAAGGTAAAGAGGGAAACTGTTCCTCAGAAGGAAAGCCCAGCATCTATTGGTGTGGTGTTCAGAGTGCTTGCTGCACCCGGCACCCCCGGGGCCCGGCTCACTGGGTGTTAACATGAGTCGCTGTGACTGTTGTGTAGTTCGTTCCAGTTCATTTGTGCTCCCAGGTAAATGAGATCCATCAAGTAACTTACTGTGGATCCTGTGTTTGTATCCCGCAAGGCTGGGGAAGCAGCTGGATGCGAGCAGGATCCCGAGCTGATAGGGAACATGCAAAAGCATTTACAGTGCACTGTAGGCACCGTGTTCTTTACAAGTAATTCCCCAGTTCCAAAGCAAACAGCATTAATTACGGTTATCGTGACAGGAGCTATGAGAGTTTTGGTTGATTAAGAAATAATAATGGGATTGCTGTCATCTGCATTAGCATCATGTCACGCTGCATTTTGCCAGCTCTTGAGTGTCTCGCTCATCGACGTCTGTTCTCTCCATCCTCACGACTGAGGCATCATTAATGCAAGAAGAATTTGCTGTTCTTGCAGGAAAATCCCATATGTCTTTCAGCTCTGAACCTTTTTCTATACAGTACTCCTGTCAGAAACCCAACTTTTCCAAAGGCTCTGGTAGTCCTGCTCCTGAGGTTAACAGAAAAGAAGGTTGTAATTCTAATGCATCTCAGATCATTCACTGACACGGGAATGAAGTGCATGCAAGCCTTGCAGGACTCCTTGAAGGAATCTGGGAGTTGCTAAAACAGGGAGAGAGAGAGGACTGAGACCTGTCCTTGGACAGACCCAAAAGTTTTGTGCTTTCAAATCGAAATTTTGATATATTTTGTCATAATTTAAGACGGAGAACTAGACATTTCCATGATGGGAGTGCTTAGACAAAGCTAGGCTAGTTTCAAACCTCAGAAGAAGATTTTACTGGACTGACTGTCATTAGCAATAAGCATTGCTGGTCATGGCTGCTCTGCGTGCAAAGCATCAGTCCACAGCAGCCGTACCCTGGACCAGCTGTGAGCGTGCAGTCCCAAACCACAGTGCCAATGCCCTCTGGTTAGCAGCACTGGCTGCCGTCCCAGGTGGGTTTAGTCCCAGGGGTGAGGGTGCAGTGACTCGAGAGCTGGGAAACTGGAGCTGAGCTTGGGACCTTTTTTCTCTGCCCTTGTGCCCCTCCCTCAAATCAAAATCTTGGTCTCTTTTATAAGAGACCAAGGCAGTTCCTGACCTTCGGCCTTCCACCTGGAACTCCATGCTGCAGAGAGCTGGGGCGGTGGGGTGGGTACTATCCTGGGACATAGCAAGTGTCCCACATTTTCCTCAAGTTTGGGGTTTTTTTTCTTCCTCAGTTTTTTCATCTTTTCTTAAAGCAAGAGGAGTCTTTCTTCATCCCTTATGATTGTATTTCAGTGATCAGTGTTTGATCATCCTAGGGTTGTTTATCAGTTTAGGGCCCCTGCTTTGGCTTTGGTGCCATAAGCTGCCGAGGATGGATTAAATGAGCTCAGGGAGGCTTTTGCTGGAGGAAACTTGGTGTGTGCATACAATGTCTCCTATGCCTGCAGAGCTGCCTGGCAGCAGAAGGAGCTGGCAAGTGGGTGGTGTCTTCAGCTGCTCCACCCGGATCCAGAAATGGAGGTGCTGTGGGGGAGACAGCTGTGTAGAGCCCAGGGTGTGGTAAGCAACAGGTCTGACTTTGTCATGAAATGAATTCTAACCACTGCGGTGTAGAGTCTCTGCAGAGCTGCTGCTGCCATACTTCATAGGGTAGTAAGGAACAGGAAATTAGCATTGAGAAATCTGTGTGTGTGGCATGAAGAACCACATGTAATTTTCTACATAGCTGATCAGAAGAAAAAATGGCAATAATGTGTCCTTTTTTCTATAGAAGTCTTGAAGCACGTAAGAAACTGAATTCCATCAGTAAGATTTTATCGGTTTATTTGATGGTGAATACAATGTTTTTAACATATGCATGCAATGGCCATCCCCTGCTTTCTGAACCCCATCAACTCTTGAGTGACAAGCAGCTCATAGTCCAGGGCTCGACCACAACTGGGTGGCTTGATTGTAGCACTGGCAGAAATCTGGGTGCTCCATGACCTGTCACAGTAGAGACTTAGGTCAGGAGGTTGACTGAGCCCCTTGTTGGAGAACGCAGCAGTAATTCTTACTGCACACAGGGAACTAAGGGAGCACATGTGCAGCTAGTACCCTCTCTTACCTTTCTGGTGTGGTATGGTCCCCTATGGACAGCCTATCATAGAATCACAGAATGTGTTAGGTTGGAAGGGACTTTTAAAGGTCATCTAGTCCAGCCCCCGGCAGTAAGCAGGGACACCTTCAATTAGACCAGGTTGCTCAGAGCTTCATGAAGCCTGACCTTGAATGCTTCCAGGGATGGGGCCTCCACCACCTCTCTGAGCAGCCTGTTCCAGTCCCTCACCACCCTCATAATGAAGAACTTCTTCCTAATGTCTAATCTAAACCTACCCTGCTCTAGTTTAACACCACTGCCCCTCATCTTACCACTACATGCCCTTACAAACAGTCCTTCCCCTGCTTTCCTGTAGGCCCCTTCAGGTACTGGAAGGCCGTTATAAGGTCTCCTTGGAGCCTTCTCCAGGTTGAACAGCCCAGCTCTCTCATCCTGTGTTCATAGGAGAGCTGTTCCAGCCCTCTGATCATCCTTGTGACCCTCCTCTGGACTTGCTTCATCAGATCCATGTCCTTATGTTGAGAGCTCCAGAGTTGGACCCAGTCAGTATTCCAGGTGGGGTCTCACCAGAATGAAGCAGAAGGGCAGAATCACCTCTCTTGATCTGCTGGCCACGCTTCTTTTGATGTCAACCCAGGATACCATGGGCCTTCTGGGCTGTGAGTACACATCATTGGCTCATGTCCAGCTTTTCGTCCATCAGCACACCCAAGTCCTTTTCTGCAGGGCTACTCTCTATCACATCACCCCCCACCCTGTATTGGTAACCAGGACTGTCCCAACCCACGGTCAGGGCCTTGGACTCTGTCCCTGCCTGCACGTACTCTTAAGCCCACACTACCGAGAGCGTCACCCAACCCAAGCTGCCTGCTTGTCTCCCGTAGCACATGGTTTGTGGAAAGAGGCAAAGTGGTCATCCACAAGTGTTCAGTGTGGGACTGGAAGGGAGGATGATGGCCTCCCCTGTGCAGCCTGGGCTATACATGTACCTCTAAGCAAAAGAAATGAGCTTGAGCACTGGACCTCTGATGTTACCCTGTGGTGGGGAGGAAGCTTGCTCCTGACTGCTGTTTGGATAATCCAGGTGGTCTCTCCAAGACAATTCTGCTATAAAAAAGAATCAAGGTGGTCAGGCTGGACCCTTGCCCTCTCTTTCTTAGCAGTATATACATATCCTGGGACATGGGAATCTTGGCTCCCTTCTGGCTTGCTGAACATGAGCATTTTTTGGGGCGCCAGGAGCAGCAGGAAGGCATCAGGGAGGGGCACTGTGTTATCCATTGCTGTGCATTGCAGTAGGTGGGAGGGGACACCTGGGGCTGGAGGGTTTTGAATGCTCTCTGGAGGCAGAGTCTCCTGTAAAAGTGTGCTTATTTACCTTTCCCAGGCTCCCTGGTTGCTGCTGCTGCCGTGGATGGAAAACTTGTGTTCAGCTTTTTTTCCTTCAGTAGCAGGAAAGTGTCTCGCAGGGCAGGGAGCTCCAGGGGACCATGAGAAACATGCAGGCTTCCAGAGACACTTTCCCTGACTCCTAGGACTAGCTCCACTGGTCTCTTCAGTGGGGAGAGTAAGCCCAACTGTTATCTGACCCAAAATAACACTATTATTATTCATAAAATGCATAGTACGCAAGTAAACCCTTGTCCTATTGTATTAGGCTAAAAAGCCAGACTTAGGCATGTCAGAGGGTTGCCCGAAGCAAGAAGATGTATGGAAGAAGATAAATGGTATATTGTACCCTGATATTGGTGGCAGCTTCTCTTCCATTGTGCCCCTGAATGTGCTGGCTGGGCTGGCTGGGCGCTGGGCTTTCATGCAGAAGAATAAGGATTAGGTTTGTCCCGCTGTGAGATGATTCATGGGTGGGGAATGTGCGTATTCAGAACAAGTCAGATTTCAAGAGTACATCACTGAAGGGGGGCTTGTGATAAGAACTGATAATAAACTGATTGCTGAGCAGGGGAAAAGGTATTTAATAAAAGGAATTTGAACTAAAGTTGAAATCTTAAGTACCCATGATTGCTTGTCTGACCATTTCTTCTAAACTTGCTGTTCTTCACTCTTTTTGGAAAAGGTTTTTTGAGACATACAGTTTATGATTTGATTTTAGCTAATATATAGATATTTACATTGATACTATTTTGGTGTTTATGTATGTGTATACATTTTCATAACATGCACTCACCCAGGGGGCTTTCCAATTTTATTATACGTTTTGCTTTGGTACAATGCCAACACTTACATAATGGGCGGGATATTTAATATTAATCAAACAGCAGTTAGAGGTCAAACTGTTACTTCCTTTATCTAAACACGTCTTAAGATACGAGCTAACATTCAGCAAAAGAAAAGTGTTTCCCAACTTTGATATTACTCACGCTTTCCTAGAGACGTCAATGTAACCTTGCAGTCGGCATGAATCCAGCCCAGCAAGGAGCACTGTAGGAAATGCATTTTATGTTCGTTACTTGGTTTTAAGGCACAGTGGAAATTCATACAATGTAACAAGCTGTGCATTTGAGTATGGTTGGTTTTCTTCCTGTACCATTAATTTACTCTGAAAGGAGAGGGAACATCGAGGTTACCATGTTTCTCGGGGAGGAAGCCTTCTCTGAAAGGTTTTTGGTTGGCTGCAAGTGCCTAATTGCCAAATAGCATGCTATGTTAATCTTAAACAGAGGCTTTCAGTAAATCTGCATTTGAGCTCTGTCCTCCAAAAAAAAAATAAACAAAATTAAAAGGGAGAAAAAATTGGCAATGCACAAACATGAAGCCAGGACACAGTTATTCTGCCCAGGTTTCAGTTCTCAACTTCGCTGTGACCAACTCAGGCATGGCAACGTGGGTCTGGTATACAAGCCCTGAAAAACAAGGTCTACAAAGCAAACCCACAGATAAGACTGTGGCTGTCTTTAGTTTGTCAGTTTGACTTCTGTCTAAGAGGATGAAAGGTGAGTGCTCATGTCACTGGAAGACTGCTTGGAAACACAAAGTGAAGCTCCTTTGCAACTCTTGTTTTGGTTCCCACTGGCCAGGTACGCTCATCAGAGACCCTCCCTCCCCCCTTCCAGCCACTTCAGATCCCTCACTGTGACTGTTGGTCACAAGTGCTGGGCCAGCAAGAACTGGTATAAAGTAAAAGCCTGGCAGAAAAGCATCATCATGGCCATCGTTGCCAACTGCTGCATGGGAGTGAGCCTGCTGAGACCCCTGGACCCTGCTGCTGCTTTCCCTCTTTCCCCACTTGTCGCTTTCCCTTTCCTTTCTTTACCTTCCTGCCTCCTTTTTTTTTTTTTTTTTTTTTTTTAATTTTTCCCTGTCAAGTAACTTTCATCATTAGAGTCAGCCTGTGCCAGGAGTTTCATGTGCTGCTAACGAAGCTGCGTGCCTGCTACCTTGCACAGCAAGTACCCCTTCCATTTCCTTTCTGTTTCTGCTGGGGCACACCTTGTGGACAGGGTAGGCACTGAATCAGTGGGAGGTGGGGCTGGAAAAAGCACTCCTCTTTTTGCTGAGCTCTGTGATGAGTTTTTGTTACTACTATTTCCCCCATCCCCAGTTCAAGTTGATGGAGTAGAACTGAAAAGCTAAGCAAGCCAAAGTGTAACCATTGTTGCTCAGGCAACAAGATGCAGCTGAGAATGAAAGCCACAGCTCCGTGACAAGCGATGCCAAGGCTGTGCTGTGGCTGCCTGTGGACATCTGTGCTGGCCAAATTCTGACACCTAGCCTGGGTGCATGATGAGAGCATCAGTTTTGGACAGTTTTGCTGCAGGAGCAGCACAGCTTGCAATGGCAAGCTTGGTTTGCATTCGAACACTGAGGCTGTTTGGAGGTTCCTGTAGGGAACATCCACTGACTCTGCAATGTATTTTGGCAGACAGAGGAGAGGGAGATGTGGTTAACAGCATCTTGCCAATATTCAGTTCTGCCAGATATATCGTACAGCCACCTAGGAAATCTGACATGCTTCATAAAATTTGCCTTAAGTTAATTGGTAATGTCAGTGCTTTTTAAATGACTGTTAATATTGTTGCTGTACAACACCCAGAAACTCAAGTGGACACCAGCTCCCTGTGTATTCACGAGATATGGCAGAGAGTCAAAGCCATGAGCTAAAAACTTTCTAAAATCTGAAAATACCTCTGGCCTTTTATCTTCCCTGTTCTCAGTTTGTTATCCTGATTTATCTAATGGACTAAATTAATGTTAACTTAATTTTTGTAACTGAAGAGGAAAAAACCCCTCATGCTAAAACTTTCCTCCTTACTGATTGATTTCAGTGTTATAACATCTATGATTCTGAAATGGCAGATACGAATATGTAGAAAGTGCTAGATTCTGCAGTCTTGTATCTCATGATATTTGATAATTTTTTTGGTCTTTAGTTATAGAATCATAGAATCACTTAGGTTGGAAGAGACCTTTAAGATCATTGAGTCCAACCACAGCCTAACCCTGCCTAGTCCACATCTAGACCACGTCTTCAAACACAACATCTACACGCCTTTTAAATACCTCCAAGAACCGTGACTCCACCACTTACCTGGGCAGCCTGTTCCAATATTTGACAACCCTTTCAGTAAAGAAATTCTTCCTGATATCTAACTTAAATCTCTTCTGGTGCAATCTGAAACCATTTCCTCCTGTCCTATTGCTTGCTACCTGAGAGAAGAGATGGACCCCCCGCCTCTCTATGCCCTCCTTGCAGGTAGTTGTAGAGAGAGATAAGGTCTCCACTCAGTCTCCTTTTCTTAAGACTAAAAAGCCCCTAACTCCTGGAATTATTTAATGAAAGGGCAATTTATTGGGGGAATATTTAATTAAAAAGATGAAACAAGTATGAAAAGTTTAAAAACCCCCTCACAACATGTTGTATACAGACATTCCCATGCATGTATTCACATGTACAATATTGGTACCCTTTCTGATGTAGTTAAGGAATAAGCATGTAGAAAATCAGAAACTTACTGATGTTCTTCATTCAGATGCTAGTTTGGTTAAGATGCTAATTGTGCTTACACTTACCAGCAGCAGATGATGTGCAATTGCCATTCTTAGGGCAGACTCAGTGTTCCAGCCCAGACTGGCCTCACTGTGTTAGACACAGCCGGAAAACAGGAGGAAACCCGTCACAACATGTAGAGCTTACAGTCTAAATGGTAAAGATGACCAAATGCTGGGAGATGAAGGGACGTGTGGATGGATGCCTTTATTTTACAGAGGGGGAACTGAGCCAGAGATTGGGTAAGTGAGACACCACGGATTGAAAACAGAAAGACAGCCCCAGACCAGGTTTCCTGTGTCGAAGGCCAGTGCATTCGCTGGGTCAGCATTCTTCCAGCAAGAGCAGCTGTATGGGTGAAAGAAGAGGAAGTACACCTAGGCATTAGTTGAGATGACTGACAGAACTGTGAGTCATCAGGTGAAAAGAGGAAGCTGGAGGATAGGATTATGGGTAAGCTAAAGGAAAAGCTTTTAACCTATGAACTTGCCCTTCAAATATATCTGAGGTATGACTGCCAAAATAAGACGTTTATTATAGGTTTATTTCCAGTAGGGGAATTTATAAAGATGTGTGGAGCTTATTTTTTTTTCCCAGTTTTATTCCATCAGCTGTTGGAAAGGCTGTGCTGTCTCTCAGCTTCCAAAGATTAAAGTGTAGGCAGTGAAAAATAAGGTAATCTGCCACTTTGGAATAATTTGCAGCAGCAGGCATTCCCAGTGCAAATCAGAGTGTAAATCAGTGATCTCAAAAGAGGATTATTCTGGATTAGTTGTCCAGGGAAGCAGGCACTTTGTATAACACAGCAGACAGCTCCAATGTGAGCCAGTTCATTGCCTGTTTTGCAGGTTAGGATTTGTTTCATTTTTTAGGAACGTTATCCTATCAAATGGATTTTCATACACTAATTAACAGTATATTGACAGCGCTTGTGTCTAGGAGACAGATGATGTGACATACTACTAAGCAACTGAAAACTAATGGCCAGAATTTCAGGAGAGGGAGGGGGCATACATTTTGGTTGACAGCAGTTGCACGTAGGTTTAAACACTGATTTGAAGGTTCCTTCCTGAATGTCCATTGCAGTTTACAGCTTGGTTTGTGAGTCAGGGCGAAGACAAATCTATCTGGCCAAGGTTCAGTCCCACTGGTTTCTCTGCTTGTATTTTAGTGGTGCTTGAAGAAGACCTTTATTGCCATTTTACTGATAGCGTATGTTGCTAAATTAACCTGTCTTTCACAGTTGTCCAGAGCCAGGCTCTGGGGATGGGAGCTGTAAAGGGATGGGAGAAGAACTCTCTCAGAAGGAGAAGAACGCACTCGGGCATCTTGCACTCAAAGGAGGGAAATTGTGTATCTTTGGTGTGTGAAATGGAATCTGGTATGGTATGCAAGGAAAACAGGCTTTGAAAGAAAGCTCAAGTTTTCTGGGCAGTATAAAATCCCTGGGGAAGTAGAGCAGGGGTAGCCATAGACAGCCTTTATTGTGATGATGGAAATAAACATGTGCCGAAGCGGCTTTATAGTGAGGGCAGTCCAGATCCAGCAGCACTGCTGTCTCCTCTGTTTAATCAGTAACAGCTCCACACCACAGTCCTGGCTGTACCCCTACTCCCCCGACACACTGTGGAGAGGTACAAGCAAGCCAAAGCTTGGTGATTCACTGACAAAGAGCGTGTTTGCACCATTGTTTCTGTACTCAGAGCAAGCCTGAGCAAGCGCTGGGAAGTTTGCTCCCTGTTCTTGGTAAATGTCAGCCAGTTGCTTCTGGTTTGGTGCCAAAACTTGTTGCTTCTTTCCACATATCCTCAGGAGGGGCCAGCTTGATCTCTCCTGGACTCTGAAGCAGGCTGGAAGTAAGCAAGGAGGAGATTGCCATCATTCTTGAAGCTTCTTCTGAAACGGGTGAAAGGGTTGTTCCCCTGGTACCTACTGTCCTAGGTGAGACGAGAGCTTCAGCAGTGAACAAAGTAGTATGAGAAGTGACAGGGAGACTTACACCTCTAAACTGCTGGGATGGAATGAGGTCAAGTTTGGCAAAATGCATTACATCAGCTGGAGAAACCCTCCTCTAAAATAGGCCTCTTGCTGACCACGCCGTGTGTGCGCGGCCTGGCTTCCTGTTCGGGGCCGCTGCTCCCACAGGTGCCGTGGCGGCGATGCACGGGAGCGCTGCTGCAGCGAGCTCTGCACAGGCCGGCTGGTTTCCCTCTATGCTGTAACACAACTCCATAGGTGCTCACTGATGTGCAACGTGCTGCTGCTGAGACACCCCGATGACCTCCTGCCACAAAGCCAACGCCAGAATCTATTGTTTTAATGCAAGAAATGCTGATTCAAAGACAGGGGCGTGCGGGCTTGCAAGGGCTGACAGAAGGACTGTGACACAGGACCCAAGCCTCTTGGTTGCTTTAGGAGTGTTTTGAGCCCTTGTGTGTTTAGAATAGCTTTCTTTGGAATACATTGCTACTAAACATTAATGGCAAACTTAGAAGGATAACAAATAAGACTTTTAATGAGTTTCCCTCTTGTGACAGCTGGGAGACCTGTAGATGTGTACATGCCCAAGAAAATACGACACCAGATTCTTATAAATATATTTGCTTCTCTCAAAATCCCTCCAAGATGTGACAAGGTGCTAAAGGCACCTGAAACTTGACACGTGCCACCATTTGTTAGCATAGTAATAGTAAACAGGTTTGCTTACAAAGTCTTCCTGTCCCTGCAAGCCATCCCAGACTGCCTTGGTATGAGTACAGCCACCTACCTAAGCAAATGTTGGATTTGTACATAGGAACAGTTTTCCTGAAATCATATGTCTGAACTTCTGCATGTGATTTTTCCCAAACATATATTAGTTCACTATACAAAAAGCAAAAAAATCAAATGCATATATGCAGATATGAATGTATATGTACACACTGTACACATACATATGTATATGTACATATACATACATACTGATCTGCATAGTGTACCTACTAGCAATTAGATGGATTTCTGAGCATTACCCAACTGTTCTGCACTCTAGGTTCTCTCAGCCTCCTTAGATATGTGTATCAAAGGGTACAAATAGGTCAGTGAAACAAGAAGGTGACATGAATTCCATGAAATCCGGTGTTCATAAGATATGATGGAAGACAAACCCGTAGTGAATACAGATCAACACCTAATAAGGAGAAGGCTGCAGTAGGCCTATTGGAGTGACAGCTGATTTTTTCAGTGTTTAGAGTTAGCTGGGCTGTAGCTGACAAATAAATACTATACACAACCAAAGAAACAACACAGTAGTCCGTAGCTTTTGACTTGGAGACAAAAGGATTTCTTGGTATCATGTATTTTTGATCTTTTTGATCTTGTAAATAAAGGTGGGTTTTTTTGTGCGTGTAGAATGTATTCCTTAAAGGGAGATGTATTACATCATGTGAAAGGATAGGACGACAGATTGCCTCATACTTTATTACTAGCTCCACTAACACTATCTGTATTAAACACAAATGTGCTGATGCGAACTGAACTTGGAGAAATCACAGTGAATTCTGGCAGCTATGGCTATTTCTGTCTTCACTCCTTTCATTAACTTGCTTGTTATGTTTCCACGTTGGAAGTGGCAAATGAAGGTAGAGCGGTAGCTGCTCGGCAGCCAGCAGTATGTGTAGAAATGGGGTTGGAAATTGTGTTCTCTGCCCCGAGCTTTCTCCTCTGGCTGAACATGCAAGCAGCTCACCTTTCGCTGCAGTAAGAAACTGTACCTGTAAGAATAAGTAAATCAGCCAAACTCAAGGTCCTTTCTGCTTCCAGAACTCCCCAATGTCTTTGGGCTTCATGAAGCATATGAAGTGGTCATAAACATCAGTACATAGGAGTTTTCTGACATCATAGCTTTACATCTAGCTTCCAGTTCGCCACCTATACACTGTCATATCCCAACTGTATGCAAGTCTGTTCAACAGGCCAGCGCCCTACGCTTTGTTTCCTAC
Source organism: Gallinula chloropus (assembly GCF_964237585.1). Lineage (NCBI taxonomy): Eukaryota > Metazoa > Chordata > Aves > Gruiformes > Rallidae > Gallinula > Gallinula chloropus. The sequence goes on from NC_140085.1 coordinate 108,030,147, forward strand.
GGCGATGTCACGAGTTCAGCCGGAGCTTACATCGCTAAGGGAGCAACGCACCCGGGGTGCCTGACGTGCCCGAGGGAAGAGACCTGCAGATACAGAAACAGGCCGCTAGAGAGAGCTGCAGCCTCGCTCTTCAGGAGGCAGCCCGCGCAAAGCGCTGCCGCCCCCCTGTCCCTGGAAGGGCAGTGCTTCACTCCAGGTGTCGGGAGGAGAGTGAGGGATTAAAATTCACAGCACCCGTAGGAAACAGGCTGGAGAGACAGGCCCGGGGGAACATAATGAGGTTCAACAGAGCAAAGTATCAGGTGTTGCACTTGGGCCGGAAGAATCCAGAGATAGATACAGACTGGGAGAAGAGCTCCTGGAGAGTAGCCCTGCTGAGAAGGACTTGGGGATTCTGGTAGATGAGAGACTTAACATGAGCCAGCAGTGTGCTCTTGCAGCTCACAAGGCCAATGGTATCCTGGGCTCCATTAGAAGAGGGGTGGCCAGCAGGGACAGGGAGGTGATTGTCCCTTGTTGTGGTTTTACTCCGGCTGAGAGCCGAGCTCCACGCAGCTGCCTGCTCTTTAAAGGAAAAGAGCAGGGGAAGAGGGAAAGTGAGGGGGGGGGGGGGGGGGGGGGGGGGAGTGTGAGAGGCAGGGGAAGGGAAAAGGAAGAGGAAGGGGCAAATAACCCCCAAACCAAGAAACTAAAAGGCCCATGGGTTGGGATAAGGATAGTTTACTAAGCTAACAGAAAGATACAATGTAACAATGCTAACAGGACTTTAGAGTAAAAATCTATGAAGCTGTTGATACACAATGCAGTTTCTCACCAAACCCACAACTCAGGCCGTGCCACCCAGAGCCGTCCCAGAACCCGACTGTCCCCCAAAAACTGCTGGTCCCAGAGCCACCCCTCCTCCTTCTCCCATCAGCCCCCCTGTTACACTGAGCAGGACGTAATTGGCATGGAATACTCTCTTTGGCCCATTTGGGTCACCTGTCCTGGCTTTGCCCCTCCTTTCTCATGAATAGAGAAATACGAAGAGCTGAGAAAGTCCTTGACTGTCTGACAGCAACTAAAAACACCAGGGTGTTATCAGCACTGCTTTCATTTTAACTCTCAAACACAGCATTCCATCCACTGTTACAAATGAAGTTAACTCCATCCTGACCAAAACCAGGACATCTCTCTCTACTCTGCCCTCGTGAAGTCCCAGCTGGAGTACTGTGTCCAGAGCTGGGGCCCCCAGTACAAGAAAGATGTAGAGCTGTTGGATAGGGTTCAGAGGAGGGCCATGAGGATGATTAGAGGGCTGGAACACCTGCCCTACAAAGAGAGGCTGAGAGAGCTGGGCTTGTTCAGCATGGAGAAGAGAAGGTTGTGGGGGGACCTAATTACAGCCTTCCAGCACCTGAAGGGAGCATACAAACAGGAGGGGAATCAACTTTTTAAAATGGTAGATAACGGCAGGACAAGGGGGAATGGATTAAAGCTAAAGGAGGGAAGGTTTAGGTGAGATGTTAGGGGGAAGTTATTTACAAAGAGAGTGGTGAGGTGCTGGAACAGGCTACCCAGAGAGGTGGTGGATGCCCCATCCCTGGTGGTGTTCAACGCCAAGTTGGATGGGTCCCTGGGCAACCTTGTGTAGATCCAGACCTGGAGGTTGGTGTCCCTGCCTGTGGCAGGGGGTTTGGAACTCTGTGATCCTCGGGGTCCCTTCCAACCCAGAACATTCTATCATTCTATGATTTTATGAAACAGAGATGTGCGTGTGTGTGTACATGTGCCTGAGCGCACACGTGAATACAAGTTGGCTTTAGTGCACACTTGGTCCTGTGACAACAGTCTGGACGATGCTAAAACTAATGACAACTTTTTTGGGGCCGGGGGGGTGGGGGTGGGGTGGGGAAGCTGGTATGAACTGAATCACTTGTATCTACCAAAGGTCATTATTTGATAATGGTTTGATTTTAGTTTGGTCTCCCAGCATGGCCAAGAGAGCAAGGGGCAATTTGTGAAGGGTGGAAGCACACTTGGAGCTGAGCTGTCCGAGTGGGGACATCCACTGCACTTCCCTCCTTTGCTATGAAATTGCAGGCATGGTCTTGCTCTGGGATAATAGCTTCTTGTTTCCACTGCTGACATGTGACACGATAGCAAAACAGTATATCTTCCTTCAGATTTTAAATACTCTTTTTGATCACCCATGGCTTCTTCAGTAGAAAGCCAGCTTCCATGATATGGATGCAGCTTTACAGAAAATTTTGTTTCACTTGTCATTTATCTGCTTGGAAGAGCTTGGAACATATTTTACTTGATGTCTCATACTGTTTGTAGCAAAGCCACCAGCCTTGGCTCACAAGAACAACAGGTGGGTCAAAGCTCTGACGCTATTTCTGGGAATTGTCATGACATGTTTGCAGGCTTTCTGGCTTCTTTCCTGGGTGTATGGTGCTTGAAAGAGGACACTGGGCTAAGCAGACCTTTGTTGTGGTCCAGCAGCTCCACCAACCCTGTGGTTACAGCTGAAGCATCCTCCTCTCTGCCCTTTGACTCCAATATCCTTTCACCACTGCTACTGCTATTTGTGGTTTTGAAGGTGAATGATACCTTTTCGTGATCCTCCTGAGATAGATGTGGAAATGGAGGGAGACTTTAAATTGAGCAGTGCTGTTCTTTGTTCTCACAGGAAGGTGGTTGTTATTGGCCAGTTCTCTTGCTTAACTGGCCCTCACCTGTCCTTCCCACATTGCAGCTTCAGGGACTGATGAGGAATAGGCATGTTCTGGCCTGTAAAGAATCACTTCTCACTGCATGTAGAATAACTGGAGCTGCCCCTGTACTCTCCCAGAAACCATCTGGCCCCAGGAATGCCTGACCTAGGCATTTCTCAGTGCCTTTTAAATACTCCTCATTTTCTTTGGTAGAAACAGATCAACCAGCATATTAAATCTCCACCAAAGCAACACATATCCTCTGGGCCAAACTTATGACAGAAGTCTACACAATCAATGTTGTATATACATGTGCTTATCCAAGAAGCCCTTGAAGAAAAAAGAGCACACTGCAGGTCACGTGGATTATTCTGGCACGTTGTATCAAGCCAACTTAATTATAGGTTGTCTTTAATGCTGTATTCTGGGGGTTTATTTTGTGTGTCACTAAAGAAATAACACTGACAGCCAAAAACTTCTGTGAAGTCCTAAAATACCAGAGCTGTTTCAGCTTGCATAGGAAAAAAAATCTTCACTTTCAGAGGTTCCTCCTAGAAATGGGTGACTGTGCTCAAGTATCCTAATACAGAGGCAGCCTCTAATTTGTTCTGCTCACTCAAAATAAAATATTGTGTCAGCAGATGTATTCCAGTGTAGTTTTCAAAAATTTACTTTAACAGAAATTGGCCTCCTGAATTCATTCCACCCTGATTTTCACCTCAGAATGAGCTCTTCGCTCCTGAGCGTTGCGTTAGCTGCCTGCTGTGAATCCTGTGGTATTTCAGCCTTTGGCATCAACAAGGACAGACATGCTGCTGCACTGCTTGATGGACCAGATATGTAATCAGGGCTGATCACACCTCATCAGCTCCCAGTGAGTTTTTGCAGTTGTTACAATTCAAGACCATGCTTTAAAGAAAAGGTGGAAAGTTGTCTTAAATAACACAAGACATTGAACACTTCTAATAATACGTGAAATTCTCTTCTTAGCCATTTCATCATTCAGAGTCAAAGATATTTTTAAAAATCCATCCTCCTGCCATCACTCTGTCTCTGCAGTCTTCTGCAGTCGTTCTGGTAATTTCACGAAGGGCTCAGCATCTGAGCAAAGCACAAAGCCTTCCCTGCTCTCTGGGTACTGAGTTTGCAGGCCAGAAAGCCTGTGGCCCAGTGCACCCCTTGGTATGAAAACCTCCAGGATACCTTTGCACCTCTCAACATGCTGCTGTGTTCAGGAGGCTGGGGCGCATGGCTCAGAGTGTGCAAGTGCTGACAACTCCTGAGGACACCTGGTTCTTCCAGAGGGATGTAAGGGTGTGAAAAAAACAGCCTTTTGAAACTGCATCAGACAAACTGGCTAGCTGTGCCTGTGGGTGCAGTTCAGCACTTTTGCAATTGCCCCCTGGTTTTGCCCCAGCCAAGAGCCGGGCACCACGCAGCAGCTTGTTCTTTAAGAGGGAGTGGGGGTGTGTGAAGGAATCGAGGGAGGAGGAAAGGGAGGGACAAGAAAACCCAAGAAACCAAAACCTCATGGGTTGGGATAAGGATAGTTTACTGTGATAGCAGAAAGATAGATATAATAACAATATCAGGACTTTATAGCAAAATACATGACACTGGTGATGCACAGTGCAGTTCCTCACTGAACTGCACAGCTCAGGCCATACAGCTCAGAGCTGTCCTGAAACCAGACCTTCCCCAAAACTGTGTGTCCTGGAGCTGCCTGGTCATCCTCCCACCAGCCCTGTTTTATGCTGAGCATGACATAATTGGCATGGAATACCCCCTTTGGCCAGTTTGTGTCACCTGTCCTGGCTGCGTCCCCTCCCTTCTTGTTAGTGAGGAAATATGAACAACTGAAAAGTCCTTGATTGCTTGGCAACAACTAGAAACATCAGGGTGCTATCAGCACTGCTCTCATCCTAACTCCCAAACATGGCATTCCATCCGCTGCTAGAAAGGAAATTAACTCCATCCCAGCCGAAACCAGGACATCTGGCAACCTGCTCCTGTACACAAGGGCCAGGTTGTGATGCTGGAGTGGGGGTAATGGCCAGGGCGTAGACCCTCCCCCTGCCCAGCAGTGCATGCTCTGGGGGCCAGCCGTGCGATGCTGCCCTTTGAAGTTGTGCTGGCTCAGCGTGTGCCACACAGCGCCGTGTGAATCAACCCAGGAGAGTCATTGGCTGGAAAAATCAGCCAGCAAAACACAGTGCCACCGGGAGCTGCTCCTACCCACCCACCAAAGCAGGGGTGGTTGCATGAGGAAGGAGACGTGGAAAAACCTGGGAAGGCATGGAGTCAGTGAATGCACGCTGACACGCTGGTTACAGAGTGCTGTGCTGTGAGCAGCATTTTACCCCTTCACCTTCCTTTGTGTTACAGAATCACAGAATTGTTGGGGTTGGAAGGGACCTCCAGAAATCATTGGGTCCAACCCCCCTGCCAAAGCAGGTTCCCTAGGACAGGTTGCACAGACAGGCATCCAGATGGGTCTTGAATATCTCCAGAGATGGAGACTCCACACCCCCCTGGGCAGCCTGTGCCAGGGCTCTGTCACCCTCACTGTGTAAAAGTTCCTCTCCATGTTGGTGCGGAACTTCCTGTGCTCCAACTTGCAGCCATTGCCCCTTGTCCTGTCTCCACAGGGCACTGAAAAGGGGCTGGCCATTTCCCCCTGCATCCCATACTTCAGATATTTATGAACGTTAATAAGATCCCCTCTTAGCTCAGAGGGGAGATGCTCCAGGTGTCGGGAGGCTAGCACAGCAAGCAGGGCACAGTAAGCAGAGTGGGAGCTGGCAGTGTCGGGCAGGCACAGTGCCTCGGCCAGCCAGCTGCACCAACACACCAACTCACTGCCATTGCCTGCCCGAGCTTCCTCCACCTTGGCCAGGTTTGGGCACTCCTCTGTGACCCAGTGGGACTGACCATGGTGAAGGCTGTAGCTGGTTTTCTGAAGGCTCCCAGAAGGGGTTGGCAAATGCCAGGGTGGCAGTGAGGACTGAGGGTGCTCCGGTGCTTACAGAGCAGAAGTGGGGCAGCAGGGACACCTTTGCAGGGCTCAGCTGGCCAGGCAACCCAGCCAGGCACACACAGTCCAGGAGGTTCTTGCAGAGCATTGATGATAAGTATTTGACACGGGTCATGGAGGAGCCCATGAGGAGACTAGGCCTTGCTGCTGGACCTTGTACTCACACAGAAGGATTGGTTGAGGATGTGAAGGCTGGGGCCAGCCTTGTCTACAGCAACCATGAGATGGTGACGTTCAGTATCCTGCGTGGAAGAAGCAGGACAATAAATAGGATTACAACCCCAGACTTCAGGATAGCTAATTCTGGCCTCTTCAAAGATCTTCTTGGGAGAATCCCATGGGTTAGGGCTCTAGAAGGTAGGGGGGTCTGAGAGAGTTGCTCAATATTAAAACACCACTTCCTCCAAGCTCAAGAACAGTCCATCCCAAAGAGTAAGAAATCAAGCAAAAGAGGAAGGACACTTGCATGGGTGAGCAAGGAGCTCCTAGAGAAACTCAGGGATGGAGGAAGTTTACAGGATGTGGAAAAAGGGACTGGCAACTTAAGAGGACTAGAGGGGTATAGTCAAAGGATGTGGGGATGCAACAAGGAATGCTAAGGCCCACTTGGAATTGGAACTGGCAAGGGATATCAAGGGCTTCTTCAAGTACATCAGCAGCAAAAGGAACACTAGGTAAAAAGTGGGCCCGCTGCTGAATGAGGTGGGTATCCTGGTGACGGAGCACACAGAGAAGGTGGTTACTGAATGCCGCTCTGGCTTCAGCCTTTACTGCTCAGTCTGCCCCTCAGGAATCCCAGACCCTGGAGTTGGGTAGGAAGTCTTGCGAAAGGACTGTCCGACACAGCAGAAGGATGCTCTGCCATTCAGCGAGACCCAGGCAGAGAGGAACCTAGTGAAATTCAACAAGAGCAAGTGTAGGGTCCTGCACCTAGGGAGGAATAACCCCAGGCACCAGTACAGGCAGGGGCTGGCCTGCTGGGAAGCAGCTCTGCAGAGAAGGACCTGGGAGTCCTGGTGGACAGCAAGTTCTCCATGAGCCAGTAGTGTGCCTTTGTCGCCAAGAAGGCCAATGGTATTCTGGGGTGCATTAAGGAGACTGTGGTAAGCAGGTCGAGGGGGGTGATCCTCTCCCTCTACTCTGCCCTGGTGAAGCCACATCTGGAGTGCCGTGTCCTGTTCTGGGCTCCCCAGTTCATGAAAGACAGGGAACTACTGGAGAGACTCCAGCCGAGGGCTAGGAGGATGATGAGGGGATTGGAGGATCTCTTGTATGGAGAAAGGCTAGGAGATGGGGCTGTTTAGTCTGGAGATGAGAAGACTGAGAGGGGATATCATCAATGCTTACAGATATCTATAGAGCAGAACTCAGGATGTTTCCAGACTCTTTTCTGTGATGCCCAGTGACAGGACTAGGGACAATGGGCACAAACTGGAAAAACTTCTTGGGGCTGGACCCGCTGATCTCGAGGTCCCTTCCAACCCCTACAATTCTGTGATTTTTCACAGTGAGGGTGGCAGAGCACTGGCACAGGCTGCTCAGAGAGGCTGTGGAGTCTCCTCCTCTGGAGACATTCAAAACCCGCTTGGACAGGATCCTGTGCAACCTGCTTGAGGTGATGCTGCTTTAAGCAGGGGGTTTGCACTCTACACTCTCCAGAGGTTCCTTCCAATCTCTGCCCTTCTGAGATTCTGTGAAAGCACTATGACAGCATGAGGTAGCCTGCTTTAAAAGCTGCCATGCCTGGAAGCTCACAGTTTTCCAAGAGAGTGGGCTATCTGTGGAGTCACATCCTTGCTGTCTGAGGCCTGCTGGACCTGCATGAGAAAGCATCCTCCATTTGACAGTGGAGAAGAAAAGCCCTGAAAACAACAGGGATGCCAGAGCTCAGGATGTCTTTTCAATTATGCTCTCATCCCCCAGTGTGCCTGATCTGTCTCGATAGACTTCAGCACTTCTTCTCCCCGCAAATGACTCCTCCATCCTTTCCAACTGCACTTCTGCAGAGTTTATAAAGGGAAAATGACACACCAGACTAGCTGTTCTGCCTTGCTTTCACAAACACCAGTGCCAGGTTAAGGGTTTACACTGGATTTTTGAAGCAGGGGACAAAAATTACTTTTCTTCCTCTTCTATCAGTGTTTTAGCCCAGGGCTTCCAATTTCAACACGTTTCTTAGCTCAAGACATACCACGAGGTAAAAACTGGCTCCACAGAGCCGCAGTTCAGGGGGGGAAGCTGTGTGCAGTCTTGTGATATAAGAGATGAGCTGACTCATATCTGAGGGAATATCATGGGGATTTTTTACAGCCGATTTCATGCAGTAGTTGTGGTGGGAGGAGAAGGTGGCTATCATTAAATTGAAACGACAGAGCAACACAAGCAGATTTACCTCGCTAAGGCAGAGGAAAAGCCACCCTGTTGTGGGCTATTTTTGTCTAGCAAGACTACTTTAAACTATGAACTGTGAAAGAAGTTACTACTGGGTCTCAGGCAAGTTTGCATCTATCAGTGCAAGGACCATATTGCCTCAAACACCTTCTGTTTGTATTTTGGGCTCTACATTCTCAAAATAAACCTGAACTACCCTGCAATACATTTCAGAGACTTTCTGAAAGGATTAACCCTGCCAAAAGACTGGAAAGCAGTGAATAGCAGCACTAGTGCATAGCACACAGCTGTAGAAGCTCTCAAACGTGACCAGACTAAGCTTCACAATTAAATTAAGTATTGCCAGATTTCATAGTTGAAGAAACAAGCACAGGTAGGTTAGCAAGAGTGGATTCTCATACTGTTATCCAAAAAACCCAGCAGCACAGCTAGAAAGAGAGCTCATAGTCACAGTTTCAAGGCTGGTCTGACCAGCTCTGGCTCCAATGAGCAAAAAGACAATGACAGGTAATGAGATGTAACAGGAGGTGACAACGAAAAGCCTGAGTTTGTCCCCAGCCTTCTGATAGACTGGTGAAGGTCAGTAGTCATGAAGTGAGTGGCTTTATTACTCTGCAGGAGCTTTAACCTAAGAGACTGGTGCTGGGCTCTCCAGTAGAAGAGATGTCCTGGAGAGAGTCAAATGAAGTGCCACAAAGGTGATTAAGGGACAGCAGTATCTGTCCTACAATGAGAGGCTGATAGAGCTGGGACTGTCCAGGCTGGAACAGAGAATGCTCAGGGTGATTTGGTTCATGTGTACAACCACCTGACAGGGGGAGTAAAGGAGAGGGAGTCAGGCTGTAGTCGGTGTCACCCAGTGACAGGACAAATGGCAATGGGCACTAAGTGAAATACAGGAAAAGTCCTTCAATGTAAGAAAACACTTCTCTTCTGTGAGGGTGCATGACTGCTGGAAGAGGCTGCCCAGAGAGACTGAGGAGCCTCCAACCTTGGAGATACACCAAACCCATCTGGACACGGCCCTGAGCAGCCTGCTCCGGGTGACCCTGCTCTGGGCAGGGGTGGGGCCAGGCGATCTCATAGGGAGCCTCCCAGCTTGGTGGGTGTACCTGTGCGTGCAGAGAGGGTGTCAGTGGGAGCGAGGGCTGCACAGTGCCCTACAGCCAGTGCATGCTACTCGTTTCCAGGTTATGATTAAGTTTGCTGGGCGAAACATAAGCCTGCCTTGGGAATGAGGGCTCTGTTGGAACACCATGAGTTTGCCTTTCCCACAAGTGTAAGCAAAGATGTTAGCATGATTAAGTGTTTCTGGGTATATCTGATCTTGTGTCCGAACATGATGCTAGAAGGGAATATGGGTGGTTTTTCTCTGCCTGAAGCCCAGCAATCAGGCACTGTAGAAAACACAGCACGTGCTGCTAAGTTTGCAAAATGAAATGCTGGGGTTTGACACGCCAGAGTTAAAGTTAGCAGTGCAGCGTAGCTTGTCCCTTTGTAGTTAGTCACGATGAGACAGCCTTTGCTCAGATGATCACATATGTTTTTCTTTTTATGCTTTCCTCCGCCTCCCCCTCATTCCCACGATGGATGGGACTTGCTGAACGAGCAACCAGAGATCCCATCTTTTAATCTGATTCATCGTTTGACCAGTCTATGTGCTCGTGTGCTGGGAAACAACATGGACTCCTTGAGGGCACAGACTACGCCAGCAGGCTCTGTTCTCCCTCGCCAGCTTCCAACCCCTTTCCAGGGCAGTTGCCATCTGCAGTGCCCCAGCAGCCCGGGCCCAAGGCCTGCCACCCGAGCTGCTCAGGGGAAGGGTTTTGCCAGTGTGGGCCTCTCTCTGCCCAGTGCCCCTGCAGCACTAGCCTGTGGCCCAGGGAAGCCAGACCCATGCTCTGAGTCCTGGAGACAGCCACCACCAAGGGCTTCTGCTTGTACCGAGTGGTGTGGGCTGGTGGTCTGGCAGGGCTGGGGGAATGGAAGAACAACGAGATAATGGCAGTTTGGGCAGGAGGGTGGTGGGGTGCTGGTGGGTGTGGGGAGCGGCTTTACTGGAGTGGCAAGAAGCAGCTGTTGGTCACTGCCTAGCTCCAGCTGCTCAGCACCATCAGGTCATTGCAGCCTCCTCAGTTTTGCAGGGCAGCTGCTCATCTCAGCCAGTCTCTGACTCGCTTGATTACAGCATGAGCCAGGTTAATTTTGACTCTAACACCTTGAATTATGATTGGTGTGGTTTCTGCTGTGGGACAGCGCTGTGGCCACCAACAAAGCACCACACAGCAGCTCACTCGCTCCCTTCCATTGGTGAGGTGGCGGACATGATTGGAAGAGTGAAAGTAGAGAACTCGTGGGCTGTGATAAAGACAGTTTAATAGGGCACACACACACAAAAGGGGAGGATAATAGTAATAATAACAACAACAATAATAGTAACACACAAACCAAGTGATGAATGGCACAATTTCTTTCCACCCAAAGTCAGTGCTGCATGACACCACCCCAGCTGCCATGCAACACCCCCCTGACTGCCCAGACTCTCAGACCACATACATGGACAAGCAAAGCAGAACAAGGAATTCATTCACATTTCCCATCAGTAGGCAGGTGTTCAGCCATCACCTCAAAGTCAATGCTGTGCAAGACCCCCAGCTGCCCCTCAGCCCATCCCCAGGTATAAACAGAACATGACCACATTTTATATGGAATATCCCTTTCGGGTCAGCTGCCCTGTCTGTGTGTCTTCCCACCTTCTTGGGTGTCTACTCTTTCTTACTGGCAGGCCAGGATAAGTGCAAAGTCCTTGACTGCTTGGCAACAGAGCATCAGTGTGGTATCAACATTACTCTCATCCTAAATCCAAACTATAGCATTACACCATCTGCTAGGAAGAAATTTAACCCTGTCCCAGCTGAAACCAGGACAGATAGCTGTGAACAGGATTCAAATAGATGTTCCTCACCCACCCTGTCAGTGGCTAGTGTCCTGTATGGGCAAAAGGCCCCTTCCCCTCTCCAGACACAGTGCTGAGCTGTCGGAGGTGGAGTGGATCCACACAGCCGCTTTCATGTGCCCCAGCTAAAACCCCAAAGCACATCTTACTCAGGTTGAGGCAGGACTCAGCCTGGCATAGACAGCCCTGCCAGCCACGCTTGAAGTGGCGACCTCACAGGTGATGGTGACAGCATGAGGGGTTTCTCGGAAGGGATTAGGTTGGTCAGCTTTGGGCACAGTCTCACGGGGGCAGAAGATGGCATATTTCCAGCAAAAGCTTGATGCTTTTGTACCCCCACAGCAGTGCACAAGCACAAAGGCACTCATCAGAGCTATGGCTGCTGGCGTTTGGAGGTAGGAAAGAACAGCTTCTGAAGCAGACAGTTAAGGAGTGTGCACCAACGGGGTGATGTTAAGCAGCCAAACAAGCAACTGAGGCGGCATGTTACAACCAGATGAGTCTGAAAACTGTAATGCTAGGCAATGCTATAGCTGTGTATATTGTATTAGCTATATGCAATGCATTTTTTAAAAGAGATAATGCGCAGCTACAAGCAAGCTTTAGATTAGTCTTGCTCCAGCTGTACCTTAAAAAAGGTCTGTGGTCAGCAAACATACCTAAAATGTTCACAAATCCCTACAGAAAGTGGCACTGTGAGCTGAAAATTGGTGCGCCAGAGTCAAAGGTTAACACAGGTAATATAACTGATGATTAAGCGATGTGCTTTCAGCAGGGTGAAAAGCTGCGTTTCACATTTAGCCATGCACCTCCAGTAACAACGTGCAGAACATCAAAGCCAAATGGGCAAGGCCTCGAGCTGACCTGCAACATGACAAAAGGTGCCCCCACAGCGACTTCCTTAGCAGGGCCTGCTCTTGTCTTGTGCTGAACTGGTCAACCTGCTGTCACTACTGGAGCTGGTTTGAAGCACCTGGGCCAGGTTAACCCCCACCTCCCCCGAATGTACTTGTGGCTGAGATTTGCAGATGTTTGGGTGTGTGAGTGACACACAAAATCTATCTATCTGCTCTTAGAAGAATGGGTCTGTCACCTGATTTTTTCCTGTGTGGAAAACCTTGTCTCCTACCTGGTGTGCAGGGCAAGCAAATGAGTACAGGAGGAGAGCTGGGAAGGGGGCTACACTAACCAAAACAAATTCTCTGTTAAGTGCTGTGTTTGTAGCTTTGAACGAGTACAAAAGTGAGTGCAAGCAAACGACCTTGTCCATGTCACATAGAAAGAAAACAAGTGGAACTGCTCAGTAGCAACAGGGTGGGTTCCTATGGTGTCTCTGTGGCCGAAAAAGCTGCTGTGGTGGATCGCAGCACCAGGGTTCTGAGCATTATCCAGTCACTCAGAAGAAAACATGCTCTAGGCATGGTCTGCTCTTCTTTGCCCCTGGCCCTCACCCTGGGCAAGCCCAAGCACAGGCCCGTCTCTCCCTGGAGGGGAGGCTTGTGGGGACCACTCCCATGCCTGCTGCTGGCAGATGGAGCTGCCTCAAGGAAGGCAGATGTACAGCTTAATTTGGGAGGGGTAGGGTCTGGAAGGGACTAGCTTTCCTCCCGCTCCTCCTTATCTCACTTACCTCAACGTAAAGTGTTAGTAGAGCTAACTACAAAGGTAGCTGAGTGTTGATGGGGCCTTGCTGATGGCCAGCCTGTGCCTCCTGGGGATGTACACTGACTGCCTCCTCTGGGGCTGCGACCACTTGTTACTTGCTGTAGCGAGAAATATAATTAAGAATATTTTTTTTTTAAAAAAAAAAAAAGCTAAGAAAAATAAGGCCTCACCTTTCCCTGCCCTTTCCTTTGCCTGGCGATGCGTAGCACCACAGAGCCTTCAAAAATGGCTCTGTCTTCTTTCTCAAGAGTTTATTATGCAGAGAAAACACCCTTTTGGAGAACCGAGCATTCTGGATGGAACTATTGTAAGGGAATGTTTCCTAAGGACATGCAATAATAAATACAAGTGTTCATTTGCTGCTGGGAAAAAAATATACAGGCTGATCTCGGGCTAGTGGAGACCAGTTTGACCTGTCTGATGGTTAGTGGTGTAGGTAAGTACATCTTTACCATAGGTGGATTCAGCAGTCTTTAAAGGTTCTCCCTCTGCTGACCCCCCCACTAGCTCTGATTCTATAAAAGGATGATTTTTGTTTTAAAGTATGTTTTTGAAGGGTGAGGGAATTTCTACCGTTTCTTTTTGTAACAGGAGAGACAACAGAGAAGTAGCAGCAGCCACAGCCAATGACCATACGTAGCACCACGTTACTTGGCTGTGGGTGTGCCCCAGCTAATTTGCCTGGAAAGAGCAGTACATAAGAAATGCCCTGCTGTGCCTGGGCAATGGGCTGTTATGTTAGCCCAGTAGTGTGACTCCAGCAGCTGCAAGCAGACAGGCTATTTCGTGACTTCCTGGGAGCCCGGCTTTCCCCAGGGAACCCGCCCCTCTCCCACTAGCACCTGCAGCTGTGGGACTCACGGGTGCCAGTGGGCACAGGACTCTGAGCATCGCCTTTTGCTGCATGTTTCTGGTCATAGAATCATAGACTGGTCTGGGTTGGAAGGGACCCCAAGGATCACAGAGTTCCAAACCCCCTGCCACAGGCAGGGACACCAACCTCCAGGCCTGGATCTACACAAGGTTGCCCAGGGCCCCATCCAACCTGGCCTTGAACACCTCCAGGGACGGGGCATCCACCACCTCTCTGGACAGCCTGTTCCAGCACCTCACCACTCTCTTTGTAAATAACTTCCCCCTAACATCTAATCTAAACCTTCACTCCTTTAGCATCAATCTATTCCCCCTTGTCCTGACATTGTCTACCCTTTTAAAAAGTTGATTCCCCTCCTGTTTGTATGCTCCCTTCAGGGACTCGAAGGCTGCAATGTGTTCCCCCTGCAGCCTTCCCTAGGCTGAACAAGCCCAGCTCCCTCAGCCTCTTTTTGTAGGGGAGGTGCTCCAGCCCTCTAATCACCTTTGTGGCCTCCTCTGAACCCTCTCCAACAGTTCCACATCTTTCTTGTATTGGGGGCCCCAGATGTGGACACAGGACTCCAGATGGGGCCTCATGAGGGCAGAGTAGAGAGGAACAATCACCTCCCTGTCCCTGCTGGCCACCCCTCTTCTGATGGAGCTCAGGATACCATTGGCCTTGCGAGCTGCAAGAGCACACTGCTGGCTCATGTTAATTATCAAAAGATTGTTACAAATTGTCATATGTTCAGGTCATGGAGCTTTTGGACAAAGAAGATTGTCCAGCTTGTTCTGAATGGCAGTTGCATCAGCATTACAGAGGATGCTGTTGCTTATCAAACTCTTTGAAGCCTACAGTGTGCTGATGGAGGAGAAATGCTGCTTGTTCCAAAGTAAACTGCAAATTCACATCACATTATTCCTTCACCTGTCTCCACATTAAAAGACCCATCTATCTTTACATAAAGCCAGTTGTACAAAAGCCTCGCTGAAGATTAACCACACAAAGAACTTGGAGCTCTTCAAACAAACCTCCAGTTACACAGAAGCACAAATATTTTTCAAAGGTTCAGCCTTCAGAAACACCTATTCACGATCACTTTTTAAAACAGCCTTGGCAAAGGCGTCCCTTATTGTTTATTTCAGTGCATGGCTCTAAAGAGAGTAATTTGCAGTCTGTGATCTTTCCAATTTGAAGTCTGGCTGCCTTGGATTTTGAATTCCAATTAATGTAGCTACTGGAAGCCACAAACTGCTACTTCTCCTCCCCCAGCCCTCTAAAAGCTGACTTGCCACAGCATTTTGTAGTATCAGCAGATTAGCAAAAAGAATTGAAAAGGTGAAAAACATGAAACTATTTTTCAATAATTTTATCTTTTTAGGAGGATTAAAGAAATCCTGGCATCTGGCTTCATGGCATCCTTATTTTTTCTGCTATATCAGGAAGAAAAAAGTATCTTGAAGAGGAATTAATGAATCTGTGCTGCTCAGGAATCTGTACCTGATTGCTGTTATTAAAATAGGACCACCATCTTTAGCCATGTTTCTTCACACTTACAGAAGGAACAGTGAGGGATACAGTGATACATGCTTTGTAAGGTACAACACTGTATGTTATGTGCTATATGTATGTGCTATATACAGAGGTATTTTGTCTTCTTAGAAGTCAAGGGAGGCTACTTGTATGCTTGAGTGACCACATAATCACACACTGACTTGCCTGTATTGAAAATACACAGACAAGCACAACAAATGGTTAATTGGTTTCAAAAAGGAGACAGAAAAAATTCTTAGCCAAGTTATCATTCTATCATATGAATGTATCACCTCACCTGTTTTGTGACCGTAGTCACACCATAGACTGCAAAGACTACTTCTGTCCCAAAACTATTTCTGTTTAGTTCCTCAGCTTTGCAATCTACTTCAGAAATAAGGATGAAGATTCCGAAGGTGCTGCAGCAGAGGTTTACATCTGAGTTGCCCCAGGACCAGTTTCGGCAGGTCTTTTCGTTGCAGAGGATTTTACTCAGACCCATCTTGCTTGAGAGTCAATATAGCACCTTAGGAACCAAGGTCTGAATGGCACTGGTGTTAATGATTTTGTTTATTTAAAAACCAAACACTACAGTGAGGGTGTGTGGTAAGTGCTGGCCTAATACACCCACTACATTCCAAATTACGATCATAGAAAAGAAGCGTTCTGAAGACTCCTGGTGGTTTAGCATCAGATTTATTAACCAGGCTCATTTCTTCCGTGTGATGTCAGTGATTTTAGAAAGAAAATCCTGCAGCTAAGCTTCCATTGTGGCAGGCTGGTGTTTCTCTGCCATTCCACACAGTTGGTCAAGTGCAGCACCCTGCCCAAGTTTAACAGCAGCACCGCTGCCGCTCTCAAGTGAAGCATCACTAGTTTGTTCAATGCCTCTGTGATGACATGATGATCTAAAGGCCTGGTGTGTTCCACTAAGATGACATCACGGGGTTGTCCCGGTAACCTGCCAGGAGCTGCTCTGCTGCTTCCTCAGCCTCCAGCAAGAAACCAATGAGAAACCTGGCATACTCATCTTGGCTTGAGGGGACACCAATGGGATTGCATTACCAGCCTCAGAACACCCATCTCGAGAAGTCACCACGGGTGCAGCAGTGAAGAGAAGCCCCGTTGCCCACAGCCATGCAGCAACTCCTCGCTCCTCAGCAGCCAGCAAAGCTTTGCTGGTGCTCAGGGCATTCCCCAGCACGCGCCACTGTCCCTCTGCTGATGCTCTGGTGTGACCCCGTCCTGCAGACCTCTTTCTTCTGCCACACATGGAACCCCTGTAGAGGGCTTCATAAAATCTCCTCAAGCTACACCATCTCACAAAGATTTTGAGACTTTTAGCCTTCTATCTAATTTCTAGCAAGTTTAGGCAAAATTAACAGATTCCTGAGGTACTGGGGTAGAGAGAGCAGGCCAGACACACTTCAAACTGCAGAAGCCTTCCCTTGTTAGGTATTAGGCGATTATTAAGAATCACACACACTTGTCATCACTGCCAAGTATTATCTTCCTTAAAATGTCATATCTAGAACATTTTGTCTAGTGTGCAGGTAGGCCCTTTTTAACCTCACAATCAGATGTACTTAATGAAAAGTTAGCAGGCTGCCTGAGCTGGTCTTCCCTCAGGCACTTCCATTAAACAGACTGTAAGAAGGAGCATCACCTTTTTTGTCACCCTTTTTAACAACAAAAAAACCCCCCAACCCCAAACCTGAAACGTACCCACATATCTTCAAAAGATGAGAAATGCAAATGCAGTGTGTGCTGACTCTCACTCCTCCTGCTAGCGCAGGGGCGTGCAGGCATGCTGCAGTGAGTGGAACACCAAGACTTTGGTTTCCTTTCCTGTTAGCTGTACATCTCAAGTACCTTTAATTTTACATTTCACAGAGCGTTTTTGTCTCAATTTGTGCACAACCCAAAACTTTCTTACCTTTCTAAGTTACCACCTTCACCGCAAATTTACCCACCTGTACCCAGCAGCCAGGCTTGTTTTCCTCCCTACATTGGCACCCCTATGTAGCACCAAGGACATCTCCTCCCTGCTTATTTCCAGTTCAGCCAGCATACAACCCACCTTCTACATTGGGACCGTACTTGCCATACCAGCACTGGCACCTTTTGCCGCTGGGTCACTGTATTTGGCCATCTGGGACCCAGGGAAGGCTGGCAGCCAAAACAGCCAGGGGGTGAGCAGGGAAGGTACTGGCAGGTTACTGAGAGGACAGGATGAGTGTCAGAGGACCAGAGAGGAAATTTTCAGGTACTACAAGTACTGAGAGGTTAACTATGTTAACTTTTTGTTGTTTATGCTAACAGAAGAGCGATGGCATTTCTCAGGCTTTTCACAGAGGCTCAGGAGTGGAGGCTACGGGGAGTAGAGGATGATGCTCAGGCAGGCAAGGACTGGGAGGTGTCTGACGCAGGTGGCTGCCCTAAGAAGGACCTATGGAAAAAGAACTTACTACAGAACTACAACTTCAACTGACAAACTGATTTGTTCTCACTAATTGAGGAAAACAGCCCTTTAAATAAACATCTAAGCAGATGGTAGATAAACAAGTGATTGCAAGACATTTTCTGCAGGTTTCAGGTCTCTGGCAATGGGAACTGTATATGGCATACAAATCAAATGGAGGTAAAAATCCCAGGGAAGTTCTGCCTTTCATTTCACTGTGGGATCCACAGTTGCCTTCTATTATTATTACACTGCCAAACAACAGCAATGTTGTAGCATCTTTGGGGTTTTTTATACCCTACTACAAAATTTAATTACCTAGACAGCTATGGCTACCAGCATCCCTACATCCCTTTACTTCAACACATGGTCTTAATGTTAACATCTTTATGAAATCACCCCTTGGAAAGTGTAAGCCAGGAGATGCTAACATATGTAATCATTCACACAGCACAATAGAACAGTGGACTTCTTCAAAATCAGTGGATATACTTGTATTATGAATTTAAACCCTTTCTTTAGCCAGAAGCATGATGATTTTGAGACTTTTTAGAACCCCAGCTATTGTGGAAGTTCTCTTAGCATATGAGCCAACTGACTTTAATAGCTTCAGCACTATTACTAGAGACACAGTTTCCTTAATGTTGTTTCAGTTATACATCAGTAACTTTATTTCCAGTAAAAACCAGAAACAACATTCTATTCCCCTTAGAGTTCCCCGGGAAGAATTAATAAAGTAACCAACTTGCTAATCTGAAGGAAAAAAACCCCCAAAACCAGATCACTCACTCTATTACATTTCCCTCAAAATTAAATCTCGGTATTTAAAGATGTAGAGGTCAACCTTAATCTGGTAACTGCAAAAAGTTTAACTGTCTGTGCAATCTGTTATGTATTTGCTACATGTAATAGGCATTTCCAGTTTTGACATAAACCCGTTGTGTTATCTAGAAAGTGTTATGTGGCAGAAATAATACTAATAAATAAAACCAAGGAAGCAAATTCTGTTCCTAGGGTTTGATTAATTACAAAGCAGCCCTACCTGCTTTCCAGAAGTGGCTTGTCGGCATGAAAACCAGCACACACATTATCACATGGGGTGCCAACAGAATCCCCCTGCCCAATGTGAGATCCCAAGTTAGGGAAAAGGGAGAGCAATGTTTTATAATGCAGTTACAGAATTCCTCCAAAGAAGGGGGAGAACATGCATGAAAATAATACATGAAACCCTTACATGGATCTAACTTTGTGACACGCTCTTTCATACTCATACGGATCTCATTTTGTTCAAGCAGGACTCCTCCTTGTGAATTTAATTACTGTCTAATCAATCCTTAGATCTAGCTGTGTTCTCACAGTTGGGGTGCCCAGGCACTGAAATAAAGTAGCAAATAAGTTTTAAGATTCCTATTAGATTAATATTTGTATTAGTAACATACTCTTCTGTTAAAAAAACAGAACTCAGTTTCTGCCCTTGACCTTTAGCAATTAAAAAACCCAACCAGACAAAAGTCAGTAGCAATTCCACATATATTTATAGAGAACATTTCACTAAGATCCTTCTGTTTAAGTATGGGACTTCCTGGACAGCCCTTGCTACCCCTTTAAGTAAGTGACATTGTATAATGCATATGAAAACTACTAAGTTTTAAGCTGTTAAAGAGCCTCAAACTGGATTTTGATAGGTGTTCATAGCCTCAAATACCACTTTTGCAAATGCAAGTCTTCCCCCCTGCCTACCTCGTGTAAAGCCTGTTTGTGAACCCCTCTCCCCTTATCTGAGGGATTAGTATTTCATATACAGGAACAACACAGGTTCAATGCAAGATTCACACCAGACACATTCCCCAGTGAAATTCAGGACAGAGGTAAAGAAAGAAAGCCCACAGGTGTGAGAGCACGAGCATTTTCTTGCAGCACTCCATTTTAAACCAAAGGGCCCAAGAACCAAAATGTGCAGCAGCAACTCCAGTTCAGATCAGCCAGGCAGCTGGGGTACCGGGGTAACATGCTGACCCCTCACCACAGCTCATGCTGAAGAAGAAACAGGCATGTGGTTATTGTATTTCGGACACAGACACCAGGTGTGTGCTTTCCTTTTCCCCAGGATCACAGGGCTGAACATGAATTTTGCTTCTATGCCTTATGTACCCCAGAGGTTATCCTTCCTAATTATAAACCGCCTTATAGAACCAAAATAAGGCCCCTCCCCCTTGGGATCACAACCCAGCATAACAACAAACCCAACGGAAATACAGCAGGAGTTCTGGTGTGAGCCTCACTCAGACTGCACAACAGGGGGGTTTCTCCTCTCGCTTTACACTCACGGTTACAGGAGCACCGAGTTGGTGAGGCTCACAGACTGGCAGGTGAAGATCAACCCACCTCCTGCCAGCCGCCATCAGGGAGCAGCCAGAGCACATTTGTTTACATAAGAGGCTGGCTCGCCTATGTGAGCGTTGACACTACTGATCTTCTCCCCACCCCTGAACACCACCACTCTCAGCATTCAGTCCCCCCTCGCAGGTATCTCAGGCTGTTCCAGGCCCCCTTCCAGGGCCCTTCCAGGAACGCTTTATGGACAAAAAATAAAATTAACCAACCTGTCCTCTGCCATCCAGATATCACTATAGGGAGGGCAATCAATAAACCCAGCTCACTGCTCAGTCTGACTGTAAAAGTCAAACCTAAACCTTTCTTTGCACTAGTCATGCTTTCGGCTCAGCTAGGTAAATTACTCCCTTTTCACTTCAAGTGATAAAATCAGAGAGCACAAAGACTTTGGCCTGTGCATGAAGTTCCTTGGCAAAGATTAGCAAGGGTTTCTCAGTATGGTAGGTGGACAGAAGTTTTAAAAGCGCAGAAGCTGTTCCCTTTTACAAAGTATCTTTACTATCTGCATTTCAAAATGAAAACACTTTATCACAGATAACATGATAAACACTTTATTATTTTTTTTTTGGTAAAAAAAAACTTGTAACAAGGTAATGTAGTATTACAAATGTTTTTAGCTGCTTTGAAGTATTTTTTCAGCATTGAAAATTTCACACATATAAACCAACTGCAGCACATTAAAACCCAAGTATGGAATTTTTTTTTTTGCATTTAGAGGAAGTGCTGTGCTTTTTTTTTTTTTAAACATCTCACAAACCAAATTCTTCAGTTATAAAGCTGATAAAAATAAGTGATGCACCACCACATTTTTCTTCTTTAATATGTGAAATTCATCTCTTTGGGAAACAAGACTTTTTTTTTTCCAATTTCTAAATTGTATCATGAAAGATACAGACCTGAAAAAGGATAAACAATCATACACAAGGCATAAACATTACAGAGAGTAATTCAGACATTTTATAAAGAGATCTGGAAAAGTACCTAAAATAGTGATATTTATTTAGTATAAAACTTCAATAATAAAATATTGCTCATAATAAATAAGAAAACATGAGTTTCTATTAATACTGTTCTCCCCTTAAAGCTCTCTTGGATGTAACATTACCAGACTTGATCAAAACTCAAATTTTCAGTTCTCTGTATGAA
Organism: Gallinula chloropus; assembly: GCF_964237585.1. Classification (NCBI taxonomy): domain Eukaryota; kingdom Metazoa; phylum Chordata; class Aves; order Gruiformes; family Rallidae; genus Gallinula; species Gallinula chloropus. Next base: position 108,051,282 of record NC_140085.1, read on the forward strand.
AAAGGCAGGTTACAGGCTTCAGGTCAGTCTTAGAAAATTTTATTAACAAAACACAGAATTCATGTCAAGGTTCACGTGTAGATATGGCCCAAAAAAAAGAAAAAAAAAATCCCTAAGTGTGAATAAGCTTTCTTACCACAGGTTTTAATACCTAGAATATTTGCCCGTGTCGTTAAAACCGAAGCGGGATAAGCCCCCTCATGGATTATGAATTCGAAGAGAAAGCTGCACAGGACTCCCCAAAAGCTTCCACATACCAGTGCAGCCCCCCTGAACGGTTACCAGAGCTGTTCGGGCAAATTAGCTCCACAAGGGGACAGGAACCGTATCCCTTTTATATGGGGACGTTGGATTTCATCCCCGCTCGTCCCACCTGCAGGCAGGGCAGCTTGGAGCAGTTCTTCAGCAGCTGCTCGATGGCGATGTGTCGGACGTTGAGCTGGGAAGCCAGGGAGTCCTTCTCCTGGACCTGCCGCGTCAGCTCCTCAAACACGTCTGCAAGGACAGAGCGGGTTAACGCGCCGGGCCCGCTGCGCCCGCGGGCGAAGCAGCCGCGCCAAGCGCCGCCGCGGGACACACACGGACATTTGGGTGGGCTCACGCACAGCACCACCCGCTTGTCCTGCCCCCAGCACAGCCTGCTGTGCGAGCTGATCAGGAGCTCACAGCTTTAGGTGACCCCGAGGAAAGGGGGATCAGCTTAGAAGAACATACTACATTCAAGCACCAGTTCGCGATGCCCAAGGGGGTCACACAATGGAAGCACCTTGTTCTACACAAGAAACGTGCCAGAGTACTTTCAGTTCCCAACTTAGCTGCTAGTGAAGCCATCATATTTTCTCTTTTATAAACCAATTTATTCCAAAGCAACACAAACTCGACCCAAAAAGTAATGAAAAATTCTCACCCTGGATTTGCTTGAGCAGTTTCTCATTAAGTTGCTTTAATTCTCCAGGAGTCATCACAGTCACTGTAACAATGAAACCTGTTATTACTACTACTGAAATGACATCAGCATCACTAAACAGATTCTCATTTTCTCAAGTTTGTCATCTGCATTCTAGAAAACAGTTTTCAAAACCCCAACCAATGCGTGGCAGTCAGTCAGAGGCAGCATTATTTCTCAGTCATTTGTGAAATGATTGACACTTCTTCTGTTTTTGTTGACAGACAAGGATTTACCACACAGAAAAGCCCCTCTTCACGGTCAAAAAGCTGGGAACTCATGAACTCGAAGCAGAAGTGTCCAGAAATCAGACTTGCTTCTAAATTGCTTGACACCTTTACATACTTTACACCTTCTGACTACAGAACACAGTTTGCACAGTGTAAACCCTGCAGGCCTGTCCGTTTAACTGCAGCCAAGCAGACAATTCTGAGTTAAGTCCTGCTATGTTTGCAAGCCAGCACGAAAGAGCTTCTAGACAGTATTTTCAGCATGCAGCTACTTGGTTTTTGCACTTTATACCCTAAGAATAAAACATATACAGTTTCCACTGAGTACCTCAGTGACAAGTGATGAGGAAAAAACCCCAACAACTTAGCTTGATACAAAGAGCAGAATATAAAAATAGGTTTGCTTCTTTCTAGTGCTGTGTTACCAGTGAGACCCAGAAGACCCCCTGCATCATTCCAGCGCCCTTCTGTATCTCAGGTTATGTGTACACTGATTGCCCTCACAGAAAAAATAAATTAAACCTCAGAGGAGGGAGTTGTCCAAGTGTTGTTTGCAACCCTTGGCCAACAGTAGCAAGTAGGGGAGCGCTGCCCCACTCCCCCAGAAACCCCTCAACCCAGCAGTGGTGGGGGCACAGGTTGGTGCCACACCTGTGGCTGAGATGCCCCCAGCAGACAAATCCTAACTGCCACAGGAGGATACAGGGCACTGAAACAATCTTAAAGACCTTGTTTTTCAAGGTTTCAAACAATGCTGGGGCTGAGCAAAGCTCCTCCTGCACACAAGAAAAACCCATGCTGCCACCATGCAGCTTCTGTTGCACGAATGCAGACATTTCTCAGTGCAAGAGGTTTCTGTACTTTAAGTTTAAAGCCTAAGCTCTGAAAGGGATGGCTGTTACCTACCCACACAGGTACTGGGTTACCTTAAGCCTTTGCTTATAACCTCTCTCACATCTTGCAGCTGTGGGATATTAACTTCCTGTCAGCATTACCAAGCCAAAGAAGGTGGCAACATCTAAACATCATTGTTACTCGAGACCCTAGACCACTTAGGAGTGACATAGACCCATCTTTCTCCTTCAACAGAAAGGTACAATGCTCCTTCCTACCTCCAGCTATCAATACAACTGACACCCCCCTTCTCACATCTTACCATCCTTTAAATTAGTATGTTTTAAGTTCCATGAAAACTCCAATTGGATTTAATACAGTAACTGAAAGCTTTACAAAAAACTCCATAGCTTTCCCCCCTCCCAAGCTTTTTCTACCCATGGATGTTGCTTCCCATTTCTTCATTACTTTTATCAACATTTCATCAACTGTAGCAAGTAGGCAGGTTCATACACACTGTGCATGTGGGTGGGTGTATCAGGTCAGTACTGGTTCATATCACAGCTCTGGTACAGAAAGGGAAAGGAGAAGGGCCAGAAAACCAAATTTAAATGATAAAACATTATTCTATGCATGGTTGAAGTAAATGATAAAAGAAATGTTGACCAAGCTATTTACAGTTACATTAACAATAGGTTGGTGGTTTGGTTAAGTGTTGGGGTATGTTCCCCCCCTCCCCAGCAGACTGCTGTGTTGCTACAGTAGAGGCACCGCAATAAGAAGGTACCTAATTCTGGCAGAGAAAGTCTGCTAAGTTTTTCCCTAAAATACAAACTTTGTATAGTCATAGAGTCTCCAAACAAATGTCTTGTAAGGCTGGACACTGCTAAATGATTAAACAAGTATTTATAATACATATAAATGCCTTGGAAGTGTGTTATGCAGTTGTAACACAGGAAAGAAAAAAAAACACACCATTCTCATGCTCAAACACAGCTCTATGTTCCCATCCCGAAATCGGAGATCAGAGAGATAAATTCCAAGTGACTAACTTCAGTTAGATAACCTCATAAACCAGGTCAAGCTTTCATAATTCCTCTGTTAACTGTTGTCCTGATTTATGTAATCCCAATTTATGACTCCAGAGGACAGGTGGTCAAACAGCACTGCTTATCTGTTTTGATTTATGGCTTTAAGACAACTAATTCACTACAAATGCAATATGAAATATCATGTAGCAGCTAAGTAAAATCCTTTTACAAAGATCATGAAATGATTGAACTGTGCCAAGGACAGGTTGGTTAGTTTGTTAAAAAAAGGAGCCTAAAGAAACCCCAACTTTTTACACAGTATCTCTTCCTCTCTCTTCTGATACTCTTAATTCTATTATTGTCTTATTTTTTTATTACTTAATTTTCCACTGAGTATTTTACCAGCTGTTTCTGTTATCTTTTTCAGGTCTTTTGAAATTGAGAACTCCCCTCTAATTACTTTCCTCATCTAAGAAGCAAGAGTGGAGACATTCCAGTTTAGGAGCAGGCACTGTTCTAAAAATCATGATGGTAACATGCTTACTTGGAACTTACAACACCTCATGTAGGTTGATCCCACAGGCGCTACAACATCCTAGTTTTTTCTGAAGATGTTATTTAAGAATAGGAAAACTTGATTTCCACTGCTTTCAGTACCACTGCAGTCATCAGGAGAATTTCTTAGGTCTACTGCTACAGCCTTTAAGAGGACATGGTGGCATTAAGGGCCTTCCCATTATCTTATGCTCAATACAAGAAAAAACATATCCAGTAAAAAGCACACAGAAAAAAATCTGCTAATATTAAGAATGTTTACCTTTATGTTCTTGCACAAGTTTGCTCTGCTACCTTACCTCTAATTTCCCCTATTGCTTAGGGCAGCTCTGTGTAAAACATAACTCAAGTTCAAGAAGACAGCAGTTTTCAGGAGCGTTGCAATCTCCACAGGCAGGGCTGTCATATTAGAGTGACAGCACTCAACTGTAACTTCTTCTGTAAATTAGGCATGTCCCGTGTCACCTTGGGGTATAACCCACAGCAAAATTTAAACCCAACCAAACTAAACTAAACTACACCAAGCCTTCCACACTGTTTGCTTAGCCACGTAGCCTTTGTCCTCACAGGTTCTACGGTAACTCGAAGCTGCTAAAAGCTGCATTTCAGGCTGTGAATTAACACCATTTAAGGGCATTTTGTGGTCAAGAGACATTTCAGAGCATGGCACTGCTTGCTAGGTTGTGTGTAAATAGACAGATACTTACATTCTTCCCTGCTGTACTGAGGATGCCTTCTACAAACACCTGTAAGTGAATCACCTTCGGCTTTTTCAGCTTTCTGGGCTTGGCTGTGTTTGGACCACAAAACACTGCTGCAACAGAAGGTAGCACCTGCCTCTTGTAACACTCCAAGTCTGAAGTCAGTGGATTCTCTTTGCTTCAGAAGAGTCTGTGAGCAGCTGGAGATGCCGCCAGAACTCCCATCTACCCATTTTGCAGAGTATCTAGGTACTGGGGAGTCAAACTGCGGGAGTAACTTTCTATCAGTCTGGTGCCTGAAGTTAAAAAGCTGGTGTTGGGATGGTTTTGAGCTTTCAGGATCAGAGTCCAAATCCTTGTTTTGTGCATACTGTATAATCCAATTGATTTTTTTGCTCAGGATATTTTTCACTTCTGCATAGGGACTTTTTGAAAGCTTTGATCGTGGACAGTCCTGGTTTGCTATTAGGTGGAACTTTTCAAAGCAGTCTCTGTGCCCCCTCAAAGATCTTGTATGTAGAAGATCTGACTTTGGTACTCCTGTAAAGACACAATAGAGAAAAAGTTCACTTCCTGTATGCTCAACCATTTTTCAAAATCTTTACTCATAAGCAACTAAGAAAACAAAACCTTAACTTTCCCATTAGCAGTCTACTCTCAGAAGTAAAGCAGAATATGTGATACTTTAGCATTTTTTTTAAATTCCACTCAGTCTTGAGTCCTTGGCACAGAAAGTGTTTTGCACCTGGTAATCTCTAGTGCAGAAAGTACAGATCACTTGCACATGCCTCTTGGCACAGATGAAGCAAACTGACTCTGTACACACTGTATCACATCTATACACAAGTGTATCACCAGTAGAAGTAAAATAATCCCAGCTATAGACCAGAAAGCTTTACAGAAAAATACTGAAGAGTATTTTAAGAACAGTCATTCATGCTCCCATCATCTATGGATAACGTGAGGAGCTATCAGCCCAACAAGAACTGCAGAGTACAGGCTTGTGCCCACCGAGAGGTCAAATATAATTCAGACTTCAGCCTTGGATTGTTATTTTGTGCTGGTACCAGCCTGCAGCCTAGCTAGAGAAGCAAGTTCCAACACTGGCAACACTTGCCAACATTAAAAACTGTCCTGACATTAACTTCATGTAAGATGGATGCTTACTCTCCTCTTTGCCTGTCCTCCTTCAAATAGCTACAGCAGGTAAGTTACTCAGACCCCACAGTAATTGATAGTGATTGACGCGCTTAGAAAGAACACAATCTGTGAGGATCTGGAGCTGGTGAGTGAACACAGATGGTATGAGAGAAATGACTATTTCAAAAAAGTTAATAGTACTCTGGTACAAAATTACTTTCAGCAACTTCAGTGGTTATTTTTCTGCAGATGCACCTACGCAGTAGATTCAGCATCCAGGCCCAGAATACTGAACAGTTCGACACTTGTTTTAACGCCCAGTATAGTACTTAGGAGGTTCCCAACAGAAGGAAAGACAATTACATCAAGTTCCTCACTGCAAACACCAAATAACATACCCACGAACCACTGGCTGAGGGTGCTCAATGCTTACCAGAGCCAGGATATTTAAACCAACATATGATCAGGTAATTTGATCTTTGAAACTAGGCAACACGAACAAACTGCAGCCATTTCACCTTTCAGCACAGAAGGAAGTATTATGGAAGTGATTAAAAGAAAAAAAATCTAATGCAACAAAATTTGGTATTAAAGACTTTAAAAAGCAATTAACAGAAAGCTACATTATAACTGAAAAATGTTCTGACTTACCCTCTTAAATTCTTATGGTAAGCTTTAAGCCCCCCCTTCCCAAACGCTAAGCTAGTTTAAGTGATTCAATTCTGCAAAATCCCAAACTACTCTCAAAACTAAGCTACAAAGGTAAAGTTCTTAACATGCAACTAGGGAAAACAAATCCAAGTACTTCATTTTGATTATCTCACTTGCTGGTAAATGGTGTTTCAAGTTGTGGAATTCAAACATTGAGAGTAGCCATTACAATTTTTTTTATTTTCTGCTCTCTGGGCAGCACTGAAATTCAAGAGCATTAACTTTCCCGGGCAAGTTTGTAAGAGTGAACATAAAATTTACGTGGCAAAGTGACAAAAAAAGAAGTGGGAAATTAAGGAGGACAGCAAAAGAATTTGTTTTTGTTCTTAGCAGCAGGGGAGAATGTTAAAGGTCATGAAAACACACACTCCCCTGTATGAACTGAGCATTGAGACAAACAAAAACCACATCCTAACCAGAGAGAGCTTTTAAGAAAGAAGTTCCCGAGCAAAGTACAAAGGTAGGTGATGTCTTCACGGGTATAGAGTCAAAATTCTCTGTACCTCAAAGTATCTTCCCACCTCTTTCAGCAAATAAACTAAATTTTCTTAAGCTCTACATGATCTACTGCCTAGTTGCAAGGCTATTTTCCCTCTCTATCTCTACAGAGACTTAAAAAAACCCAAACAAACAACAAAACATTTCCAGTGAAAACAAGGAAAGAAATTGTACTGGTCAGTCATGAGAACAATTTAAACATAGCAAGTTTGCTTAACTTTTTGAATTGAAGTTATAAGCCACATATGTACAACACTGCAAACCCTACAAAACCAGATGGATTTGTTCAGTGTTTTTTGCTTTACCCAAGTTATTCTTCATGCATCAGCTGTGTAGTATGTTACTGTGCTTTCTTTTTACTCACAGAAAACAATCAGTTTGGCTGAAAACCCAGTTTTAGACAATTTTCTATACAATAACACTCAGGAACCCACTTAAGAACTTGACCATAACATGAATGAACTGAAGCAAACACCTTCTGATCATGGGTCAGAGTAATCCTGTCTAAAGCAAATACTTGAAGATTTGGTGAAGAAGAGGAAGAAGAACTGCAGAAAGCACAATTTGTAAAATTTGTACATTTGGCTGCTAATAGGTACCAATGTCTGTTCTGCTCTCAGGATACCACCTTCCTCCAAATGCTTAAAAAAATCCCAAACCAAACAAACTTACTTATCAAGTTTTTACTTCTTATCCCCTGCATGACTTTTCCCCTAAGCTAGGGAAAGGACTACTGCACCATTCCTATTAAAAACTGAAAAACTGAATTTTCCAAGTTTAATGAAATACTCCCAGAGCTGGTTCTAGAGGCATGGCCTCTTACAGTCAGGTGCTCACATACACAATCACAAAAGAAACACCTGCACACCAAGTGAGAAAATACTGCAGTCTCATTTAAAAAAATAATTCTCTGAGGCTTTCTGTTTCATTATTTTCATGAATAACATGTAGTTTGCCCAACAGAACAAGGGTGTGAGACCACACAGAACAAGCTCTATACAATTTCAGTTATACGAAAAAAAGGAACAAGTGCAGTATGACTTTATGAAGTCCCATGGGACTTTTTATGCCTAAGCCATAAGCTCAAGGTTACTCAAGTTCTTCCAAATTTATCTTTCAAAAGGGTTCTGAACATTGCTAACTTCCCCACTCCACAGGCATGCTACTCAAAGAAATCCATTTTACCTGATATTACTGAGTTCTGATATGCTCAGTATTAACAATTATTACAGAAGGGAAAAAAAAGCTACTCCAGAAATTCTATTTGTATGCTATGTATTAGCCATGACGTCACTACTTCTGAACACAGAGGAAGTTATTACAAAACACAGTTCACAAGAACACCCCCAAGATGAGAATTCACAGCCCTACCAATCCCTTACTCAACTGGGAAGAAAAAAAAAGTCTGCCAAACCCAGTTCTGTACAGATTTGCTAACAAACTCCCTTCAGCTTTCACATAACCGGTTTGAACTTCTATGGTAACAAACACATGCAAAACCCCAAACCACCCCTCAGCCTTTCTCTTGTACCAGGGTGACAGTTAGTCCTTTCCCTTGCAGAGGATGTGAACAACACCAGCCACTAACCTTCTAGAACCCCACACCAGGAGCTGGGCATTCACCACGGGTGCTGTGCTAGCACGAGCCAGTGACGAGGTGCCAGTGTCACAGCAGCCAGCAGTGCCTTCCTTTGGCACCCGTCACTCTGCCCTGGGTAACACCGCCCGCTGTAGGAGACGGAAGAGATGCCGACTTCTTTTTCCTAAGGCTCTAAACTCCACTCACATTGCTTCTTATTTTATTCTTCACCACAGTCACAGAGAAGTCTGCCAGCTGGTAAACTGGCACGGATCAACCAAGTGTTATGTAAAGATGATTCAGTTCTAGAAGACACAGTAGTTTATCAAAGTTACAACATTACCTCCTGCAACGCACAGAAGCCTCCCCTTGCGTTACTCATCTCTGTGCGTAGCGTTGAACAAGGAGCTACTGTCAGCTCTAGGGATTTTCACAAGGTTTCAGTTCTGCCTCAAGGTTCCTGTTTGCTAACGTGCATCTCAACCTTTCCACACTTTGGCTGGTTCTTCAAGCCAGCAACCACACAGCCACCAACAGTTTTTCCACATTTGTAGGTGTGTACACACGTTTGTCCCCTGCCTTACTTTCCAAGAACAGGTTTGCAGACTATGTCCAAGTATGTCCCAACCTTCATACTTGTTTTTTCAAAGAAGGAAAAAGAACCTCAAAATGCAGCAAAAAGCCCACAACCATCTAGAGCATGACAGTGTCATCTGGAGGGGGGGAGAGGGACAAAATATCTACCAGAATTCAGTAACACCTAGAAGACCGTACCTAACAGCGGATGCTATTAGAGAATGCTTACACCAGAGATCATTCCTTAAGTATGATTCACGGGATGATGCCAAACCTCAAGACAAATCATAAAAGAATGTAAGCAAGTGTTTACCATCCATTATTTGCTTCTGATTCTGGTAACTCATTATGTCCTAGATGAAATATGAATTGTATCACTTTACTCAGCAGTACCTTCACATGTTGAGCACTTTGAAGAACAGGACTGCTTAAAGAGCCTAGTAGTTTGGAAAAAAAAAATTTGAATATTTCAATTTGTAAACAATGGAAGGCAGAAATGCTTCCTGTATACTGGCACAGTTCTCAACATAATGAGTCCAAATCCACTCCTGCAAAATAATTTTGTAAATGAATGACTAGCAATCAGGCAATTTATAGCACACATTTTTGTAGCTTCCAGTTATTCATAAGTGCAAAGCAGCAAAGGGCAGGCAGAGTATTTAGCATATAAACAGGTGTGTAATCACACATCTCAATAAATTCTATCACATTTTTAAACCATTTGTGCTTGAAAATAAATCAGTTCCCACCATATTAAAAGTTCTGAAGACCTTACTTAATGAAGGGAAGAGTTCTACAAAGACTTCATTTCTGCCTTTGCAGCTGATTTGTCAAGAACTATGTATAACTCTTCTTCATGATAAAGATTCAGAATTAAGTTCAAATGTTTGCTCACATTTATATAAAAGCTGGCTAAAAATAGCTGTCTTATGCAGACATTATGGTAATAATGAACAAGTTCAGTTCAAAAGGAATGCACTTCAATATCAAGACTATTTCACATCCATTCACAATCAAACGTTTTCATTAAAAAAACCCAAACAACATAAGCAATGATTAGCCTGCTTGTCTTCCACAGTGGTTTGTTATTCTTTTTTAAAAAAACCTTCTTATTTGGTCTTTCAGCTCCATCAGTTGAAAATAATGTTAAAGAAAGAGTGCACTCCCTTTTTAGCAACGTACGATGCAGTGGTGGAAACAGATTGTTTTTGCAGTGGTGAATAACTGTAACCTGAGGAACCGAAGAAGAAAAAAGCAGAACTAGAATCTGAGTGAACAAAAACTAGCAAGAACACTTCTAGACACACAGGCAATTCAATTCTAAGTTTGTACTATGGCATTTGTTAATTAAAGCCCCTTTAAAGAATTTACCGATACTTACAGGTATCATTTATACCTGCTCACAGAGAAAGGAAAAGCAAAGCTGTCTTCTCAGTGAAATGTTAGCACCCCCCATACAGATAGCTTCCACAAATGTGCAAAGTACAGCTGGCTGTTAAGGACATCCAGAGAATGACGACTCTACTTCATAACGCAGATTTGCAAAGCGCTGGCAACACGAGTGAAATTATCTGTTTAAGTCAAACCACCTAGACGAGGTCCACCTCTAGTTTTAGCTAGTTGTGGAGACTGCCTACATAGCTGGCAAAAGAAATGCTCTTGGGCACAGCTCACCTCATCCTAAATAGTCAACTCTAGAAAAATTTGTGATAGGTAACCTGTGTTTTTTTCCCCTTTAATCCTATAGGTAAGTAAGAACCCCTGTGAAAAGCACCAGTATGTGGCTGCATACCTTAAGAGCTCCAGCTTTCACTACATATTCCAGCTGCTGCTCCCCTCATCCATCCTCCTGGCACACGTACAGGGCTGCTCTTGAAACAGGGATGTTCAGCCAGCTCCTGAAAAAGCTCTTAGGCCCACTGGGAGCACTAACACTGGACGAGTCAAGTTTGGTTTACCTACTGCACTGGGCTAATACCTGCATCAGACAGGGAAATGCTACACAAGACATTAAACCTTCACATGTTTTAAGCCACTGCTGCATATCACTCTCCTCATTATGAGTGATAAAAAGGGTGTGTGTGTTATAATAATCAGATTCAAAATATGTTAAATAAAAATATGTTACATAAAACCAGCCCATGATGGCCTAACACAGCAAGTTATCTATGCAGCTAAAAGACAAGGGGTGAGGAAAACGGATATTCTTCAGTTGTAAAATCCTGCCAACACTGAAAAATTGGATCATTAGAGACTTATGTATCTTCAATACATCTGCCTGACAAGACTAAATAGCCAACTGCTGTTTTAAAGTGTATGCATGCAATTTCATTTGAGAGTTAAATCTGAGGATTTATTAGATTGGCTAGAGGGAACATGCCAGTGCCATTCATTAACTTCCAGAACAGACACATGGTGGCAGAGAATAGATATTATCTTGTTCATAAATTTAAGTTCTTGCCTCACTTTCACATGATAAAGCCAGTGCATTCCACACATCAGGTGAGCAGGCAAATCACCCCTGGCTGCATTTCTATTAACTCATTTGTGTTTCAGCGTATAGCAAAGACATCCTATATAAAACAGAGATCCAACTGGCTCTTTAAACACACTTCCAAAATTCATGTTGACTATGAACTACTTTACTATCTAAGAGGAGAGTTTAATACTATACTAGACAAGCCAATACATCCTGATGAAAACTCTACTACAAGAACTACTACATTAAAGATGTCTCACACTCTGTAAGAAAAATCAATTAAAACAACTTAGAAGAGACTGGAAGCCATGAGACAGTATTTCTGCATCCTGGATGATGCCAGGCAAGTTACAGAGCTGCTCAGTGTCCCTGTTTGCAAGTATAAGCCTCCCAAATTTACGTACAGAGAATTAGAAAAAAAAATAAAATATACTTTTAGAACTAGCCACACAGCTCCACTATTACTCAGAGGTACTTATACAGCTTTTAAAAGTAGCATGCCCGACCATGTTCGTCTCAAATTCGTAGTTAAGCGGGTTATGGAAACCGCAGCTAGTTCTGCCAGTCCATGCAAGCTTGCAGAGATGAGTCATACCCCTGGACTGCAAATGCTACCTCCAAACAAGTTCTCATCTGTCTAGCCTACATGGCAATGATGAATTCTTTCAGCTATTGTTGCCAGAATAATATTTTGTTAGTTATTATTTCATTAACATTGGAAAAGAAAAAGATGTGTAATATTTTGGAAGAGAATGAAATTACACCAGCTGTTTCCAATGCTTTCAGCTATACCTTTATGGCCCATTTTACTTCAGTGACTTTTTTGTAGGCTGTAAGGGGGGAAAAAGTTAAATTTTGAGTGCTTATAGCTTTCAACAACTACTTCTTTTCCAGAAGAACAAAGAACACAGAATGAGGGTATTACACAACATTTTATAGAGCTTCTCAGAAAAACACTATGCAAGAACACAGCTTTGTTCACAGCATCTTTACGTGGAGTTTGGAATGCACCAACCTGATGCTGAAACTGCCTCAAAAGCTCTCTCAGCACTTGAAAGGACCATGGACATGCAACTGTTTTAACATAAATCGGGGGAATAGATGCCCAGTACTTACACTACCTCTCTCTCATGTTCCAAGACCTGGGATACCAACTGTCATTTGTATTCAGCTGTTGTTCAACTCAACTGAAATGGAAGGCAGCCAGTTTGCTTGTCAGCTAGCATTCTCCAAGACATTATCACAGTTAGCAGCACCAGGTAAGCAAGAGAGTAAATAGAAGTCAGCTGAAACAATCAGATGTTCCCCTTGCATTGTGGTTTTGTCTATTGTTACGAGCCCTCAAATTTCAGAGCACCAGCAGATTTTTAAGTAATCCTGCATTAAGACATCCCAGCATAAAAGCAGGTTAAGGAAGATATATAATCTATGACAAATAATGAAAAACTAAACCATAATTATTACATACTTTCAACTTCAAAACCCTCAGAGACAAGTTCAGTGTTTGTTCAAGCACATTCAAGCATTAAGCTCCTGAAGCTGGGGATTCCACAGGCACTGTCAGGTCACAAAGTGTGCACTAGTGAAGGATATGTCTGCACTGCACAACATGTTCCCATGTAAAGGCATCTAAACAACTTTAAGCAGCATGACTGCTCAGTGCTCCAGCCTTCGTAGGGTTATCAGACACAGGCTGAGGGTTTTGTTAATAAGCACACACACACACACACACACACACACACACACACACTTTGTGTTTATATATTCCCCTCACCCCCGCCACTCTCTGGTTCCAACATCAGATCTGTTGTTAGAATTACACATTTGCTACTGCAGTTCAGTTGACTATTATCCCATATTATAATCAAATTAAAAAGAAGAAATTTGTCTCAACATACAACACATCATTTCCTAGCTTATGCAATCTAGTTACATATGAATTTTAAATGTTTCCTGTTTCAATCCACACATTAGCATGCCACCTACTCTGAAAAGCAAAACAGTACACAACAACCTCTGATGTTCACTTTGTCTGCACCAGGCAAAGGCCAGCAACAAACTCCAGCAGACCGACACCGCTGGGATATTCTAAACTCCATCTAGAACTTCCAAGCTGATTCTGTACAGGAGTTTTAGTTTCTCACTTGTGAAATACTAAACTAGCATCAAGTATTTTACATATGTTAAAGTTCAAATATCACGTTAGCATTCTGATGTACTAAATCATCTGGTAACCATCCTTCAAGACAGTATTTGGGCAGCTTGGTCCACCCAGCTTCCCTGAGCATAAATCCTCTAAGTGACCTGAAAGAGTAAGTGCAAGAGGGACAGAAATACTGCCCTTTCAAAACAGCCTCCTCCTGTCCTCCCCTGCCATTTAGACTGAAGATTAGCACTACTAAACTGTCTTAAGAAAGCTACTATTTCCCTGTTCCTCAAGAAAATTTGATGATACGTAACAGGAGAAAGTTTAAGCCTGTATCTTGAATTTGTTTCTGTACATACTCTTCCCTTTTCTCCTTTGCCAATACTTCTTCAGCCAACTTCTGAGAAACAGACCCTGTAATCCATATACATCACTCCTGAAAAAATTCTGTGACAGACACAACAGCTGAACTCCAAGCTGCACTCAAAATTGTAGTTCCTTGAATTAACTGATCTTACCAAGAAGCATAATCACATTTTAGGCTATGCTATAATTTTATTTCATTAAAAGACTAAAAATCTAATATTACAAAAAATATGAGAGATGTGATTTCTAATAAAAGCCACAAAGGCTTTACAACATAATGAACTTCTCATTCAGAAACTTAGCAGGTATTTAAGGCAGGCTACAAATTAAGCTTCCTGTATACCAATCTTCTTTATAAGGCTCTGTGAGAATGAAATCTGTATCATTATGAAGCTATTATCCAAGCATAATAAATGTTACAAAAAAACCACCCACCCTCCCCCCCCAGTGTCAGGAAAGTAAAGGCTGAGACATATCACAACACTGATCCAGGAAGAAGCCTGTTGAGTCATTACAGATAGGGGCATTCTCTGATTTGCTCATTTCTAATTACTGATCTTACTTAACCAAGACGATCAACATCACCATCTGTATCCAAACAAACTTGTACAGCTGTTCAACTCACGGATGTCAGAAGACACAAAGATTCACCAATACTAAACTAAAATGTAATCGAGCACAACTAAGTAAATGGTGTTTCTGTGGCATTATGGACCTTCACTGAAGCATTTCAGAGAGGGTTAGGATGGCTCAGCCTCGGGCTACATCAGTTTCAAGTGCCTGGACTTACCGTAAACAGCCTTAAACAGTCAGATGCTGGCAGGAAGGGAACCAGAATTGTCCTCATCAGTTTTGTTAAAGAACTACAATATGCTACCCTTGTTAGAAGGAAATTGGCAAGCCTACTTCCAGAACTGGGTTTGTGGAAATTAACAGGGTGCTGCGAACAGTGGGAGTACTCAAGCATCCTGCAAGATGCTGAGCGGTGACTAACAGCCTGCCAGCTCCTGAGCAGCAGCTATTTCCTACTCCAGCGAGGGAGAAGTTCGGAGCACAGACCAGCGCTGACAGCGAGCAAGCCCTCAGCACTGCGCCAGCCACTGCACACACGTGTTTCCAGTAAACCCTCTTTCACTTCCTCGATTACTTCAAAACGCAATGGTGATCAAAACAAAACTGGTGTACCTGTTCTGTCTGCTGGGGTTGTAAAACACTACTTTAAATTAAAAGGGCAGCTGTTAGTAAGAGTGACGGCTATTTGTATGCGTGGGATAGCACACACAATAGCACACAGATTTAATACAACTTACAGCTGATGCTGTTCAACAAGAAGCTCTGTTATAGCCCATGTCTCCTTTTAATATTGCCTACTTACATAAGCAGGCATCTTTTAACATTAACTGAAAATTGAGACGATTATGCAAAGTAATCTGCTGACCAGATAAGCCTTTACTATTATCACGTTTACTTAAGAGTTCCAGAAAAAGAATGCACTGTTCTAGATAAAACACATGATCCTTTTGTAAAATATTGTGTGTAACAAGTGATGTTTCTCAAACAACAGAGCACAGAAACCACACAGCAATTTTAATGCCTTGTGGTCTATCTGTTTCGATACTTTCAAAACACAACTAGATTTTGAGTGTAATCCAAGTACTTAATTCTCATTATGGCAATACACATTTTTTCTGATTTGAAAGTCTAGAAAGAGAAACATCTTCAGCCCACATTGAGAGCCATAAACCTATCATTTTCAAACAAATTGACAGGTTAGACAGTTGCTCTGAGTTTTATCAAAAGAGCAAATACACAAGCACATCTCTTGTAAACAAAAGCAGAAAATGTGCTCATTACTACTGAAGTATGAAAGCATTTTTCAGACTAAAATCTACTAACTCTAGTAGCAAAGACCTTGAAGGCAATACTTTTTTTTTTAAAAAAATCAAACCATCACTGAGTCAGTATTTAAAATTTATTCCAATTGGCTAATAGATTTTTTCAGATTTCTGTCAGGCGAGAAACCTTTATGGTGTATACACACAATGAAGTCAGACACCCAACAGGAACAGTGCATGGAATAAGTATCCTTAAAGTCTCCTAAATCCCAGTTTTTTGCTTTGAGGGTTCAGAATAAGCAACTAGATCACTGTGTACAGAGCTCCTGTCTCACACCACTTTACCCTTGGAAACAAACACAGGATATCTGAAGTTGGAAGGGACTCACAAGGCTCACTGGGTTCCACTCACTGTTCCTGGCAGGGCTATCTGAAAACTAAACCATAGGAACTAAGAGCATTGTCCAGATGCTCCTCAAACTCTGACAGACTGTCACCACTTCTCTGGGGAACCCGAACTTGATCTTAAGACCTTTGTTATACTCTCATATGAGAGATGCAGCAAATCACGAAATGGGGACTATTCACATAACAGTACTAAGACCTTCACATTCAACTGCCCAGTTTAGATTGCTCCAGGTACTCACATGCATGTCCAAATGAAAGATACCACACAGGAACAAATTACATTGTTGTCAAAAAATACCCCCAAAACCCCCAAGATTTCTACTTTTAAAAAAAAGCAGTAAATCCTTATTTGTCTTAAAAAGGGGAAGCAACTAATCTACCGCTCATTCATGCCAAACAC
Organism: Gallinula chloropus; assembly: GCF_964237585.1. Taxonomy (NCBI): domain Eukaryota; kingdom Metazoa; phylum Chordata; class Aves; order Gruiformes; family Rallidae; genus Gallinula; species Gallinula chloropus. The sequence goes on from NC_140085.1 coordinate 108,067,717, forward strand.
TCAATTCACACATGAATAAGCACAACTAGACAGGTAAATTTTTTAGCAAAACAAGATCTGAAGTTCTAAAAAATACCATTTTAGAGCGCAGAGACAGTGCTTAGGAGAACGTCTACTTTGGCAAAAGTCTAAAATTCCTACTTTTGAATTTGAAAGCTTTAAGAAGCTTTGATAGTGAGCCCAGTTTTACCATATTATATGAAATAAAAAATAAGTAATATCCTGATAGTTTCCAATGAAAGTGAAATACTGATCTGCTTCAAAAAAAAAAAATAATAAAAAAATCCCCAAGCCTATTGGGCTTTATAACCTGTTAAGTTTCACACATAGACATCTCTACTGAGCAAAACAACCTCCTTCCCATCTGAAATAACGCCAGAGGTCCAATACCAGAAAGTGAAATTAACACCGGGGCACTTCAGCAGCTCTTGAAAGGTGGGTACATCTTTCCGCCTGAAGGAGCAGATGCTAGGGGACCCCGGGGCACCCACTTTCACTGGAAACGCGTTTTTCAGGGACCTAACCACACCAGTTTAGCCGGGGAGAAAACTTTCCAGGCTCACAGGTTTTCAAAGCCAGCCTCTCCCGAACGCTTTCCGAGGAAGCTCAGCCGCGCTCCGCGCCGAGCGGAGCCGCCCCGCCGCCCAAGCGGGCGCAAGATGGCTCAGGCTGAAGCCTTACCTTCGATGTTCAGCTCGAAACACACGTGGCAGAAGGACAGCGTTTCCTTCTCGGTCCCCAGCTTGCAGACGCTGCAGACGTTGTCATCGTCCAGGTCGATGCTCACGAACTGCTCCTCGTTCATAGTGCCCTGCGTGAGGGGAGGCGCGGACAGGGGACGGGACCGTTACTCCGGCCGCCCCGCGCCCGGGAAGGCAGCGGCGGCGGCGGCACCGCAGGCTGAGCCCCAGCCCCGGCCCCCGCCGAAACCGCCGGGCCAGAGGCGGGGAACGAGGGGAGGGGAGGGCACGTCCCGGGAAAGTTTCCTCCGCAGAGCGCGGGGGCGGCCAGGCCGCGCAGCGGGGCCGGCAGGGACAGCGCCCCCCGCCGCCTCCCCCCGCACCTCGTCCCTTCCTCTCCCCTCCCCCGGACACTGCCCCGTCCCGTCTCTCTTCCCCCCAGCTCCATCCTCAGGTTCCTCATCTCCCGCTTCTCCTCGCACCGGCATCGCGGACCCCCCGCGACCGACAGAACCGCAACAGCCCCAGCCCCAGCCCCGGCCCCAGCCGCTCTCACCGCCGCGCCGCTTTGCCGCACCGCACCGTGCGTACCGCGCCGTGCCTCCCGCCCCAGCGCCGCGCTCCACTATTGTTCAGTCGCCAGCGCCTCCGTCGCCGTAGCTCGGCGCCAGGCACCGCCCGCCGCTTCCGGCCGAGACCACGGCTCCTGAGGGGCAGGGGGGGCGGCACAAGGGAACGGAGGATCCCGGAGGCCCTTCGCCCGCCACGCTCCGAAGACGCATGGCGAAGGGCGGCGGGGAGAGATACGTGAGGAGCTGCCGCCTCCCCCCTCCCGCCTCTCCGTGCAGTCACGGGGGCCGAGAGCTCCCCTGCTGCCAGACGGCAGTTGGGCCCTCCCAGAGCGTGGCTGCGGTACCTCCCCCACACGGGCGAACCGGGGCGGGCGAGGGGAAGTCCGCCCAGCGCCGCGGCAGCCCCGCCCCACAGTGGGGCCGCCCCGCCCCGCCCCGGCCCGGGGGAGCCGGCGGGCGGGAGTGAGGTGGGAGGTGCTGCTCACCTCTCAGGTGGGACCTGACCCTGCAGTTACCCGGCCTACACCGACACTAACTAGCTGTCCATACGTAACACAGACGGCGCCGGAGGTTCGCGTTGGTCGGGTCCTGTTACGAGGGGCAGATGCGTTCACGTGTAGGGATTGAGAGCGGGGAGAGTCTGCCGAAACAAAGGGTCTGAGGCAGCCCGAGTCAAGATCTGCTGCCACAGCTGGCAGAAACCCCTGCGGGGCTCTGGCTGTGGCCTGTCCGTGCGGGTCTGCTGTGCCCTGGGCTGTCCGGGCAGGGACTGCTGTGCCCTGGGCTGTCCGGGAAAGACAGGCTGTTCCTAGGGGACTGGGGTGCTTTTTTGCTTCGTGCACCTTGCAGAGGGAAGGGAAGGGAAAAGTTGACTGTTCAACAGGATTAAAAGTTGGCTTGCATGAAAGGAGAAAGAGAAAGAAGGTGCCTAAGAGAGGAGTGGGCTTAATGCTCTGTCTGTGCGTAACAGACGTGATGGAAAACACCGAATACGGATGGTAAGTACCATCGGAGTGGGAAGCAAACCCAAGCCAGGCCTGAGCATGCGCCCTGTGGATGAAGCCACAACTGGTAGATGGTATCTGTCACCTTGAGAATTTCCACAACCGACGGAAATTACGTACAACGCGTTCCTGCGTGTCCCGAGTGGGATTATTTATGACAGAGCAAAATAGTCTTCCAGACTCTCCTCCGTCGAAACACGCCTCTACAGCTTTCATTGCTTCTTCCACTGTATTTTCTTGTGGCTTTTTCTTCATCTTTTTGTCAAAAAGAAAGAAAAAATAAACCCCCTGTGGTGCCAGAGTCCGTTCCTCTTAAGTAGCGATTTGACTTCACGTGTGCTTCTGTTGGAGGCTGGCGGAGGGTGATTCATCCCAGAGCTTCCTCAGATTGTTTCTCCCTCTGGCTGACATGGACTTGGGAAGGGGTTGCATTTCCTTTGCCCCAACCTTGACTGCTTTTTTTGATACATGTGAAGAGTGGCAAAGAAGCAGCGGCCAGAATTCATTGCACAAATAAAACAGAAAAAGTGAGCCTGTCGTAGAGGATTTAGAAAGAGAAAGGAGAGACTGGACACATGATGGTAGAGGGCTATAAAATCCTTAAGTATTGGAGTATTTTCCCCTCCAGAATCTGATGCAGGTCCAGAGGCTATTGAATCTCAACAGCCCATCACCACAGCGCAGCAGCAGCTGTGAAATCCAGTGGAAAAAAAAGTCATGAATCTTGTTGATAAATGGCATTGTGGGAGACAGCATGGCTCTCGGTAACTGAGCTGCTTTTCTTGTAAAAAATTCCTCTAGAATATCGAGGTCATCGCAATAAAAACAGTGAAAGAGAACTAATGTTTCAGGTGCAAAGTTACAGAAAAGCCTACTAAATGCCAGGGTGAAGGTTGTCTGTGAAATCTCAACTGTTGCCTGTGATGTGGTTTATATGTATGTGTATAAACAGATATATTTCCTCCCAAGACCCCTGGTACATCAGTGCACGTTATTTTAGCTAACAGCTTACTTACACTGGAAAGCTATTTTAGTAGCAAACAAAACTGTCTTTTTGCTTCCTTTTCCCTAATGAGTTTGCATTTTCGTTATAGGGAAATGTTCTAATAATTCCCACTGCTTCACCTTCCCCCAGCTGCTTGGTTGTGTTCCCACACTTATTTTCTTACTGTGTGTCAGTGTTTGCGAGATGACACAAGAGACTGGATCACCGACTTAAAAGAAAGTAATTCCACCTCAGATTGATCCACTCCTTTGCTGGTGGGAAGGCAGCTGGAGGGATGATGCACAGATAAAAAGGAGTACCTTCTGGCCCTTGTATCTTCCAGGCTTGAGCTTCATCAGGATCTTCACTCTAATTATCTAAAAATTAGAAATGAAAGCTTGTATCACTGTTTCTGCAGTCATACTTTGTTCTAGTTACCCAAGTGAAAGTTTAGAAGTTCTAAAGCTAAAAGACATTTTTACTGAAAAATACAGGGTTAAACAGGAGCCCAGGGAGAGGTGGGGTTGCTTGGGCCTTATCAAAAATACTGCAGCATATCCCCAGTGGAGATAAAGAATGGTACTGGCACTGCTTAAATAAAAGTATATGTGTAGGTTTCTGTGTGTCCATTAAAAGAGAGTCAGGGGAGGAGAAAAATTAATAAAGAATTTGAATTTGAAACTCACATTCTGGGTGAGGTAGGTCTGCCCCCCTGAAAACATCTGAAAAAGTAGCATTTCAAAATCAGCCTGACTTCTTTCTCTTCTGTCATTCTGTTCTCCCCTGGGCTTGGGGATATTTTTCCCCTCTGTAGGTCAGGCAACTGGTTCTTTTCCAGGCACTCTGGCAGATCTTCATGTTCTTCAGACAGTTCTCTGCAGCTAATAAACACATATATTTTCTCCAAGTTCCTCTGTTGGGTGGTTTGGGGTTTTTGTTGGTTATTTTTGTATTCTGCTGGGTTTTTTCCCCCCTAGTTTCTTTTACTTGTTGATGTTGGTTTTTTGAGGGTTTTTTTACAGATCTCTTGATTCCATGTTCTCTAAAGTTTCCTAGTTTACTTTATCTTTGATCCCTGAAGACCGAACAAGTATAGATAGCAACAATTTGCTGGACCCCCTGTCTTTACTCCTGTGTTTTGTGACCTGTTACCTCTTCTTATTCTCCCGGTCCTCTTCCAACTTCACTCTCTGTGCAACCTTTACTGTAATGTATCATTGTGAACCTTTATTAACCAGTCTTAGTCTCTGTAGTGTTCAGTATAAAGCCTCATCGGAAGGAGGTGGTTTCACTTTCCCTTTTCCTGCTATTCCCTTTGAGTTGGATCAGCTGATCTTATGGCTGCTGCAAGGTGAAACGAGCCACTGAGGTGATCCAAAAGAAAAAAACCCACCCCAAAAACTGAAAAAAACCTCTCAAAACATCTCTTGATCAGGTCATTGAAATTACAGTATATTCAGTTACATTACAGCTAGATGTGGTGTAAGGGGGTTTTGGGTGAGAATGTGACTGACCTTCCAGTCCTTCATTTATCCAGACCCTTTGCTATAACTCTCCTCTAGGCTGTGATCCCATGATCCTGGCAGCAGTGCCAGCTGAAGTATTCCTTGCTTCTCTCCATTTTTTCCCAATGTTATTTTAATTTTTGTTGGCTATGTGCTGAAAAGTAACCATATCATTTAGATTCTTGTCCAGTTCACTGTGTGACAGCCCAGACACTCACTGTCGTACAGGAAAGGTTGTGTCAAGATGACAGGAAGAGTAGAGAACAGTAGAGGAGACTGTTGAAGACAACTGCATGAATATGTGGGTAAAGACAACCTAAGTCTACTTCTGCCTTTTCCTGGTGTTCTCTTCCTCCTGTTGTAACTGATTTCCTCCAGTCCCTTTCCTTCATGTCTGTCCTCTTGTGCCACATGGAACCACGCAGTTACTCCGCTGCTCATTCCGTACAACACTCCTGTCTATGCTATGGCACACCACAGATCTTCTGTGGAAATTTAGTTTTGTTCATTAATTAGCGGCAGAAGAAGATGTAGACCTGTTCTGGACACTCAGTAAGCTCAACACTGAGTGTGAAGAGACACTGCTAAGTAAAACCTGAAAAGCTAACCACAGTACCACTGGTCTAATTCACAGATGTCATCTCAGTAGGACAGCTAGAAAATGAGAGGTTACTCATTAAGTTTTTTTGTTTCGTGATTGGGCCCTGAAATTAAATATCCAGCTAGTATGAAAAGTTATTCCTTGGAAAGTCATGACCTATATTTTCTGAGGTTAGAAAAACAAATCTGTAACTGTGTACATCAAATAGGCCATGAAATGGAGGAAGCTGAGCCAACCTAAAATTACTCCTGAGTCACAGCACACAAGGGTGGAGTGACAACAATTTATGCCATATAAACAAAGGCTCATAGAAGAACACACAAGATTTCCTAATCCGAGCAAGATGTCATTGATTAATTATAATGATGAAATAGGTCTTAATTTCGAAGTGGTGTTGAAGCATTCCCCTTTCATCCATAGACAAATATAATTTACAATGCCTCATGCTCCTTTAATGATCAGCAGTGCTATTTACACTTCTTCTTTAAAGGTTAACTGAATGTGTTGTCTATTGCCACCACCTTGTTTCTGGCACAGACTCATATTCCTTCTTGAACAAAGTTGTGGATGTTTGCACTTACCTATCCCAAGATGAGAATGCCTTCTTCCTTCTTCCTTCTATTCCACCTTAGTCTCCCTTGGCCTCTCAGTATCATCGGACAGTGCAAGCCATTCCATCATTTCTAAAATCAAGACTTCATTTGGGCTTGTGGGCTTTGTGCGATGTGCCTTCTACGTCTGGACTATTTCTCTTAAAGCAGCCGATTCTTGTTAATGAGCTTTTAACCAGGCTCTGTGATACGTCCCCTGAAGTCCTCACAGCTGTGAGTCCTGTCTCTTGTTCTCTTACTTGGCATCAACTCATATCTTACTCTGGTGACTCATGGCTCTCCGACTCTATTGCTGGCCTGTCTTTCCACACCCATTTTTTGCCACCTCCTTGAGGGCAGCTACCACAGCTCCACCACACCAACACAGTCTATCCAGGTCCTGGTTTTTGTTTTACAGACCTCTCTTTCTTCCTCTTTTTACTGTGAATGCCACACCACCTTTCCAACCATTTAGCTTTTCAGTTTGAATACTGCTTTCAATTGAGCGGTTTCTTTGGATCTATACATAAAGACATCTATACATAAACTCTCTATATTATCTTGTTTCTTCCTACATGTCAAAGTGAAGATTGAGCCTTGTTGACTGCCTCAGCGTCCCTGTCACTTCACACCTTGGCTATTACGAACTTCTCTCTCTGGCTCCTGCGACTTCCACTGTGTTCTCTGAAAGCTCATTCAGAATTGCCTCGTGAGGATTATCTTCCTTGCTGACATAATGTCTGTGTCTCTCTTCAGGCTTTCCATTTCATCAGCATCAAAGGCAAACTCATTGTCCTCTTCAAAGTTTCTGATCAATTGACTCTATACTGAATCAGCTTTATTGTCGCATTGAGCATCAGCCCTCCTGTACTCCCTGTCAGTAATCGTAGTCGTCACTGTCTCATTAGAGTATTTCTCATACAATCACCTTTGGCCTTTTCTACAAAATGCCTCCTCCTTTGCTGGAAGTTCCTTGCAGACATTAAAGGAATTAGTTCACGCTGTTACCTCGCCCAAGACTTACTTCTGCATTGTTGCCTGGAGCTGTTGCCCAGAGCTGAACGTGTAACATACAGTCACTTTGCTCTGTACCCGTCATTCTCTTCATCAGGGCAATTTACACAGTCCTACTCCTTGCTTTTCTGCAAACCTATACACTTTAGTTTTCCTTTTATTCCAGTTGCTATCAAAGCCTTACAGTTGCTGAACTGTGGTCTGCTGAAAACCTTCTTAAATAGTCTGCAGTCTCATGTTGCTCGAGTAAATTTCATTCAGGATTTGGCTAATCAATATATAATATGTGAGACATTTTGGGAGGCCCTGGTGTGCCACTGGCACCCAGAATGTGAAAGCACTGATTTTTTATAAGGAGAAATCTTATAATAATATGACAACATCAACACACAATATGAAACCTACATATATACCTACAGCGTTATGAAACTTTTGTGGTCTTTGATGACTTTCTACATGTGGAAACACCAACCTGAAAAATGTAGAAGGTAGTTACCTATCTGAAAGAGCAGAATGATGCATATCACTATCTACTCTAGAGATTAAGGCATGGCTGCTGAAGTATGTAGGTGTTTCAGTATCTTAGTAAATGCTCTATGCTTACCTAGTGAACTGATGCATTACTTGTGCTATCAGAATGCATATTATGCTGTCTTTATGGTAGAGTTTTCTATAGCAATAAATGCAAAGGGGACAGCATCTTCATGCTACTGTCCTCCCATTTGTTTACTTTTTTTTTTTAATCCTGAAACTGCCCTTTAACAAGATATCAGAAGGGGCTGATCCATTAAGTGGTTCCCTCCCCTGTTTATTTCCTAAAGTTCAGCAGAGCCAAGATAAATAAATAAAAAAAAAATTCAACTACCTGTGCAAACTTGTACAACAAACTAAAAGTGTTCAGTGAAACTTGTAAAAAATGAGAACCACTTTCTCTTTTGAATGTCATTGTTTGGATTATTTCTTCTCTATGCTCCCTATTCTGATGATAATCCTCTGAGCAGTAGGATGTGGTGGTAGTGCTTGCCTCGTGAAACATACACTCGACTGAAGTGCCTGGATTGTTCGCTGGTGGTGCAGGTGGTGAATCTACCATAATGCTTCACTAAGGTCCTTGTGCCAGTCTTTGTGGTACTCCACTGGAGTTTCTCTCGTGTACCAGAGAGTCCAGTACTGGACCAAGCACTCCAGGTGTATCTCACCACTGTTAAGTAGAGGCAAAGGATCACCTCCCTTGACCTGTTAGCAACACTCTGCCTAATCCAGCTCAGGAGTCTGTTCTTTACTGCAAGGGCACATTGATGGATTACGTCCCACTTCTTGCCTACCAGAAACATCAGCTCCTTTTCTACAAAGCTGCTTTCCAGACAGTTGGCTCCCAGCTTATACTGGTGCATGAGATTATTCCTCCCAATGTGCAGGACTTCACACTTCCCTTTGTTGAACTTCTTGAGGTTCCCATCAGCCCATTTCTCCATCCTGTTGAGGACCATCTGAATGGCAGCACAACCCTCTCATGTCTTAGTCCCACCTCCTGTTTTTGTGCCAACTGCACATGGGCTGGACATGCTCTGTGCCATCATCCAGAAAGACTGTATCTTCTAAACAAGATGTTAAACAGTATAGGCTTTGCATCAACCCCTGGGATACACTGTTAAGGATTGGTTTACAGCTGAACTTCATGCTGATGATGACAACTTTTTGAGTTCAGTTCTGCCAGTTTTTGGTCTACCTCATGTACTTTTCTCTAGTCTATATTTCATCAGTTTCTCTATAAGGATGTTACCAGAGCCAGTGTTGACAGCCTTGTTAAAGTCATGCTAATGAACATCACCAAATTTTCCCTCATCCACCGAACCGCTTATTTTATTGAAGAAGAGTCTCAGGCTGGTGAGGCATGATTCTCCCTTCATAAATCCTTCTTGTCCTTCATGTGTTTGGAAATGATTTCCAGGATTATTTGTCCCATCACTTTCCCAGGGATCAAGGTGAGGCTGACCAACCTGTTCTCTTCATACTCCTTCTGGTCCTTCTTGAAGAAAGGGGTGGAGTTTGCTTTCTTCCAGTCCTCAGAAACCTCTCCTGATTGCCATAACCTTTTAAAGATGATCGAGAGTAGCCTCATAGTGACACTGGCCAGCTCCCTTAGCAGTTGTGGGTGGATCCCACCAGGTTCCAGGGCCTTGGGTATGTCCAGGTTGTTTATATGTTTCCTAACCTGATTCTTCTCCACTGAGGGTCAAGTCCTCCTTGCTCCAGGCTTTCTCACTAGTCTCAGGGGTGTGGGATTCCTGCAGGCTGATCTCTCCTGATTGTCAAAAGCATTGGACACTGTGGTCTTTTCCATGTCCTTTGACATCAGATCCCCCCCACGCCATTAAGTAGTGGGCCCATATTTTCCCTGATCTTGTTTTTGCTGCTGATGTGCTTGTAGAAGCTCTACTAGTTGCTCCTCATGTCCTTCACCAGATCCAACTCCAGGTGGTTGTTGGGTTTCCTAACTCCATCTCTGGACAAGCTAAATTTCTGTCTATCTTATTGGTTCAATTTACAAGCTAAATTTCTGTCTATCTTATTGGTTCAATTTATCAGCCTCTCAGAAACGCAGGCGGTGCCCCATGCAGCTGCCTGATATACATGTTGTCTTTATTAAACTTAATGAAAAGCAAAGGCCATGTTTACGTGTGTCTCTTTACTTAATTAAAATTAAAATGACACATCACTATATGTACAGGCTGAGGCTTAATCTCCAAAGAATGTCAGTTAGTATTAGGCTCATTGTTGACAGTGGCCTAGTTTCCATTGATGGATTAATTAAAAGTTTTAGTCAGCAAAGTCAGGAAAAAGTAGTGACTGGTAGTCCTGAACTGCCATGAGGGAAGAAAAAAAAAAAAGCTCAGACCCAACCTGTTTTGTTAATCCATCCATGTACATGAAAACAGCACAGCAGGATTGGGGAACTAATCCCATTTCAAATCAGATGCCTGCTGGTTCTTTTTAATGAGCATTATGTCTGTTTCTTTTTTAACTCTAAAATATCTTAATACTTAAACCAGCATTCTGGTTATTATTTTTTTTATATATATTTAGTGCAAATACAGAATCTGGATTCGTCTGAATAATTTTTGCATGATGTTTCTATTTCTCTCTCTACTGAGATGTCACAGTCATATGCCTGACACGATAGGAATGGTGCAGACTTGACCATCACTTCATTTTACAGAATCAAGGGCTCTATAGTAAGATCAAACGAGAATGTATGGTATGGAAAGGAAGCTTAGGAGTCACCCTTTCCCTTGAAGCTCCAAATGTGATGCCTGACAGTCATGTGGAAAGAGATTTGCTGGCCACCACCATGACCATCACAGCCTGAGGGAAGAGACCGCAGACGCCAGGGATGCCACGTTCCCAGCCCTCCCTGCTGTTGCTCTGTGGAGTTCTCCAAAGCCGAGAAGGGGCCGTGGTTGCTACATGCACGCCTGTCTCCTCAAGTAGCTGTGTGATCCAGGAATAGACAGAGTCTTGCCCTCCTAATCAAATTAATATTTGATGCGTCTCTCAGAAGCAGCTACAGACACCTACTGCTCTCCTTGTCATTTTGAGAGTGTCGCGCGGATGCAGCCTTGCTGAAGTGATGGCTGCTAAATTTATCCTGCAACACAAGCCAGAGGCTTCTGTTGAACAGGTTTTTTGTTTGTTGAGCCAACAATCAGAATAGGTGCATCTGATGAAGTGCGAGCCAGGCTACTGGAGAAAATTAAAAGGTGCCTCGGGTTAGGAAGTCCGGAAACTCCTATTTTAATAATTTAGTCTGTAGCGACGCTTGTAGTTCATGAACAGCTTTGAGAACACTTTTAGGAGGTAAGAAAAGCTTCCACACAGATATCTCTGCCTGCTTGTCTTGTCACATCACAGGCAGATTTCTGAAATGAAACGAAATGAATTTGCCTTATTTCTCACATGGCGCTTTTGATCTGTTCGGGTAAGGTGCTCACTGCTGCAGCTGGCACAAAGACAGGTTGCTAACTACCATGTTTACTGCCAAGCCACATGCTGAACTGCACATGGAAATACCCAGAAAACAGAATTAGCAGAGAGTCCTGTGAGCATTGGTACTAATGACATTTCCTACAGCTTTATACCTTGTGAGTAAACCCTGGTGTGCAGGAAGGAACAAAATCATGTGGAAGACTGTCTTGGGGTTGAGACATACAAAACATCTCTGTCCTCACACATCTCTACTACTTAAATGTTTTATACTCTCACATGGCATTCTTTTCCTGTGTAGGGGCACTGTTAAGATCTCTCCACCCTACGCACCCACTGTCATGAAATTTGAAAAAAAATGTTGAGAGTTCTGTCTGCAAAATACGGCTGAAAGTGGAGAAAGATCTAAAAATCATTAACCGAGTTTAAAGAAGATAAGCAGACAGATGCATCCTTTGAACAGACTACCATAGCTATTCACAAACGCACAAGGAGTCATTGTGATCTGGTGGTCCCCAGAAGCTCACCAGAAAATCACATGGGTTCTGGAGACTTTCCCCAAAGAGCTCTGGCTCTCAGGGTAACAGACGATTTTAATATTTTTTTACTTAAGAGTTGTGAAATATAATGAAAATAAACAGTTGTGTGAAACAGATATGGCATGACAGAGCAATGTGTTTCCATATTATGAAGTGTAAACAAATGTACAGTGTGAAATCAGAATGAAAATAAAAAGTGAAAGAAGAAAAGTAGATCAAGAATAAAGAATTATTTAGGAAAGGAATATTTTACAATCTAATAAAACACTGATAAGAAAGTTATCCACTGGAATAGAAATATGACCTAATTTATCTAAGTCCAGTGACCACACATCAGGGAGAAATGGGCATCCGTGGTTGGGAACCTCTGCATGAACCACGAGTTTAAGGACAGCAGGAAACTGGGGGTACTTGAACCCCAGCAAAGGACTTAAACTACAAAATCCCCATGACTTTAACAGTGCTTGAATGTTGTTTGTCTGCTCATCATAACATACTGCTGCCTTATAAACAAGTGTATTATTGAACATTGTTTGTTGTGTAAAGCGTGTGATAGTACGTATGTAAACATGTTATGTATAGGTAGTCATCAAAGATCAGTTTTCTAGAACTGAACTGTATCACTATAGCTGTATCAATTGGGAAAAGGTATTTTGGAGAATAGGAGCATTTGTTGTTAAAGCTGTAAGCATTTTAATGGAAAACTTTGATCGAAAGCTGCTTCTTAAACTGATCAAACTGCTGCCGTGACGCAGCTTCTCCGAGCCGTCCTTTCAATGCTTGACACCCAGCTCCACTTCCACTGGCAGCAAAGCTCCTCAGATAAAGCCAATGTGACAATGTCAATGATAGGGTGGGATTTTGTTTCATTCTTCCTGGCCAGGCACAGCCAGCTGAGAGCCATGTTTCTCCAAGGCCCGTCTCCCCACTTATCAGGGAAGACGCAGAATAAGTGCCAAGTTCATGAAACTATCACACCACAAAGCTCCTTGTCTCTGCATTTTAAGATGGCAGTTTGAGATTCTTTTCAGACATCAACTCTCATCCTAGCACTGCTTATTCTCTCAGCATCCTCTATATTGCCATTAATTTTCTTTCCATTTCAGAATTCCTGGGGAAAAAAAAAACCCACTGACTCCCCAGAATATCTTTGTCTTAGATGTTGGCTAGAAATATGTTAATAGAAAACATGTTACAATGGGTAGAACCTTAATTAAAAAATTGTTATGTGTCTATGTAAAGGAATGCCTGCAGTAACAATTACTTCAACATTCTCTTCAGCCTAGAGACATTCAGCAGCTTCTGTTGGCTTATTTGTTTAATTTTCAAGGCAGGGCAGCCTGCTCACCTGTGCAAGCAGCCAAAACAGCCCGCTCAATAGCAGAATGTTTGCAGTAGCCTATCTGCAAAATAAGTGACGTCTTAATAACACCTGGTGTCATGAACAGGAAACTTGTGGCTTCTCTGTTAGGGATCATATGAATAGGGCCAGTGCATTCAGTCACTTCACCACGTAACTGGCAGGAGGCCAGTTTGTCTTTGTATTTTTCATGCATTTCAGACTTTGCACCTTGTGATCAGCGATTCACACGTGTGGCTGATCTGATAAAGATATTTATCATCATCCCAAATCACTGTTATTTTTCCACATAATTTGAACAATTCTTCCTTCTTCTGTGCAATAGCTTAAAAGGAAAAGCATTTTGGGTGGGTGAATCAGAAGCATAACAATTCCCCGTGCCACTACGATATACATTATAGCATTCAGACACGGAATTTGAGAGTGCCGGGTTGTCATGATTATCAGAGAGGACTTCAAGGTAAAAGGAGCTATGGGAGGTTTCTATCTGTAAATAGATGTCACATATAGAGTTGCATTCCAGTAAACAAAAGCTATACTCTGCGGACTAGAGCAAGCGAAAGGACAGACACGCCACAGGAACAGCACAGCAGTGCTGACCTACTTGGGCAAGCTGTACAGGCACTAGCAGGCAGCTCTGGCTCTGTTTCAGTAAAACACTGTGTGACCTCCCAAATTGGCAAGTAATTTGAAACATAAAATGACCATCTGTATCTTTTGGCAATGCAATTATTAACTCCTTAACTTTATCTGCAGCCTGCAAGGCTACGTCTTGCATCACAGTGATGCAATGTCTACTAATTGAAAGTCAGTTTTGTGCTAGCCAAGGACACTGGCTGCAAAAGGCAGACACAAACATGTCCAAGGGGGAGATTGTTCCACTATTTCCTCCTCTGCCTCCCTTACTTTACCTGCCATCTTGATTTTTCTACTCTCACTCTTTCTATCTCCCACCTGCTCATACAGAAAAAAACCTTAAAGCGTAGCTTTGTCAGAAGAAAAAAAATACATTGGAATGATGTACGATGGCCATATGGAATGGTCTTACTATGAGAAACTATTTGAAATTTGTTCCTTAGGATGTTTCTTGGCAAAGCAAAGTAGTGAACAGGTGTGTCAAATAGCACTGCTCCTCTTTTTGAAAGGAAAGGTAACAACTGGCTCGATGAAATCTTGAGGACCATGAAAAAAATCCAAATGAAGATTCTCTTTACTTTTCAGTGCAGGTTTACTTAGATGCTTTTTATATTCACCAGACATGCAGGATTCAGACCTAACATTTCCCGAGTCTGCCAGGTGCTCTTGCAGGTTTTAATAATTCTGGTTAGAGCTTCCTAAAAAAATCTAGTTCACTCATTCACTATCCTTCCTGATACATTTATCTAGGGCACATTTTTGTACAAGCTATTAAAAAAAGCGCAGCAGAAAAAGACTGTTGACCTAGAGATTTTCTGGACCTTTAGCATTTAAAAATCTATTTCATTAGACGGATCAAATTATTACTGAGTGTAGGAGAGGCCAAGGTGCTGTGTTTTTCTTCTGAATTGCTACAGGTTTTGCACATAGTGGGATCCAGAATGCAGCTGTTTGTGACTCCTCAGGTTGGGAGGAGCCCCCAAGAGACACTGATGCCCAAATCTGGAGTGGACTGCCTGCCTGAATAGAGGTAGGAGGAACCGAAGTTATTAAAACGTTTGTAATGACTAGTAAAATACAGCTGAAAGGAAGTGAAGATCACAGTTGGCTAGTGGGAAGTGACTTCTCTTGCAAGCATCCCAAGTTCTGGTGCTGCTAGACACTCATACAGCTCACTGGCATAAAACCTCATGAAGTTAATGGAAAGACTCCTATTTGTCTTCAGTGGGTTTTGGCCCAAGGGCTAGCAACCTATTCAGTTTTTGTCTTTCTGAGTTTTCTCTACGTTTTGTCCCTTGTGTGTGTGGGAACTTCAATAAATCATCTCACTTCTCAGCCAGGGGTTAGTACAGAAAATTTGACCAAAGATGGAAAATTAAAATGTTTGACTGTATGAAACAGGAGTAGTGACATCTAGGACTGTTTTATAACTGTAGCAGGCACAGCCCTGATTTGTATGTCAGCTAACTTTGGAGAGCTCCAGATCTTCTTCCACATATCATTAGTGTTGCTCTGGCTCACCTTTACGATTCAGAGCATGAACGGGGCTTGTGAGTATCTTATTTTTAGGCTTTTCCCCATAACTGTGCTATACCTCTGCATTTTATTCAGGCTTGTTACAGAACCTGGCACCTGATGATGAAGTTCAGCAAGTGTAGTGTTAACATCAAGGGGAGCCTGCCTGACTCGTGTGCTGATGTTAATGAAGCTGTGAATTGTGTCATATTAGTCTCATTTTCTTCCCATATGCTTACTCTCATTTTCCCCTCAGAAGCTGCAACTCCACTTTTTATCTTCATTTGTATGCCCAAAATGCAGCCAGCTTAATTACCAATTATAACCTTACTCATTTAAAAGCTAAATCAACTGGAAACAACGCTAAAAAGTGTTTCCCTTGAGGAGAACTAAAGACTTCGTGTTCATTTTCTTCACATATTTTGATTAGGATAAAGCACTGTGTAACTTGGAAGTTAATCTCCCCAAATGATGTTAATTTTAAATCGAGATGACACGTGCGTACTCATGGGATGACAGTCAGAGCAACCTGCCTTCTCTTCCTCCTTCAACTCTGACCTGCTGCACAAAAGCATTTCTCCCTGGGAAACTGATAATGAAGCATGATAGCACCCAGCTCTGCCAGCAACTTTTTATTTATGCCCACCTTTTCTTGCTTTATTTCTTAACTGCCTGACCCGTGCTATTTCCTTGAGTCCCTTGTGGGTTTCTTCTCAATGCAATTTCTTCCATCTTAGGAAATGAGAACTCCATAAACTTCCAGGTAGGTTTCACAGGACCCTGTCAAGCAATAGAAAGCATAATAGCCGTTGGGTTTGGGATGCTAGTGATCACCACAAAACACCCTTCCAATCAATACTGTGAAACTCTCACTCTGTAGCTGCCAAGTGAATTTATGGTTCCTAGAGACAAACTCTATTGCTGCAATAAAGTCCAGAGTAACTCTAAGAAAAGAGACCTAGATTTGGAGAGCTGCCTTTATTAGTCACAGAATATTTGCATGCTGTAATTTACCAACTCTTAATTTGTAATATCTCTCCCTGTCTTTAGGGCGATGCAAGAGGTTTTCCAGGTGTTCTTACAAATTAAACAGTTGAAGGTATTGAAAAGTCTTTTTTTTTTTTTCTCTAAAAATAACGCAATGCAACTAACAGAAAATACCACAAATCCTTGGGAAGGAGAAAAATATTTGCACAGTGAGGAACTCAATGCATTTACATTGCACTGTAGCCCAAGTGTGAGCAGAGGCTAAGACTGAATGTGGTTGTTGTGTGCTCCTAGTCCCCACACAGAGATGCCTGTACCTATCTCTCGTCGTCTTTTGAGAATGAAAGGCTCCAACCCTGCTTTCATCCTGGGAAAAAAACCTAACAGAAAGCATTCACAGCTCCCTCCTCTCATGTGGCTTGTAAAGGTTTTAGCCTCTGGCTTAGCAGAGAAGTCCTGGTTACACTTCCCCTTTCATACACCTAGAAATTGCTAAACACAGCCGCCTAACGAGTGTTACTCTGCACACAACAGTCTCTCTTTGATTATCTGACCTATCAGTGTTTTATGAGCCACCTGTCTGGCTGTGATGGCTAATATTCCAATCCTAGTAAAATCAACAATAATTTTGCCATTATCCCAGGCAGACCAAGGAATTTGCCCTGTATGTTTATCTTCCTACTAATTACGCTGTCCTTTCTTCAAAAGGATGAAGGTAAGCTTTTGTTCTGTTCAGCTTGCAATGGGAACGACTGCTCCTTTTTAGTACAGTGAACAGATGAATGCCATGGAAAAGACTCGAGCACGGGTGGTTATATAAAAACAAACGTATATAAAGTGGCACAGTACATTTTGGCTTGAAACCTAGGAGGATAGTTCTAATAATCAGGAAAAAAAAAAGTGATGTAAAGCAGTGTGACGAGAAATGTAGAGAGTTTTCAGATGGAGGTTTCATGACTTTGTGGAAGAAATGGTGTAAATAGCTGTGAGAGCAACATGTTGGATTCAGTGACTGAAGTTTTCTTATCTTATTTCTGAGGCCTTTTTTTCCTATCATCAGGTCACATGCATACACAAACACACAAAAGGAGATGAAGATACAGCGCTTGCAATCTATGTTTCCCTTTCACCACTTTTTCACATTTCAGTCTCCCTTTTCTCACACCACCTGATGTTTTTATTTAATTCCCTGTTCCTGGGAAGTACGTGACACTGTTTTTATTTTAAGCTACAGGGCAGGCTCACAAAACCTAATGAAGAACATGAACGCACTGCACAGGTTGAAAAACTGGCAGGCTAGAAAAGAGAATTTTGAACTTTTGAAAGTACCTACATGGGGATTTTTCTATGAAGAGCTACATAGTGCCTTTAAAAATTGGTTTGGAGGGGAATTTCCACTCTGTGAGTTACCAAAGGAACCTACTCGTGGGAAGAGCTGGTGCTTTTGGAAGCGCTATGGGAGAAGTTCACATATATGCACCTCTTACTTCACACTGGAGACAGTGGCATGGTTCACTAGCCATCTTCTGGTCTTCTGTTTTTAGCATAGAGGAGGAAGCACTGTGAGCTGTACCATGAAGCACACGGTGTTTCAGCATGCTTCAAAATAACGCAATTGGGTTTTTTTCAACACCACCAGCATTACTCTCACCCACGCCTCACTCTGCAACCTAAGCACAGGTTGTCTTAATGCCTAGTGATTTCTACCAGCTTTCTACCTCACCATGCTCAGCACCTTGTACAAGGATTACATTCTGAAAGCACAGCAGCAGGTGTGTCCCTGAGTTTAGCTGTGCTATTTATAGTGTTTTCCTGTAAGCATAACACTGCAATTGTCATTCACACTGCTTTCCTCCAATTCTGCATGGCACCAGGCTGGGGATATAATAAACATTCTTTTATGAACATGGCCTTCTTGGAGAAGTAAAAATTAATTGCCTAAACAACATCACATGTAATTAAGCAAACAAAAAAAATTATTATGAAGGAGCTGAAATTTAATGCTCTACATCGGGAAACTCTGATATTAATTTTAAAATCGCAATACATTTTATTTATTAATGTTCACTTTAGATTGATAAATTTACATCAGATTGCCTGTGAAAATGATGAACAGATTCAGCAAGACATATTTTCTGGGCAATATAGTGAATAAAAATAAGAACATAGGAGAAGAGATCACTGCATTTCAAAATTGGTCATCAACTTACAGTTAACTATCAGCCACTGGCAGGGTGAGTTACAAGAGCAGACGGGTGGATGCGATCATTTACTTTTTTTTTGAAGCTGAAAAGTGTAGTGCAGACTCTGGTAAATGGTTTAGAGGCAAAGAACTGGAGCAAGAGACAAGAAACTGCAAATCCTATTTAAATTCATACTTTGTGGGACACAGGGGGAAATGGCCAGCCCCTTTTCAGTGGTCTGTGGGGACAGGACAAGGGGCAACGGCTGCAAGTTGGAGCACAGGAAGTTCCACACCAACATGCGGAAGAACTTTTACACAGTGAGGGTGACAGAGCCCTGGGACAGGCTGCCCAGGGAGGTGGTGGAGTCTCCTTCTCTGGAGATATTCAAGACCCGTCTGGATGCCTATCTGTGTGATATGTCCTAGGGAGCTGCTTTGGCAGGGGGGTTGGACCCAATGATCTCTGGAGGTCCCTTCCAACCCCTGTGATTCTGTGAATCTGTGATTTGCGTACAAGACACGTTAACAGCGACACGTCTGTCTCCTGATGCCCTTGTGCAAAATAAAAACTTGTGGACCCCTGGAAGAGGCGATGGGTGTCATGCACTGTGTGTCAATTGGGCGCAGATAGCTGAGGGAAAGGATACAGAAAACCGTTTGCTGAACTCAAACCAGGAAATCTGTGCATGGGCCATGTCCTTGTCCTCTTCACAACACCTCAGCAGTGTAGAAAAAAAGCTTAATGTAACTGAAAATTTGGTCTTTTTTTTTAATCTTTTTTTTTTTTTCCCCCAAATCCTATTTGCTGCTTATGGAGAATGATATTCTATTGGTTTAGACTAAGGTGACATTTTGAAACCTTTTTTCACAGCAGAGGCATAGAAACATAATCTGCTATTTCAGATAAAAGCTTAGATTTCGGATGAGGACTTTAGAAGAGGGAATAAAGACTGCAGCTAGTTTTACTGCAGCTAAATGAGAGAAATGAGGCTCTTTCTTAAAACAAAGGCACACTCCATTTTTTCCCTGTAGCAGTGACATAACATTTACATTTCCACAATAATGAACTAGATCTTGCCAGGAGACCAACCCCACGGGGGACTCATTCCCAAAGCTTAAGTATTATTTTACTTTCCATCTGCTCCACATGGAGCTTGAGGTAATCTATTCTTAATGTCTTATGAGGATCACTGTTTCTTGAAAGCAAATGCACTTTTCATTTTCTCCTTTAAACAAAAAGATCTTATTACTACCTGTCATGGCTTCTTTGCTGCAGTTGCCATTACTGCTTTTAATTGGTAATTCACTAGTTTTGGAGATGAGGTTTTAGGGCCTATAAAACCACAGGGAGTTAACTCTCAGCCTAAATGGACCTTCTGAGGATATGGGAAGCCTCAGCAACGTTACTCACATCTCACAAAGGCCATGAAAAGCAGTCTCCATTAATTTTAAATAGTTTCACAGTCAACCACGCTTTCCCATCAGTACGTTCATTTCTTGTTGGTTCTTAAGTACATTCCAGGTAGGAGATGGAAGAAATGCAAAGGAACAACACTGCCAGGGATCTCTCCCAGACCAGTTCCTTTGCCCTCATCTACCTAAAGTATTTATACAACTGCCTTAGTCTCTGCAAAGGATTAGCATAAAAATCCTTATTAAGGGCCAACAGATCTGTCTTCCAATTATGGAAATGGGATCAGTAGGAAATTAATAGCATGCAATTGCAACGCCCTCCTGATTGAAAGGTCTTCCCGAGGCCCAAGCCTCTGAGGAGCTTTTTGGCCACGGCTTTTCCTCAGGATGTCAATGCTTGGTCATGGCTCCTTTTTTATTACCCAGGTGGCTGCACCAGGGGTGCTGTACCACGACTTGCACCACAGGAGAGGTCCTGATACCCGACGTGGAGCAGCAGTCAGCCAGCAAGTGCAGTGGGCCAGCAGCAGAAGGGCTAAAAGCAGCTCTGGCAATGGCAGCTCCAGCTGGCAGCCTGCTATGTCTCAGACGTGGGGCTGGGGAAGAAGCCAGGCTTACTGGCTCAGGCTGGTGGCAGGGGAGGTTATGCATACCAGTGCAGTGGAAAAGGAAAATCGGTTGCTGTTTCAGCTGACTCCGTGCACCCAAGACATGTTTACAGCATGATCATCTGATATGCAAGCTCTTATGTACCTGGGGTACTTCCCCATGTTTCAAAACACCTCTAGGCACACCTGGGCCCCCACAGGTGTGTTCGTTTGTTTTGGCCCCAGTAGCTTTCCTGCAGTCTTAGAACAAGCCAGGGACAGCTCACAGCTTTTCCTGCTGTCTCTTCCCTGGGCATCCTGCCTCCCTCTGTACTGTGTGTGGGCCTTTTGTCAGACTTGGGCATGACTCCTGTGGTCTGGGATAACCCTGAACAGGTGCAGTCAGATCTAGGAAGTTAGCCTGAGTGGGGTGAGTGAAAGTGGTTGGTCCAGTGAGATCTGTGGTTCCCAGGAGAAGTCTCTGGTGTTGGTTGTCTGGCACCTGTGTAAAACTAGGGAGCAGCAGCTGGAGAGGAAACCAGAGGAGCATAACTGACCAGGCATCATTGAACCCACAAACATGCAACATAAGGAAAAGTGAGAAAATGCGTTACAGTGATTTGTCTGGCTGTTCTACATCTCACTGCTGTGCCTCTGAGACCTCCACTGGATGTTGCTTTCTGGTTGGTACCCAGTCTAGCTTGCTATCCATGACAGTCTCTTAAATATTTGGGTTTTTTTCCCCACTGAAAGTCACTTACCAATGACAGATATATAGACCTATGGCAAAGAAAATGGGCAATTCACAAATCAGTTACTTCTCTTCCTCCCCATTATTTATATTTCTTAAAGAAAAAATGCTTCCTTGACAGTAACTGCAGCCTGATAGTTAGTAACTGGCCACAGGACTTGTGCTGCTTTTGCAAGACCTCAGGATGAAGGCTTGCCAGGTTTGTTTTGTCTTAACTTGTCTTGGCCTGCCTGGAGCTTTGCCTTTGAGTGTTTTAGATGTAACAGCAATCTGCCTGAGCACCAGGTGGCTATGCTTGCATTCTTCTTGTCTTTGATTATCTCTGTATGGTAGGACTGTAACTTTATGCAGATTGTAGTCGCAAGCAGTTGTTCTGCACAAGACAAGACATTTATCACTACCACAAAACCACAGCACAGGGAAACTCAGCCCTGGCACAGCAACCTGGGGAAGTGGCGTGGAGGAGGCTGCTTAGAAGTGCAGAGGCATGGGGTGATCAGAGACGGGATGCAGGGTGGCTCTGGAGGCCCCATGGCTATGCACAACTCACCCATGGTCCATATGGATCTAATAAAACCTGGTTTTAGTGTGGCGAAATGCACAAAGAACAAGTTTCTAAGCTGTGTAAAACACACTGTGTGTAGTAAATTGAGGTGTAGCATGGACAGGGAAGAGAAAGCAAGTTTTGAAAGTGTGATGGCAAACATATAAAAATGAGCCTGGGGTAGAAAGAAGGTACCATCAACACCAAACTCCTGGCAAAGGAGTCAGGGTGCTGATGACTCACTGTACCCCTCCATCCAGACTGAAGCCACAGACCTTAGGAGTTAGAGGGGCAGTGACAGGGTAGCAGAACTCCAGGAAAAAAAAAGAAAGCCTACAAAAATGTAGATATTAAAAATGTAGATATTAAAAATGTGTATGTAATATTTTAATCTGTATTCCATTACCATAACCAGCATCATTCTCAAGTAACTTCAGAACCTACTATCCGAGACAAAATTGAAGACTCTCAAGTCTTCAATATGCCATGCCCCTCCTAGGTTGGTGAAAACCAGTGCTCAAAGAGGAGAGAGACCTTAATTCCCCCACTAATGGAAATGCGAGAGAACACTGTTGTTACCTGTTTTCTTTGGCAGCAATCAGTGCACTGCCACAGCACATGTTGCCCCCTGCCCAGTGGACTGACACAGGGAACTGTAGAGAACTGGGGGAGGCGTTTGGGTTATTATAATAGTGAGAAGAGATTGTTTAAAAGAAAAGGACGTGTTTCAGTAGAAAACCTGTTTTAATAGTTCTGTGGCTCATGGAAGCACTGTTCTCATGACATTTTTGGACATTGCATTAAGTAATTTAACTTAAGGAAAATTTTCCAATTATTTCAGTGAAATTTCATTTCAGGCCCTGGGTTGCAGGAAACTCAGAGACAATTTCATTTAAAACATCAGCTATATGGGTCGAATTTTATGTAACCTCCTGTTGGGTTTTTTTGAGATCAAGGACCATTGAATATAGTGGAGTCATTGACTTGTATCCTTTGATTTCAGTGACTTCGTACTCATGCCATAATAATTTTTTAAGAAGACTAATGATGGGGGGGAGCATTTTGTTAGGAAATCTGAAACTACATTTCATCAAGGATGCTAAAGAAAAGAATATCCTTTGAAGTGCAGCTGAATGCCCCAATTACTATAATTTTTGTAATTACTTTTTTGAAATTGAAGTAGATTAATTGCAATTTCCTCCCACTGACACAGTCGGAAGAGAAAAAATTCATATTGAGGATAAACTCTCTTCACACAGCCACAGCATGATCCCACAGCCCAAAAGTCTGAGGGTAGGATTTTTCTGAGGCATTGGAAATAGCATTAGAAGTGTTTGTAATGTAATGCCTGTGCAGAAATGAAAGTCGCTTGTCAGAGCATTTAGGTCTCAGAGCTGACGAGAAGCCTTCTGCAGGACTGTGGGAGCAGTCCATAATCTCCTGCAAGGACAGGATAATGAGTCCTATCTATCCAGTGAGTTCAACAGCAGCAGGCCTAAACCCAGAGTCCCTCAGCAGAGAGAGATATTAAATTGATTTCTATACTTATATCAAATAGCCTCATTTGATTCCAGTGGGGATAATTTTTCATTCAAGCAAAGATCTTGTCTTGAATGCAAATGTCCCTTCTTAGCCATTCACTGCCTGAAAGCACAATGATGCATACATGGGCTTCATTACTCTGTTTATTGCTAATCATCTAGCTGAAAATAAGTGAATCTGTTTTCACTTGTTCTGATGCAAGGATGTCACAATCACAAAAATGATGCAAATACAAACAGAGTTTGATCCAAACTGTCCATGGAATTATGTTCTACTGATAGTACATTTGTAGCGTTCCAGCTCCTGGGGTTGAACATTGTTCACTTGCTCTTGACATAACTAAATTACATTTCAGCCATCCTGGTGCACGATTTCTGCACCGTGAGTTACCATTCAGTAATACACTGCAGCTAATGGTAATTAGTCTGGAGATAAATACAAGAGCTCTGTAAAAAGGATTAACTATTGTATACCTAATAGTAAAAGCAAAGTACTTTCTCTCCAATTTCAGATGTCGTAAGAGGGGATATGTTACAGCATCCAGGAATAACCAAGAGCTGCGGCAAACCTAGGTGCTAAGGGAGAGCCTCTCTGTGCTGGATTTACTTAAAAAAAGAATGCTAATTCTCTTTTTTTAGATCCATTCCAAACCTCCTGGTGAGACTGCACTATGGCCAAAAATAGTCAGCAAGGTTTGTGAGAAGAAGGAACATATTAGACTGAGAGAGTTTATGGGTCTGTGATTTTGGCCTTTTTTTCCCTAGCCATATGAATTAAACTAATAAACCTTTTTCCCCTTTGTAGGATTATTACTATTATTATTATTATTATTATTACAAGGCAAGTTCAAAGCTAGAAACATAAAAGTGTGTCTGACTATTCAATGCTTAGTGGCGCAACACGTAACCTTGGGGGCACTCGGTGTCTCCCAGAAAAAGCAGAGTCCTGACCTGAAAGCCTGAGTTTCCTCTGTGCTACACGTGAAGAGTTAGATACCCATCATGATACCAACACGTGCAGAGCAGGAAACAGCCACAGGAGACACTGAAAAGCGAGTGGGTTTGCTCTTGCCTTTAAACAATTACGTGTTTCACAAGTCTGATTCTTCCTATTCAAGCTCCCTCCAAGTCTCTATGAAGAAAAGACTAACACATAAAGTGCATGTAAAGAGACAAATACAGTAACTTTCTTTTATCTAGTGGCTCAGTACTTGAAATTCTCAGCAAAACAACAACAAGCTAGGATCATTTTCTTCCCCTGAGACCTTGTAAATCTGTACCTCTCACCTCTTGCAAACAGTCTAACAATCAGACCAGCTCAGAAGGGATGATGCTTATTGCCTGTCCCTGAAAAGGCTACAATTTGTGGAAATGATAACATTTATCCTAATAGAAGAGGACAGTTTGGTATCAGAATACTTCCTTGTGTGGAAGAAAAGACCTGGGATCCTGTCCTTCAGTATTCTATGTGATACTGTTTAATATAAACTGTAACTGAAACAGTGCCTGAAACTGATGTGGTAGGTATGCTGTGAAGTTGTCACTGTCTACATTCAGCTGGGCAGCTGAGGGAAGGAGCGAAAAGCCAGGTCGCTGTCCAACATTTAGTCTGGGATGCTTATTTGCACTGTACTGAGGCAGCTGCAGGCATGGGTTTTGTATGGTTTGGTGTGGTTTAGGCACCTTTGGAACCAAGTATCCTGGTGCTTATAAAAAGCTATTGATCAGAGAATGTAAATTTATTTGTATGTGGCATTTTTCACTTAGGTGCTAGTATACCTACTTGTATCATCTCTTGAACCATGGTTGATGTTCCACTTTCTCCAGCATTGTGGCCCTGCTGAATTGCAAAATTCCCTTGGTTGTAATAGGGCTGAGAATTTACCTCTGAAGCAGAAAGAATGATGACAAGAGAGTAAGAAGGAATGTCCATCAATTTGAGGAACAAGAGTAGGAGTATCAGTGAAGAGTGGCTAGGCCATTCCTTTTATTCTTTCAGGACAGCTAAAGTATGAAAGTTGTCTCCCTCTTTGTAAGTTCTCTCTGTGTATACACCCATGGGCTTCATAATTTCTGCTTAAGCCATCCCAAGTATTCTGGTTTCTACTCATATTGTCCAAATCCGAACAAAAATAGCAAATAACATATTCAAAAGAAAACAATATTGAGAAATGCAGCAGAAGATCATGACACATCTGAGTAGGTCAGAATGCTTTACATTATACAGAAAACATGCGATGGCTGAGCAATGGCACACTGTGTAATAAAGGATGGCTTATAGGATATATAAAGGATATAGTATTTGTCCTTCCCTGAAATTAAAAAAAACCAAACTAGCCAGCTGAATACACACACACATAGAGACACTCAGACTGTTGTTCTGTGAAACTCTTTACCAAAAGATAGAATAATGTCCAGGTACCTACACAACTTATTTAAAAACAAGAGAACAAACCAAGAGATTTCTGTTATAAGAACAATGAAGGGATGTGCAAGTTACATCAAAGGAGTCTAAAAGAACAAGCAAACCTCAAGCTCATTCTGTGAGACAGACTCATACGCAAATAGTCACCAAATGCCTGAAGGACAGAAGAAGTCCTTGTTGGAGAGGTTACTGATAACTATTTACTACAGAGACTCTTTGGAGGCCTCCAGTGCCAGGTGGTGCCAGGGACAGGCTGTTGGACCTGACAGACCCTCTGTTTGATATGTTATGGCAGCTCCTACATACTTGGAGCTAAGCACTGACACTGTGATATGAAAGGCCCACGGGGACTTTTGTTGGCTGTTTTGACAAAAGTACCAGCTTTTAGATATGTCAGACTGTGCACTTGTGAACTGGACAAACAGTGTTTGACATACTTGAGGGCTCATTAAAAGGGCTCAGTACTTTTTAAGTTGTGTTCTGTGTTTCCCACTGACAGTGCAGCTTCAAGTGCTGCTGTCGAAACTAAGAAATATCAATCCAAGCACAGCAAATATGTGTCCTCTCATTGCTTGGCAGTGATTTGGGGATCCAGGTTCAATCGTTACCAGTGAGAAAAAACAGCAGTGTAACATGTCTGTTGCTGCTTTCCTTCCAGTGCACAGGCAAACTTCTTAAAGATTGTGTTAAATATTTGCTTGGGTACCAGAAAAAAAGAAATCTGGTGCTACAAGGGGACTGAAGCCAGAGGTAAATAAGGTAGGTGTTTAGATGTACCATGTCCAACAATGATTGCCACAGTGAAATTTCTGTGTTGACATCTACAAAATTAATGATGAGAAATGATCAAATTCCTTAGAATAAAGCTGTGTCATTTCAGTGCCTCTCCATCAATTTAGTATAAATAGCAAGGGGAGCCGAGGTCTGTGTACCACAGCTATTTTTTTTTTCTGCCAGGTTCCCAAAGCCATATCCTATTACTGGGTTATTTAACAAGATTAATCCTGAATGCTAGAAGGACAAGAAAATGTTTTGCCATCAAAGGGAGATGTGCGGTGAGGCAGAGTGAGGGACTGTCATGTTGCTTAAGTGAAAACAAAGCATACACCCACTGTATTGTCCTGTAGGATGGCTCCCGGCACCACGTGTTAAACAATTCATGGTGAGAAACTAGTGGCTTGCAAATGTGTGTGTGTGTGTCGGGGGTGGTGGTGTCAGAACCCTTCTTCCAAGGCTGTGCTGTCAGCCCAAGCTAAAGGCCAAATCACAGTTTTCTGCTGTGAACAGACCAGCTCATGAATAGATGGAAAGGTTTTCCCTATGTCAAATGCAGGAGCTGAAGAGGTGGTTCAAAGTGTAGCTGAAATATTAAGGGGAATATTAAGCTCGTATAGAACTTGTTCACTTGGGCACATCAGATTTTGGAATACATGCTGAGGCCTCTGCTGTGCTGAGCGTGATTCAGAACAGAGCAGGCACAGGCTTTAAAACACAGTGTATGAAAGACAGACCTGTGAGAAACAAAAAAGTCCCTCCTGTTTAAGCAGATGAATCAATGCAGCTTGTGAATTTTCTGAAGCTCAGCAGCCAAACAAAAGCTCCCACTTTTACAGCAGTGTAACATGCAGCTCAGTTTCCATAGCTCTTCTTTGTGGAGTGGTCATGGCTCCATTCAATTAACTTAATATTTGTTTGTATAATATGGACAAGTATACAAACCATAGTCCTTCCTAGCTTGTGTACTTACTGATTGGATAAATCACTTGATAGCACTCTGACATGTTCATAATATGGATTTTTGTTCTGAAAAGCCATCAGTGTTATTTTAAGTATATCATAAGTTACTTTGCTCAACTTAGTGACAAAAATGAGAGGCACCAATGGCACAAAGCTGAGCTGTGTCTTGACTGAGCTATTGAATGGTATATCATTACTGACTTAACAGAATCAGTAAAGCAAATACTCTTTCATTAAAAATATCACATAAAGCTGAAGTAATTAGATGCAAATAAAAATTTTAGCCTAAGCCATTTGAACTATCCCCTGCCAGTCTAATTTTCCTTAAAAAGCATCTATGTATAACTGAGGACATTTTATAATCCCGAGTGGATTAAACCTTTTATCTCAGCATGCCATACTGTCTCATTTCTTCCTTCATGCTAGTACAACACTATGAATAGAAATTATTAATGCACATTTATAAGATTGGTGGTCACAGGATCTCACAGCCTTTGCAAAGTACTGTGAACTAAACACTGGTGAAAATATTCTT
Organism: Gallinula chloropus; assembly: GCF_964237585.1. Classification (NCBI taxonomy): domain Eukaryota; kingdom Metazoa; phylum Chordata; class Aves; order Gruiformes; family Rallidae; genus Gallinula; species Gallinula chloropus. The sequence continues at coordinate 108,095,407 of NC_140085.1, forward strand.
CTATGATGGACATCTTTAGGAAATTCCTATCACTATTTTTCAATAGACAGGACACTTCTTAGTGATTGAGGCTTTCTTGAAGAAGCATTTTAATTATGCTGCCGTTTTTAAATTGTCTCTCCAGAAAATGTTTAATGCTAGACTGGAACAGACTGAGCTAAGGTGTTTTGGGTTGTTAGACAGTTTCCAATGATCCATTTTGTGTGAACTGATGAAATGCCTCTTGAAAGACAGGCTTGGGATCCTGTGCTGTTGGCTTTTGTCACTGTTGTGGTTTTGCATGGCAGGTTCTGGTGGAGAAGGGGAGCTGCAGGAGTGGCTTCTGCTAGCAGCAGCCAGAAGCTCTCTGCAGACCCCACAGAGCAAACATCAGCTGCCTCAAGTCTGGACCCACCGCTGACCAAGGCTGAGCCCATTGGTGATGGTCACAGTGCCTCTGGGAATCACATTTAGGAGAAAAAACAACAAGCAGCTGAAACTGTGCAGACACCAAGGCAAGGTGGGGGTGTGGGGAGGGAAGACGTGCCCCAGTTGCTGGAGACCCATGGTAGAGTGGGTTTCCCCCCCACAGCCCGTGGAAAATGCTGAGACAGCAGCCCATGGAGAGGCCCCACGCTGGAACAGGTGGAGGCATATGGAAGATGCTGTGACCCACATTGGAGCGAGCCTCTACCAGCACTTGCAGCACATGGAGAGACTTAGAAGCACAGAGATCAGTGAGAGATCGATCTGCGGAGCAGGTTTGCTGGGGGGCAGGGGGCTTGTGACCCCGTGGAAGACCAGGCTGGAGCAGTCTGGGCCTGAGAGACTGAGACATGATTCTATGATTTATGACTGCACCCCATAGAAGTGACTCATGCTGGGGCAGGTAGTGAAGAGCTGAAACCCCTTGGTAAAGGACTCATGTTGGAGAAGTTCGTGGAGGACTGTCCCCTGTGTGTGGGACCCCACGCTGGAACAGGGGAATGGTGTGAGGAATGCCCCTCCACATGCTAAGAAGGAAAACAGCTCCTGAGGAACTGACCCAACCCTCCATTCCCAGTCTCCTCCTGTGAAACCTGGTGGGGAAGAAGATAGTGAAATCATGACTAAAGTGAAGTCTGCTCAGAAGGTGGGGGGAAGTGCTTTAAGATCTGGTCACACTTCTCATTACCCGACTCTGGTGTCACTGGGTGTGCAGGGCAGTGTCATAAATTAGAGAGTGTTCTTTCCTTTCTTCTGTGTTGAGTCTGTTGTGCCCATGATGCTGATTGCAGAGTGATCTCTCCCTGTCCTTATCTTGACTCCTGAGCCTCTCAATATATATTTTCCTGTTGTCCAGAAGAAAAGGGGAGTGATAGGTGGCTTTAGTGGGTGGGCATCTGGTCTCCAGCCAGGGACAAACCACCAGTGGCCTGTGCATGGTATGGTCCTAACTATGCTGGTTGCATCTCTTTTCTCATTAAAAGAACATGGAAAGAAAACTCCACATATCTGTTTCATATCGAAGACTATGACTCCGAGCACTCAAATTGTGACATGCCCAAGAGTCGAAACCAAGATGTGACAAAGTCAGAATGAAACATTTCAACATCCTGAAATTTAGTTTTCTCAGAAATTTTCATTACAGAAAGAAATAATTATGTTTTCACTCCTCATGCTGATTTGGGATGGAAAGAAGATTTCACATGGAGTTTTCCCTGCAATGAATACTGGAAGTTTAAATAGCTCCTTGCAACATCAAAAATAGGCAACATATGGGATTTAAAACTTCTTGCTGCCCTCCTGTGGGTGAAACGAATAATTACTTCAGCAACAACATGGGGGAAAACAAAAATCAACGGAGGAAATAATTACCCCAGTACAAGGTAAATTCCAGATAAATTAATAAGATCTATTGTCTTGGGACATAAATGCTGATTCCACTTTTCAAGAAAACTGTTGAAATCAGGCAAATCAGATTTAATCTCTGCCACCCCTTCCTGTATAATGCAGACAGTTTAGCAATGGAAGGGTTGGCTGTGAAGATAAAATACTAATAAAGTGTAATCAAATCCTTATAAGAAAGCCAGAAAGAACTGCAATAGTTTCTTATGGCCACATTGATGCTAGACCAAGCTTGTGATCAAACAAGGATGACAGAAAACATGGGACTTACTCTAAACAGTCCCTAGAGCTGCTATCATACAGGGTAGGGCTACCATACAGGATGTTGAATCACTTTCAGTTCTCCTTTTCTGTTACCAAAGTGGAGGATGGATGAGTTGACTAGAAAGCCATCTTGAACCTCAGATCCTGAGTATTCTTGGATGTAATCATCCTGTCAAATTGCTTTGTCACAAGAAGATGAAGAGAACTGGCACAAGAAGTTACACCTGAAATTATCAATGGAGAAAAAAGAGAAGCCAAATCAAACTAGAAGGTCTCTATCACAGGCAAATAACCTGTCTGTGAAAAATAACACCTGCTTTCCCTTTTTATCTGTTAACCACTTAGGCCCTTTCCTAAAAACAACCTCAGCTTTACATTTTTTTTTTCCAGACACAAATATCTTAAGAGGCAGCATCATTGGTAATATGATCATTATTATGCAAAAAGAATGAACGTTTACATTGTAGCATGATCTGCCAGAATATCACAGATCATAATCCAAAACAGCACCTATGAAACAGTAAAGTTTTTATTGTAAATTTTTGTCCAAAAGTGTATAAAATTAAAAAAAAACCCAACAGATCATAGAGTTTAGAACCCAATGAGAACCCAAATTGGTCACTTGTGTTAGTTGCTGTCTGGAGAGGCAGCAGGTCTGCCAGCAGCCTGGCTCTGACTGCAGAAAAGATTGACCTTGCCAACATCCCTGCATTCCCTTGAGATAGAGAGGTCACTCACTTTGCAACAAGTTCACAGAACAGGGTGACCATGGAGACGGGGTGCACAGACCCCGCTGAGCCAAGGAGGCAGGAAAAGACGACCAATAGGAAAAGTGCAAAACAACCCTTCAGCCTACAGCATTCCTGTGTGTTGTTTGGTTGATACCATAAAACCCCGTGCAGCTGCAATAAAAGCAGCACTCTGAAGCACACTGATCATTGACTGGTGGGTTGTGTCTGTCTCTACAAGAAGTTGCCCCTTCAGGTTAGCATTTCCAGCCCAAACCTTTTCTGCTGAGAACATCTGCTTGTGGAGTTGAGTGTTTCTTCCAGCAGTCTGGTGTTCTCATCATCTCCATAAACTGCACTATTAACTTCTCACACCTTTGTCTGAGGGTGCCCTGTGAGGCCTCTTTGTCTGCAACCAGTTGGACCTGAATCTCCTCAGCTGTCTTCCATGAGGCTTCATTCTGCTTGTCCTGTGCCAGCAAAGCACCCTTTCCCAAGCTCTCTGCTGAGCTAAGCCTTTCTTTCCCAGTTCCTCAGGGGTGCTTTGGAAGAGCAATGGCACTGGAAGGTCCGTCAGGCTGGGCCCATCTGGCACAGAGATGCTCACCCTCCCGCTCCATGGGCTGCAGGGGGACAGCCTACTCTGTGGTCATGACTGTGGGCTGCAGAGGAATCTCTGCTCTGGTGCCTGGAGTGCCTCCTCCCCCTTGTGACACTGACCTTGGTGTCTGCAAGGCTCTTCCTCTCACATCTCATTTGTTCCCTCTAGCTGTTATTGCACAGCAATTCTTCCCCTTTTTAACTCTGGGGAAACCCAGAGGTGCTACCACCATTGCTGATGGGCTTGGCCTTGGCCTTTCTTGGAGCCCCCTGGCATTGTCTCTGTTGGACATGAGGGAGGCTTCAAGCAGCTTTTGAGAGAAGCCACACTTGTAGCCCCTCTGTTACTAAAACCTTGCTGTGCAAAGCCAATACAGGTAGCCTATTAGCCTGAAATAGTCAATTCAGTTTTCCTGTACTTTTTGGGAGGATTGTTTCTTTTCAGTTATATATTGATTTGTTTTTCCTTAAAGAGATTTGATGCACATTTAATTGTATGGATTTCTGTTTAAATATTTTCTGAATACTATACTTTGAAACAACTATAAATTAGCTCCAGTTGATCAGGAAAAAAACCAATAAAAATTAACTTGGTAATTAAATACAGTCACTTGAGCTTAATTAATTCATTGTTTAGCATCTAATATGATCAATACTTCTTCAACCAAATAATTGGTATTATCAACAGCAAGATTTTCATCCTTCATTTAATGACTTTGGGTTCTTTTAAGCACACACAGGGTGTGTTCATTCAGTACTGGATCACAAAAAGATTGTGGCTTCATAAAAAAAGGACAACGTTGAAAAGCAAAAGAAATAATAGAACGTAAAATCCACAGTGATGAATCACGAATCTTGCAATATTCGAGCAATTTTGTTGACTCTACCAGGGCTCTTCTGTGCTTTGCAAGATGTGCTCTGCCCTCTGCTGATCATCGGGATAAGAACAGTAGGCACTTCTCTCAAGTAAAGGAATAGATTTTAAGTAGTTCTTTTGGTACAATAGCCAGTCCTGCTAATTGAAGTTAATTTAAAGGCATTCGGTTTACTCAATCAACAGAATAATTTGAGAAATACCTTAACATTGTATTCTAATTGCCAATGAAAATTATTATGACTTACTCCTTCTTCCTCAGCAGTACTCTGTAGCACTGTGTACTGAGCATCACATATTCCTGCTCCCAGCTTTAACAGTTTGAAGAGAAGGAATGCATTTCTTGCAAATTCACACCTTCATTATCTATGTAAGTGACCTTAATTATGCTGGCGATTTGACAGTCTTTAATATCCTTTATCCTGTAGCACCCCTGCAAACAAAGGAAATCCTGTTGATTCACACACAGAATACAGAGATGCAGAATGGATTGACTTTGTCAGACTATGTCAGATCTATGAATTGTGGAAAAAGGGTCTGAGCACCTGGGAAGAATATAGGAATGTTGTCAAGGCCTGTAGGGATGCAACTAGGAAGGCTAAAGCCCACTTGGAATTGAAACTGGCAAGTGGCATAAAGGATAATAAAAAGGTTTTTTTTAGATATGTGAATAGTAAGAGGATGACCAGGGATAATGTAGATCCCCTGCTGAAAGAGGCGGGTGTCCTGGTAACGGGGGATGCTGAGAAGGTGGAGATACTGAATGCCGCCTTTGCTTCGGTCTTCACTTCAAAGGCCCCCCGGGACCCACAGACACTGGAAGAAACTAAGAGAGTTTGGGAAATGAAGAGCTTCCCTCTGGTTGAGGTGGGGGTGGTCCAGGAGCATCTCAAAGGGATTAATGTACACAAATCCAAGGGCCCAGATGGGTTACATCCACATGTGCTGAGGGAGCTGGCGGAAGTGACTGCTGAGCCACTCTCTATCATCTTCGACAGGTCTTGGGGAACAGGAGAAGTGCCTGAAGACTGGAGGATAGCCAATGTCACTCCAGTCTTTAAAAAGGGCAAGAAGGAGGATCCCAGCAACTACAGGCCAGTCAGCCTCACCTCTGTCCCCGGAAAGGTGATGGAACAGCTTGTTCTGGATGCCATCTCCAAGCAGTTGGAAGAGAAGAAGGTCATGAGGAGTAGTCAGCATGGATTCACCAAGGGGAAATCGTGCTTGACCAATCTCATAGCCTTCTACGATCTCATGACAGGCTGGGTAGATGGAGGGAGAGCAGTGGATGTCATCTACCTTGACTTCAGCAAGGCCTTTGATACTGTCTCCCATGACATCCTGATAGCAAAGCTGAGAGAGCATGAGATAGATGAGTGGACAGTGATGTGGGTTGAGAATTGGCTGTTGGACCGAGCTCAGAGAGTGGTGATCAGTGGAGCAGGATCTCTTACTAGCGGTGTTCCCCAGGGCTCAGTGTTGGGTCCAGTTCTGTTTAATATCTTCACTGACGACCTTGATGAGGGAATAGCATCCACCCTCAGCAAGTACCCGATGATACAAAGCTGGGAGGAGTGGCTGACACGCAGGAACACTGCGCTGCCATCCAGAGAGACCTGGACAGGCTGGAGAGCTGGGCAGGGAGAAACCAGATGAGATTCAACAAAAGCAAGTGTAGAGTCTTGCACCTGGGAAGGAATAACCACTTGAATCAGTACAGGCTGCGGGATGACCTGCTGGAGAAGAGCTCTGCGTTGAAGGACCTGGGGGTCCTGGTAGATGACAGGTTGGCCATGAGCCAGCAGTGTGCCCTGGTGGCTAAGAGCCAATGGGATCCTGGGGTGCATCAGGAGGAGTGTGGCCAGCAGGTCAAAGGAAGTGATCCTCCCCCTCTACTCTGCCCTGGTCAGGCCCCACCTGGAGTATTGTGCCCAGTTCTGGGCTCCCTGGTATAAAAAAGACAGGGACCTCCTGGAGAGAGTCCAGAGAAGGGCCACGAAGATGATTAAGGGCCTGGAGCATCTATGAGGAAAGTATGAGTGAGCTGGGACTGTTCAGCCTAGAGAAAAGAAGACTAAGGGGGGACCTTATTAATGTTTATAATTATCTGAAGCATGGGATAGAGGGGGAAATGGTCATCCCCTTTTCAGTGCTCTGTGAGGACAGGACAAGGGGCAATGGCTGCAAGTCGGAGCACAGGAAGTTCCGCACCAACATGCGGAAGAACTTTTTCACAGTGAGGGCGACAGAGCCCTGGGACAGGCTGCCCAGGGAGGTGGTGGAGTCTCCTTCTCTGGAGATATTCAAGACCCGTCTGAATGCCTATCTGTGCAACCTGTCCTAGGGAGCTGATTTGGCAGGGGGGTTGGACCTGATCTCTGGAGGTCCCTTCCAACCCCTATGATTCTCTGATTCTATAAAGCAAGCACTGACTAACTCTGGTCCTTCAATTTATACCAGTAGGCCACTTCCTCGAGGTATCCAAGGTGGAAAATGCCAGGGGTGGTTCTCAAAGAGCTCCTGAATCTCATAGTTGGAAATTTTTTTTCCTGATCAACTGCAACTAATTTATAATTGTGTTGAATTATAGCATTCAGAACATATTTAAACAGATAGCCATACAATTTGCCAGCAGTGTGCCCAGGTGGTCAGGAAGACCAATGGCATCGTGGCCTGCATTGGGAAGTGTGCTCAGCAGGGGTAGGGAAGTGATCCTTCCCCTGTACTCAGCGCTGGTGAGGCCGCACCTCAAGTGCTGTGTGCAGTTTTGATCCCCTCCCTATAAGGAGATTGAGACACCTGTGTGTCCAGAGAAGGGCTACAAGGCTGGTGAAGGGTTCAGAAGACAAGTCTGATGAGGAGCGGCTGAGGAAGCTGGGATTGTTTAGTCTGGAGAAGAGGAGACTGAGGAGAGACCTCATCACTCTGTACAGCTACCTAAAAGGTGGTGGTAGTGAGGTGGGGGTGGGTCTCTTCTCCCTGGTAGCTAGTGAAAGGACAAGGGGAAGCAGCCTGAAGTTGCATCAGGGGAAGTTTAGGTTGGATACTAGGAAAAATTTCTTTACTGAAAGGGTTGTCAGATATTGGCACAGGCTGCCCAGGGAGGTGGTTGAGTCACCATATCTGGCGGTGTTTAAAAGAAGAGTAGATGTGGTGCTTGGTGGCATGGTCTAGTGTTGGACTCAGTAGGGCTGGATAGATGGTTGGATTCGAAGATCTTGAAGGTCTTTTCCAACCAAAACTATTCTGTGATTCTATGAATTAAATGTGCATCAAATGTTTTTTAAGGAAATATATATATATATGATCAATATGTAACTGAAAAGAAATAATCCTTAAATACTGTGTTTGGGCAAGAAAGACATTGAGGTGCTGGAGCTTGTCCAAAGAAGAGCAAAGGAGCTGGGGAAGGGTCTGGAGCTCAGCTCTGTGAAGCAGTCTCAGAAGGCTGTTGCTGTGCACAGGGCAGCCACAGCGGAGCAGAGCGCGCGTCCCAAGATCCTATTTGTTCTGTGTAGAAAACTCACGTGTGAAAAACCGCCTGCACGTCTCTTTTTTTCCCTCCTTCTTCTTTTTCCCCTCACGCCCCCAGGTCCCCAGCAGCCGGTCGCGGCCCCGGCGGGCAGGAGGCAGCGCCCGGCGCGCCGGCAGCGCGGAGCTGCGGCCGCGGTGCCCGCCGGAGGGCAGCAGGACCGCGCGTTTAGCGCCGGCACCGGCGGCCGCCTCCCCGGCGGGAGCGGAAAACCCGCTCGTTTCTGCTCCACAGCATTTGGGAAATCGGGGCCAGGTCACCGTCCGCCACCCCCCCCGCTCCCCGCCCCGCTCTTTATTGTTTTTTTTTTAAATTTTAAATTCTGCTCGGGGTTTGCAGCTTCTGTGTGCGGCTGTTACAGGCCTGGCTGGGGAGGGACTCGAAGGATGCGGCCGATGGAGGTTGATTTGCATTCCGAAGTCGGGCATGGCTGGATATGGGGTTTCTCATGCACAGAGATGATAGATTTCTGAAAAATCTGCTTTCTGGCTTGTTTTGGAAGGACACGTGGGGGAAAAACTCTTCCTGTGTGTTCTCTAATACTGTTACAATTGAAAGGAGTAACGAACTTGAAAGCATTTCAACTAACACTGAACCAGCACACACTGTGATGAAACACATATAAGGTGTTGATATGTATGTAAGGTCACAAGTACTGACACAGTTTGTCAGTCTTGTTTTCCTCCAAAATGCCTGGTGCTGATGGCTGTCTGGAATTCGATTCTCAATCAGACAGATGTGAGATGTGATCCACTGGGGCAAATTCAGCACTCCTGGTCCCAGGCCCACTTTATAAACTGATTTGCAATGTTGCTGTAACTCACAGAAGAAGAGAAACGGTCCATAGCAATCAGCCCGGAGTTCATAGGCAGCCTATATCCGTGCCAGGTATAAAGGAAGAGACATCCCTAAACTATCAGTCGTATTCCAGGGTGCTGAGATTGTTTGTTCCTGGACAGGAGTGACCAAATTGAGTGTGGCTGTGTGGCTTTGCTTTTCTCTGTTCCCATTCACTTCCTCCCTTTTGAACTATCAGGTCACCCTTGTCAGAGCTTTAGTTATTTCCAGCAGTAAAATGTGAGTTTGCGAGACAAAAATCATTTATGAAAAATCACCCACAGCTCCTCCCTCCTCCTCCTCTTTTTTTCTTTTTCTTTTTTTTTAAGTGCACATACACTAGGTGACACTTCATGTCATTGCTACATTTAATTATGTTTACCAGGAAAAAAATCCTAAGACTTTCCAGGAAGTACTTTCCACATGCTTTTGTTTATCAAGGAGTGCTCCTGGCTGCTTCCCCCTTCATCCCTTTTCAGTGTTGGAAATCAGCTACAGATCTGACTGTAGCCCTTCAGGTGAACTTTTCAGTAGTATTAGCACATCTAAGTGAAGTTTTGATGGTTAGCTTGCACAGTGTTACCGAATAGGAATTAAGTACCTCCACGCCTTTGAGGATCTAGCTTTTAAGGTGTATCTGCACGGAATTTAAGAGCTGTGCTTAGATCATCAAACTGGTAATGATCAAGCTAATCCTGAAACAGGAAACAATCTAGCTGAGTTCATTAGACTTATTACTTGCCCTAATGGATGCAATTAAATAGCTTGCAAGCCAGCCCGATACAGCCAGATGTGCTGCACAGGCTTCGTGCGGCACAGACTCTGGGGAAGTACCAGTGCAGGTACGTGCTATCTTGGAGACCTCGCCTCTGTTCTCCATTGTGGTATATAGATGGACCCTTGATTACAGGTTTGAGTATCCTTATTTTAACCTTGTTGATTTACAGTTCAGGTCCCACTTACAATAAAGACTTCAGTCATTACAGCGTTGTTCTCTTTCTTTCATTATGAACCAGCCTTTCTCAGTAGGTAACTGGAAATAATTTAATGGTATCAATCGGTCTGGTGAGACATGGCTGAAAGGGAGAAGATCTGCTTCTGCATCCCATGGCCCTGCCCTCCTCCAGGCTTTGTGCTCCTTACTTTTGCCAGGCATCTTCCTTTAGTGTGTGGAGTGATGGGGATGATAGAGCCAGTGTCCATCTCAGAAGTGCAGGCTGAAAGGACAGGTGATGGTCACAAGCTGAAACAGGAGAAATTACAAAGAACCCAAGGCATGCATCAGGCAGGAGGAGGCAACAGCTTGTCTACAACAGGTATGGGAAGACAAATGGTACATGGTTTGATCTCAATTTATAGTGTAAAAGGTGGAGAAATACCTGACCTCATGTGAAGCCTCATGATAAACTAATCTTATGCAAATACTTTGACTAACCTTGAATCATGAGAGTAAGTTTATAAGGGATCCAAATTTCTTATCATGTTATCTAGGTGTTTTTAATCCAGCACTAAGAATTTTTAAGTGGGAGATGGGCTAGAGACTGCACATAGGTCTTCTCCTGGCTGCTGCTTTACTCACTGCATACCCATGTAAGGCAGCTTATCACAACTGAGGCATCTACAACAGCCTTGGTTAGAAAACTGACAGCGCATTGTAATAGACACCTTTGAGATCTCTGTTTCTAATTAAAGAAGTGGCTAAAATTTGTTTTGGTACTTGGAACTTGTATTTTACTATTTTTCTACTTTGGCATTGTATGTAGTATTTGATTAAGTGGACAGGCCCCCTTATTCTCAGCTCTCCAAGCCAGATTGTTTTTTTATGTTAACGCTATGTTAATAGTTCATTCCTAAAGCTGATCTTTTAAACTAGTATTTTTGGTGCTTGGTTGAATAGACAACATGAACAAGAATGAAAACAGGAGGAAACATACTTAAGGAGGAGACATTTAGTAAATGGCGCCGGGGTGAAGCTCACAGTACAACGAACTATGAGCAGGAGTCTTGTTATGTGAAATAATATTTGAGAGAGAAGCATGGAAAATAAATGTTATTGAACCACCATATATTCTTCAGGTTTATTCACCCTTGCTTTCTTTTGTTTTTCTTTTAATAGAAAACCCTAATTTTCTGTACTTGTTGCCAAATTCTTATTCCCTTATGATCAGAAAAGTAATATCTTGAAAGCCAATTCATGTCTGAGTTAATGCAAGCTGAAGAAACTGCATATGAAGCTATACAAGCCTGCTTGTGTTTTATATAAATGGATAGCACTCTTAAAAAAAAATAGTAGGTGGCTTCTTGAAAATCAGTCTGGTGATTAACCCTGTCAGGGATTCAGGGGAAGAAAAGGCCAAAAAAAAAAATTCTGCTAGGCCTATGCTTGTCAACTTCTGAGGTGTAACTCAGCAGCAAGACAAAAGGAACTGCAAATGAAGCATGAAGCACCTCCCTACCCATCCACCTGCCAGGGGCTGGGTGCTGAGCTGAGGTGCTAATTGACTGTGAGTCACCTGCCTGACACGCAGGCAGCAGAAATGGGGGAGATGTTCTATACAGACAGGATTCTGTAGGATATGTCTTGGGTTTCATTCAGCCATCTTATTATTGTGTGGGTTACGAGGGACCATCATCACTTATAATCTGAGGGAAAAATCCTCTCACATCCGCTAGGCTTTTGTTATATGAATAAGAGAAGACAAATCTTTTCTTAGCAATAGCATGAAATTGCTTCTCTGGATTCCCTCTAGCTTTAAAAATAGCTTTGTGTTACAAATACCATCACATCAGGCTTGGCATCAGCAGAATTCTTTAAGAAAGGAAGGAAGATTTGGTCAAAAAAGGGTCACTTTTACCCCAAAGCACAATTTTTTTCTTCTTTCTTCTTTTATTTAGTAGAAAATAGGGAAAGGATAATTTTTTTCCCTGTGAGATCAAGATAAATAAAGATACCTCAGCCTACTCAGAATCCTATAAAGAACAGCTGGGTATTTTAAAAATGAAAATATTTTTATTATTCAAAATTCATCAGGTGAACACTGTGATACCTTTAAATATGCTCATATTGCTCATGCCAGATTATAGAAACCACTCAGCCTTCAGAACAGTGCATAGGTATTTCAAAAGACTCAGTTGTCAGCTATTTAAGTGATTCCCCCAAAAAACACATGCTGGAAAGAAACTGTCCCTGTGAGACATCATGAGTAACCTGCTACATCAGAACCAGTGTACCTATGTGCAATTCAGACTTTCACCACAAATTAACTTTTTTTCTTTCCTGGTGAATATTGTTGAGTACTATGCTTTTATTGCAGCAGAATCGTTTTTATCACTGCTTGGCAGCATGATTGTAACAGATGTGTGATTCATAGAAAACATTTTGGGTTAGAATTTCAGAGAATAGAACCATAGAATCATAGAACTGATCAGGTTGGAAGGGGCCTTGAAAGATCCTCTGGTCTAACCTTGTCTGGAAAGGGAGCCTAGATGAGATTATCTAGCACCCTGTCCAGTCGCATCTTGAAAACCTGCAGAGATGGGGCCTCTACCATCTCCCAGAGGAGGTTGTTCCAGTGACAGACTGTCCTCACTGTAAAAAAATTGCTTTCTTCTACTGAGATGAAACTTCTCCTGGTGCAATTTGTACCTATTGCCATTTGTCCTCTGCATGTGTCTCTTTGTGAAGAGAGCCTCTGTCTTCTTTGTAGCTGCCCTTTCAGTACTGGAATACTGTGATGTGGTCCCCAAGAACTTTCTGTTCTCTGGGGTGAAAAGGCTGAAGTCTTTCCCCATGGTGCAGCCATTTGATCATCTTCATGGCCCTCTTTTGGACCATCTCCAGTCTGTCCATGTCTGTTTTGAATGTTAGGGACCAAAACTAGATACAGTACTCCAGCCTTGACTTGGGTAGAGTGGGGTGATGACAATTGTGTCTCTGCTAATAATGCCCCTGCAGATGCAGCCCAGGATCCAAATTGCCTTTGTTGCTGCAGTGGTGCACTGCTGACTCCTCTTCAGCTTGTTGTCCACCAGGACCCCCCCGGTCCTTTTCAGCAGGTCTGCTCCCCAGCCACACAGATCCTAGCATATTGCGGAGTCCGTTCACACCAGTGGAGCTATGCTAACTCTCACAGACAGACTGCCAGAGTGACAGAGATTTATTTTTCTGTCACTTATTTTTATAGCAGAGGCACATTGATAAATAGTAATCATTCAGCCAACCCTTGCCAACTAATGTTAATTACATTTAAGATTAAGTATCGTAAACCATTCCTTTATTTTAATTATAACTTTAATGGAAAAATTGTGCTGGTCATTTTATTGCCTTTATTATTTACTTTAAGTCACTCACTTTGATATATATTACAGCTGTCTGTTTAATTTATTAATTTCCCCATATTCCCTTCTATTTTTTTTTTTTTACAGTATTTGGTTATCAATTTAGTCACTCACTGTTAATATAATCAAAGAGAGTAAGTACCACAGAAAGACTTTGGGGCTGCGATATTTGCTGTTATGACATCTAGCCTGTTCCGATGTCCTCAAAAAAATTCCGTGGCTGTGAGACAGTATTTGACTGATTTTTAAAAGGCCTGGGAAGGGTAACCTCTCTTGGATGGGGACATCCAAACAAGTGAACCTTTCTTTTCTCCTCAACCTAGCCATCTTAACTCAGGATGAACAGGCAGGCATGTCTCCACTTGCAACCCAGTCCCAAACCTTTGGCTTAAGCAGGTCTCTCTTTCCATACCCTCAAAATATATCAAAGTGGTCCTTTTATTTAAATACACCTGGGTAGTTGCCATCCTCTTTTATACAGTATCCTCTTGTGTACAGCACTGACAGAGGCTTGATTTGATTTTCAACACCATTCCTCTTCCCTAGGCCCCTAGGGAAGAGTGGCCTGGCTCTGACTGCAGCGCACACCGGAGATCACCTAACTGCCAGAGGTTTTGATGGACTCATTACCTCCAAAGGGCTCACTGAGAATTTGGTTCAGGTGTCGATCATGACAGGCTTGTCGGGGAAAATCTCAGCTGACTGGTTTAGAGAGGCTGAAAACTGCTGTTTATCACCAGCATGGCACACAAAAATGAAACTGTAAGCTTGGGATTTGGCTTGATGCCTGCTTAGAAGACAAGTGTCTCTGAACTTCCACAAAGGCTACAAATTTCTTTTGCACAGGCCTGGCCTCATAACTTCCTGCACTGCTATTGCTCATTTTCTGCCTTTGGAATCTTCTTTTAAATTTTTAATTATTTGATGTTGGCCTTCCTTTGAGAGGATCAGAAATTTGGAGATGTATCATACTGCCTTTAAATTTTGACCTCTTGTTGAGATCTGAGGGTAATTTTTTTTTAAACTAAAGACTAGAAAAGGCAGAATGAAGATAATTAATCCAGACCTTTGTCAAGCTTTACCAACTGTACATACTGTTAGTTTTAAATTGCAGGCAAATTGACTGCAGCAGGTTTCCACAAGAGAGGTTTTGAAGTTATTAATCACCTGACTCTCGAGAAGTAATGTCCACAATGCTCCAAATATGCCACAAGACCAATGTTGATCCTTTATTTACAATTACAGTATAAAAAGCTATTTTCCAGCCCATTTTAATTCTTAGTTCAACAAAAAGACATATATATATAGTTCTTTAGCCTAAAAATATTTCAAGCAGCGTGGCTGTCAGAAAAGGAAGCATTTTCTTGCCGAGAAGTCAGTTATCTAACAGCTTCATTTCAGCACATGTGCCTGGAGAGATAGACGTTATTTTCATACCCTTTTCAGCTATATTGAATAGATAAAAATTATAACCAGGTGGGAATTACTGCCCTGCTCCCATCTGGAAAGCATAAGATGTGACTTAATTTAAGAAACTTACTGATATTACTTTTATTCTTTACTTCCTTCCTGCCAATCTGGTTATGCTGACTATTACAATACAATATTTTATTGAGCCCGGATTTGAAATTATAGTCATAGCTTCCCAATTCCTCCCACAATAAAAAGTAAGATAGGAGATAATGCTCAGGAGGCTATTGAAAGCGTGCCATTTATATAGTACAAAATGAGCAGCAATGTTTTGCTTTCCAGGTTTGCCATTAATAGTTTCATGGAAGCACATGGACAGGTAATGTGATGTCTTCTGATTTTCAGCCGAAGCATGTGCTGATTAAATCCATTTAGTTACCTTTATAGCTTTAGCTGACCAGTGAAAGAGAGTCCCTAAAAGGACATTTTAAAAGATATTCCCATGCAATAGAGACGGTGTGGTAGGCCAGAACACTGGCCACTGCCGAGCTACAGAGAGAACCTCACAAGGACCCTGTTTCAAAGGCAGCAGAGCGCCATAATTTTCAGTTTCAAACATATGACATTAAAAATGTCCGTGGCTGCTACATTCTTTAATGTAAGATGACTGTTATGTTGCTAATACAAATATTTGAGTGCTGGAATCTTTTATTTTTTTGGATCTCACACGCTACAATTAGTTTACCATTGAGGGTGTAAATAATAATAGTATGAATATTAGACAGGAATTTCAGCTTGGTATAATACAAATTTAAGATGGAACTAAGGGGTTGAACTTGGAGGGGTTATGTTGAAGTCAAAGTATAACTTGTTAATGAACAGGCTTGAGAAGGTAAGAGTTAAGCTACAGCAGACCCATCAACTACATCCAAAATACCACCCTAGAAAACAGCAATATTAATACTTCCGCAATATGCTGACCATGCATCCCTAATATTTAAATCTTGCTCATAGTACAGTCCGAACTTGCGAAGTAGATGATCAAAGGTAAATGGTGTAGCAATAAGCTCTGAGATAATGGACTTTTTGCTATGCAACCACTTCATGCTGTCCTTACCTACAGGGTCAGTGCCTGGGACTCCCAAACAACACAGGGAAAAATCTTGGTTCTGAAAAAAGTTTGCTCATGAACTAGCTGAGTAAGAAGCTAGCACTACTTGTAGTTGACCAAAATCACAGTAAACTGCATCAACCTATACATTTTGTTTTAAAAAAAAACAGCCTAGAGAGCCTTCTATGGCTCTTAGGCCAATGGCATAGCCTGGCTACATCAACACTTTAGCTCCACATGGTCCTCTATGTTGATAAGTGTGGTGGTTTGACCCTGGCTAGAGGCCAGATACCCACCCAAGTCACTCTATCACTCCCCTTGTTTTTTCAGCTGGACAGGGGAGAAAATATATATTGAGAGGCTCAGGAGTCAAGATAAGGACAGGTAGAGATCACTCTGCAATTAGCGTCATGGGCACAACAGATTCAACACAGAAGAAAGGAAAGAAAACTCTCTAATTTATGACACTGCCCTGCACACCCAGTGACACCAGAGTTGGGTAATGAGAAGTGTGACCAGATCTTAAAGCACCTTCCCCCACCCCTCCCTTCTTAGCAGATAACTTTATTCATGACTTTGCTCCCTTCTTCCCCTCCCCCACCCACTGTGGCACAGGGAGGGTCAGGGACTGGGGGAATGGGGTTTTGGGTCAGTTCCTCAGGAGTTGTTTTCCTTCTTAACTGGTGGAAGGGCATTCCTCACCCTCTTCCCCTGCTCCAGCGTGGGGGCCCACCCATGGGAGCGATGTCTCTAGTGTGAGTCATTTCCCATGGGGCTTCAGCTCCTCACCAGCTGCCCCGGCGTGGGTCACTTCTGTGGGGTGCATCCATAAATCATAGAATGTCTCTCAGTCTCTCAGGCCCAGACTGCTCCAGCCTGGTCCCCTACAGGGTCACAAGCCTCCCATCCCCAGCAAACCTGCTCTGGCATGAGTCTCTCTCTCTCTTGCTCATCTCTTTGTCTCTCTCCACAGGCTGCAAGTGCTGGCAGGGAATTGCTCCAATGCAGGTCATAGCGTCTTCTGTATGTTTCCACCTGCTCCAGTGTGGAGCCTCTCAAAGGGCTGCAGGTGGGGTCTCAGCCTTTTCTGTGGGCTGTGGGGGGACACCCGCTCCACCATGGGTTTCTCCATGGGCTGCAGGGGCATCTTTCTCTCTGGCACCTGGGGCGCCTCCTCCCCCTGCTTCTTCCCTGCCCTTGATGCCTGCGCAGTTTCTTACACCTTCTCACTCCCTTCTCTGATGGCAAAAGCAGCTGCTTGCGTTTTTTTTCCTCCTAAATGTGATTCCCAGAGGCCGTGTGAACCATCACTGATGGGCTTGGCCTTGGTCAGCAGCAGGTCCGGCCTTGAGCCCAGCTGATGTTTGCTCTGTGGGGCCTGCAGAGAACTTCTGGCTGCTGCTTGCAGAAGCCACCCCTGCAGCTCCCCTCCTCCACCAGAACCCGCCATGCAAAGCTACAACACTAGGACAAAAGAATAATACTGTTCTTTGTCTGAAGTATCTGGAATAATGTGAGGGCTGTGTCTTGCGTCATGCTAATAAAATGTATTGTCTACCCTTGGAAAAAATATAAGGGCAAGGAAAAGGTGCAAAGCCTAGCAGGATAATGCTGGGGGATTGTAGTGGATGGAGGGACCCAAATCAAGGGGACCTTCTCTATACTTTATGTTGGAAATAGCCCTTGGTGAGCGTATTTCCAAAAACATACTCCCTGCTTTTTGGGAACATGTTAGCTGGTGCAGGCAAAAACTGTGCCGGGGAGCACACCAACAGTAAGCAGTCTGGATAATTGCAGGCCAGAGCTTCAGCTTGAGACTGTGTCTTTATTTACTAGTACAGACATAGCCTAAGGGCCTGATTAGCTCAAAATAAGTCTCTCCAATGTGTCACATTTGCTAGGTGAAGGAGACCAGATGACTTTAAGAAACCCTGTGCTATTGCAGAAATGTAAGTGATATCCCAGGTGTCTTCAGATCTGTGCATTCAGGTCTTCATAAATTATACTGTTTTGTTCTGCTACATTTTAGTTTTCATCCTTAAAGTTTCTGCAAAATATGATTTGAGGTATGCATGCAGTAGGTGCTTTTGTGGCCTGAATATCTGTTGTATTGTGATTGAGAGGGGATTTGATAATGCAAATAGCTCTTCTAGCCTTTAGTCTCTAAAGCCTCACATTGTCTTACCCAGGGCAGGTCTTGAATCCCCATCCTAATTGACTTTTCTAGCTGTTGGTCTGTAGGGCGTATGCATATGTGCGTGTCAGGAACTGTCACTTTTATATTCAGTCTGAGTTGTGACAAATGATTAGAAACCTGACAGCTCCGATGCTGCTTCTTTTCTTTGGAACTAGGATGAGGGAGCACTTTGAGAAGGCATTATGGAAGATGTATGTTTGAAACGAAATGATTCTGTGTAAAAAAAAGATTGGAGAGAATGATCTGAATGATTTTCGGGCTGATGATTACATGAAACTACCCTGCTCTGTCTCAGCCTTCTTGCTTCAATTTTGTGGGAATAAAAGTGACAATAAAAAGTGTGGAAATTGCCAGAAAATCTCTAAGAGTGAACAGAAATCTCTGCAGTAATTCTCATTGCAGAGAGGAAGGGAAAAGAAGTCCAAGAAAGGATGTTCATGAAGTGTGGACCAAATGGTACACATTAGTGGTGAGTGTCATCACAATCTAATTTTCACTCCCTTCGAAAGTAATTAACCTGCTAACTCATTGTGATTATGCAGACAAGAGGAGCTAAGATTTTAAAGTACATACCATTCTTATTTTTTTTCTTTTTTACCCTCACCTTTTTATTTTATCTGCAGAGAATGTAAAAGCTTATCTACAAAGCATTTAAGACCTTCTATTCTGAAGGCTTAAGTAGCCTTTCATTGCCTCTGTGCTGAGTTCATTTGGTGCCAGGCCCGGATATGTGCAGAACTTCTGTATGATGAGGAAATTGAGTGACCACAAGATAAAATCAAGATGAAAAATCCTTCTTCTCCCAGCATTCACAGTAAGAGACACTCTTACCTGTAAGAAGACACAGTATCTTGTTATCTAAGCACCATTCATTATTTTTAGCTAATCTGCCTCTGTGATGATTTGAGGCCATCCACCTGCAGAGTTCAAGAGCTCCTTGTGAAAAGTATGAACTCTATATATAACACGACCAAACTGTCAGCTGCATTTTTTATACACAGTCTTTTGCCTTTTAACTTACCTTTTAACAAGAGAAACTTGGTAGTTGCTACACAATCATCCTAACTAGTAAGAAAGCTGATCTGGAAAAGACCCAGTTGCCAGCAAGACACTGACAGCGACCCTCAAGTCGCTCAGGAGGAGTGCGAGGTCACCTGAGCTGCTTCTCAGCTTCATCCTGGGTAAAGAGTGTGCCAAAGGGTTTGGAAAGAAAGAGGGCAGCCAAAATTTTCTGAGCATGTTCTTTCATTTACACATGCTTCAGTGCAGCTCATGACCCACAGAAGTGGCTGGCACTCACAGAAGCTGGACCTGGAAGGTTCTGCACATGAGTAGGTGGACAAAACGTTTGATCATGAACATCACTGCGTGTTTATGCTCTGACAGTAATGCTGAAAAGGGCAAATCCTATTTGCTTTGACTTATCATTGTAGTCACTGCTCTGGCTCTGCCCTTACTTGTACTTCTGCTAATCTATTCATTTTAATGGAAAAGTAAAAATTGATTTAGTAGGACAATTCTATTGATTATAGACAAGAAGGTCTTGTTCTTCATCATTTAATGAAAAAAAATCTCTTGAAGCAGCTATTGCAACTCCTCCCTCACTAGGATTCAATTTTATTTCCTAACTGTATTTCTTAGTTATAATGAAGGTGTTTTATTTCTGTCAGTTGTTTTATGAGACTGAGGGCTGGAGTTTTCAAACAAGACCAACTAGGTTGGGTCTCTGAAAGTTTCTGAGTTTGTGAGGATTATTTAGTCACTGAACCCAATTGAACAGAAGGCCACTAAACCCAAAAGTAGTATGAGAGAAAATTCAAGCACACTAGAAGCACACTGGAAACATATTCTTGTACTATTAAAATAATGGGAATTTTCTACTTGGTTCAGAAAGAATTTTGGCATGAACCCTCTACTATAGCGGCTGTGGTTTTTGCATTATTTTGTTCTACATATGAGTGAAAAGAAGTCTGTCTTTGTGTTTGCATGGTTTATAAATTAAATGTCAAGTCCCAAATCTCATGTTGAACTCACAGGTTCCTTTATCAATAGATCCTTTCAATAAGAGGCTCTTGTTTTTCTGTTTCCCTCAGGTGCTCATTTGCTCTCTGTTTTACTTTACCTCCATCCATATTAATTTAAGATCAAGTTGAAAGCAAATTACTGCTACACAGGTTACTTAAAGTTTTATTGTCTGTAAATTTTGTTCCTTGTCTTTTGGGTATAATGGAATTACATGTACCTTTTTTGCTGATGCCTGCTATTGCTACACACATCAAACATATCTACCAAAAATTCTACATTTATGTTTAAGAAAATTCCTTGGTCCGCTGTTATGATGCAGTGGAACTGACATCAAGGCCATGAAATACAGCACAATAAACCAAACCAACTCTAAGCTACTTTGACTATCATAACGTATTTCAGCTACATTTATAGTATCATGTGGCATACAACGTTCAGCTGCCACCAGAGGCAGCTAAGAGGCCCTGTCTCAGGTCGGGTACGGCATATATGTCTTCTGGGCCACTGATTCATCTTCCTTGCACAGGTACTGTTCATACATGTGGGTAAATACATACCATGCACCGGGGACAATGGCTAAACTAGGTTTTATTGAATAAACTCTCTGTCTCCTCTGACTTGAAACACAGCAAAAGAAAGAGCAAAGACTACCTAGGGCTTTCAGATGGGATTCATCAAACTTACTTTAGCTTGTCCAAAAGTCAAACATCTGTTTGAAGATAGTTTTTCAGCCTACTCAGGGCTAAAATGAATCATTGTCAGGAGGTACATGCACCTCCAGCAGGTGATTCATCCCTCGCCAAGGGAAGTATGTGACACAGATGTGATGAAGTGCTGCTGAGAGGTTCCTGACTTTCCACAGGCTCTCCAGGGAACCCAGGCAACTAGTATGCTCTCATTTTCGGTGCACCTTTTGATGTCTAAAGTTAGTGAGATGCATCTCTGCCAAACTGGCTTAAGAAAAGTACAGTAATGATATTAAATTACACATGACTTATGAAACCCATAGGTAACATGAAAATGTGAATGAAGTTCACCAAGGTTTGTCTTTTGCAAGGACACTGGGCTCTGCAGGAAGCTGCTGAGCACCTCCAGTCTCAGGGGTTCCAGGATCAAACCCTAATATATCAGAAATAAGCACAGCATCAGAATAGAAAAGATTAATCTATGCAATGTTCATGATGCACAGTGGGGCGAATTTTATGAAATCATTCTCATTATTGAAATAAGAAAAAAATGTCTGTGTATTCCAGTCCCATTTGTTCACCATTCACAGTCCTCTAAAACACTTTTATTCTACTGTTCCGCATGATCAGCTGCCAAGCAGAATGTCAAGGTACATTCTCATGCACAAAATGTGCTGAAGTTAGGTTAAGAGCACGATTGGCCACAGTTCACCAGAGTCAGGAAACAGGGAATTAAGGCTGAAACCACACACATGATCAACTGTTTTCTGCTCAGGTGCTGAGACTCTCTTGAGGATGGTTTGCTGATTGACCACAATGGCTGTAAAGGGAGGCACGATAGAGACAAGGTAAGAGCTAAATAGTGAAAATGAACAACCAGTACATATATGTAGTT
This sequence comes from Gallinula chloropus, assembly GCF_964237585.1. Classification (NCBI taxonomy): domain Eukaryota; kingdom Metazoa; phylum Chordata; class Aves; order Gruiformes; family Rallidae; genus Gallinula; species Gallinula chloropus. Next base: position 108,116,770 of record NC_140085.1, read on the forward strand.
TTCATTGACTTTCAGATACCCACTTTATGCCCCAAACTTTTGCAAGTATTTTAGCATGCTGCAAGTTTTGTTACCTTTTTTTAAACAAACAAACAAATAAATAAATACAAAGTCCCTCTACCTTTCCAGAGAATTCCCGAGAGAAACTACATGGAAATTTAGATAACTTTGAGCAAATATTATTCATACAACAAAACAAGATTTACTATACCTATTACATTGGAAAGACCTGTTGCATTCTCTTGTGGTCTGTGGTGTCCAACACGATTTGTAGGAGGTTAGATTTGTACAGCATTCTGCTGTCAAACATGTAGTCCTGCATGATAGAGAAGGTGATGGTTTTGTCACTGGAACAGAGCCAAACCTCTGTTTCTTTACTGCTACAGAGAGGATTGTGACTGAATTTCTGTGAAACACATTAGTTCCTGACTTGTGGCATCTGGGTGAAACAGACAGCTGACATTTCTTTAAAATAACATTTTCATTTTGGAAAGTGGTGTTTTTCAAGATTTGTTAATCATCCTTTGGAAAATGTGACTTTTGAAGGGTACCTGTTGTAAGTGTTTGACTCAGCATATTTTCTCTGAGCATTTTCATTTACTTTTAATTTTTTTTACAAATCTTAAAAAATGGTTTATTAGTATCTATAGCAGTACTATTGTACCAACTTGAATGGCTGCTGACACATACCTTCTTTTCACTCCAGCCTCTAGATTTCATGGCATCATTTCTTACATGGATAGATTCCTTCACCTTGACTCTGGTTGGGACAAAGAACCCATTCTTGTGAGTATATGTTCTGAACAGCTGACAGCAGTGTACAGCTCCCTGCCTTGTGTTGACAGCAAACAGTCTGAGCTGCATCATTCTATAGTCTGCACCAGAACAAGCCTCTGAAATTGCAGTATTTTATGACTTTAATAATTTAATCATACATTCGAAGCTCAAGTGTATCTGGAGTTGCTAAGTTGGAACCTAAAACTTACTACAGTGTTACTGAAAGGACAACAGGGCATGAGTCTGAGGGAAACCTAAGCAAATCAGCTTGTAGGTTCACCTGACCAGGCCTGACAGACGAAGCCACACACAAACTAACACCTGGAGAGAGAGGGGGATTCATGTGCCCTTTACAGCCTCCTCTTTAAGCCTTGTCCTCTGTGTGGTCTTCAGTGACCTGACCGCATTTCATTCCTGTCTGCTGCAGCTGGAGCAGAGAAGAATCATCCAGCTGGTTCCCTGCTGAGTGGTTCTCAAACTTCATCCCCCTCCACATTGCAACTTTGCTGTACCCCTGGTGTACCTTGCTAACACAGCTATTTACAACTTAGACCATAAAATAATTCAAACCATAAAAACATTCTGTTTGAATGCTTGCTTTTAAAGTGTAAAATCCTCTCATTCTCGTGTAGGCTTTTTTAAAGCAAAGATCATGGGGGAAAAATGTCATTTTCAGTAATGTTTTCCCACCTTGCATTTCCCCATAGAGATTTCTTCTGATCTATCTACGATCTCTTCACGATGATTCTTGTCAGTTTACAGTTGCTTGAAGAGGTTTTCTGTGTTCCTATTTGAAATAAAGGTGACACTGTGAAACACCCACGGCCTGACGAGCTGACTGCCGCAGGCCGCAGGCTCGCAGCCCTGGCCGTTTCCATTTCACATCGCTGCAACACCGAGCTGTGCTTTACTTATTGCAGCGGGTGGCAGCAGAAAATCCAGTTATCCAGGTGGTTTGGGAGAACCACAACCCAGTGCTTCCCGTCCTTCTTCACTCCCTGGATGCACACGTGGCCTCGGCCAGGTACGCAGGCCCTGCAGCTTCACACTGAGGGTCAGTCTGCAGTGGACCTTATCCTAAACACCTCAACCTTTCTAAAAATGACAAAAATGTTAATGTTGGCCATCTCTTGAAAATCATTATTAAGTGTTGTCTAATAGTACATTAAGTGAGGTGAAATGATGCCTATTGCTGTAAAATACTGCTCACAGGCTATTGATGTATTAATTTTCTCATCATTGTTGACCCTCCCAGAAGTCTTTTAGACAAAAGGAGTGGGAAATGTTGAGGGAAAAAGCACCCAGACAGACACAGCCACTGTTTATGTGAATAAAGACACAATGTGCTGATGCTTTCATAGCTAAATGGAACACGTTTGTATTTCACTGAAGAGCTTTAGTTCCAGAAGACTTATCTGTTTATTCAAACACTCACCATCTATGGGTTCCCTTTAAAGTTTTTTGTTTTTTATTTCCAGTCTAATCTTAAGATTTGAGTCATAAAGATTATGTAAAAGGTAGAAATGACAAAGTTGATTAATATCAAAGTACATTTATAAAAGGATGTACTTCCATGAGAGGAACAAGACACCCATTATTTTGTGGATTTCTCCAGTTTATTTGATTTGGATATCTGATAGCAATAAATTAATTTTTGTTATTTTTTTCCCTACAAGCAAACCAGAAATGCTACAATAACCTTTCCTCAAGTATATCAAGGCTTCTGTTTGCAAGCCATTCTGAAAGCAGGATTTCAGAGGTTAGAGCAATATAAAATACATACTGTGAGACCAGTGTTGAAGGTTTTTTCCTGAGTCTAATTACAGTTAATTTTCTTATTGCAAAAGAGATTCTGAAGTCATGTGACTAGGTGAGTTTTCCATTTTCCTTATTTTCCCTCTTTTTTGACATAAGATACTAACTTTAAAGATTACCGAGGATTACTTGACTGAAGTAAACCTCAAAAATGTAAATAGCAGCAGACAAACACAGTGAACCTTTTAAAAATAATCTTTTAAAAAAAGACAATCTTATGTTTTTGTGGCCTGATTTCTGATTTTTTATTGCTAAAAATGAGCAAGAAGGGAAGCTAACTGAAGATCAATTATAACATCATCTAATCAAAAATAATCTGCTAGACCTGGCACAATTTGGATTTGATCCAGGACAGTAAAAAAAACCCCAAAAATGCTTTACTGGCAGTGATAGATGACCTCAGCTGTCAGTGGACAGAGGGCAGACATTTCCTTGCATCATTCTTGATTTCTTGAAACATTTCTTTCTGATGGCTATTAGATAATGACATTTTACCTGGGAGGACCATCAGGGCCCCTGACTGGAGCACAAAATGGATGAAAACCTATTGAGAATGCAACATTTAAGAAGTAGTCAAGAAAAACTACGTCCACGCTACTGACCTTTTACTAGCTGAGTCTCAGAAAGAGACTTTTTTTTTCGTTGTTTGGATAAGAACTCTCATTGGATGAACTGAAGTCCCTGCATGATTGAGGTGATACTGGCTGGGTCAATAGGACTCAGGAGGAGTTTAAACAATGTTGAAATCTCCTTTTGATGAAAGACACTCCATTTCACAGTTTGCACTAAGTTCTTCATAGCAGTGTACGAGTTTCAGAATTCCAGTCCCATTCTGAAAGAGTTTATCTAGACATTTTTTTGTGTGTGTGTGTGATCTAGAGTATGAAAGACATATACAGAAGAAAAACTTCAATGTTGCATGAAACTTTGACCGATCTAGAAAGTTTTAGTGTTTCTTTTCTTTTCAACACCACATCTTCTTCCTGGAAATACAACACAAAAATCTCAACAAAATTCAAGGATCAGTCTGTGACTTGACAGGTTCCTATCACAAGAGCATGCCCTATGAAAAGAGTGAAGATGCAAGATGCAAAAGTCTTCTGGAGGGTCAGCTCGGGCCTGTGGGTGAACTTCTTCAGGACCATAAGCATTCTCATCATCTTCAGCAATGGGCAGTTCCTTGATTTCTGCTTTATGTAGCTTCCTTCCTTTGGAGAAGAAGAGAGACTAAAAAAGATGCTACAAGAAACAGTTCCATCACTGAATGCCCTAATGAAAACGCATAGAGAAGAATGTTGTGTTTTTGATGGTTCACCAATTTTTAACTTCCCAATGGATATTTAACCAAGCTTCTAGCTAGACATTAACTTCTATCACAGTGTTTTGTTCCTTCCTTTTAAAATAAGTGCTAGCAAGATGAGGAAGAGGTATTTTTTCAACCAAGAGTTAAAATAATTGCGGAGTATTTGAAATGAAGTACAAAATGTTGGCTGAACTTGAAAAGCTATTAATTTATTTGGCACACTGGCTAAATGAACCCTTGATGAAGCCTGTGAACTGACATCTGAGGTGAATTGAGACTGTTTCTTTTTAGGAAAGCATTTTTTTGTGCAAAATAATGGATGCCTTCAAATCTGACAAGGAGTTAATAGCAGATACTTAAGGTCTTGGCAATGGATTGGTATTGTTTTCATACTAAGAGGTTTTGTGAAATGGTTGTGCTCATTCAGGAGGGCATTTCCCAGCTCTGAGCAAAAATTGCAATCAATATAGAATAAAAATTATCATTACTATATTAAGGCTTTGTTAAAGTGCAGGACCAATTAAAAAGGCTTGAATTGGGGAAGGTACAGATTGAAACAGCAGTGTGTTATTTTGGAATTTAGAAGGTGAAAATTTAGACTTTTAAATTGAGGTGGTTTAAATATTTAATTGTATAACTGTAGCCTCAAAGATTTGCCTTTTAGATAAAAAAATGTAAAGAAAAGACTGTCTTATTTTTTGTGATGTGAGCAACTATTTAAGTAGATCTCATTTGGAAGAGGTGCATGAAGTCAAAATTGCATATTCGATAATTGCTGAATTATAGTTGGAATCTCCTGTAATAAAGGAGTCTGAATTAGTTGCAAATATACTTTTTGCATTGGGCCTCAGTCCCAAGGTTTGCCTTCTAAGGATATTTGCTTGGATATGTCTTCACTGTTGATGAAGTCCAGTTTAGTATAAATCCTTGCTGATTGACAAATTGAAGTACGTGAATTAGTCTTAAAATAATCCCTGAAATCACTAAAATCACTAAAAAAATGAAGTTTGGCTGAAAACAAGAAGTGGATGTTTCTTACACTGTTGAAATTTCCTTATTTTAATTTTTATTCCCTTTCTTTTTTTTATAATGCATCAGTGCAGTCTGAGAAGATGCCCTTTTAATTTTCAGGAGAAGTTTTAATGACAGTGCAAAATTGAGTTTAGAGTTCTGTGAAAAAAATAGTTATTTCAGTAAAATATTCTGAACAGAAGTATGTCATGTATGGAAAACTGCTTTGGTATGATGACCATCTTCTTAAGTAATTTCGATTTTTCACATCTAGATTTTGTTAAGAATTTTAATTTTTCCCCCCATACCTTATGCAATCATTTCCAAGCAAAAGATCTTTTCCATTATATATGATAATGGAAAGATATATTATATGTCCTTTATAATAATTCCTTATAACATACAAAGGTGTTTAGAACTGTCGCGTTCCAGAAACATTTGTAAGGAGTGACTGAATTTGCTGCCTAGCCTTATAACACCACATCAGAAACAGTACTGAAATGATAGAATGATTGCTTTACTATCCATAGTTTCACACAATGCAATTAAATAAAAATTCTTGATCAGTCCTAGAATAATTTTAGTTCTCTCTCGACGTATTGAAAGGAAATGGGGAAAAAATATGGTATAATATTTTTTTTGTTTTAAATTTACATGAGAAGCATTAAAATTTTCTCAAGAGCTATAACAAAAGGCAGGAGCGTGCATTGGCAGTAGGATGGATAAGGCAATATGTGTAAGCAAGACTGAAGTGTCTTTAATCTCTGCTGCTGATCACTGCATAGCTTTAGCCTGTTTTCATCAAACTAATTGATGGCAAATGGAGCAGATGCATGACAAGATTATATCCCCAATTTATGGCACGGTTATAAGAAAACAGTCTCTTTCTTTTTTTTTTCCTCCATTACAAGTATTGGATATTTAGAAAGTGCACTGGATTGGAATTGAAGCAATCTCTCCTGCTTGTCTAATGCACTGCAGATTTTTTGTATTATTCTAAGCATTTAATTTATCACAGTCCATTTTGGAAAAAAAGATTTAAAATAGCTTTATGTTTGATGTATTTTATAATTAAATCCTTGGTATTGACACTTCATATGTTTGATTCTAGGCTGTGATTATACATTTAGTATATCTGAGCTGCTTCACACTAAACCAGAAAAAAATGATCCAGAATATTACACACACTAGCAAAGGGCAACTATGCAACAAAGAACCGTATAGAGTTGTTATAACACCCACTGTATTTAGTATTTTGTCATTAATTTTTACATAACCATTGTTTTGACATCTGAAACAGTGATAATAACTTTTACTTTTTTGTATTTCTTATGAAAACAAGTTATTTTGTTTTCAAGGCAACATCCCTTCAGCTTTTTTGAGCCAAGAAAAATAAAATCACTTGTGGCGTGTCCGTGGTAACCAGCTCCAAACAAAACACTCAGACCACAATTTTACTTCTGTACCAGTAGGGGATGGAATTGTGAACAACTATAGCCCTAAGCACAGCTTCTTCTGCATGGCATCCTGGGGGAGATGGTGAATGGTGCAACAGGCATGCTTGAGATGAAAACTTGTGAGGGGTGAGTACTACCTGCCTGCAGAGAGGAGTACCTGAGCAGGAATGGACAAAACAATTCTAGCTGAAGAAGCTCCCATCAAGATTGATTTAGCCTGGGGAAGAAGGAAACAGGACCAAGCATAAGAAACTAGCCAGGCAGCGAGTTTTTGGATAGGGATGAGGGAGAAAGGGGAATAGGATCAGTTGTGCTGGGAGCTTGGATATGGGAGGAAGATCCGGGAAGGATACTGCAAGAGGAGATTAAAAAAAGCCCAAGTGAGATTAGGAGAGGGATCGGTCAGATGAGCAAGATTGTGCTGAGGTGTAGTTGGGAAAGGAGCACAGGCTGAACTGGCTGAGCTGAACCTGCCTGAGATTAGGGTTTGGACCATGAGCTGGCCAGGTAAAGGCAAATTAAAATAAGCAGTTGGGACTGGAAAGGGAAGCCAAATGGCTTTGAAACAAAGAGTTAGGTAGAGTGGTGACCTATGAGAAAAAGCAAAAAAGTTGTCAAGTACAGGGAGGTAGGAGCACGGAAAAGCAGGTCTATTCCCTGCAGAAAAAGTTTTACCAGAAAAAGTAAGTGTTTCTCTTTCATACAACAAAATCATGGCTATTCGCATACCCTTCATTTTCTAGCTCTTGTAAACTAACTGCCTTTTAGCACATTCCGCAGCAGACAATGGGCAGAAATTAGTAATTCCCATATCTCAGCCACTTTCTGATACAGGGACTATCAATAAAACCCACTGCTGAAGTGTATGCTTGCTTACTACTCAGTCTGCTGCTGCTGTCCCGTGCTGTACTATGTAAGTGGCATAAATCTGTGCATGAAAAACTTCCAGTGCTGCTTAATGCCTGGGTGTGAATGTGATGATCAACAGTGGAATTTGTTTTAATTTGCCATTAATAACAGACTGTTACTCCCACACACAGGCACACATGCAGCACTGTAGATAAGTTATAATATTGCAAATTCAGGTCTAAAAAACTAAGTAAACTTCCTCACTGAGGCTGCAAATAACTGAGTCCAAGGAGCAGGATCTGTTCTTTTACCTACAGGAAAAGTTAATAATTTTTGTTCCACAGGACTGTGGCTCCATTTTATAGTTCCTGAGATGGTTCCTGAGATGGTTCCCTCACTGACAACAGCACTGAACAATGCAGAAGTTCATTATTAAAACAGACTTCATTTTTCCAAATTTCCCTAAGTATGTGGGAACAAACATAGCCCACTAAACTGAATCAGGATGCAGTATGTTATTTTTCATGCATGCAGAAAAACCCTCAGAAGGTGACTATTCTGAGTCAAAAGTATGTGGCATATCTTTATTCAGTATCACTAAACGGCTAGAACTATTCATCAAAAGAATCCTCCTTAGCTTATTGATTGAGGTGTATTAATAGGCACTTGCCCGAAAGACAGACACAGTCCAGATTGAAAATATAGGATATTACAGTTTTAATAAGGTTATGTTCCCTAGTGATTTCCCATTTTTCCCCTTCTTCATGGAACCTGTCAGCTTCTGTGCTCAAAACCCTTATCCTTTCACACATTGTTATCTTTATAAAGGGGATAAGACAATATATAAAATCTACTTAAGTAAAGGTCTCCCTTCACCCAGCATTACTGCTGAGATCCTTACACTGGCAGCAGTTTACCAAAGCATAGGGAAAAATCAATTTTAATTAGTATTTTTGGCTTTAATGAAAAGTGATTACAGAACTGGCATTTTAGTTAATACTGTTGAGATTTATGGTGGGGTGATGCTAATTAATTTTCTGTTGAATTGCTGTGGGCAATGAATAACTGCAATAAAATGGCAGATTTGCTGATACTGAGACTATATCAGCACTTCAGAGCTTCTCAACAAAAGGGAGCTTAATGGGCTGCAGGTATAATTTACATTATTTCTCATAAACTGCACATTATTGCTCCTTTGTAAAAGTACTACAGAGAGCCAGCTTTTTGTGTTTTATAAGAGCAATGTCTTTTCCCACAATTTGGTGTCAGCATATGCAAGCCTTCTGCAGAAAGTGACAGTATTTTAAGAACCTCTAGATAGGCAAGATTTTATTGGGTCAGAAAATTAATCTTTGGTTGAATCTGTTTCTGTAGCTATTGTTATTTTATCATTAATTTAACCATTTTTCTTAGCAGAAGGAATCAACTGAACAAGGCACTTGCATTTGGACTTCAGGCTGTATGTGTGCCAGGAGGAGTATATTTTGTTGTGTGCCTAGTGCTATGGGGACCCGATTCCAGTTCAAACCTCCAGGTGCTATCCAAGAGCCCACTGGCCCACTGGGCTTCATCTAACTTTCTTTAAGCCGCCATAGAACAGTCACAGACACACTGGCTTCAGAGCAATCATTATCTGTGAAACATGTATCGACCACACTTGAGTCAGACGAAAACACTTCATACAGAATCACAGAATCACAAGGTTGGAAAAGACCGTTAAGATCATCGAGTCCAACTGTTTCTGTCCTGTGCTAAACCATATCCCGAAGTACCTGATCTACCTGTCTTTTAAACACACACAGGGAATGTGACTCAACCCCCTTTCTGGGCAGCCTGTTCCAGGCCCTGACAACTCTTTCAGTGATTTCTTTTTTCCTAAAATCTAATCTGAACCTGCCCTGGCACAGCTTTGTGCCATTTCCCCTTGTCCTGTCTCCTGTCACCTGACTGAAGAGACCATCGCCCACCTCTCTACAACCTCTTTTCATGTAATTGTGGGTAGTGATAAGGTCTCCCTTCAGCCTCTTCTTCTCCAGGCTAAACATCCCCAGCTCCTTGAGCTGCTCCTCACAAACATACCTTGCATCAAATTATACCCTCCTGGTGTTGTAATTTGTGGAGTCAGTGTGAAAACACAGAAATCCTGTTCTGTTTTGGTTTTTTTCCCCCTAGAAGTACAGTATGAGAGGCAGCACCACAGGACTAGAGAACATTTACTAAGCATTTGTATTACTGATCCCCAGTGGAGGTTGACCTACCGTAGTTGGGTTGACATTGTGTGCAGTAAGAGGATGCATCTTCTTGCAAGTGTGTGCAGGGACAAGAGTGACGTCTGCTCCAGATTTTATGCAGGTATTATGACAACAGCATCTGCTTCTGGTGAATGAAGCACTGCCAGACAAAACCAGTAAGAAAGTACTGAATAATAGTTCCTCAAATAGTGAAAGCCTCTGAAAAATCAAGGGATTTTATTTTTTTTTAGGTTTGTGCTAGCTAAAGCTTTTTTGGTAGTACCCTAAGTACTTTTTTTAGGAAGGTACCTAAAAATACTGGAAAATTGTTCTGCATGTCCTAGATTTGGAGTAGAAGCATATGAGATATATCTTAGACACAGAGTCTTTTACAGTAATGACTGGTTTTATTCTGGTTTAATAAGGAAATGACATTTATGCGATTACTCTATGTATGCAGGCATATGTGTGTCTATTGCTACTCTTCTTTTAAATATCTTTAGAATCTCCTGTCCAATTTTGATCAAATCTGACAGAGAAGAAGATATTATGTTATTAGGTTCCTACAAGTGGCTAAGCAGAGGGAAGAGATGCTACTTGTCTACAGCCAGCAACCTTACTGAGGAAAAAGTGCAAGTATGAGTTCACCCTTCAGCAGGCATCAGAGAATCACAGCAGAGAGACTTGGAGATAAAACCCCATAAGACACCATTGCTTTTACTGCTAGGAGACCGACTTGGTTCTCCCTGCCCCCTGCTCAAATCCACAAAAATTGACTGCAGGCTATTTTCTGCTTTGTTTAGATAATATCCATTTGGGAGACAGATGACACAGTAGGTGCTACATTAGTCTCCATGACTGCCACCGTAATCTTGAGGGCCAGATTGTTGCTAGCCCTGAACGGGTGCACGAATGGAGAAAGGTTGTGTGTGTGTGTGCCATTCTTCCAGTATGTCCCTTGCTACAGAAAGGTAGGAAAATAGCTCTGAAAATAATTCAGTCAGGAAAAGCTGCTCACTGTTAGCATACTCATGGTGAAAAAAAAAAAAAAAAAAAAGAAAGAAAAAGAAGGAATAGGTTGGGTTTCAGCTTCCCAGCCATACTGGCTTGCATTCAGGACTGCAGCTTATTGAGCTGGCTTGAAATTAAATAGTTTTATCTTTTGTCTAAACAGTGCCATCAAGACATTTGCATTTAGCAGTAGAGAATCCTGCAGTAGCACAAAAGACAAGCAGTCTAAAGGCTGTGATGGTACTTGCAATATAGGGATGCTCAGTCATCTTTTTTTCAGGGAAAAAAAAAATCATTAGCATATTAGTGAGTTTTAGTCAGAGTTGTAGACTCTGGGAAGGATGTGAAAAATAGTGTTGTTTACTGACTGAGTAATAAGCAACCGAATGTATTCACATTGTCACCGAAACCTGAAAATAAAAAGACTAAGCCCACAGCAACATTGTCACCTAAAGCTGAAAGTTAAATTTGATTACACTAATATCCACTACATCACTAACAAGCTTCCTAAGTACTTCAGCTACATTAGGATGCGAGGATATAATACAAAGCTGGTGTGCTTAATGATTTAGGCTGACATCCATTATCTCATCTGGAGTTTCAGACGTGTGGCACTCAGGAAACTAGTTTACCTCAAAATGTTTTTAGTCTCTGGTGGGTATTGATCCTTCAGCATACACACATAAATTCTCAGGGTGTATTTTGATCATCATGCTTGGCACAAGCATGTTATCCAAAAATGACAAATGTTTGACTTCTCTTGGGTTGCCTCTCAACTTTGCCAGCAGTTTAACATGACTACCTTATCGCCAAAAAACTTGGCTGCATGGAGCAGCTCTCTATCCTACCCTAAGTAGCCCAGTTACTGGGATGCAATTCACAGCAGGCTCAAAGCCATCCCCTCCACACCCCTGCAAAACAGGCTGGAGAGGAAAATAAATGCTGTGTGCTCACCTCACACAAAGCTGGCTTACAGTAGATGTCACCTGAAGGATCTTTAAATTTGACTCCCAATAGATGTTGCTTTTAAGCTGTGGCTTTGTGTTTGGCCTGTACAAGAGTTTGTTCCCCTGGCAGCATGCCTGTGATTTAAGAAAGGTGACTCTGACCACCCATGCCTCACCATGCTTTTTCAGTTGTTCCTTAACCATCCTCCTCCTGTGGTGGCATTTTCCTGGCTCTCAGAAACAACATTAAGTTCCAATAATTTTCTGCACGAGAATATGCCTCCCCGCTTGCCAGTTTTGCTCCCCTGCAGCTGGTCTTGTTTCTCCATGCCTGCCAGAGTCTACTCTTGTATGGGAACTGCCAGTGAAGAGGCATCAGCTCCCACCTCAGCTCCCCATTTTCTGATAAGCTAGTCTATAGGAGTGCCCTTTTTTCTCCCTTCTAATGCACAGCAAGTAAAGGACATTGAGACTCGGAAGACAGGGAGATGGAAAAACCCCTTAATGATGGGACTTCACTAAACGTGTGCTTAAAGTAAAGCTGATGAAGACTGGAGGATTTAGGCACTTTCTTATGGGCTTTTGTTAGTTAGAGCCTTGGCTTGGTGAGTTCCTTCTTTCTTCTTTATGGTGCTACAGCCCTTAATTTAGTACTTGTCCTGAAGTCCATTAATAAGCTGTTTCCTAGAAATTAAATAATGGCTCTGGAGTTGAACCCTGTAGCTGCAGAAGGAGGAAAACCCCTTCATTCTTCTACTTTTCATTCAGCACAGTGTTTTCTCATACACACTCCTTTGTAGCCCTTCAGCTAATTTTTGACCTATATGATTCTGTTCATATCTAAATCAATTAAAATAATTCTGAGAATAGGATTTCATGACACACTGATTAAATGCTTCTTTTCAGCCTAAAACCTATGGTCTTTGCCTTCCCTACTCATTTCATAACTCTGGTGAAGAAAGCAATCAAGATTTCCTGGCAAGATTGATGCTTTACTGATTGGCATTAATGTTTCCAGCAGTCCTCTTATCCTAATATCTAGGACTGATTTGAAGCATCATGGATGTTTTGCATGGATAGCAAGTATTTGAGCAAAACACCGTGGAGTGTCTGAGGAGAGGAACTAATCCTCAAAAAGACGTAGTTAAACTATGGCCTAGCGTCCTGTCTCTGGGGTGGAAATGTTCCCTTTCACTGGTAGCAAACAGACAGTTGTTTTCACTATGTGCCACCTGCACTATTTTGATGAGTGCACAGGAGGATGCAGAAGTGGAAACTAGCTCCCCAGCCATACTTTCTCTCTTGCTTACTTGCCTCAAAGAGAGGATCAGCAGTGCCAATGACTCTTGCAAGTGACAAAGAGAGTGCCAATATCACCACTGGCGAAGGTTAAAAGCCACAAACATTTTACTAGCTAAAAATGAAAAGAAAAGATACTCTCTGTTCAGGAACTAGACAGGAATCAAAGCTCATTAATGAAGTACATAAAAATATCACTGCACTCTGGAAATCTCTTCTGCACCTTCGCTTGGCCTGCAGCAGATGGCCAGGTATTGTCTGAGGAACTGCATGCTTCAAACAATGGTTCAGATGGTGCCAGTCCCTGACACGGACAGCTGCTTCCTCCCCAGGCTGGTACCATGAAACTTTGATCTGGGGTGCCAGCAGCATGTAGAAACACATAGCTTGGTGCAGTCTGACCAGTCAGAGCATTTGTCCTCCATGCTGGTGTTATGCAACTTATGAAAGGAGGCCGTAGCAAGGTGGATGTCTGTCTCTTTTCCCAAGTAACAAGCATTACAACAAGAGGAAATGGCTCTCAAGTTGCACTGGGGAAGGTTTTGATTGGATATTGGGAAAAACTTCTTCTCTGAAAGGGTTGTCAAGAACTGAATGGTTGAGCCATCGTCCCTGGAGGCATTTAAAACGTGTAGATGTAACCAAGCGGTTGGACTTGGCAAAGTTGGGCTAATGGTCATACTTGATGATCTTAAAGGTTTTTTCCAATCAAAATGATTCTTTGATTCTATAATTCAATGAATGTACATGAAAAGTATTTAATAAAGGACTTCTATGAGTTCTGATTTTACCTGTGGTATGTGCAGAGCAGCGGTCTGTAGTTTTTGGAAGACACAGGGACAGTTGAGAAGTGACAGATACATCTACATGGCAGGATTTAATGAGGTGTGATGGAACCTGAATTAACTCTGAATTAGTTATCATCTAATGTGCAGAAAGGAGCTCAGCACTTGTCCTGGTCTAACTGCCCTTGCTGAGAGCACTGCGCTACTTCAGAATCCCCATCACCTTCACCTGGCATCATGCAATATTATACGCTTATACCCTGAAAAAGGTTTTAATGAAGCAATTCTCTGACTACTTGATCCCATTGAAGGCCTCGGCACCTACTGTAGATTAGGTCATGAAGGAAGAAATGTTGGCCTCTTTTGCCAGACTTTTAGTATTACTGTAACACAGCTGGTTTTGTGTGTTGAAGTATGAAATAAGAATGGAATGCATAAGTTGTGGGTGCTTACCTTTGGTCTGAAATTGCTCGTGCTCCTCTCAGCTGGGAAGATAATTTTGGGGAATATGTTTCTGAGTCATAAGGAATGAGGCAGTTGTTTATAATTCTTCCAAATTTTGTATTTCTATTTTAATACTGCAGCATATTTGATCCAGATTTTATCTACACCAAAAACATCCCGAACTGAACCAACAATGGAGATTTAAATTTTGCAGCAGGATACCAAATTAAATGAGAGTGTAATCAGGTGGCAACCTGCTCTGTTTCATCTATTTAAGTTTTTATCTACCTCAGAAAGTAAGTTTAATTAGTGGTAAAGATGGCAGGATCCCATGTATTTCCATGACATATGATATTAAGTTTTTTAAAATTAATGTCACTTTTTAAAGTGCATTTCTACCCTCAGCAAAGTCTAAATGGCTATTGTTCAATTTTTGGTAGTAAAACTTGCTCTGTAGAGGAAATGAGGTTTTTCACTGCAAATGACCTTTTCGTCTCACAACAGTGCTATGAAACTGCCTAAATACAGTTATTCCTAGATTTTTGGCAGCAGAAAATCTTCTGGACATTGGATTGATGGGAATTTATGATTTTAATCTCAAGGCCAATTTTTTTTAAAGTGCTATTGGGTGCTTGATACCAGAAAGCACTGACAAGCAATATCAGGCAAATGTTAGCCAGTGAATATCAACCTGGCTCACTGACACAGCACAGATCCCGGTGCACCAGTGTCACGTCACAAAACATCACATCACTGACTTCTCAGCAGCAAAGCAAAAATCTGATGGGCCTATCCATCACCTTCAGGGGTGTGTGGAGTAGCACTTCTTTGCTGCCCTGCCTTGCTCCTGTCCAGCACAGAAACCTGAGTGGTGCCTGCCTCCAGGGTAACGTTTTCTCCAAGTAGGCCCATGAAACTGTCTATTTCCCCACCGTAACTACTGCTTTGCACCTGGAAATCTATAGCTTCCCGCCAAGGGGTTTTTCTGGTCCTTCCCAAGAAAATCTTCTTTCAGTGCTTTCTATCCCATGTGATCTATATTCCTGCTTTATCATTTACTGACCCCCTGGAGCTAAGAGATAAACAGAGGAGTCAGAAATTTTTCCTTAGCATTTTTCTTACCTGCCCCCTTCCCCTTGCCTCTCCTGTCTTTCTTGTCAAAGGTGAGAGACTGGATCTGCTGAAGTTCATTGAACTTTGAAGTTTATACTCGTAGAAACCGACATGGCCAAGGGAGAAGCTGCTCCCTTGTAAGATGGACTTGCTGTTATTAACTATTTCTGAGCCTTTTAGTTACTGTTAAAAATGCCTACAGCATGGGAACATGGCCCACATAAAAATGGACAAACTTAAAGTACAGATTTACTCCTCAGGATACCAGCGTTGTAATATTAACACCATCATTAAAGCCTGCAATTTAAATGTAGTCTATTGGTAAAACCAAATTTTAGTTGTACTTTGTCTGTCCTGCTTTCAGATTTCTTCCTCATGCACCAAGGCTGTTTCAGTCTTTTTTTTTTTCTAAGCCTCTCACTAAAATGTTGGGGAAAAGTCTCCAGTGCTAGCTAAATGGTAGGTACTTAAATAGCAAATTGACATGCTTGATAAACGGAAAAGGGCCATCTGTGATAAGGACAAGATAAGTTTCAGTCAGAAGATGACTGAGTGGGAGGAAATCTTTCTCCAACATCTGTTTGGCTTGTTTGGATTTATTCTCTCCAATTATCCTGTACTGTCTCTCCAGGGAGGGTGGACGGGTGGAGAAGTGTGTTCCAAAATCAAAGTGATTGATCTCCTGCATGCAGGAGTTTGAAAGGTCAGCTTAGTGGAAGAGACGCTCATGGGACTGTGACTGAATCAGCTGCATTTTGTGTGTACCGAGTGTGAAGGAAAAAACACTTGCCAGGTCCTTCATCTTTCCTTGGCTGCAGTAGGTGACACAGTCACAGTAAGTGACCAAGCGAGGGAATATTCCCTTCCACATCCCACAACCTCCAGGGAAGTCACCTGGAATGGGCACAGGGCAGCGAAACAGATCCCACAGCAGCTGGCTGCCCACTTGTGCTTTTTATACATTCACACACTGTCCTCAAGGTTACTGTCGTTTCTTTACATCATTATGCCCACGCTCCAAGGGTCTGGGTTGATACACCTCAGCTATATGGACAGGAGACTTTACAAAGACAAAGGACAGTCCCTGCTCTAGTGTTTATTGATGGTACTCTCTCCCAGTAAACCCATCTAACCACTGAGTATCCAGCTTAATTAACCTCTGATTTAAATTAACTGGCAAGTGAACAGTGCATTTGCCTATAGTTTCTGAAGGAATCCAAAAGAATAGCACAAACATTTTTATATGAAGTCCTAGTTCAAAACCTTGCAATTTAATCAGATGCACACGAGGCCTCTTCTACCTGTGTCATAAGCTCCTCTCAACAGAGTCCTTCAGCAGGGACTGAAGTGCCTCGTGGGTTCTGTACACCAGTGAATGTTCCAGCACAAACTCCTTCACTTATAATGGAAGATTGCTCACATGCATCAGCTGCAGGGTCATGCATTTGGAACTATGGACAGACCACTGAGGTATAGAAGCCATTGATGAACTCTGTCTACCTTGTGTGTACCACGAAATATCCATCACTGCCTATGGGGAATGCCTGCCACTGATGGGAATGGGAATTATCAGATCTCACATGCCAGAGTTCTCTGTATACGAGAACTTGGACCCACAGATGACCATCCAGTATAATCCAGGATAACACTGCTATAACAAGTCAGCTAAAACCTCTTCTAGTCTCCAAATTCTTTGCTTTGAACTCTTAGCAAAATGCTTAGGGTCTGGCGTTGCAGGTGTAAACCTGACAAGGTTTGTGACGAGTTCTTGATGACTATATTTACAGATTCACCCACTTGATTTAAGCTTTTGAAGACCATCTAAAACCTTGGAGTGGTAATCAGTTATAATGGGAAATTATTTCTCTAAAATACAGAATATAACTGTGTTTATTTTTTTTTTCCTTTTTTTTTTTCCTTTTGCTTGGCTTCTGAATTTTAGACATTTTTTTCCTGGAAAAGTCACAGCCAGTACAATGGACTAGAAGTTTTATGGACCTAACAAAATCTTAAGTACTGGCAGCAATTCCATTTATTGAGCAAAACATAAAGATGGGTTCAACTGTGTACTGCCATACCTCTCAGAGGACTGGGAAATAGGAGTAATAGATAATTAATCTTCTGTGCTGCAGTATCAAATAGCCTATACAATTTAATTTTTATTTTGCTTGTTTGGTTTTTCTTTTTTTTCTCTTCAGTGTAAAGTGATGCATTACCTAAACACAACATTTGTATACAACTGGGGTTTTTTTTATAAACTGGTATCTCACCATTGCAGGGTTTACAGCCTGAGAAAGGTTTTATCATTCTGTTTCAGTAAAACAGTCTCAGGTATTGCTGGAAAAAATACTTTGTGGAGCAGAGGAGGAAAGTACCTCTCTGTTTTCACTTTTGCAGTTTCCATTCCTATCCTCCAGCTGGGGAGGTTTACTCTCTGAGGAGCCCACCAGTGCCAACTCAGGCGGGCAGATGGCTGCAGAGTGATGTGGAACATCTCCCCTTTCCCTCTGGTACTTCCAGTCCTTGCGAGCTGAAAACGGGAGGGAGCAGTGACAGTTAAGATGACCATGCCAAGGGATTTGGAGCTGGCTGGTGCACTGCTGAGTCTGATTGCCAACAAACCCATATAAAATCAGTCAGGCTGGAGGACGGACAGCTCTGTTCTGTAGCGCTGTGACAGCTATGTGGGGAGTTAGGCTTGAAGAAAAAGGACTTTCTGGGAGCTAAGTGGCACAATGGGCAAGATGAGCAGTACTCACCTAATTGTATCCCCTGCACATTTGGAGATAAATCCCATAGATTGCAGCTGAAAGCTGCTTTACAGAACTTAGCATTTCCATGTTGGGAACAGGATTAAATCAATGTGTAATTGCATTAGAGTTACTCTTTACTTATTTTACAGTTTTGCAACAACCTTATTGGGGGATGGATAAAATCCGAGTCAATACCCAGTATGATAAAGCAAAGAGATCACTCAGAAGAAGGTATACATTTAAGAATAATATCTGAGCCAAGAGCATGTGAAATGGATTAGTATATACTACTGATATTCTATCCTATCTCAGTTGTACAGCCTCTTAATCGATAGTCCCCTATTTTTATTGATTTTATAGCAGAGCTAATCGGTTCTGTAATAAATAGCAATAGCATCAGCTTTTGCTGCCAAGTATTGCCAGCAAACAGCCGAGTAGCAACCCAGTTGGACCTCTCAGCAGTAAACCCACCAAAGCCATCTGGGAAAGCTCAGAAGAGCACTGAATACCACCCCAAGTCGCACAGAAGCTGGAACTAAGAACAGCACAGGACTGTGAGTTGGGTGTTAAGTTACTGTGGGTAGAGGAGGCTGCGAGTGGGTTGGAAACCTACAGTCTAGAGCAGAACCACCAAGGGGAGAGAATGTACCCAGGAGATCGCTGTGCAGAGCAGAACGAGGATGTGATGCTGGGCAGTGTGTGTGCATGCACACGTGCACATGACTGTGTATTAGGACAGGGGAAGGGAACAAAACCCAATACAGGAGATGGACAAAGGAAGGATGAAGTTCTAGAGGTGCTGAGCATGCAAACCACATATTTCCAACTGTAGTGGTTGTAATCAATTAGTGCTTCTTTGTGCCTACACAAGGCACTGTCTCCAACCAGAATTGCTGATCCAAGAGGGTGACTGGAAGTAGAAATAAGACAACTGGGGTGAAGAAGAAATGGGAGCACAGATATACTTAAAGTTCCTCAAGTTCTGTATCTGTTCAGCTGAGTACAACATTGTTCAGATGCAACAGTGACTGCAGCCAATGAAGCTGACTGTGGCAAAGCTACATAGGTTGTACAAACAAATACCAGCATATTTACAAGAACTATCTTATGCATGGATGTTACAGTGACTTGATTATTGCTTCAGCTTTAGGGACCAGTCGCTCAAAAGGGAACACTGCTGCTGCAGAGTGCAGTCATTTCTGTAACAGGCTATCATTTGTCCTTTTTGTGCCATCTGAGAAACTCATATTTAGTCCACATTTCAGTAGGGAAACAGCTGTGGCAACTGGGTGGTTTATATTGGCAAACAGTCACTTCTTAATGCTGATGAGGGTAGAGGTAAAAATCGAGACATCTATTCGAATTCCAGCCATCCATTACAAGGCAGAATTTATTGCTCCAACCTACTGTCAAATCTGGGTTGGCACAAATCACACAAAAATAAAAAAAAAAAAATTGAAAAAATTTAAATCAAGCAGTACAGTAAAGATATGCCAACTCTACTATAATGTGAGAAGAATCATTTGTGGAAAATACACCTACCAGAAGGCATAGTAAAATCAGTGAAAAAGTAACATAGGCTGCCAATAATAAAGCAGCTACCTTCTGTCTGGAACTGCTTATTCCAGAAATGGCATAGTAGGAAAGAAATCCCAAGGAAAGGAGACTATTTTAGAAAGGACAAACAAAAAAAAAATGCATAGGAAGTGATCATGATGAAAGGGCTGCTTTCAGTTGTGCTTCTCATATGCCTCATATGAAAAAACCCCAAACCATTTAATTTTCATAACTGCACATGCAGAGCAAAGAGAGGTGCACCTTTAGGAAGAAGGGGGAGAAGCACACTGCTTCTTTCTGTCGTACTGGTGGGGTACATGTTGATGGTACTTACAGAGGGGGAACAGTCCAGAATCTGTTCCATGGTTCTTGTCCCCAGAAGTGGATCTTCACCTTAAAAGAACAAATAACCTCAAAAGTTAGGAACAGATTAACAGAGACATTTCACCACGCACTCTCGCAGCTTCATACTTGGAAATGTTATTGCCTTCTTTAATTGATTATACACCTTGTTTTCCACAGGGTCCATACATCAATCTTTTCTCTGGTCAATAAGTGCTCCTAAATGCAAGTCAAGTAGCAACACTGAAAATAAAATGATCCTTTTCATCACTCATTTTATCTTCAGTTCTGAATGTCATCATTATTTTCTTCTTTATTTTTTAAATCTGTAGAGTATTTGAGTGTTTCACTACCTCATGTGAGATAAGAGGTTGCTATTAGTCTCATTTTTTTTCAGATAAGACAACTGAGGCTGAGAAGGAAACTGACTATCTATTAATTTTATTTCCCAGTATGAGACACATAACCTGAATTTTCAAGGAATTTAGCATTATTAAGCCCTTTGTGTATATGTCCATACAGCATCATTAGGTGGGACTTATCAGGAGGTTAATTGGTCCAAGGTTAGAGATGCAGCTACACAGTGTTGTCAGCATGATGTTGCACATTAATATTTAAGATATGTATCCCAACAATTTCACTATATGTTGATATTTAAAGTATGCATCCCACAAACTCCAGTTGCAATAGTGAGTGCTCAGCACTTCTACAGAGCTAATATCCAAATTGCAAGCCAACCAGCTGGAAAATGAGAAGAACTCAACTGGTGAATGCTTGTAAAAATGCTCCTTTGAGCAATGTACCTAATGTCATGTAGAAACACTTATGATGGATATCGTCCTTTCTCCTCCTGAAGTCTGCTGTGTTTTTATATCTTGTGCAACAGATGCATCAGGAAAGTCCAGCATTTTGTAGACATAACTGCTTATTACTTCTTTACTCAGAGTAGACCCATTCTGCACAATTCAAAGGGAAAACTTCCTTTGGAAAAAGGTTCTGACTGAGTAATTTAATAATGTGATTAAATATATGGACAGAGTGAATTAAGGTCACACGAGCAAATTTGATTGTAGCATTGTCTCACTTTGCATCCTTCATTCTCCATCTGTTATTGAACCTTAGTGGAGATAATTTCTTCTTCCTTTAAGCCCCTCAACCCCCATCCTCCAGAGCTGTTCAATAAGGGATGATGCTGATACCCAGCCATGTCTTCCTATAAGCTGTATATCAGCAGCCACAGCCACTGCTAGTCACGCCCTGACCTCCCAGTGCCACGCCAGTGAAATGCTTTGCTGGTGTGCCCTCTGTTAGGAGTTGGATCATGGATGAGGGCAGCTTGACTGTCACAGTAATTGTTGCTCTTTCCTTTTTACACCATTTTTGGTTCTCCTTTTCTCATTCTGCATGTTGACTAATTGGGAAAAAGTTGTTGGCAAGAGCTCAGTTCGTTTGCAGCCTGTGTGGAGTATTTTATGGCACTTCAGGTCCTGACCATTGAGTGCAGCAAACAGCAGTAGCCTTTGATGATGCAAAAGATTTTCTTGTGGAATTGTTTACCCAGAATCCAGAATAAGGCACAAAGTAGTTCACCACTGAGAGAAGATTTTTGCTCCAAGCATCTTACAGATGTATCTGCCACACTGACCAGAAATTTCAGAGAAAACCAGTGAAAACAAACCTGGGATATGCTAAACAAACAAATAAATAAATAAAAAGGGGGGGGGGGGGGGGAAGAGAACTGTGATTTCATGAACAATAACAGAATAGGAACCATGCAATGAATTACTAGAGATCCCAGGTTCAGATTTCATATTATGAAATGTGACTTGTCTTCAAATAAATGCGGCATGTTAGAGGAAGAGAGATGAATACTAGAATTTCATCAGAGCTAAAAGACATTTATCACAGACACTCACCTAATGTGGAAGAGAATTAAGCCATATTTATAGACAAATTTAATTGGATGCAGGAGGTAATAAGACTTTGAGTTCTTTGCTTTGAAAAGCCAGTTGGGCATTGATAAGTTGTTTGAAAGGAATCTAATCTTTAACTGGAGTGCATTGGTAGCATTTTTACATAGATGGAAGGAAGTAGCTTACAGAGACATGCTGTTATTTCATATTTGTCAGATTCTGTTGCTTCAGTTAATCTGAGGGAGATGTATTTGAGAAAAGGGCTTCATTACGGGAAGCAAGCTGTATTCAATCTGTGAAGAAACTAATAAATCCCAAAGAGGTCTATAGCGAACACTCAACACAAAATCTTTAACAGAAAGCTTTTGGTTTTGATTTTCAGTTAATTTCTTTTGGTTTTTTTTTTTTTTTAAGAAAGCTATGACAACAAGCTGTGATAGGTAAAACAAGAGCAAGCTTAATTGCAAGTATTCAGAAGCTTTCATGGCAGTGTAAAACAATCCCTCGAAACAGGATCAGGATTTTTTTTTCCTAAATCACAGCTGATCTCACTCTGTGAAAATGCTACAAATCTCGCACGTGGAGGAGTATCATGGCCAGAGAATTTCCAGATGTTTTTCTGGCCTTCATCAGTTATTTCCAAAGTACATAAATGACTTATTTACTAGGTTGCAAAACTATTTTTTGTCTGTTCTGCACACATCTTTAGCACTGATCAACACAATACCAGCAGACGTTAGATGAAAAAAAACACTCAAGGATTTGCAATAAAACCAAGGGACCACAGCTTTCTGGGGAATTTCAGCATTTCTTTTCTGAAGCAGATGACTTTCAGGTGATTTCTGGCCCCTGTTCTATCTCCATCAAGCCAAGAAGTGTCGGCACTGTTGATGCTCCACAGGTTCAGGCTCTGTAGAGCTCACAGCCATGCAGATTTGATATATTACCTCTTTCCATCGGTGGAGCGGTTCCCATCTTATTTGCTGACCATAGGGTCAAGCCCTAGGGGCTCATATCTTTAGCCCCAGGAAAATTTCTGTTAGGCTGGCTTTTATCTTTACTGTCACCGGCAGGGACTGTAATTGCAGTTGAATTCTGGAGGAATGCAACGAAATGCCACCTGTAAAGATCTGTGAGGGTTGTTTCATGTAGGCCTGAAAAAGCCAGCCGAGGGTTGGAAGACAGCAGGTGTGTCAGAGAGTGCCACCAAAACACAGCTGATTGTCAAGTTAGAAATAGAAGAATTATTAGGAAAAAACAAGTGTATTGCAGTATCTTCCTAATACAATGCACTGTGTATTAGGAAAAGGAAACAGGATTACAACCAGGAAGCATCTTCTGAGCAAATCTGTTCTGATGTAATGGAATCTTTAATGAACAGGGTAATTAGTACTTTAGGCTAATACTCAGTCATAAGGTGCATTTTCAGCTCGGTGGCCCCTAGAAAGAGGAATTGGAACTGACTCAAAAGAATCAGCACTTTCCACTAAATCACTGCTTCTTGTGGCACTTCGAGGGGCCATAGGTGAGCCTAATTTTCCCTGTTCTGTATTTGAGCTCTGGTAGTGTGCTTTGGTAAGGTTGCAGGCTAGCAACAGCTTGAACTATTTTTGCTGCAATGGTTTTCCTAAATGTGCACAGAAAGTAACTTGGATAAAAGAGTCCATCTAAGAGGAAATGATGAATTATACACAAAAGATAAGGAAAAAAGTCATTATTTCCTTGACTTTAAAAAGTGAGGAAGGTGGAGACTTGCCTGCACTAGGAATTGGATTACCAAGGCAGTAAAATGAGGAATTAGGAAGAGGATAGATAACAGTTGAAGAGGTTATTAGAAGATTACAGAGTCTAGTAACTGATACAATAGAACAATGTCTACTCAACCTATATTTCAGACTTCTAAAGCAAACTAGGACAACTTGCCAGACAGCTTTCATGCATGCACATAGCATTGTGTATTTGGCAAAACAAAAATCTGGAAAAATGATGAATCTGACTGAAAAAAATTGCATCCAAGGGATAAACATTCTAATATAGTCTCTATGCTATGAATGAGAGAATTCTGAGTGCTTCGTGAAAACAAGCATACCTACAATCCCTAATGGACATATGCAAGTGCTAGTCATTCATATACGTGTGTATACAACACATATGCACATATAAATATGTGCTAATGTGTGGGGGTTTTTGTAGTCTTAAGAAGAAAAATAAATTCTTTTTGCAAAGCCTTAATTTGAAAAGTCAATATTACAATTTTATTATGAACCCTATGATACATAATATTTTTCTAAAAGCCCAGGTACTGCAGTCAAAAAATTGCATAAAGAAAAGGTTTTAACCCTCTTGGCTAGAAGCTAAAAGTTGAAAGCATGAAAGTAATGCAGAGAAAAAGCTCAGAATGTTGAAATGATCCTCCTTAGCTCATCACTTCAGTTATAATGTGATTATGTTTTGCAGGGCTTGCCCTACTTTTTTTTTAAAAAAAAAAAAAAAGGAAAAAACTTTTAGGATTAGTTACAGTGCAGTCTGAATCACCCCTACTGAATCACCCCTGGGGTCATTTTGATGACATAAAATGGAAATGAGATTAAAGTGCTTTTGTGCGGTGCCTCTCTCTGACCCACTAAGGGCTTGGCAGAGTGGCAACTGTTTTGTTCCTGCTCTAGACACTACCTGGATCACAGGTACCTGTTTCTCCTAGAGAAGAGGGAATGCAAGAAGATGATGCTTTAGCTGGAGCACGGGGAGTATTCTTTCTGACTGGAGGGCTTTAGGAAACATCTGTGGCTCCAGGCAGAGTATCTGTTGTTAATCAGGCAGTAACAGACAACCTATACCCACATTCAGAACATTTCCTCTAGGTACTATCTAAAATATAGATATGAAAGTAAAATCTTTGTATTTTGGCCTTCCAGGATGTGGCATTTATTTGCCTGGTAAGCGTTAAGCTTTTGTTGCAATTTTAGCACTTCCAACTTGTTTTTCCAAAGAGATTCAAGGAAGGATTTTCAGACACCCCCGATGATCAGCAGCAAACTTGGGGCACCAGCATAGTAGGTCATGTCCATGGCCATGAATGTATCTTTTGGTGGCAATGCTACTCTTAAGCACTGCAACCTCACCAACTGCTTATTCCTCCTGGCTATACAAGCTCTGCAGGTTTGTTTGGGTGGGGTTTGTTTCTTTGTTTCTTTGTTTCTTTGTTTTTGTGGGGATATCACAATTAAATTCCTGAACTGGAGTAAAATTAAAGGTTATAACTTCATAAAGCTATACTCCCAGACCTTGTATAGCTGATCCTCAAGTCCATGTTTAGTGTCTTCATAATCCTTCTGAGATGGCTAAATAGTACCACTTGCCATGCCAATTATGCTTGATTAAGAACCACACAAATGAAAAACATTCTGGCATATGTTAACAAGGGGATATGTTAAAAGTATCTATCATGGCTTTACCTATAAATATTTCTGCATGATGCAATTGGATAAAAATGAATTCTTAGGTTGTCTGATGAATCTAAAACCCTTGAAAAATAGTTTTTGATGTAACTGAAATAATTTTTAAATGGTTTTATTGCATCTTTTTATATTTCTAAAATAAAATTAGCATAGGAAATTTCAGCATGAAAAAGGATTTTTAATATCATAAGCCTGAATATTTTAGAAAACTCTGAAAAGAATGACTTTTCAGAGGTTCCACTACCCCTTCTATGAACAGTTTGACAAAATGAACTCAAACTTCAGACAAAAAAATAATCACCAGAATTGTCTTTTTAATTCAGAAGTATTACTACAGATTTTTCATCCAGCTGTAGTGTCTATTTGAAAAAGTCTATTCCTGATCCTCAGATTGTATGCAGTACTTCCTTAATATGAAATTTATGTAGGAAGTTCACCCTGCTTTACAGGACAGATAAAGTTCATGAATTACGATAGAACATCTCTTGCAGAAATGGTAGAGTTCACATTTTTTTCTGTGCAATGCAAAAAACCCCCCAACCTACCAGGACTGGAAAGTTTCCAAACAGTAATAAAAGTAATATTAATGAAATGCAGAAGAAAGCCAGGAATAATTAAAGATTTTAAGAAATAAGAGAGGGAAATCTTAAAATCAATTGCAATGTAAAGGAATCCTGCAAATATGAGATTCAATTGACTCCATGGAGCTGGGAATTGGGCTCATTTAATTTGATATACTATTATGGTGAAATGCACACTACTTACAGAAAGCCTTGCTACTTTCCTTGCTACTGCACTGGGGAGGGGGCAAGGAGTGGGTGCTGAGAGCTCTTAC
Organism: Gallinula chloropus; assembly: GCF_964237585.1. Taxonomy (NCBI): domain Eukaryota; kingdom Metazoa; phylum Chordata; class Aves; order Gruiformes; family Rallidae; genus Gallinula; species Gallinula chloropus. The sequence goes on from NC_140085.1 coordinate 108,142,670, forward strand.
ATAGAGTATCTTAATGGATCAGGGTCTAATTACTAAGCCCCTGGGCTAAACCATCATTTTTTGAGGCTGACACCTCCAGATGCTGAATAAGCAAGACTTTCCAGCAGGCCTGCAGACCCTACTGTAGCACAGAGTCCGGAAAAGGATATTTAAGATCTCTGCAAAGTTTCTATGAGACATTCTTCAGAGACTATATAGATCATGGATCTTGAATCCTCTCCCCAAAGAGCTTCTTAATTACAGGCTGTACCAGTAGATGTTGGAAATTGTCAGACTACCTTCCCTGTCTCTGTGGTGAATCACTGCATAAGTTATAGGCATGTATTTTCTGTCCAAGAGTTTACTTCATTCTTAACCTCCCTTCCTTAACTCAGGATAAAATTTTAGACTTGTTATTCAACAAAACATCTTAGTGCTTTCTTGGCTTTAATGCACCATTTTTAATAAGCGGCTGCACATAACTTGTGTGCTAGGAAGAGAGCTAGGCTTCAAAACATGCTTCAGGTTAGCCATGTCTGCAGCCCTGGAGACTGGGGCTCATTGAACATAGAACATAGAATGGTCTGGGCTGGAAGGGACCCCAAGGATCATAGAGCTCCAACCCCCCTGCCACAGGCAGGGACACCAACCTCCAGACCTGGATCTACACAAGGTTGCCCAGGGCCCCATCCAACCTGGCCTTGAACACCTCCAGGGACGGGGCATCCACTACTTCTCTGGGCAGCCTGTTCCAGCACCTCACCACTCTTTCTGTAAAAAACTTCCCCCTAATATCTAATCTAAACCTTCCCTCCTTTAGCTTTAGTCCATTCCCCCTTGTCCTGCCATTATCTGCTCTTTTAAAAAGTTGAATCCCCTCCTCTTTGTATGCTCCCTTCAGGGACTGGAAGGCTGCAATGAGGTCCCCCCGCAGCCTTCTCTTCTCCAGGCTGAACAAGCCCAGTTCCCTCAGCCTCTCTTTGTAGGGCAGGTGCTCCAGCCCTCTAATCATCCTTGTGGCCCTTCTCTGAACCCTCTCCAACAGTTCCACATCCTTCTTGTATTGGGGGCCCCAGATCTGGACACAGTACTCCAGATGGGGCCTGAAGAAGAAGGGCATGCCCTGGTTTGCGAGTGCAGAAGCATAGCTGTGGTGTCACAGTTGTACCACTTCTGCAGCTGACGTAGGAAACCACCGTAGGCAAAATTCTGTGGGATTACAGGCTCACATCCCAACTTGTCACAACTTTTCCCATTCTACAGGAGAAGCTTGCCTGAGTTTGGTGAAATCAGCCCATTCCCCAAACTTGGTTAATGCTGTTTTCATAGCCTTTGTCTCCCATTCTCCCTGCTCTCCTCCCTCCCCCGTGCCTGCTGAGCTCAGCACTGGACTCCCAAAGGCAATGCCAAGCTGGGAGAGAGGGACTTACCTGAATTATACAAGAGAAGATGGATACAAAAGTGCATATGTACTTCTATGCATACACTTTTCAGATATGGGCTTGAAAATCCCCAGCCCTGAAGGGAGGAAGGTCTGGCTGACAGACGTGTTCCCCCATCTAACACCCTAAAAAAACTTGCTGTACCTAGTTTAGCCAAAGAGGGCTGTAGGCAACAGGACTGCTTACTTTATATATAGCTTAGGGAATAAAGGGAAAGTGTTGAAAAAATGCGGATGAATACAGAACTAAGAGAAGGATGGAGATGCAGTGTTTCTTTCTGGCTGGCAGCAGACAAAAGAAAGGGCTGAAACATTTTGAAATGGCTTGATCTCTTTTTAGAGGAAAGTCTGTGGCTTAGCAGCCACAGTGTGACTGGGTGTCCTATAACATTTTTTAAATGAAAAGCCAACATAACCTCCCCGTGACTCTTAAATGTTGTATTTTAATACACTAAATACACTGGAAACAGCCCTAGACTATGCAGCTATGGGAAAGCTGTTCCACCTCTCAGAATACATTATGATGCTTGATTTTTATTACCGATTAATTTTATTAGGCTTCACAGCCTTATCAGAATGGAAATCATAAAGAACGAAGCCAGATGTTAACTGTTACTCCAGTGAATTCTTACTGTAATTAATTTCTTCATCAATAATTAATATTCCATAACAGTTCTCCAGCATTATGATACTAATAAAACAATAAGTAAAAATGAATACTGGTAAGTTATTCTGTTCTGTCTAAATATTAAGACTTTTTTTTTTCTATGAAAAAACTACAGCATTAAACACTATGTGGATGCTGTAATGGTAAACATGAAAGATTGAGAAGAAAATAGATGGAATTTTTTCTCCTTATTTATGTTAAAACCTCACAGTAAATCTTAAAAAAGTAAAACAAATTTAATGTGAATGTAACATACTGACTTCACACATAATTTAATTTGGAATAAATTCTGCACTGCTGTAGAGCGCTACTGAATCATTGTTCCCAAAAACAGAATCAGAAAGGGGAAAGGAAGGAACTGGAACAGTTCCTCTGCAACACTGATCAGGTGAGAACAAGGACTAAGGGCTTCAAGTCACTGGGTGGGGGATCAAAAGTACTATTTTCTTATGCTCACCTTAGAAAAAAACAGCAACTCTCCAACATCCCATCAAATACCTAGGGTATTTTCAAAGTACTCCAGGTTTACCCAAAGTGTCTTAACTGCTCTTTGGATGCTCACGTTCTTTTCTCTTTTGTTACATAAAAGAAAAAAAAACCAACAACCCACAACCTCTTCCAGGAAGAAGGCGAGCCTCTTGCCAGCTCTGACAGTTATCTGCTTTAAATTTTGACAAACTCAATGTAAGTGGGCCCCATATATTACAAAGTTATCTGACATCATTCCTTCAAAGGCCCATTCAGGTGATCTAGCTCAAGACAATTATACATTTTAGGAATATGCCAAATCTGGCATTGCCAAACATCACAATCAAATAGCATACCATAAGAGACTCTTAAATATGTCATTAAACTCAATTCCCAGCAAAAAAGAGCCAGAAGTTCTTTTCTTCTTTAAGTCTTACTAAGCGCAACTAAAGTCATTATGTGTTTTTACTGTTGATGGCCATTGTTAGGGGCTTTGCAAGGTCATTGTTAGGGGCTTTGCTAAATCCCATTTCCTTCTACACAGGAAAACTGTCTCTCAAAATTCTTTAATAACAGGAATCATACTATAGAAAAGCTTGACAGTGTCTCTATTGGGCTTGGGTTCAGAAGACAAAGAATTGAGACATTTGAATAACAAACCTCCAGCCATAAAAATAACCACATTCTTTCTGAATAACATATGTCACAGAATAAAAAAAAAAAATCCTGTGGATTCATCAGTGTGATAACTCATTTGGGTACCTGAGCTGCAAGGTCCTGTTCCTTGCTCTCACACTGCTGCACTTGGTGTTCTTAAAAGAGATAGCCTTAACCTTAAAGAGGTTGCACGCCTCTATACATACCCTTACTTTTTACATGAATGTCACATGGCAACTATGACTGCTGTCTTTGTAAAGTGTTTCCATATCTACTGATACAGAAAGACGTGACCTAGATAGGCCCACCAGTTTTTTCTTGTTTTGTACCTTCAAAGATGCAGTGGACATGAAGTCAGGTGTGAAGCACGGGAGTAACAGCAAGTTTCTGGTCATTTTGGGTAAGAATGGAAGAACGCAGTCGCTTGCTGTAACAGAATTAAAGACTAAAGCACTGTGCATTTATCTTGTTCCTATTACTGTCAATACTGCAGCATGTGGAAAGAATACTTATGTTTTTATCTACAGATAAAGCCTTGACCATTTGCTCCAGCCTTTCATTGGAGGCAGCATGCATCAGGGACTTCATATCCAGCGCTGTTTTTCCTTAAGAAGCATTAAGGGGAAGGTGATGAGGAGCAGAGAGGTTTCTGATGGGCCACCAGGGAAAGGAGTTACTGAGTGAAAATGTCAAGGTAGAAATTCTTGGCACAGTAATCAAGACAGGCTCTCAGGACTTTTTAAAATATGCCTTTAAATCTACTTATGGTCTGGCTGAAACTAGATTTAGAGTCTATTTTTGCAGCTGCCAGTCTCCACTTAGAAAAACTTTAGCTTGGATATGGATAGTGTGCTTTAAAAAGTAGACAGAAACCTTTGAAGTACACATAGGCTGATGTGGAGGGTTACTTGAAAGTACGGTTTTCCTCTGACACAAATGTTAGGATCCCAGGGGTGCTCAGGTGTTGGTCACCATTTGGTGGATAAAACCTTAGATCTTGCAACTGAATGTGTTTATGTAATTAGAACCCCCCTTTTCTGTAGTTGTCTTGCTTGAATCCTGTGTGTAGGTGAGGGACAGAAGCCTCCTATTTATGCTGTGGTATTCTTCCATTTCAGAATCTGTTAACAACCTCAGAAAAGGTCTGTATAGGGCCAACTCCTGAATGTGCATAAATCAGTATCACAGGCAGCTAACAGAGCACATCTTTTAATTTTCAAAATTAAAAAAAATGTGCAGAATCTGGTATTCTGTTACCTTCATTGAATAACTTTTGGGCAGGCTTATAGTATTTATCAAAGTCTGCATGCTGAAAAAATACCATCTAAATTTTTCAGGGATGTTGATTACTTTGGAAAATATTTATGTAAAATAATCCATCTGAAAAGGAAGAAAGTGTCCAGTTGAAACTCTGAATTGACAAAAATGCTTCTATTCTTTACATATTTTTCAAATAATGGTATAAAAAAATAAATATAGATATAAGTAAACCCCTTTGTCTGCCATAACCATTACAGGCAAAATTTTATTCCAGAAGAGTTTGCCTAAAGATCTAAGGATGGTTAGCAGGTAGCTAACTCAATACATTGGAGCGTTCTTGATATTGTATTAACAGTTCTGTACTGTCGACTACTGTTTTTCTCCTAAAAATGAGAATTCAAAATAAAAAGTGGATAGATCCAGTATCCCTATAACTACAAAATGAGATGTTTAAAAGTACCTACTCACTTGCATTTTTTCCTGTTTGCTGTGGCTCTGCCAGCATGCTTAATGTACAAATTTGTAAAAATAAGGACAAAAAAGTTTTGGGTTTTTTTTTTTAAGCAAAGCAGAAAAGCAGACTGAATTCCAGCAGCTTGGTTTTTTTGGGGGTTTTTTGTTTGTTTGTTTTGTTGGATTTGTTTTTTCCTGAGGATCGGTGGCAGTTGATTCTGTCAACATGCACAAAATGAATGCAAGAAAAAAAGAACTTCAGAGAATGGCTTATCCACATATACCTCTACTGTTAATTTTGTTTGGAGTGCCAGTGGTCAACTGCCTGACTGTGGAAGCAATGGGCTTAAGGTTATTAATAAGGTTCAGAGGTATTACTTGCAGGCTGCTTAAACCTTCCACATCCCAAAGCAATGCCTTAGATGCCAGACTGGATCATATTCTGGGGTCTTCCTTTCCATTTAGACTAGGGCTACATGAGGTTTATTGAAAAAAGGTGAAATTCTGAAAAACAGGTTTTGAAAAGTTTTAATCTCCTTTAGCTACAATAGTATATTTTATCAGGTGATTTACTAAGAATCTACTTATGTAAGCAGATGTGATGTTTAAAATTTTGTTTTGGTGTAAGACTGCTGGCAATTTTTGTAGTGGCCTATATGTACTTAGAATCATAGAATCCTTAAGGTTGGAAAAGACCACTCAGGTCATCAAGTCCAACCATCTGTCCAATACCACCATGTCAAATGAAACATATCCCCAAGTACCATATCTACACAATTTGTGAACACCTCCAGGGACAGTGACTCCACCACCTCCCTGGGCAGCCTGTTCCAATGCCTGACCACTCTTTCAGTGAAGAAATTTTTCCTAATATCCAATGTAAACCTCCCCTGAGGCAACTTGAAACCATTTCCTCTTGGGAGAAGAGACCAACACTCATTTCACTACAACCGCCTTTCAGGTAAAGAGCAATAATGTCTCCCCTCAGCCTCCTCTTCTCCAGGCTAAACAACCCCAGGTTCCTTCATCTGCTTCTCATAAGACTTGTACTCCAAACCCTTTACTAGCTTCATTGATCTTCTCTGGACACGTTCCAGCATGCCAGTGTCCTTCTTGTAGTGTGGGGCCCAAACACGAACACAGCGCTTTGGTGCGGCCTCACCAGCTCTGAGCAGAGTGGCATAATCACTTCCCTGGTCCTGCTGGCCACACTGATCCTGATGCAGGCCAGGATGATATTGTCCTTCTTGGCCACCTGGGCACACTGCTGGCTCATGTTCCTCTGGCTGTTGACCAACACCTCCAGGTCCTTCTCAGCCAGGCAGGTTTCCAGCCACTCTGCCCCAAGCCTGTAGCATTGCGTGGGGTTGTTATGACCCAAGTGCAGGACCGAGCCTTGCTGAACCTCATACAATTGGACTCAGACCATTCAGCCAGCCTGTCCAGATCCCTCTGCAGAGCCTTCCTACTTTGTAACAGCCTTTAATATGAGAATTCCACTTTTATTAATAATTCATAGTTCATGGAAAATAATAGCTGAGCATGTGTGTCTATAGCACTGGAAAAGAGTATTTTTTAAATTTTTACACCAGTTAGTCATTCAAAATGAAAAACATCTTGACCTTTAAAATAATGTCACATGTTTTTAAGAAAGCACTGTAAGTAACACGTATACTGGCTTTATTCCCTAAAAAAATATATCTGCAGGTAGGTATATATATGGAAAGTATACCCATGGGTTCTACATTATTTGCTAGATCTATGATAAATAAACCTGGAAGAGCTTTGTCCTGTGTCACACCTGTACCATGGTTTCTGAGACCCCACGTCTCTGAGAGCCAGTATGCCACTGGGGTGCTGGCATGCACTGCAGAGATTCCCTGGGTTAGAGGACTGTGAGCTAGAGGGATTTCTGCAACCAGGCTCTGCTGTGCTTGTCCAAGTGTCACAGCTATCTCTACACTCTTTCAGAGTACCACCACTGGATGCACATGGTTTACAAGGTCCTGCCTTCTCTACCCTCTCTACAGGTGAGGTGTTACAATCTGTTTAAATCTTGCTTCAAGTAGGGACCTAAAAAATTCTCTTTACTTCTTGTCTCATACATCTACCATCTGCAGTTGCATGATACACAAATTTTAAATTAGATTGAGTAGTGTAGCTCATTTGATTTTTAGAAAATGGGAAAACATAGGTTTTTTGGGGGTGGTTTTTTTTGCACAGCCAACCCCTTTTTGCTTGCAATATAAAAAAATAAGAGAAAGAAAGTGTAGCAAGCATACACGCATGGAGCTAGATCCACCAAACCGGGACAACAGCTTTGGTCCACAGCGCTGGACCAAAACTGACCTAAAAACCAGAGTGACTGGTAGCTGCTGGGCTTCTGCCCCATTTCAGGGATCTTGAAACAGTTGCTGCAGTGGTTTGTACACCTCCTTCCCCTGCCATCAGCACAGGGGACGGTGGCCAGGGCCACTTTACTCTTGGCTGGTGTCCATCTGCTAGAGCAGCTGGTCCCTGGAGGGGTTCGGGTAATCAGTGAAAATCAAATCAGCCCCATGCAGTGAACTGGCTCTGGAGTGAACCAGTGCTGGGAAGCTTGCAGGGGTGGGAAAGCACAGAGCTGGTGTACTGATCCTTCCTGGACAGAAGCATAAACCAGCATTATCAGGTGGATACTTTCTATCTCAAGAGGTGCTGCAGTTTGTTCCAGTGATTTAGAAAGTTCACATTTAGAAACACACATTTAGCCTTCTTATAATGAAACTGGAGCCATTAAAAAAAAAAAAAAAAAGAGAAATTTTAGGTATCTTAATTCCAGAAAAATCATTCTAAATCAAAATTTTATTGAAGGGGATATGAAGATGGCAATGTTTGCACAGCAAGACAAAACACCTCCTGAAACAAGTTTCGTAGGGGGAGGCATACGAGAATGAAGCCACGCATACCCGTGTCTCCTTGTTCTAGTGCTGGACAAGTCTGGATTCTTATTTACGTGGGCAATAATAAAGTAGATACACAGTCCTACAATCAGACCACATATGCAGGACCTTGTCTCATAAAGCCAAATTCTGACTTGACTTTCACTTACCTGGAAAAGTCTGTCAGAGATCCAGCACATTGGCAGAGCTGATCATGATATGGTTAATGGGCAGAAACTTGAGCTCTGCCTCCCTGTCTCCAAGGGCCCGCACTTGACAGATGAGAGAATACTTAATTCTCTTTTTCTTTTGTTACCCTACCATTCTTAAAGGATAGGGGAAAGAGAAAGACAGTATGTTGTATCAGTCTTCTAACTTCGTACATTCCCGTTGCCCAGAGCCCCTCTGCTCACTCCACTCCACTTCCCTGCCCTACCTAAGTAAATCTAAGTCAGCATTTCCAGAGAAAATGCTGCTTAATAAATTTAAAGAGTTATTGCTTCTGGCTCCATCAGTGCCTGGTACAGCAGAGTGAAGAATAAAGAACAGACACAGAATGACCCGACCCCAGTATTTGTGTTGAAGACTATAAAGGCATGCTTGTCCAAGAAAATGCACTTTCTTTGGCACGCATGCTGGTGCCAGGAATGTGTATGAATATTAAAATCCTCAGAAAGACGAGGCACTTTCTAAGGAGCGGTTTTCCCTGTCAGCTTTCGGGTGTTGAGAATCCGCTGCTTTGCCTTAGTAATGAGCTGGAAGTACAAATTCACTGTGAATTGATTTGGTGGTCAGGCAGTAAATGTAACTACAGCAGCACAAGTTTCACGGCATCTTCACAATTTGTTTCACTTCTTTCCATCTTTTGAGCTCCATTTGTGTTGCTTTCCTGGCCCTTGCTGCTATGTCATTTATCTTTAGCCTTCCCACTTCTTCCTTTCCAGTTGAAGGTTTCTCAGTGGATGTAAGCTGTTGTTCTATCTGTGGTGCTCTGGTTTTGAGAACTGGCAAGTGCAGCAAAGTATTGCAATTTGAAACAGTAATTTCTTTTTAACTAGTGAAGTTTAAAGGGAATTGCAGGCACTTCCCACCTGCTTGCATTCCTCTAGAAGCTAGCTGGATGTACAATGTTGGTTAGATTTCTAAAGAAAGGAAAATATAAAGGCCCCAGGACCAAGGTACCACACACAGAAGTAGTACGTGCCACTGGATACAAATGGGGAATTCTTTTTGAGATAATAAGCAAGCAATTCTCTGCAGCTTGCCTCAGCAAATATTTGGAGATGTGGACTTCTGCTGAGTGCCTCAGGAACCTTAGTGGGTTCCTGTGGCATCTATGGCTTGTGCACAGGCTCTACTTTCTCAATTGTATCCTGAGCTTGAAAACAAAAAGGGTTTGATTCTGTCCTCTAAAAGTTCCTATTGCTTCTCAGTCCACTGATAACTACATTGCCAAACCTTTTCTATTCATCTGCCATCCTCCAATACAGTCCTTCTATCCTAGCAGCCAGTGCCACATCTTCTGGTCTTAGCAATAAGGCTTTCATTCTAACCATTTGCCACTGATTCAGAAGTTGTTCTCTTTTTGCAAGCACTGATTATAGCCTTACCACTTGTGTCATGCTTTATAATCAGTACAACTGTCATGAATTGCCTCATTACAATGAAGCAAATACCATGGTCACAGAATTTGACGTTTTTTTCCTCTGAGAGCCTGTTCCTCATGTCAACATGCTTATAAAAACTGGAATTAAAACACTTGGAGCTGAAATGGGGACTTACAGAAGTGGGGAAATGTTTCCCATCTCAGCATTTAGACACAGGCGAAAGAGAAATAGAGTATTTGGATGTGAATCCTGATCAGATGCTTGCACAGTACAATGGCCGTAATATCTTCCTGTGTCTAAGCATCACATCTACCTTATTCACAGATTCATCACATAGAGAGTCTTCCAACAGTTAAATTAGAGACAGGAAAAAAGTATGTACGAGAGAGAGAAAACCCTCAACCTCATCTTACCTCTGCCTCCCACAGAAAATTCAATACAAACATTACATTTGGACTGACTTGCATTGACTGCTGATTGATTGCTAAATTCACTACTGGCATCTCTACCTAAATAAATGCAGGGAAGTCTCTGGCCCTCTATTTTGAAGGCCCACCCAACTGTGCACACATAAAATTGGAACAGCAGCAGTAATTTATCTTCCTCTGGTTCTTTCAGGCTTTTTGCAGACCCCAATTGCCTCTTAGAGAGATTTGCTGCTGCTAATTTTTTTTAACAGACCATCTGTCTCATTTTGTATTCTAGAGCATTCTTCCCTGTTTCTTGTCATGTTTCCAGCAGAGTAAGAAGTTAGTTGGACTGCTGATGCTCTAGATAGTTAGCATATTGCTGTTCTGCTGCGGGTGCAGCAGAAAATAGAAAGAGCAACCCTTTTTATGTTTGCTTTCTCTGGGCAGGAAGTCCTTCTGTCCACTCAGCAGGGAAGGGTCTTGGCACCTTCACAGCTCCCACAACAAGTTCACTTGCACTACTTCATTACAAACTCAGATGTGATGCCTCCTGTAAAGCCTGAGTACCAGACTGGCAATAGCACAGGTAGGCAAAAGGGGCTGGAGACATTTCTTTTGTTCCAGAGAGAGTTTAGCTCTTACTGGTGTCAAATCCAGTTAGTTGTCCCACATCTAAAATAACATATTTGCTGCAGATCTCTTAGGCCTCAGCTGATCGCTCAGGACGAGGCATAATAGCGATACAACAAAAATACTCTCTGAAGTCTGGAGCACAGCTGGAGAGAATTTAAACTGTGCTTCATTCTGCACTGTCCTGCCACTGGTGTCATCAAAACAGAAGATGGATGGAAATAATTTTATTTCTCTTGGTATCTGCTCCCAACACTCATCCGTTTAACTGTTTCCAGCTAAAGCAGGTAGAGAAGCTACTTGTAAGACAAACCCCATGGATTCTCCATTCTATACCAAAAAATTGAAACACACAAGACTTGAGAGAAGTGAAAACTTGGAAGAACTCATTAGTGATTTAAAGCTGAACTAGATTTTGCTGAGTCCTTTTGAGAAACATGGGAAGATTGAAAAGCTAGTAATAATCCTCATTTGATTTCAGATAGCTAGGGTGTTGCTGTTTCCCTGAATGATTTGTGCAGACTTCTCCATAGTCATTGGAGAGAGGTATGATCTTCTGGAGCATGATTAATCTGTTTTAGAAATCCACTTGAAGGTGAGTTGAAGTTCTCCCTAGAAGTACCTATTTTCTGTAATTGGTTACACAGTCTAAATGAGTAACAGGGTTGTAGATATCTTTACTGCAGAGTTCTCATTTGACCAGATAAGTCTCCCACAAAGAAACTATTGGAAGATTCAGAAATAATCACTTTAGAATTTGGCAAGAAGAGGAAGGCAGGCTGATGCTAATGGGAATGATTAGCACTCTAATTCAGCAGGCATTAGGGTTATCACATCATATCTACCTGGAGCTCCATTACCAGGTTACCACCCCCTGGCACCGGCCCTGATTTCTGAAGTCCAATCTCACATCCTTGCTGAGGAAATTCCAAGCCCACCTAACCTGCCCAGAGCCTGGCAGGGCTTTGGAAGACCTCAGTGCACAGGACACAATATGACTACAAATAAAGCAGGCGTGTGGCAGCAAGGGATGAAAACAACCCCCACAGAGGACTGTAGAACACCATTTACATAGCTCATAGGCCTGCGTGCATCGTGTGAAGAGAGATTCTAAAGCAAGAAAGAGACTTTGTTGCTTTGCAAATGATGACAAATGCAGCGTAGGGGGCACAGGCAATGGCTGAGGGATTCTTCACAGGAGCAATGGAAAGTGTTTCTGCAGAGCATGACAGGAATATTGGTATAATAATGAGTAAAACATGCACTAACTTATGCTGGGCATAAATACAAAGGCTGTCCATGGTGCCAGATAAAATTTGCAGGTACTTTATTGTTATTGCAGGGAGATAAGGAAAAACATTGAACTGTATTTTTTTTGAAATATAGGCAATGAGACAATGGACCTGAAAGATGTTAAACATGTAGCATTATCTGAGAAATTGAATGTTACCAGGCTCAAGCATATCTACCTGCTCTTTCTGCTAAGAAGGTGAACCTCTGAAATAGAAGTTTTTGTTTTTCAGGATGTGTATTTTCAGAGGACTAAATACTGGAGGAATTATAATCTACAGATTCATATTTTATGCCTTTGCAAAACTTCTGCTCCTTTTCTATTCTTCTAAGAAATATAACATAAAAAGGGAATGCTTCCTAATGCTGGGATTGGGCCATGTTACCTCCAAAGCAAATAACCTAATAACTTATTTTATCCTGTATTTCTACAATACTTACAGGGGAAATTACCAGGGAGTTAGCTGATGCCATTTATGCTGCCTAAATTATCACTGTGGGGTCTTGTTGGTTACCTTAAGAAACCAGAGCACAAGCTGAGTTATGCCTTTTTGGAAAGCACCATTTTAAGGGACCAACACTTGGTTTCATTCATTTCACTGAAAGATTCAATAATTTGGCGGTATGGATTGGGCATGATGAATACCCTTTGGGAAAAGTAGTGAAAACACAGGAACTGGTAGTTCTGAAAAGGTGGGAGAGATAGAGGTGCCTGTTACAAAACAGTCAGACCCACAACTGAGCAAACATGTTTAAATACCATGTATTGGAAACTAAATACCCCAGGAGACAGATAAAGCCAGTGACTTATTTGTCTGTGACGTAGCTACCCCACAGCACCTTAAAAGCATCGATGTGTAAAACTGTTCAGTGTGCATGGGATGCAAGTCTTAATTGAGAGTTTGGGGGCTAATCACTGTTGAGGTACTGTGGCCGAAAGCACAGAATTAAACTGGCCGTAAACCGTTCAAGGGGTAGTTTGGAGTCAACACCTTAACAAAATCGGGTCGACAGTGCACATTGGTGGCTTATGCGTTAGTGGGTGTGAGCAAAACCAAAATGCCACTTGCCTAAAGAAAGGAGGTGCTTTTGGCCTTCATCCGTTTATATAAACGTTATGTATCTGTGAGAGGCCAGCCGCTGCTGACATTTCCCATAAACTGATTAGTGCCGTGGTCAAAAGGCACCTGGCAGACTTATCATGCATTGGAAATACAGAGATAATTTCTTCTTCAGCTGCAAATGGATGCAAATTGGACGTTAAACTGGAATACTCACTGAGGACTTGCAGAGTGAAAAAATAGATAAGAGAAACCGAAATAGAAGTGCCTGATGGGATCTGGGCTTGGACTCGGAGCACAGAGCTGAGCTCAGACAGATCCACATTGTCATAGCCCGGGACAGCTTGGGATAGCACAAACCCACCACTTTGCTCGCAGCTCCAGCCACTGGGTGAGCACCTATGAGCCTGCTCATTCGTGTTCATAGGTCTTTTTTCAGCATGGCTAAATCAAGGTAACAATACTAACATGCATTTAGGACACAGTAAGAGGTAGAGGCAGAACCCTCTTGTAACAGTAAAAGGTAAAGTGTTTATTTTCAGGGGTATATTATTTTCTTTCAAGGTAAATGTGGCCATGGGGATGTGATTACAGATATACAGATACGTCTTTTATTAATGTGTTATTAGTTTAAATTTGCCATCGTTTTATCAAATTTATAACCACACAAATATAGTTCGTATTTTATTTACAGAAACATATTGATTCTGCTGGTTCCAAAAAGGCACTTGGAAGACACAGTAATGGAACGGGGAGCTGCTTTCCCTTGCCGATCAATTAGTGTGAATTTCATGGACTGTATAAAATGGACACATTTACAAAGCTCAGCGAATTCTTACGGCTTCTCATGCGGCAGCAGCAGCCCCCAAGCCACTTAGCACCAGCGAGACACACTTGCTGGGAACGCTAGCAAAGAGGTGAACCACCCAGCATGGCTTTTTGGCAGCCTCTTACACAGTCTAGCTGAATTAATTCTGCTGATTATACCACCTGCAGTATTTACTTGATGAAATACATGCGACCAAAGCTGTTGCGTGTTATCACTCTTCCGAACGCAGCGCTCCTCAGGACGGATGCCCAGGTTCGGCGCTCGGCGTAGGCCAGCCAGCACTGCAGAGGTGGAGATTCATTGGTGTAATCGCTCTTCCTCATTTTCTCCAGCCTTACATATATTTTCTGCATAAACAGGATGAATTATTCTTCTGAAATACCAGCTGAGAAGTTTATATCCTTTTCTTTTTTTTTTTTTTTAACAGATTGTTTGACCAGATTGGTTCACACAAATCAATTATGTCTTTGGTTTGTTCAATGAATGTTAATTTCAGTGATCTTTCTGATGACTTTGTGTTACCATCTTGTGATTGATCATTACATTTGCATGGTAACATTTTGGATGCTTGGCTGGATGACAGACTTTGATAACTTTGTGATCAAAATTATTAAAAAATGAAGTTTTACAATTGGATTATTAAACTTGAGGCTGATGAACATTTTAAATATTGATTACAGCAGAACTTTTGGCATTGCCAGTAGATTTCCTTCTGAGGTAGATATTCTCAGAAGTTTCCGACTGCCTTGGATTTTTAATATAATTAAAAAGACAAGACAGATTTTTTCTTCAACATAAAAAACCCCCCAACAAACCAACCCCACCCCCCCCCCGCCAATCCTCAAAATTCTGATTCAGGAGGGGAAGCATGCTGCTTCATGCAAAGTGTGGGTCATTTGCCTGCTGCCTGTTTACAGAATGATCACCTCAAATTCTATCTTCCTTCATGCACTATGTGCAGGACTTGAATGTCAGCTCAGCAAATGGGAAGATTGACATATTTGATAGCAAATCAGAGATAGACAGGAATCCAGCACAAAAAGGAAAGCAACAAAGACTGAAAACAAATGGGATATGTTAAAGCAAAATTTTCTAAAATAAATTATTAGAATTTTAACATTTCCTAAAATGTCAACGTTTTAAAAATATTTTCTATTGAGCAGCTCCAACAGTTATATTAGTTGCATAGTTTGCTTTCACAATCATGTGACATGCATTTGACAAATGAGGTGGTTTAATTTTAATAGTTTATTGATTATACCTCAGATCTAAGAACAAAATAGAAGATATAAGCCTGCTTAGATACATATAAATTTCTTGAAACTTAGGCTATGTTGTGCTGTCACACGTACACGTGTGTTTCTCTGCATTCATTCACATTGACAGTCTTCAGGTGCTTATTGCTTGTGTGTTTAAGCCACGTCCACGACCTTCTCAGCGTAGCACACAGACATTCACATCCCATCTGTCTACTGCTTCAATTTATGTTGATGCCTGATAACGGTAAAAACACGTTTCAGTACATATCCACTGCAGAGTGATGGACACTCGAATCTATTCTTGCACTTATTCTCCCAACAATTTTATGTCTGCAAAAGACAGTCATATGTTGCTCATAATCAAAGTGATACTCGATTCATGGTAATTTTACAACACTTTAAAACTGTGGTTAAAAATTGTAAAACAGTATTTTAAATTATACACTGGCCTATTTAGTGTTGATTTTATCAGATCAAGAGGGTGAATGCATTTGAAGAGAAGATAGCTCTAAAATGCCCTTGTTTGTCCCAGCTTTATTTGATTACATGTGGCTTTTCAAATATGCAGAATTACTGCTATCTTACTTCAAACAAATTTCATAGCATTAAAAAATAATTCATTACTATTCTGGAGTGCTAACAAGCTATGAGTTTTAAAGATGTATCTACCACAGGATATATCTACCAAAATTCTGGTGAGCATAACTATGATTTTAGAGGTTGTGAATTTGGCAGAAATTATTTTAAATCCACATTTTACTTTACCCTATTTAACTGAAGTTGTTTTCTTTTCCTTTCTTCTCTTCCTCATCTCAGTTATATATCCTCATGGTCCATTTTTTTCTCAAATCTCTCAAGAAATATTCTCAGCCGCAACATACATGAACTACACATTTGACTAATGGTGTGATGGAGACTATTAAATTAGTAAATTAAGGAAGTTGAGATAATGATGTCTATACTTACTTTTTGTGATATCCTTGATGCCGGCCTTTCCCCCTGCTTTGTCTGAACAGTGAAGTATGCCTTCTAATTTTGGTACAGAAATAGCTGGCAAACAGATGTTTGTCTTCTGAAATTGTGCTGATCAGTTTAGCATTTCGGGCATAAATACCTTTTAATGTCAAGATACACCCAGAATACGTTTTCCTGAAGCAAACAAAACAACCATTGGCAAGCTTTTCTGCTACTTGACTGGTAAGGCAAATGCTTTGGTAGTAAGTAGAACAGATTTTGCATCTGGTTTCCCTCTAAAAGTTTCAGAAATTGATGAGTATCTATTTTAATTTAATCAACTTATAAGTCAACATTTTAAAAGGACCGGTAATTTTTTTATTTTTTAAAACAAGCTTTGATATTTTAAAAGGCACCAGATGTGTCTGATCAAAGACATTCTTATGGAGAGTGGCATTAGATACTCAATAAGGTTAGTTTCCTTTGTAGTCTTGCATTTCTTCAGAGTGAGCAATATTATAGGCTTCTACACTGTTTTTGTTGTTTTGTAGGGTTTGGTTTGGGGTTTTTTTTGTGTGTGTGGTTTTGTTTTGCTTTGTTGTATTTTTTTTTTTTTTTTTTGGTTTTTTGAGACAGGAAGATAAAACTTCTACAAAGCCCTTGTTCTTTAGTCTTTCAGACTTACAAGGTAGCAGGTGTGTAGCTGAAGGCCAAAGTAAAATGCTGGAAATGCACCTGGACAGCATACTATATGCAATAACTATATAATTGTAATCATATTGGAGGACAATCAGTGAGTTTCATGTAATAATTCTCTTCTTGTCCAAAGCAAATAGCTTATTTAATAATAAAGTAGCACAAGCTCACTACAGTTAAAAAAGTAACAGGTTGTTTCAGGATTTGCAAGTTTTTTCTCTTATTCTACTCTCACATTATTTGAGTATGTATGGCATGGAACTAGCAGCACAACTCCTAAGAAAACATGCCTTCTCTAACTCCTTAAAGTTTCACAGTTTGCATTTTTAAGGAGATTATTTCATATTAGTGGGATAAATATCATCCCAATTTATATTGTAATTTCCACACATGGGGGAAATACCTAATCTTCAAATGCTGAAAGCTGGTTCTTATGATGGCAGTGGAGCAGAGAGAAGGATGGAAATTTAGTGCTTAAAGAGCAATAAAGGAAACTTCTTGGATGTTTAGATGTTCCCTGTACTAGCCCTGGTAGTATGATTAAGTCAAGTCCCCCAGAAGTGGTTCTTCTTTGGAAGAACATTTAAAATGGAGTTAATAGCAATTGCCATGTGATGTCTTGCACCTGATTTTTTTCTTTTAAATTCTGTCCAAATTTGTGCATGAGGGTAAAATAATTATAGCTGGAAAGTAGTTCAGTGAGAAAAGCAAATCAGAGTAATTATTTGCCCTTGAAATTTAGAATTGAAAGGCATCACACTACTTCTTAACTTCCTTTACTACATTTCTTCTTAAAATGCTTGTGCATCTTGTGCATTTACCTAATTTTATAGGTAGGTTATTAATGTAATGCTCTTAATTTTTGTCCCCATCTCCTATCCTGTTTTGCACCACAAAGTTGTTTAGGAGAAAAATAAAATTGGTATTAAGATTGTTCTGAGGTGCTGTGTTATCCTACTCGAAGCAGTTCATGGATTCCAGTATTCAACTTCGGATAGCACAGCACAGTTGTCAATATTGGGTTGATAGCTTAATATGCTCTTTAAAGGTCAATTGCTGCTTAATCTGGAGAAAGAAAACCCAACAAAAAGCAAAATCAAAACCCAGGACTTTTTCTTATCTCACTCCATTTATTGTTCAGACTTAGCCTGTACTGTGTCAGGTAAAAGACTTAGCCTGTTTTACCTGACACAGTACAGGCTAAGTCCTGCTCAGTGACTACAGAACTGTCTCTGCTGATAAAAATTCAGACATTTTTGCTATGTTAAAATATTTCTTTGGGTTTTTGGGTTTGTTGTTCTTGTTGTTCTTGTGGGTTTTTTTTTATTTGGAAAAAGAAAAGCCATCCCTTCTTTGTAGGTAATGCTCTTCCCTCAGTGATTTCACGTGGTTAGAAAGTGGCGGGATGTAAACACGTATAACTTTATCCCTCCCTGGCTATTCCCACACGACAGCTGACAACACTTGTAGCCCTATATTGCTGACCACCAGAGAAGTCAACAAGTGTGTTTGCCGATAATCCAGGAAGCAAGGCAGAAAGTGCACACTTTCCACCAGCTTGCTGTGTTAGATGAATTGCTATATACTAGGAGAGAGCAAATATACTACTTTGGTTTTGTGGCCTTGCTTTCAGTCTTTCATGGGCTCTGACTTGAAGCAGCCACTAGCTAGAAACTGGAACTCCTCCTCCTCTATGAATCTATCAATAATTGTCTCCAAATAAAAAAACTGAAAAATTCAAAATACTCTGTCATTCTGTTTTCCTCTCTAACTGAACTTCAAAGTAATTCCAGTGGTCCAAAGCAGCAAAATCATGGATTTTATTTTTATCTAGTGAAACAAAAGCCATTCCAATTCCTCCCAGCTTTTAAACAGAGCAGGAAACAAATGGAGGATGAGAAAGTGGAAAGAGACATCTGAAGAGAACCTCTCTCCTCCAAAGGGCTTTGGCAGTCCAAACCCTCCGAGACATCGGGGCAAAAATGTGCCCAGATTTTCACTGTCAGACCCTGAACTCAAAGGCCTGGACACAGATTTTCAGAAGTACTCAATAATTCTGAAAGTGCTAGAAAGGCTTGGATTTCTACAAAGTGCTGAGTGCCATTCCTCGGAAAATCAATTGCCTCCACAGCGTTTCAAGCCAGGCATATAAAACATAAGAACTCCAAATCACTAGTTGGTCTTTAAAAGTCTTGGCTTTGAAGCCTGCCAAGTCAGCACCTTCTTTGCCTACTTGTAAAAGCAGCCAAAGAAAGGAAATAGATGAGCCATCAGCTCCGAGCATAATTTCTACTGATTCAGTTCTTGGTTCATGAGCTAGCTGGAAGGAAAAAAGGGAGGCATGTGAAGAGAATGTTTTAGTTCTCATAAGACCATTTTCCAAATGCCTTTAAAACAATAAGCAAAGCATTTGTTGGAGGAGTTGTTGCCCCTTCTGTACGCTCATAAGGAAGGGGAATTAATTAAATTTTAATTACTAAAACCATAAAACCAGTATATTAATTAAGTGGTTTCCAGTTGCAGTAAATGACGCATCAGCAATTTTTTTTGATATCTTATTTCACTGATGACAGCCAGTAATGGGCTTTCAGGCTCAGCGTAGGCTCCAAACCCTGGGAGCAGCAGGGTGGGAAAAGCAGCCAAGAAATCTTTTGACATTAAAAAGCAGAGCTCTGTCACTAATTATCTTAAAAGTCAAGTTTGCAATTGCAAGTAGATAGTCTGGGCAGCAACGTGAATGTGGTAAAAAACATAACTCAAGACAATGGGGACTGAGACATCATAAACCAGGAGTACAATCCTGGTCTTCCCTGGACTAAAGCAGATGCTCCGAATCACAATCATAGTGTCTAGCTGAGAAGGGTTTGGTGAAGGGCTGACTCGCTCAAGCTCACAGTGAATGATACAAGTGATACAAGCTGGATGAGAAAACCAAGGGAGACACTTGTCACTTTGGATGTTAAAGCATACCCACCTCATTGCACAGGCTGAGATTCCTTGGTAACTCTACTTTGGCCAGCCAGAGAATGGTGGGTTTCTCTTGTTGTATTATAACTGTGCTCACAAGAAGAGACTTGTGTCTCTCTCTAACGTGGTGCAAACACTCTTTAAAGTGTTCATATGCGTGCATGTCAGACGCCATAGAAGTTTTACTTAGCAAGAAATCTTGGTTTTTCTCATATACTTTTTTGTTTGCTTGCTTGCAGCCCAAGTGAAACTGACATTGAACTCAGAAATCAAGCGGCACTCTTGTCCAACTGCTCACTACAAGGCTCTTGAGTTACACAGGCAGACTACAATTCTCATCATGTAGAAATATGTCTGTTCAATTGCCACACCTCAGCCTGGAGACACCTTTTGTGTTCAGTCTGTCAGAGTGAGCTGGGAACCCAGTAAGGATCTGTGTCATTTTCTGTTTGAGTCCTGACAGCTGGACATTTCTTGAATTTCTTTACTGTCTCTCCTTGCTGTTACATCAGAATTCAAGACCACTGGGGTAGCCTGAGAGTGTCCAACTTTTCCTTATTTCTCCAAAAGTAGAGCCTGACTGCCTTATGCAGGCATATGGGTCTGCTAGTCCATACAGCCCTGTTAAGACACTTGGGGATGAAACTGAGCAGCAGGATGATTAAGGAACTACCTAATTCAATCAAAAAATAACGCTTGGAAGGAGGAGTATTTGAATTCCAATTCCATTTGTGGGACTTGTGATGTGGAGCTTCTGGGCCATAAATACATCTACAGCTGGTGACAGCACACACAGTGACTACTTTTTTACAAAATATCTCAGTCATTGGCGCATTGTTCCTTTGCCAGAGGTAATTCAAACCCACAAGTTTCAGGAGAGTAGTCTGGGCAATACCAAAACAGAAGCTCTGTGGGGTCACTTGGTCAGATGTTGCTATTTATTGATTTGCTGTCTGTTTTTTCAATTAGCTTTTTGTCATTGCACAGTCAATGAGCTGATTCAAAATTTTCTGGAAGCAGAAAAAATATTAAAAGGAATCACAACTGCAGCTCCTAGGAGGTGGCATGCAACACAGTTCTGGCCATCACTACTCTGATTGGGTGAGGTGTTTTTACTGAAGCAATCAGATTTTGTAAATATTGCCCAGGGATGTCTGTAAGAGCACACTGAAATGTAAATTCTGTAATTACCCTTTCTCCTTCAGCAACTTATCTAATGATTGTCCCAGTAACTTTTTCTTCTTTCTGCTGAGTGACTGCTTCTCAAAGTAATTCAGACTGGAAATTTAGACTCACTGACCTATTAGCTTTCTCTCTCTCTGCTTCCTATAATCTGAAACCCCACAGTTAAATGTAATAGCTGAACTATACAACCATGTTGAAACAACAAAGCACATTTATATAGATAGGAAGATCATTTGGTTTCAACTAAACAGATTATTTTTTTAAACTCACACTCTTCATTGTTTAAAACGTAATTTTGGAATGAAATGGCAAAATTTTCTGAGCTTTCAAAAAAACCCCTGAAAAATGTCAAAGCTTTTTCTTTCCCTAAAAGAACAAATGATTCCACATCGGTAGCTTGCCTACAATGAGATAAAAAAACCCCATAATATATGAACGAAACCAGTTCTGTCCTCATAATATGGATAGAATGCATGGGAAAAGGTTTGTAATCAGCTTTCTCAGGATAGGAAAATGCAAACACAAAGCCAATGACCTCCAGAAACACAGGAAAGTGGTAGCATGATGCAATCCAAGCTCAAGTGCACTCACTAATCACTTTGCCAAGACAGGCTGGGGTCTGCCACAACATATCCCATGGGTGACTGCCTGTTTTGTATGGCAGTGGCCATTCTGCACTTGTCAGCTTGCACTTGGCTCAGCACGTGTCCCCAACAGCACCTGCTGGGGCATAAGGCTGTGTATGGGGTCTCAGGACAGTTGGCACAATCCTGAACACTGGCCACATCCAAAATTTACTTCCTGTCATGCAGGCTGTCCCTCTGCAGCTCATAGGGGTTGATGGTGGAGCAGAAATTCCACCTGCAGCCTGTATAGGGCCCCACACTGGAGCACGTGGATGTACCCAAAGGAGGCTGTGGGAAGCCTGTGCTGGAGCAAGCTCCTGGAAGGACCTGTAGCTCCATGAAGAGAGGAGCCCATACCGGAGCAGGTTTGCTGGCAGGACTTACGACCCCACAGGGGACCCATGCTGGAGCAGTCTGGTCCTGAAGGACTGCACCCCAGGAAGGAACCCACACTGGGGCAGTTTGTGAAGAACTGCAGCTCATAGGAAGGACTCACGGTGCAGAAGTTCATGGAGGACTGTGTCCCATGGGAGAAACCCCAAACTGGAGCAGGGAATGAGTGTGAGTAGTCCTCTCCCTATGAAGGAAGGAGTAGCAGAGACAACGTGTAATGAACAGACCACAACCCCCATTCCCCATCTCCCTGTGTTGCTCAGGGGGAGTAGGTAGAGAATTTGGGAGTAAAGTTAAACCTGGGAAGGGAGGAGTAGGCAGAAGAGGCTTTTAAGGTTTGGTTTTATTTCTCTTTATGCTGATTTGACTGATAATAAATTAAACTTATTTCCCTGAGTTGAGTCTGTTTTGTCCATGACAGTAACTGGTGAGCGATCTCTCCCAGTCCTTATCTCAACCCACGAGCCTTTCATTGTATTTCCTCTTCCCTGCCCAGCCAATGAGAGCAGTGATAGAGGGGCTCTGGTGGGCACTTGGCACCCTGGCCAGGGTCAAACTACCACAATATTGTTCTGTCATGCAAGGGGGGCAGAGTAATAAAGAACAGCTTCTGCTGACATCACAACTCATTAGACATGAGGCTACAGTTAGTGTGGGAGTCCTCTCCTGATGGGAAACTGGTTCTTAAAGGAAATCTGGGAATGGGCCAAAGATATGTTAAGGTAATGTATCATGTGAGAAGAAAGCGGACATCTTTCCAACACATTCATTACCCTATTCTGTCTTACTCAGAAAAGGTGAAGAGACCTGTCCATCTCTAATCAATACCATACCTCTTGCTGGCCTGAACAGATTGGATTATATTTAAAATTTCTGCATGGAGTCTTTCTTCAGACTGCCCCAAACACCACCCCTATATCAACAAGCAACAGGTCAATTGAAAGCACAAGGGATGTGATAAAACTCTTTGTCTACCCATGCCTGGCAGAGCTCCAGGTGAATGAATCATACACTAAATATGTTAGTGCTTTGTCTGTGACCACAAAGCTCCTCCAGGGAGGAAGAACATTATCAGCTAACAAGCGATGCTTATCTCTGATGAGGCTCCTGCTACAATTTTCATGTCGCATTTTCAAGTGCTCTTCTTTTCAAATGAAGCACAAAGTATTAAAACACACATCAAAGAGTTGACTTCTTTCCATCCCTCACTTTAAACACTGTTCAAATCCTGCTCCTTTTTTCCTGTTTCTAACCTGGTCCACACCTGTTTCTTTCTTGCTTTATAGACTTGCTTTATTTTGTCATTGACAATTCATCAAATTGAACTCCCTCAGAGGTGCTGTTAGTGGTATGAAGTGAAATTGTTTTTCAGAAGAAAGAGCTTCTTAAAAAGAAGGTACAAAGATTATGACCATCACTGCTGAGTAAAACGAACTAGAATCAGGGGCAGTTGTCTTAATGCTGTAGAAACAGGGCATCAGCTGCTTTCAGTCCTTCTTTTGCTAACAAAGGTATGCCAAGGAATTCCCAGAGAAATAGATATGTGAGCTCTCCAACAGGATATTGATTGACACTGCTTAACTTGTCTGAATTTGTAGAGCAGAAGGGGAAGCCACATCTTGTAGAGTTATACATTGGTGGGTGCTTCATTCTCTATCCTTCCAGGCTCTCAGAGGCACAGCAACTCCCATTTTTTCCCTGGTGGGCTCAAGGGAACTATCAATGAAAACACAGTGCCTTAGAATTTACTTAGGCTGCATTCAATTTGTTTCCTCATTTGGGAAACACAAGTCCCTGACACAGGTGAGTATTCTTCAGGGGGTGGGAGACCCTCAAGTATCTTAACTCCTTCTGCAGGCAGTATTTTGCAACTGGTAACCCATTTCTCTGTTCAGGACTGGAAATCATCGGTGGTACGTGCAGCTTCGCTCAGTCCAATAATTTCTGAGAAGTCACTCACTAAATATTGCCCTGGACCCACCGTGTTCTCTCACAGGGAATACAATGCAGAGCATGTCACATAGCATTGCAGTTCTGTGGCAGCTCAGCCTCAGCACGACTCGGTAGTGGGAGGTTTTGCAGCATGCAGCAACAGCTTTGCTTCTCATCACAAGGATTTGGGGCTTTGTGGGCTAGCAGAGAAGATGAATGTGATCTATCAAAACAGTAGTGAAAAAAACCTGTTGACAATTGACAGGAGCATTCATATATGATTGTTCCAAATTAGTAAACAAATTGACTTATAACAATTTAGATAACAATATCCACCTGCTCCCATGACTATGGAAAGCCATGCTAATGGGTATGTTAAGCTTTGCCATAATCAAAATGCATTGTCCTCATTACACAGAGGTTATAAATACACTGCTGGTTTTTGTAAGTTTCCTTGAATCATTAGTCCACCCCACTGCACACAGAACGATCTCTTATATTCCTTTCTCAGAGAATAAGCCAAAACACTTTATATCATATTCTGGACCTAATATTGACCTCATATTTTTTCAAGTGAATTGCCTGGGTTATGCAATTTCCATCATTTCCCATGTTTGCTATCCACAGTACGATCCAAACTTTGGCACCAGCTAAAACAGGATTCAGCTGGATTCTGAAATCTGAAGCATCCTAATCTAGCACTGTTTAACATCTCCACACATGTAATCTAGGAAATGACAGTCACGGTTTCACTCGTTGCTTTGAAAGAACCGAGCCTCATGTGTAAACACAGATCACAGGAGATCTCCATTGCATCAGGAAAAGGAATGCAAAACCAGCAAGGACCAAAGAGCTTGAGTACAACTAGTATAGTTAGCACACTAATTCAGATCTGATTGCCAACCCCTAAAATTAATTTTATAGTGAAGATGGGATTATCACTTTTCAATAAGGCCCAAAGTTTTGCTGAGTCCAAGATTCAGGATTAAGAGTTCAGTGGCTCTGAATAAAGGTCTGCATTGCTTAGTGTCCTCTTAGAGAACAGTAATCTTACGTAGATGTCCAGAGAAGACAAAAGCCCACATAAGTTTATTTCTCCCTAGTATTTCTGGAAAAAACTTCAGCTAGCTCAGTAAATCCCTGTATTTCATGTACTTTTTGCAGTTTCTATGTGTTTTTAGTGGACTTCTTTTCTGTGATTTGTCTATTTTCCTCCTGAACCCATCTACAATTTTAAAACCCACACTCTTCTATGACAGAGACAACCTCAAAAATAGCACTCACTGCACAAAGGTTTATCCCCTTTCATTTTGAACCACATTCTTTCTGGCTTCATAAAACACTCAGACCAAAAATGTCTTGATAGCAGTGCTCCTATACCCAATGAAGTTTCTAAACATGACTCAGTCCATTTACAATCTTAAATATTGTTCTTCCATGTTATAAAAACTGCAATGTCCTAGGTTTATTTAAAGTATTTTTTAAATTATATCCCTCACTGGATTTTTTTTTTTAACACAGTCTCAATTCCTGTACCTCTTAGAGGACTATAAGTGGATAGAAATACCTAAAAAAAGGAGAGCTTTAGCTCTTATAGTCCCAAACACTGAACACAGTTAATATAATCACATCCGCAAAAACGGTACTTCAGTCACCTATGTGACTCACACACTTTTTCTAAAGACATGAATGATGTGAATATACTATTGGCTGAGCTTTGAACTGATCAGCTTGTGGGGTACGTATGTATACAGGAGAAAAATTATCTGTTGGAATAATATGACTGAAAGCGAAGGAGTGAAGCTGTACCGATTTACATACGATGAATACCTGATTTATGCACAGTACTTGGATCAAAACCTGCCTTGATTTTCAGCCCAGACAGGAAATTGATTTGCATCAGTTTAACATAAGTTGGAATTTGACTTTGTTTTCTGCTAGAAAATTTCAACACTCATTTACTATGATGCTACACTAGGTATACTTACCAGCGATGTTGAAAAGTGTTTTTTAAATGCTACAAATACAAAACCTGATATTTTACCCTCATTTTGCACTCACATAGGAGATTCCACAATTCAAAATACATCCCTGAATCTAGCCCTTTCTGCTAATATACATACATTTATATAGTTTTACTTATACTGCATTATTCCTTTAATAAACCCCAAAATCAGTAAATGCAACGTGCTGTGACAATGCTTTCAGATTCTAATTTGGAAGCAGATGTTAAAATGAAGATTTTAAAAATCCATAAAATGGTATTAAGCAGCATCTTCTTTCTATTTTCATTTCTAACAAAATGCAACATTTGTTTTGCTAACTGAAACTGTAACTATTAGTACTCTGGACTTAACATCCTACAGTCTGAGTCCACAGTCCAGTAGTGATCAATACATGATCATAACAACATAAATTTTTTGTCTTGTTTGAGGCAACAATGACATTTAAGCCTACAGATGTATGTACAACATAAAACTGGTCTTTTGTTAAAATTTCTAACTTCAGATGAATAGCTATTAGGATAACAGATCCCCACCTTCTTGGATCCCACATTATGGATGTATTAGGGTTACAACTCTCTTTCTTAGATGTAAACTAAAAGGAATGTCTAGACAATTAGGCCTCACCAGTTTTCCATTAAACCACCTCTGCTTTCTTGCATTTCGTCTCTGCAAAGTAACTAAAAGTGGCCATTGGAAACAAACAGGCACATCACTGACAGCTGAAAATAAGAGAGTTCCCAGTGTTGTCATCTTAGTTTTAAGGGGAAAAAAAAAAGAAGGACTTTTTCCTATTTGCTGAGCACTGGTGGTGTGGGTCTGTCCTCGTTTAAGCTGTGACAGGGTTAATTTTCTTCCTACTGGCAGCTCTAGGGCTGTGTTTTGGATTTAGGATGAGAATGATGTTCGTAACACACTGGTGTTTTGGCTGTTGCTAGGCAATACTTACACCAAGTCAAGGACTTCTCAGCTTCTCACACTGCCCTGACATCAAGGAGACTGGGGGTCCACAAGAAGCTGGGAGGGGCCATGGTCAGGACAGCTGAACCAAACTGATCAAAGGTATATCCCATACCATATGATGTCATGCTCAGTATATAACTTAGGAGAAGCTGGCAGGGAGGTGTGACCATGGCTCAGGAGCTAGCTGGGCATTGGCTAGTGGAGGGTAAGCAATTGCGTTGTGAATCACTTAAAAAATTATTACAATTACTGTTAATATTACCATTATTATTTTATGTTTTATTAAATTGTCTTTATCTCAACTCATGAGTTTTTCCTTTTTTTTCTGATTGTCCCCCATCACGGTGGGTGGGTGAGAGTGAGAAAACAGCTGTGTGGTTGCTTTAGCTGCCTGCTATGTTAAATCACAGCATGGTCATGTTTTCAAGTTTTCCATTGCCAGTCATAGTCACTAGAAACCTAACAATAAGTAAAGAAGTTGAATCAGATGAGTTAGATTCTCAAAGCTCTTGACCTTTCAGTAAACTATCAAAGTTAGAAGGCTAAAGATAAGACAATGAGGTTAACCACTTTACCAATATTAAGCATTATAACTCAGCAGACAATCACATATGAAGACTATAGCCTGCTCTCTCTCCTCTCTCAGCACAGTCTACAGCAGTAGTTTTGAGTCTGAAAACTCCAGCTTACATCTATGTTCCTTAAGTTCCTTAAATCTGGCTTTAGATGGGACCTCCCTTGTATACTACAATTTCCTCTTCACAAAGACTGATTTTCAGTCATATCTATTTTAGCCTCACTGCTGACCCAGATTTTAGACGATGCTTTGAGGAAAGATCATTCTGTATCAAGCTGCTATAGAAATCTGGTTATTAGGATTGTCGTGTGTGAGACCCAGGATGAGATGGATGTTGGAAGTCTTATGTTCCTAAAACATAGTGATGGGACTGGGACTCTGACCCAGAGTTTTGGCCACTTCTTTAAAACGATCACGGCATAAATGTCTAAAATGTGTGTTCATGTTCTCTGGGATTCCACAGGTTTTCTTCATACTCCCTCCTTTTCTGTTTTCCTCTGTTGGTTTCTTTACCTGTCTCGCTCTGCACCGAAACATCACTTGCTCCTCCTAGGGAAGGAACAACCATCAACTCCCACTGAGAGAAATCATCTCAGCCAGTGCCCAAGGAAAGGGCTAAGGAAAGAGGTAAAGCTTCCCCTGTTCCAAACCAGTCCCTTTCATATAGCACACAGCAAGCGAAGGAACAACACAGACTCTGTCCAACACAGATGTGTAGTTCTGCAGTTCCAAATGATATTCCTTGCCTGACCTCTCTGACGAGACCTCTGCAGAGAGTTGTTCTTTCAAATACAGATTCATCAATATTTATCAGCTAGGATACTGCCAAAGCAAACCTTGAAAAAAGTTTAGCCAGATGCTCCGATTGCCTCGCGTTAGCAGCAAGCTCAAACACACAGCTGTTCAAAAGCTAAAAGGTATTTTCAGCCAGGTGATTCAGGCAGCACTATCTGAAGGGATTTCTAAGCTCATGAGAAACATGATTTGTGTACATAGCACAAGGGATTTGCATAGATAACACATAAATCTATTAGAAGTAACAATAGCTTTGGCACACGTAACTGATAATGCAGTGCTGTAAAAGCTGGGTGCCATGGAAGACAGTCTAAACATTTTGACTGGGGAGGGCTGACTTCATGGAGAGAGCGGAAAAAGTGAATCAATCAGCAGTTATTCCATGATCTGCTTGAAGACAGGAATGTACCAAGATGTGATAAAATTTCTTTTCTTCATTTTCAACTAGCGAGGTTTTATTTCTATCTCATGCAACATTGTGTGGTAATTAAGCTGAAGTAGAAAGCAGCACATCTAGCTGGCAGAAACAGATTATTTGTTTGGAAGATGCATTCACAAAATCAATATGAATCCATTTGGGAAAGTGGAGTAATTTAGAGAAATACCCACTGTCCTCATTTCATTTCTGTCTGTTTACTGAAAACAGTGTGGAAAAAATTGGCAAGGCAATGTACGCTAAACACCTACATTTAAGAACTTGCCAGACAGAAGATTGTGTAGTTATTATCAAGAAAATTTTTGTCTGAGTGCAATAACTTCCTTTATACCAAGAAAGCCTTTCCAGTATTTTAACCAAAAATACTTCACGTGAACTCCTGTCAGAAATCCTTTGATGAATTAAAGATTATTCTTTAAACTTGTATTTCTCCAACTTTAACTCTCTTTTGGGGGACATCTGACTTCACGTCTGATGCCCAATTCATGTTGGAAGTTCTCAGAACAGTATAAAACAGACTTGTATAAAAAAGGGCTTTGCAAGAGCCACACATTTAAAAATACAAATTAGCATTGAGTAAAGTTTCAGTGGGTGTATCTAAATATTCTTTTTTACCAGTTGTATTGCTTACCTTTAGACTGAGGTCCAACTTCATATTCTGCAGGCTGCACAAGGATAAAGGCACAGCTTTATGGTCATAAACAAGAAACCCGTGTATTGACAAGTCTATCGCCCGGAAAAGTTTGCCCACACTTGTGTGAAGTCAGCCTCATCACACAAACCATGGAGCTTTTACCCAGCTATACATCAACTGCAGATGAACTTGCACTTGGATTTGTATAATAAAACCTGCTAACTGATCAGTTAACCTATAAGATTTTTTTTTTTAAACTAAATCTGTAGAGTGCACTTAAATTAAGGCAAGTGCTTTCTGGTGCATGACCAGCATTTTGATCCTGGCTGGAAGCCCTCAGATAGGATTTATTGCATGTCAAGAGGTGGCTTAACTGTGGTGTTTCACAATAACATGTATTCAGCTGTGTGGTCATCTTAAGAAGTCCCTATTTTGACAGCTCCTCCGTTTGCCTCTTACCCCTCTGCCTTCCCTGGTTGTGCATCCAGACAACTGCATTCTATAAATGCACCTTGTGAACTGACCTGATGACTGACCTGCCAGTAATCTGTCCTGCTAAGCCAGTTATTTTTCACAGAGATCTGTGA
Organism: Gallinula chloropus; assembly: GCF_964237585.1. Taxonomy (NCBI): domain Eukaryota; kingdom Metazoa; phylum Chordata; class Aves; order Gruiformes; family Rallidae; genus Gallinula; species Gallinula chloropus. Next base: position 108,172,350 of record NC_140085.1, read on the forward strand.
GCCAGTTCACTTTGTAGACCTTACGAGCTCTAGTGAGACAGCCCACGCCAGAGAAGGGCAGCTGGGGCAAACAGTCAAAGAATGCATTTTTCACTCTGCCCACAGAAGATGTTTAATGCTTTGACAGCCAGTCCCTATTTGCTAGCACAGTAGCACAATAAGCAGCCAACAGGCATCAAGCAGACTTCCAGCACGAGGTTTCCATGACTATAGGACAGCTCTTCTCCTCAGAGCCCTAAAAGTCACCCATGTGATTGCACTGCTGCCTAGTTTTTGGTATTTCTTGGCTTTATGGGCAGATTATCTCGTTAAGGTTCAGTTGGGATAACAGGAATCCACCAGGGATACTGCAAAGGCTCAGGAACTCCCCAGTATACAAGCACGTATCTCACCTTCTTCCTCTTGATCTGGTTTTGGACAAGAAACCTCCAATGGTATTGACATACATTCTCTACTCAAGTAGACACTGGACCTGTGATTTTCTTTTAGCTAGTTGCTACCACCCCCATGTCATAGGGTACCACTCACTGCAGAAGGTGCTAGAGGGACCATGATAGGAGGTTTCAGCTAATTTTTTTTGAGCAGTTTAAAATAGGCAAGTGGAGCATGTAGTGAAAGAGCACAGGGAAAAAGCTCATTCACATGTTGTTGTATGAACTCACAAAAATGATTAGAGCAGGAAAGGACATAGCTTTTTTTCTTTTAGGTTGGAAACCTAGAGTTTGAAAGTTTCAGACTGCTCTGATGTGCACTGCCTCTGTTCAAGTCAGCGTGGAGACTCAGAAGCAGTGATATATAGGGGAGACAAATCCCCACGGCTCTCTCCTTCAGTTATATACGCTTTGCATGGCTTTCCAGCTCTCAGGACGACCTGTCTCTGGACAAAGTTACATGCTGATCTGAAGACTGACAAGTTTTCTTCACTGCTTCTGAAACTGCAGGCATCAGATGTATTCTGAAGCAGTGTTAATAAGCTGTACATTTGTTCAGGGCCTCATCCCATATGGGCAGTAAAAGAAACGTTTTGTTCAGTCCGATCAGTAAAGAGAAATGATGCGAAAAGTAACTTTATGTTACTTCAAGCGTTTGTCTGAGCTGTGACCTATTCTCCTAAACTCCATCTTGCAACTTGGAAATAAGCCAAAGCCTTCCTAAGCAGTCAATTCTGTGTGTTCTCCTTACTCATTCTGTACCCTCTGTGGATCAAGTGCCTAATAGGGGATGTTCTACCTGGTGGAATCACAGTGAACCTGAAACAGTGTCTCTGTTCTGAAACAGTGTTTTCACCTTCCTATTTTTCGTGTTCATGGTGGATCTTGTGGAAGTTGATTTCACCTGAACAATGTTTTGTTAAGTCCTATCAAGGACTACTACTATTACCTGGTACTTGACATTCTGAGTTTCTTCCATCATTGATACACTCTAGCTCTTCACCTAACACATATAATCAATATGATTTTGAAAATTTCATTTGGTCCAGTTTCAGTATTTATAAATTAGTATTAGTAAAGCAGTTGATCCCAAATTATTCAGCTGCTGAACACAGCTACTTGTATGACAATTGAAAGGACCTGTCACAGGAATTAAGCTTATGTTCTCATTGTACACAAACCTGACTTTTCTATCAGACAGTCCTCTAATTATTCTAATTATTGACATACATATTATTGTCCTAAAGCAAAACAAACAGCTCCTTCCTCCCTCCTCCCTCCCCCCCCCGCCCCCCCGAAAAGGTTGAGTTGGCTTTGTCCTTTGGCAAGGAATATCCAGAAGAATCAATGGATTCAACAACAGTGTATGGATCTAGAGAAATCTAAATTTCAGAGTAATTTTGTCAATGTAAAAACAGTGGAATTAAATCCAGGGTGGTTTTGACTGAATATATAATTTACATACCCTTTTGTTCTTACAGAACTTCACTCAACAGTAGGAAACTCAGTGGAGTGGGTACTCAACAGAGCCCAGAATTATTAGGCTTTGCATTGCATTTGATCCCTAGTTCTCCTATTGCTCCCTGACATGACCACAGTCTACTGTCATCTTTTTGTGACTCAGCTTCTCCCTCCATCATCTCAATTTTGAAAAGATCACCTCCTTTTTATTTTAAGATTTATGGATATTCTACATGCATGCACTTTGAACTTGGACCTTCATTTCTGCTTGATTGCTTTTAATTTATTGTGCCACTGAAGTACAACTACTTTATTGTTAAAACAGAGTGCCTTTTTATTTCCCCATAAAGAACGGGGTCATGAATAATTCCTGGGTTCCTTGTTGGAGTTTCAGTGGGTTTTCTATAAGAAAAAGACTCAAGAATAATGTAAGACTACTTTTGTTATTAATTTGGAATGATTCCTCTTGTATATTAAAACAAGAGTTACTACCACATAAAAATACTACAAAAGCCAAAAGGAATCTATTATTATTCAGGCATTAACAACAACTAAATCATCAGTGTTCAAAAACTAAAGTGAAACTAAAGATAAATGCAGGGATATGGTTTAAAAGTCATGGATAGTTGGATTAGGATTGCTGGGACTTCAAGAAAAACTCCACTCCCAGTATGTAGTAAGCCACTCTGAGCTACATAATACAGTTGAATGGATGTGATGGGCTTGTGGATGAGGCAGGTGTGCTTAAAATAAAGAAAATAGGATCTTGCTTGGGCAAGAGGTAATATATTTGTACATCATTTAGGTGGTACAAAGTGGGTGACAAAAGGTCCAGGTGAGTAGAGATACCTGCTACAGAAAAAGAAGAAAGTAAAATTATAGGAGTTCTAGTCCATCTTTACCTTACACAGATGCTGTGCAAAGCAATTAATTTATTACAAAGTAATAAAGAGAACTTCAATGATAAACGGCAGATGAGGCCTCTTTTTCTTGTGCTGCAAAATTACTTATACAGAAAATGTCAATTTCTATTGGGCAACTCAGGGAGAGCCTAAATGAGCAGGGGTCCTTCAATTTTCATTGTTAAATTAAAATGGATGATCTTCATGCATTCTGCTTTCAAACAAAAACATATCAATAAATGCATCTGAAAAATATAGACATTACCTTAGAGTGCTTCAAAACCTTATTCTTATTAATTCATGGGTTAAATGTAAATATATATATACTTCAATTGTAAACAAAATCAGTGCATCAAAATAAATAAGGCCTAAAAATTAACATGAAGAAATAGCTTGGAACAAGTTGAACACAAGACTCCATAACATCTATATGGATCTGCCATGTTTAATGCAGTGTGTAACCAATGTGTAACTTGATTCATTTGCAGTAATCATGCTTTTGCTCTAAAATATTAAGCTTGGCAAGTGCTTAATTAAATCACTACCTTATAGCTACACTATTTTTGCTGGTGGCTTCCATATATATAAGGCAAAGACTCCATCATACTATAGTGAGACTAAAAACGTAACCCTTTCTTTCCAAACTTAGGTCTCTAGTATGAAAAGATCTTATAAGGTATGAACACTGTAAGTTTTCTAAAGATGGGTTTAAATGCATCGTTAAAGTTCAACTTTTCTAAGCAGAATACCTGCAGAAGAGGATACTGGGCTTTATGCTTCTGAAGATTTATAGGGACATCTGTACTGAGCAAAGGAAAGTTCAGAGAACCCATTAATTGGTACCAAATAGGACAGGGATAGTCATCTAGTACAGACTGATGCTATCCAAAGACACATGCTTCCCTAAGCACACTGCCACATTGCTATAGTCTTGGACTGAGTTAGCAGCTATGGCTCAGTGCTCTGCTGATTCAACTATACTACTTTTGGCTCCGCTGCAAGATGGAAATGCTCCCACCTTCTTTAATTTTAATTCCTGTCAAATTGCCAGCCCCTTCTTTGGTCTATGAAATTTTTATTCTCAACTCTGTCGAAAGACAGGGAAACTAGGACTTGTGAGAATAAGCAGTAACACTTAGGAAAAGCAGGATACAGAAATTCTTATAATTGAATCATGATAAGATTACCTGAAAATATAAGCAGATGGTTTAAAAATAAGCAATATATGGAGACCTATCTGTATTGACCATATTTGTGCTAAAGCTCATATAACTCATTCAGCCAGGGAGTCAAGAATTTGTCTTTTTTTTAAAAAAACATTTTCTCTTTCTGCTTAAACCATTAACAATGCATAGAGCATGCAATTTTAATCAGCTTTGGTAGAATGCAAATAAAAATATGCAGTTTCCTATTCTCTTTCTCATATTCCACCAATATTGATTTGCTAATTCGCTCTGGTGGAATACCAGGTGTCTCATTGTGTAAAAATGTCTTTAGTCATAAGGTGAATGAAAAGTTCAATTTCCCATTACTATTTTTCCAATCATTTTTATAGTATCATATTTTCCTTTATGCTGCTCATTCCCACAGCGGGCTTATGCAATAGCCCATCTGCAATGCATAACTAATGACATGCAAGGTGTTTCATTAGAGTGTGCCTCGGTTATCATAACCCTGCTTTGTAAACAGAAATACCCCTGTTTTTTTGGTTGCTTTACTGATACTGATGACTTCCTTACTAATAATTACAATTCATGGAAAATACAGACTCCCATATCCCTCGTACAGGAGATACCAATCCTGTGACTTCAGCACTGAAAGATTACTAGATAATATAGATAAGAGGTAGAGTAACAGGTGATTATATTCCCTTCCTAGCTATTTGACAGCCATTTCTTGTTACAAGGTCATGTGATCTCTGGTTATGAGTCCTGAGGTTCCTCCATGTGAATCTTCTGTTTCTCTCCCCTCTCCCACTCCCAAAACAGCCTCCCCTCTACATACACTGCTTTAACTAGGTTATTCAGGCTGTTTTATATATATATATATATATATATATTTAACATTTTGCAGTAAAACAGTGCAGAGGAAAAGCTCTCCCAAAGCTAAGCACAGACAAAAAAAGCTGTTGCTTTCTGTCTCTTGTTCTTGCTGTGTTCCAGCCACACTGTGTGAAGGAGACAGATTTTAAAGGAGGAACTTCAATGCTTCTCTTTGTGCTAGAGTTGCATAAGACTTTGGTTAACATTTTCATTCACTTTGCAGTTTGTCAGCATGAATGAATGGCTTGGACCTTCAAGTTGGTTGTTTTCATTTGCAGGAAACAAGCCAGGTAAGTAAATGAAGTGAAGAAGAGGCCACCACAGGAGTGTTGCTTAGCACTCCTTTACTTCTCTTCTTCAACAAGTATGCTAAGTCTTCTGCAAAAGACCAAAATCTTATTACAAACTCAAATTTAATACACAAAGTGGGGAAATCTAATATATCTGCTATTGCCAAAGGTTTTATGAATACAGTAATATGAATTCTATTCAGTGAAAGTATTTCATACTCCTAGAAAGTGAACCTTGGGACAATAAATCCTCAGACCACATTTTTTGACCCAAACACTTATGAACAGTTCTCTTACAGTGAATTCACATGTTGAAGAGCAGTGGAGAACCAGCGCCACTGCTTGTGACCCTACAGCTACTGCCTGGAACGATAGGACTGGAAAACTGTTTTCATAGCTACAGCGTATGGTGGAGGAAGACCTAGCTGCTCAAGTTCCCATGAGAAGGGAATGCCAGATAAATATGTACAGAGAGGGAAAAAACAGGTTTCTGTGGATGAGTGATCTGGTAACCAGGGTCTCTGCCTCCATCACATACCTGCCCTAGAAAATACATGAGCTGTCAATCTTCTGGATGTCTTCCAACACACAGTTTGACCCTTCCTTTCACTTACAAAGAAGAAAAAAACCCACAAACTAAAAACTATGCTGTCACTAGTCTGTCTCAAATACTTTTTGTTTGTTTTTAGGCACCTTGGTGGCTAAAGACTTTCTTTCCATGTTTCTACAATTTCTTAGAGAGAAATATCCACAGAAATATGTGTTTATTTTTAAAGAAGTTTTATTGATTTCTCAGACAGTTTTAAGAAACTATTTAGGTGTCTGCTGGGAACGGAGCAGTATGGCAGAAAATTGCATCACATTGGCCCTTTTGGCCTGCCCTTTACTGTCCAGCACCCAGTCATCAGAAAAGAAACAAGGGAGACAGAGGTTATAATCCCAAATTTCCTCACTCAAGTCATGTCTGCAGTCCAAAGACAACAACCTGCCTTTTCTATTTCTCAGCATGAGGCATTTTGCTGGGTGTATTTCAACATGAGAAATATCTCAAGGGACTGAAAACACATCATCATCATCATCATCTTATTCTGTGAATCTATCTACCTTACTCTTGTTTGTGTAGAGGTGAATGGATGACATTTCCAGAAGTTTCCATGTGGAAAGAAGAAAAAAGAATTCTAAGGACATTACAAGTGAGCTGTAAGCAGAGGAGTGTGTATAAAAATAAGCCAGGTTAATAGTCAATTTGTACAGCATGACTCCCATGGGCTATGAGGATATAAAATCATGTTTGGGAAAGAGTTCTGCTCTTACATTATGGGTTATTACAATTCACTCATTAGAAAGGCTCTTCAGAGAAACGATCAAATATATACAAATTATTATTATTAGTAGTAGTAGCAGTAGTAGTAGTAGTAACAGAGATAGTATTACTAGCAGTCAGCAATACTGTCTATCTGGCTTGGCTTGCTTATTGCTAATAATTAGCAAAGTGACCTGGCTTCTACTTCATACAGACCAAGCACCAAAGAGCTTTGGCAATCAATTTCTGAAGTGACTGAGTAGTGAAATTGCACAGCAAGTGTATATACTAAAATGGTGATGATTTGTAGGGCTTTGTAAATCACAGCTTAAAAAAATAAAGAGACTAACAATCCATCAGTTTTTCCATCAACTTAAAACGAGGATCTCAGCTTTGACCTAGAGTATGGCTGAATTTACAGACTTCTTCCTATAACTAACTAAAATTTTGGAAGCACAAAATGATAAAGTGCATTCAGTACAAGATAATGCATTTTCTTCTGTTCTAATAATTTTATGGTGTTAGAGGTTGACTTTTGGGTGACAGGTCAAAGAAGTAGGCTGATTGATTACCTCAAGAAAATTCAGTTAACAAAAAGCATTTGCCACTAACTGAGGTCATTCCTTAGTTGAGAACAGCAAACAATGTATTTCAGTGGTTAGCAGTTGAAAGAAAATGGCTAAACAATTCAAAACATTTAAAAGTTATTTGGGATGCAGGTAGAGTTCATTACATTTTTGTTTCAGATGTTGGTTACTTTGTCAAATTCAGCTATCCAGAATACTCTTGTACCTTGAGAATATGGCTTAGCAGCTTTAACATCTTAGTTTCTGCCTGATCTACCGGGAGACTGATGGTACTCCCTATGGTAGTGCTCTAGAAACAGTACCTTCAGAGCAGCAAATATCTACTCACTGTCTTCAAGTACTGCTCATCTTAAACAGTTCCAGAGTAGGCAACTACTATTAGAATGCAGAGGATAGAGGTTACTATGCCAAATCCAGATAACAATTTCACTTATAACATACTCTGGCAATCTGCTCTCAACAGTGACTTTGTGCCCTGTGGTTTGCTGCAGTGCTTCCGTACGCGAAAAGAACACAACCCCTGGGTGAAACGTTCTGCCTTTCTTGTGGAAACCCATTTCAGAGTCAAAATCGCTTTTGCCCAAACAGGGTTCACACTGTACAAGACAGGATCCTACCCACACTCCATCTGCCCTGCTGTGCTGCTTTGGCACACCTTCCCAGGCTCAGACCTTGACTAGGACAAAATACTTGTAAATGATCCCATCCGAGGCAAACGTGCAGAAGGAGACCCTAACTTCCTGCATTTAAGAAATGGTATTTTCTGCAGTCTTCACAATTTATCAGTATTTACATACACTTGCGGGTGTCATGTCACGTGTTTTTTTCAGTCAGTATCTTGACTTGTTTGTTAGGTAGGCTCAGATCATAAGTTTGGAAGCCCAATGCTGAAAAGACCTAGCATGGGTTTAGGGGTAATATAATACCAGTTGTGGAAAAATGCAGGTCTTTAAGGCTTCTTATGTTAGGTTGAATTGTGTAATGGACAAAATACTTGCCTGATTCAGTGAAGAGCAGACCAGCATCACAGAGCCGGGGGAACAGAGGCGTGGGGCCAGAGTGCACCAGTGAAGCTCATACAGTGTGAAGTGAATGAACAAGAGCAGAACGGAGGGCTGCAGTGAAACAGCCACCCTGCTACCTCAGGGAACAGGTGGCTCTTTAGAAAGAATGAGAAAAGAGATAAATGATCTTCGGGAAGGAAGCAATATAGGGAACAGGTGTAACTGCAGCACAAAATTAGGCAGTGGAATTGCAAGTAGAGTAAAAGCTGGTGAGGAGTTTGAACTGGGAGATAAGAAACTTGATTTTTGCACAGAGGACTAACAGCTAATAACAGCTCTGCTAACAGAAAAGCTGTGAACAGAAAAGGTTTAGCAGCAGAGAAGTTTGTCAATGAGTTTAGTTGAAACAGAGAGAAGTTCAGCTATTTGCATTACTATTTCTTGCAGAAGCTTTAATTTTTTTATGTATAAATGTACAGAAAAACCTGCTGCTTGGTCAGATCTCTGACAGAAGGACATTTTAACACATATCATGTCATATCATATATGGAACTGGAAATAGCGTCTAAAGCCTATTTGTCTGAGAAATTAAAAATCATTACTACTTATGAAGGATCTATAGTGTTTATCCTGGGACAATGTAGAATTAAGGCGGCCTCTCCTCTTACCCGTAAAATTGACACTAACTAAGCATCATTTATCAAATTACTAAACTAATGCTGAAGTGAAAGAAACCTCCTTCATGTTAGTTTCATTGAAAACAGGATTGAGGAAAGAGAACTTGCAAATGGAAAAAATAATAATTTCCAGAAAAAGAATTACCATCACAGTGCTTCTGAAATAATGTTGTAAACAAAGTGCATATATAACAAATAGAAGCCAAGATCTTTAGCCCTTGGAAGCAATGTTGATTTATACCACCTGAGAATCTGGCACCAATCGTAAGAGGACAATTAGGCTCTTTCTTCCAAACACTGAATAGTTCTTACTACAGTATTATTATATTATAATATGACTAGGAAATGCTGCAAATGGATCTAATTATTATTATAATCCTAACATTATAATCTTGAAGTCCTTGTCAAATGTTATTTCCAAGACATAGAGAGATGTCCTACAGGCAGGAGAATTAAAATAAATAGATTAAATAATTTCCTACTGGCGCGATGTCCTAAAAAGCTAATAGGTTTAGATTCCAGATTGGATTCTGTAGCAAAGATATTTGATTTGTTTGTCAAAATTTAAAGTTCTTACAGTGCTCCATCAATCATTATCTATAAGGCAAGTTGGTAAGAAAAATCAAACTCAACAATTACAATCCAAGCAAAATTTTGGCAATGTGTATTAACTAGGGGTCACATAGGACTGTGCTTTCAGTCTAAAGTTTTCAGTGGTCTTGGATGCACGTCTAGTTACCAGTAGTCCATGTGCTCTTCTGTTTCAGATACACAACGGTAGTTCTGTTTTTAAAAAATGGTGGCTTGCAGAAAACTGAAATCCTCCAAAATTTGGATGACTGGATCTTACCTGAGTGGTAAGTATTGAAACCAAGACAGACAAACTAATTGAATCAATGTCCACACCAACAGGATTGTTCTAACCCTGCCAGCTTGCTTTCACCTGATTTTAGAAAACTGCCCCACTAACTCTTGCTGAAACATCCACTCCCTCTGTGAGCAAAGGTTCAGAATTGCTTCAGCTGTGAAGGGATCTTATGGTTTGAAATATCTCACACTGGAAATAAGACCAGTCATTTAATTTGACCTTTGTGATGTTTGTGATGACTTCCAGACTCCAACAGTGCCTCTTTGGAAGTAACTCTTGCCTGATTAAGGGAATCAAGTTATTTTAGAGAGAGAGAAAATAAAAAAGTCTCTGAGTGCATAAATATTATCAATCAGGTCAGTGGTGTTCCAGTATGAGCCAATGTCCCTTATCTGACATTATGTTGGTAGTACTGCCATCTGTTACACTTAAAAGCTTTCAAACTGAAAGAGAAGGAATATTCTATTAACAAATAATTTCTAGTAGTGTACCATCTGTACTTCTGCTTGTGGGACCTGACAAAAAATCATCTTTGATATCCTTTATCTTACTGATGTCTCTCTACAGTCTTGTCTGGTGGTGTTAAAGAGATGGTGATTCCTGTGGAATCTGCTCACTTCCCTGCCAGGGCACTGCTCACTCTGAGGGGGAAGAAAAGGAAAGCACCTGGTTCTCTCTCTGCCACTGGGAAAGCAATCTTGTGAAAGAACAGATGAAGGGAGGTGGTGGGAGCTATAAAGCCTGATCGTGTCACCTGTGGAGTCATGCACAACCACCACAGATCTTTTCAGAGTGAGGATGTGTTTTCCAATGCTTCTGTGCATGCTAGGCTTTTTTCCAGCTCCATAGTGCTAGAAAAATTATCACTGTTCAGTGCACCAAACCCTTCTTGCCCTGAGACAGACGATTCTTCAGACGTGAACCATCTCACATCTGAGGTCCCATAGATGTATCTTGCATTTGTGAATGACCAGATACAATTCCAGACCATGAGCTCCTGAGAAAACAGCAATCTGAGACCAACAACCTGTCAAGATCTGTAGCTGGCTCTGTTTCTTTCCCCCATAACTTCTAGCTAGTGTTATGGGCACTAATATTGTTAGGAACGTTTAATGTTATGGATGAGCTTTGCTGTAAGTGACAAAAGGGACCCAAACCTTGAGCCTTTAAGTGCCAAGGTTTAATTCCCCACTCTGCCACAGGTGAGTGGGGAGCCACTTTTAAACGAGCCACTGTTAAATTCCTGTTTCTGTGCCTGAAGTGCTAAGTTATACAGTAGTTTTCCTGTTTCTCAAGTATTTTGCAAGGACACATGCCCTGAAGTCAGTGAGAAAGTCAGGTATTTGTGATGATGCTGAAGAGAAATGTGCCTTACTGCAGTTTGAAGGAAACATGAGGACAGGCAGGCACTTTCTAAAATACAGGTGCATTTTTTTTTAACAAATTAATGATTAGTTATACTAATTAGCATAAAGATAATTAGGTGTAATGTCTGTGGTAAATACTCTCGCACTCAAAATACTGCTATGGGTAAAGGGAGCGTGACATTTTTTACTTGTACAATTAGCATTTTCATAGTCGAACATGCCAAATTATCCAATGCAAAAAGGCCTCATTAACAATACAATCAAAGTCATGCCATGTCCAAAATCACCTTCCCAGTATTTACTCCTTGTCTGTGTCCTCAATCTCACACCCCATTCTACTTCATTATACATTTCCTCCCTGCTCCCAGGGAAGAGGTGAACGCAGCCCCCCAGTATCTCCCAGGGCCCATTTGTCAGTTGGGGACTGCCTGGGGCTGCCAGCCCCCTCCCCAGCAGCACTCACAGAGCTTGGAGCTCAGGCAGGCTGGGCAATGGGCACTTGGCTATGGGGGACCTGGGAACCCAGCTCAGCCCCGCTCAGGCCAAGGGCAGCCTGGACACCCCCAGGACCTGACCCAGCCCGACGCCTGCCCCCAGCAGTGGCAGGTTTAACCATGCTTACCAGCTTACGATGTAACACTGTTAATTTAAAAACAAAAATGAAGGGAGGCTACACTGAACATGACTATTCTGTACTTAATTTCACACTGAGAAAAACTGACAAAACTGATAGGGAATAATTATTTTTTTTTAATAATACAGAGTCTGTTGAAATAATTGACTTCCTTCTAATTCCTTCTTTGAGAAAATAAATGTTATGCATATTCTCATAATGTATTTCATAAACGATGAGTGATTCATGAAAGACCTGCCTGTGATGAAGAATTAAAAACATGCAACCACAGATTCAAATCTTAATTGAATGCTTTGTGTTTCCTAGTAATTTGATAATAAATCTTTCATCTTTTAGTGGTATAGGCTAATGTTAGTGGAAAAATCATTTGGTTTTCAATAAAGAGGTCAGCAACTCTTCTGCTTCATTTCACCACATCCTCTGTTACACAAAATAAGTAGCAAATATTTCTCACTTCTCTGCAGGTCTCCAGCAACATGAACTAATGTCGATACTCAGATATTGACAAGGACAGTACTTATGCCTGAAAGGAGACCACCAAACACGCAATACCTCTGGTATTAAAGATTCACCCTGCCATACAATTATTTGGGCTGACAAATAGGAATTTCCTTTCAGCATTGTAAGTGTAGGCCTTGTTTCAGCAGAGCAAACCATTCCCATTCCCAGGCCACAAGGCACCTGTTGAAGCTGGCTCAGCCTGTGGCCTTCTCACAAGAATGGCAAAATCCTGTGTGGTTACAAACTGCCCACACCCTTCAGTGCTGACTTCGCAGAGGAGGGACTGTCTTCGCCTGGCAAGGGAACGTAGCAGCACTGAAACCAGTGGGTACTGGGAGAAGGCTCCGTGCTGCAGCACCTGTTACTGCACTGATGCATGGCAGAAGGATTATTCCAGAAATGCTCTCACATGCAAAAAGTGAAATATTTCTGTTCCTATGAGAAAATGTACATGGGTCCTGGTAAAAGAGTTAGCTATACTTTGTCTTAAATGTGCTTGCCTTTCAGCTTCCCAGTAATTTTTCCTAACAAAACAAAAGGACCACTGATACAAACACTGCCTATGTTTCAAGGGAAATAGCAGCAGGTCTCTGTTCATTGAATTAAAACTCTTCCTTTTGTTTAAATCTTTGAGCTGCTTTGCTTAGCCTATGACAATTCAATAATTATTTGCATACCATTGATTTTCTTCTAAAGCTAAAGTCATTAGACCTCTGGCTCACAGCCAGTTTTGCCAAACCTAGATGGGTAGAAATCATTGCATAAATTTTAATGGTACCTAGATTCTGACTCTGAGATTTTCTTCAGTTGTTGGACTGTCAAAATGAAATGCTGAACAAACACTCATGTCTCATAGTATTACATTTATTGTTGAAAATTACTGGTCGATATTTGCTTGCACATTAACTAATAGCACCAACTATTTCACTGCCCATACAATATTATAGTTAATAGCAATTGTGATGCCTCACACCACAATAAAAATTGGCTTCAAAAAAATCAATAGTGTCCCTGTTTTGTATCAGGGAAGACAGGCGAACAATAAATCATGGATTTTGAAGTGATTGTTTAGTCTGACAACATGGTATTCAGAATTACTTTGAATGATAGGTATGATTCACTGTAGAGTCAAATTCCAATATGAAATGCATCTCTGAGTGCCTTTGTTGCTTCTGTTTAAGGACAAGTCACTGCAATAGTGTCTCGATGAATTTTCTGAGCCAAAGCATATAATGTAAGTTTGGGGTTCACACCACCAGTTTTGACTTGTTGATGCCATTTGTGGATTGTTCAGGTTAGAGCAATATGATTAGACACATGGTGCATCATGAATATGATATCTAACTCTCTGAATTGAGACAAATAGAGTACACGTACAGAATAACAGGAAAGTGATTTACTTAGATCAGCATCCTTATGTTTCAAATATAGGCATTCTAAAGTTCTTTCAGAAAGAAGACCCTCACTAAGAAACTCACCAACACAACTGACCAACAAAATACTGCATGCAGGCTACAATGGTATTCTTACATAAACACATTAAAATGGAGGGACTTTTTGGCAGCTGGCTAGACTAAAAAATATTGCTGCTTTTAAGGGAAGAGTTCTATCAGTTTTATCATAATGATCCAAATACAGTTCTATGATAGTTAAAACAAAGGTTTTTTTTCAGAGCACATATATTAAGGATGCAGTATCAACGATGTTTTAGCATGACAAATTATCTTCATCTATACCCATGGCAGAAGAATCTCTCCCCTTTTGTTACTGGAACAAATAATGGCTTGTTGTAAGACTAAAGCATTGGTTATGTTATGCAAAGGTTTAATATGTAACAACTTCATCATGGGTAATTGCCGAATATTCTTGACTGGTAATCGTCTGAGCACCTCCTCATCAAGGACACCGTGTTTCCTGTCTACAGATGTATTTGTCTGCACTGGAGATTTGTTTCAATCTCATGCTCCTTATTCCAGAAAGATCTTTCTCTGTACCAGAACCATGTACTAGAGTACTAGCAAATAATACCTGCAGGATAAATTTAGACATGAAATATTTCAGTCTCTGTCTGCTTTGCTGCATTTATTTTTTAAATATAATGCAACTTGTATGTTGTTTTTTTCCCAACATGGTCCTAAAACATTTGATCTTTGTAGTCTTTTGGGTTTTACACAGCAAAAACAATGTACAGAAAGATCCAAAATTACAGCCAAAGAAAACCCGACTAATAAGCATTATATAGACTAGCTACATTATACAGCCTTTTTAGGTCTTTATTTTTCCTGTGTGATAGAAGACCATGAGCACCGGGAGGTCTCAAATAGTTTAAGTGATGTTGCTTTACTCATACAATGTGATTAAAAAGGCATGTATAATAAACATTTCCAAAAATCAATTACTATTAAAATTGACCAATGTAGGTTAAAGGGCTATAATACTTTTGTATTAGATGTTGAGATGTTAGGGGGGAAACGGGCATCACAGCAGAATGCAAATGAGAAGAAATTGAATGCAACAGGTAGGTTTCATGGACAAATGTTAAAATAAAATCAGGAGAAAGGAGAAATCAGGTGTAAAGTAGTCTTTGTGCAAGTGTCTTATATGAGTTGGAGATTTGTATACAGAGTGAGGGAGAAAAGAAAGATGGACACATGGATATAGAGATGACACAAGTGAAGAAATAGGAAGTATAGAGAAGAAAGAAGTGCAACAGCCTCAAGTTCTGCCACTGTACATTAGAAAAAATGTTTTCACCAAAATGATTGTCAAACAATGGAACAGGCTGCCCAGGGAATGGCTGAGTGACCATCCCTGAAGGCATTTAAAAGATGTGTGAATGTGGCACTTAGACACATGGTTTCATGGTGGACTTGGCAGTGCTGGGTTAACGGTTTGCCTTTATGATCTTTTTCAACTTAGACGGTTCCATGATTGCATGATTCTATGATACTAAGAGTGAAAACCCTGAGAAATGAAAATGAACACAGGGGACAGGTCCCTCTTCTGCCTGTAGGATTTCAACAACATCATGTGCCTGAAGACCAGTCTCAGGAGTGCAGCAATTATTGCTGCTTGTTCAGTATGCGCAGACAATGAAGGCAATGGATTATGGTTTATTTAAGAATAGTTATCAAATATCTCCTCATCACTATGGTGAAGCAGCTTTTAATGAAGGCTTAAATCTACTTGCCACATCCGTTTCTAATTGTCTCACTGCTATAATTTAGCCAACATTTAAAGCATTTCGTTTCATCTTTATTTCTTTAATATTGTCAGACCGGATGCTTTAAATATGTGTTTATTTTATGCACAAGCCAATTTATCATCCATTCATGTTTTTCATCACAACTGATGAAAAACAGCAGAATTTTTAATCTTCACTCTTTCCATGGCATGTCTTTTGCACTGGTGTCAATAACTTCATCAGCTGGAATCACAGACCAGTGCTTGATGAGTTCTTATTAATTTTCTTAACAAAAAATATTGAATTGTCAAATCCAATTGTTCAAGATCTGCTTTGGCTTGCTATTTCATCCTATCACAAAAACAAATAGAAGTGGGAAATGATTCTTCACCACAGGAAAACAAATGGGGTCCCCTCCCACTATTTCTTACTAAACAAAACCTGAAATAAAAGTGACTTCCCTGATGATGTTCTCCAGACTTTTCACTTTATCCTTAGGGTCCAGAATCTGGAACTACTAAGAAACAGCTGTACTATCAAAGCATTCCTGCACAGAGGTCTCGAACACATCAAAAATACTAAACTGGAACTGAATGTTCAAGAAAATTATTCTGAGCAAGTACACCTCAAGCAAAAATTAAACCTGCATTTTTTATAGAAATGGAAGAATATCCCTATCTTAAAGGACCAGAAAATTTGCTGAGAAGCCAGTTGCAAATAGGAAAGAACTAGTGGGTAGCATCAAGTCCTAAGAAGGGACTGCATACTATTTCTAGTAGAAACTGGACATAAGTGGAATAAAAATAAATAAAAATAAAGAACTTATTCTGATTATTAACAACATTATTTTCATGAAATTATTTTTTTACCATAGGCTTATGATGATGATGAATGGCAGAAAGTCCTTGTAGTCTGATGTGTAAGAGACAGAAAATAAGAAAATATGTGTTTTTTGGAAAGCAAATTACACAGGATTAACACATCTGGCTTCAAAGACCCCAATAGATACTTTGCCCCCCCCCCCCCCCCCAATCTGTGATGTTCAAAACACTAAGTAATCAGAGAAAAGAACTGGAATTGAATCAATTTCTTGAGAATGTATCAGAGTGTATTTGCCACGTCTTTCTAGCCTTAAGTTATTTCTCCTATATTCTAGGGAGATATGCAATTTGCAATTAATAAAACTGTATCAAGATCACAGAAAATCAGTATTTAATGGAATTCACCTATTAACAGATCATTCTGCCGATGATTTCCTGTAACTGAGCATCTCAAAACCCATCCTTAAACCACAGGATAATTCAGTTTTTAAAGGACCTCAGGAGATCTGTCATCCAACCTCCAGCTCAAAGCAGGGTCAGCATCAAGGTTATTCAGTCTGCTCAAGGCTTTATCTAGGTTGGTCTTGAAAACCTACAAGGATGGAGTCTGTGAAGTCTCTCTGAGCAACCTGCTCCATTGTTTACCTATCCTCACATGGAAGAAGTTTCTCCTTGTACCCATTATGAACCTCTACTGTTTCAATCCATGTCAATTGCCTCTCATTCTCCTGCCACATGCTGCTGTAAAAATCCTGTATGTGCGTCATCAGTGACATCTCTGTAGGTATGAGTAGGCAGCTGTTATTTCCCCCCACCACTGCTGTCTTTTCACCTTTAAAGGCTGAAGAAGCCCTGGCCCATCAGCGTCTCCTCACAGGGCAAGTACTCCAGCCCTTGACCATCTTGGTGGCTCTTCAGAACTTTCTCCGGTTTACTGGAATCTTTCTTGTATTGGTAGATCAAAAAACTGGACACAGTCTAATTTTGATCTGTCAAGTGCAAGCAGAGTTTGTTAATCTTTTCCTTCAATCTATCAGCTGTGTTCATGCAGTCCAGGATGCTGCTGGACATCTCTGCTGCCAGTGCAGGCTGCTGGGTCATGCTCAGCTTCTTGCTGGCCAGAGTCCCAGGGATTTTCCAGCAGAGCTGCTCCCCAACCTGTTCGACTCCAGCCTATACTGCTGTCAGCGGTCTTTCCTTCCAGGGGGTTAGGACTTCTCATCTGTCCTTGATGATTTTCATAAGGTTTCTTTTGAATCATTCCTCAAGCCTATCTAGATGTCTCTAGATGACAGTTCTGCCCTCAAGAGTATTGAATGCTCAATCCTAATTTGATGTCAGCTGCAAACTTGAGCTCCATCACATCCTCCAGGTCACTGACAAATAGGTTGAACAGGGCAGATCCCACGATAACCCCCACTGGTATTCCATTGTAACTGGCCTACAGTTAGAGTAGGACTTGTTACATTAGTCAGAGCCTAACCATCCAGTCAGTTTTGTCTGACCATCTGGACCACAACATGGTCATTTGAACACAAAAATACTGTGGAGCGCAGTGTCAAAAGCTTCCATAAGGTCTAGGTAAGTGACATCTATTGCTCTTTTCTAATCCACAGATCTAGAGATTTAATTTTAGAGATAATCAAACAGGTTAGGCGTGACTTACCCTTGGTAAATCTGTGATGACTGTTCCTCATCCCCACCTTCTGCTTTATACACCCATAGATCTGTTCCAAAGTAGATTATTCTGTGGGATTAAATTGCAGCTGATCAGTCTGCAGTTGCCTGGGTTGATTATTAGGCCATTTTTTAAATTGATGTGACATTTACGTTTCTCCATTCATCAGAGGTGTCCCTGTGATTTCCATGCCCTTTCAAAGATTATAATGACTTTGCAAGGACATCAACCAGTTCTATCATCACCTTTAGATGATACTGTGGACTTCTACTGGTCAAGTTGTCCCTGTCTCAATCTTCCCACTGTGTTGGTAGCTTTCCTCCTTGAACCCCCTCATTAAGTGCACAGGTCTGAGAGACACTGTAATGTAGCAGTAGAAATTCACTTCATGTTGCCCTCCATGTCCCTCATAGTTCTTGACTCTAGCTGAACTTTGGCTTTCCTGGCACAATCCCTCATGTCTGCAAAGCTTTTCTAAATTCCTCCTTTGTAGTCTGTCCCTGCTTGCATCCCTAATATATAGCCTGTTTACACTGGGGATCTGTCATGAGTTCCCTGTCTTGCTCAACAGTTTGTAGCTGAGTTCCACAGCTGCAGACCAGAACTCTTTCCCTCTTGCAAGACAATAATTTTATTGGACAGAGGTATCCCTGGATTTCAATGAGGGGGCAATTCGTCTTTCAATGCCTTTCTATTTTGTGACTCTCCCTCTTGCAGCGTGGTGGTGTAGTTTTGCACAGCTGGGATCTTGTGGGGAAAGGGGTGCTGCAGGGGTGGCTCTGCAAGCAGCAGCCAGAAGCTCTCTGCAGGCCCCACAGAGCAAACACCAGCCGGCTCAAGGCAGGCCCCAACGCTGACCAAGGCCGAGCCCATCAGCAACGGTTACAGTGCCTCCAGGGATCACATTTATGAGGAAAAAAAGATGCAAGCAGCCACTTTTTGCCACCAGAGAAGGGAGTGAGAAGAGGTAAGGAGCTGTGCAGACACCACTGGCCAGTGAAGAAAGGGGGAGGAGGTGCCCCAGGTGCCAGAGAGAAAGATGTCCTTGCAGCCCATGGAGAAACCCACGGTGGAGTGGGTGTCCCCCCGCAGCCCATGGAAAAGGCCGATCCCCCACCTGCACTTGTGGAGAGGAAAAGGGGAGTGGTAGAGCAGCTGTGGTGGGTGTCTGGCCTCCAGCCAGGGTCAAACCACAACACATGGTTAGTCATATGAAAAGTTGCATCCGGAATCCCTGAGCTGTGAGCAGCCAGGAGTATAGTTCGACTACAAGAGCTATAGGAACACTGTTAACCTTTCACACATAACAGAATTTGTGGGGAAAAAAACGTGGTAGAATGTACTTCACGACAATTGATGTTTTTAAGCAGGGTTTCAGAGTGTAAGCATCCTGAATTCCAAGCATTCCTAATAAAAAAAAACATGTGCACACAAACGTTAGATTAAATACAAAAGAAGAGAAATAAAGCTTCCCTGTCAATACCGTTCCCTAATAGGAGGAGCAATATGAGCAATTTAACACCAAATTAGCTACTAGGAGAACCTAGTAGTTAATTCCTTAGATAGCTAATGAGAGGAGGGATGTGGCAATTATTCAATAAAGTAATATCTAAATAGATCTGAAAAGCATTACTAATGTCTAAACTAACTTTATTCATTTTTTGTAAAGAATTTTTTGGTAAGAAATTAGATTTCTCAGCTGACTGAGATACAGAATAAGAACCTGTTTATACTATTAAGTACAAGAACAAACGCAGTACGGGCTGGCAACCTGGAGAATCCCTAACAGACACTGCTCCTTCAGTCTCAAGGAAGATTCTCCTTTGCTGTTAGGATGGCACAGCAATCCAAAAATTTCCACTCTTTGCTCAACACTTCGGATGATGCTTTTTTGTCTGTAATAAAGTTAAAAATATTGAACATTGCACAAAGAAAGTGAAAAAGGTTTCTTTTTATACTATGTTAAATTTGATATTTCAAGACCCTTCCTGACACATTAATCTGTGTGATATATTATGGTAGGGAAGACAAATTCAGAGACATGGAAAGAAGTAGTAACAGCAAATTTGTGCTAAGTCCACTGTTACCATACAAAGATAACAGTTTTTCCTAAGGAGGCTGTCTACAGCAAGATAGGTTTAATCTAAAATTTAATATCAGCTTTTATGACTGAAAGAGAAAACTGAAATAAAACATGAGCATAAATGAAAGAAATTATACAAAAATTACTATAATTATGAACATCAAAGTTACTTATCAAAACTACATCTTCTTTATGCTAATTATTTTCCCAACAGATTATTCTGAATAGGATGAAACCATCTCAGTTATGAAAGAAAACTAGTGTTTTCCCGTTCCCTGATAATTAGTCATTCATATTTAGATAGCCTTCATTCACTGCTGCACAGGTGCCTCAACCTTTGCCACACAATGTTGAGCTGTATTTAAAGAAATACTCTCTGAATACTTCTAAAGGAATAATAAAAAACTGTATTAACAGCTTAATCACCCTGCATCTCTTCAAACGAGATCTGTCATGTGAAACTCATCTTTTTTGTCAGAAACATGCAGAAAACAGTTCTGACAGACTAAAATATGACAACGTTGTATCAGCAAGCCTGCTTCAGCAACCCTGCTAATTTAACACCCTATTCAGCAGATATTCAATTTCCGTGGCTGCTGGCCATGAAGTTTCAGTGAACTTCTATGGGTTGGCACCTGCAGAGCTTAATTCCAATTCAATAAACATAACTTCCTGCCTTCCTCAGTGCAGATATGTTAACTGCTGACTGTGGCTATGACTCTCCAGCAAAAGCATGTTCTATTCACATATCTATATATAGAAGTCAGCATTATATGTCCATCAGACTTGTGAATTCATGTTTGGATAGACCACGACTAATGACATATGAGTAGGAGGAAAGTCCATGAAGAATGATGAAAATACAGATGTATTCAGAAGTGCCAAAAGGCAAAAGGCTCCCTCATCAATGTATTCCCATCTGTCTGGACTCTGAAAAAGTTATTTACTTAGGGCTGTAATAAGTACTAAAAACAATTTCATAGAAAAACCCCAACAAAACAAACACACACTCCCCAAAATGTCTTCTGCGTAACCTCATGCGTAAAGCCATTCACCTGCATAACCTATTCATTATCCCATAAGCCAGGATCTTCTAAGGGAGAACTACTGATAGGAAGACACATTGCATCAACCATAATGCACCATACCCTTCCTCTGAACCTGACTGGTGCATCACGAATGATTTATGCTAGACAGAGAGTTTATGTAAGATTCAATGAAGAAAGAATGCTTTTAAGTGCCCAGGTGTCTGTTTTTTTTTTATCTCAGCCATAAAATGACCCAAGATCTCAAATCTAAGTGTTTTTAATAAGAAATAGCTAAACAGCGCAATTCAACGTTCCCACAGAAAGCTGTCATATCTGATTAAGAAGATAAAACAATCCTATTGTCACTATTTATGCTGATTATGGATTAAAATCTAATGAAAGCAGTGAACCAATGAAATTGCACTCTGCTACTTCAATAAGTTCCTTAAATGAGCATCATCTGTGGATAGGAAAAGCAATTGCCATCACTACTTTCAGTAAAAAAAATAAAGACAGGATTAGTTGTATCCCTGCAAATACATAATGTGAATGAGCAAGTCAGGCCAATTTACAAGGTTATGAGAAGAGTTACAGGAGATTATCGCCAGATCACAACTGATCTACAGTGGTGTTCCTAGTTCAGTGCTCCTGGTTCTTTGTGGTTTTGAAGGCCATTTAAAATATTAAAATAATTGATCAGGCACTAAGATAAATATACTTGCTTGGTTGCTGGAACAGGTAGGAAGAATTTCTACTGGTTATTTCATCCAGATTCTTGAGTTCTGTTATGCCTGTTATGTCATTCTGTTATGTGTGCATAGCATAGGTTTTATGGTAGCTGAGATACTTAAATTAGCTTTAAACCAGTCTGGTTTGAAAGGTAGAAACCCCCTAACTAGAGGAGGAGATGTGGCATAGTCTAATTAACCGTGTAGAAGTGTAATTTGACACATGGCACAGATTAATTTAGGTAGTCAAACTTTCACAAAGACTGCAAAGAAACATCTCTGCAAACATTTGTATTTCAGATGACCCAAAACCGCACCCTTTTAGGTGGCCAGAGGAGTCTCAGGTATAAAAAACTTTCACAGCCTGAAGTTCAGAATAACAAAGAACTGCATGAATTACTGTCTTTGCTAGTAAATATCTTAAGTATGGGGTGCAGGGGGAAATGTCCTGCCCCTTTTCAGTGATCTGTGGAGACAGGACAAGGGGCAATGGCTGCAAGTTGGAGAACAAGAAGTTCTGCACCAACATGCAGAAGAACTTTTTCAGTGTGAGGGTGACAGAGCCCTGGGACAGGCTGCCCAGGGGGCTGTGGATTCTCCTTCTCTGGAGATATTCAAGTCCTGTCTGGACGCCTCTCTGTGCAATATGAGCTAGGGAGCTGCTTTGGCAGGCGGTTTGGACCTGATGATCTCTTGAGAGCTGTTCCAACCACTGTGATTCTGTGATTCTAAATATTAAAAAGGATGAGAGATTTATGTGTTGTTACTAAAGTCATCTGGTTTGATCTCCTTAAGGAAAGGATATAACTTTTAAATATACTTACAAGGAATCTTGAACCACAATTGTTCTCTAGAAGTGGTCTGTCTATCCATTTTGGTCAAGATACATTGGCCTACCAATAGCTGTCCATCTGAAACCTTTATTGACTGGTTCTATGCTGGGTTGACCCTGATTGGACACCACATACCCACCAAAGCAGTTCTATCACTGCCCTCCTCAGCTGGATAGGGAAGAGGCAATATATCAAAAGGCTCGTGGGTCAAGATAAGGACAGGAAGAGATCACTCACCACTTCCCACCACAGTCAAACAGACTCTGCTTGGTGAAAATAATTTAATTTTTTACCCATCAAATCAGAGCAGGGTAAGGTGAAATAAAAACAAATCTTAAAACACCTTTCTCCCACCTCTCCCTTCTTCCTGGGGCTTAACTTCACACCTGATTTCTCTACCTACTCCCCTCCAGAGGCACAGGGGGATGGGGAATGGGGGTTGTGGTCAGTTCATCACATGTTTTCTCCGCTGCTCCTTCCTTCTCAGGGGGAGGACTCCTCGTGGTCTTCCCCTGCTTCAGCCTGTGGTCCCTCCCACAGGAGACAGTCCTCCATGAACTTCTCCAACCTGAGTCCTTCCCATGGGCTGCAGTCCTTCATGAACTGCTTGAGTGAGGGTCCCCCATGGGGTCACAAGTCCTGCCAGAAGGACAGTGTGTAAAGTATGGAGACAGCAATCAGGAAAATTCAAGACACTTCCATGGATTTACTGAATGTTATGTATGTCATTAAAACAGATATCCCTAGGTGAAACCTGATTAGATGTTCATTATATTAAATCACTAATAGCTTGAAATGAAAATCTTTATTTTTAGCTCATATTAACTGGAAATTCTAATTCCCCCAAACCTGTTAATGTTCCTGTCTGTACACTGTAGCTAGCCTTTATTTCAGATCTTAACAAGAAAGATCAAAGTGTCCTTGCAGTTGTTATCCTGGAAGAATATTGTACAAGGAGTCTGTGATCCACATAATGGTTAATGTAGGTGTATGCATCTACATCATGGATGTCATGTGGTTTGTATTTAGTCAATATCTATACAAAATCAATGTACAGTTAGTAGATGTACACGTAGTCAAAGCGTATCAATCTTGAGTATATGTACAGTATATCTCCTTGTTCAGTTGAAATATTATATGCATTTGTTCAGGGACTACAGCTTTTTCCAATAAGCTAAGAATTTTAGAGTGCATTGTCCAAGGCCCTCTTCAAAGCTAGGTCCATGTTGCAGGCACAGAATCATGGAACGACAGGGATTCAGAAACCTGCATTTTAACCAAGACCGTGTAAGAATACCAGTCATCTTAGAGCTGCTGAACATCCCCATGGATGGGATCTGTACAGTGTGCTGTGCCTTGACCATAGGTACCTCCTGATCCCACACTATCTCAGGGTTCTTAGCATCAGAAATAAGACTTTATAACTGGCTATCACCTTTTATCGGCTATTAATGAATCGTTTATCTGCTTTGCGAGTGCTGGAGCGTTTCTTATGGGATGTGGAAAGAACTGGCACCTCCTCAGTACAAAACCGCCCTAGAGCTTCACATTATGCATATAAGGAAGACCTGACCTCTGTTTCTGTGTTAGTTACCTGAACAAATCTAACTGCAAAACATGCAGGGTTTATGCTGTGTGAAACTTACCACTAAAAAACCACTGCTACGGCATAGTTTTTCAGCCCTCCCACACAGCATAATGAACTCTTATGATGAATTGTACATCTATAGTAATCTTCTGAGCAGCAGACACAGCAATATTTAGCTGTGGGAAATAATGCAGCGGGATATTTTTGGAACCAGGAAAACCCTTCCATTTTCCATAATGCCACAAAATATACCACTGCTTGCACTTCAGTGAAAATTTAGCAACCAGGCCTTCTTTCTTTTTTAAAAAAAAAAAAAGACTAGAAAATAAACAGCATGCTGAAGCTCAATTCTAACTGTTTTTTCTCACTCATTTGGCCTCATTTCACAAGTGTAGACTGCTTGTGCCAGGATTTTATACGCCGTTTTTTCTCTCTTTCTCCACTGTGCCAATAAAAATGTTTTTCATTTGAAGTCTTATATTTATTACTTTCAGTGTCACATAAAGGAATAAATCTATCATGGATTAAAGTGCAAGTCAATAAAATAATATACATACATCAAAAAAACTTTTTACCAGCTAAGGTACTGTGGTGCAGATAATAGAATTCTTTGAAATATACTGTAAGGTAATGTTCTTAACTGTAACTGTAAATTCTGCGGTAAGCCAATAAAAGTGTGCTTTTATGCTCTAATAAATGACAGTTTTTAAATACCCTAAGATGCCTTAGTCTGTTTTAACCTCTTCCCTATAGAAATGCTCCTTTGAATAAAATGGGAAATACAGTTTATCTATTTTTCCCTCAAAAATGAAGAAAAAAAAAATCTGTATAGTTAGTAGACCTTCCACAGAGGATCTGTAATGAAGACCTCTAGCTCCTTATAGCCTCAGACTTACTGAAACTGTGTGGTTACATAAAATAATTACCTGGAAGGTAGCTGAAGAAGTAAAATAGATATTCACAGCCACTTACTCAGTGCATCCTTTTCTATTTATCTGGACAGCCCACTGTAAACCAGGATGAGCTGTGTTCCTGCCAGAGCCTTACCTTATCAGAGCGATCCTTTGGCTACCTAATGCAGTTGACAGGAAGGTTTAAATGTATTTTTTTCGAATGTTTTGCTGGGAAATTAAAAATCCCAGACAGCACAGGGATCCATTTGGTGGACTGAACTCTCAGCATGTGGGCTGAGTGGTTGGCTAGACAACCTTCGGGCTGGCTTCTGTCAAAAATTTTGACGGAACCATCAAGTTGTCCACAGGAACACAATACCATCTGTAGTGGGCATTACCAGTGCATTAAAAAACAGGCAGATGAATAGGTATACACATATATTTCTGAAGTCTTATTATGATCAAGCCGATCCACCTCAATTCATCTCCTCTGGCAGGCAGGCATTTTCTGTTTGTTTTTCATATACAATAATTTCCAGTTTTCTTAACAACAGTACATAAGGAATTCAGTGCAAGACTTGGGGATTGCAGATAGCTTCCCTCAGACAGGCCATATGTCCATGCTACACCACAGTGATTTCAGGCTTCTGGGTATGCTGTGAATCAGTACCTTTCACATCAGATTTGCTCAGTTCACATGCAAAATGGTGTTTTGCTTGGCTTTTATTACTACCAGTTGTGTCAGAGAATCCTTAAATCTGAAAGCCAAGATATTTTTTTTCCCCAGCTCATGCGTTTTCCAGTACAAATGAAGTCTCTGATAGCCTAGTTTCACCCCTGATTCAACTGGTACTAGTCTTGTCCTGGGTAAGGGCTTCAACCTTTGCAATTCTACAGAAGGTATGAGAGGTGAGGAGACTACACATAGAAAGCCAAGTATATTGTGTCGATGGATTTCCACAGCTGAAACTCTGTCTCAAAATAAGTTTTAAAAAGCCTTCAAAATTTTGAAATAGCACATGAGAAAGTAAGAGCTGACAACCAGATGTAAGCCATCCTCCTTTAAGATCAGTAAAAAGCTCAAAAAAACCCCAAGCCCCAAGCTCGCCCCCTCTCCCCCTCTCCCGCAACATTTGCACCCTTTAGATGTGCAACAGGAACACTCAGACAAAGGAAAAGCAGAAGCCTTTTTCCCCAATCTCCTTTCTGACAAATTCTTAGTACTGCTTTGTGTAGTTTGACAATGATCTGTGTAAGTTCATCAGGTTTTCTTTCCAGAGCGTTTAACACAGCACCTCTTTCAGTACAAAAGGTACTTTTGTGCTGTGACCATTCCTCGTCGTTTTGAACACTTCAGGGGTTTTTAGACTGAGTTTATTTGTGCAAACGGCATGCTGCACAATATCTGTAAGTACTGTGTGCCATTCTTTAAAAACAAACAAAATAAACTCAGTTTCACTGGTTAGCATTGTGCTAAGAGCTGAGGTAGCAAAGAGACAACAGATGTGTGAATACTAAGCAGCTAACTTGCAAATATAGAGATTTTTCAATATTGAAGACAATAGAGAAACAATTGTTTTTACTGCCTTACCTACCAGCTGAAGAGGTTGTCAAGACTTCAGGCCAAGTGCCTGATGATGTCCCAGTGATCAGGGTCAGAAGACTACTTAGCAGCCAACTCAAATGGCAGAAGAAAGGCATTTTTCTTTTTCAGGAGAAAGAAGGCAAATCAATTTGCAGATGAAAATTATCAAAAGAGAGTATATTGCTCTAATATTCCACTTCAGCTATGTCAGTGAAGAACAGCACATTAGCAGAGACATTACACAATAAATTGCTAATAACGAAAAAGAAGCAAAAAGTTCCTCAGAGTCTCTATGCAAGCAGATACTCATTAGCTCTTCACTGGAATGATTTGTGATCAGTATTATTTGTGCTGCTTAGTTGCCTAGAAGATCTGATCATTATTGTTATCACTTTTGCTAGCATGATCCAGCAGGAAATGATGCCTGCCTCAAACAGCAGACTATTTTAAGAAGAAAGCATTGATAACTTCATGTAAGATCAGTACCTTTAACCTTACCCTACTGACTGAGATTTGAAGTACAACTTGATACATTCCAGGATGTTGGAAAAGCTAGAAATGAAATCCATCTCAAAGCTCGACCCCGGTGACAAAACTACCCTTCTCATCAGGTTTTCATTTAGCTGTTGTTAGAGCAAGACTAACAACTGAAACCAGACTGATGGCCGCATCTGTTGTTCTTCTGAGCACTAACATACTGTTATTACCCCTTGGGGAACTGGGTATCCGGTTGGCTGGCTACTCAGTTCAAATTATTTGATCCCATATGCACTTTCTTTATAACCCTTTGCATCAAAACAGGCGAGGTTTGGGTATTACTAAGGGTGGGCTTTGACTAGCAATCAGTAAGTACAATTTTTGCAGTGCTACTGACTTGTGATTGCAGGCGTTGCCTCAGCACTTCCATCCAATGACACCAGGTTACGTATCAACAGCAGCCCAGCCGACTTAGGGAAAAAGCCTTCCTTAGCAGCTATTAGATGTCTGAGCTTTGAAATAGGCACATAGGGACTGGCCGAAATATTTGAGACCTGTCTTGACAACTGTTCCTGGATTCTGACCTTAAATGCAAGTAATAAAACAGCTTTGTGAGCTGACTGCATGTGAATAAACTTCAGAAAAATATGCAGAGACGAGCAACTGAGAAGGGTGAAGGGTAACAGAACCTGTGACAGATGGGGATAATTGAAATAGGACCTAATTACAGTCAGGTTTTCAGTAATTATGGTGGCCTGAAATGAAATATACACTTCGGACATTATGTCTAGGCAAATCTAAAACGAGAAAGTCAAATTCTTTGACGACCACAACACAGATGTGTAACAGACCTTGAAGACCTCAGCAGCGTGCTGCAGTTCCAGGGCATTCTTGGGAGGGAAGCATGAATGATAGTCTGACCCAGTAACATGACTGGGATGCTTTAGAAGTGCTGGAGAACACATTTCTGAAAAGGAGAGAGACAGGCTGAAGAGAGCACATTCCTAATTCTTAATGCAACCCACAAATTCCTGACTGTGTCCTAATACTAAAAATTTTCCAGAAAAGGGCTACATAGGCTATCAATCCCAAGGTAATTTAAAGTGTCTTACAGGATCTGACCCTTCCCACCCTCCTACAGACTTCTTTGTGTTTAATCTTTGTCATGAAGTTGTCCCCTGAATTTGGTTGCTGGCAAGAGTAGAAGCTCAGAAATAGTAATTAACTTCTGTGAGGAAAAAAATCACCTGCTTTGATTTTCTTAGTACATGACTCCACTGCAGCGTTCAATTCAGGTGAAATCCTTTCATGCTGAAGTAGAAGCAAGCCATTATTTATCAGATCTGAAATTAAATCAAAACCCTGCATTGATACATTTACAATGCTGCTATTGTAATTGTTGGCCTTGAATCTTCTCATTCACACTTCATTTTAGAACTTCCAGACAGAAAATTGAGGTTATTTCTCCAGAAGGAAAATTCTAGTTTCTGATCAAGTCTATTTCAAGTTGTCAAAATTAAAATCACAGCATGCAGAGAAGTCTGTGTTCCAGAAAAGCACCTTCCCTAACTCAAGAGCTTTTTATGACCATTTAGTTCACCTTTGTTCTCTTCCTCTATTTCACGAAGATGACGTGAGTAATGATAATTATATTAGCTCTGGTACCATGAACGCTACAGCAGACTTGCAGCATAATTCTCTTCCTCCTTAGGGAATCGATATTTTTATTCACAGCACAAGAAAACATAGTTTCTGGGCAGAATATTTCCCCCCCATTTCTGTTTCTTTATTTGGTGTTTTGATGCAATAAATTGATTAGATAGACTAGACAGTAGTTTCATAATCCTGTTCTGAGCCTACCAGAATTAATTACTGTTCACATAATACTATTCAGGAAGTATGTTTTAAAAAGCAGAATACTCATTATGGTATAATTTTCAAGGATGCCACCCACATGGTATAATTCCCAACAGTTATGGGGATGTATCTTGCAAAAGGGCAAGAGAGTTAGCATGTGAGGAGTTACCTAGTAATGCCAGTTAGTCCAGTGTGTGGTCCTGTGTGAGGCTGTCACAGCACAATTCTTTTTCCCCCATTAGATAAGATTTCACCCGCCCTGGCTGCAAGTATCAATGTTATGCCAATGAGTGCAGATGAGGTTAAATAGCTACAGAATGGATCTGAGCCCAGTGAAATGAGTAACAACATTTCCATTGGCTTCATGACACCCTGTGCCTGGCCTTCAGCATAGTCCATAGCACAAGACTGAGGATAGTTTTGATCCAACTTCTTTGCCCCAAATAATTCAAAGTTGATAAAAAAGACAGGTGAAGGTGTATCTATCTGGAGACCTCTCTAGCAACTTGTTTGCTGTTTAGTAAACAGTTCTCAGCTGAAGTAACTTCATAATTGCACTTACAGGTTGCAAATGTGGGGTTGCCTGTTCATCTTGTCCAGCTTATTTTTAATACTGAGCTTTTATCTGCTCTGTCCCTCAGCTAAAGAACAGGAAAACCTTGGATCTTGTTAATGCACAAACACAAACAGCTTTTGTAAAGAGCTTATTAGTACGCTCAGAATTCCTTTATGATGGCTAAATTTATTGCCTAGATCAATGCTGAAGAGTTTTCTCTCATTAAAATCTCTCAAAGCCCTAAAAGTTGCCAGTGATGACTCAAGTCCTCTCTATTATGACGGTCTCACTGCCTCTCAAGTTTACCAGTGAATCAAGAGGATATCTAGGGGATGTAAGTACTACAAAAACGTGGCATACAAAGCATTCCACAGAATGATTCATTAGGATGATCCTTCAACAGGTGGATTTAACTTCAGAGAACCACTTCAGTCAGTTACAGAGATAAATGCACCAAAACCAGAGTTAAAAGCTTGGCAAATCCTTTTCCAGACCTTCTCACAAAATGATGATCGCTTACTTTGCTATTTCTTACACACACATGTGATCATACTTACAAAGACTTTGTCATAGCCCTTCCAATTTCTTCTTATTATTTTAAACTAAAGAAATACTTGAAGATGAGTGGCATTTGGAAAAGGATACAGTTGTCGTATTTTTGGTTTACAAATAGGGAAAAACAAAGCCTTGAAGTTCGTATTCCTTTGCCACTTCTGTTTTGCACCTGTAGTGACAAACTTGAAAGCAGACCTCCTGCCCACCTGAAGAATTTTGTAGATGTTGACAACTAAAACACATTAATGGCATTGCAAGGGGAAGGGAATACAAGTCACTGTTAAAGGAGAAGTGGTTGCAACAGTAGTGGTGTATAGCTAAATGTGACAAGATCTTCAGAGGCTATTAGGCTGATGCTGTATCATATTGAACAAAGTAAAGTTAGCCAGTGATGACTCATGTCCTTTCCATCACAACTTAATAAATGGATACAGAAATGATATTGATTTTGTGGATAAGCAAATAGATATGAAATCTGAAAACTTGATGAAATATATATTATGGAATATGGACCATGTGTGATGATCTCATAACCAGGTGAAAAGTGCATCACTTGGAGACAGTATGCTAAACTGCAAATGTTTATTTTAACACACTATAACAACAGCTTTTTGGAGGGTGGGTTTTATTGGGATTTTCTTTTGTTTGGTTTTTTTTTTGTTGGGTCTTTTTTGTCAAATATAGTTTCGTAAACTTATTGTGCCATTAGGATTCTCTCTGACCATAGAAAGCTTTAATGTAGAATACCTAGTTTATCACAAAGTGGAAAATATCAATGTGAAGGTAGCAAGGTGAGAAAAGGAACTTCAGTCAATAACACAGAATGAAGAAATATGAAAAAAAACAGCATATTTTTTGAATTTTGACAATCAGTTTCCAGATAAATTGTAATTAGAAGCATTAGGTAAAAACTGATGCCACCAAAAGAAATCTTCTACATAATGGCTTTCTCTGAATTTACTTTGCAGGGGATTTCAACCATTGTACCTCTATCGATTGACATTTCTAATTAAGATTTTTTTCTATAAGATCAGATTTATTTTTTATAAAGTAGAAGTGAAACCTCCCAAACTTGTAAATCAAATAGGTTTTAAACCAAAAATCAAGAACTTTTCCAAAATTACTTTGGCCAGCTTCTATTGAAACTGTGACAACATTTTTTCTTAAGGGCCTGAAGATATGGTTATTCATCCATATAGTCAGATAAAAAATCTTAAACTGAGTACTCAATCGTCAGAAGTGTCAGTGTACAGGTTATTGAGAGGCCGAGAAGCTGCAAAATGGAGCTCAGTAGTCCTCTTCTTTCCTGAACTCCGCAAACAGGTTTGAGAAATCAGTGAGGAATTTTTTCAGCCTTTGAAAACTGAGTATGCTCTCCTTAAACTCATCCCTCGTTTCTCCCTGTTTTAGTTCTCCTCCAGTGATGCCCCCAGAAGATGGCAGTGTGGGACTCGCCAGGAAACAGCAGGTGGGAAACATTTTTGTCTGATTTCCATCAGCAATTCTTTTTTAATATTCTTATTTTTAAAATAAAATTTGTGCCGTGAATTTATTCACATTCACTGAAGAGGAATCTTTCCCTTCCCAGAAGTCTTTCCTCCATTCCCCAGGACTTCTGACTGTTCAGCTACCCTAACACGGAATGTTCATTCACACTGGGGAAACAGCAGCAAAGATATCTGTGGAATCTGACGTTTAATGCATCACATCTTCCAGATACTCACTCCAAATGAAAGCAGACCACATAAATAAGTCCTGGCTTCCCTGCAAAATTAACAACAATTTTGGACAGATACGTGGACAATTCCAGATATGGCTCCATGAGGTCATGGCAGCCTGGCAAAGTATCTTAGGTGTTTGGGAGCAGTTCAGAAACGTCATCAGTCCAGAACAATAAACGCCCTGAAGAGACAGTGAGTTTGCATTATTTGCAGAAAGAGGATTCCCAAGTCTTGGTTCAATCAAGTCACCAGCAAGGCTCTTACGGACTTAAGGCAAGTAGAGCAAGATCTGTGACACATAAGAGATCAGAGATGCTTCAAGATTTTTCAGGGTTTGTTTATAACATATGGACCATCAAAACTATATTTAAGATGTTCAGATACTCAAATTTGAACTATTTGAAACACTGGTCCTGTAACAGACAGCAGAACCATTAATTTTTAGCTTCTATGCTTTCAAGATTGAGACAATTTTGATGTGAATGGATAAGTGCAAAGGAATACTTAAGGAGAGACAAGAAAAAAAATTAAAATTAAAAATTAATTTTCATTCAGATATTCCTACAGCACTATTTGTAAACATTTGCATGTTCTCAAAGATACCTTGTTGTTTCATTTTCCTTAACATGCTTAGGAAAATGTTTCAAATACAGTGCCTTACTGCCTTTGTAATTTAACTCATACATTTTTCTGATACTTTTAAAAATTAGACAAACCCAATTCTTTCCTAAGCTGATTCAGCACCACAACATACCTACAGGCAATTCTGCCAGATAACACCACTACTTCTAGCACTGTTCCCATGCAGCCACCTGGCTGCAATCCCTTGGTCCACCTTACTAATTGTCCTGGTTTTGGCTGGCATAGAGTCAATGTTATTCCTAAGTTTTTTCAGTTCTCTCTCTCATCTCATTGGGGTGGGGAGCGAGCAAATGGCTGTGTGGTTGTGTTAGCTGCCTGCAGGGTGAAACTACAACAACTCTTTTGGTCCCCACCGTGGGGCTCGAATGGTTCGAGATAACCTCAAACACGACTTAAGAGTGTGATAAACCAAATTTTTTATAAGCATCTGCTATATTAATAGTCCTTGACCACAATGTTGTATTATTTGTTCTGAGTTGTGTTATGTAACGCCTAGCTTACCGTGTATGTATTCCCTGCTGTGCTGTTTATCATCTCTTCAAGATGGATCAAGGCTACCGTTCTGTTCTACCGTGTAACACTGGGTTACAACATGATAAAATTACTGTTTGTGTGAAACTAATCTGGTATTTGTGCTTGGCATCACTGTCATCTCCATACTTTCACAGTGATCCCATGGGAACTACCCCTAATTACACTCTGCCTGTTCTCCTTGGAGAGCCACACTTTCTCCACTCCTTCACCCTCCCCTTCTCCTCTAGACCAGCTACAATAGCTCTTGAGAATTTTTAATATCCTTGAGATGTTCAAATGAGAATATTCCTATTCCTATGTCTCCTGAATGTGCTTCAGGTCTTAGTTAGGGTTAAAAACCCATCTGCCCTGAGTTGGATATTCATGGCTGGCCTCAGCCTCTGGTGGTGGCTTTTGTCAGGTGTGACTGAAAGGTATCCATTCAGTGAGGATGTTATATATCATCCAGGTAAGTGGACCATCATGGAGAGTGGTATCCAGTACCTGAGGGGGTGGAAGGCGATTTATAATGATGCAGACAATGAGTAGTTACCCACAGATCCAGATGAAGTCCAATGCACAGAACCCACCTGGTGAAAGTTTATACACCATCATTGTATGCCAATTTATTGGCAGTGCTGGCCTGGAAAGATGAAGATGGACCAATTGGTAGATGAATTAGCTGGTCAACTCTGGCAATATGAAGAAAATGTCTCTTCCTCCTTACAGGTCTGTATCTTGGCTGTTGAAAAGCTGTCTGAAAAGTTTGAATGTCTGTTCAAAAAACTGTCCCAGGAGTTACAGCAATTCAAATCCTGCTCCCCACCTGTATAGACTAGTATCTCACTCAACTATGGGGAGAAAATATATATTGAGAGGCTCAGGAGTCAAGATAAGGACAGGGAGAGATCATTCTGCAATCAGCGTCATGGGCACAACAGACTCAACATAGAAGAAAGGAAAGAAAAATCTCTAATTTGACACTGCACTGCATACCCAGTCACACCAGATTTGGGTCATGAGCAACCCCCCCCCCCCCCCCCCCTCTTCTTAGTAGACTTCACTTTAGTCATGATTTTGCTCCCTTCTTCCCCCCATTGTGGCACGGGAAGGGGCAGGAACTGGAAGAATGGGGGTTTTGGTCAGTTCCTCATAACATTATCCTTCTTAACTGGGAGGGCATTCCTCACACCCTTCCCCTACGGCACCATGGGGTCCCACCCAGAGAAGACAGTCCTCCACAAACTTCTCCAACGTGACTCCTTTCTGTTGGGGCTTCAGCTTCTCACCAACTGCCTCAGCGTGAATTAGTAGGCTCTTGCATTGTTTTGAGACCGAAAACCTCATGTTTACAGCACTTGATTATTTTATAGCTATTGTGAGGGAATATTATACTTATATACACGCATATAGTATATATACTAAAACATTAGCATGTATTTGTATATTATTATAAATATATGTTTATGCAATATATATTCCCTAATTATGGACACAGTTTGGGTCTCCCTGAAAAAAAAAAAACAACAAAACATCCACAAATTCAAGCTTTTTATCCACTGAAGCAATGATAACAAAAGAAAAGAGATTTTCTCCATAATGTAATATTTCAAAGATGAATGAGAAGGTTTTCTGTTGTTGCCTTGAGGTAAAATTTCAGTTCTCATGAGCAGTTCTACTAGTCTGACACTTGTGAATTGGTAGCCTGTATAAGGCTAATAAAGACCAAAGATTAATTCTTTAGTAGCTTTTAGCCTTTTTCGTTCTATTTTAACATAATTACTTGTTTAATTCATATTTCATTGAGCTATGAAAAATAACTAGCTTTTATTGTTGGTTGAGTCGTTAGCAGGATTTTGGGAAAGAAGAGAATCCAACCACATTCAGAAAATAATTCAAGTAGCCTCCATTTGGGAAGGTGATCCAAAAAGTTTAAGAGTAATCCTCAATTATCTCACCTGCAGACTAGCATTATGGTGGAAGCTTTGTCAGTAACATTAACTTTGCAGTTTCACTACATACATTCCCTAATAACTGAGTTGTTCTATAGCCTCCTTACACAGAAGACCATTCTGCTACATACAGAAGAATGGCCAGGTGGCTTCAAAAAGAACAATAAACATTCACATCAGTTTTCTGCAATGAGTTTTCTCCAAGAGGACATGAAACATTTTCCATCCCATTCCCTCTTGGATACAGCCTGTCATTTGACATTCAACTCAAGAGAGCTGAAGGCATTCCAAATTTGGGAGGTCATGAAGCCATGGGTCAGCTTGTGCAATATAGCATTTGACAAGATTCATTTTAACGAGCAGATATCCTTAAGGTATTCCACATATTTAAAGTTGGAGTGTGCATTGCATAAGCTTATTATATAGAACTTGCATTGTAGCAAGTGTAGCTGGCATTCTTGGCATGCCAGTATTTGTCTTTGCTTAGGCTTAGCGAAGACAAAATTCCCCAGATATTAATCTATGAAGCAGTATGCTGGGTAGCATATCCTCTTACAATAAAAACATTAGCTAAATGTTTTCTACGAATAGAATAATCTCTTCTTTCCTCCTACAAAGCTATACACTTTTCCAGGCTTTTATTAATAAAAAAATTAGTATAGGAATTCTTATTTTTTAAATTTCTCGATTTCTTTTTGTGCTGCAGATGTCAGCAGTTCTTTTTACTTCCTCCTTCAACAAAGCCTTCCACCCTTGGAACAAGTGAAGCTTTAATTCAGCAATGTGGTCTCACGAGATCATTCAGTATTCTCTGTAAAGACGAAGTGAAATCTACTGATTAGACTTTCTAGAGAGGATTATTTTATATTTCATGCTTCTTATTGCATGCATTAAACTAGCTCCTGCAGGGTGTCATGCGTGGGCTGAGTTTCCCCCTCCCCAAGTGGTATGCTTCAGAAAGCTGCAGGGAGAAGAAGATAAGAAGAAAGGAGGAAAAGAGAACATTTTCAGATCAGTAGCACGTTCAGATGCTATCAGTTGCCAAAGCTCAGTTTTGGACAGAAGTATGAAAGCCAAGCCTTCAGAGTTCCCAGCATCCCTAACATTGATCAGACCTCATTGGGAATGCAAGAACAGTAGTTGCAACTGGCATTCCTGCTTCTGCAAGGTAGGGAGTATCACAAATAGCTTAACTCATGCAAAGAGATACCCGTATGTGTCTAGAAGAAAATGAATTCTGTTTCCTGCTGAATCAGCCACCTTATCGCTGCAGACCTGAATTAGCAACAATTGACATCTGCAATTGAATTAATCCCAGCTCTCCAGGAATTAGAATCAGCGAGGAGTTGCTGATGCCCTGTTACTGCCATCCAAATTACTGAAAGTTATGAGATTGTGGTAGTTCTCCTTACTGAAGGGAGGTCTGTGATGAGACTACGCCTTATTAGAGAAGCGATCCCCAAGGTGTAGGTAGCCTCAATACACGCTGCATATGGAAAACATCAACGTCTGTTCAAGAGAACAAATCCATGGAGATCGCTGGTTTAGTGTGACATGTTAGGTTAGAGTAGCGATATGACATTTTGTTTAGCTTCTTTTGGAGCTTCAGCATCACAGCTCATTTGATTTCAGTCAGGTCACATTAATGAGCCATACTATCTAGTCTTTCAAATGAAATGCTAAAAGGCCAGTAAACCAGGCAGGGAACACCACAGGTATAGTAATGTCGGCTACAAGAGAAAGGTAATTATATTACTCTGCAAATACCAACCATTTTAATGAATTTTAATACTAAAGGTTAAGTGTGCTTCATCTAACAAAACTATGCTGTTGCAGATTTTGCCTTATTTGCAGTTATCTACTAGCTGAAATTCAAGTTTTTCTCCACCCCTCCCTGCTCCACTTTCTCAAGCTGTATTTATACAAGCAACCCATCTTCATTACAGAAACTGTTTACTTTTAAACTGTATCCACATACAACAAACCCGCAAATGTACACAATTCTGGATAGACTGGCTGCTCAGGCAGAAAGGAAGAGATCCAGCTTCTCTGGGATCCATTTGACAGCAGCTGAACCAGAAACACATTAGGCCAGAAATCTGGAATTTTACAGGAACACCACTGCTCACACCTTCTGCTTCCAGTAATGGGCAGCTTTTGGGAACCCCTGATTTGCAGGACTTCTAGCTGGAACAAAGCTTTGTGTGGGGGGATGAAGAAGCTGTTAAAAGAAGGCTGTTAAAGAAGGATAACAAATTTCTCCCAGGAACCATATTCCTGTTTGGAGGTTTTCTAAGTGATATTGTTATTGCTGGCAAGAATGGATCAGTAGGGTGGTGAGAAAAACTTGAAACGTCAGCTGCTGACATCCAAGTACAACAGCATCTGGAGCAACATGTGACAGTCTTGCTCTGGTGTGTATCTGATGTGCCTTCTTCTTTGCTTTTGCATTTCTGCTTCACTGGTCATTGCTCCTTTACTTTACTGTCCACACAGTTCACCTAGCAGAGGTGCAAGAAATCATCTCTGCACACACACTCATGTCAGGTATACAGCCTGACATGAGGCATAGTTTGGTCTACTTTGATAAACACGCACTCCTTTCACATCCTCTGTATCACTGGCAAACCCACCAGGCAGGCTGGCTGAGAGATGTGAGCTGACATATCCAGGCTAGCAGAGCTACTTATATGAGGTAGACTTTGAGGAACATTGTCAGCATCCATGTTGCCTCTTCCTTCTTCTGCTTGGAGGAGACAGAAGCAGGTGAACTACAAACTTTCTAACACAAAGCTGTAAGCGTGGTGAGAGTTCTTGCTAACAAATTGGATGATTTGATCAGAGCACATTAGGAAACAGAACAAGATTGTGAAAGAAAGATTTTGTTTTGATTTGTTTTGTTTTCTTTTTTTTTTCTACTCAAATGCTGATTTGCATTCGAGCTGCTTCAGTCATTCAAAAGTTGAGATACTGACAAAAGCAAACACTGGGTGACAAGCAGGATCTCTCATTATACTTTGGAAACAGTAAGACCTTCCCAGAGACGAGAAAAAGAACCACTCACAGCAGCACAAGTACTCTCATCTCTTCAGCTGATGCATATATCCCATGTCTCAACATGAGGAGGCAGCAGAACCTGAAAAGGTTCTTTTTATTTATTGGTGAACAGAGGAGATGGTAAAGAAGGGTGTGGCAGGGAACAAAGGAGGTTCTGCATGTGGCTGTACCACTGCTGCTAGAAGATCATGACTAAACAGCACTATAGAGCTGCTTTCACAGCATTACAGGGCTTATGGAACATGATTCAGATTTATCAGGAGGAGAGGGAATGAGCTGCAGGCCTCAGTATCATCTGAAAGAACACATGCTAGAAGAAGATGAGTGAGACAGGTTAACATTGTAGGGTACTTGCAGTAACGCTCATAGAATCGTCCAAAGGGTGAAGGAGTAGATAAATGGAAAAAGCATTGGTAGAACAGAAAAAAACTGAGGAATGAACTGTGTAAAAGGGAACATCACTTGTTGTGGTTTTACATGGTTCTGGTGGAGGAGGGGGGCTGCAGGGGTGGCTTCTGCAAGCAGCAGCCAGAAGCTCTCTGCAGGCCCCACAGAGCAAACACCAGCCAGCTCAAGAACGGACCCACCGCTGACCAAGGCCGAGCCCATCAGTGATGGTCACAGCGCCGCTGGGAATCACATTTAGGAGAAAAAATCCCGCAAGCAGCCACTTTTTGCCACCAGAGAAGGGAGTGAGAAGATGAAAGAAACTGTGCAGGCACCAAGGCCAGTGATGTGGGGGGAGAAGGTGCCCCAGGTGCCGGAGGGAGAGATTCCCCTGCAGCCCATGGAGAAACCCATGGTGGAGTGGGTGTCCCCCCTGCAGCCTGTGGAAAAAGCCGATCTCCCACCTGCAGCCTGTGGAAAGGCCCCACACTAGAGTGGGTGGAGAAATACAGAAGACACTGTGACCAACATTGAAGCAAGCTACGCTGGGGCAGCTGGTGAAGAGCTGAAGCCCTATAGTAAAGGACTGTCTCCTGTGGGTGGGACTCCATGCTGGAGCAGGGGAAGAGCCTGAGGAATGCCTTCCCACCTAAGAAGGAAAACAACTTGTGAGGAACTGACCGAAAACCCCACTCCCAGTCTCCCCGTATGAAACCTGGTGGCGAAGAAGGGAGAGAAATCTTGAATAGAGTTAAGTGCTAAGAAAGAGGGATGGGAGAAGGTGCTTTAAGATCTGGTCGTACCTCTCATTATCCTACTCTGGTGTCACTGGGTGTGCAGTGCAGTGTAATAAATTAGAGAGGTTTTTTTCCTTTCTTCTGTGTTGAGTCTGTTGTGCCCGTGACACTGATTGTGGAATGATCTCTCCCTGTCCTTATCTCGACTACTAAACCTCTCAATATATATTTTCTCCCCTGTCCAGCTGAAAAGGGGAATGGTAAAGCGGCTTTGGTGGGTGTCTGGCCTCCAGCCAGGGTCAAACCAACACAATCCTCAAAATGAACATGGAATGCTTACTTTGTCCCTGAGAGCCTATATGAACCCCGTCTTTGGTAAGGGCAAAAAACCCCAATGGTCAGATGAAAGTTCAAAACACAACCCACAGCTCAGGTTACATCTTGCGGTAAAGAAGGATGCTCAGACCCTCAGGCAACCTCTGCTGCTGAGCAGACATAATAATAATAGTCATCAATCTTTATTGGTTATCACATCTTCTTTTGAGCTGCCTGAAAGCAGCTTAGAAGGAAAGAATGGGTGTGTTGGCCTAGCAGTCATGCTTTAAGAGACAGATAAAAGTTTTGAGGAGAAAATAACACTTTGACTAAAGAATCACAAAAGAAAATCCATTCTCCCTCTCACATGGTTGCTGATTCACAAAAGCACTCCATCGACCCTCCTAGCAAACCTGTCCTGCTCAATTGTCACAATAGTAGTTAAAAGTAAGCAGTAAAAACAAGCTCTGAAAACATAATGAGTTAATCTCACAACATTCCCGAACAAACCTGCTGTCCAGCAAGTCTACAGAAAATTCCAGACAGCAAAGATTTTGATAAAACATATTAGCACAAGATAAGATTAGACAATCACAAAGGTCACAGCAAAAAGAAAACGTGCAGTGCATCTTTCATGCGGGGTATGGTGGCAAGGTTTATGTG
This sequence comes from Gallinula chloropus, assembly GCF_964237585.1. Classification (NCBI taxonomy): domain Eukaryota; kingdom Metazoa; phylum Chordata; class Aves; order Gruiformes; family Rallidae; genus Gallinula; species Gallinula chloropus. The sequence continues at coordinate 108,212,270 of NC_140085.1, forward strand.
AATACTGCTGCTATCTGTAATACATGGAGACCCTTGCATCCAAATGTGGTCCCGTCATCATCATCAGGAAAAGAGGGTAACACCGTGAAAGAGTAATATTAATCCTTCTACTCTCACAAATTTGCTAAATGATATTTGATAAACACCAATAACCAAAATTTAAGTTCTCATTCAGGCAAATCAAGTAAAGATACACAGATGTTTGTGACACCCAAAGATACTATTTAATCTCCCCCAGTAGAGACCACCTGGACTTTGAAGCTTGGCACACATCTTACAAGAATATTGCTGCGCACCTGCTGCTTCCCTTGAGAGGACAGATGAAGAAATGGCTAGAAATTTTACTCAGTTGGGAACTCTGGTGAACCACTATCTTTACCCAGAAAGATGAATTTTCTAACAACAGTTGTTTTCAGTTACCTGCTTGCCTACAACATGTTTCCATAATAAAGCTTTAAAGTTGTTGAAATGCTCATCTTGGCAGGTTGAAACATGACCTAGTGTCTCAGTTTGGGACAGAACTGTTGCTCACTTAGTATTTTGCATCTGGTCTGAGAATCAGGCTTAATTAACATGCACAGTTTCATTCTGCTGATTAGTCTGATCCAGACCAAAAGTACTATTAATAAATTTGGTCCATAGCCATGAAGCTTTTGCTCAAGAGCTGGCTTTAATGGGATTTTAAGGGGAGAAAGCATATTATTTTAGTAGGAAAAATATATCACAGTTTAAGAATGCTTAAATAGTCTGTGAACTTGCGATTTTGGTGCTAATATATAAAAAAACTGTCTGGTGGCCTTTAAGAAACCCTGTTTATCTAAAGCGTCTTGCTCATTTTTTTTAAAGCTACTTCTGCTATATGTTACATCTAAATGGATTATAATCGAAGGAAATTAAATTACTTTGGTGCTCCTTGGCAGAACTTGGTGTAACTGTCAGTCATACTGCATACAGCCTCAACGGCATTTTGCACTGTGCAATGCAGCACTATGCAGAAATACCTGAGTTAGTGCTGAATTAGCTGGCTTCAGAGCTGGGCAGATGGAGGCCGGACCAGCCCTATTTGAACTGGGGTATCATAGCTCAAGCCAGTGCCCCTCGCCGGTCCCAGCTACGCAGACCACCAACTCACTGGGAATTCCTAAGGGACAGTGTATTGTGCAGAAGTGACAAAGTGTTGTGCAGACTTGAAATACATTTTTAGACACTTGAATAATGAACAATGGTACAATCCCTTTCTCTCCTGTCTCCTGTTCCTCTGGGTTTATTTCTTTTCTTTTTTTCTTTTTTTTTCACTCACATTAATGGGTGTGTGGTACCTCAGATCCTGCTGAAGGGAAGCTTAAAATCTCCCTAATCCCTTCCCTCCTCTAGTACACTTTATGTCTTCTGAAATATTTTTAGCATCTGCACCTAATTCTTTTCCATAACTACAGAATAAATTAAAAAACCCACCCAAATGTAAAACATAATGCTATTGTAGTCCCAAGAAAATTGGCAGAAGAAACTAGGTAGCTTAAACAATTTTTGAAGCCAATAAGACGGCAGATTGATAGAGCTCTAGAGAAATTATTTAATAAATTATCCACATGCAAGCCTTTGCATACAGTTAATGTACAAAATTCTTTTCTCCTCTAATATATAAATATATTTTTATATAAATATATAAATATATAAATATATAAATATATAAATATATAAATATATAAATATATAAATATATAAATATATAAATATATAAATATATAAATATATACACACACAACAGGGCAGCTTCAGAGACTGCATATTCTAGGCTCATGGGCAAATGGTAGAGGAATTTTAGATATGAGTGAGGAAACTAAAAGGAAAATTAAAATAATCATTGCTGAGAAATGAACAGAGCAGACAGCTGTACTTCAGATTTTAAACAGCACTTCATGAAAGTGAAGTATAGAGCACTGCCATGTTGGTGAATGTTAAAATAGAGGAGCTCTTTTTTTCCCTTCTAGGCTTGCTTGAAAATTGATCAGTAATACTAAATAGTAACCATTTTTTAAAGATTGGCCAAATCTGGTCTCCAAAGTGTTTAAAAAGCAGTAAGAAGAAACATAGCAGCATTTAATTAATGATCAGATTTATTCAGAATTTCATAGGCTAAACACCGTTAAATTACCCAATGATTTAGCTACCTTATGGAAAAAACAGCTCAAGTTTACCCATTTTTTCTGTGATTTGCTAAATAATTTGTCTTAGAATAAAAGTTACCTCCAAAAAATACCCAGTCTTGACTTGAAGACAGCAATTATTTTGAAAGCTTTATGTTCAGCTAAACTATTCTAAGTTTGTATTCTCCAGATTAGGAAATAAAACCTTGCAGTATGACAAAACAATAATGATCCCAGAGAAAAGACAGTCCACCTTTCAAAGAGTGGTTTCAAGTATTAGTACAAGTTATTAGGATTTTAGAATAATCATCACAAAATTTTTAATGCACTAGAAGTTGTTCATATTCTGGGTACTATAAACCCAAAATATGAACTATAAACTCAAAGGGTTTTGAGTTGTAATACAGTTATTGTGGTTTGTTAAAATTCTAGGTTGCTTAGTTGCTTCACAATGCTGCTGTGTCTTATGCTTGTACACTGCGGATCAAACTACAGTATCAACAACATGAATGGATTATAAAGACCATAGACCTGGTCCCAGCAGTGAGTCCTGTCTCCATCATTTAGAAGGCCCAGAAGAACAATTGCAAATTAGGGAGTTGCCAGGTCTGGGAAGCAATTATTTTTAACTGAAAGTGAAATCAGCATTTCCTGAAATTATGTATATATATATATATATATGAACTATGAGCAGGAGAGGGAGAAGTAGACAGATCACTAGGTAGCTTCTTAACTGGTGTGACTCAACACTGGTAAGGAAAGCTCCTCTGGTGCAGCATCACAGGGCACTCCCTGTGTTTTCTTTCTGCGGGAAAGCAAGCAGCAAGTGGCTGTAAGATGAAGACAAGCCTGGAAAGTTTCTGCAGATAATTATGAAAATGCAGTTTGGTCTCAATACAAGTGTGCTTTTTCTCTTTTTTTTTTTTTTCTCCCTAAGAGACTCGTGTGATGAGATGTGCAGCAAAGATCAGCAGAATGCCAGGAACAGTCACTGTATATACAGTTTTGGCTAATAAACCAGCATAAAGCATGTGAAAAAAAGAGCTGCATAATTTACTGAAGACAGGATTTGTTTTGTTTCCTTCCGTATGCCATTAATTCCACTGGAAAAGAGATGGTCTTGTGGATGCCTGGAGAGTTTCTTTAGCTCTGCAGATATCTATTTTATTTCAGTGTGGCTTTAGGAGCTGGCAAGCTAACGAAGCTTTGCAAAGGGATAAGAAAGAAGACCTTTTCAGTACCCATGGCTGGTGTTTGAAATAAGATTCCCACCAATTTGGAAGGTTTCAACCCTTACTATCCATAGTAATTTCTGAGGCAGTAGGAGACTTTATGCTCTTGAAAACTTCTAAAACCTTTTTAATATTCCCCACCTCCTTTGGCTGAACTTGAGATCCAAGATACTTCAGACAAACTTCAGCTCCCTCATACTTGCAACACAGGCGCAGGTGAAAAGCACATAGAGCTGAAAGGCTTTGATTACCAAACATGTTTAAAATTCTCACTGTGTTAACTTTGGTCATGCTCTTCTATGTCTGCACATCATCAGTAGACATACGAGGACCATGAAGAAAAGGTTGAGTCTCAGATGCCATTGAGATTTAAGGTAGCTACTCCATTTCAGAATTCAGTGTTCAGTACGACCAGCTCAACTTACCTGTAAATGTAGAAAGCAATACTTCTTGGCTTGGAAGCCAAAAATACACATGGAAAAAAAGTTTATAGCAGTCAAACAAGTAACTAAGCCTGCTATTAAATAAAAAACCAAGTTGGTGGCAAAACACATCAGTGCTTGAAATAATTTTCCATTGCTACCTTCAACTACGTTTTTAGAAAGAAACTCATCTAAGGTAGCTTTAAGGCAGCTAGGAAATCCATCAAGTGTTTTAAAGTCCACGGTATTCTAACATGGTTTTGCCTTCAAAACCTGTCTATAAACATCCAAAGGCAAAATGATTCACCGATATGGTGCATATATACATATTTATTTATATATATATAAACTTTAGGTAAGTTCTGAGCAAGACTAAGTTCAAACGGGCAATCTGTCAAATAATTTGCATTAAAAATGAGCTTTAAGGGGTCTGTAATGATCTATCCCGTTTAAAAGCAAAGCATTCACAAGAACACAAGTAAACTGCATTTGTAGAGAAAGAACCTTAGCGTCATGACTCTGAGGAACGAAGTGGTGAACGCGGCCCCTTTGAGGAGGTCCAACAGCCCTGCCACAGCGTGCCTTCGGAACGGCAGTAGCGTGGGTGTGCCTCACAGTGTCTTCTAGGGCAATGAGAAAAGGGGAGTTCCGGAGCGGACACCTGTATACATGCATACGGATTTAGACCTTTTTAAGTCGGCAACAGTACATTTCTGTTCTTGCTCGGGAATACATGTACCAGGGAAGTCTGTGAAGCCTTTAACAGGCGGGAGACCCGCACGGAGCTGGGTCTTGGTCGCATTCCGCAGCCGGTAAGACCAGATGACCCGACAGCGTGGGGCTTGGCGGCAGCCGCCGCTCCGAGAGCCCTCAAACCCCGAGCGGGACGTGGCAGCCCCGACGGCGGCGAGCCGGGCGCCGCACACCGAATACCTTTGCCGCTGTCTGCCCAGCTCCGCGGCCGCCGGCGATGAGGGGTGGGAGCTCGTCTGACACCGGTCCCGCTCCCACTCGAAACGGGGCTGCTGCGCGGCGGGACCCACGGCCTCGGGCCACAGGTCCCGTTACCTCCGCACCCCGGGCTGCCCCTTACAGCGGGGCTGGGGCGGGGGCACCGGCAGAGTCCAGCCGCCGTCGGGGCCTGCGGGGGGCCGCGGGGGGCGGTGCGGGGGCGGTCCCGGCCGCCCGCCTGGGCCGGCCCTCGGCGGGGCGGGGGGGGGGGAAGCAGATATAGGCAGGGCCGCGGGACGGCGGGGAGGCGTTGGTGTGCCGAGGCGCGGAGCTGGACCGGTGACGCCTCCCCGCCGGTGGGCATCGGCCTGCCCTGAGCGCCTGGGACGCTTCTCGGCGGGGAAACGGCAGCGGGGTCACCGCCATGGGGTCCAGAGGCGGGCTGGGGCTGGCGGCGGTGCTGGCGGCCGCGGTGCTGTGCGGGCCCGGGGGACTCGCTGGGCGCGTCCTCAGCGGTGAGTACGCGGCGGCGGGGCCGGTGTGGGACGGGAGGCGCGGAGCCGGGTCGTGTCCGGCCGGGGAGGGGGAGGCGATGCTGGAGTTCAGCGCTCGTAGGAGCTGGTACCGCGGAGGGGAAGAGCTGGGACCAAGCCCACCGCTTGAATGACCCGCGCGTCGGCGACGGGCTGTGGCACCGGCTCCTGGGCGCGTCGCTGGAGCCGGCTGGGCGCACCGCTGCCCCGGTGGCTTCCAGGCGGCTCTCGGAGCGGCGGTGGCTTTGGTAAAGACAGCCTGTCCTGGCCGGGGGAGGCTCGCCGGGGAGCAGCGCACCCGCCGGAGTGGGGAACAGCCGCCCGTGTGGGGCTCCAGAGGCGGAAAGCTTGGCTGTCAAACTTCCGCAGCAGTCTTCAGCCTGTTCCTGCCACCGCGGTGTTGCCTGGCACAGGCTGAGTTCGGGGTTTGGTCGGCTCCCTGCGAGACGGAGCGCGTTTTAGGTGCCTACAGAGGTACAGAGGGTGTGCTTCCCACAGGATTTTCCTGAGGAGCAGCTGCGCGTGGAGATGTGTTTGCGTCTGCACAGGGGTGTTTCTTCTCCTTTTTTTTCTTTTTCTCTTTGATTTTGTAAGTGATGTAGTTAGGAGGGAAAAACGCAAACTTTCAAGGCCATACAGCAAACATAGTTTTGTGATGTGTGGGAACACCTGCAACTTTCGGGAACCGAAGGGAAGCCAGTGCTTAAGCTCCAGTGTTGCAGGCTTCAGTTTGAGATGTAGGATCACATTGTGTATATCCAGCGTGAGCGTGCTCAGAAGCTGCTAAATTTAATGCAGAAGCTCTTTCTGATTTCACTTTGGGTAAGACCATCCAAGATAAAGCTGACAGGCTCTCAGAGGCATGTTTTGTGTGCAAGCACATCTCCACACGTGTGTCCCGACACAAAGATTTACACACTTGACTGCACTCGTTAGCAAGTTATGTGTGCAAGCCTCTGTATATGCAAGTGAGAACACATCTCTGCAAACTGATTTTGGAACAGTGCAAACTATTTGTATACAGTTGTAATGGTAGCATGTCAAGAAAACTTTTTGGGCAGCTTTTTTAATAGGAAACACTAGGTTCCTGTATTCAGATAGTTTTCTTAGCTGTTGGTGTAGCAGAGTCACTGACTATTTTGGTGATGCCTTATTGGAAGCAAGTTCATGTGTGGAGCTGAGATATGCTGTTGGGCTTTTGATGAAACCCTATCTTCCAGGAAACAATGGCTTGGTAGCAGACCTTCCGACGTTTTTGAAACAGCTTGCCAACCTAACCCCGAACTACTTCATCTGTTATAATGTAAATTGTAGGGTCACATACAATAGAGCAAAGCTTAATTTAACAGTTTATACAAAGACTATCTAACAGTTTGTTATTTTAAGGACTAGTGAAGGTGCACTTTGCATTCATAGTCTCAGTACGGGAGTGTATGTGTGTCTGGGGAAACCCAGTTCTTTAATCTTCTAGCTGGAGCTTCTGCATTTAAATAACACATGTAACAAACTTGGTAGAGATCCAGCTTTTAAAACAATGTGTAATATGTGTATACTGCTTAGTCAGGGTGTTCCTAGATGCATATAAAGCTGTGAAGTTTTTAAAGAGTACAGGATCTACTCCATGTTTCCCTAAGTGTTTCAAAGTATGCAACTAGTCTGCTGTCACGCTGTGTTATGTGGCTAACACTTGGCTGATAGAGCAGAGGAGAGGATTTGAAGGCACTTACAGAAGGAACCGTTTATGCACTATCGGGTGTATTAGCTGAAGTGGTATTTGTTAGATAAAGATTCTCTAGATGGTAACAGCTGAAGAGATTTATTTTGCATGTGCTGGAATATTCTGGAATACTGGTAGGAGATTTTTTTTTTTTCTCTCTCAAGGACCACACCCCAATCCTTCCACAGGCACATGGAGAGGTCTAGTGCTAGTAGTAGTTGGCATTTTTTCAAACAAGAAATAGTACTATTGAATTCTTGGGTGGTGTGTGCTGTCCACCTGACTTCCATCCAGCTTATATATCTGTCTGCCTTATGTAAGAACCAACAGTTTGGACTTAAACAGGCTTACATTTAAAATCATGAGTCTCCATCTTAAGCAGAATTGTTTCTAGAAAATTGCTAATTTATGATTCAAACATAATAATCTGGAATCCTAGAATGTTCTGGGTTGGAAGGAACCCCAAGGATCATAGAGCTCCAACACCCCTGCCACAGGCAGGGCCACCAACCTCCAGGCCTGGATCTACACAAGGTTGCCCAGTGCCCCAACCAACCTGGCCTTGAACACTTCCAGGGATGGGGCATTCACCACCTCTCTGGGCAGCCTGTTCCAGCACCTCACCACTCTCTCTGTAAAAGACTTCCCCCTAATATCTAATCTAAACCTTCCTGCCTTTAGTTTTAATCCATTCCCCCCTTGTCCTGTCATTGTCTACCCTTTTAAAAAGATGATTCCCCTCCTGTTTATAAGCTCCCTTCAGCTACTGGAAGGCTGCAATGAGGTCCCCCCACAGCCTTCTCTTCTCCAGGCTGAACAAATCCAGCTCCCTCAGCCTCTTTTCATAGGGGAGGTGCTCCAGTCCTCTAATCATCTTCGTGGCCTCCTCTGAACCCTCTCCAGCAGTTCCACATCTTTCTTGTACTGTGGGCCCCGGACCTGGATACAGAATAATAAATGGAAATCTCACTGCTTGCATTCCAAATAAATTAAATGTATCATTCCCATCACTCGCATAGAAACTGTTCCCTGAAACTGACTTGAGTGCTGGTTGGACCTTGTGGAAAGATTCCCATTTACAGACTGCAAGGTCGTGCCAGACCTAGTAATAATTGCAGAATTGCAACCATTTTGACCACAGTGTCAAGAGGGCAGAGAAGGAACCGTCTGCCTTGAGTTTCTTTTTCCAAGTATGTTAATTTTCCTAGGATAGAATTGAGAAGATTGCTTGCCTCAGACAATTCGCATTTAAGTGTTACTACTTTGCCACCTTTCATTTGGGAATTGAAGACAAGTAATACAAACGCTTTGCAATTTTTAATGTGGTTTGACAGACCTTCGTGAGCTGTGCTTACAGCCTCCATACCAGAATGTCTAGTGTTGCCAGAGAATTGATTCTTAAAGTAAAGAAAAAATCAAAGCAGGCTCAGGAGAAAGTGCTGAGTCTGCCTTGCTGTCCTATGACATCATGAATAACATGAAGTGATGATAATGCAGTTTGCAAAGATGCAATTACTTTAAGTATCTATTGGGCAGGAAAGATGCAAGCTAATCTTATTACTAATCATTTAACAGCCTGTGCATTAATCATAGATGTTATACTTTAATGACTGCTGTATGCTGCCTTTTTGTGTTTCTGTGGCTTTTTAAACTTTGCTCTTCTCTATTGCTGTGCATCACCAGCAGATTAAACACTGGTAGAGTATTTTAATGCAGTATTTGTTTATTTTTGTGTAAAAGTATTTGTATATATGTAAAATACTAAAAGAATAAAAAACCTTTTCTGTCATGAAACAAGAAGGGCTGCCTCTCAACTATAGGCTTATTTGCTTCACATGGCTTTAAGGATGTGGATATGTTCATTCTCACAGTTTATGACCATATTTGAGTTAGTCATAAAATATGGTAAAATAAGATAATTAAAGAATTATCTTCATGGGTAATGAATTGAACAGAGGTTAAAAAAACCCTTTCTCATAAGGGACAATTTAATTTAGCTCAATTGGCTTGGCCTGATTATTTCACCTGAGTTTTGTCTGTCAGACTTAAGTATTTTCTGTAGATGAAACCACCTACTGTTTGGGTTTTTTTTAAATTTTTTTTCTGGGGGAGTGGGGAGAGGCATGGACTGTTAATTTTATAATTATAGCTCAGATTGGGAAAAAACAAAACAAACCAAACACCCCACACTGCCAGTCTCATCTTCCATGCTAGAAAAGCTTTTAATGGACCTGCATGCCCACATGGTACAAGATCTTTGTTCAGTTACAGGTCGTCTTAATCACTGAAGTTGAGACTGCAAGGGAGGTTGGGCACTTAACACTCCTTTATTAATCCCTCTCTTTATGCATTTATTCTGAACAGTGCCATCTTGGGGACAAAGCAGTGATCTAGGTTCTTGCAGTGTGATGACAACTCTTGGATGTAATACATGTTTCTACTAAACACGCATTGTTCCTAACCAATAAATTCCTTAATATCTAGTAGAAGGACACTTTATATTAGGTAAACTATTATGGCTCAAAGATGGGAACTCAGTTTTGATAACCTGAGACTGTGATGGTGGATGAGTCCTTCAGTATCAGGATTCAGACTTCTGTATTTGGAGTGATCCCCTTTATCAGCCCTGTAAAGCTTACCTTGCCTATGGGGGAGAGCTGTATGGGTTGGCCAGACTGGGGCTCTATTCAGAGTCTAAGGAAAGAGTGATTAAAAACTTCCAGCATTTTGACATAGGTGAACACTTTCCAGGAATACAACTGCTCCTTCTCAGTATCTTTTTCCAAGTTTGAGATTTGCAGTGCTTTCCTCTAACTCGTGACTTCCAAGGCCCAGTGCCCCACCTGACAGGCCCAAGAGAAAATACCTGCCACGGAGGGAGCTGTGCTAAAGAACAGTATGGGCAGTCTGCTTATCTTTCACCTGGTTCTTCTTGCTTCCAGTGAGACAAGGCTGGTGTGCTGTCCCAGCACAGCAGCTAGGTGCAAAAAAAGTCTCTTGCCTTGAAGTCATGTCTTGTGCCTTGACTTTACTGCTCTCTAGCTCAGGTCTGATTTTTTGTAAATCAGACTTCCTGAAAAGATGTGTGCTTTTCTCTAAACAGCACTAGTTCTAAAACCAAATTCTCATAATGACTTTCCCTTTACAAGTATCTTGTCTATCGGAAAAGAATAAAGAATGTAAAATCGTAGAATCACAGAATTGTAGGTGTTGGAAGGGACCTCAAGGAATCATCGGGTCCAACCCCCCTGCCAAAGCAGCTCCCTAGCTCATATTGCACAGATAGGCATCCAGACTGCTCTTGAGTATCTCCAGAACAAGTAAGAGGAAGCAATGACTTGATAGTAATTTCTAAATTGTAACCCCATACTCACATCTGTTGCGCAGTCAGAAGTTATTCGAGTCTCTTGCTGAAGCAGATGCCACTCCCACCACTGACAGACAGTAGGACCTTCAGTTCCAATCAATCTTAAGAAATTCTGAGTCTTAACTCAGCAGTTGGCATGACTAAATCTAAATGTAGCTGCAGCATACAGCTAATCACTTGGACTCATTTTATAAGCAGTGAAGGAAAAAAAAAAATTAGGGTGGGATTAATTTTATTTTGACATCTTAAATATCAGAGATGCACTCTAAAAATGCCTGTTTCTTTGTTGACACAGTTCAGTCAGTGAGCCAGCTCAGATAAGGACAGATATGTTGCAAATGACTAAAGTTTGGTAAGGTGAATCTCACTCTGTGGATCTCAACAGTTTCTTCCCATACAGCGTTGTATACACGTGATGTGAATTAACCAGTTACGCTCTACCTCCATTTGATTCTGTTATAAAGGATAATTTACTCTAAGAGAAATCTATTCTAATTTATTTCTCCTTCCCTCAAAGATCCCTTCTGTTTTGCCTTAGGGAAACTGTCACCAGTTCTAAGATCCCATCTGGATTGGCCTCTCCCACTTTTTTAGTAGAAGGTGAATGAGCAAGGAAGGACTTGCCCGTTGCTTTCTTGTAACTGTGAAACTACTGCAAAAAGATGAGGGGCACTTTGTTGCACTCTTATATTGGGATGCATGCAGGGTGTTCCACCCTTCAAGCCTGTGAGAAATCCTGTTGAGGGACTTTACTGGGGGGGGGGGTGTGTGTGTATGTGTATATATATATATGTATATATATACATATATAAACCTGTGTGAAAATGTCTGCTGCTTTGCGACAGGAGACTATTCCCTGCTCCTCTGGGCTGGCACACATTATACTTAAGCCATTCTGATTCTACAGTTTTTGTCAAGTTTATTCCCCAACATGCTAACACTAGCTGCCGTATTAAGTCTGTTGTAAAAGTACCTGGGAAATCTGCTCTGGTCTTTACAGCTTCACAGAAAGCTCTTGATGAAGTGGCTTAATTTGCCGGTCTTGTCAGTGTTTGTGTCAGTATTTCTGCTTTTTTATTAAACAGCTGAAATAATGGAACACTCATGGTGTGTCTTTAGGCTGTGGTATTTAGAGAAGTTATTGTGTGTGTGTATAAGACTTCTCAGAAAAATGAAGATGATCAAGCAAAAATGCTGCTAAGAGCTTCAGCAGTAAATGTGTTTAAGTCCTGGGTAAATAGTCCACATCCCGGAGCAGACTTGCAGATGCGTAGATGTTTCTAACATGTCATCTTGCATCTTATTTTGAATAGGCTCCATTAGATTGTGTTGACATTTGTGTCTTATCACTGGCCTGCCTGCTGGTGCCTGTGGAAGTGGGTAGGGTTATTTATACCCATGAAGAGTGTTATGGTTTGGGTGGTCTTGCATTATTATTTTTTTTGGCAAACATTATTATTTGTTGGGGAAACTGAGGTCCTGATGGCAAAATAAAATGCTCATGCTCATGTCCTGCTCTTGTGGTGACTTTCTTACTGCAAATTCAGAAGACACAGCTTGTACCACATAGAAATGCAAGGCCTACCGACTCTGGGTGCTGGCACAGAGCTTAAGTGCATTGTCCTCATCATGCTTGGTGATGCCAAGGAGCCTCCATGTCTCACTGTGACAATGTTGCTAGACATTTCACAGACGGGGAAAAATATAAGCCCAACACCAATCTTGGTTCCTTTTCAAGATGGGAAAAGGAAAGGCAACTTGCAATTTTTAGGGGGTTGTCTTAGCAACTATGTTTGGCACTTTGCATGGACCCTGGGACAGTGCAGCTGGACCCTAGCCCCTTACAGAGGGAAGTGGCTGTCTGCCATGATCAGCTCTGATACATAAAGTTCACATGATTAGAAGAGAGGAAAACAGTTATTACAGGAAAAGCTAAATGGATCTTAGATCTTTAAATTTATGACATGCTAGATATCTGAAACTGACCTAGTGCCAAAAAGTAGGCATGTTTCACTTAGAAGAAAGGAAATCTGTCAGGGCTTTAATGATTTGACTGGCAGAGGGGGAAGGTACTTGAGAAATACTTTATAGATAATTTTTTTTTTTGACACTGACATAATCACTCAAATCAGTCACTAAAACTGTTTCATAAAAATGGATATTTATTTTCCAGTTGAAGACACTTACCCTGTATTGATTTGCATAATTGTAATCTTATGTTTTCTTGCAAGGGAAATTGTGGATGGTGAAATGTTGATTAGCTTGTAATAAGATTTAGAAATCAAACTACTTTTTTACTGCTTTGTTATCAGTGGCCTGAGATCCCTGCCATGTATGCCAGGCTAGAGAAGATAACTATATGAAATGTGTGTGTGTTAACTTCTTTGTGAAATGAGTGAATAAGCCTATTGCTTCACTTGGGGAAGATGGCAGCCTTTGATGTGGGCAGGTATTCCAGTTCTCAGTGCATCAAGAACAAACCTGTATTTGAAATGCTGTATCCTTGGTTTTCAAAATCCAGGTGAACTTGTAGTCTGCTCTGGGGAAGACAAATCTTGCAGTGCTTTATTCAATACGATGAAAAATTTATCTACGGGTTGTTTTTTCTTTGTATTGTTTTTGAGGCATCCTTTCTTGTATCTTCCTGTGACCTAGAACAACTGTTCTGAGCACAGAGTGTTTAATAAACCTCCCCCAAAATAATCTGTTTAGATCAGTACTTGTCATCAGTGTTCATATGTATATTTTTAACAAACTATTTTACTAACCAGTTACCTTGCTGCAATTTTCAGGGGAGCTATTTGGCTTCATTTTAATGGCACCTGTATTCAGCCAGATGCCAAGATCCTGGTGTTAGTTGTAAGCAGTAGTCTTCAGTATTCAGATCAGCGCTGCACAATGTCTCCTTTCTGACTGCCTGGTTTTGTGAAAGTGTGGCCTTGGGTCTATTGAGAACACTTGCTATTCAGAAATAACCAAGTCAACTCCTTGTCCCCAAAAATGTCACCTGCTTTGTATATTCTTTAATTAGTATTGTTGTTATTTTCCTCTTCCTCTGTTGTATCTAGTAAACTGCCCTTATTCCAACCCACGAGTTTTAAATTTTTCTTCCTATTCTCCTTTGCGTCCCACCGGGTTGGGCAGAGTGAGCAAGCATCTGTATGGTGCTTAGCTGCTGCCTGGGGCTAAACCAATGTGGGGCACAAAGGGCTGAGATAACAAACCCAGCCAGAGCTGTTAAAACAAATTTATTACATGCCTTTATTATATTATCTATAGTCTGTGGGCACAGTGATGTGTTGTTCATATGGCTGTGGTATGTAAATACTTAATTGCTGCATGTATTTCTTGTGGTGCTGTTTAACACTATTGGAAGAGTGGTCCGGATTCTCTTTGTTTACTGTGTCATATCCACTTACGATGTAGTAAGATCACTGGTCATGAAGTTAAGCTAGTATTTGTATGTGGCATTGATGTCATGCCCATACCTTGGATGACTTCTCTTGGAATTGATTAATAATCACACCAAATCTATTGGCAAGATTCAGGGGGAATACTTGCTCCATCTCTTTCACATCCCCTTTTTTCTTTGGGCTGTTATAATGGTTTTTGAGAGTTTTGAATGCCCTTCAAGCCAGCATGTTTCTATTGCTGTGTCTCCTGAGTGTGTTCCAGGCCTTGTTTAGGGTTACAAAAGATTGCTTTAAATATATCACACAGAAATCTACCCAAGGTTGGAAAGGCATAAGTGGCACAGCATGTGGGAGAATACAGGCAGGTATCTAGAGAACTTCTTACCTCCAGTGATTTGGTAATTTACTTGTGAACAACTACAGGGAATTATGGTTGATGGATCAGTACCATCACGAAAAAGGGAGGAAGAGGCAGAACCAAAGGTTATTACCTGATCCCCGTGTCTGAGTGTGGTGCAAGATGTGTGAAAAGACTTCAGCTGTGTCCAGGGGAGCACATTGTTACATGGCTGCTTGATGCTGAGATAGTGGGGCCGATAGCTTGGAATTAAAGGGTAAGGAAGCCAAGCAGCTGGGATCTCTGTCCAGGGAAAGGAGCATTGGACAAGGTGATTGGAGAAGAGTCACAAGCCCTGAGCCTCTGGAGGTGACTGTTGTCAGGCATGAAGGAAAGGTATCCCTTCAGTGAAGATGTTACATGTCACCGAGGCAAGCGGACCATCACAGAGAGGGGATGTATCCAGTATCTGAGGGAATTAGCCGCGCAGGAGACAGTCTAATGCAGACAACGAGCAGTTACCCACAGATTCAGATAAAGCCCAATGAACATGACCCATGTGGAAGTTTTGTACTGCCAGCTCTTTGGCAGTAACGGACTGGAAAGGTGAAGAGACACTAACGGTGGATGAATTGGCTTGCTGACTGTGGCAAGTCATATCTAGGCTTGACTGTGGAGAAACTATTCCCAGAAGGTCCATCAACTTCAAAATATATCCTACTCCCTACCTGTATGGATCAGTATCTCGGATATTAGGAGTAAGTGTTCCTCTGATCAAGAGAGGGTGCCCACCATGAGGCACCCTGTGGTTTTATTTGTGTGACCATAGAGAGAACATGAGGAAGTGGTATTGAGAACCTACCTCAACCCTACTGGCGTGTGCGTGTGTGAATTGAGAGGAAAAAACAATCACAAAAAGGGATTCTTCCAGGAAAAATGCTTCTCCTTTCTCCAGTGGGATCAAATAAGAAATTACAGTTATGCAGGAATTGTGGAAGTGATCATGGGCTACCAGAAGACAAAGGTTTTAAACTACTGCCAGAGGTGGAGGTGAGGCATGTTGAAGAGACCCCACAAAATGAGCAGCAGTATGCCCTGTTCACTGATGGGCCCTGTCGCATTGTGGAAAAAATATCAAAGATGGAAGGCTGCTGCATGGAGTCCTATACGACATGTTGCAGAAGCTGTTGAAGGAGAAGGTGAATTGAGCTAGTTTGCAGAGGTGAAAGCCATCTAGCTGGCTTTAGATACTGCTGAAAGAGAAATGTGGCCAGAGCTCGGCCTCCATACTGACTCTTGGATGGTGGCCAGTTCCCCGTGGGGGTGGTGACTAAACAGAAGCAGAGCAACTCACAGTGCAGAGGCAAACCCATCTGGGCTGTGCCACTATGGCAAGATATTGCTGCCCTGGTATGGAGGATGGTGGTTGAAATATAAATATGCAGAAGCCTCGCAGATGGATTATATCACTCCCACAAGCCCTCCAAAGCAAGCACCATGTGCTTACAGTGGTTGAAGCAACCACTGGCTGGCTGGAAACATATCCTGTGTGTGTGAACCAGGCCAGATACACCAGCAGCAAACTCCAGATGCAGTGTGCAACAGTCCAAAAGCACACACCATCTCTCTTCCCTGAAAGATTATTACTAGAGATGGAGCCCAGAGTCATGGACTAAATGAACTCAAGGGATATGTTAGAGGGTTTGCCCATAGACTAAGGGATATCTGTATGTGTGTGTGTATAGATATTTATCAAAAGCAGTAGAAGTGGTGGTGATTAATTGGAAAGTGTAGGATCTGGGCATGGTATAAATGGTATAGAATAAAGGGTGGATAATGTCCTGTCCTGCTTTTTCATCTGGGATAGCATTAGTTTTCACAAGAAGCTGGGAGGGGCCACAGGCAGGACAGATAACGCAAACTAGCCAAAGAGGTATTCTATACCCTATGACATCAAGTTCAGTATATGAAGGACGGAGGGGCTGGTTGGGGAGGGGTAAATCACTCCTCAGGGACAGGCTGGGCATCGGGTTCTGGGCGCTGAGCAAACTGCAGTATGTATAACCTGCTTTGTGAGTTCTTTTAGTATCGCTGTTTTCCTCTTTCCTTGTCCCATGGAACTTTCCTTACCCCAACCCTCAAATGTTTCCTTTTTCCTCTGATTCCCTTCTTTACACTTAGAACTTCGATCATCCCATTTTTGTTTTCTGCAAGAGCTGTTAACCCTGAAAATGGCTGTTTGGCTGGTGTCTAGGGACCTCAGTCACCGTCTTTGCTGCTTGACAAGTTACGGGATGGTCAGTGGGTAATGATAGATCATCTGGCCTGTGTTTGAGAGAATAGAAAGAATTTGCCTTTTATGTATAATTTTGGACATCCTCACTGTATGTCCATAATTTTCTCATGCTAAAGCCTAAGAATTATGCAAGAAGGGGACTCTGTTATGAAAGCATTGTACGAAGTCTGACTAATAGAATTTTGCCTAAGAGTTTGGGGCCCGTCTATTACGCCACCTTAGACATTATCTACATGCTAATAATTATATAATATCATATATACAAACTGTCTGCCTGTACACATACCTACCTGAAGTACAGCTACTTAACAGGCAAATGTGGTCCTCAGTTACTTTAATATAACTGCTTGAAAGGGACTTGGAACCTTTGAAAGATTTGAAAGATTTTCACAGAAGAAAAATCAGTTTAGAGAAGCTGTATTATGACAATCAGGCATAACCCCTAATCCAGAAAAAGCATAAATCAATCATGAATGTCTCTAACTTGGTTATTAGGAGGAAAAAGTACGTATTGAAGTATGGAAGAGTTAGGTGTGAAGATGTTGGTACAGATACTGGCTGGCCCGTGATCTGTATAGCAATTTCTATTTGAATGGCAGATTCGTGAGTGCCCAGAACTCCTTAAGTTGCTCAGGAGTGTGAGCTGAGCAACATCTGACTCAACTAGAGAACAATGTGTTGTCAGTATTGCAAAGTCTGAGAGAGGAGATGGCAATTTACTTTTAATCTAAATGAAGTTAGAATGTTGTTCTGAAATCCTAGGACAATTGCCTTGGGTTTTTAAAAAAAGTAACATGAATCATCAAAACACTCAAAATAAATTTAGTAGATGGACATAAATATGATGCAGTAAAGCATCTAGAGTGGTAACATAAGATATCAAAACACATCCAGCAGCTGAACCCAATCAAAATCTGACTGGGTAGTACAGAGTTCTCCTGAACAGAGTCCTGCATGCTGGTTACATAGCCCCTAAGGTGGTCAGAGTGCTCACACAAGCTCAAGACCGTGACTAGTCTTCCTAATGCAAGCAGAGAAATACTGAGCCACTGGAATATTTTGGTTTATTTACATAGATTTCTGCCTTGCTGTTACTTCATGATCACTTTCACTTCAGTCCTTGTGTCTTTATGTTGTTACTTTATTTCCTGAGGCCTCCGCGAGCCTCATGCTGACCTGTGGGACTCTGGTTAGCTTAAAGTATTTCACATTCCTTTTGTACCAAATGCTCCTCTGTGCTTCCTGCTGAATCCATTATCTCAGGAAGAAAAAAGTCACGGTATGAAAGCATGCTGCAATTTTCTACAGCAGGCTTTATGCTTTCCTTTGTCCTCTCCTCACATATGCCCTGCACGTGCAGTGGCTGTTCCCCACTAATTCAGGTGGATGCTGGACTGTAGATCAGTTTATGAGGTTCAAGAGGAAGAAGGGTGAGATTTACCATCAGAGAGCTTATCTTGTACCTGACTTCAAATCTTCAAAGCTTCCAGCTGAGTCATGTTTGTTACTCAAGATAACCTCTGTGCTCCTCATGGCCCATGGTGTAGGCAAGACTGAGCCTGGAGATAAGTCTCTGAGCTCAGTACTGCATCAATAATTTTGCTTCTAAATGACATTTTGCTATAACTTCTGTCATGACAGATGATAAAGGAACCTATTATTTCTGTTTAATGAAGCATCATTATTAAAACAGAATGGAGACATAATTGTTTGAAATACCAGCTGAGAATTCATGTTTCTCTTTTTCTTCAAGATTATTATTTTTTTCCCCTGCAGAAATATCCGCGGAAGCATTTTAACTAAGTATCAATTATTTCAACTAAAAGCCGTCTTTCTTTTAATGTTGGTGTAAAAATCCCTCTTCTATGGAGCTGCTGTGTGACACAGGAGGATGAAAACCGCTCCCTATGGATGGGAATGGTATCTAGCTGCCACTTAGAACTAGTGCTGATCCTGATGGGATGGCAAGACGAAGTGAGGGCACAGGATTTCCAGCCAGTTCAGCTTCCCTGCAGTGGGCAGGCTGAGCTGCTCAGGCTGAGGGAACGGGGCCAGAGCTGTGCTGGGTGGCTGCTGTGTGCAGGAGAGAGAACAGACCTGGCAACATTTCCATCGTGGGAACTGGGGAGACCTAAACATGCAGTTTTGTAATTGGGGGAAAAAAGAGAACTGTGGGGTTTTTTTTAATGTCAGTGACTTGTTGCTTCAACACAGTGCTTTCCTGCAGCAGGTGAGAAAGCAATTGTTGATGAAAAGGTAAGGTGTGGGTTCATGACACCATGCCAAGCATGTGTTTCTGTGGCTGCTTCTGACCAGGGTCAGGGCTATTCTGCTTGGGTGGGGGAAGGTGGGTGGAGGAGCTGATACAAGCCATGAGAGGAAGGATATAAGCTCTCCACCTTTGTGTCTGCAGGGTTGTCTGATAGTGTTGCTTGAGACATTAACTCGTCTGAGCGTTTGTAAGGGAAAACGGTAAGAATGAATTCTTAGATCTTATTAAATTAATTAGCTAGATCTTTGGTCTCATGCTGAAGGGAGGACTAAATGCAATAACATGTTTTTTTTCCCTTTCTGGATGGATTGTGATGGAGCAATGCTTTCCTTTGCTTTCATCTCTCAAACAGCACAGGGCAGGTTTTTCATAAGGTTGTAAGGGCCTATATTTATTCACATTGTGTACTATCTTAGCCTGATTCATTCCAATAGACTTGCTTGAAAATCTAGTTTCTAGTCAATTGTGACAGAAAAATTGGAATTCAATTTATAGCAAATGTTTCTTTAGAGTTAATAATGGAGTCTTTGTCTGCTGCAAAGATGTTAGGAGGTAAAATAGCCAATAGTTAACGTTTCCATACTTGTTTTCTCTACAATGGGGTCTATTCTGTCATTTTCCACTGGTAAATTATTTCTGTTTTGTTTCTCAGAAATTAGTAGTGAAAAAAAGCTGTAAAAAACGAGGCTTGAAAACATGACATCTCAGCATGCTCAGAGAAGAGCACTAAAATGTCAACTGATTTGCCAGCTATTAAGGCACAACTGCAGATTTCCATTAACACATTGAACTAGCTCCCTTACCGCAGATAAAAGTCCCTTTCAAAAGAAAAAAGAAAAGATTCAGAGTAGGTCATTGCCTAACACAGGGACTAAATTAACTAGAACAAAAAAAATTCACAGCTTGTTCCAGAAAGCTTACTACACTGCATCACATACAGGATGGGTCTTAATGCCAAATACTTCTTGGTTGCTTGCTGTTTTCTCTGTTGTTTTCTAGAGGTATATTCTTACAGGAAAGATCAGCCTGTAAGGAGGAAGTTAGTTGTTCTGCCTCAGGTGTAGAGAGCAATAAATGAAGTAGAAGCAATTTAGGAGTTGGACTGTATGCAAATCTTCACGTGTTCAATTCTTTTGCTTCATAATACTTGATTTTAGAGTTATTTAATCCCACACAAACATCTGTAATAATGATTGTATCCTCAAAAATTATTCAGACCAGCTTTGGGTAAAGTTTGGGCCTTCATATCTGTGCCCTGGATGGCTCCAGGAGGGCTTCCTGCTCCAGGTGCACAATGGTGGCAAGCTGGGCACGTATTAAGCGCTGCAGTGGCACCTATGAGCATCTCTAGTGCTGCTGTGCGCCAGGAGCTCTTCCTCCTCTGTGCAGTCCCACCTGGTTTCCTCAGCTTGGTGCAGGTGTTGGAGCCTCAGCACTGGTGTAACCTCTATATTGGGTGGATGTACAGCACAATTTATACCCTATAGCAGCTCAGAAACAGCATGTGCTCTTTGGCAACGTGAGTCTCCGTGCAGTAGCTGACTGGTTGATAATTGCCCTGAAGAAGCTTAGCCAGCAAGGCCCCATTGTCCCTTTGGAGGATCATTTGATTCAGGTTTTGGGAGAGTCATGGAAGAGGAGAGACTGTGTGTGAAAAGTGAGAGAGGGATGGTGGGCACTTCAGCCACTTGGGAAACACATGGGGCAGGGGTCGGATGTGTGTGTGGTAGGGATGGAAGGCTAGTTAGTTTCCCATGAAAGAGAGGTGCAGCACTGGAGCTGAGATTGGTAGTGGCCAGCCCACTCATCTTCGTGGATTGAGTGTTCCTGCACGACTGAAATCACGACAGGGCTATTTTCATTCTTGCATTTGCTCATAAATCACTACTTGGTGTCAAGGAACAGTATGTGCTCAGAATGAAAGGAATCCTGAAAAAATCAGTTTCTGCAAATTCTCTGGAAAATAAAGAACAAGATGATGTATGAAGGACTCTCCATGAATCTGTGTATACATCGTGGATTAATGCTTTGAATCCAGTATTTAGTTACATGGAGAGCTGTGGTCCCTTTTCCTCATAGATGATCACTGTCTATGTAATCCAATGCTGGCCTTTGGATGTTTGCACTGTGATGTGCAGATGTGTACTCTGGCAGTAAGCCATTGTCACTCACCCAGCGGTGAAGATGGAAATGTTGATCAGGTCCTCCTTCACAGTGTGCTCTACCCCTGTCAATGAGAAGAGCTCCTGGGGAAAACAAAAAGGTGATGTTCATGTTAACAAAACTGGCACCACATCATTATAGTTGAAGGGAATGAGCTGTGATTTCACATGCAGCTTTCATTCTTGTACTTCCCTCTTCCAAGTATTTGGAATTACTGCTTTGTAACTTTGATGGGGGTGTCTTTTTCTTCTCCTTTCAAGAAGCCTTATGAAGAAAACATTATTTTTATATGCATCTCTAACAGAGGGTCTGCCCACTGATTCTACAGAACCACTGCCCAAGTGCTGCTGCTCTTACTACATTCATTGATAGCAAGGGAAATGGAAGGAAAAGAGTTGGGACGTACACAACATCATTGGCACATTATCAGACAACATCCAAATAGCCTGGCTTTTTCCACTGATACCAGTGGCACAAGGTTGTGCTTACATTAGATTGTTGTTTGTTTCTGTATCAGTTTGGCAGATTGACTGCTGATAAACAATTGGGAGTAAATAAAAGATTTTCAAATGCAAAACTAACATGGTACAATAAAATGCTATCATTGACAAATTTTCCAGTAAAATGATAGAATTTATTGGTTTCTAAACAATCTAGGTAACGCCTGCTAGTTCTTACTACTTTGATATCCTTCAGTAATTCTTACTTGGTTAGCAAAATAAAACTCTTCAACTTTTCCAATGATAAATTTCCATCCTGAAAAAAAACTTGATTTTTTTTTTTTTCAAGAGATGGCCAGCTTGTTTCCTTATATTTAGAACCATTCTCCTGTCCCTGAATAAGCATTCTGGAGTTCAGTTGCAGCTGATAAGTGAGTTTGCTCATTCCACATGATGTATGTGTTGAATAAACTCTAGACAATCTCACCAGTTGTAGATGATGATAATTGTTTTTCCTTCTTAGGAAAAGGCCATGTGTCTTTCTCAGTCAAAGAACTGGAAGGAATAAACATTATTTTGTCATTTGGCTTTTGATTGTTTCCACAGACATAAATCTGAAGGGCAAGGAAAAAGTGGTGTGAGTGCAGCAGACCTAGTATTTTCTGAAAGCATCACAGGGCTGCTTTATGGTATCTGGACAGTACTGTGGTATCTGCTAATATCTGGAGTTCATTGGTTGTGTTAAGGGATCCTAGGAGTGTGGCCACCTCCTCCAGCAACTCCAGTCCCAGGACGCCTTCCTGCCTGGCTGTCGGTGGCCACACAGGTACCCAGGGCCTCCCTGTCTCTGAGCCAGGGGATATGGATGCTGCTGTCCCCATGGCTGGCTCAGCCAGCAGAAGAGCTGAGCAGCCCCTCCAGTGCCGCACAGACAGGGCGCTGGTGCGGCCATGGCACATGCTGCCACAGACAAGGTGCTGCCTTCCACAGCACCCACCTGCAGGACCCACGTAGATGCAGACAGCCATGTCCTATCCTCATCAGTTGGCAGCATCAGGTCTCTAGGGATGGGGCATGCCCAGACACCTCTCCCCTTGCCCACTGCCTGTCATTTTTAATGTATGAGGCCCCTTATATACCCCTTTCTGTCCATTCCCCTGGCATTCCTCCCCATTCCCTAACGGTCCCTGATCAGATTGCATATTCCTACCAGCACCCCCCAGCATCCTGGATCCCGAGGTGTGCAAAGTTCTGTTGGTCTGCAGTTTTTAATAGCCCACCAATTAGTGTGTCTGATGAGGTGGGTTTTTTCTTCCCTTTTTCTCCAGTATGCTTTCATGTTAGGTTTGTGTCTGTATATTTTGTTACTTTTCTTATTACTCCATTTTGTACTGAAATAAGTCATTGGCCTTATATTCGACACATCATAGCAGAGTAGCTGTGAGCACTTTGTGAATACATGCCTCTCCTGCAGGTTGGGTAGAGGAATCTAGCTTCTGCTAGCTGCTGCTTGCCAATGAAATTGAGAATTCTGCATATTTTTTTTTTCCTGATCAGATAGCTTTGATTACAAATATAACTGAAGTCAGTCCATTGGTATGAAAGTGTTAAGAAAATACCCTCCAAAGGATCCTGGCTTCAACAGAGGGGCCTGATGGTACAGTCATTAAAGGATATTTTTGTAGAAGTTAGTGGGAATCTTCAGTGTCTTGGAGAGCTTCACCAGCCTTGGGAAGAAAGTCGCAGATTCCCATGAGCTACATGATATTTGTTATATAAATTTAAGCTAAGGTTTTCCATGGTGTCATTGTATCGCCCTGAGTTCTTAAAGACAGGGGCATAAAAAAACAAACTGCCTGTTCTCCTCCATTATTGTATGCCTGCTGTGCTATAATGTTTTTTTCAGTTGTTGCATTCATTAGTGTACTCTAAACATTCTCATGTTTATATTTTTCAGGTCAGAAGGTGTGCTATGGCGACTTCAAGCGCTCTTGTTACAAGTTAGCCTATTTCCAGGACTTGTCTAGACGTGTGGGCTTTCAGGAGGCACGCCAGGCTTGTGAGATTGATGGTGGCGCCTTACTGAGCTTGGAGAGCGAAGCTGAGCAGCAGCTAATAGAAAACATGTTGCAAAACCTTACTAAATCAGGCTCTGGGATTTCTGATGGTGATTTCTGGATTGGGTTGTGGAGAAGTGGCGATGGACTAGCCACTTCAAGTGCTTGCCCTGACCTCTACCAGTGGGCTGATGGAAGTACATCACCGTTCAGGTAAGTCTGTAGAACTGCTTGTTGAGAAAGGTTCATGGAAAGGCACCGAGTGAAATCCCTGGCAAGTCAAATCTTCTGTAAGGAAGCTCAAAGACATGCTGTACCATGAAGTTTGTAGTATCCCTTCCTAACTTCTCCAGATAAAGGAAGCTGGCAACCCGGGATTTGAATTTGAAGCTGTAAAAGGATGGCCTAGTGTGGCTTCAGCCTACAGTTTTCTTTGCACTCATCTCATGAATTTGCCTCTGTATGGCTTTTGGAAGCGTTGCTGCCCCAAACAGAGGATTTAGGATGTGGTCTGAAGGCAGGCAGACAAATTCTGTAAGACTCTGGCCACTGCAAATCAAGGAACCAGCCAGCAAGTACATTAATGCATATTACTTAGCTTAAAGTACCCTACCCTGTCTTCTGTTATGCTAAAGGCCCGAGTAGCAGCAGCTCACAAGACTCAGGACAACGGGAAGGGTAAGAGGCAGATAGGAAGGAAAGCAGGTAACGGAGCAGTATGATGTTATTTCTACAGAGGTGCTGAGACAGGTCAGTTTGGGTTCTTTTTTTTTACAATCCAGTGATGTGGGAGCTCAGGCCCTAAACTCTCCTCACAGAAGACTTGTAGCAAATGCAGTGTATCTCTGAAGAGGATGGGGCCATTGGGGTTTGTGTGCTTGCATTGATGTGAACAACTTTCTTGCCATCCTGAGAAACCTTACCTTCAAAATTTGAAAGCTTTTCTTTTGTGTACCGCTAGAAATTGGTATACAGATGAGCCTTCCTGTGGAAGTGAAGCCTGTGTTGTGATGTATCATCAGCCAACTGCGAACCCAGGTCTGGGAGGGCCATACCTCTATCAGTGGAATGATGATAGATGCAACATGAAGCACAATTTTATCTGCAAATATGGCCCAGGTAGGTGGAACTAAAGCTGTATTTCATAGGTGGGATACTGATTAGAAAAATAGTTGCCTCGTGTTTTCATGAGGGAATCTACAAATGTCTTGTGGCCACAGCCTTAGAACCAGTACCACAAGCAGTTCCTTTGGGGTGGAGTGAGTGACTAAGCTGACATTAATGTGGGATATAATATATCAAATCTAGTGATAATTTAAGTAAATTATCTCTATCCGGTAAGAACATTTTCAAGGTGAGCTTTACTATCATGCATTCCCAGGTTTACTTTGATTTAGCTCATCCACTAGTCACTTTATTCTCCACAAAGCATTCTAAGTGGCCATTTTCTACTTCCCTTGCTTTCTGTCAAGTAGGACAGTTAAGACCTCTCTTGGTCCTACTATAAAAACAATGACACCGTCCTTGTAGTTGCAGACCTCTGACATATTTATAACAGCTTATGGGCAATGGCTGTTTTGAAAAGTTTTGGTTTAAAGAAAATAGAAGTCCAGATCAGCAGGAAGAAATTCCTGTATTCCTGCATGTAGATTTACAGAAATGAAAACCAGATGCCCCCTAGTTCAGATGGTGACAGGAAAAGCCACATCTTTGGCAATTTGGCTATGCTTCCAGACATGACATAGGTTCTGTATATATGTCAGCAGAGGAAGCATTAGCTATAAACTAGAACTTTGTGCAAATAAAAACAGGATGTGAAAAATAAACTTCCAAGTTGAACCTGTAACAGTTTCTACTTCTGGAGGTACTTAAAGGTAAACGATGGCACTTACAGTACCAATGGCAGTACTTACAGTAAATGAAAACATGTTTTTCAGCAGGTTCATACAAATATTGTCAAATAATGTTACATCTGCTTTTCAAAAACTAATGTGGAAGTCAGAAAGCGCATGCTTCTCTTAGCAGCTATTTGACCTACCTAATTCTGCAATTTCCTACCTGCTTTCTCTGTGCTCATGATCTAGCAGTAACTGTGCTCTTTGTAGAGATCCATCTGTCTGTAGAGATCCAGGGTATTTTCTTCCTCCAGTTTTGGGGGATATTCATGGCAATTAATATGGCAAGAAAATACTAAATACGTGGAAGGCTTGATGTACCCGCAATTTCTCCCCATCGCCCAAATCTGTTCCTGCTTCAAAACCTATTAGTTACTATCCTATACCTACCTATTATTAGTTACACTGCCTTATGGAGATCAGTTATCTTGGTCACCCAGGCCATTCAAAGAACTATGATGTATACAATTTTATTACTTTTGCAACTGATCACAATTATATCGAAACAATGCAACACAAGCAAAATGTTTTCGGTTGTTAAAATTTTTATGTCAGAAAATACAGGTTTTGTTAAAAAGGCCTCAGTTTCAAGTACATTTCGTATCTTTAAACCAAATAAGTTTAAGTTAAATGTTTATTTTGTAATACTGAACTATTACCATTCTAGTTGTGTTGTGATGTGATAAAGAACTGTTCTTTTTTTTCCCCTATTGCTTTCACCATCTGAAAAAATGCCAAGTATTTTGGATTGGCAGAAAACACAATAGTAATAACAATGAAAATGATTTTATATTTCTTTTACCACACAGAAATAGATTACTAGTGTATAATGAGGCATATAGTAAGGCAAACAATATATAGGTAGATTATTATTAGGATTGACATTGTTATGCAGCTAAATACAGTGCTGCTGAATTGTAGCTATTTACTTTTTAAACTGTTGGAATTGTGCTCTTTAGCAAAACAGACTATTCTCCAGAAATGTATTTTTCTACCACACAGGGAAGAAAAGTAGATGCATAAATGTATACAAATAGGCCTATGGTATGTCTTTCATTGCCTGAAGAAAGTACAACTATGTATGTAAGAAAATTACATTACAAATGACCTTTTTTCTCCCCCAAATCACTGTAATAGCTTCAATGTCAGCCATTTGCAACACAAAATACATACATTTTGCCAGGATAATTGAAATGCAATGCACGTATTGATTTTCACTTTGTTATCTGAGTACATTGTTTTTCACAACTTACCTGTCTATTTGAGTATAACGATTCTGAGTGCACAATCCCAGTCAGAGGCCAAAAACGCAGAGGATGTAGGTGATGGTGATGAAGCTGCACCTGATTGTATCAGCAGCAAGGCCAAGGCCGTGGGTACCAGGCTGTCTTACTGGAGTAGCAACTACACTTCTGGTGGTCACTTCCATTTTTCTAATCCTTTTTTATAGTATTCCCCCTGGCAGCCTTTACTGTTGCAATGTTTAAGTTTGCTTTAGATCATATCGATCATTCAGTGGTCTTAAATTTAATAATAGGTTGGTAATTACAACCACATTTGGTTATGCAGTGTAATTAAAGACTCATCTCCTTCTGCTGTTTAGAGCTGGCAACTCAGTTCTTTGTGATATTTTGATGTTTGTCTTTATATATGGCCAAACATAGCCAGCTTTTACCAGAGTAGATGAAATAATTACCTTAGTTCTAGTAGGCTTCATTGCTTCTTCAGTTCCCCCAGCACTCTGTCTTTATCCAGACTCTGGGAACCGCAGGCTTGCAGCACTGTTATATTAGTATAATCTTAAGATAAATGAACGGTATTTAAAAAAAATCATGCATATTCCACTCCTTTGCCTATCCTTTCAGTGTGAAGTAATTATTTCTGTGGTCTCTGTAAACTCTCAGTAGCCATAAGTAAACCTGCAAGCCTCTACAAAGCTGTGAATGTGTTCTGCACTTCCTGATGCGTTACAATAATGCATTAGGATCCACTGCTCATGACTTGTGTTCTAGGGCTGCTTGTTGCAAAACCCAACTACATGAGGCTGACATCTAACCTCAAAAACCTGTGCTGCTTTGTTTTGCTTTGTAGGCTGCATTCTGTAAGCATTGTTTTGAAAATGTGAATAAGATTTAAGTGTTAATCAAGAACACTTTCCATCTTTTATTGTAAGAGGATTGCCAGCACAAATGAAACTTGGAACAGGTTTTTCTTCAGCACAAGAAATTAAGATTCAGTGGTTTATCCAGTAATGTAGCAGAACCCACGAAGAATTAGAACTAGAGAAGTGTAGCCTTTTGTAAGGAGCATAAAAGTATGAGCTAGAAGTGATTTTGACTCTAGTTTGCAAATAGTCTTTGGTAAGAAGTTTAAATGGTGAAGAATTAAGCAATTATTTGGAGAACGTATCTATTTCTGTGATACTGCATGCAAAGTAATGAAAATATCTCTTTTATTGCACACACTTTTCATTCTTCAACAACTGATTTCAGATATTGATTTAACAGATAATGTCTTAGAAAAAGAATTAGGAGACAGAGCAGAACCAGATTACGGTAAGAAATTTGGAAACATTAAATTGAGTTGCAATGGTAAATATGTAAATATAAGGGTAATTTGCAAGAACCTCCAAAACTGCTCAACTTTAACAGGCGTCGTTTAGAACTAGAATGTATGAAAAAATCAATCCTTTAGAGAGCAATAGTTACAAATGTCTGGCTATTGTTCAGAATAGCACTGCTTATAATTCTTGTTCCAGATGTAATCCCAGTTTTGTGGCAAAATCCTGTTTACATGTTTATATCCAGCCGTTTAATCAATCCTGAAAAGGTTCATTTTCTCAGTATAAATGAAGATGCAATTACTATTACTTTATTTAACAACATAACAGCTATATTTTGTGCTGTCTGTTTCCCTAAAACGTCCGATACCCTTTTCAGGTATTTTTCCAACAGTGCCAGCAGGAAATTCTCATGACACAAGCAAACCAGAAGATCAGTATCACATTATTGCTACTGAAACAGGTAATGGGTTCATATGAATTTAATCTTCTGGTAAAAATGTTAGTGGTGGACTCTGTTAAATTAATCTGTAACAATTTCCATTACTGTCAGTGGGTGGAAGCAGTCCATTTCCCCAGGAAGTGCCCTGAAAGAGTATACTTTTGAATAACATTTCAAGGTTTTTAAACAGTCCTCATTGTAACTGTGGAAACAAATTATTTCCATGTCTCCCCAAACTTGGATCCAAATCTGCAGTGTAGCAGTTCTTGAAATCTGCACCGTTGTCTCTGACCCTGGTGAGTCTCTTGTCAAGATGCAAGATTCCACCAGTGCTGACCCAGCTGTGAAACATCTCTTTCTAGGCTGCGGTAACCAGTTGCCCCACTCCATCTCCTCCCCACCTCTTCCCAAACATGTGTAGCAAACATACATGTGTATATTACCTTTTGTATCTGATACCTGGGGCTCTCAAATCAAGTGAATCCTGACAGATTGGGCATGGACTTTTCAGTTATCTGAAGAACAAGCACTCTGTGCCATTGCTCCCCCAAGTACCTGGTGGTTTAAGGAACACCATGAGGAGCTAATGCTTTGCAGAGATGTCTAGCAGAGATATTTTTTTGGTATTTAGAAAATGGGTACCCACTGCTTAGGAATTTTCTGTAGTGCTTGTACCTTCATGTCACTATTTACATCCTGAACGGAGTCCTGCGGTCCATGAAGGGTTGTAGCATGGTCTTAATTCAAAGAATTAAACATTTCTGAGGAGCAGCTCAGGATTTGACAAGATTACAGCATGGGATTATGGAAAGCTGGTGCTCCCTTTCCATGCTTGGCTGGATTTGAACTGTTTTCCTAACTGGTATTGTTAGAATGGATATACTGATGCACTGTATTTTGAAATGAATAATACTATTTACAGAAACCATGCAAAGATTCTGTATCTAAAACTCATAAAGAAACCAAACCTGAATATTCACATTTATTCTTGCTACTAAAGATATGTTCAAGAGAGGACAGTGGGTAAGAAAGTCTCCACAATTTGCACATTAGATGTGCACTGTTATAAAGCATGGCGTATAGTTGCTGAAAAGCAGGCAGACCCTTTCTGGAAGTTGTAGACCCCATTCTCTTTTCTAGGTAGATAATAGAGTCTTAGCTTGCACCATTTCCTGCTCCATTTTCCCAGAGACCTGCAGGGGAGCACCTTTTGCTCTCTCCTTACTAGTCAAGGGCAGCAAGCCTCTTCGTCTCTTAAGGGCAGTGGGGAGAGGAGAACAGGGTTTGTTCCTTTTGTGGTCCTGCATAGGTGGGAATCCAACATAGAAGGGCAACCAAGTAGGCAGGTCATATGGACTGTAAAAAGAGCACAGCCTGTTAAATACTTGAATTTTCAATTAAAAAATTGAAAGTGTCTCATTGATGCCCACAGGAAATGTCAGAATTTAAGTCCTTAAGATGTGTTTTGCACATCACTGGAGCACTATTATTTTATTCTTGGTATCGCTGAGTCTTCTTTTTGGAGCTCTTCCTATAGAAGGAATGGTCTTTTGTGTAAGTTAATGTATTTCTGATATTTTGCTCTGGATTTTTACTCACATAGTTAAGAGTATTTCAACATAAAAGACATTAATGAGAACTTTTTTTGTCTTGCAGGTATAATTCCGAATCTAATTTATGTTGTAATACCCACTATACCACTACTGCTATTGATACTGGTGGCTTTTGGGACTTGCTGTTTCCAGATGCTTCATAAAAGGTAAGATATACTAATCCAAAATGATCTTATAATGCAGAATTCATGTTTCCATTGCCAAGCTGTACATACTGAAAGCCTGCTAACATCTGTCCCCACATATGCAAATAAGCATACTTTTTATCTGTTAAAGCCCAAATAGTTCAGGGCTGACCACTCACTGCTGGGCTTCTCCACAATGCACCAAAATGGTTCCAGGTCTCTAAAAGTACATTCTCACTGTGACTTCATCTGGTTATGAAAAAGAAACCTTTGCTGACCATCTGATAGGCTGAACTACTGGCAGCACTTTAACTTTACCTCTTCCACTGTGGTTACCATCATACAGCACCTGGGCTTTGGGGAGCAATACTGGGGTTCACGCTAGTAGAGGGCAAGCTCCAGGACTCGCCTCAGTTTGTTCCAAGGATAAACCCAGGGGGTCAGTAGCTCTTTGGTGGTGTTTCAGTGCATGTCTTGCACCTTCAGCTGGTGAGCCACTGGAGCAGACAAGCTGAAAACAACAAAAGCGTGTTTAGAGCCACATGCTGGTGCAACACTTCTGTACATCGTGTACCTGTCAAAGAAGATGGGTAAATAGGCTTGTGTGCATGGGTGTAGCATCACTGCTGTATTCCTGTGCAAATAGGAAACATTTCACCCCATGGAACAGGCTGTATTTTGAGCCATGCTTTAAAATTCTTTGGACCTTTTATCTTTCTCAAAACATGATACACCAAGATGTGGCAACATATGATTTTTGGCTGGTTTTTTTTTTTCCCTGAACTAATCTTTCTGAAAATTTCAGGAATACCTTTCATTCTGCAGGTTTTTTTCCAGGAGACATTTTAAGCTAATGTAATACGGAAAACTTTAAACTGAAATATGCTTTATGGATAAAGACTATTTTGGTAAAGTAACAATAATAAACAGATTCACAAGCCATTATCCCTCTTGAAGAGTGGGGATACTAGTATGGAATATGACATCACTGCTTCAGGAAATCAGAAAAATTCCTACTTACTTTTACCCTCTATTTTTTATCTGTGGTTTTTATCTAGCATTTTCTGAAAATAGCTGAAATACCATATTTCAAGTGAGAACACACTCCAAATGTGAAGTCTGCTTGTACAAAGTGAGTGTGCACTTACGTTCGCAGCACTCCTTACTGATGTGTCTCACTGAGACAAGTGAACATAAAGAGAAGATATTATGAGGTTAGCATCATAAATTAGACTTTGTTATGCATTTTCCTAAAAAGAAAAGGAAGAGGTGATCCTTCCAACTTGTCTTCTGGCAGACAAATTCATTGTTGTGAAAGGTTGTATCCAAAGCTCAGCTGTCGGGCAGTAGAAGGTTGAAAACTCAAAACAAAGAGAGTAATAAAGGGATCACATGTATAACAGCCATTATGTAAGTAATTTAAATCTGGAACCCTTGTTACAGTGGACCGGGATTTCTTGGTAAGTATGACATACATGTTCATACCTTTTCTAGCAGCTATTTCTTTCCCCAGAGAAGGTTCAGCTCTTGAACACCTCTGGGAAAACAATGAGAGACTCATGACCCACTGAAATCAATAGAAAAAGTAGTGTTGGCTTCAGCGGGCTTTGATCAGGCCTTCGATGCTGTAGCTGTTTGTCCAGAAGTAATTAATCTCAACTTCCAAGACTTAAAAATTCTGTGGCACAGATACTGGAAATCCAGCTTGGAAGATTCTACTTTTTCTGTTAGCTGATTAGTTTGGTAGATTAAACAATACAATAATCAGGGGGAAAATGGATTTGAATCAAGACAGACTTTTTTCAGAATGTTCATTTCTCATTGCACCCAAAGCTTTTAATTAAATATAGTAAACCAAATTTTCTTTAAAATTTAAGTCAAAAGAAGATATTCTGATATCACCAAAAATTAAGTATTTTCTTTTATTTTTTGAAACAGATATTTGTTTTAAAAAAACCTGTTTCTCCATCTATTTTCAGTTGTATTTCCACATATGACCTATCCTCCAAAACATTTCAGTTCATGAGAAAAAGGTAAATCAGAAAGAAACAAACACTTGAATTGATCATATGAACACTGTAGATCTTTAGGAAAAGGAATTCTGTCCTGCTGGGGAAGGAGGGATTCCCAACTTTCCAAATGAACCTGACTTCTCATTCTTTTTTAGGCTTCCACAGCATGGTGACCTTTCCTCTGAAAGCCACAATCCATGGCCAACCAGGACATGCCTAGCTTGAAAGGTCATGACTAATTTTGCCTGGCGTTGGGCTCTTAAAGGGTAGTACTAAGGCAGAGCAAAACATCTTCCCTGTAGCTAGTAGAAATGATCAGCTCATTCATGCTTAGATGCTCTCCCTTTCATTTCTTCCAGGGAAGCAAGGAGAAACTGCTTCAAAGACCCATCTCCATTATCATCTGAATGCCTTGCAGAAAGTTTAAATTCCAACCTGGTATATTTCTCAGTTTCTATCATTGCATTGATGGTCAAAACAGCAACGCACTTAAGCTATTTATTGCATCTTTTCTCCCTGTCTTACTAAAACCTATCTCCTGAAGCAGATGTATAGCTGTTGAAAATCAGTGTAGGTTTGCTGAAGATAAGCTCTTTTTATACAGCTACAGTTCCAATCCAGGGTATTGAGAAGTTGTTCCTGCTGCGTGGCAAGGACTCTCCATTCACAGAATTTTACCATCAATTTATAAAATATGCCTGATCCTCCTGTATTAATCTGGAAGGAAGTAGTCAATCAGTTTCTTAAAGAAAGAAGTGCTGAAACTACTTGATTTATTGCAGTTGCTTTGTTTATAGTGTTGTGGCCTGATCTAAAGTCCACTGAAACCAATGGGAGCCTTTTTTCAATTACTCCAATGGGCTCAGGTACATAATGCATTACTTTGTAGGACTTCAGAGGTAAGTCTGGAGGGATTAAAAGCTACTCTACTGTCCAGCTCCCTCAAAGAACATTTTAAAATCAGTTCAGACTCACTTAGGTTTACACACCAGAAAGGGAGTAAAACTAAATGTGTGTGACTGTTGGGTTTCCAACTTAGGGAATTGTGTAGGGCTACTTCTCCTCCTCTGGTTTTTACTTACTTGGAAAAAGAGCATCAGTATGTGATATTCTGGCCAGAGGCTATCACATTCCTATTGAACTGCAGCTGCAGTGGCTCGTGATGGGCCTTTTCTTTCCAGTAGGCTGCAGTGTACTGTCTTCTGCCATCTAAATAAGGGAGACTGGTATCTTGTGGCAGAAGTGCTAGACGTGGAGAGACTGGCATCTGCTCTGCTCACAGGGTGACCTCGGGGCTCCCTGTAAAGATTAGAGTGAGCTTTTTTGCAGCATTGCAGGGCAAGTTCTTCTGAACCCAGTTTTATCTTTTCTATTGAAAAAAAACCCCATGTAAACACAAAAGCCACTGTTGACAGTTTGGAATGAAAACTAGGTCTAAGGAAGCTTTCTACCAGTCATTCATTGCCAGGAGTCAGATTCATGTGCCATTACTTCATTAGAAGTTAGGTCAAGCCCTGAAGGGAAGAGGCTTTCTGGTGTACCAGTACACACTGGCACCCATTAGTGTACTGTGATCACAGGGATGCAGCTTTAGGATGTGTGTGGGCAGGGTTATGATAGCCCCCCTGGGTGGGTGGGCTGCACCCTGAGCATGTTGGGTGTCGACTTGGGGGCATGTGTGTTCCCATCTCCCATAATTTCCCCCAGACAATGGAAGCACCCAGCCTCCCACCACCCTGCTCTAACAGTGACCACAGCCCTCTCTGAAAAGACCACCCTGTATGAGTAGGTATGGATGAACATGAACTGAAAACCAAAAATAAGTAATAATAATAAAGCCCATGGGGCGAGACGCTTCAGTTCATCAAAGGAGCACTGCTAAGCAGGGTGGTCTGGTATCTTTGGTGACAGTTGCTTACCTCAGCAGTACTATGCCTGGTGCAGCATGGGCACGAGCCTTTTGTGGATGGGGAACCCTATGCTATGAAAGCAACAAAGATGGTCTTCAAAGAGGGGATGAAATACCCACGTCTGATCACAACCTTGAATCAGGGCTGCTAAGGCATGCATGCACTGAAAATAGTTTATATTTTTATTTTTCAGTAAAGGAAGAACAAAAACCAGTCCAAACCAGTCCACGCTATGGATTTCAAAGACGCCTAGGAAGGACAGTAGCATGGAGGTATAAGGATTTACTGACTGAAAACAAAGCAAAAACCCAACATTTTGCAGTCAGGCTGTATTATAATGTCGTCAAAGAACATTAGCTTGGAATGGCTTGAAAACGCAAAGGATCTACAAGAATGAACTGTAAGCTCCCCCTTGAGGCAAATGTTCAGATCATTTTTATATAATGTTGGATTATTAATTCAGTAACAAAATATGCCATGCTAAATAAAGGGTATGTGTTTATTTTGCTAAGAGACGTAAGTTAGCTAGTTGTAGGCAATGGAATGAACGGAGCATTTGAAGTTTTTATGGGGAATTACCTACAATGTATATTGGTTTTAAGACTGTTTGTAGTTATACAAACCCCCTTTGTTTCCTTTAGTCTCTCATGCATTGTAACCTAGTTG
Organism: Gallinula chloropus; assembly: GCF_964237585.1. Classification (NCBI taxonomy): domain Eukaryota; kingdom Metazoa; phylum Chordata; class Aves; order Gruiformes; family Rallidae; genus Gallinula; species Gallinula chloropus. The sequence goes on from NC_140085.1 coordinate 108,246,840, forward strand.
ATGTACTGTAAATGGAACAGACGATTTTACAGTGTAACAATTATTTATCTTTGCATAAATGTTTGATACAAAAACATTTGCTTAGTATTTTTTGCACACTTAACACACTTTTTGATCCTCAGGCACACAGATTATTTTATTAAATATTAATGTGGCCACTGGCAGAGGTAGCCACGTTGTGACACTGGTCTGATGTGGCAAGATGAAAAGATTCGTAAAAGACATTTGATGTCATGTAATGGATCTGCTTTGCCAGGTAATGGCCATAACATTATGCAATATTGGTCCAAGGTCAACATAAATAACTGGGCAAGTGATATTATATTCATGAGGTGTCCTTTGAAGGCAGCCATTAGTTGTCATTTAAGTAAAATATTTTTTATTTTTTCTGAGGAAAAAATATCATCACAATGGACAACAGTTTAAAATTACTTGTTTCAGTAAATCAGTGAAAAAAAGACATTGAAGATCATGTGAAGGTAGTTAATGGTTTGTCAGGAATCATGTTATGTTGGATCAAAGAGAAGACAAACGGCTTTTCTTGGAAGTGGCACCAATAGATCCATCACAATATTGCTAGAAAAGCTAATCTAGAGGTAACCCTTATGCATTTAAAGTCTTCTCTTACAGATGTTATTAACATCATTAATGTCCATTCTCTTTGGTTCCTTAGGAGCTTTCTGTGCCACAGGACAGGCTTTGCCAGTCATTAGGAGCAGATCCCAGGGCAGCAGCAATAGCACTCTGGCTGATTTGTTGGTGACAGTCCGGTGCCATCGCAGAAACTTAAGTGGTTTTGCTGCAGGTGCAGCCAGAGTTCAAGAGCACGAGTTCAAGCTAGCTGGCTTTACCTTAACCCAGATTCAGAGCTACCCCTGGGTGGGAGCTGGGGGGAGACAGAAGCTCCACTGTGTTACTCCTTGGGCTGCTGGTGCTGTGCTGGTTGGTGCTGGCTGCAGCTTTGAGTCCACAGACAATTGAGCATCCATTTTTCTGAGTGTAGAAAACACTTCTGTAAGTTTAATACAGCTAGTGCTAACCGTGCAGTGCTATTCCTGGAGCACTGTTGAAAGCATCTTAAAGCTGCTGTTATGCTGTGTTTTTTACTTACTCTTCAAAGAAGCTTTCTTCTGTAGTCCAGATTAAGTATTGTGATCCCTACTTAAAATATTCTGTAGCTTTTATCCAGTCATTCACAATTTATTTCTCTGCCCAATCCCTTACTTCAATTTCTTTTGTGGTGATGATAAATAGAGAAAAACACTATGATCCTGCATGGTTGCCAACACCAGATCTGTTTTTCTCCTGACTTAAGTATTGCTTAACTCACCTGAGGGAAGAGATTCTTCTTTCTTGGGAACAGTTGCGGTAAAAAATTTAGTTCTTTTTTATTGTCTTAAAGGTTCAACTCCCTTTAATTTAAGGATTAACTATTTCCTCATACTTTGTGCTTCCAAAATATATGCAAAGGTGTAGTCATTGACATTATGATCAATGTGCCAAGCATTATTTCCACGCAGCAATTAGGAGAATGCAAATACCTTTCAGATGTCTTTCCCACAGGGTGAAGGTGATTGCTGGGCAGGTGGCAGCGTGGACCAGTCTTAAACTCTGTGTGAAGGAAGAATGGAAAGTGGCATGCAATGCTTTTTTAAATAATATACCCAGACTCTCTATGTAATCATCAGGAATAATCATTGTTGGGACAAAATATATATCACCTGCTTAGGGAAAGGAAATGGCTTCCTTCATCAGAATGTTGTTCCTAGATATCAGTAAAAAAAATGTAAAGAAACTTAAGAATCCTGGGTAGAGGACTGCAGAACGGTGTGCAGATTAAATTAGAAATTGACTTTATGGTGATGCTTCCTTTGGGTTTTGTTTGGGCTTAGAGAATCCAGAAAAACAACAGCAGGTATTTATGTGATGTGGTCCATTGGTGTCATCAGAACTGCAATTAAAAAAGAAAAAACCAAATCCCCCTCAATCCTCTGTCCTTCATATTCACATAAAGATCTATAGACTGGAGAAAGGAAAGACTTCATCAACTGGAGCCCCTTTGAATAAGCTTGTTGGCCTGCAGTGACCACATTTGCTGCTGCTAACTGTCTGACTCTCTTCCAGAAGGCAGCAGTAGGTGAGGCAAGGAGCTGAAGGACAAACAGGACGCCTCCTTAGCTAGCCCTCTGGTGGTTGGGTGGCATGACTTCAGTTTGGGATTTTGAAACCATCATGCTCCCACCCCCTTCTATTTTCCCTTAGGAATAAAGTTTTTATTGTTTTCTGTTGTGATCTTGGCCTTTCGCAAGCAAGAAGCTTCTGAAAGAAAAAGCTCTTCTTTCCTTCTTTAATCTTTTAACCTTTTTCGGGTGCAAGCAAGTGTCAGCCAGCACCGAGCTTCCACCCTCTCTTTCAGAGCACCTTGGAACTGTGATGCAGTTGACAATATCCGTGGCGCACACGTGATTTAACATCATAGCGACTGGTTTCTTCACAGGTTAATGTGCAGGCAATGGAAATACTGGATGCTGAATGAAGGCCAGAATGTGCTCAGTTGAGATTATATTAATCTAGACATAAATTAGTCGAAATAATGTTTATTTTTAATTATACTGGTCTATATTATTTATATGTTTGTATACCAGAGTTTACAGCAGGAAGTATTTTAGTCTAGGGGGTTGGTTTATTATTGTGTAACTCAAGATACATCTATGCTTTGCATTTTGGGAAGCAGAAAAATACCCATAAATAAGAGCACATCACTGTATTTCTGGGAAGCACATTTTCTGGTGACTGGATCTGCTTTGAGTTGGCTCTTGTATTTCATTAACAGACTGAAACACCACTTCCAGTAGTCATGTATCATAAATAATGGAGAAATCATGACACATTTTAATTAAGTATTTCAATGTAATTACTTCATCCAAATCAATTTATACCGATAGTAGAATGCACTTTATTTTCAGTGGCTGTTTTGAAGTGAAGGAAAGAAACGGGAGAAGCAGTAATCCACAAGGATTTGCAACTTTAACATTTTTAATGTTAAAAACTGTGGGGTTTGCATGAAAGAATGTGTCTTTTTACCTTTTATCTTCTCTCTGGCTTACTTACACCTGTCTCTGTTCCTTGTGGTCACAGAGGCATTGATAAAGATAAGTATCTTGGCCGGATCCAGTCCTTTAACAGTTACGAAGACCTGAAAATGGTTTGGGAGTTGGTATTTTTCCACCAGTGACTGTCAGGCTGTGTTTCTGAGCTACCCTGGTATTTCTGGCACACCTGATCTGCGTTCAGCGCTGCGAGCACCCAGCGCGGGAGCCCCGTGCAGACACCACGCGGCTGTGCGTGTAGGTGTAGATGTGTGCACGAGGGAGGTTGGAATGTGCTTTGTATTTTCATGCAGTACTTTGGAATAATAATAAAAAAAAGCTAAATTCCTACACTAGGCTGAAGGAAGAACCAAACGAAAGGCAGCGTACTGCACTAAGAGACCATCGACTTTAAGGCATTTCCACAAGTACATAATTGTGTGTTAAAAGAAACCTATTTAGAAAAGAGGTCAAGGAGATATCCCCCCCTCCCCTTTTTTCTTCATATTCTTTCCCATTTAGAATGCTGTAACAAGCTACTGTGATAATTGTTATATAAAGCCCAAAATCAATATTGAGTCACCAGTACAGAAAAAATGATGTATCAAAAGAACCTTGTTACTTTTTATTCACCAGGAACAGCCCATACTCCTCATTGTCAGATGGCTTAAAAACCATTAGTTTTTCTGAGAGAAGTTGCAGTATTGCAGGTCTGTGCTTGGGTGGACATAAGCACATGTCTGTAACCACTTGAATAATTGTTGAAACACTTGCCTTAAAAGAGAACTAAAAAGCTACATTCAATCCTTATTTAACTCTATTAATTCCAAATGAATTACACAGGAGAGAACTTCTGGCTTGCTTTCAGTTTATTCATTAGAAGGCAGCATGAAACACGATCAGCCTTTACGCACAATCCATAAACCTCATTCCAGAGCTTTCTGCAAGACTGGAGGAACTCCCGTAAGTGCAGTCCAAACCGATAGCGCGTGCCTCCGCGCCAATCCGTGCTGAGATTACCGAGGAGAGCCAGCTATGCATTGAAATGAAAATGCATGTTGAGAAAGACAGCGGGAAACATAAAACTGGGTGGTGTTGAGACTGAGATTAATAATTCAGACCATTTTTCAATAAGGCATTTGCAGTTTTGGGTTTTTTTGTGGGTTTTTTGGTTTTGTTTTTTTTTTCTTTTTAAACTGCCCATATTTTGTGCAGCCTCCACTGTGCGTGTAATGCACTGGCATCCAAAGAAACTGTTTCCCCGGGGTCTCATATAAAAGAAGTAGTAAAGTGCTAAAGCTATTGATTAAAAAACCCCAAAGCATCTATTTTGAAATACAGCTTTCAATTGGTAATGGAGTTCTCAGTTAGTAATTTTCTCCCCAAAATTTAAATAGTTATTCAGTTTCTCGAACTGTGAGATTGGGATGCCAGTCTAGCTTACATCATTATACAACGGTTTGCTTTCAAACTTTAATTCGTATCATTAAAAAATATCAAGCTAATAGATGATTTCTTTGATCCAGTCTGCAAACATGGTGACTCGAGCATACACTCCTGGTCGTTCGGGAAGTGCACACTCATGGCCAAATGATGTTACACCAACCAAAAACCACTTGTGACCATCTTCAGTTGTCAGAGGACCACCTGAATCTCCCTGCAATATGAAATTCAAGAGTTAAAAGTGACAGTGTCAACTCTGAAGCAGAGCCTGCTTATGATCTTTTGTTCATGTTGAGCCTTACAGATGGACATTGGATTCCTTTATATTTTGGGCAGCTGAAGTAAGATAAATATGATTTTTTTCCATGTGGAAAGATAAATCTGTCTCCTTTCTGGTTTTTTTGTTTTTTTTCAAAGATGTGATCTTAAACTCTGTATCAGTCTTTCAATACAGGACTGGGTTTCAAATGGGTTTTTTTTGCTTATTGCTTTTACATTTAGTCCTTCATCTTTCACAAAGCCTTTGTAAATGTGTAGGGTTATTTTTAGTTGAGTCCATTCAGCCCAAATATTGTTCTATTTTCAGTCACACCAGAGTTTCTGCAATTTCAACTTTAGAGAAAAAGATGGCAAGATGGCCAGAAGAGGTGTCCTTTTCTCACACCTCCTTCCCAATAGTTTAGAAGATGTAGCATTGCAATAGAGCACGGGAGGCCAAATTTGTTTCATCCCACTGCCTGAGTGGGGGATGAGTCAACCATGTCTTGATGAGAAAGAAAACAGTGACTGCTTTTTGTTGTCTGTTGAGTTAGCTGAAACAGTTATAGTTTTGTCTTCTCATAGCCCTGTGAATTGTTCTTTAAGGGAGAGTTCTGCAAGCACTTGGCCATTAAAATACTTCTGCCCATAACTTTAGAGCATCCTCAAAAGTTCAAAGGCTGTGACAGCAGCCTAAAGGCTGAAGAGCTATCAAGACTCAATTGTTTGTCTTTGCTCATGGTTGAATGGTCATTGATCACAACGCTGGTCACTTGTAGTCTATATCAGCCTATGGTGCTACACTGCTTTTATTTTTTTTTCAGTATGAGGTTCAGAAGGCATAAATGAAAGAGGAAAGCCGTGGAGGCTAAGGGAATGGCGTTTGAAATTAGGCTTGCATACACTCTTCTTTCTAGCCAAAGTCAATGCACCTGATGAAGGCTTGGGTTGTGAGAGCAAGGCAAGAACAATTACATGAGAATGCTCCTCATCAGACTTGAGGAGAACCAGCCAGTCTCCATGCCATAAACTCCATATTGCTGAAGGAAAAATTATCTGACATCCAACTCTGATTATGTTGAGAAACAATATATTGTAAGCAATGCTGGAATGGATAAAAACTAGATCCCCAGGAATCTGCATATGAGATCAATGCAGAAAGGTAACCTCTCCAAAAATACTGTGGCATCCACTTAGACCCCTGAGTCTGCAGATTCTGGGAAAAAGTATCACTGCTTCCGCACGCGCGCGTGCGGTCTCTCTCTCTTTCCCTGCACGAGGCATTTCCGAGACTTCAATCTATTTGGCATTTATTTCTCTGTACTCTGCTTTTCCCTAAGCATGTCCCTCTTTCCTTCCTGGAATTATTCAGCAGTAATTATTCAAAGCTTCATGCAGAAAATTTCCAGTCCTTTTCTCCCTCTGTTGTTGTTTACGTAAAGATGGTACAACACAGATTTTTATATTTTCAACTTGTATCCTGATGAAGAATTCAATGGGAGTAGAAATTACATTCATGGACTGTGACTGTCCTGATTTTAATGGCTGGAGGATCAGGGAGCATTTTATTCAGCAATTAGATGTAGTATATGCTAGCAGTGGAAATAAGTCACTTGTATTTACCTGACAGGAATCTACTCCTCCTATGTCGTAACCCGCACAGATCATGTTCTCAGTAATATTATATTCCGGCATCCATTGTTGGCATTTTTCATTTGAAATGAGAGGAACCTCTGCTTCTTGCAATATATCTGAAGTGGGACCTGATGAAAATACAAAGTCCATTTACCTGCTGTAATATATGTGTACATACCACTTAGAACACCGATGGTTTTATTCCTGTTCCAGCATGCTGGGCACGCTATGGAGCAGCAGGAGGCCCTTCCTCACCACTGTATTATTCAGGCTTACACCCCTGTAACACAGTCACTGATTAAATGGTACTCATTAGCTGAATCCTGTCTTTCATTTGTGTAATGGGGCTGAATTTGGTTATAATTAAATCAAGATTACTAAAATTGATGACTGTGAACTCACTGTGGGGAGATGTAAGGGATAATTAAGGGCTTAGGAGCTTGGATTGTCCAATGTTTCCTCACTATTCATTGTGTAACTTTGATTTACTATTTAAAGTCTTTATAAAAATTCCAGTTACCAGTTCCTACCCAAAATTTTAAATGCAAATTTATTCCAAAAATGGAGAAACAAATCCATGCAAGTAACTGTGGAAGTGAAATGGCATGTTTAGTATTTCACAGAGACTCCAAATCTGGAGCATGTGGTATACACACAGAACATACATACATGTCACACTACAGTCAGTATGTTTGACTTCTGGGGAAAATCATTTACATGTTGTCAGAAAGACTAATCTTCCTCTTCCCCACCCAATACCTGGAAATAAGATGTACACATTTCATGTTGAGAAAAGTAGTTTTCGTAACTTCTAAGGAGATGCAATAAGTTTCTTTCATATTTTAATGATCTCAGATATGTATATTTTTTTCTAATAAATAACTCATTACTGTGCTTTAGAGAAGGAAGAGTGGAGGGGAATAGTTCCCAAATTTTCATATGGAGGAGTACCTCTCTAAACTACTCAACCTTAACAAACAGTGTGGAATCAGGATCAAATTTCCCTCATGGCTTCATGCCTGTCATAACTTCCCAAGCAGATGACCCACCTTCACTCCTGATAGTACCCCAGCCAGCAATGGAGCAGTACATTCCCGGTAAAAACTGTTGGGATTTCTCTGGTAAGCAGACAGGTTGTATGTAATCTGTGAATGAAAATTGAGTGATCAATTTCAGCCTCTTCCCTGTATGCACATTTTTATGAAGTCACATAAGAGTGTGTTCATTAATACAAACCCACTTTTTTGGGTGAGGAAGTACTGGACCGACTCCAGAATGATTAGGTTGTAAAGAACGTCCCAGCACCCCACCAGCCTCATATGCTTAGCACAGTCGGGACTTGGCATCACAGAGTAAATCTGTTCCGTGGGGAAAAAAGCCCAGCTCACCTGTAAATTGCACTTTGTATTGAAGGTGCATGAGAGCAATGTCACTGTCTTTGGTACGCTTTATGTAATGAGGATTCATAATTATTTGGTCGATGTTTCGAATGACCGTTGAAGGCTGTGACGTGTCTGATTGGTCGTACAGGCCAAGAAATGCTTTCCATTGGGATGGGTTTAATTGCCTCCTAGAAGTTGCAAAGGAATACTCACAGTTATGACAGAGTAATGAAAGTTTTGAAAAACATGTTGGGTAAAATGCTAACCTTTAACCTCATGTTAATTCATAGCGCTTGCACATTTTGTCAAAACAAATAGACTGCCGCAGATGCAGTTACAGCTTTGTGATAGTGATACTATCTTTAACATCCACACTGTAAAAATTAGTGGTTGATTTTTTTTTAATGATAAGTTTATAATGCATTATTTATAAAGGATTAATGAGACAGTAGTGCAGAGGTGGTAAATACATTAACTAAATTATTACAGCTTTTTAAACACTGTGAAGAATACTGCTGACTGCCCACCAGGCAATTAATATCGGTCCCAGTTAGAAAATTATTACGGAATATCTAAAGAATAAGAGGTCTAAGATGTTGAAAATGATGCAGTTCATAGAATCAGAAAATTGGTCTCTTAATTTTTTCATTTAAATCAAAAAAGATATGCTAAACCAAAGTATGACAATCTACTGCTTTTTATTTGCTGAGCTACACATGCTGGTTTGAGGCTGTATTTAACTTAGAGAACTTAATTATTTTCTATTTTTTAATCAACCAGTTCATAGTTTCAGGAGTATGTTTTTGGCCTGACTGATGTACGGAATTGGTTTCTGATGAAGTTTTGGTTTGACATCAAGGGGTTATCTTGTTCGAAACTACGAGCATTTAAGTTAAATGCTCAGAACTAGGGTGTGAAGCCACAAGCTCCCACTTGATAAAATGAGATTTAAGGGAAAACAGAAAGGTGATTTAAGTGAAAAGGAAGTACCAAGACAGGTGTGGATTTATTGTGTGAAAACTAAAGCAGCTTGATCCTTCTCATTTCAGTGTCTTTTGTGTGGAATATAGCTCCCGTCATGCAATGAGGCAGCTTTAATGTACTGGCATAGTCTTCACTGCCTTACTACTTAGCTATTCATAATGAAAGCTCTACCGTGATTTTGAATATTAATGTTTCTTTTTTTGCCATTCCAGTTTCTAGGTGTCTTCTGCAGCGCTTGTTTTTATTGTAGATGTTATGGAAGCCAAGCCTAGAAAATGCATATTTAAATATGCATTGCTTCTTTCAGTGGTACCATTAACACCATCTAGAGGATATCCAATATTGCTTAATCGATGCGCATAAATCAAGATTCATTCCAATGATGCACAGTAAATCTTGATCCATCTATGATAATACACGGGAGGAACAGGCGACACTGGGTTAACCTTTATGAGGTATGATGTCATCCTTTATGCCACTGGCAGAGATTCAACTACTTAATGGAGTCTCACAATAATTACAGGTTAAGTGCAAATGCTCAGTATTAATACCTTATATTTAAAGTGCAATTCTTCATTGTTCAGAAAATGCTGCTTAGTTCCGTGATTCTCTGCTTTAAAGTAAGGACCGAGCAGAAAGCAGCCTTTATCTGAGCCCACAGGTGATTCAAAACACAGTAATTAAACAGTGAACTACTTATTAGTTTTTTATATCTGTGTCACAAATTTTTCATGATGTGATGCCTCCTTAGCAAACCTGCACATATCACAAGTGGCATGGCATGCATGTCACGTGGCCGTCGCAGCTAGTTGGAAAGATGCCCTGGGGTCCGCGGAGAGAAAGAGTGAATTTATACTAATTTCACTGTAAAGCAAACACCTAGAAACCCTGTGGAAAGTGCCAGTCCCCAGTGACTGCAGTGTGATCCTTTGAAGGTGTGTTGGGATTGACTGACAGCTGAGGTCATGCTTCAGCCCAGCTTTACTGACAGCTATCTGCCATTCGGATGCCTGCCTGCTGTGGAAGTACCGGACGGTGTTAGCCCGCCAGCGCAGCGAACGTTACCCATAGACACAGTGTGCTGCTGTCACCAGCCATTCGTCGCTGACAAGGGAAGCTCCACAAACGGGTCTGGAATTAAAATGGAGTGAAACTATCCAAGGCCAAGCCTCAATCCTGGCATCGCTTCCACCTACAATCCTCGTTCCGTTGTTCTGAGTTACCAGGTGTTTTCCACAAGCTAAAAGAATAAATTTATTTAAAAAAAAAAAAAAGTAGATTTTTAGGGTGATACAGTATGTTTTATTAAATTAGCTAATACTCTTGGAAAAATAGCCTTTGTAGTGTCTGACTGCTATTCAAGAATACTATTACTGTGGAAAACGTTTGGTGTTTTATAGCTGAAATCGAGATGCCACTTTATAACTTGGATTTAGATGTGTTCTCTCCTCACACCTTCTGGATTTTTTATATACATGTTTTCAGTATAGACCCATCTCTAGTGTATACTTAACTCTGAAAACAAGTGAAGACTATAAATTTTCCTGTGTTTATATCATTACAAGTATGGCTTTTATAGTCCATTTCCTAACCTTTCAATTCAAACTATAAACATTAGGCTTTATGGACTGAACAATTTGATTTCTGTGTGAAATATTCCCAGGGTATGTGTACTTACGTTTAATGTTACATTGCAGATGAACCACCAGGTTGTTCAAACAGTATTCTCTAGAATGAAAGTGCAATTAAATCACAAGTATCTACACACCAGGTAATGCTAAATGACTGTTAAATATACATACACACACACATATAAAAAAAGTGCTTATATATGCAAGTACATTAGTCTATCAGTATCAAACTGTTAACTGTAATATTTTGACCTACATATTTTAATTACATTTCAATTATAAATGTACAACATTAATGTATGTGTATTAAATGTTTGTGTTCCTCTTCAACGGACACTTAATTTGTGTATTTTATGGGAAAAAAAGTAGACTCCCCTTTTGTATTAGGGAAATGAGTCCTCTGTCTGTGACAGGTTCTCAGTAAAATTGTAGTGGAATATGGTATTTTTTCTACTTTTTGAGATCGTTTCAGTACCTTACCACTAGAGATCAGTGTGACCAAAGAATTTCAGATGTTAGTTTGGTATGGCTGTATCTTTTTACTAAGATTGTAGTGCACTGCAAAACATAGAGCTGCATATACAGGGTTAGAAATTATTTAGCAGAGATACAAATCCAGAGTCTGAAGAGCACAAGGCCACAGTTCAAAACTACTCAAGCATTTCTGATACCCAGAGGTTTTAAGATTATCTTTGTAGCTGGTAATGAATCTGAACACTTGAGACAGTGTGTGCGCTAACAATTTACACCCGATACACAGAGAAATGGATCAAAGAAAAGAAAACATGTCTGCCAATGGCTATTTCACAGTATGGATTTCCACATAATTTTAAAATAGAAAAAGGGAAGGGTACTCTAAATAAAGAATCATAGAATATGCTGAGTTGGAAGGGACCCATCAAGATCATCGAGTCCAACTCCTGGCTCCACACAGGGCCAGCCAGGTCAGAGCATGGGACTAAGCGCATCGTCCGGACGCTTCTTGAGCTCAGCCAAGCTCGGTGCTGCAACCAACCACTTCCCTGGGGAGCCTGTTCCTGTGCCCAACCACCCTCTCAGTAAAGAGCCTCTTCATAACATCCAATCTAAACCTCCCCTGTCGCAGCTTCATATCATTCCCTCAGGTTCTACCACTGGTCACTAAAGAGAGGAGATCCGCACCTGCCCCTTTGCTCCCCCTCGTCAGGAAGCCACAGACCATGATGAGGTCTCCCCTCAGTCTCCTTTTCTCCAGGCTGTACTAACCAAGGGAATTCAGCCTCTCCTCATAAGACTTCCCCTCCCAGACCGATATGCACTATGTATCCCTCACTGTATTTGCTCTAAAATTTGGTGCCTGTAGTGACAGAAATAATGCATGATGTGACCCAGCAGTTTTGCAATGGCATAGTGGTGCCAAAAGGGCAAGTGGGAACTGTAACCACCCCACACCTTCCCAGTTAAATCTTCACTATAAAGGGGGTAAGAATGAGATATGCCTCCAGCCAATAGTCTTACATGGCCATTTTCCACTTCAACACAGGTGCATAATTTTAAATCTGTAATTTAATAAGTGGAAACCAATTTATGTCATTTCAATTCAAATCTGTATTGACTTCATAAGGGTGTCCATTGGTGGTGAGATGAACGTCAAGTAGGACAACCAGAAATGCATAAACCAGCAGCAAACCAATGCTATCTACTACATAAAATGTATAGCAATTAAATAACTTTTAATCAATATGCCTCCGTAGGCTTTGAAAGGGTCCTCAGTGGGATTGTGTATTAGCTCCTTTATGAAATGGTATGCTTTCTCTCGGATGCATAAATGAGCCAAAATAACATCCAACATGTCAGATTTATCCTTATTTTTGAATGTTGAAGTAGGGAGTTGCATGTAATGAGGGTGTTGGTCTCACCACCAGTACCTACTGATTGCTTTAGTAGAAATTACTTCACAGGGCTCTGCTCTTTCTTCTTTGTGAAGCTATCTCCCAGTATGAAACCTCCTTCCTTGCCTGCACATCAGTTCACCAGTCCTCAGCTGCCACTTGGTCAGCACAGGGAAGTCCAAAAGGCAACAGCTACTGCATGTCCTGAATAGCCACACTACGTGCCTGTCTTGAGTGTCATCTATGAAGTAGCATGTTGGGTGGGTATCTGGAACCGTTGGGATCTCTGTGAGTATGATCTTAACTTACGACTGGCAAAAGCAGTTATGCCTGTGGAAACTGTTCACGGGTATCTTCAAGGCAGGATGCTGCCCCGTAACAAAGCTTTCCTGCCAAGAAATGCATTACCCAAGGGGCATGGGAGAACAGCTTCGCTGTCTCTGACACTGCAACTTCCAAGCCCTATTCTGTGTGCCCTGCTTTGCAGCAATGGTAGTTATAGTTATAGTTTGAATAAAGACCAAAGACAGTGTGAGAAATGCATTTTATAATTTGATTACCAGTTAATTAGTTTTGGGTTTGGTTTTTTTTTTTTTTAAATTATCAAATCTGTGTGATCTTTCTATCATTCATTATATGTACAAAAAAAGTGTGCGAATCTGTGATGGTGTCACCCTGTAAAATGATTCCTATCAGCTGTCCAGATGAAACATGGTAGAAGGTACCTATTTCTGCAGCAGAAATACAACTAAGATGAATTAACTTATTCCATTTCCTCCTGCATTAATCACTTTTTAGTGTTTAGTAGATTTTAACAGAAGACATCTTTAAATCATTACTGCCCTTTAAGATCTCTTGCGGTAATGCTGGTTTAGTCAGACACTCAAGAAAAAAGAAAAATAGCTTGCAATGATATTCCATTATTTTAAGGTACTTTCACTCCCAGTGAGAAAGAGAAATATTTGGGGTGAAGAGAGTAGAATTAGACCATAAAATGTTTGGGGTTTTTGGGGGTTTGTAAATAAAATACAGCATAGAAATTTAGGAATTTTCTCCCATGCTACTACGTGGTATGTTTATAAAGGAAACCTGAAAGTACATGGACTCTTGCCATCTTCAACATGGTTTCAACATTTTAGCAATTACATGGCAATTTTCTGCCTCAGTGCTTTTGGTGGGATTCCAGGAAAATATGTGTAATAAGCCCTCTCATAAGCAGAAAGACAGTAATTGAAGTCATTATATTTTTGTTTTATTTGATGATGGCAAGCTTTTCTCCTTTTGGAGGTGTACCGTAAATCCCAGAATTTCCTGAGAATATAATCCTGTGCTAACGTTTCATTTAACGTACTAGAAACTCTACCAGTTTGTAGGACCCTTTGGAATCACTTCAGCTGTTATTTGGACTGAGAAAGATTAGAATATAATGAGATAGATTTTGAGGATCATCTCTTCTAATGATTCAGTTCTAAACCTGGAGAAGTAATTTTTGTGTTAGACTAATTTGTCTATATGTAGATACCTGTCTATGGATTGCTTACTTTAGCAATCCACATTTAGCCCTAAGTCTGTATCAATAAAGTCAGTGGATAATAGAATGTGACTTAACCACATTTCAAGAGATACCTGGGTGATTGCAATTCAGAGTGCTTATTTTTCTTTATTGATTAGAGAGAGAGCCTACTGTGATAACTACTGTATAAACATGGGTGAATCCCATTCCATTTAAAATCTTCTACTATATTATATATTCATAATTTCGAGATTTCTAGATAATAAATGTTTTGTAAAAATAGCCATATTTATAATTTCCAGGGTAAATCTGTAAAAAACTTCACTTAAGTTCAAATGCTAGCTAAAAATGTAGCAAGTCTCTATCAATGTAGAATAGATGGACAAGAATGCAATGGGGAAGAATGGGTCTCCCAGTTAGGCAGAATTCAGCAGTAGGCAGAGAATAAAACCTATTCCAGATCTCATACAGAATCGTGTTACCTCTCAGATAAACTTGAGCTCGATATTAGTGTATAAATGATCACCAACACACTTTTAAGATATCCTTTGTATGAGGAAGAAACTTCACTCTACCCACCTCTCTGTAAATATTAGGCTGTGGTTAGCTTCTTTGGTGATGGTGACAAATGGGCCATCTCCAGTGAATAATACAGTTGATGACATATTTGCATCCCTGGAAGGAAATAGCACACAAACATATTTTTAGATATTTATGTTGTTCCAGCAGTGGAGAAATGTTTGGGAAATGGTTGTGCTAGTGGAATAAACTGTATATTATTTTCCCTTTATTACTCTTTATCAGGAGATATTTGAGGCTTGAAACTCACATGGATTAAAATAGGACTCACCTATATTCACTCTTGCATTTTGTTCTAAAATTTCTAATGCTACAATAATACTGAAAAGAGACAGAAATTAAATATTTTAATAGCAGTAAATTACCAATTTCGGTTTCTCTGTGCCACAAGGAAGGGTCTGTAATACCAATTCTTAAATGTATGGAGCTAAAACTGAGTATGTAAACCAGAAAGGTAATAGCTGAACCTTGGAATGTCACTGTTTTGCTTTTTTCAGTAGGGTAGTTACATTGATACTATACTTCTGTGCCTAGAGAAGAAAGGAAACTATATTTTATATCACGAAAAATCTAATGCAATAAATGTTACCTTCCTCAGATGTTGTTTCACCTCGTAAATCTGTTGAAATCAAAATAACTGTGGAATAATTCAAGGGTGTCATTGTTTGCTATTCCACAGGATAATTCCTCTGAAGTGGGGTGTACTCTTCAACTCACTTTTCTGGTAGCAAACACCAAGTATTTTGTATGTTATTGGTGAGATAAATTGTTTTGATGTTTACAACCCATATCTGGGTTTATTTTATAGGCCATTCTGCATCACATACTTTGTATCACAAAGCTTGGAACATACACCCAAGAAGCTTAGTTGCTTTCTCTTGAGAAAGCATGGGGAAAAAAGATAGCTGTGGTCAGACTGCAGAATTTTTTTGGGGTGACATACTATTCCCAGATGAACCTTTAGCCACACATATCCCAGGAGCAAGTAGAGAACCATTTATGCAGGTTTAATACACCAGGACCACCTGTGAATCAAGAGAATACCATGTTTCAAGTGCAGTGAATCTCATTCTCCTGGGAAGTCTGAAGTCTAGAATCTGCCCATAAATCTGCTCTGTAGGAAGACTAAGACTAGGTGTGTGGATTCATATGAAGAGCTGCTGTTTGCTAAATGTTCACATGTACACAAGGGTTTTTTATGAAAATTTGCAAATGATAAATAAAAATGACCTCTCTATACTTCCTGAATTTGAAATGATGCTTCTTAAACAACAGCTTTAAGCCAAGCTCACTAGTGGTGTCTGATCCTAAGTGAAACACTGGATCTACCAGTCCAAAAGAATCATCGAGGTTCTTCTGTGGCTTTCAGGTCAAAATGCACATTATTACTTGGTGACAACTGACATGAAACTGTCACCACATTATTGGGACTGCCCTAACTCTGGTCCTCAATGCTGCAAACAGCCTGAACACACAGAGAACTAGGGGTTTTTTTCTACATCCAGAACATGACTCTCATTGGCTTTACAGCAGAGTAAGATCATACTGTCCAATATCCTATTTTTTCCATCAGAATAGATATTTTTTTCTGCATAAATATTGGGGATTATTTCCACCCCTTTCAGCCCATGTTATATTCTCAGCTGGAAAACCTGGGTCTGACAGTTACAGGCAGGATCTTCTGAGGTCTCTCAAGGATCTATGCATGTAGCTACTGCTGTTCATAAGTGGGGAGAATGGAAACCTGATCGACCTGGAAATCATAAACATGACATTCTATTTCAACTAACTCATTTCCATCTCAATAATTTTGAGGGTTGAGAGCAAGCCCTAAACTTTCAGTCCTTGTAAGAAGTCTTGGTATCAAACTGGGGAATAAGCCAGGACAACCAGAGAAGTGACAAACATTTCTTAGCTGCCTCCCAAGGTGAGAACCAGAAGGCTAACTGCCTCAAAGGTCTTCGTGGCTACGGTGGACCCTTTTGCATCCCTCCAGGGAAACTTCCATGCTCATTTACCTCTCTGAAACACCTGTACACCAATATAAGCACCATGAGGAATAAGTAGCAAGAATTAGAGTTCTGAGTGTGATCACAGGGCCATCATCTCATTGCATTTAGAGAGACATGGTGGGAAAACTTGCATGATTGGAACACTGTTGTGGATGGCTATGTGCATTTTAGGTAAGACAGGCCAGCAAGGTGAGGTGGTGGAATTGCTCTTTACATGAGAGAGCAACTGGAATGCACTGAGCTCTGCCAAAGGTTAGATGAAGAACAAGTTGAGGGCTTACAAGTAAGAATTAAGGTGCAGGCTAATATAGGGGACACTGTTGTGGGTGTTTACTACAGGCCACCTGATCAGGAAGAGGAAATCAATGAGGCCTGCAGACAGCTGTAAATAGCCTCACCATCACAGGCCCTGGTCCTCATGGGGGACTTGAACCTCCCAGACATTTGCTGGTAAGGAGACAGAGGCAAGCACACACAGTCCAGGAGATTTCCACTGCTGAATGAGGTGCACACCTCATGCAAAGATGTTGTCTACCTTGACTTCAGCAAGGCTTTTAACATTGTCCCCCATAACATCCTCATAAAGCAAGCTTAGGAAGTGTGGGTTGCATTGCTGGGCTGTGACGTGGATTGAGAACAAGCTGAATGGTAGGGCTCAGAGTGCTGTGTCCAATTCTGGGCTCCCCAGTTCAAGACAGACAAGGAACTACTGGAGAGAGTCCAGTGGAGGGGGGCAATGAGGATGATGAGGGGACTGGAGCATTGTGGTTCAGCCCCAGGCAGCAGCTGAGCTCCCGGCACTGCTTACGCACCCCTCCAAACAGAAAAGCCCCACGGGCTGGGGTAAGGGCAGTTACTGACACAGCACTGTGAGGAGAACAATGACAGAGCCTGTGACAGAATACACACACAAGGTGATGACACAGAGCACTACACAGACCTGATGAGGTGATAACAGAGAGCAGTGGCACTGACTTGATGGCCAATGCGGCATGTGACCACACTTGGACTGTCCTGGAGCCACATGGACCCGCTGCTCCCTGACTAGGCCCTGTTATGGGGGTGTGATGTCACCTGGTGTGGAAACAGCCCTGGCCAGCTCAGCTCCCCTGTGCTGGCTGCTTGGGGAAGGGAACTCCGGCCTGGCCGGAAACAGGAAAATTTGAAAAATGGAGGCAAAAGGATTCACATAAACTCTATAGCTACATAATTAATTAGGATATGCTACAGGACTCCCATCATTTCTGTCCTTTTCATAAATTACACAGTAAATGAGACTATCAAATTTATAAGCAATTAACAGAAAAAGTAAATTGTCCTAGATGAACCTTAGCTGCTTTCTCTAATAAATCATGATTCTAAGTAATTACTCAGTATAGGAGCATGAGCTATAGCAGATTCGAGACCTGTTATTACAAGCACCCATTTAGTAACAAATACAGTGCCATTTATTAAGAAATGGGTTGCTACAGGGGCATTTGTGGAAGGCAGAAATTGCCTGACACTTACAGGAGTTATATATATGTGTACATATATAAGAATTTTATTTTATCCTATTCTGTAGGATCAGTAACCACAGTAGCACCCGGGATATGAGAATATGATGCAATTTACATTTACAAATGCTTTTTGTGGATAATGGGCATATGTAATAAACTGAGACATGGAATTAAAAAGAAGTAATCAGGAATTTTTTTTAAAAAGAGTATCTGTCTAGTTTATAGAGCCAAAGTGAAACATATTGCCATAGAGTGTTATGGAGACAAAAGTGTAAGTAATTTTTAAAAGGTAATAGAAAGTACCATGTAAGACAAAGTTCAGTGAGGCCTATCAAATATAAAAATGCAAATTAAACCAATAGACCACAAAATGACTAGTCTCCAGAAGTTAGAGAGGAAGATGAGGTGCAGGAGAAAGAATCAGGGGCTACTGCTCACCGTAAAGGACAAGTTATTTCACTAGAAGAACATTTAGTTATAGTTTGTGTGTTCTTACATGCATGTGTAAATGAGATAACTACATACATAAATTAAATTATGGATTTGTGCATGCAGGTATCTGATGTTTATGTAAATGCAGTACCTACACAAAAGCAAAAAAGTAAAAAAAAACCCCAAATGATCACACATTCATCCAATGATTAAAAATATTTCCAAATAACACTTAAATATTTTTCTAAGTCCTCCTAACTCTGTGATGTCTATAATTAATTTATCAGAAGGGCATTTGTGGGCCTCTTACTTTGGTCAGAGACCAACATAATGAATTTCAAGCTTAGAATTTAATCTGATTGTTACTCTGATGCGTGACATTCCCTAAAAACCTTGGCATTGTAGGAAAGCTATTTATTATTAAGTGAATGGCAGTAAAGCTGCATATAGCATAAGTAAGGCCAGAATTTATGCCATAAATTTTACCATAGATTGAAAAATACAGAACATCTGCACTCAACCCTCTCCACCTCTTGCCTGGAAATTCTGCTGTGCAGTGACTGAAACCACACCTATTTTTTTCAGTGGTATATTTCCCTCCTCCCTCCCCTCTCCAAGTACACCTCAAGAGAAATAGTTTCCTCTGCCAACCGCTCAGGTCTAATGATATGTATGAAGCCTCTTGGGAGCCAAATAGCAGAATATTCAAGTAATTATCTTGAATTTGCTTGAAATGAACATTAGTATGACAATGGAGCAGTCAAGGCTGCTGTTTGCTCCGGCACTCTTGAGCCATCCGTATAAAAGTGAAGATGAAGACGCAGACGATGACAAAGTGATGAAAGACTAATACTTCCACATCAGTCTCCTAATGTTCTCCAATATGTATCCTCATGCCTAATCTGCCACATTGTCTCATCAGTCCTATAAGGAACGCCATCAAAACAGGGTTTGCAACATTTTCTTACAAATTTCTTGGCACATCAAACACTTCACTTACCACAGACAATTCCCTTCTTAAGAATGGTAAAGACACCAGTAAAATAATGAGGAAAACACTAATATAAAGACTCAAGAACCTTGCAAACAATTGAAAAGGACAATGAATAATTTTCACTCACCCTAACCCCAGCAGCTGGCAAACACTGTCTGAAATCTCTTCATTCCAATCATCTGCACATGCCAAGTGCCACATCTTCCCAATCCTGGCCTGTACCAGCCCTTCGGTGCTTAGAGAACCATTAAGCAATCTCACTGTAGACCAAAATGGACAGAAGCATTTTAGGTAGGTGGTAAACCACCCCCTGCCCGCCCCCTGAGCAAACAGAAATGTAATATAAGCAGATTTATTACTACCAGCAAAGAGCAAATAAAAGTTTCAATATGCCACAGCAGTAATAAAACCAGCATCTCCAGGATGCTGTGTTCCCACAGGAAGGAAATGTTATTGCTATCTCCCTTCTATATTTCTGCCACAAGAGAGTTTCATACCCTGTATTTTACAAATGTCTCAGGAATAAACAGTACATTTTCCACGAACTGTAACCAATGCTTTTTCTTAGCTATCATTATGTAATTTCCAGATGCAGTGTGAAAGTTTAACTGCACAATGCTCCGTAACACTGATTGGTTAAAACCAGAGCTGACAGAAAAATTGGATTTTCCAGTTCCAATTGCTATGAGAATTTTCACTGTTTCTTTGCAGCTTTAGTTAAAACAAACACAAATAATAAAAGTTACCTGAAAACCAACCTTTCTGTCTTTTTTCCCTAAACAAAATATTCAGAACAAATATTCATAAATTCATTAAGCATATGGTGAAAAATCTTATGCTATTGGCATAGTAACTAAGGAAGTTGGTCCTTAACCCTCAGCTAAGGATTAAGGAGATTAACAGAATCCCATATATGTCAGGAGGTACAGCTGCATTTTACCAGATGACAGGCAATGCCAATATGAAGTAGGGAAAAACAATGCATTTGAAATTTACTGATTGCCAAATTATTTTTTTGTCAAAATTCTAGTTTTCTAGAAAACCCTTTTCCACCACAGTATTTCCTCAAAAATGTGCACCCACTATAGTAAAAAAAGAGAAAAATCTAATATTTAGGAATGCCTCTGACACCTGGAGTACATGAATGAAGTGTACATGAATGAAGTGGTTAATGGTAAAACTCAGTCATGAGAAATTTTTGAGCACTTTTGAATCTCAGAATTCCTTGCACCATAAGGTTTCTAAAAATCACTTTTGACACTTCTCTCTTCTACTTGAACTACAGTTCTGTTTCCTTTATGCTCATTGGATTCATGTTCTTCTCCAAACACACTTTTGGTTAGAAATAAGAGAGTCATTGAGCACTCAACACCTGCTTAATTAAAACATATTTTTAGAATTCTGCAAAGGAAGGGATAGGGGATGCCTTTTCTTTGCATTCCCTGGGAAGTTTCAGAAGTTGGAGTATTTGAAAATGATGGTTTATCTAGTTCAAATTGTCACTTCTGATAAGAAATTGAAATTGGTTTCAGGAAAATGACCAAGACTTTTGGACACTGAAAAGACTCAATGTGAAGATGTCTAATTGAATTTTCATTTTATTTTAAGACTTAAATTGATTCAGCCAATGTTTCGATTAAATGGGTTTTTGGAAACAATTCACTCACTCACTTAATGTGAGGTAATTTGTTATGGAGTAGTAGACAATCTATGACAAAATAAATCTATGGGAAAATTTACATCAAGTTAATGTAGGTGATGGTTACCTTGTTCAGATCTTTAATAATGGCTAGAGAAAACTCATTTCAGTTTTCATTTCTTAAGGAGCTGAAGTGAATTTTATTCTATGCATTTTAAAGGAAGAATGTTTGCAACAAAATATCTCATTGCAATAATATGAAGAGCAAATCTACACCTTTGGATGCATGTATATCTATATGCATACATATATTTATATATGGCATATATGAAAAAAATGTGTGTGAAAGACATTGAAATCAATGAGAACTGTCAGCACACATCCAAGGATATATCTGATGTCCTAAACCGTGGCAAGATAATATTGTACTGAGCTTAAAAGCTCGTTTTTAGCTCTTCCATTAGTTCTCCATAGTAATTGTCAGAACAGCACTTTGTCAGAAACAGCAGTTTAATTTCTGTGCTAGTTCCAACATGATTTTAACATAATTTTTTTTTAACATTTAAATTATTGCTTAGAGAACACCATTTCCATGTTATGTGAAATGAAGCCATATACTGAACACCTACATTTTGGAAAGGATTATTTCACCAGATCACTAAACAATAGCAGCTGTTGGTTTCTTCATTGTAGGGACATGCACATCCACTATGACTGATGGATCCTTTGCAGCTATGGCATCCCTTCACCCCATGGCAATGCCTTCACAAGATGGAGTCCAGGCAGGCTGAAGGGTGCCACATGCCACAGCATGGCCTGACACCTGCAAGATTATCTGGGAATGTGTATCAAGAAGACTCTTATTCTTTACCCTACACTGCAGAACTTACACTGCTGTGAAACTCAAACTAATTACAGAACACAAGCGATAGAATTTTGGAATACGAAATGGATAAAGAAGGGAAGCATATAATGACTTTTCATTTAATTTTGAGGCCACTTTAAGCAGCCACAGTTTTTTGCAGGTGGGAACTTTTTACCTTTTCAAGAGATCTTTAGTAGTTTACAGGCGCTATCTCAGAAAAGAGACTTTGTTTTTTTGGCCCTGAAAAACCAAATGAGAAACTGCTGTGCATAATGGCACGGCCTGCATGCTGCTGCAGTAGTTTGCACTAGTGGAGGTTTTGTGGTTTTTTCCTATTTAATTTCTGCTGAATATGCACACATTTATTTCACTTTGTATCAAGGAAACCTTACCACACTTTGCCTCATCAGAGCCATCTTCACACTGAGGCAGGTTGTCACATAGGTTGTGCAATGGTATACACTCCCCACTACCACAGTGATGCTCATCAACTCCACAAACTCCTGAAGGAAAACAGGAAAGGAAAATTAATCTTTAATTACGAAGAGGGTTGATGTTTACTGGAGATCATACAGTTCAGCTGAAGGAAAAGATGAGTGGATAGTGTTTAGGACTTATTTCCTTTTCTTACCTTTCCTATCTATTTCTTTTTAAAAATAAAGATTATTTTCAGATAAATAGAAGCTAGCTGGACAAAATATTCTCTAAGCAGCTGGGAAAAATCTCACATACACTAGCCCTTGTTCTCATGGGGGACTTCAAATTACCCTATGTCTGCTGGAAATATAATACAAGAGAGGAAACAGTCTAGGAGGTTCCTGGAGCATGTGGAAGAAAGCATACTGATACAGTTGATGAGTAAGCCAACTTGGGAACTCTGTGAACAAAGAAGGACTTGTGGGTGATGTGACCATTAGAGGCCATTTTTGGGCATAGTGATCATGAAATGGTAGAGCTTTTGATTCTTGGAGAAGTAAGGGGAGGGGTCAGAAGAACTGATACCTTGGGCTTCCAGAGGGCAGACTCTGGCTTGTTTAGACACCTGGTTGACAAAGACCTGTGGAATGCAATCCTTCAGGTCAAGGGAGTCCAGGAAGGCTGGACATTCCCCAAGAAGGAAATCTCAAAGGCATGGGGAAGGCCACCCCATGTGTGAAAGATGAGCCATCAGGAAAGAAGGCCAATCTGGCTGAACAAAGAGATGTGGATAGAAATCAGGGAAAGAAAAAATAATTAAAAGAGAGTTATGTCCTTTGGAAGAAGGAACAGACAGCTCATGGGGACCACAAAGATGTTGTGAGGTTATGCAGGGAAAGGCCAAAGCTCAGCTAGAAATTAATCTGGCTACTGCTGTAGAAAACAATAAAATTGTTTCTATAAATACACTAGCAACAGAAGGCGGGCTAAGGAGAATCTCCACCCTTTCTTGGATGTGTGGGGAAGAATAGTGAAAAAGAATGAGGAAAAGGCTTAATACCTTCTTTTCCCCAGTGTTTAATGGTAAGACCAGTTGTTCTCAGGGTACCCAGACCCCTGAGCTTGAAGACAGGGACAGGGAGCAGAATGAAGCCACATAATCCAAGGGGACCTGCTACACAACTTAGGTAGAGACAAGTCTATGGGTCCGGATGGGATCCCACCCAAGTGTGCTGAGGCAGCTGGTGAAAGTGCTCACCAAGTCACCTGCCATTATTTGTTGACAGTCATGGAAAACTGAGGAGGTCTTAGTTGACTGGAGGTTAGCAAATGTGATACCCATCTACAAGAAGGGCCAGAAGGAGGATCCAGGGAACAACAGGCTTGTCAGTCTGACCTCAATGCCAGGAAATTTTATGGAGCAAATCATCCTGAGTGCCATCTCAGGGCATGTACATGACAACCAGATGATCAGGCCCAGTCAGCATGGGTTTAGGAAACTCAGGTCCTGCTTGACTAACCTGATCTCCTTTTATGACAAGGTGGCCTGCTTAGTGGAAGAGAGAAAGACTGTGAAAGTTGCCTACCTAGACTTTATAGTAAAGCCTGTGACACTGTTTCCCAAAGCATCTTCCTGGAGAAACTAGACACCCATGGGTTGGACAGGCATAAACTTTACTGGGTAAAGAAGTGGCTTGATGGCCAGGCCCAAGGAGTTGTAGTGAATGGAGTTAAATCCAGTTGGCAGCTGCTCACAAATGGCATTCCCCGTGGCTCAGTACTGGGGTAAGTTCTCTTTTTTATCTTCACAAATGATTTGGATGAGGGAATTGAGTGCACCCTCAGTAAATTTGCCAACAACACTAAATTGGGTGTGAGTGTGGGTCTGCTTGAGGGTACAGAGACTCTACTGAGGGACCTGGACCACCTGGACCTGGATTGATGGGCTGGGGACAAGTGTATGAAGTTCAGCCAGACCAAATGCTGGGTCCTTCAGTGGGGTCACGACAACCCCATGCAGTGCTACAGGCTTGGGGAAGAGTGGCTGGAAAGCTGCCTGGTGGAAAAGGACCCTGGAGGTATTAGCTGATAGCCAGATGAGTATGTGCAGGTAGTGTGCCCAGGTGGACAAGAAAGTGAACAGCCTCCTAGCTTGTATCAGAAACAGTATAGCCAGCAGGACTAGGGAAGTGACTGTGCCCCATGCTGTATTCAGTTATTGACCCATCACTATAAGACAGACATCACTACAAGAAAGACATTGAGAAGAGCAACAAAGCTGGTGAAGTGTGTAGAGAGTGTGTTAAGAAGAGTGGTTGAGGGAACTAGAGTTGTTTAGCCTGCAGTAAAGGAGGCTGAGGGGAGACCTTATCAATCTCTACAACTACCTGAATGGAGGCTGTAGTGAGGTGGGTGTCAGTCTCTTCTTACAAGTGATAGAATGAGACGTAATAGCCTCAAGTTGCATTAGGGGGCATCTAGACTGGATATCAGGAAAGTTTTCTTCACCAAAAGGGTTGTCAACTACTGGAACATGCTGCCCGGGGAAGCGGTTAAGTCACCATGACTGGAGGTCTCTATGAGATGGATAGGTGTGTTCCTTAGGGACTGGTTTGGTGGTGGACTTTTCAGTGATAAGTTATTGGTTGTACTTGATCTTATAGGTCTTTACCAACCTAAATTATTCTATGATTCTAAGAATAAAATCTATGGTATTATACATTGTAGATTCTGTGATAGCACTGCTGAATTACTAGTGTTCTTCTGTTATATGTAATAAACTGGAGGAATGACAAAAATCAAATCCTGTGAAAAGTGACAAATGATTTCAAGTTCCAGATCTTCAGCACTTTCACAAAAGTTTAGAGGTCTTAAAGTATGTCAAGTCAAACATACATGTATAGAGGCATTGAAAGCCAAGAATCTTATTGGGAAACCATTCTGTGAAGAAAGGTGGAAGAGAAAAAAGTAACAGAAATTAATGAGGACAGCATTCAAAAAAAAGTATTACTAAGCTACTTCAGTATCAGTTACGTACAAAAAGCAGATCAGATTGAGAGTAAATATTAAGTTATAATTCTGTCTATGGCCAAAGCATATTTTTAATGGCACCATTCTATAATTTTACAGGAAATGTAGACTCATAAACTTAAATTTCACTGAACTTTTGGAAATGTCTTTATTTTACCTTCCTGGCCTTAGTGATTAAAACATTTAATTATCTAGAAGTCTTATTTAAGGCAAGATAATGGATTTTACTCTGAATTTTTAATATTAATTAAAAATTACACATTCTTGGGTAAGTATTGCCTGTTGTACACTATGTAAGCAAAATAATATGGTTTCTAACGGTCTGAAACAGATTTTCACACATTTAGTGGTCATAACTGTTGCCAGATTTTCCACAGAACTTAGTTCTCACTTAGGCTAGTATTTTATTATATTGCATGCTGCCAAGAAGTATTTCTTTGGAAATTAGTCTTCCTTTAAAAAAAACCCAACAGTATTTCATGGAAAAAAAATACAAAGAAAAATCTGGTTTTCTTTTAAAATTAATTTATTTACTGACAATCCTTTTATCCTTGGGCCTGCATACTAACGATATTAGTCTCTGTCCTTTGGCTGCAAAGATCATGAATCAGCGTAATTCTTTTGCAAATGGAACATTTTTAGTATATTTAACCAGAACTGGCAATGGCCACTTGGAGAACTCTGCCTTGCTAAGCTTGATTTTATTTTACAACAAAATATGGGCAAAGCTGGCTCAGCAAAGATGCTGAACCAGCTAAAAAAAAGGCTAGTGTTGTTGGACTGAACTAATGTGATACAGAAGGAAGAACAAGAAGCAGCAGAACAGTCATATATCCATGTAAACCTACCTCTCAGTCTTATGCAGGGGGACTAAACTGAGTTGATTTTACAAAGGTTTATCAATGGTTAAGATTTTTTTATAGATGAAGAAAATTAATATTATTATTACTGCTAACTTAAGTAATAGCTGCAGCTAGCTAAACATGCTTGGAGACACTTGCCTTTTATGATATTTAATGTAAGAATAAGTGTGTAGATTCTTCTTAACTTTCTGTTCATGCGAATGAATGGTACTTATCTCTGAATACATACTGCTTCTTTCTTTTCTTTCTGCTGTCAGACTTCCACAGAAGTAATACAAAGCCTCTAATTAATTCCATCAAGATATTTGGCTTAAAGTTAGTGTTAAGTATGTATCCTGGTAAGCATATTGCTGTTCCATCTACTTGAGCATTTGGCTCCATTTCACATGGTTTTGGAGAGCTGATTTCTGAATTATGTGTATGAGTGACAAGTCTAATTGCAGCCCCACCCCCCAAAAAAATCAGGAGTCTTTCAGAAGGGGCCTGTCTGGGAACAGAAACACTTCTTTACAAATCTTTAAAAGACCAACTCTTCTCAGATCCTTCATATGCTAAGGCCCAAATTATTAAAGATGCAAGACCATATTGGAAAGAATAATCAGTTACCATATACATTTTTCTCTTCTAGTGGATGTGATGAATAATACATATTTTACAAATACATTTAAGCACATATTAATTGCGTATTAAAATAGGTCACAAAGTGTGGGGGTTTGATTTTTTTTTTCTGGGACTTGTATAGGGTGTATTTTGTATTTGCCCTCTTATTGTTTCTAAGAGCTATTGGTCAAAATACCAAGTAAATTTTTCACATAATATCACATAGAGTTGCAGAAGATACAGACTTTGATCCAATTATAGTAAAGCAACAAAAACATCACTTTTCATGTGAGAAAACATAAAGTACACATGGGTAACTGCTAGGCTTTCTCTTTAACTTTTTCATACTTCTGTGGATCAAGTCACTTTCTGCTTTTCACTTCTTAAATGTATTTGACCACTGGTATAACCTCTTAAATATAAGGGATCATATGCTTACCTAGATGGTAGCCAGTAGTAAAGTTTGCAAGAAATCCCTTCTTGGTCACGGACTCGTCTGTAAGGAACATTACTGTCATCTGGTTTGTTGTAGAGAAGACATCTGGCAGTGGGCCTTGTCCTGTATAGACAGCTATTTTCCAAGAGAAAATAAATGTATTTAAACTCTTTCATTCTTATGTATTTCAAAGTGTTTTGATTTCAAAAGCAAGTACTGCTACCACATGAGTACAGTTGTTCCTCCAAACTTAACTACCATCAGACTGCAATGATCAAAGCTCAACATGAAATTTAACACATCAGTATAGAAAAGATAAGGTTCAACTAAGAGATCATTTGTTTGTCCACAGACATGAGCAGTCTTATTTATTTGGATTACATAGAAAGATGAGTGTGTAAATTTTTGGGAAAGGTGATGTCAAGTATGATATGCTTCCTCAAGTTTTCCTCCTAATTTTTGAGACCCCAAAATGTGAAGAAATGTAGAATGAAATTAGAATGAAGTAATTTCCTTTATATTACATTCATCAGTTTTCCTCAGCTGTCTAATTGTATTAATTTTAGTATCTGATGATGCTACTTGCCCAAAAGTAAAGAATTTGGTCCTCTGCCATCTCTGATTTCAACTACATCATGAATATTTTCCAGATTGAAATCCTGAAAATGAAGTTGAATGTTTTTTCCCTTTTCAGCATTTAAGTACCACACACCTACAAAATAATAACACACACACAAAAATCACCTTTTCAGTTGATGCATTTACTGTGTCGTATTTTATGTTGGAGGATTTGAGGGAATATATTTATAATCCCTCTAAACTATTAAGAATCACCCAAGGGACATAGAAGTCTAAATCTTATCTTTAAAAGCAATTTACACTGTCAAGATCCAAAATTCAGTTGACTCTCATTCTCTAAAACACTTCTGAAAGCTGGATTTAGGCTCCAAAGACATACATACATGCATTTTTTACCATTCATGACAACTGTTGAGTTTTTCTAAAGTAGCAAATCTGATTCTTTTGTAACTGTGAAAATATGACAAATAAGTCTTGTCACTTCAGTCTTATTTGATAGTAAAATAATTTCTATAATCAGTCACAGAATCCTGTCTTTCCAGTTAGATAAGTATTTGCTTTTGTTTTTCCTGTGCTTTATCATATTTAATCTATGTAAGTGTGGATAATATGGAAATGTTTTTACAAAGTAAGAAAAAAAATCCAACTTTTTTAATCTGTTCATAGAATGAAATGTATTTTCTCACTAGTAGGAATCTCAAGTGGGACAGAAAAACAAAATTATAACTCTTATGATTAGCATCCAAACACAATTCTTCATTTAAAGATGAAGTAATAAATAATTAAAATTTCATCAAGAAGCAATGACAAAGTTCTCTGCCTTGCTTCATCCATCAACAGCCCATAGTGGACCATGTTGAAACATTTTCCCTTTTGCTAGCTGTAGCTTAATCTAAATCAAGTAACAACAGTAGAATAACAATGTCTTTTCACTTGACCATTCAGTTAAGGGAGGATCCCTTGCAAAATGCATACACAGATTCTTTGCCCTTAGGAAAGGTTAACTATTTAACAGAAAAGATGATGATGTTAACCTGGAAAATACATTGAGGTGTTATGGTGAAAAGGGGACTTCTAGCACCTTGTCTGTTGTTGCGTTGACACAAGGATATTTGACATATTAGGCATAGTATAATTGGCTTGCCTGAACCCATTCCAAGGAATTGTGGTTGCCTTCATGACTTTTTAATCAAGTGGCACATGACTCCTTAGCTTCTTCTTAAGTGCCATATAGACATCAGTTAAAAGATGTCAGTATATACAACTTAGATCTTTTTTTTTTTCTTGATAGCATCTGACTTGTGAAAGCAGGTTCAATATTTATACTTTTACATAGCTAAACTTTTCCTGAAGACTTGGACAATGACTTACAGAAAGCTTGATTAGGATAATTGTTTGGAAATTTTTCAGAGCTGAATGTACTGTTTGGCTCCCATAGTTCAACTGGCCCTCCACAGTCAGCTGAAAAAGAAAACATTTAAAAAACATAATTATCCTATTGTCTTGCTTTTGCAATCCATTAGAACAAAGATAATTTGGAAGAAGTAATTTCATGAAGAGGACATCACTGTAAAGGTTCAGTTAAAGTGCTACTTGTATAAAGCTTGAACATTGAATTGTGAGAAGCCAATGCTCCCATAAGGAGACAGTGTTGGGGAAACCAGGTGTATAAAAAATTAACTAATTAGTTACTAATTAGTTGCTTAGTAATATATTTAATTATTAATTACATTTCCTGAGTCAGACCTGCTGACACATACAATTAATGTCATAGTGCTATCTGCAGCTACAGTTCATATCTTGCTGTGTGAAGTGCTAGTAAGACTACATTCATGGCAGTGCTATGAGAAATTTTCCCCAGGTAGCTGGGGAAGGACACAATCTGTACTTCATTTGGTGATTACCAATTTGAAGCTTCCCTCAAAGATCATCTAGTTCCAACCCCCCTGTCATGGGCAGGGACACTTTCGACTAAAAGCCTCCTCTAACCTGGCCTTTAACATGGCCGGGGAGGGGACAGCAACATATTCACTGAGCAACCTGTCCCAGTGCTTCACCATTCTCACAGTAAAGAATTTCTTCCTAATATCTAATCTAAATCTTCCCTCTTTTAGTTAAATCCCATTACCACTTGTCTTATGACTGCACCACCTGATACCCTCTTCATCTTTCCTGTGGACTACTTCTACGTTGCAATAAGGACTCCCCAGAGCCTTCTCTTCTGCAGGCTGAACAAGCCCACCTCTCAGCCTGTCCTCACAGAGGAGGTGCTCTGGCCCTCTGGTCATTTTTGTAGCAAATAAATAATAATATAAATTTTATAGCAACTCCCCCCCCCCCTTTATTCTGTTATTTTGATTTCGTCAGGACCCTAAAAGTGTTTACAGTTAAACCTTGTAAATGATCAAAGTAGTAATTTCTTTTTTTCCTTCAAACAACTACTCCAATAAGAAAGGTCTTCATTGTAAACATGTATATGCAATTATATATGAAAACAAAAAATATTTAAAAGCAAATATTGTCAAAGTGTATAAACACATACACACGCTCACTCACATAGCATAGCTAATTGTACTGTATATATTTATTCTCTTTCAGTATATAGTTTAGATGGTTTACATCCAAAATATGTCAGCTTCACGTTCCAAAATTTTACTTCATGTGGAGAAACACTATTTTTTTCAATCAGAATAAATTTGGGCTTTTTTCCATTATTGTAGTTCACAATTGCTTTATTCAAGTATTAACAGTGCTCCTCCACCTGTTTTAGGAAATAGAAACCAAGGCAGAAGAAATCTACTTTTAAAATTTTGGGGTTCTGTTGGTTTATTCCTGGAATTAAAATGGATTTTTTCAACTTTCAGACTTTGGGTAAACTGTAAAAATCTCCCCCCACCTTATGATTTAAATTTTGTATTTCATTATGTCTGTCAGTTTTGGCATACTCTGAGCCACTTGGTTGGGAACTGCATAATCCACAAGTCCTACTGGGTTTGCCCATTGAACCCTACTGGGAAGAAGCTCCACTAAATACAAGAAAGATTTGAACTTTCTCATGACAGACATCTTATAGAACTCTCTGTTTCATTCCTAACAAGAAATGTTGCACTCTGAAAGGAAAAGGAGCTGTTTAATAAGCACAGGCTGACAAAGTATTATATTATGTTTCAGCTGTATTACTCACAATGAGGACTACTTTCTTTAAATAGCATTATCAACATATAAAGATTAGATGGGCTTTTTTATGGAACATTATTGCACCTACAAACAGACACATGACTACTGTAAAGCTACCTGAAGGATATATAATTCTTAGCCAATATCATTTGATGATATGAGCAGAGCAAGGTGAACTTAATTGCAGAACAGTGGCAATTTATGATGAAATTTGACCTGCTGTTGACTAGGGCACATGAGGAATCATCTTTCTCTCGCATGGAAAAATGATAGAAATAACTGATTTTACCCATGTGTGGAAAAAATGTTTTAAAATATTTCAGTGATCTTTAAACACAAATATATATGGAGTTACTTGTATAGCTGTCACTTGTTAGAGAACCAGACAGCAATCAGAAACAACCATCTTGGACTTCATTAAGCTTAATAGACAATTTTCTCAACTCTGAAGAAAATTATATATGAACTATTAATAAAAAAAATAAATCCTCTATGTTTTGCCTAAAACTTTAATTTATATTGACACAGACATCTTAAGTGTGGAATCTACACTGTAATTTCCACACTGCTGTTTGTGTTAAAAGACAGGTTATAAATGAATATGAAGATGAAAGTGATCTTTGTCTTAGATGAAAATGTAAGCTGACAGTCTTGTGCAAAAGACAAAAGCAAATCTAGCTTTCCTATTCCACTATTATTACTTGTTTTTTACTTTTCATGTCTGGAAAAAGAAATTGGCTCAGCTGAAATTCTTTCATCTTTCGTTTATAGACGTGACACTTGTTGTGAAACCACTACTAATCTTACACCACATCCATCAAAGTAATTTCATACTTCTTTGAAGATGATTGATAACATTCACTTTTTTCAGCAGGTTACAGCATATATGTAGCATGCCTCAACACAGTTATGCAAACAAGTTAGCTTTCCTCCAGCAGCAGCTTAGACTGTGCTTTTGTATTGTGTTGAAGGACAGTACGGATTCCTGCTAAACTGTTCCACATGACATGACATCTTCCCCTTTTTTGGTTATGAAAACTTTATCACCATAATTTGGGTGGAAATCTATACTTTGAATGACATTTCCTTAGTGCTTAGACAGCAGCACTCAGACACTGTTTACCACAAGGTCATTCTACCTGTAAATCATTAGACCGGTGCTAACTTGTGAGGTGTGTTTACGCACAGCACCTGAAAGATGGCTGGAGGTGGCAGATATCACCACCTCTCTGCAAAATCACTTTAAAGAAAACTGCAATCAAATTCCAAAGCTAGCTTTGGTAAATTATGGCTGAAATTGCTAGTTATTAAAAATTAATTTTGGCGATGGAGACATCTTGTTGAACTTTTACCCTGCTGTGTCTCAGGATAGAGCTCTAAAACTGAATTTTGCTCATATATTTAGAAGGTTTTGTTTTGTTTCCTGTCCCAATGCAGTAGATTTACAGTTGATATATTTGGGAGAATGAGAATACTACTAGAATACTTGCTTCAACAAGAACACAATGAAAATAGTCTTTTTCTATTATTTTAATCTTAGACCATTTTTATTTACTATATACTGCCATGAGAGCAACTACCCATGTTTTGTAAGCAACAATTCTAACAGGGGATGGTTCTGGAATATACTCACTGCTTGTTTTAAAAATTTCAAGCGACCTATGAATAGGTCTTTTGTAGAAACCGCTTTTTTTCCCAAAAAGTTCATGCCTCTCACAATAAATTACAAAGCCTTATCAGATAATTTAATGGTTTCTTTTCCACAAGCTCTATTCATATTATTACCATATTCTTTTTACTTTGTATGTACATGGATCTGGTAAACATAATATGCAATATTTTTTCAATGTTTTATATACATTTTTCAGATTTATAATGATGGCTACAGGTGTTTTTCATATTTTTTCCTCAATGAGATTCTTCTAACTAGCTCCGTGTCACTGAAATGTTTTCAGGAGGTTTAAATTTCTGTGCTTTCCTCTAAAAGACTCTGCAATGTGATGGGTCTGGATCAAGCTTTACAATCTGCCTGGAGGAGTGCATGTGCACTATAGGTAAACATCTCGTGTTTCATTAACTTGACTTGGAGAAAATGACAAAACCAACGTTCCTCCAATTTCCCACTGAACCTGGGATTCAGAAGAGGTACCAATAAGATAGTGAAATGAAATGAGGCACAATGAGGCAGGAAAGAAGCCCCATCCATTATTACTAGAGCAAGCATCTTTTTATCACTCCTGCCTTACCTCAAGAAATAGAGTTAGTAAAGGCAAATTTGAATAAATCAGGGATAGGTTTTAACACATTCCACGGTTTATGCAAATATTGAAACATTAGATGTGAGTCCTGTAACTCTTTTGGGGTTTTTTTTCCACTCATTTCCTTTGAAACCAGAACTGCTAACTGTCCTTCTGCCCTTTCTGTTTCCCTATTTTTTCTTCAAAGCAATTAATGCATCCTTTTTACTGTAGTAAGTATAAGAGTACAACCAAATGCATATTGGAAAGGATTGATTCATCGTGAAACTTGTTCCAGATACCATCTCCATTTTGGGTATAAGACATTCACATAGACTGTGCTCCATTCTTAGATTCATTCCCATAAATGTGGGATTTTTCAGTGTGAAACCCTAATTTTTCTCAGAGCTCTGGGATTTTTTACTATTGAGGCCGCTACTGATATTATTTGACTTTTCTCATTTTCTTGTTCCCCTTCTACATTGCTTATTATTTCAAGTATAGAGGTCAGAATCTTCCTTCTCTTCTTCCTTCCCCTTCAGAGGCTTACTCGAAGTGTTACTAACTAAAGCTTTTAAGAGACAAATTCTAAATTCTTGAATTATCATCCACTCTTGAAATTTTGAAAGATACTGCACTGATAGTGTAAGCTGTGAATCTAGCACTTCTGTTGCTATCAGTGGAGTCACAGGCAGGAAACATGATTCCTTAGTTTGATATCTTGAGGATAATTTTATAATGTTGAAGAGAGATTTTTATAAAACTGAAGGTTGAAAATCCTGAATCACTCATACACAAGTACAGTCACAGGAAATGGCATTCAAGTGTAATTTAGCATTTACTTACTGGGAACTGAAGGAGTAGTGGTAGCCTCTGGAATCGCAGTTGCTTCTACATAAATGCTTTCATTACACTTTCCCTTTGTCAGGCCAATGTCATCCAAAGCAATATCACTGGGACCACGCTTTTTAAAGGCATCAAAAATAACCTGAAGTTCATGAAAAAAATAGAATTTTTTGATTTAATGAAACATTTTTCAGCCTCCTATGGTGAACCATTCTGTCCTCTTTCTTGAGTGCTCTTCTGTCTACTGTAATCTACACTGGTGCTATACTCAGAAGGCGGCATCAAGGATGAGACAGGATTCCTTGCAAAACAAAACAGCAATATGCAAAGTGGGTCACTGAGTAATGAAGGAACTTCTTTATATAAATTATGAATGTGATTTAAAACTACTCAGTAACTTTACTTTTTATATATAAATACATACTTTTTTTGAAACACAAATTCTGTATCACTCATTAGTCTGAACCTGCTGATCTAGTGCTATATCTCTATGAAAAATTGAAATTAATAATCTCCTTTGTTTGTTATTGTGCTTTAATATCCACATATTTAAAGTAATTCTGCTATGAAGGAATTTGTGCTGGTGAAATGCCACTAGGTATAGCACTCCTGAGACCGTAAAAGATACATTTGCTGTAAGTGTGATGCAGCCAGGTCACAGATGCATTTACTTCCTCAGATGGAAACACAACTTTCTGGCAGTGCTTTGGCATCACTAAAAGCTACAATAGGACAACCCTTTCCAAATACCTGTAAAAAGATATTTTTTTTCAATAGAGAGATTTTTTCAATAGGAGCTGTCTAGCATAAGTCTCCTCTCCTTTACAGATAAGTCAGGTTGGTTGCTAACCATGTGGAGCCAAACACATTTCTGTCTGGAACACATTTTCAGTCAATTATTCTCTAATTAATTAGTGAAAATACTGCTTCAAAATCTGAAGCTACTTAATTTACATTTCACAGCAAGTACTTCATAACACACTGTTGGGATTTTAAACACATCAGATTTTAATAGGCTTTGAACCTTCTTGTTTTGTGTAAAGCTCTCTTTCATGATAACATTGATTGTCTCATGACAATGTTAAGGTTTTGTGTTTTCTATAATAATACTACTTCAATTTCCAGATCAACTAAGTGGGGGTGAGGGTGTGTGACAATTCAAAGCGGGGCTCTAGTCTTCTCTATGCATTTATTTGATGGCATGCATTAGTGAATAATGCTAGGTATTACCTTTGGAGCTGTGGATCATTGGGTTCATTTGACAGAAAACTCTGATTTCAGTTTAGCTAAAATAAATTTGCAAAAGAACTAGCAGTTTAACAAACCTTAAAATCAGATGTTTCGTTTAAAGTTACTTGTCCATAATTCCATTTGTTTCCATAGTTTCCTTCTTTCTGGAAAATAACCTTTTCCAATCCTTGATCATTGCTTATGCTAACTCTTAAAAGGTAAACATTAGTACTGTACATGAAATACCTAGAGGGGGAAGAGCAATTTTGACAGTATTAAAGTGAAATTTCATTAAAAAATATCAAGCTTTTTATTTTCTACATGGTTTTATCGAATTAGGATTAATTTGCAGTGAGTATGAGAATAAAATTGATTGTATGTTTATATTACACCTGGAAGATTTTTTGGTACTTTGCTATATTTTCTGCAGAGGCACGGTTAAGCTTCATGACCAAAACCACTTCTGGGATTCTTAATATCATTTCTGTATAGAAAAGAATATTGGATGCAGGATGAAGAAGAAAATACATTAAAGCTAACTGTAAGACTCAAACTTAGAAACGACTCAAAGTTTCAGGCCTGGAATTGAGACCAATCATGGAAATCCAAACAGAAGTTTTATGTTGCTAGCACACTGACTTGGGTTAATATTATATATGAAAGAAAGCTATTTGTTTGTTGGGGTTTTTTTCTGGTTTTTGGTTGTTGTTTCTGTTGTTTTTTTCTTAAACAAATCATATGTTTAGGAATTACGTAAGAATACCAAAAGCTTAGGCAAAATGCATCTGAAGAGGCCAAAGGCAGACTCAGAATCCGGACTCTCTCATCTCCCATTCCAAGTCCTACAGGTGTTGAAATATAAAATCCTGCAAGATAATGAACATGTTTTAATCAGTATGCAATTACTGATTTATTTTTTAAATGAGAGTTTTTATATTAAAAATAATATCAATAACATCAAGCACAGATAGTGTTGCATGACATGGAAGATTCTTGGCAAAATAAATGTGAATGATTATCCCAAGTCAGTCAGTCAATGACATACTGAAATGAGCTTTTAGACATTTTTGGACACTGCTCAGAACTAGACATCAAATGGGAAACTAGTCCTTTTGAAGTTAGTGGGA
Source organism: Gallinula chloropus (assembly GCF_964237585.1). Classification (NCBI taxonomy): domain Eukaryota; kingdom Metazoa; phylum Chordata; class Aves; order Gruiformes; family Rallidae; genus Gallinula; species Gallinula chloropus. Next base: position 108,283,208 of record NC_140085.1, read on the forward strand.
ATTCTGTCTCTTATTTACTGAAGGCAATGATTCACATGGGTGATTTCTACTTACTTTATAAAAATATCTTCCTGTTTGATGTGCTTGTGGCTTTGCAGAAGAATTTCCCAACATTTTTATAATTTTTATTCTCATAATAATATGAAATATGGGTTGTGTGTTGAGGGGGATGAGAGAATTACCATATGAATATTTTCTAGCAAGGGGAAGCATTCTAAAGATTTGGGGAAACTGGGGTTTTAGCTTTTTCATGAGTTAATTCCTTGCACTTGTGAATTTGGACTTCTTGCTACCATATGGAAATATAACGTGAGGCCAGGTTACAGAAACGTTATTTTTCAAAAGGAAGGCAGAATTAGGCAGAGGTAGAAATCCTAAAATATAATCCTTGCTTTATTGAAATCATGGCTGTAATTTTAGACTTCCTTCCATTCCTTCTTTCTAATATATGCAGATATTATATCCATAGAATCTATAAATAAAGAGAAATTTAATTACATACTTTAAATTATATATGCTATAGTATGTTATGTTATGTTATTTGTACTTCTAGATTAGCTAGCTTTTTCATGTGGAAGGTTGAAGGACAAAAAATTAGTCTGCAATCTGAATCAGGCCTTTCATTTCCTGTATTGACTTGGAAAGCGTGCATTAAAATTAACATGGTGTCTAGCATTAAGAAAGCGAGCATAGTATGGTCTTTCAGAAAAGGTCTTCATATAGTCATGAATGACAGTTCTCTGTATTTGTTTCATCAGTTCTCTGAGCATTCAGAATCAATTGTTGAGTATGTATGAAGTCCTTTGCTTTTCAAGAGCAGCAAACCAAAATCACATTGTCTCAGAGAATGTATGTAATATCTAGATATTAATAAGGCAGTTCATGATTTCAAATATAGGTTGTAGAAATTTGAATATTAAATAAAATAGCAACATTACATATAGCAACTTCTATGTTAGTTTAGATCTAGCATAGTGAAACAGTACCTAAAAAAATTAGCATGTTCAACAGAGCTAGATATCATTGTTGTTTTCTTAAACAAATTTTATATTCTTTTGTCTAATTTGTATTCTAGGAGTCAAGCTGGGAGATAAAACAGTTTCTGAAGATTGTTTAGAATATGTGCATTTACTCAGAGAGAGGTGAATACTTTCTGCCCAATAATGTGCTGAATAATATTTTTCTTTTCCTGGGAGTAACTTCTGCTAGAATAATTTGCATTTTTTCCAGTTATTTGTCACTGAATAAGTTCTGTATAAACATTGCACAGAATACATGCAACCATTGCAAAACCAAAATTATGTTAATTTGTTTTAGAAGGACTAGTTGATTTAGAAACCAACTGAGAGATTGTTTAGTTTTCCTGTTAAAGGGGAAAGAAACTTTTGGAGTCTAATTCTGGGATACACATTCAAAACCTCATTCCTACCACTACTGTCTCTTCAACTAAAATCCACATTTGATATGACCACTCTTCCAATTAGGTTGTTTTGCTATAACAATTGTTGGAGTGTTTGTGTTTTGTACATGTGCTGAAAGTTAGCATTTCACTGGGGACACAGATACTCTATGAACCCTGCAGGTCAACTTTATGTAAAATAAAAAATTATCCTGTGACAACCATAGGGATATCAACAGTAGATGGAAATAAAATATAAATCATTTCCCTAAAATGTAATTATACTTATTATTTTCCTTAAGGTAAACGTGCAGTTATTTGATCTATAACACTGTTGCATAATAGAAATTCCTTTCTCAGATAAGAAACTTCAATACCTCACACTGTAATCAATTTATATATTCCTTTTTTGGGGGCGGGGTGTGTTGGCTTTTTTTTGTTGTTGTTGTTGGGTTGGGGTTTTTTTGGTTGTTTTGGGGTTTAGATTTTTTTGTTTGGGGTTTTTTTGTTCCTTTTAGTTTTGGTATATTTCGACAAGGTGGAAATGAGTAGGACATTTTGTCTGGTAGCCTTGTCTCAGTTTTTATGGCAGAATAAAATTACATCCCATTGATACCATAGTGAGGAATCTATTGCAAGGTGGTATAACATAAGCTAAATCAAGCTTTTCCTTTAATTTGCAAGCAACTTGTATTTGATCTTACCTGACACATTTCCAAATGTATGATCAAAATCAGGACCACTCATAAAGGGAAAAGTCGGGCCCTGAATTCTCTCCCACTCTGAATCATCATCTAAATCTTGTATCCAATAACAAAAGCTGTCTTCAAAAGTGCAATTGACTTTCTCATCATCTGTGAATAAGAACCTCTGGTAAATAAAACTGACAGTGTTGTTATGTAAACTTTTAAATGTTTGAGAAGAGGAGCCGGTGGGGACTTAATTTCCTTTTCTATGAAACACAACACAACACAACTTGTTAAAAACACACTATCACTACATGAACTCGCCCTCATTCATCAACCTTTTTTGATGCTTCACCAGTAATGTGGTGGGGGAATGAGAGAGGAGCCCTTGCATAGCTAACACTAAGGGTTAGCCTTTCGCTTCTCCCCTTTTCTTTGCAAAGCCCTGGATTGCTTCAGCGGAAATGCCAGAAGAACCGGACCTGAATGCTCAGAAATGCTACGCTCCATGCACCAGGGGCGACCCTTTCCTTGTCCTCCTTTGCACCTTCTTTGCTCACGTATATTTGCTGCAACATCCCCATCACTTTTATTCCCAGGATGTCTGCTCGGTGTCTTTTCCTGGTGCCTTGAAGTGCAGGTCAGCCCCTAGAAAGCGTTTCCACATGATGAAAGTTTCCTGGCACTCTGGATGCTTCCTGCAGCAGATCCCTTCCCAGCCACATCCCCTATTCACATCCTGCTCAAAATTTAGCACCTGAAGAAGGCTAAACTTGTCCAAACTGCATCTAAAATTTTTTCTGACTACTAAAGAACACCAGTGCATGATTGGCATTGTGCTTTGTTGGCACTGTAGATTTACTGCATCTGGAATTTTTCCAACCCCTATTTGCTGAAATAGGTATTTTCCTGCATGTCACTTTTATCATTTGGGGCTACTACTTTTGGCAATGACTTAGGACATCAAAAGTTTTGGAGAGCAGGTACTGTCAGGTGATCACAGAATAATGATTAGTGTCAGTGATTCAACAGTGTTCATTACTGAACAGACTGGCTGAGAGGGATCTGAGGAGATATGGGAAGAGTTTTAATCTTATTTAAACAGATAGACTTTGTAAGGCATCACACTACTGCTAGATACAGGCTTGTGAACCTGTGGACAGTCTTAGTGAAATAAATGATTCCAACTGTAAAATAGTGTGAAATTTCCCAAAATGGATCTGGTCAGTGTACTGAGGCCAGAAAATACTGCTTGCATTTTCATCTCCATTGTGTCACACTGAAAATATAGTTTCTACAAACTTTCAGGATAACAAAAACACACACACACACACACTCAAAAAGAAGACTTACTGTTTAGTTCACTTGCATTAAATGCAGTGTATGTTGCATTAAAGCCATTGTAATTTTCAGAATAATCGGAAATAAACTGTGCTGTAGCCTCATGAGAAAAAATGTAAATTGTCCCAGGATTAGTCCCCGACAGAGAAGCTGGGAATAAATAAAGAATAATATAGTCAGAGAGAAAACAATCCCATGCACATTAAAATCCCCAGTGCTGTCACAAAAATACAGTAGATTAGCTTTTTGAGTATTAAACAATACCTTCCCTTTTGTACTGTGATCCTGCTTAAAATAGCTTCAAAGCATTCAAGATATATAGCTATTTGGCTGCCATGTAAGTATTCTGCATATCCTCTCATATCCATCAGTATGGATATCAGCTCATGAAAAAAATGTCTCATATAGTACATACATTCAACACTACAGTCTTCATATCCCTGCTCATTATGCTGTAAATGTTCTCAACACTTATATATACGTACTCTGAAACTCCAGAATCACATATTTATTATATACTTTTGTTACTGGTACTTACTCTCACAATTTTATAATTAGCATATATGTTTACAGATATACAAAAATAAGGAAACTGTGAAATTACACAGGAATTTCATTTTGTGATGTATGCACCTGGATAGACTGCCTTGTGAAAAATGAACAAAATCCCAGTTTTCCAGAACAGGCTATAAAGTATCATCAATATTTCAACATCTGAAGAAAGTAATGTCAAACTTGTAATGAATTTCAGGGAGTATCGTAATACTTCTTAATCAATTTTCTAAACTGAAATGCGTGATTCCTTCATTTTACGTTATGTGTGTTATGTTTCAGGATCTTCTGACAACATATTTCCATAAAACATGAACCCCATAAGATCACAACTCTGGTCAAGTTATCAAGATTGTTCAAATAATATCTTAAAAAAAAAGAGGAGAGTGTTATTATACTAGGGAAGCATTTATCTGGTAACTTCATAGCTACATCAACTGTCTAACAGGGTAGTTTTACATAGATTCCTTCTTCCATTTGAACATATATATGCAACATTTTCAGCGTCAGAATGCTTTTTTTACCATTTAAATTTTATTAATGGAAAAGTAATGTTAGCTGAAAAATAACCTTACCTCTTAAAATCTTGTTTTCTCCTATACCTTCAAAAATATTTAATGTGTCTGCATATTGTTGTGTATCAAAAGAAGTGAAGTTCAGTTTAATGGATAAACCTTGAGGCACTCTAAGATAACAAGAGAAAAATAAACCTCAGAACTGAAAGTCATGTTAGAGCAATTTTTTTCGACTGTGGAAACTTAATTGTGTGCTTGAAATATGTTAAGATCAGAAATAATGAAAAATTACATTAATAATGATTATTAATCAAGATGAGCTATTTTTCTAAGTTCAAACACATAAAATTACCAAAGGAATAGGGCATAAACTTTTTGTAACAGAAGACATATTCCTTTACTCACTGTAATTAAGTATATTTTAGGAACTAAATCTTGTCAACTCTAGAATGTGGTATTTAGCTAAATAGTTGTACTTTTTCCCCCTCTGCATCTCATTAATTTACAATTACTTTTTAATACATGTTACTAATAGATAACATCCAACTGCTCAGGTAGGCTTTCAGAAGTCAGGTAAGTGGTATCCTGGTATCAGTGTTAATAGCAAGATACCAAAATCTGTCCCCAGAAAGTCCAAAATCCTGTCAAAACCAGGATTTTCATGGAAATTTGAGGATCTCAAACCCGCTGTTTGAGAACATGCTATCAAATCTTACCATCACCCAGTAATTTTAATAACAAAAGTTACCTTAACGAAAGTTTTAAAAAATACTGGGGTTTATTTTCCTGCAGTTAAGCTTTTACGATAATCTAAGTAGCTCTCCCATTGCTCTTCCACTAAACATATATGGTATTCAGTTCTAAACCTCTACTATCACAATCAGCTTATCTTCTGATACCAATTTTTGTTGCTTTCTGGAATTGAGAGACCCAATGCAAATAGTTTTTCAACAGCAATCTGATGATGCTTATCAGTACTGATTAATAGAGAACCATGAAGTAAATATTGGAATTTGCATTATAAAAAAAAAAAATCTCCATAGGAAAAAACCCCACAAAACCAAAAAATTATTTCATTTGAAAAGAGTAAAACATGCAGTTGATATTTAATCTTTCAACCACCCCCCCCCCCCTCCCAGGTTTCAGGGGAATATTGAACATAGTTCTCTTTCTGCTGTTTTAAAAGGAGAGGAAATCACATCTCAATTTGGGGAGGAGTTAAATGAGGTGAAATGTAAAAAGTTTTCCTAAAGATAATAAGGAAATCTTTCTAGAAAAAGAAAGGCAGAAGAGAAATAAAATCTTGAATGTATTATAGGGTCAATTTTAACACATTTTTATGGGGAGAATAAAAACAGGAGGACAAAATGTTTCTCACTGGTTACTGGAAAAGCCAAAATGTTCCTTCAAAGAGACAATTCTGTTCAAAATGGTGACAATATTTGAGTACTACATTGACTTTTTTCATGGCTTTACTGTCAGCGTTGCCAGATTTTTTTTGTCATTCACCAATCTGTAACTATACAGATCAGCAGCATCTGTACTATATTATTTGCAACTACTCATGTAGCTTTTGTTAGCTACATACCTGATATAGATATCTACCTAATACAATCTTGCTTGCAGCTATCACAGTGTTTGAAGCAAAATGAAAAGCTTAGAAGGAAATAGTGCACTTGAGATATGACTATTTACTATGCCCAAATTCTGTGACACCAGAAACTGAGGAACAAGTCAGTTCCAGTTTTATAGTCTGAAGGATACATTTTCATGTTTTTCCTGTGACACACCTATATTTTAAAACCAGGTGTAGCCAGTGATTATTGGTGAAGACTCCTGCTGAAGATGAGAAGGAACAAATGTGCTAAACAGCCAAAAACCTATGACTTTCTCCTGAAGTGTCAAGATGAATGTCATGAACATACTCCAAGGCTAGCATTTTCAAAGGAGCATTTTGAATGAGAAATCCAAATCTGATCCAATTTTAAGGACATGCCCTTAACCTCTTTTGAAACTCTTCTACCAAATTAGTGTTTCTCAAAGAATGGCCGTTATCACACAGCAATAATAATTACTGCATTTCGAAGCAGTAACTTCTGAATGGACAGTCATTGTAGGGATATCTGGGAGGTTCCAGCTTGCAATCTTCTAACTTGAGATGTGCACTTCAGGATGAGTTTTGTCATATACTGTGACTATCATTTGTTCTCTCCCTGGGCTATGAAGTGGACCTAGAGCGTCCATCCCTGTGGGTACGTGTCCTTGGTTAAAAAAATTCCACTTCTGCCTAGGACTTAAAAGGCATTTGGTGCTATTATAGATGCTCATGCACTTTTAAGATATATTCCTAGGAGACTTGGGAGCACAAGTGCTCTTAATTCCCAGATTAAATGTGTACCTGTAAATGACAAGGGAATTTTTGAGAATTCCATCCGTTAGTAATCTGCATCATTGCCTAAAGACTGGTATTTACTGTATTTATTTTGAGCTTATAAATATGTTTCTGTGCATGCATGTAATACACAGATTTCTCAAAATCATAACTATTATTTTAACAGGAAAACTATTTATATAGTTATGGTTTTTACACATGCAAGTTTTAAAAGAAAAGCTACATAAATACTAAAGAGAAAATGCTATTACATATTTTCCAAGCTAGGGTATTTGGGAATACAAACAAATGGCATGAGATTGATGTGAAGGAAACAATATGACCTCATAATAATAATACTAATGATAACAAAAATTAGGTAGAAAATTATTGGAAAGTGGCTTACTTTATAATCCATTGGCAAACAATATTTGCATTATACGGTTTTGGATAATTCATAGAGTGAAAAAACCCAGAGGAATCAGTCAACATAAATTTTCCATCACAAACTGCAGCTGTAAAGATATAATGAAAAACATTTGTCAAAATGCCATTTGAAAAGCAGAATTGGAGCCAAAATAAGAGAGATCTTACATATAGGTTTACATGGATTAACTTGAAAATGCTTTGTAAGCAGCAATGGGAATACAAAGTAAAACACACTAACAACTTAATCCCACTTCTAATGCACATAACTATTTTATCTCTAGGTACTATATCAGAAGAAAAATACTATAGATACATCACTTTAAAATTAGAGAAAATCCAAACTAGTCCAAATCAATACAAATAATTCAAATCCAACATCTGGATTCAACCAATGCAACTCTCCTTCTTTAATTTTATTTTATATATTTGTAAGGAAACATGATCTTGCCTTAATGGTTCTTATCTAGAGCTATTTTAAATCAGGAAACTGTGTTTGCAGTACCAGAAACAATTTGATATCATGTGGATAAAAGCAAGAAGGGGTATAGTTGACTATTGCTATCTCTAGTTTTATGAGCTTCCTAGTTCCTTATATATCACTAAGTACTCAAAGATAAGTGGATATCCTGAGTTTCCTGCCAGCTATCGAATTCATTCATCTGAGACAAATGTCATCCATCATTATGTATTTTTTCAAAAAGCTTTTATTAGCTTTGTTTCCTTGGTGCTGCTATTCCATTCTAAGCATGTTCTTTGTTTACAAATCAGTTATTTTTTAAAAATAAAAGTATTTTCAAGCCTGAGCAAGATTGAAAATGCTAGTTCATGTAGAGTTATTTTATTTCATCAGACACTGAAGCACTGTTGAAGCTTTTGCTGCATCTCAAACATTCTGTCAGGAATCTGATGTTTTTCCTTCAGATTTCCAGAAAGTATCATAGAACTTACAAATAAGGATAAAATTAGTACCATACATGATTATCTGGAGAGATAAGGGCAAGTTTGTCAATTTGAGGCAGATAAACAAGAAATTAGATAGAGGTTTTCATTAACATCAGAAATAAAATCATACCAATAATGACTATCCAAATCACAAATAGTCAATAATATTGAAAATTAAATTGAAATTTTATTGAGCATAGTCCTCCCCAGGGAAATGATATATAAAATGATTAATTGATTCTCCTTGTCTGTTCATTTTATAAGTGTAAAATTCTTTCTGACTACCACTGTAACAAACACAACATAAAAATTAGCTTTGTTTCAGTCAGGTTCAGGCATGGACTGTTAACAAAGCCTGTGAAGAATGAACTTCACTAACGATGGTATGTCTAATGCATGAGCCTGAACAGAAACATGCTGCCTTTTGCAATCTTCATAGCCTTTGAGAGGAAAACAGACCACATAAGATTGTAAATGCACAGAGAAACAAAGTCCGTGAAAGAGAGAGTTATTAGTCTATATAACCTTTTTAGAATAAAAGCTACAGCATTAGAGCTGGGTATTAGTATAGAAGTACTTTTTTCTCCATTTTTGTTCATGTGTTTCCTGTCATTGCCAATGGGCTAATATTTACAAGCATTTCCCGTGGAGAAGAATAAAATCAGTGGGAAAAGAAGGAACGTTCTCAGCTTGTTATTAATGAAGAGTGCAAAAAAGTGGTACTGATAGCATGTGGTTACCAAGACACATGCTTATCTAAAAAGGAGTTTATAGCACTGTCAGGAATAAAAAGAGACATAGCATACTGTTATAATAAAATTAATAACAAAAGTTTGCTCTTGACAACAATGCATTTCTGTTCTTGTTTCCTTCTATTTTTTTCTTTTTATCTCTTAAGAGACACTGACTAATTTCAAACAGGACAGAAAGATTCAGGCAAAAATCCTTAGGCTGCTCATTCACAGCCTAGCAGTACTGAGTGCTTAGTATGTCAGGAAGATAACCGGGGCCACTCCTATTTCCCTGAAGAAATCCACAGTGCTTCCTCACTGCAGGGAAGCAGCTGTGGTCAAAGGTGGGCAGGGTCACAGAAGGCATTACATTTTTGTCTCCTCCAGGAGCACTCAGGAAAGCGTTGGTTGTTGTCCTAATGAGACAAGAGACATCTTTTGTCGGAACCACTTCCACTGCTCCCCTAACATGCCTCTTGCTGTCCATTTCTATTTAATGATTTTGCATACAGTGCACATTAGGAGGTCTTAATCCTGTTACCCTTGAATTGCAGGGAGAAGCTTCCCAAACTGGTTAGATCAAGCCCACATATTTCACTTGACAGGACCTTTCTCTGCCAAAGGCAGTACATTACATCCTGGCGTACATATGATTAATCTCTCTCAGTGCTGTAGTGATGCTGTGAGGTAGGTAATCACAAAATGTTAGCCTAGACTATAATAACTGCAAAGAGAGTCCACAGAGAGAAATACCTCCTGGGATAAGCCTCCAGTCTCCCCTTCCTTACACTTATGTGCTACATGGCTGCTTTTCAGCAACGCCAACCATTATTAATAGATGCTGTTCAGACTTTCACATTCCTCTAGAGACCCTTTCATTGGAATTGCTAACTGCACTTTTACAATGCCTTTTGTTATTGCACTGCATTGCAGAGCCAGAAAGAAACCTTTCAAGATAATTTTAATCAATAGAACCAAAATAAATAAAGGTGTTCAGTTGCCTAAATCTCTGCTGAGAATCTGAGATTTTACTGAATTATGTCTAAAGCAGGAAGACACTATTAATATTCACCCTTGTATCCTATATTTTAAACCACCAACATATCAGAAGTACCATAGGGAATAATAACCAAACTGGAAAAAACAAACCAAGTTGTTTCACAGAATGATAGAATGCTTTGGGTTGGAAGGGACCTTAAAGATCACCTAGTTCCAAACTCCCTGCCTTGGACAGGGACACCCTCCACCAGACCAGGCTGCTCAGGGTCCCATCTAACCTGGTCTTAAACGGTACATCCACTACTTATCTGGGTACAGCTTTAAAAGGCAGCCACTCTCCTGTGTGCAAGAGCACTTGTAGCATGAATTATGAATCGGCTGTAAAACTCATTATGAAACTCTAAGGCACTTCTGAAAACCTAGACAATTTTAGCTTTTATATGACTGTACTAAGTTACCCTAGGGATGGGACATAAGTGAAAAAATCAGAGCGGTGGAAAAATTGGCAGGTATCCCAAATGTACATACAGCTTATTGCCACTCATTCCACTGGTTTTGCAGTCTGCTAAGAAATCTAAATATATAAATTTAGAGCAGGTCTGAGTTTTTGGATGGAAAATTTTAAGCCTGAAAATGTAACATAAGAGTCATGGAACAACAATTTATCTTCCAGACAGAATTGTATTTCTGTAAGGTTATGAGCTGAAACTGCTAAACTAATGGTAACTGAGTGACTTGCTTGGAAATACCAGGCTTCGGTGAAGACAAACAGGAGCAAATCATCCAGCTCCCTGAAGTGGACTGTAACTGTAGTTAGTTTCCTTATGGCATTCTGTCTTTTTTTTCTCTTCAATGGACATTCCTGAAATTTTCAGGTCAGTTGTGCATATTCCTTAGAGAATGTTAAAACACTGATTAAGAAATAACATCCTCAGGTACAAAGGAGCAGGGCATTCACAATTCGTATTTGTTAGGGATTCAGGGAGAGATGCAAATCAGACCCAAAAGCCACGTGGGTAAGAGGCTATGCCTCAGCTGAAATCTCTCAACCATAATTCATAACTGAAACCACTGTGTAGCCTCCAGGGTACAGCTGAGTCATGTAAACATAGCTTCGACTGCAAGCAAGAGAACTTATTTTTTGTCTTTACCGATGTCTGAATATCAGTTAAGTTCTGATCAGTTAAGTTCCTATAACAGGTCTGACTGTAACACCTTTAATAAAATGTGACCAAAATTTATAAACTCAGACTCATATATACTAACTAAATGTTACTTTTGAACTATAAGGATCAGCACTTTTTTTTTTGTATTAAGCTGTATCTAAACCAAACCAAACTAACATAAACAAAATCTATGGCTCAGAACAATGGCATGGTAGTAGAAATGAATGACTGATGCTTGCAGTGGAACAAGGGTCTAGCTGAGGCTGCTTAAAACCTTCTGATTTCCTCAACTGCAGGGGGACTGGATCAGAGACGATTTAGCTGGATGCAGCTGTTATACTAAAGAGACACTTGGATGTGTTTCAGTGGATATTTTCCCTGAAAGGTTCAGCTAAATCTTCCTTCTGAGATGGATACACTCAGGTAATGGGCAGGCCTGCAGTTCACTGTTGGGATTTTTTGTTGGGTTTTTTTGGTTTTATTTTCTTGAAGAAAATGCTACTTCTGGCAGAAGGGGTCAGGCAGGTCATTAGCCTTCAGAGTCAGGCTTGCAGATGCTTCTTAAAAAAATAGCTCTTTTACTTGCTTGTTTGTTTTTAAAGCAGAGCTCTGCATTTTACATGTTTCTGAAAGCACCGGCCAGACAACCCTGACTGTTACTCTCAGGGAAACTCAGAAGACTGTTCTCATAGCAGAAGCAAAACAAGCTTTCCAGATTTCTAGTACCAAATTCTATATATAAAAAAATCCAAAACCCCCAAAAACCCAAACCAAACAAACAGTTAGGGACTTAATTGCTCTGACTCCTCCTAAAACATCTGCAAAAGTTCTATTTGCAGGAAAACTTTGCTGACTTAACTGAGAGCTGAGACTGAAGAGCAATGCCTACAGCATTAAGACACATGCCTCCCCTGTAAAAAGCTTCACACACACTTTGGTAAGCAGCAAAGTAGTCAGACTGATGGGTGGAATTTCACAGCATTCATGGCTACACGCAGCAGTGGCTGCTCTGCACAAAAAGCCAGTCAGATAAAGGCAAACAGACGTGCTCAAGGTTATAAACTTTTCCCATTAAGTATCAGTCATGTTTCAAGTTTGTATGATTTTCATGGAATCACAGAGTAGTTGAGGTTGGAAGGGACCTCTGGAATCATCTGGTCCAATCCTCTGCTCGAGCAGGGCCACCTAGAGCCGGTTGTTCAGATTTTCACATTATCATCTTGCAATTCTGACTGTGGTGCCAGCAGCTCAAATTTTTGTGTCCCAGTCATGCAGACACTCCTATTCCCTAGCACTCAGAGCTGTGAGATTACAGGTGAGAGGCCAACAGAGTTAAGAGCTCCTGCCAGAGCTCCATCCTGCCGTGACAACAGTCACACTTGTCTGCCCAGGCTGCAAATCTTATTTGGAAAGAACATTATTTGGTATTATTGGTACAGAACTTCATATGAATTTTCTATTTTATAACACACTCAATATTTATTTATAGATATTAAATATCAATAAAATAATATATTAAACCATATTTCCATATTATATTTACGTAGCCAATTTGTAGTATTTCTTCATTATTTATTGAGTGTATTTTTTGTCAATGATAATTTTAAAGAAAACTCTTTCTATTCACAATATAAAGATTATAACAATACTCATTATTTTTAATAGAATTGATTTGGTTTTCACTGTGCATTTTGTGGCCTATGAAGTATTTACAAGCTACTGACTCATTTGAACATGTTTAATAAGACAGGTTTACAGGGGTTTACATTCTTACCACATCTTTTTTCAGATTCATCTGAACCTTCCGGGCAATTCAACACTCCATCACAAAATAAATCTTTTCCAATGCAGGTTATACCATCATCACAAAGTTCAGCAGGTGGCAAACACTCAGCTGAAATAATAAGGACAACAGCAATAACAGGCCAGCAGTAATGAAGTTTCACTACGAAGGAAAATTGACTTACCTTTGGTTACTCTAGCACAAATCAAATCACCCACTCTATTGTGTTTTACAAAACCGCATTTTTAGAAGCCTGGAATGAAATATCACATACTAAAAAGTTAAATATTTCACAGAATGGAGTAGGTTCTCAGAAGTGATATATCTTTTGAAACTACGCTTGAAGTAGGACTGGAAAGAAATTTCTATGAATTCCCATTTCCTTCTCTTCAAATAAACTATTTTATACAATATAATAAAAAACATTTTCCAATTTCTTATGCTTGAATAACATAAGAAAACTGTAATTCAGTTTAAATAACAGTAAAAAAATCTCTGGTTCTAGTTGAATGCAATTTAATTTAATTTCTTCAACTTCAACACATCACGATGTTATACTTCATTATGCCAAAGGATCTCATTTTTTAACCAGTATATCTCAAAAATGAAAGCCTTCAAGTCTGGGTTTCAAAACACCAGGAATATCAGATACCCTATTATTTTCATATTTGTAATTAAATTTGTAAGTTAAGAGAAAATTTCTGCAAAAAAGAATACATGGGCAGATCCTTTAGAATTATGGAATCTGACTAATAGCATTTCCTAGAGCATAAATGTTCATCCACTGTGAACATGCTTTAGTCTTTAGATGGCTTTGGTGTTAGACATCTGTAGAATTCCAGTAGGTCGTAGAAAGTGAACAAAACCATACAGCTAAAATAATCACAGAATCACAAGGTTGGTTGAAGATCACCAAGTCCAACCATTCCCAGCCTAAGCTAAACCGTATCCCTAAGTACCTCATCTACCCTTTTTTTGAACACATCCAGGGAAGGTGACTCAACCATCTCCCTGGGCAGCCTGTTCCAGGCCCTGACAACTCTTTCAGTAAAAATTTTTTTTCTAATATCCGATCTAAACCTGCCCTGGCACAGCCTCATGCCATTGCCCCTTGTCCTATCTCCTGTCTCCTGGCTGAAGAAACCATCGCCCACCTCTCTACAACCTCCCTTCAGGTAGTTGTAGGTGGTGATAAGGTTTCTCCTCAGCCTCCTCTTCTCAAAGTTAAACAGCCCCAGCTGCATCAGCTGCTTCTCATAGGATTTGCCCTCCAGCCTCTTCACCAGCCTGGTTGCCCTTCTCTGTACTCGCTCGAGGACCTCAATGTCCTTCTTATGGTGAGGAGCCCAAAACTGGACGCAGCACTTGAGGTGTGGCCTCACCAATGCCGAGTACAGGGGCACAATTACCTCCCTAGACCTACTGGCCACACTGTTTTTGATACAAGCCAGGATGCCATTGGCTTTCCTGGCCACCCTGGCACACTGCTGTCTCATATTCAGCCTGCCGTCAACCAACACCCCCAGGTCCTTCTCTGCCTGACAGCTCTCCAGCCAGTCTCCCCCAGGCCTGTAGCACTGCATGGGGTTGTTATGTCCCTTGTGCAGCACTCCACACTTGGCCTTGTTCAACTTCATCCCATTGGTCTCAGCCCATCGGTCCAGTCTGTTCAGATCTCTCTGAAGAGCCTCCCTACCCTCAGGCAGATCAACACTTCCTCCTAGTTTAGTGTCATCTGCAAACTTACTGAGGGAGCATTCAATCCCTTCATCAAGGTCATTGATAAAGATGTTGAATAAGACCGGACCCAGGACTGAGCCCTGGGGGACGCCACTCGTGACCGGCCTTCAGCTGGATTTGGTTCCATTTACCACCACCCTTTGAGCCCGTCCATCCAGCCAGTTTTTAACCCAGCTGGGTCCACCTGTCTAGGCCAGTGGCAGCTAGTTTCTCAGTCAGAATGCTGAGAAACTGGGTCAAATAAGCTTTGGATAACTACTAATTTCACAATTCTTGAATAACTGCATAAATTTAATGGAAAATATTCACTTAGAAGATATAAAGTTGTACAACTGGTCTTGCAGCCTCTAACCATATTGCTCGATTAACGTTTTTAATAAAACCATTCTGCAATCTGATTAATTAAATGCTTGCGGGATACTGTATTGTATATTAGTAAAAGTGACAAAGATTGAAATTGGTTTGGATGTATTGTAGAATTGCACAGTGCTTTACAAAACACTTTCAGTGTTATCAGTGCAGACAGTGTAATGCCAAAGAACTGCCATTTTGCATCCAACTGGTAATGGAAGTACACCAAACATCCTTTAGTCAAGTGCAGGAGGTGGTGCAGTGCCAATGAATTAATTGCCACAGATGAGCAGCGATGCAACTGTGTGTTCTAGACTCAGAACAAAAAGCCAACCCATAATCTAGGAATATGTATTGCACAAGAAAACATTGTTTATATATGACATGATCAATTCTAGTTTTAGACTTCAACTCAGAAAACTAAACAGCATTGCCACCTACTGGATAGAATGAAATTAACATTTTCTAGGGAAATATTTTTAAACAGCAAATTGCCCCAAATTGCGATGTAATTCCTGTACTCAACTAAAAAATGCCATTAAATAAATTAGACCCATTAAAAAATGCTTATAAATGTCATATGTATTTCACTGTTTAATGAGGTTAAAGTAAGTTTTTCAAAGATTCAAACACCTTTGCATTTCTCTCCATTTGAAGTCATGTGGGAGTTTGCTAGCAGGTTGTGTTTTGGGTTGGCTTTTGTGGATTTTTTGGTTTTTTGTGGTTTTGATTTTTTTGGGGGGGGTGGGGTGTTGGTATTGGGTTTTTTAATTTTTTAATTAACTTTATTTTCAAAAGGTCCCAGGAAATAATAGGAAACAAAATGAGCACCGAATATCAGTGTCAATATATTTATATCAATATACACCCCTTAAAAGTCCCTTCTCATTGAGGAGGTCTCCTTATTTACATCAAAAGTAAACCCACATGTCATATATTTGGTGGACTGGGAAGAGAGAATGGAATGATATGAGATGTGACTGTACACAGTTTAATTCTAAGATCTCAGACAGATTCATTTAACCTCCCCATACATAGTTACCTACCAACAGTTGTTGAGGGCTTGCTTGTGGTGAGTTGTCCTGAACCTGGGCAAACACAACCCAACATTAGAACTCTACTTCTTGCTCTCTCAGTGAGACAATTAGTTGCTGTGTCCCTGAACCCCTACTTAGCTAATGATATGGTAATGCCAGCTTGAGTGGTTTGATCCTGAAGGTAAAATGTCATGACAAACATAACAAACCCAATGTGGAACCCAAGTGGATTTTAAATCTTTCAGTTCTAGTCACAGGCTTTTCAATAACTTCAAAAAGACTTTTGTTCCCCCCCTGCCTCCTCCCTTAAAGTAACAGTTAGTATTTCTTTTCTTCCCCTGATATGTAAAAGTTCTGACCTGAAGTCGGTGCCAAGGTACTTGTAATTAGACTTGTGGGATCTGTTGACACAAGAGAAATTATGACAACTTTAATATGAGTACTAAATAGTATATATACATTTTCTTTTAAATAACAATAAACTGTTCAAGAAATCTATTATTGCAGTGTGAGGAAAGTAGCCTCAAAGAGATCTAGTATTTGTGTATTTACATGGAGGCATACATACATACCTGTGTACATACATGTTTAGACATGAGCAAATGCCTACGTACATTAGATTTCTATTAGTGAGAGTAAAGTGCAAAACATTCTGGAAAAATGGAATGCTTATTTGTGATTGCTCCAACACAACTTGCACTTAGTGGTACCCTTAGTAAGAGTCACTGAGAATGCCCTTGTTTCCAGTCCCCAAAGGGTCTTCTTTTTTTCCCTATTTGAATTTGCATTAACATCTCTATTAACTATTTTTACCTTCTACGTTAAGACTCAAATATGTGTGTAGGAGGATGATGTCCTCAGCTGATAAAGATCCCCATGTCTCTACAGTTAATTGACCCTGTCCCTTAGTTTACAAGACGAAAGAATAAAGCAAAAGACGTAGCAAGGCCTTCTCTACTGTTTTACATGTATGGGTTTTGCTGGCAGAAGTTGCTGCTCATTGGCTATCAGAGACTTAGTTTTGGTAGATGTTCCTGCTCTCCCAGACCTATTAGTGCACAAACTTGCATGAGGACTTCCTATTAATTTTCTATCAAAACATGCTTATTTAGCAAACATAAAACCAATACTAAGACACTTTGTGTTAAATGGATTATGGAGCATTCCTGTGTCAACAAAGTTCCTCTGGCAGAGAGACACAGAGAGAGAGAACGCCCAGCAGAAGGCACAGGGAGGGTGCAAGTGGATAGACTGTTCTCCCACAGCTACATTTAGAGAAGAAAGCTTCATTCACACTCTCCCAGTAGTTTCCAAAGTGTTATATGATATATATGTATCTACCTATCTATCTAAATATTTTCTAAAGCATCACTATTTTTAAAGGAATGAAACATTAAAAGACCTAAAACATGGGTAGCATGCATGAGCAAGCAGTTCTAATAAAACAGTTATCAGGAAGCTACATCTTGAAGACTGTTGATTGTTTCAGGCATTCTCAAAAGTGCACATACGAGTTGAGAGCAAAAGGCATGAAAGGAGGGAGGATCACAAGACAGTGACATCAGTGCTATAAGCACAAATCACAAATGGGCAATTCCTGTGCAATTTCACTAAAGTAACAGGAGGTGGATAATGATGAATTACCCTTAACGACAATCTTGGGGCTAAACCCCAAGCATCCAGCAGATGTAAACATACCACATACAGTAAAATTTGGCTATATCATGGGATTTGGACTGAAACAGAAAGAGCAAGGAGGCGCATGTCAGCAACCGTATGAAAATGACCTACAGCAGACCTAAGATCAAGGGGAAAGGAATTCACACCAGGAACATTATTTCCATTCCAGTATTGGGTGCTAATGACTCCCAATACACTTCTCCCTTCCTCTGGCACTTCTCCCCACCTCCCAATTTCTTCTTGAGCATGATTAATAATAATATTGAACTTAGGACTCAGGGGAGCATTGATATAGTGTACTAGAGGAAGGTACAGATAGGAGAAAATTTGTAAGCAGTTTCAACAGTATGCTTGGGAATAAGCTGTAGTAATTGTACACTTTGGACTATACACCGTAGTAGCCCTGTAACTACCTTAATAAGTAGTCTTTTATTGTTATCACTGTAATTAGACTGTCAGTAAACACTTGGCCCCTGCATTCATAGATGCATTTCTTTGGCTCACATAAATTGTGTGAAGGTGCTGATCTGGTACCCTGCCCTGGAGAATTTGTATGAGATAATTTTGTGCAGTTTGTATGTGGAAACTCTACCTGCATCTAGTGCTACAAAGCATATACTGTATTATTCAGCTGTCTGACTGAGTTCTGGAAGGTTTGTACTCAATGAATTTGTGAGATCAAGGAGTTGTGTCTGCTTCATGCCCTAAGGTCATAGACTTTCCTTCCACCATCACTAGAAGTCTTATCAATCAATGATGCTCTGTATATTGGCAACCACAGCATGAGAGTAGGACTCCCTAGCCTCAGCTACTTTCCTAAATCCATGAAAACTTCAGCTTGTGGCTCAGGTGGTTGGTGGAGATCATGCTTTCTCAAATGATCAGAAATAACAAAGGACAGCTATCACTGAATGCTTGACGCCAGCAGCCAAGCCCCAGCTACAGCCAGGGCAGCTTTACCAAGCGATCCCTGCTGAACAGCAAGTCTTAGGTTTCATTGCGTGGTATTGATAGCAAAGAATGGTTTCTGGTTCATGAAAGATACTGACCTGAGGAAGTTAAAGGCATCATTGTAGTAAGGCTTTCAGCAGCTTCTGGAAGAAAGCAAGTTCATTATAAACTCCTTATATAGCACAGTATTTAGCTTTATACAACTCAAAGAAAGGTTAAAAACCACACATTATTTCTGACTATTTCTCTTCGAATCACTAGCAGTGTCCTGCCTCCCTGCTTTTGAACATCTCACTCTGCTCCCAGCCTTTTCTCAAACTCTATCATAACCCTACTAAGGCAGAACAATCTGTATTGATCTCTCTTTATTCTTTGTCTTCAACTTGAAATTTGTCTTGACACTTTTTATACTATGGGGATTTTTCAAAGCACCTGCATCTTATAGAGCAGTATTTAGATCAGATAAATGAGTTCAAATTAACCTGGGGTAATTTGCAAGAAAGCAAGTTGCTTTTAATCACTGTGAAAACTGTGATTTCAAACAAGTCCCACCTGTCTTGTAGTTCCCTTCCTCTCATAAATAGGAATAACACTTCTCTTGTAGGACATACTGAGATACATGATGCAAAAGTGCCATATATGATTATTAATTAGTTACAGTTGTTACTTTATTGAACCAGTCCTGATAGAATGGACAGAGGATATCTCATGTGAAGAGAGGTATTTTAATGATGATTTTCAAAACTCATCAATAGATATATAATCTTTTAGAAAGCTCCTCTTAATTTTCTTTGGTGACATTTTTGAAGTATAATGAGCAATTGCTTTCCATAGTGATATGCAGTTGTTCAGAACAACTTCTTATATGTGGTGCAAGTAGTAAAGAGATGTAAACATGTCAAGACTCTGAATTTAGGCCTCTAATATCTGAAGTACTTTGCAATAAATGCACTTTTTAGAACAGAGGAAGAGACATTGCACACCAGATGTCCCACTCCTCTTAAAACAATCAGTTGCTACTTAATATTATCTCCAGCAGGTCTTCAAATGTCAGCTAATTAACTTGCTCTTCAAAGGCTTCCAATTACTTTTTATCCTCATCCTCTGTGTGGGTCTGTTTTAAAGCTTACTGAGGTAATAAGGATTCCAATTGATCTTGTTGGGCTTCCCTTTAGGCGTTGATAATTTTTCTGGTACTTACATAAAATCACTGTATTTGTATATTTGCAGAATTTAAAACTATCTAGTCTTTAAAGTCACATTCCTTTTTTTTTCCCTTTACACTTTATCCAAGCTTATAGAGGAATATAGTACGCCCAGTTCCTTGGGCGTACTTCTCCAGAAGCTGCACTCTTCATTCAGTTTGTTGTTCTTACTCAATACTTTTTCAATAAATGAGTCTTCACTCCCTTTGTTGTTTGTAAACAAAGTTTTAATTCAGGTTGCCTGTAGTTCTCAAGGATTTATATAGAGAAAAAATGTTTATTAGCATTACCTGTGACTTGTATGCTGTTCACATCGATTTTCAAAGTGTTGGTAAGATCAGTTTTACTTGAGTTGACACCCAAAACCAGTTCATTCTTTACTTTCTCAACTGTTACCAGCTGGTTAAAATAAAGGTGGAAGATCACAACAACACTAGCAATACAAACCAGAGATGATGATTAGTTATGCAAGATAATGAAATAAATCTGATATATGACTTATCATCTAGACAATATTTCATTCCAACACAGGTTCCATTTGCAAAGCCAGAGTATCTTTAACTTTTGGCTGGCAAGGATGACACATGAAGAAACACCAATTATCAGGTAGGTTTAAACCTTGGGAAAACAGGTGTTTTTTTCTTTATCTACTATTATTTTCACTGTGTGAAAAAAACCCAACCCTTCAAGAGTCATATCAATTCCTACAAAAGACCTGAATTTGAATAAAGGAAAAGTAGGTTTATTGTTATTCAACAGGTGGTCTAGTTTAAGCCATAATAAATTGATGGTGAACCTTGAATAATTATGAAATTTATATATTCATTACAAAAATATAATACAAATCAATCGCTTCTATTAGGTAGTGTCAAGTATGATGCTTGCTAATTTTTTTCTCCATTTACTTAAATTTAGGTGCGAACCTTTTTTAATCTTAAGCATTTATACTACTGAATTGCAACTGACTCAGCAGTGCTTTTTGATAAGGGGTGATTAATTCTGCCATTTTGCTGAGCATAGTTTGCAATATATGGAAAAATTCTTCTCTTTAATTTCTTACATATTTCTGATAACCTCTAGGCCATGCTGAGCAAACAAAAGCTATTATCGCTACCCTTGTGACTCAGCAGTCTCAAGGATGAAGTAACAAGGAGATTGCCCAAAGGGGTAAACACATTTAAAATGAAAAGAATCAACTAGAAAATAATTTCTGAGACAAAGTAACATTTCAGGTATTATTTCAAAGCAGAAATGAAGTCAGAACATTACTAATGTACTGCAAGCTAGATCCAATATATACTGACATTGGGTTTTCTGTGATTCCTGTAGTGTTTGTGCAAAGATACAGCAGTGGAATTGATTTTACCAAATATTTATGTTTACAGTGCAGGTATCTAGATTCCCATTGTAGTTGATGAAAAGAAAAAAGTTGTTCTTCGGCATAACTGATCTCCTCCTTAAAAAGGCACCTAAATATACCAGATGAGAAAACTCTAAAACCCCATCGCTTAAAAAGAGAGTCTTGAGCAATTATGATTGGATGAGAATAGTCCCATTCTGTGTGCTGAAACCAAATTGTGCTGATCGGATCTACCTTCACAAGGACAAAACCCTGGAAGTGACCTATTCTGACCACTGTGTAGTCAATTGCCTTGATGTTATAAAATCATTTATAAAGTGGTCATACTCCACCTTTCTAGCTAATTAGGTTTATGCCCTCATTATTCCAATCAAAAGACTGCTTTAATTCCTATCTGCTTCCTATTTTCAACATACATGTATTTACAGTTGGCTAATAGGCATTTCTCTTCTGAAAGCAGACTTATTCAGCTGAACTGTCTCCTCTGCATATTTAGCCACTTTATGTGTTTACAGAAAACACTGTGATACCAGAACAGATGGTATCACAGAACCACAGAATTGCATCATCTGTCGTCATATAAAATACTCTTTAGTTTTGCGGTCTCACCTATAACACAAGTAATTTTGTAATTCCTTTCCCAAAGTCTTCCATTTCTTCTAGTCTCTAGCTTTTGCTCTCTGTTTTGTTCTATCTATCTCACTGTCCCATCAGACCTTTCCTTATTTAAAACTTGGGTTACTAATGATAATGTGAAATCTGTACCCCCTGTTTAAGCAGCTTTCCACAAGAAAGTTCAGAGCAAACTGATAACGTTTCCTTCCTAGCTAGTTTCCTACCTACTGCACCATTTTTCTTTCTAAATTGACAGTCCCAGGGAATAAAGCATTTTTCTTTCTTCTAATCCTAAAAGATGTTGGAGGAAAGATACGTCTTGAAGCTTCATATAACCTCTAGAGGGCCTTATCTGATCTCTAAAGATGTATTTTTTCATCTTTTCACTGTCCACAGGAGAACTTTCTAAATTAATAGCATCATTGTCTCTTAATAATGTTTTAAGTAACTTTGTATTATGCAATTACCCAGTCTCTGACGTTTTGATTCTTTCACGGCCATCTTCAGGTTTTCTGTAGAAAAAAAACAACAATAAAACAAAACACAACACAAAAGCATATGATTTCTCTTGAGTTTATAATGTTATGGACAGGATGGAAGCTTGTTTTGAAACTGTTTAAGAATGAAGACAGTATTACATGTGTTTTGGTGAATCATGACCTTATTAAGAACAGTGCAGATGCACTGCAGACCTTACTGTATGTACTGGACTCTTTTGCCTGCTGGCCTTCAATTGGACAAACAACAGAATATTGAAAAAATGAGGTCCTACTAGCTTTAATAAATGAAGCAGGTCTTACAGTACCTATTTTATGGACTCTTTATAACACACAGGATGCAGATTTATTTACCTGCTATCAAATGACAGCCTCATTTGTTAACACTCTAAGGAAT
The DNA here is from genome assembly GCF_964237585.1 of Gallinula chloropus. NCBI lineage: Eukaryota > Metazoa > Chordata > Aves > Gruiformes > Rallidae > Gallinula > Gallinula chloropus. Next base: position 108,305,955 of record NC_140085.1, read on the forward strand.
ATGAGTTAAGTTGATGCCTGTCCACAGGGACATATGAGTATTCCCATTCATGTCCTCTTATGCCAGCAGATCTCTAAACTGAACTTTCTTTTAAATAGCAAGGGTCAGCAACCCTGCAAACATAGGACATCTAATAAATATTGGGAAAAAAAAAAAACAACATTTCAGCAACAGTTTGAAACAGAGAAGCAAGGCTCAGCCTTACTGGTTTGGTCAGGGTACGGACATAAAAGAGCCCAAGAGAGGTATTTCCCCAAGAAACTCATCAGCATCAAACTTTCCACAGCAGCACTTGGAAGACATAAGACATGAAAGGAATAATATAGGATGCTCCCAAGGATATCTTGAAAAGCAAGGTATTGGTAAACAGTCCAAACAAATAGATAATTAAGGATTTTTGACTTTTCTTTGCAAAGTTTAATTAAACTGTACCTACTTGAACTGGGAAATTTCACATCTCCCAAATTTGTTTTTCAGATCACTTGCTTGAAAGACTTTTTGTATCTATATGAAAAAGAGAAATCTTGAACCAATACAGTAATTAAAAATACACACAGTTACACACTGAATTCATGGCATTAATACTAAATAATTGTTCCTTCAGAAATCTAGACTACAAAAGCAAACTTTTTCTTTGTTGCTTTACCAAATTTCACAAATAAGGAATATATTGAGTTCTGACCAGGCATAGGACCTGAAATAACTCATTTTGGTGAGAGGAAAAAAAGCCACCAACTAATTTCATGTTAGGGAATTAATGTAGCTACTGCATACTCTTGGAATTAACGCAAACCAGTAAGTTCTTACCAATTCTTCAACATCAAAGGCAAGGACTTTGAAATTAGCTGATGATCTGTCTTGCAAAAAAGAAGTGAACGATGTCCCAGACAGTATTTTAAATGTTCCCATGTAGCTATCAGTATTGCCATCTGCTTCAGCTAAATAATTAAAAATAAAATGAAACGGTTTGAATTAGACAGAAATAAATGAAGAATGTTACGTTAGATTTTATTCCACACACAACTTCAGTACAATATATTTCAGCTTTCTGTTTTGCTTTGTAATCAGAGATGTTTTGCCTAGTGCTGATTTTAAAAGTGATACACATTTTTCAAAGTTTATAACAGGTACAACTGTGAACATAGTTTCATGAATACATGAGAAGAATGATAGCAAATTATGAATTTTTTGCATGTTCTGGATTAAAAGTATTAAGAATTACTACTCCACACTTTCTATATTTAATGCTGTACACTTTTTATATAAATACACACTGGTTTTGACCTAACCTTTCTTATCAACATAGCATGAAATGCTGGCAGGATTAATGAAGAAACTGGATAACTGGTCCTTACTGCAAATTTAATCTTCATTTTTAATGGTACAGCACATGAAATATGCATGAAGCAATTCATTATACATTAAAAATATTTCCTCACTGTGTAAAATACTGGAAATTTTCAGATAAGACCTGAATTAATGTGGCTGATTGATAGAAAACACCTTTTGCTTAACAGTTACTGTACTGATGGTATTTTTAGGTTGTGTTTGAAGACATTAACATATAAAAAAAATAATACAAAAGTGGATAGCAGATAAATAACATAAACAGCTTTTGATGGAAAACTAAGCCTGGTGGCACTGATTTGCTCTATCAACCAGTAACCGTAGACCAGTTTTGCTTCTTGAAAGCCTTTTATCTCTATAACAATTGCAAATTTATTTTAACAAATGTTTCTAAATAGCAAAGGCCTTTATATGGTTATATATGTCAGTAGGGAAAACAGATTTAAAAATCTGTAATGAAAAGCAATAGCAACTAAAGGAATAAACAACTATTCTGAACAAACAAGTTTTTTTAAAAGTATGCCTTAGAGCTGGTTTAGTCTGCATTTGCTTCAGTATGAAATAGTATGAACTTTTAGTTAATGAAGGCACAAAAAACTTCAATGAAGCAGAATCGGTTTTGCAGCTTCAAAAATCACGATAATGAAAAAATGTGTTTCTTGAATTTTTTTCCTAACTGGTTTCCTTCACCCCATCCCAAAAAGTCTCTTTGCTATTAGCTGCAAGGGCTCCATAGACCTAAATACATTACCTTACAACAAAGAATCTAGATCACAGGAGGGTTGAGATTGCAAGAGAGCTCTGGAGGTTATCTGGCCCAACCCCTCTGTTCAAGGAGGGCCATCTACATCCAGTTGGCCAGGGCAATCTCCAGGCAGCTTTTGAATATCTCAAAGGATGGAGACTCCACAATCTCAGTCCTTCACTGGACTCTCTCCAGTAACTCCATATGTCTCATGTAGTGGGGAGCCCAGAACTGGACACAGTACTCCAGGTGTGACCTCACTAGGGCACAGTTAACATAAATCCACAAGATATCTGTACTAAAATTTCAGTTACGTTTGAAAATCATCTTATGTCCATTTTTAAATTTAGCTTACTTTGAGTATCAAAAGCTTGATTCTATCACATTCTGAGCATTATCTAAATATTAAGAGTGACTTTACATAGGACTAGGGGCTGACTGATGCAGGATGTCTCTCACACTGATGGATTACTCCCATAAATAAATGGGCCTGTGTGAACTGCATTTAGGCCAGTGTAAACTGCACCACAATCAACAAGGCGAAGTACAAGGCTTTGCACATGGGTCAGCACAATCCCAAGCAGCACTACAGGTTGCATGGGGAATGGATTGAGAGCAGCCCTGAGGAGAAGGACTGGGGTTATTTATTGAGTTAAAATTCAACAAGAGCTGGCATTGTGAGCTCACAGCTTAGAAAGCCAAACCTTATCTGGGTACTGTCAAAAGAATTGTCACTAGGTGGTCAAAGGAGTTGATTTTGCCCCTTCACTCTGGTAAGATCCCACCTGGATTACGGCATCCAGCTCTTGGGTCCCAACTGTAAGAATGATATGGAGCTATTGGAGTGAGTCTTGAGGAGAGCAACAAGTATGATCAGAGAGCTGGAGCACTTCTATGAACATCTGGGCTTGTTCAGCCTGGAAAGAGAAGGCTCCAGAGAAACCTTACTGCAACTTAAAGGGAACCTAAGGGAAAAATGGAGAAGGACTCCTTATCAGGGAGTGTAGTGATAGGACAAGGGGTAATGGGTTTTAACTAAAAGAGGGTAGATTTAGATTAGAGATTAGGGAAAAACTCTTCAATGTGAGAGTGGCAAAGCACTGGGACAGGTTGCCCAGCAAAGCTGGAGGTGTTTTGTCCCTGGTGGTGTTTCAAGACCAGGTTGGATGGGGCTTTGGGCAACCTGGTCTAGTGAAGGGTGTCCCTGCCCATGGCGGTGGGGGTTGGATCTTTGAGGTCCCCTCCAACCCAAACGATTCTGTGATTCTATGATTATATAAAGTGGGTTGTTTTAAATATAAAAATGAAAGAATTCCAAGAGATGTAGAACACCTAAAGTTCCTTACAGAGTTCAGTAGATTATCAATGTCTTTCTGACTCCAAACTCATACATGGACAAAAATGATAAAAAAATCACAATTTGCTATATTACCTTCTCTAGTTGATAAATACAATTGAATAACCAAAACTTTGTAGCTTAGATTACATTACAGGGACCTCACCAAAAGTCTAAAATATGAAAATTGTTTTTTATAGCTTCAGGACATGCCACAAGTGCTTGTATTTTTACCTATTTTGTTCACATGAATTTCCACAGGAGAAGGAAAACGTAACCCTCTCCCCTCAGAATGCACACCCTCCCCTCCCACCATTAAAAGCATGGCATGAAATATGACATATAATTACAATGACAATACCACTGGCTTCAAAGTCTGAAAATCTACTGAAGAACTGAAAATGCTAAAGGTTTTCTACTTACCTTGATGTGACTCCTGGGATGATAACCATGAAAGTACAATTAGTCCAACAGAAACACACACAAGAACTACAAACAGAGAAGCAAACAAAATTTCATAGTAACTAAGAGGAACATATTTCTCATCAGATGATTTTTTTAGCTTCATTTCTGTCTTGAAAGCTTGTGTGAATTAAAGACCGACACAACCTGGAAAGGAGTCTGGTAATCCAAATGAACAGATATTTATAGGAAACGCTTGTAAATTGATTACACCATAAAACTTCATTATCATAGGTTTTTACAACATTCCTGAGCAGTCATATTCACGCACAAGATATACAAATAAGAAGAAATCTCTTCATATAAGAAACAGTTAAGATTATGTCTCAAATAAATAAGTGAACCCACAGAAATGTAAAGCTGATCACTAGATTTGCATTGGTTTTTGTTATTCTGCTTCAAAAGTTTATTTAAAAGTAATTTTATATATATAGAATGTAGTGGCAAATGTGGTGTTTATAACTGGGCCATAGTTCAGCAATATGTTTGGCACTGAACAGTAGTTCAGCAGTACAAATCTAATCTATGTAAGGTGTGGTTCCTTCACCACATATCTGGAGAACTGACCAGAGATATTATGAAATGTATACTTTTTAATATTTTATTGCCCTTGATAAAGTTAAAGAATTGTGGATGGCCAGTGCTTCATCCATAATAAAGCAAGACTAAATTAAACAAACAATGAGTTGTACAGCCCAAACATTTTTGTTACAAATTTAATCTGTAAAAATTTGAGTAAACCACCTCCAGAAGAGTGCCATCAAACTGATTTTATGTTTTGTGTCCTTTAAGCTACAGTTTTTGACTGGAATAGAGGTCCTAAATCCAGATTTATAGTATGGTATTCTCATCTCTCCTTATGGAACTGGAGAGTCTGAACACACCAGCTGTATCCCTGCCTGTAAAATGTAAGGGAAACCTGTTTGAGTCAATATTTGGAAGAAAGAGGGTTTAACTACCTATAAATTAACAGAAATTGATTAAGAAATTAGAAAGGCTTGAAATAAGACTCTTGGATGACATAACAGTTCTCTTCCTGGTCTTTGAGAACTTTGAGAAAACATCTGTAACACAACTGATCAGATTTAAAGCACTCTAAAACATAATCATAGTCTTGACCTGACACTAATAACTTAGATTTAGTGTATTACCCTAACCCAATGAAAGAAATTCAGTAATATTTCCTATTATTAGAAATAATTATTTTCTTAAAAAAAGTTTTTACAACAAAATTCAGGACAGCTTAATCATATTGCCTTCACAGAGCAAGAGCAAACTCAGTCTTTATCCTGCAAACAGATGAGATCTTTCAGTCATCATGCTAGATGAATTAGACTAAGAACTGCTTTCGTATATATTGTGTATGACACACACACATATATGAATATAAATGTGTGCTTATGTACTTATGAACATATAAGAAAAGATTAAATCTGTGCTGATGAAAACTTCGCTGAACTGTGACATAGTGTTATCTCTAACTATTTGTGATTACTCAGCAAGAATTTTAATACTCATTACAAGGGATTTAATTTTCTATACTTTTCTGAACATTCACTCTGTCACAGAAGTTCAGAATACCTCTAAATACCTATTTTTTCTCAGTTATACTTCTTTGTTACGTTACTCCACATCCAACAGAATTGCATAAATACATGACTGTTGTACTGTGTGTGGATGCCCATCGTCTGTGAGGGGCTGCAGAGGCCTCTGGGAGGTGCAGCCAGAGCTGCCCTGTGCCAGACACATCTGGTTCCAGCCGGCTCCAACCCACCCAGTGCAGAGCAGGGCTGAGCCCCGCAGACACCATGGTGGCACCTCAGGGAAAGCCTGGCTAAGAAAGGGCAAAGCACTGCCAGACAGCCAGGGCTGAGGGGAAAAGGGTGAGAAATGGCCCTGTGAGCCCTAAGGGGATGAGGGAGACTCCAGGAGGTGCTCCAGACACCACAGCAGGGCTCTCTTGCAGCCCCTAGAGAGACCACAGTGGTGTAGGTGGATATTTTGTGAAGGAACTACCACCTGTAGACACTCCTTGCTGGAGCAGGTTCATCCTGAAGGACTGCAGCACATGGGAAGGATGCCCACTGAAGCAAGGGAAGAATGTGAGGAGGAAGGAGTGACGGAGAGGAGCTGCCATGAATTAACAAGTCCTCAGTCCCTGTCCCCCTGCACCGTGTGTGGATGGCAATAAATTAAATTATTTTTCCGAGTATGAGTCTGGTTTCGCCTGTGATGATAACTGGTGAGTAATCTCCCTGTCTTTAGTCACAAGCTTTTCTTTCCTATTTTCTTCCTCTGTCCTCTTGAGGAGAGGGAGTGAGGAAGCAGCTGAGTGGGCATCTGGCAGGCAGCTAAGGTTAATTCACTGCACTTCCATGCTGCATGAAACACTACTTGTTTATTCCTGTCAATTCCTAATCAGACATCTTCTATCACAAAACTAAGGAGTTTTGTGTAGATGGACTTTGGATTTCTCTTTCGTATTTTGTATACGTATTTGTATATCAACTAGTAAGAGATAAACACATCACCCAAAGTTCTCACTGCATTCTAAATTCTGAATTTATGCCCTAACGGTGAAGTGATTAATCAGAGGAGCTAGTAAAGGTTGTGGGCATTTACACTGTGGTTCTTTTACTAGCACCTTATATGTGATAGTGAAGTTGTGTGTGTGCTCATACACATTGATTACATGCTGACGTAACTTAGTAGTCTCCAATTGGAGTTGTGACTCCTACAGATGAACTCACTTGTTAAACAACGGGAGCTGGCAACAAGGTCATGGTAGCTGTAAATAACAGGCAAGCCCTGAATGCTGAGCTGAGAGTAATTAAGAGTAAGCTCTTTCATGAATTTGTTTATAACACACAGTGCAGTCTGTATTACTATGAGGTGGTTAAAAAAGAATATAAAACCTTATAATTTCACATATCAATTTATAAATCTTCAAATTGAGGGGAGCAGACTTAAACATTGTGCCAATGCTAGTTTACCATTAGTCTTGAATTATAAAAGCAGAGCAGTTTATGCTGGAAGGACCCTGTGAAAGCCATCTGGCCCAACCTCCTGCTCAAGGCAGGGCAAATTGAAATTAGATAAGGCTGTTCAGGGCCATGTCTAGGCAAGATCTGAAAACCTCCAAGGTAGAGGACTCCACAACCACATTGGAAAAAACACCTGTGCAAGCACTGCCTACCTGAACAGTGATTTTTTTTTTCCTTATGTCTTATTGGATGTTCAGTTTCTGCAATTTGTGTTTATTGCCTTTTGGGCTTTCGCTATGCAAAAGAGTCTGGCTCTGTTTTCGCTGTAATCATACTTTAGGTAGCTGACGGCAGCACTTAGACACTCCTACCAGCTTTTCAGCTCCAAGCCAGTACTGGTACATAGGGTTATTCCCTCACACATTTAGGACTTTGCACTTGTTGAATTTGGTTGAACTTTATAAGGTTTCTGTCAGGCTGTTTCTATGTCTCTTAATGAAAAGTACATTCAGTAACTGCACGCTTTCCGCTAGCCATTGACTTCACTTGCTTCTACTCTTTTATTTCTCATTTAAATACTTGTCTTCCTGTTTTCAGTCTGCAGACTTAGCTGTATTTCTTTTTCTTTTAATTATAATTCTGAAGTTTATATTTCACTTTCATTTCCTCTACAGACTGATAGGACTCTTCAAAGTCATATTTTGTTGGTTTCTTACATGACTAAACTGGTGAAATGTGATCCATTCAGGAAAAGAGTGAGCATTAACCAATGGTACTACCAAATTAGAGAGAATATCCATCTACTGCAAATTATGAGTATTTACAGGTCATAAACAGGCTGCAGCACAGAAATTATTCACTGGAGAAAATAATACAAAATTTGTATTATTGTCTAAGCTCTAGTTTTGTGATGATGCTTGTGAACTGTATAACAAAACAATTACACCATGACTTAAAAATATTTTAAAAGGTACAAAGGTAAGTACTCTATTAATGTGTTCAAAACCAGATAACCAAGTATTTAAATATTACTTAAGTATTGGTAATTGATAATTTTGAAAAATTATTACTACAGTTATACTAGTGAAATTTGAGATCAAGTAATTTTTAAAGAAGTAGGACATTGCTGTAGTAGAAGCCCAATGGATTCACAATTTAGTTCATTTATATTGCACCCACATCTGCAGCTCCACATGTTTTATTGGGCTGCCTTTATTTTCTTGTTCAATCAATTTCCATCCAACACAGGGTGAAAGAACTGCTGACACAGAAAGGAGGGGATGTTGTGTCCAGATAATCCCTCTAATACCCAGTCTATCACAAACATACCTAAAGCCTGATATTCCATTTATAGCTAGCTATATGTGGGAAAATGTTTTGGTTACCCACACAGACTTGCCCTCCCCTCTCAAAATGAAATCAAAATGAGCTTTTTTATTGGAGCTGTTTCCAGGTATCTTAAGTGATTTGTCCCTTTTGCTATGCAGACTTCCACAGAGGAAGGTAGAAAACCAAATCAGTGGATCTGCAGTGAAAGTGCAGAAACAGACTATGAGCTTGCTTCTTACTATTGCATCATAAAGAGAAATTTAAAAGGGAGCTCATATGGTAGCACAACTTCCCAGTAATTCTCTATTTAAAATATTCAAATCCTATGTAATGATTACCTTTTACTCTTCCAACTGCATTTATCAAAAATGAGGAAGATGTGTGGTAGTGATCAGCCAGCTGTGAAATGTTATATGGAATGAAAAACATGGACCTCATTTACTAAGCAAGTTATCAGAATTTTTAGTAGTAAAAATACGCTTCTTTGTATAATCCCTTATTTAATATTGCTTGACTAAGACTGGCATAATATACATCACTGATGTGCTATTTTATCTTTAAACATCTTCTCATGTATATTTGACCCAACAATAAATAGTTTGGCAGAGGACTCATGTCTTAGCGGAGGTCTAAATCATCTTTGTATACACCTTATTTTCACTCCTTTCCAGGATAATCCAACTTGGAGGACTTGCCGAATCCTCAGTTTTCTAGGATAGTATTCCTTATCCAGAGGTTATTTGACAAGATCAAAAAATTTTAAAAGTGTATACAGTATTAAAGATGTAAGTAATAAGTGGGGATTTTTTTTTAATTGGATTAGAGATGATGCAAAAACTATGCTGTAGAACATAAAAATGTTCAATACATTTGGAGAGACCTCTATTTTAGCCATTAAAGGTATGAAGGAACAATGTCTCCATTCCACCTACCACAGTCATTCAGTTAATTAAAAAAAAAAAACCAACCAACTCCCTCCAAAATCAAACCAAAAAACCAACCTGGTTTCAGGGTCATGTAACATATATAACTGCACGGAGGCCAAGGTAATGTAGGTCTCCATTAGGCTAGGGTATGTTGAAAGTGGGAAGATAGAGAACAGAACTGAACACTGATACCCGCTTTCAGTCCTTAAATATCCCTCAAATTTGGGTTCTAAATATACTTTGAAATAACAGTTGTTAAAAACGCTGAGTTGATATCTGATAGATCAAATTGTATTGGAAGATCTGCTTGTAGGAAGATTTGCTCGTGGAATCACCTGGAAGGGCATTTGCTCTAAGGAACTACCCCAAGAACTTTAACATACACACCTGACAAGAAATCAGTTTCCCAGCAGTGATCACTAAGCAGATAGGACATGTAATGTACTAAATACAGTAAAGCATAACTGAATGCAGTTAAGTAACTGATACATTTACTTTATATGGAAGACCATAATAAAACTCTGACAAAGGGTTCTGAGGAGTTTTAGATTCCTATCGTATAAGCTAATATCTATGCTGTTTTGTATGGTCACAATTTAATTAAATTCTGACTTCCAATAAGCCTATAACAAAAAGTTAAAAAAAACTCCCAAGTCAACATAAAACCCCCCATGGATTTTATACAACCCTTGAAGAGGTTTCAGAAATATGAATTACAATTAACTGTTCAATGAAATGATCCAAATGGATTGCTGGAAACCAATCTATCTCCATGTTAAATGATCCATATCAGGAAAGTAATTAAAAATGCACTTGTGTCATTAGCAGTTGTAATTCTTCAGACTGGCATGGTGGGAAAAAAATTCTACAGAAAGCAAAAGTGGAATATATTACCTTGCCCATAGTTTGAAGGAAGACTTTTTAATTTTTTTTAAAAGACCACCACAAAAAAAACTACATTCACACCCCTCCCCCCCCCTCCCCCCCCCAAAGACTTGTGGTAAATGGAGCTAAATCCAGCTGGAGGCCAGTCATGAGTGGTGTTCCCCAGGGCTCAATCCTGGGTCCAGTCCTCTTCAGTGTCTTTAGGAATGACCTGGATGAAGGGATTGACTGTTCCCTCAGTAAGTTTGAGGACAACAATAAGCTGGGAGGATGTGTGGATTTGCTTGAGGGTAGGGAGGCTCTTCAAAGGGATCTGAACAGGCTGGCTGGATGGGCTGAGGCCAACGGGATGAGGTTCAACAAGGCCAAGTGCAGAGTCCTGTACTTGGGACATAACAACCCCATGCAGCACTATAGGCTTGGGGAAGAGTGGCTGGAAAGCTGCCTGGTGGAGAAGGACCTGGGGGTGTTGTTTGACAGCAGACTTAATATGAGCCAGCAGTGTGCCCGGGCGGCCACGGAGGCCAATGGCATCCTGCCTTGTATCAAAAACAGCATGACCAGCAGGGCCAGCGAAGTGATTGTGCCCCTGTACTTGGCATTGGTGAGGCTGCACCTCAAGTGCTGTGTTCAGTTTTGGGCCCCTCACTACAAGAAAGACATTCAGGTCCTGGAGTGTGTTCAAAGACAATAAGGCTGGTGAAGAGGATGGAGAGCAAACCTTACAAGGAGTGGCTAAGGGAACTGGGACTATTTATCCTGGGGAAGAAGAGGCTGAGGGAAGACCTTATCACCACCTACAATTGCCTGAAAGGAGGTTGTAGAGAAATGGGTGTTGGTCTCTTCACCCAAGTGACAGGTGATAGAACAAGGGGGAATGACCTCAAGCTGTGCCAGGCCAGGTTCAGATTAGACAGTAGGACAAAGTTCTTCACTGAGGGTTGTTTGGTATCGGAATAGGCTAACCAGGGAGGTAGTTAAGTCACCATCCCTGGCTATATTTAAAAGGCAGGTAGATGAAGTGCTCAGGTGTATGGTTTAGTAGAGGAAAGGTATGGTTGGACTCGATGATCTCAAAGGTCTTTTCCAACCTGTTCAATTCTGTGATTCTGTGAAGACTTTCACCTAACTTAAAAATTTAATGGTGAGGGGAAGAATTTTCTTCTGGAGACAGTCAGTAACTCTAAGACTAAAGTAATATCATAGAAAATTTAAATGAATGTCTAATTTTTAGGTAGTTAAAATCAGGTGAGCTGAGTGTAACATATTGCCTTCCATTCAGGGAATAAACTACTTAGTCATTATTGAATCAACCAGCTTTTTGTTTGTGCTATATACACATGCTTCCCACATATTCCCCTTTAATATTAGGAGAAAAAAAAGAGTAGATCATAGAAGCGAAGTGAAGATAATAGCAATCAGTAAAAATAAAACACGAGTCAGTGGAGGCTGGTGACAGAAGAAAAGAGAAAATAGCATGAACCACCTGAATAATGAAGACAGCATGCCAATGCAAAGTTCTCTGTGACAAGTCAATAGACAAGGCAGGAACAGATACAGCACACATGGGAAAGAATCAGAGTCTTAACTCGACTGATAACACTGAATGGCAAAATAAGCAGGTAAAAAGACAAAGGTCAGGAGGAAGTAGCAGTATTATTGCTGTTCTGATTGAATTAGTGTAAAAGCCGGAGTGGAGCAGTAGATAAAAACAGTGGTAACTTCAGTACAGTGTAAATTCATAGACAGTATTAAGGAACTATAGAGACATTACTGTGTATACAGATTTGTGCCTTATAGGCCAATAGGGAGGCCTTGAAAAGAAAACAAAAATGTCAGGGAAATGTTTCTCCTCCATTGTCCTTAGCTTTTTGTCACAATGACAGAATAAATGAAAACTGCTTTTCTATACCAAAATGCAGGTTTTTGTCGGTATGTATTTATTTCTAAATAAGGAATAGAAAATTCATATAAAATGTTTCCCTGTCAAGGGCCACAAAACACAGAAAAGAAAAAAGTTATTCAACAGAGGCTTAAATAAGGACTAGTCTAACATCTTTCCATCCAATCTAAACCATTTCATGATATCTGTAACATTTGCAATGAATGGGGAGAAATACTGGTTTTAAATATTCAACAACAGCCATTGAAATGCATCCTCACCCTTTTTTCTAGTTTCCAGCAATCTTTCCCAAGGTTGCCGGTGCTAGACAGCAAACTGATTTTGAGTGTGTGTGAGAAAATAATATGAGAAATGGGAAATTTCATGTTTAAATGCTGACTTAGGATCTTGGAAGTTGCTAAGTAATACTATCCCCTGTTCTGCAGATCAGCTAACGTAAGGTACTTACAAGATCATTAAGATTTAGCTATAAAGAATGTTAATAGTGCCTCTCTCTCAGAAATGTAAATGCTTTAAAAGTCCCAGTCTCAAGGTCATCTTGCTCAGTCTCTGTTTTTTAAGGCAAAAAAAGAGATCTCTTTTATTATAACTCTGGAAAACCCTAACCATGAATGTCCATAGCAGAAAGAGTAAGGAGGGCCAAAGAAGAAATAATTATTTCTAACCTGTATAACCAATACTACAAAGACAAAGATAATTGGCCCATAAGCCTGTGAAGTGATTTGGGAAATCCGTAGGTGAAATCCAATCTGGTTTTATGAAACATTTGTACTCCTGTGTACCGATATTATGGATTTGGCAGCACTCTTAATTGATTGAGATTCTGGAAAGCACACCATAAGGAACTCAAGTATCTCCATCATTATGCCATTTGTTATCACCTCATAGGGGTTATTTCTGGCTGGCCACATCAGCTAAAGCAAAGGGAAAAGAGAGGTCAGACAATTTAAAGGAGAAAATTGGGAGAAGTAAATCTGAAAAGCCTTGGAGTTCACTCGTATAAAAAGTACACAAAATGAGGAAAAAACTGAGGCCAAAGATGATGTAGAAAAGTGCTGATGAACATTTACCTAGTGCTCAGTGTGTCAGATATAAACATAAGCTCGGTCTCTTTAAATACACATTAGAAAGCATTTTGACAGCCTGACACTTTTTGATGTTAAAAATACTCTGCACATAATTCCAAAAGAAGTTGGCTTCCATCTTGCTCTTTTCCTTTTAGAATTTTTGGTAAAACTTTTACTAGAAACTGGGCCTGACTTGTAGAGGAAGAATTGCATCAGTGCAGAAACTTTTGAAAAATTATGTGTTTGTTTTGGGGACAAGGAATGATAAGTAAACTTCTACTTCATCTTTCAAGATCCCTCCAGCAAAGTAATACAGAAGAGAAGTTAGATCATTAAATGGTTTGATGACTCTATTTTCTTGTTCTCTGTACTTGACCTGCAAGATAACTACTGAAGTAAATTTATATTCTTTTAAACACATACGGAAAAGCATCCAGGTTAGACCTCCGTTTAGCTTATTGCACCAAATTAACTTTTCACATTGGACATTTGACAAGGTGAGGGAGAAATAAAATAAAGAATGTACAATGCATTTCTTATTTTTTTCATGATAATTATTTTAACAGTACCTGACATAAGAGAATGATGAGGAAAATGCTCTTGGGTTTTGAAAATGAGGTCAACTAAGCATGTAATTACTTTCTCAAAGGTTCATATAATTGGACTTGTCTATTTGAACAGGAGTTCAAATTTTGGTCATTGTGTTCATATTGTTCCTCATTACCCACTCTGAGCACTACAGATATAATACTATCTCCAAACAATATAAATGCTCCCAAGATGATGAATGGTAAAAAGCTTTGTAACTTTATGTTTTTAAAATACTAGGTGACTTTATTTTAATATCTATCCAAAATGCGAAAAAAAAACCCAACCCTGATACCAAATAGAACATATGAAATATTAAAAATTATATTTTATTTTTTCTATGAAAAGCTTTCAGCCTCAAATGGTTTTCATTTAAAAATCAGAAATGCCACTCAAAACCAAATGAAAACTGGAGAACTGAGACATGGGACTGCTCTGCATGAAAGGATTTACATACAAATCTAAATCAATTCTCACAGGTTTGGTACATTTGGAGGAAAATAAAAAAAAAGAAAAACAGTTCTTTTAAGTTAGTCTGAAACATGGCAAAAAGTTAAAAAATATTAGAAACTGATCAAATGACAACACTGCCAAAAATCAGGCCTTAAAAAATTCCATTTACATGAGAACACTATTTCAGATTTCATAAAATATTTTTTCCCTAATGGGACAGATAGGACAGGGAACGGCAAGGGGATGCTTCCATATATTCTACAAGAAGGCATTTCAGCATTTTAGCTTGTATTTATCTAACAGATATTTATCAGCTAATAGATATGTCAGTTATTTCAATAGAAATGTCAGAACTTAGCCATCACTGCATTTTACTGACTTTGCATAAGCAACCCATTTTAAATTGATTTACCATTAAAATTTTGTTTTATTAAGTACTAGCCCTGCAAATGGATTTGAAATTTCTGATCTTTTTCATTTACACATAGAAGTGATAAAAGACTACAGACATGGAACCAAGCTGGCAATTGTGTTCATAAAAAAAGAATCCAATTCCTTCTCTCATACCTCTGCCAATTATTAAAACTTTAAATGGAAAATTTAATTTTCCATCGCAAAATAGTCGTCTTTAACTTAAAGCTTGGAGATTAGGTTGCTTTGTACATACCCCCTAACGTATCATTGTTAGTGTAAAACCATATCACAATGTTTTCCTGTTGCTACCAACTGAAAAAAAAAATCTGTATATATCTATTATCTTGGGGACTGTCACAGTTTTGCATGGCAGGTTCTGGTGGAGAAGGGGATCTTCAGGGGTGGCTTCTGCAAGCAGCAGCCAGAAGCTCTCTGCAAGCCCCACAGAGCAAATACCAGCTGGGCTCAAGGCCAGACCCACCACTGATCAAGGCTGAGCCCATCAGTGATGGTCCCAGCGCCTCTGGGAATCACATTTAGGAGAAAAAAACCCAAGCAGCCACTTTTTGCGACCGGACAAAGGAGTGAGAAGATGTAATGAGCTGTGCAGGCACCAACGTCAGGGATGGCAGGGGAGGAGGCGCCCCAGGTGCTGGAGAGAAAGATGCCCCTGCAGCCCAAGAAGAAACCCATGGTGGAGCGGGTGTCCCCCTGCAGCCCATGGAAAAGGCTGAGACCCCACCTGCAGCCTGTGGAGAGGCCCCATCCTGGAGCAGGTGGAAACATATGGAAGATGCTGTGGCCCCCATGGGGGCAAGCTGCTGGCAGAACCTACAGACCACTGAGGGAGAGGCCCACGCTGGAGCAGGTAGTATGGGGGGGCTTCTGACTCTGTGGGGGACCAGGCTGGAGCAGTCTGGGCCTGACAAATTGTACCCCATAGATGTGAGTCACGTTGGGGCAGCAGAAGCCCCGTCAGAAACACAAGGACTTGTGTTGGAGAAGTTTGTGGAGGACTGTGTCCTGTGGGTGGGACCCCCCAGTGCAGCAGGGGAAGGGGGTGAGGAATATTTCCACACACCCCCACCCCTGCCATGCTATCCCAAGGAGGGAGAAAGAAGAGAAATCATGACTAAAGGGAAGTCTGCTAAGAAGGGAGGGGTGGGGGGAGGGGCTTTAATATCTGCTCGCACTTTTCATTACCTGACTGGTGTCACTGGGTGTGCAGTGCAGTGTCATCAATTAGAGAGTTTTCTTTCCTTTCTTCTGTGTTGAGTCTGTTGTGCTCATGACACTGATTGCGGAATGATCTCTCCCTGTCCTTATCTCGACTCCTGAGCCTCTCGATATGTATTTTCTCTCCCTTCCAGCTGAAAAGGGGAGTGAGTGATAGAGCAGCTTTGATGGGCATCTGACCCCCAGCCAGGGTCAAACCACCACAGGACACCAACCTCCAAGACTCCGCTCTGGAGTAATAAGGACCGATAGATCTAACAGGTTTTCAGTGATTTAAGGTGACAGTAATGCAGATGTAATCTGCAGAATCTCTAAATGCTGAATTAGCAGAGTCATGCATCTTTTATACCAAATGGAAATTAGTGTTGATATCAACCCTAGTTTCTTTCTATTTTTCCAGGAAGTAACAAAGAATAATAATGATAGATGGCTCCTTCTAAAAGAAAAGACATGAAAAATAAATTTAGTTTGTTTAAATTAATTTGATTAGTTTTTTATTTCTTAAAATATTTTCCTGCCATTTATTTAATATCTGACTTTATTCAACAAGCTTTCAATTTCATTAGGGGGCACTAATGTCCTGCTTGTCCCAGTATACATTTTACCCCCTGGTAATATTTGTTCTTGCTGGTTATCTTTGAACCTTTATCTTTGAGATCAAGTTTATCCAAGAGAAAAAGGAGGCCAAATAATTTATAAAGTCAAATTGTGCTATCACATGCATTTTTTGCAGTGTTTTCAAAAAGAAGAGCACATGGAGTCTGAAAACAGTATAACCTCCCAGAACAGTGATTTTCACTGCAGCCACACATGATCACATGCATAATCAGACATGATGAAAAAGGGCAACTTTTCAGGGTGCAGCAGCCTAGTAAAATGTCTACTAAATGGTGCAATAATACAACAATACAAAAAGCAATATTTGTACAAATTGTAAAAAATTGAGAAAGATAAGAATAATGGAATGATAAATAGCATTCATTGCTATTGTATATTTCAGTTGTTTTATTTTGTCTAGGAATTGTGTGAAAAAATACAGTTAGAGATATTTTTGTTTGCAAATTATTTCTAAACAGTCTTCTAAAAAAAAAGCATGAAAAACTTGAATCTTTGGAAACAGTGAAGATGAGTTAATAGCATTTACACTGCCCTGGGAAAGTCAACAATATATACCTGCTCATTCAAAAGTCACAGAGATGAAGATATAGCATTTGTTAAATAAAATACAGAAGATGATTTTTCACTTATTTTCTAATAAATAACAT
Source organism: Gallinula chloropus (assembly GCF_964237585.1). Lineage (NCBI taxonomy): Eukaryota > Metazoa > Chordata > Aves > Gruiformes > Rallidae > Gallinula > Gallinula chloropus. Next base: position 108,322,895 of record NC_140085.1, read on the forward strand.
CCTCCGAAAGGATCGGTCTTTAGTGAAAAATAAGTATACAGACAATTAAGAGAGATTCTGTCAGAGAGAGATTTAGATTTACTGAGACAAAAATTAAAGAAGGAAATGTTGGAAGGTCATGCTGGAAAGCTAAAAGAAAAATGAAATCCAGGTAAACCCAGAAATACTGGGAAAGTTATAAAATGTAAAAAAAAAAGCCAACCAAGCATGAATTTTGGAAAAAAACCCCAAAATCCATAGGTTAGATGTGTGACAGAACATGCAAAAATTTTCTTCTGTCACCTTCCAGTAATTCATACATTAAATATTACAAATTTTCTTTCTCAGAGGAACTCATTGATTACTCTTACTTACCGTAACATGAAAGTTTGCACATAACAATGAAGAAGTTATCTTGGTAAACACAGTTCTTAAAAGTATGTTGAAAAAACTGTGGCTGTAAAGCCATGTTGTTGTAGATTAATGCAAGGATACTAATAGATCATTCATTATTTAAATCTTAAAAGGGAGAGTACGTAAACAATTACTGTCAGTGTTTTTGAATGTCCACTCTTTTTATGAAGAAAACGTGGGTGCCATTTTGAAACAATTGTGCATAACTTTAAGTCAGTATTTTGGAGAGAAGTGCTGTGAGAGTGTCAAATAGGCATCGCAAACTGCTTTAACAAGATTTCACATGAAGAGATATTACAGAAACTAATTTGCCATAGAACCACTAGATAGGTCCCTTAACGGGGACCCATAAAGCTGTTGTATGTACAGAAAGAAGAGAGATTAATTCTCACTGTTCAGGGTAGAGAAGAGTCTATAATGGAGTCTCTCAAGGACTGGTGCTGGGAATTTTTATTTTTTTTTTTAGCCAGCTTCTTCAGGAGTAACTTAAAGAAAGGAGAAATCAGTGTAATCTCCATGTGTGCCACTGACATTAAGCTTTGGGTAACTGTCAGATGCACTAATGATGAGGAATGCTAGAAAATCTCTCTCATACCTGAAAGTCTTCAATTCAGGAGAGCAAAGAAAATATTGGGAGAACCATTAGGAGGGTTAATGGCAACAATAAAGAGGTCATTATTAAAATTTACTTAAAATGCTACTTAAACCCCTTGGGCCACTCATCTTGATTGTATCTTCTGCTGAAGTGTATCTTCTGGGCAGTTTCAATCCCTGCATATGAAAAATAACAGAGTAGAATTTGAGAGGGTATAGAGGGAGGGCAATGGAAGTTTTTAGGTTTGGGAGTAACCAGGTTTCTGTGTACTTCTTAAATTGCATCTCCCATTGAAAGCACATAGCATCCTGTTGAGATCATCTGGATAGATGGACAAAATTGTACATGTTTTTTAAGAGCCTATTTTTATATATATACACATATATAAAAATCCAGTGTTGCTAGTTTTTTAAAATACAAGGCCAGTAATGATCCCAAGTTTCCCTGTTTATGGATCTTTCAATGGAATTTGGATTATCCTGACCTGATGAAGGAGATACATATTCTCCTCCAAACCTTTGTATGGGAGTCTTGGTATAGCTACTAAATGTGTAACAGCACTGCGTTTGCATACCACGCTTGAGCCTGGTTCCAGAGATCTAGTCTCTTAGCTTAGGAGGAAGCTGCTCATGGAAAGATGCTCAGAATTCCTTTTCCTGAAGGTGGCTTTCTTGAAATGAACGTTACCTCTGCAGTACAGTTGGGTGCAGACACATTCACACCCAGCCACTCACCCTGACATACGGAGGTACCATCGTTCTTTTGTCGACACCCCGACTTCAAAACAGTAGCAAAGAATGACAGGGGCTCAAGCATATCTCCCCAGTAAGATTAGTTTAAGGTAGGTATAGTATTTCTTGTGTCTAAACATGATGTTATATGACACAATATATCCCTCTGACCAATTTTGCAAGTGATGTTCAGCATTATTCAAAATATTAGGGAGCCAGACACACACTTTTAGCCACAAATACAACCTGCAGCACTGTACAGGTTTCTATGAAGAAAGTTAACGCCACCCCAGACATACCAGTACAATAGATACAAAGAATATTACTTAATCTAATGATATCATGTACTGTGTAACTAAATGGCAACAACGCAGATATAACCAGTATATCTAATACAATGATAGAAAACATATACACTGTTGACAGTTTGTGATACTGGGATCTAACAAGAAAAAAGGGGAAAACTGTAAAAGAGAAAAGTGATTGTTCTAACATTTATTTAGCACTACTTGGGCAGCAGGGATTTTAACCTCCTTGGGAAGAAAATCTTAACAGTTCAGTTCTGAGAAGACATGAACATTAACAAATCTCAGAGCAATACTATATCACAACTGATCTTTCTTTTATCATCTTAAGGGCTAATATGAAACTACTTAAATCTATATAGGGAACCACGTAAGTTTATAGGCTGTAAATTACGAGCTGCTTTGCAGTTGTGCTATTTGTCCTGACCTTTTTACCTGTGGAGACTGCCAATTCACCTCTTTCTGACATCTTGAGTATTTTCCAGTCATCTTCCTTCCAGTTAGTTTAACCTAAAATGCTGTGTTGGCACCAGTAACCTGTCATAATTAACGTTACTGTGCTTATCTGTGCTAAGCTGCAATTAATCTATTTCCTTATTCTATATTACAGTATTTAGTGTAAGATTAAAAAGAGTGTGGAATTACAATGACATTTGAAGAATGTTGTTATCCACTGTAAGAAAATTATCATGTGATAGTTTTCTAAATTATCCTACACTAAAGTCTTCCAGGCCTGCAGACAAAACTGGTGGCCCAGACCCATATCATGGTTAGTAAGAATCCAGATGTTATTTTCAGAGTATTAGTTCAGACTTGGTCTGAAAAATTAAATAAGATTAAAAAAACAAACCAAACCAAAACTAACTTTCCCATACGTCCTATTCTGAGTAAATTTTGAATTGTTTCTGTGATGTTGCCAGGCTCTTCCAAGTGGAGCTCAATGACAAGACAAAGGGCAATGGGCACAAACTGGAACCCAGGGGTTTCTATCTGAACATGAGGAAAAGCTGCTTCACTGTGAGGGTGGCAGAGCACTGTCACAGGCTCCTTTCAAGACCCACCAGGACACAGTCCTGTGCAACCCACTCTCAGTGATCCTGCTTTAGTGTGAGTGTTGGACTATATGATCTCCAGAGGTCCCTTCCAACCCCTACCCTTCAGTGATGTGCAACAACAGGTAACATAGAGCATATAGCCAAGCATTACCAAACATTGAGCAACTTCCAAAGAGCAGGTGGTTGGTTGAAGTGCTTCAGATACAGTTTATTTGCAATATGTATTAATTTTAACAAGCATCTCTACTTCTTGTTTTGTATACTCTATTAGACTTCATATTTTGTGAAATCTAATGACTGCTACTTTATTTCAAAGTGTATTTAAGACCCTCTACTGAAAAATACTTGTTTCTCAAGTATGTACACCATGCTACTTTTCCTCTTTATTTGCCTCTAAACTTTCTTCTGTCCTGTGGGGTTTTTTATTGTGGTGGTTTTTTTTTTTTTGGGCGTGTGTGTTTGGTTTTTGGGTTTTTGTTTTGTTTTGTTTTGTTTTTGTACTGTGCCACAGTGGATAATGGGCAGGAAGTAGGAGGCTAAAATGTTGATTTTGCCATGAAGCCCATATTAAAAACAAACACCCACAACCTTACAACAAAAGGATCAAACAAAAACCAGTGGGGGTAAGCCAGAAGTCTTTCACACAGGCTGATATGTGCTACTGAGAGAGTGGCACAGGTGAAGATACCTTTAGGTAGTGGAGAGCAGTATTTGCAATGAGAAGCTTTCTTACATTAGCACAGCTGGTGAAGACCAAAAAGCACTTTTATGGCTTTCCATTAAGATGGTGGTAGCAGCAGTGGGCATCAGAGCACAGTGGAGGTAGAGGCTAACAGTTGACAGCATTATTATAGCTACAGTTGTTATGATTAAGAACTTCTGTTGTGCTATTTAGAAAGCCATTTGGAAATAACATTTATTTGGGATGGAGATTGAAGGGAGTAGGAGACTGAGGAAAGTAACTGCTGTGAGATACTCACCCTGGGACAAGTAGAAGAGCTAGGCAGGTGGAAGAAATGCTCCTCTTGGAGAGCTGAGCCACAGGAGAGGCTGCCACATGGCTGCGTGTTTCAATGAGTGCTTCCCAGTTGGAAGCCCTTCCCAGGTATGCAGCTTTCCTCACTCTTTCTCTCATCAAGGGGCCATTGGAGTTCTTCATCCATCTAAAAATAAAAAGCATGACTATTACAAACTCTGAATTTAGTGTTGTATTGCCATTACTGCACCCAAGGAAGAATCTTATCCCCTCTTTTATTAAACCAAAACTACAAGTTAGAAGAAACTGCTGTACTACTTGAAAGCTCCTGCTCATGTGGCATGTTCTTTTGCTACAGCCCCTTTCCTGCAAAGAATAGATTATTTGTTTTTTTTATTCTACTGCACAGTCCACCTGGAGAAAAGGAGATAATTTCAGATTATTTAGAGAAGAGATAACTGGCTGGATTGGTTTTTCGCGGTTGTGGGTTTTTTAAAAAAGTAAAAAATTACTTGAATTTTTCTCCATTCCCTTTTATGCCTCACATCAGGCAGAAACTTGATTAAGTCACTGTCATTATAAGCAGAGTAAACATGTAACGTAAGTCCAGAGTTTCAGCAATCTTTTTCTTAGGGTTTGTTTTGTTTAACCCATTGACTCTCTTTGTAGATACCCAGATTTGTTTACCTCCTCCCCTAGGCAATAATCAGCTTCCATCAGCTGTGAGAAGAACATCTATTTATGAAAGTGGATTTACATTAATTTAGGCTAAAGCAATTTTTAAGTTATCTTCTGTACCCCTATATCCTCTTGATACTAACCTTTAATTTGAAGCATTCATAATAAAGTTAGAGGGTGTAAAATTGGAAGTTACCTTTAGGTGACTAACCACAACTAGATAAAAATTACTCAATGAACACAGAATGAAAAGCGACTAGAACTTTTTGAGTCTGAGTGCTACTGGAATCTGAGAGCAGAGAAGGCTGCAGCTTCCTTAGTTTTCCAGAAAAATCCCCATGACATCCTTTTATTAATGAGTAACTTCTTAACAGTTGTACTGTTGGGTAGTAAAATGCTAAGGCTGTGTAGGAAAATTTGTATATATATTTATATAAAATGTGTACAAATAAATGATAAAAATTGTATATACTTAAAAGAATGTAAAAAAGTATATAATGAAAGTATCATTTAAAAGTCCCTTCAAGTATATTTCCTACTTTGTAATCCAGTATCTACTGAAATATTACTCACTACTAATTAAGGTTGCGAAGACATACCTCTCTGCCTGTATACATGCCATTTCTAATGAATTAAGAACCAGTTATCTGCCTACAGATGCACACATTCTACCTTCAGTATAATTTTTCAGCAAAGACTTCAGCATTTAATCACACCTGCTGTGAGTAGAGAGCTGTGTGGCCATGGCAATTACACTTACATAGCTCCGATTGCCGAAGCGGAGCCTTAAACCTTAATTTAGAAGAGCACATAAACTCACACCTATTGGCAAATATGTACTTAAGCCTCACTGACACTGAAAGAAAAAAATTGAGTGGAAATGATTTTGTGACCTTGGACGTCACAACAAGCACAGCGTGTTGCCAGGTAGCACCTCACTCCTAAGATCTCCAGACATTACCATAATAAAAGAAAACAACACTGATTTCAGACAATGGATAGCAATTGCTTAGTTACAGTCTAACTTTCTTTTTCAGGATGTCATTTTCTCTGGGGAAAAAAAAACCCTCAACAACAAATGAGGGAAAATAAAAGGAAAGCTTCTGCACCTTCAAGACAGCAACCGATCTTGGCACTGGGTGTTTGTTCTTCTGGATGTTTTTTTTTCCCAGTTATACAACATATCGAGGGTATGGGCACTTCTGAATACAAATGATAATGATTTTAGTGAGAACAATAAGAATGAAAAAGGTAGATCTCTGAGAAACACAGAACAGCAACATTTGCCAGTAGGACCAGCTAAAATGAGAAAAGTCAAGGCAAAGGTGTTCAGGTCTTCAGAGAAGAAATGACATAGTTCAGAACTTGCACTGAAAGAGATGTCATTATCTACAGAAGGAAGAAAAATGCTATTCAATAGTGACTAATTGGCTTGGCATGAAAAAACACCTGACGTTACATGAGTAAAGCCTACCTAGTTATTTAGGATTTTGACATCATTAACCAAAGAAAAGAAGGCAATTGATAGCAAGATAAAGATACACATGAGATGAAAGGGTCAGATAGGCATCACATCAATCACATCACCCATTTCTTCTTTTAAAGTGTTTCAGGTAAAGAAAATGACTAGTGCACAAGAACAAATCCTATCACCAAATTCTAATAAGTAAAGCACTTGCAAAGTTAACCTTAACTTAGCCAATGACTAGAAGAGCACTGAGGCATTTTACTGTACATCTGTGGAGCAAATTCCATTAAAAATACAAGATATATGTCATGTCTCTTGGAAAACGAACTGTTGTAGTTCTGTATGATATGTTGGAAAGCTGATTTTACGGGTCCTCAGTAGTACACAGAGAAAATGAAGTTTATCACTCTTAAAGTTGTACTGCTTTACTTTTCTTTTAGGTCATGTGAAGAAATAGGCCTCTTTTTAGTGTTGAAGGCTTATAAATGTTAATGCATTACTTTATTATGGATTTGTAACTCAGAGAAAAGAAAGCTTATATCATATAGCTCAAAGCTTTACTACAAAACATATCCCTTCTACTGTTCTGAAATTCATTGGTCCAGATGCAGCTCATCTGAAAGAGCTCATGGACCCAGCATGGACCAGATATACTGGAGGTCATTGTTTCAGCTCTGAACGCCTGCTTGGAGAGGCAGCTAGGGTTCCCTGTGAAAAATTTAAGCATTTAAGTGATGCTCTTGCACAGTAAATAGTGGACGAGTAGGAGGTCCTGTAGCAAGTAGGATAATGCAAGCAGGTGTTGTCCCTCACTTTTTAAAATGAAGATATTTCATCAGCCTTTAAAAACCAGGAGGAAAATGTGCTTTTCCTATAGACAGAGGCAACTATATTTACCATGGCTTTATAGAACTAAAAAAACCCCAAGCAAAAACAACACATAGCAAAAACTACTTCTCTTGATGGCATTTACAACTCATTTTACTGATGTAAAATCATGATGGAACAGGTCTGAGGTGAAAGACTGTAGATTTAGATTGGATATAAGGCGGGGGGGGGGGTGGGGGGCGGTGGGGGGGGTTATAATAAGGGTAGTGGGACACTGGAAGAGATTTCCCAGAGAAATTGTGAATGCCCAATCCCTGGAAGTGTACAAGGTTGGGCTGGATGGGGCTTTGGGCAAACTGGTCTAGCTGAAGATGTCTCTGCACATGGCAGGGCAGGCAGCCAAGATGAACTTTAGGGGTCCCTGCCAAACTATTCTATGACATTTTACACAGGATTCATTTATACTGACATGACCAGAGATGCTTCCTTAATTGTTAGGTTCCTTAAAACGCCTGTGATGGAAGGTAGCATATCAATGGGAATTATATTTTATTTATTCAGCAAACCAGTAAAGTAATAGTGCTTATGAATGTCAAATGTATAAGTCTAAATTGCAGTAACATTAATTGAGAAATCTTTTTCATCAATCATATTTCTTATTAACTTTTTATGAAACAGTTTGCAGTTTTGCCACAGCTGGCACAGGACATAAGAGTTAGAAGAGAACACTGGACATATTTTTCACTAATCTGCCTGTGTTTAAGGCCTTTTTTCCTAACTGTCACTGTCCATCAGTTACAGTTCACATAATTAATTACAAAAAGCCCCTGTGAAAGGTATTTAAAACAGAACAAATGATACCAAGTTAAGGCAGAAGATTTCCAGACTTCAAAATAAGAAAAAAGCAATTTATGATTGTGCTGAAAGAGGAAAGGCATTCTAAGCTAGAAGTTTATCTTAACCTAAAAAGCAAACAGTTTTAGTGCAAGTGATGTATGACTTTACAATAAAAATCCTACAATAAAATGCAACAGTTACATGTGGACAGCACTTGGTTAATCCTTTTTTTGGTGTCTGTTGTGGTTTAACCCAGCAGGCAGCTAAAACAACCACACACCTGATCATTCACTCCCTCACCCTTCCCCCACCCAGTGGGAGGGAGATAATCAAAAAAGATAACAATCATGGGTTGAGATAAAGAGAGATTACTAGGACAGGAAAAAGAATCATAGAATCATAGACTCTATGATTCTATGATTCTATGGGTTGAGATAAAGAGAGATTACTAGGACAGGAAAAAGAATGTATTAATAACAACAACATAATGCAAAACAAGTAATGCCATGCACAACTTTTCACCACCCAGAAATGATGCACATTTCCTGGCCAACTACCCCAGTTCTATACTGAGCATGACATCATATGGTATGGACTATCTGTTTGGCCAATTTGGGTCAGCAGTTCTGGCTGTGTCCCGTTCAAGCTTCCTGGACTCTGCTTTCTCGTTAGCAGGGCAGCATGAGGAGCTGAAAAGTCCCTGACTTATGGGCAACAACTAAAACCATCTGTGTGTTATCAGCATTGTCCTCATCCTAACTCCCAAACAGGGCACTTCACCAGCTGCTAGTAAGAAGATTAACGCTATCCCAGCTGAAACCAGGACAATATCTTTTCCTTACCATTTAACATGAGTAAAACAGAAAATATGTGATGTGGTAAATGAATTCCTCAATGACAGTAAAGTACGGGAATGTTACGTGATCTTACTCAGCACTGTGGTCATTAAAATGCACTTTTAATTTCATGCTTTATATGATGGGCCTTTACTCATAATTTGAATTAGTACCTTCTGTCTTACAGACTATATTTTCTAAATATCTAATGAAGCTTATTATACACGTTATCCAGTTTATCCTTGCCCTTCTAATGCCAGATATTTTGCTACCCTGTATTATCCAAACTTCAGATAGTAAACTACTGATGGATATATATGAAATAACTTAATATATTGAATATGACAGTAAATAGAAGAGTGGATGAGTTAGGATCGCAACCAAAACTATGCAATTTTTCATCTGCATTCCCTGCTTCAGCCCATGCTTCCTTTCTTTGACCCGTAGGCCAAGTTGAATATATGTACTCATGGTGATACACTTTCCAGCTTTATGCAAAGCCCTAAACATGAATTCATTTAAAACAAACAAACAAACAAACAACTTCCTGCTATGTGCTCTAAGACATTAAAATCCACAGTATTAGGCTATTATAAGTCAGATGTTACTTACAATTTTTTAAGCAACAGAGTTAAATTGCACTTTTCATGAATGCACCTAAACCTTTAGTTCTGGTGCTTGTTCTGAAAAGAGGACTTGCTAGTTGTTCTGTAGCTCTTGGGAATTTTCTTCTGTGCCTTAGTACAACACCAAAAAAGTATTTAACATTTCTTGAAAATTAAAATTTTTATTTTTCAATTTTGAAGCCTTTCCCAGGTTAAAAAGCACGCTTCTTGCTTGATTTGAAAGCCTTTGAGAAAAACATACCAGGTGCCAGGAGGCAGACACTTTATTTACCATTGAGTCCTATTCTTTTCACATTCTTCATATTTTAACTCATATAAATAAAACATTTTCCTTTTACACTACTGTGTGAATCACTAGGATTACTGTATTGTTCTGCAACAGTCACAGTGACCACTTCTCTTTAACTTTCATAGTGATGTTTCACTGCCCAGTGAAATTGACAGTACCAATTTTAACAGACATGTCTGTATCAGGAGAGCTGTGTTCACCACTTCAGTAGCAATGGTTTTGGAACTTGCCTGGCTGTCATGGTTTAACCCCAGACAGCAACTGAGCCCCATGGAGCAGCTCACTCACTCCCCCACAGCCAGACGGGGGGAGAAAATTGGAAATGTGGAAGTGAGAAGACTTGTGCATTGAGATAAAGGCAAGGCATAGCAAAAGTCACACACTCCAGGAAAGCAGAACAAGGAATTCATTCCCCACTTCCCATTGCCAGACAGGTGTTCAACCATGTCCAGGCAAGCAGGACTCCAGCATGCCTAATGGTGATTTGGGAAGACAAATGTCCTCACTTCAAATGTTGTACCCCCACTTCTTTCTTCTTCCCTCAGTTTTATGTGCTGAGCATGACATCACATGGTATGGAATGTCCCTTTTGGTCAGCTGGGGTCTGCTGTCCCGACTGTGTCCCTTCACAACTCCTTGTGCACCCCCAGCCTACTCTGGTGGTGTGGTGTGAGAAAGTAGCAAAGGCCTTGGCTCTGTGTAAGTGCTGCTCGGCAGTAACTAAAATGTCTCTTTGTTATTGACACTGTTGGGGTGGTTTAACCTTGGCTGGATTCCAGGTGTGAACCAAGCTGCTCTATCACTCCCCTCCTCGTCTGGACAGGAAGGGGAGAAAAATAAGATGGAAAGAAACCACCCCAAACTCATGGGTCAAGACAAAGGCAGTTTAATACAGCAAAAGCCAAAGGCTGCACACAGAAGCAAAGCAAAAGATTATTCTCTGTTTCCCATCAGCAGGTGATATTTGGCCATTTCCACAGAAGCAGGGCTTCTTGACACACAGTGGCACTCCAGCAAACAAACATTAGAAAAAACAAATGCACTCCCCTCTTCTCTCAGCTTCTTCCTTCTGAGCAGACCTCATATGGTATGGAATATCAGTTTGGGTCAGCTGTCCTGGCTGTGTCTCCTCCTACGATCTTGCCCACCCCCAGCCTACTGCTGAGGGAAGGAAAAATGATGGAGAGAGAGACAGCCTTGATGTGTGCCAGCACTACCCAGTAACAGCCAAAACCCTGGTGTGTCATCAGCACCTTTCTGGCTACTGGCATGCAACACAGCCCTGTGAAGGCTGCTGTGGGGAAAATTAACTTCATCTCAGCCAGACCCAGTACAACTGTTCTCAGTCCCATATCAGCTGCCAGCTACTATGAAGGAAATTAACTCTATCCCAGCCAAAACCAGCACAATGATAGCAGTCTATTTTTAATCACTTTAAGGGTATCTTGCTAACAGTTCCCTTTTATGAGGAATGGTTAATCAACAAAGATATTAGGCTCCTGGGTGGTCAAAGAAACTTTTCCAAGAACTTCTGAAAGTTTCAGAGCATTTATCTTCTTTGTCATGTTTATTAAAGCTTAAGGGAGTTTTCCTAGAAAAATTCGGGCCAGAAAGATTTAAATGTTTTCCTCAAGTGTTTTGTACACACATTTTACTTGCTAATTTCCTGTTTTCTCTTATTCATACCCCAGGTACTTCAGTCTAGTTAGCACTTACGCAGCTACTTCAGTTACTTTTGTCATTAATGCCAATTCAAAATTAGAAATTTAATTGAATGTTGTTCAATTCCAGTCAATGTGGGTTTTTTTCATAGTACTTAATATATACTATGATGATTACAACTTAAGTATATATGAACATTTAAATATTTAATAGAAAAGTATGAACATAAAAATAAATGTTAAATAAAAATTACCCATTATTTCATTTTATAAAACTAATCAAGAAATTATTAACTGATTTAACTTTTACATTTTACATCTTTCTTGGCATAATTGTTTATTCTATAACATAAGCAGCACCCAAAGATAACACGTAACAGAACATTAGGCTGGTTTTCAATGTAAGTGTGAAACACCTTATTTTTAGTTGCACTAAGACCATGTATGACATCTTTGTATTTAAGTGCAGATTTAGGAAAATTCCGTATGAATTGCTTCCCAGACGTATTCGAGTGACACAACATTTTATGATTTCTAAGTACTTTCTGGGTTCTCTAAAGATTTTTTTTGGTCAGTGGGATCTATCAGATTAGAATTGTGTTCCTTGCAGTGGCTGTGCTATGCCAGATACAACTGAAGAGATATGGGATCAGAGATCACTAATGCTTCCCTCCATACCACTGAGCTGTTCACAGAATAGAGCACCTGGACTCACAGTGCCTACCAACATCAAAGTGCGTCCAGGCAGACAATCCAGGGCGTTCTGGCACTGATGAACAGACACATAGGTTAAGTAGCATGGATAAAGGAGTCAAATTCAGGATCTATATTCAATTTCAATCCAGTGGACTATGTAGGGAAACAAGGTTTGGCAGCCCTCAAGAACCCTGAATGATTCGTCACAGTATGCAAACTGACTGAGCTAATTAAAGAGTGTGTCCTGCATCCATAGTAAAGAAGGACTTCAGCTTTTGGTTGTTAAACAATATGGTTTTTGAGAGAGCCACTCTCACATTCTGTAGAGTCATTATGAAATTCTAGTTAAATAAAAAGTTGAGAAAAAAAATAGCCAACATTGTTAAATTTTTTGTCTCTGTGTTGATCTCATTGTGACTTGGCTTTTTGCCTGGTCATTTCTTGGTGCCCAATGGGGAACATCAAGGAGGCTGATGCATCAGCTTTCACCATCTGCAAACTAAGAAAGAAAAAAAGAGCAATTTCATGGCACAAAAAGTCTAAAGTGATAGTGAAGGCAAAAGGTTCCAAATGTCATTACCTTCTGTCAGAAACGGATCTTTAAAAGCAGATAAAAGCTGATCATGTCCCTAAAGTAAAATAAACCAGGGGATGACAGGAAAAGATATTTATAGGGAATGAAAGTAAAGTGCTTTGCTTTGGAATCAGGCCATAAGGGAAAGTGCAGCTAAGGATAATACATTTTACAATCTTCCCCAGGCTGTATTAGTCCTCTTGCAATTTTGCAGAATAATAGAACTAAAATGTTCTTTCCTGGAGCTGTGAGTTCAGCTTCATTAGGTCTTTTTTTGTATACTGGCATTTAGATAGCAAGGAGATACGTCCCTTTTATCACCCAAAATGGGCAGATTCAGATAATTGGGTTACCTGTTCTAATATCTGAAAGGATCAGCTAAGCTTAGGGGTGCAATGCATTTTTTTCCCCACCACTAGTTTTGGAATTATGCCAACTAAGTATCATAAAGTAAGTCAGCCATAGTTGGAAATTGTTGCTAATAGGAATGATCCAAAGTCCTCCTAAAAGGGGACTCTCCCTGTCATCAGCATTGCTACCATCAGTAATGCCAGCGGGTTGCAAAGCAAGCCCTAGGAGACTACAGAATGGTGACTTTTTTTTTTAAAAAAAATACATAAAAATCATACTTGTGTTTGAATCTTGGGGCATTACATACTTATAGAGGTTAATTCAAACCTAAATTCACTGTTAATATCTCAGATTTCAGTGGTACTTTAAATTATATCCAAATATAGCTTCTTAAATATATATCTAATTAAGAAAACATGTTTAAAAGTAATAATCTATCAAACTGAAATAGTTAAAGCTCAGTTACTGTATTTATAAAAGTTTCAGCTTCTTTTTGAACTTCTGTCAATATTTAGAAAGAGTCTAAGCCACATCAAAAGTCTCTACATTATTTCGATTAATCAGCCTACTTGAACATCAGTGAAGTTTAGTCCTATGTTTTAAAAAGTATTTACGTGGGATGGGTTGGTGATCAGTTTGAGAATAGTTTTAAAATATCTTCCATGTTCATGAATACTAAACAAATTAGTTGTTGAGGGAAACATATTGCCACAGCATTCGGAAAATTGTCAAGAAAAAATGAAACTTGATTCATAATTTCAGCTTTGATTCAGTAAAGCACACAATCATACACTTAAAGATATGGATGTTCTAAAATACTTTGCTTAATCCTGTATGTAACGTGCAGCCAACGTGAATGAGTCAACGAAATCAGGGGACATGCTAAGAAAAGGGACGCTGTAGCAGTAAGACTTTGAGTTTCCATCTTTTGAGAAGATGAGGAATGGAAAACTGTCAAGATAACTAAGGTACCAGGCGACAGCAGTCTGAAAGATCTGTCTGAAAATTAAGATTATATGCAATGCCTTTGCTCATTTTTTACTTAATATAAAAAATATGGTATCTGAATGGACAAGAAACACAGGTTTATGTCATCGTCAGGGATGCCATCCATCTTACTACTGGCATGGACCAAGTAAAGTCAATTCAATCTTTTAAATGAAAAGTAAAATATCCTCTGTCTGAGGAATTTCTATTGAGCTAGGGAGACTATAAAAGGATAAAAATTACTTTGAGCTTGAAAAATATACTTGTAAGGGAAGATATGCCAATAAAAAGATTGAAGAGTAAATATTACTCCTTTATTAGAAATTTCAGCCATGTTCACGTGTCTAAAGGAATCAGTGTTAACAAGAGTAGGTCAAGGCCTCAGCATGGAGTATGGGGGAAAACAACAGGTTAGAGAGTGATTTGGATTAGTTAGATGCTTTCAGCTAACCGGATCCAAGGAAAACCTCTCAAAAGGAATCTTAAAATACAAACACTAAATGGCTGCAGGTGTACTTCCATGTAATGTATTTGTAAAAAGGAAGAAAGAACTGGCTGAAAAATCACAAATCTGTCAGGGCAAGTTCAACTCTTACAGAATAAACATCCAAAACCACTGGAAAAATTACTCCAAGTAGTTGAAAGCATTCTAAACAAAATAAAGATGTTAGCAAAACAAAGAAGCTACAACATGGACATTTCAGGAAGAATTCACTCAGAACAATCTAATTCCTAAGTCCTAAGGTATTTCCTAGGGTAGCAGAGTCTGTAGCCTGTGTCAGTCAGATATTTTTACGTAACTTGACATTTGATTCTGTTTTATATGAAAATCTCACATAACAGAGATGTTGCAAGGGGGGCAGCAAAGCTTTTCAAAATGCCTCCTCAGAAGGCTGCCACCAGTAACTCTGGTAACTAGAAGAATGCCTGTGAAAGGGTTTCCTAAGGTTTACATTTAAGTGGAAACAACTGGGGATGTAACTATGGAATGAAGGACGAGTGGCAGTTCTGCACTGCAGGGTCTGGGGATTTAAGTAGATTACAGTTGGAAAGTGAGTGAAGAGGCTGTCTTGATATGACAAGCAAAGCATGCTCCCTGCTCTATTCAGCACTGTTAAGGCCTCCATTTTGATGACTGCACGTCAAAGGTGTGTGTATTGTTGGATGAAAATCCAATTAAGAACTATTATGGAGATCTGAACTATCAAAATTGTCAACTATAGTGAAATACAGAAGGACCTCTCAGCTACATGAAGTTGATGAGGAAACACAATAAAATGTTGCAAATACTGTAAAATGCTGCTGTGAAGAAAAAGGGAATAATGTGTTCATCATATTGGTGGGGCAGAAAGTAGGTTTAATTGCAGCAAGAAAGATTGATACTAGATATTTACATTTTCGTTAAGGATACTGAGGTACTAGAATGAGACAATTTTTGAGAAAAGTTCAAACAGACTTTAAGAATGAAATATATTGATCTTATGCTGGGTGTGGGTGGTACGTAACCTTATCCTTCCTGCATTTTCTATGATCTGGATAGTTGGTGAAGTGGCATTTAACAAGGGTATAAAGGAGTAGGATAACCAATCTATTGTCTATTGTATATAAATGGGAGTTGTGTAGCTTCTTACTGTTGTGTTCCTTAAAAAATCTCGACATTAACATAGAGATTGTATTACGGGAGATGTAAATAATCTGTAAATATGTATGGAAAGAGGTATTTTGGTGAGAAGGAAAAGTTCAAATGTCTGCTTGGAATAGATGGGACATTTAAGGCTGCTCTGTCATTGGCATTTTTCGATACAGAAACCATTGGCAAATGTATCTGTAAAATCTTCATTGCTACTCACCTGAATACATCTAGCCAACCTCGTACTAATCACTGAGGGGAATCTGAGATGGTAGTATCTCTTTGCATAAAACAACAGTGCTTCTTGTTGCAGGTGATATAGGATCAATAATGTACCTGACATGTAAGAGAAAGGAGGACATGGTTGTAGTTTATCACTAACTGAAAAAATGATTTTCAGCAAGTTGATAATTAAATTTTTGCTTTAACTCCATCATAATTATTTTTAGAGATGATGGGCTAAGTTTGGCATGGTCTATAGATCTTTCATGAGACAAACCCCCAAATGTGTTACAGAATCCAGCTTTGAAAAACAGCCATGGGTGTTTTTAATGAAAGCTCCAAATCTGCTATTATCAATTATATGACATTGATGGTAAAACAAACAACCAAACCAAGGAAAAGACAGTCTTTTCAACTGGAGATAACTTTTTCAACACTGCTAAAAGAAAGATAACAGCTAAACCCAGTAGCAGCATGACAGACATGGTTATCAATTGCCTGCTTACAGAGTTAAGATCAGATACCCAATACTAAATGTAACAGCTTAAACCATCAGAAAGATGAAAAATTATTTCCATGTAAACATAATTGTATATACACAAAATATATATTCTTTATTCTCAAACTTCTTATTCTCATGCTTCTTTCTGATAAGCTTCAAATGGGAATATATTTGCTGTTTATCTGCACTACTATTGACTGTGCTTTTTCCAGTGACCAAAAGATTAAGACTTCAAAAAGCTGAATATTTTATTCTAAACAGATTAATGTCAAGTCCTCATTAAATGCTTCATGTTGGGGTTGAAAACTTGTAAGACAGTGAAATTTTTGCAAAGCCCCCCCAAAAAACAAAACCACTGCCACCAAAAAGTTTTTCATTATTTGTATTCAAACCCAAGGTTGAGAGTTTCGATCCCATGGACATACGTTGTGCTGGAATTGTAGTTCTAGGCACTTGCTTTTCAAATAAACCTCAAGTGTCAAAGGGAAAACTAAGTCTTGCCCCATGAATGGTGAATCCGGCCGCCGGAGGGCAGTCACGCTCTTCATGAACCTCATTTTCTTCCATGCTATTCAGAATTACACAGGAATAAGCATGCCAAACACCGGGTCCAGCCAGGGTACAGCTCTGAGTCTGACAAGAGCACCTTTACTGCCCTTCCTAGTATTGCACTGGCAGCTTTGGTTAGGGCAAAAGGCACAGACATGAAAGCAGTGCTCTGGATCTGGTGAATTAACCAGTGGGCAGTCACCTACACATTACATGTGTTTGCCTGTTGGGGATGCTGGATGATGCACTCACGTGCTCTAACTTGTCTGGCCCTGTGTGGAGCCCAGAGTTGGACTCAGTGATACTGGTGGGTACCTTCCATCTGAGGATATTCTATGATTCTGCTATTCTATGGTTTAATTTCACTCTGGTGTGATAGTTTGACCCTGGCTGGAGGTCAGATGCTCACCAAAGCCACTTCCCATTTCAGTTGGACAGGGGAGAAAATATATATTGAGAGACTTTGGAGTCAAGATAAGGACAGGGAGAGATCATTCTGCAATCAGTGTCATGGGCACAACAGATTCAACACAGAAGAAAGGAAAGAACACTATAATTTATGACACTGCACCCAGTGAGTCGGGTAATGAGAAGTGTAACCAGATGGAAAAGCACCTCCCCCCACCCCTTCCTTCTTAGCATATTTAACTTTATTCATGATTTCTCTCCCTTCTTTCCCCCACCTTGTGACATAGGGAGGGGCAGGGACTGGGGCAATGGGGTTTTCAGTCAGTTCCCTATGTGTCATTTTCCTTCTTAGCCAGTAGGGTGGCATTCCTCACACCCTTCCCCTGCTGCACTGTGGGGTCCCACCTACAGGAGAGACTCCTCCACGATCTTCTCCAATGTGAGTCCTTTTCCACAGGGCTTCAGCTCTTCACCAGCTGCCCCAGTGTGGGTCACTTCTGTGGGGTGCAGTCATAAATCACAGAATGTCTCTCATTCTCTCAGGCACAGACTGCTCCAGCCTGGTCCTCCATGGGGCCACAAGCTTCCCTCCCCAGCAAACTTGCTCCGGCGTGGGTTCCTCTCTCTCTCTCTCTCTCTCTCATCTTTGTGTGTCTGTCTGTCTCCACAGGCTGCAAGTGCTGGCAGGGAATTGCTCCAAATGGGGGCCACAGCGCCTTCTGTATGTCTCCACCTGCTGCAGTGTGGGGCCTCTCCATGGGCTGCAGGTGGGGTCTGGGCCTTTTCCATGGGCTGCAGAGGGACACCTGCTTCTTCATGGGTTTCTCCATGGGCTGCAGGGGCATCTTTCTCTCTGGCACCTGGGGTGCCTCCTCCCCCGCCATCCCTGGCCTTGGTGTCTGCACAGTTTCTTACATCTTCTCACTCCCTTCTTCAGTGGCAAAAAAGCAGCTGCTTATGTTTTTTCCCTCCTAAATGTGATTCCCAGAGGCGCTGTGACTGTTGCTGATGGGCTCGGCTTGAGCTGGCTGGTGTTTGCTCTGTCGGGCCTGCAGAAAGTTTTGGCTGCTGCTTGCAGAAGCCACCCCTGCAGCCCCCCTTCTCCACCAACACTGAGCTACACAAGACCACAACATCTGTTTTTGACTATATTGAGTCTATGCAACTCTGGTAGGAATATTCTATAACAGATCCCACTGTGTATTTCCCAGCGCTCATTTCGAGCCACAGAAAAGTGGAGGTCATGTAGCAGTAAAGTGTATTTCTGAAAGTGGCAGCCGTGACTTGCTGCTTCAGAGCACTGCTGATGCTGGTTTGTTGGTACTGTTGCAGTTAGGAAATTTTGGAAAACTGCTACAAACAGAATTTGTTTCTGAGAAAGTTGGAGTTACTAGAAATTGTTCCACTTATGCTTTAAGCATTACATTTTGGTCTCTGTGTAATTACCAAAATTATTTGGTTCTTTCATTCACTTGGAAACCCATGATCACATATGCTATGTGATAACAATTCTGCTTCTTGATAAAATGACTGCCTCTTTATAAAAAGATCAGGAACAATGCATTCCAGATGGCTGCATGAACTCCTTGGGTATGAATCTTTTGGTAACTCGTAGGCCTATCTATGCATCTGCAAGATTTACTTCCTATTCAAATCCTTGAAAACAAAGTAGCATACCAACAAAAGTTCAGATTGTTTTTCTTGAAATCTTTCAATTTTAGAAAGATTAAAACAGGAGTAAATCTAATGCAGAGATGGAGATACTTTTTTGCAGCATCAATTCTCACCTTCACTTCTGCACATTAAGATGAGACAAGCATTTCTTAGGTTCTGCTTTACCTTTGTGTAAATATTGTTATTTTATCAGCTTCAAATGTGTTAAGAGGGGTACAGT
Source organism: Gallinula chloropus (assembly GCF_964237585.1). Classification (NCBI taxonomy): domain Eukaryota; kingdom Metazoa; phylum Chordata; class Aves; order Gruiformes; family Rallidae; genus Gallinula; species Gallinula chloropus. Next base: position 108,341,986 of record NC_140085.1, read on the forward strand.
GGATTATAATCACTTGGGTTTTCTAGGACTGAGAATTAAAACTACACAATTTTTTCTTCATGGCAACCTTATTTATGAAATACAGAAATAGCCCAAAAGGCTTTCTAAGATGACATCTCCAGTGTGGTGGCAATTTTATGCATAATTTTAAGTAGCCTTCTCTACAGGATTTTTAATGAAGTCTAATTAAGCTCATCAACAGTGGTAGATGGGAAGCAAGGTTGAATATGACAGAGGAGATTTCTATGTAAGATCATTACTCCTGGGCACAACAGAATGAGAGCTGTACCTGGAAAAGAATTATGGTCCTAAAACTCTGATCCAGTCACATAGGTTTCAAGAAAAGACTATTAATTACAGGAATAAGCATGACCTGTTTTTGAATGGATAGAAGGACCTAGTTAGTTTCTTTGGGTTTTTTTTTAATTGCAGAATTAAATTGCTGCTTGAACAATAATTTCTAGGGAACATTTCTCAAACAAAAAAAAGTGATCAAGTTGTACTCTGACCACATTTACTATTCATCCTTGCTTATATCTTCATTTTTTAAAGGCTTTGGATACTTAAAATGCAACTCTGTGTTCAGTAAGTGGAAGAGTCCCTCTGGATCTGTTGACTCTATTGCCACTATGTGAGTTTCTCTGAGCTGCAGGGCAAGACCTGATGTGATGTTAAATTCAGATAAGTTTTGCATGGTAGTGACAAGTGTCAAAATTTGTGCATTTCTCAGCACTTTTTTGTTGTTCCCTTACAGCCTGCTCCCCCCCAACCCCAGCTCAATTCTAAGATCACCATGTGTTCCAAATTCATTGGCTTTTTAGCTGCACAACAAATTCAGCCCTAATTTTCCTGTATTTTTCCCTTTGTGTGTTTTCATAATGTTGGACCACAATCAGAAGCCATAGGTAGACATCGTTCTATTTCATTCTATTTCATTCTCTTACTGCTAGATGTTTTGGGCTGCTAGGCTGCAATTAGTTAGTAAATAAGAAAATTTGGCTCCTTTTAAGCTTTGAACAAGAACACAGGGAGCTAAAAAGCCACAAATCACCTGCAAAATGTCCTACCTTTTTCAGATGCTATTGACATAATCATCAACAACAAAGGCTTTGATTTAAAGCATATAAGATTAAAAATAGCTGTGAGTTTACAAACTTTGTCCCTGTAACTCATGGATCTACTGGTACCTTTGTAGTAGTTTGACCCTGGCTGGAGGTCAGACACCCACCAAAGTCACTCTATCACTCCCCATTTCAGTTGGACAGGGGAGAAAATATATATCGAGAGGCTTAGGAGTCGAGATAAGGACAAAGAGAGATCATTCTGCAATTAGCATCATGGGCACAACAGACTCAACACAGAAGAAAGGAAAGAAAAATCTCTAATTTATGACACTGCACTGCACACCCAGTGACACCAGAGTCGGGTAATGAGAAGTGTAACCAGATCTTAAAGCATTTTCCCCCACCCTTCCCTTCTTAGCAGACTTCACTTTAGTCATGATTTCTCTCCATTTTTCCCCCGCCCTTGTGACATGGGGAGGGGCAGGGACTGGAGCAATGGGGTTTTCAGTCAGTTCCCCATGTGTCATTTTCCTTCTTAGCCGGTAGGCTGGTGTTCCTCAAACCCTTCCCCTGCTGCACTGTGGGGTCCTACCCATGGGAGAGAGTCCTCCATGAACTTCTCCAATGTGAGTCCTTTTCCACAGGGCTTCAGCTCTTCACCAACTGCCCCAGTATGGGTCCCTTCCATGGGGTGCTGATCTTCAGGTCCAGACTGCTCCAGCCTGGTCCCCCACAGAGTCTCAAGTCCCCCTATAAACCTGCTCTTGTGTGTGTCGGCCTTTCCACAGGCTGCAAGTTTCGCTGCCAGGAACTTTCTCCAACATGGGCTTCCCACGAGGTCATAGTGTCCTTCAGGTGTTTCCACCCACTCCAGCAGGGGGTTGTCCATGGGCTGTAGATGGGATCTCTGTTCACTGTCATCATCCATGGGCTCCAGAGGGACATCCTGCTTCACCATGGGTTTCTCCCTGGGCTGCAGGGGAATCTCTTTCTCTCTCCAGAACCTGGAGTGCCTCATGCCCTCCCCTTCCTCCTTCTTCCCTGACCTTGGTGCCTGCACAGTTCCTTACATCTTCTCACTCCCTTCTCTGGGGACAAAAAGCATCTGCTTAAGGGTTTTTTCTCCTAAATGTGAGTCCCAGAGGCACTGATGGGCTTGGCCTTGGTCAGCGGCAGGTCCAACCTTGGGCCAACTGGTGTTTGCTCTGTGGGGCCTGCAGAGAACTCCAGTCTGCTGCTTGCAGAAGCCACCCCTGCAATCCCCCTTCTCCACTAGAACCCAGCCACACAATGCTCCAACAGTCTTCTTTTTACTCTTATATTTCCTTGGCCTTATTTTAAATTTTTCTTGCAATGAATGCAAGTTTCACTAGCACATATAAACATCTAAAGTTTAATATGCCCTAATCCCTTCAGCTTCATCTCTTTGTGGCATATGTCATGCGATGCCTTGGTTTTGTCTCAGAATTTGGTGTGACTTGAAATAGATGTTAATCTTTTTTATTTGTTACTCTGTACTCAGCTTCAGTATGAAGGGCAGTCTACACTATTAAAAATCTTGTTATGGGTGTAAAGGACTTTACAGATACAAGAGTTTATTGTTAGCCTAACAAAATTTTAACAGCTGTGAAAATAAAGCAGTAGTTACAGGAAACTAACACTCGTAGTTCAAAACAGTAAAAATAACCCCCTCACTGACAATAAAACCCTTCCAATGGTTGTACAAGAAGACTTCAAGTTATCTGTGCTTCTAACATGTTATGCTTAGGGTTTTTTTCTGCCTGCTAGTGCCGATGATAACAATTTTCTTAAAGCAGAGAGATGCAGGGTGACATCAGCATCCAGAATTCTTCTGGAGATATGGATGATTATGGTAGATTTTCTTTTCCCCACCTGCTCCCTTTCCCCTGCTCCCAGGGAAGAGTTGAATGGTTCCCCACAGCTTCCCCAGTATCACTGCCAGCTGCCTCCCCCGTGGCACTTGCAGAGCGGGAGCTCAGGCAGGCTGGGCAATGGGCATTTGGCCACGGGGCACCTGGGAACCCAGCTCAGCCCCACTCAGGCTGATGGCAGCCCAGCCCAGCCTTGCATGAGCAGGGCAGTGGCAGATGACACCCATAAGAAAAAGATATCACTGACAGTTCTAAGTGTGTTATGGGAGGTTGTCCTTATGATCTCCTAGTGGTTTTGGTTTTTGTTTGTGCTGTTTCTAAGAATGATGCATACTTTATGTTAATACCTTCAGGGGTTATTAAAAATGATTTTTCATTGGCTACAGTAAGAAAATATGCTGTTTCAAAAATAAATGGTATCTATTTCAATTACTGAAGTAATCATTAGAACATCAACACCCTCTAATGTTTTCCAGAAACCAGAAAGAAACCTGAAGAAACACCAGAGATACCTGATTTTACATTGGAAAGTTAATTTTTCTAAAGTTAATAGCCAAAAGTAGAATGAAAAAATATCTTTTAAACCCACTGCAATTAGCTATCTTTTGCAAAGCTTTTCTTCCAAAGCCAGACTACTCCCATCTGTGGATCCAGAAAATGTACATCCAGAAAAAGTTAGTTATGTTATCTTTCTTATAAAGTCTTTAGAAGACAGGATTTAGCTTGTGCAGTCACTGATGAATCTAGAAGAATAAATTAGCTCAGACTGCAAAAATGGACAGACCTTTGTGTCTCTCTTACTTAAGTGACACCATTTCACTTAAGAAAACTTTCTCTTTCTCCTTCCTTTCTTCCTCTGACCAAAATCATCCCATGAAGGGATTTTCATTTTACTTCATTTCAATTCACAGGCACATAAAATGGAGTTATATAACACAGAATACTTTTCCCACTAGACTTTAGGAAGTGTGCTGTTTTAACTGATGAACTACTGGCAGATAAAAACTGTTCACCCATCGCTGCAGTAAAAACAAGAGTGTTATGTCAGGCACTCAGCAATGTGTTGATGATTGAGCTGTCTTTCAAGGAAGTATGTTCTCTCATAATCTCCACTCCTAAAACCATTAACAACATACAGTTCACACAAGGTGATAAGATTTACAACGAGCTACTTAGATTTTTCATGCAACATAAGGGAAGATAGGATATACCTGCTGAGATACACACTTGCTAACTATATGAAAAGCCAAAGGTTGACAGATGGGCCTTTTAATATTAATTACTAATTTACCACAGTCTATCAGTCACAGAATTTCAGACTTTTTTTTTCCCGGCCACCCCATGAATTCTTTCTGGAAATTTAATGACAGCATTAATAGAAATTCAGTAGCACTGTAGAGTCTGCTGGGTCTCTTTGGCTAGTGAGGCATCTTGGTAAGCAGAGCCCTCAAGCTAGCACATAGGCAATCAAATAGCCTGGTAATCTTCAATGTTAGTTACACGTCCATTCCTAGAAATGAGGCCTCATCAAACTCACTTGCTACCTTTTTTTTTCACTATGATGTCCAGGTGTATTAGTAACAGTGATACAACAGACTGATGGAAGACAAACTTTAGTGTTACTGAGCAGAATGAGCAAAATTTAGGTTTATACAGAATTGTGTGTGCAGATATCTAAATAAGGGATATCGAAGACATATTAAGCTGGCATTCTTGGCGATGTCACAGTCTTTCGGGAACTTTCCGTCCTTCCCCTACTACTGCACTAATGCCAGTCAGAGATCAGACTATGAAAAAACGAACTGTATAAAAGCATACCAAATATATAGTCACCCCTGGGATAAAAGAAGAAGCTTTTTTACCTTCTCAATGTCTCTGTGTACTGTGATGTACCACAATTTTTTTCTTGTTTTTGTTTACCTTAATTTAAATTAAAGCTTCTGGCCCTTGATTGGGGTTTAAGGAAAACCAAAGAAAAAAACCCACCCACACGTGATATCACATTTCAGTTAACATTACATTCTTCCTCTGTGATCCTAGATAAACTCAAAGACATTGTCTCAGACATAAGAAATACTAAGCATTACAAAAATATGCAATAGTTAACAGCAAATAAGTAAGAATGTTCCTCCTCTCCAACACTGAAACTAACTATGTGAAATAGGAACGAGATATGTGATTTGACATGAATTCTAAAACAGATAAATCATAACTGCACATTTCAGTTAGGTCTTCAGCGTGACAAGACCTTGGGTTTTGCATACAAGTTTTCCACTTATTTTTAATTGTCACCAAAAATCTTCACCACTTTTGTTTCTATGGAAATTCAAGAAGATTTCTCCAAAAAAACCCCCCTCCCTTTTGAATTAATTTTTTAATTTTTTTGATTAGTCTCTGTTCCTAACAATGTTCTTGCTCTCTGCATTACTTAGACATTACATTGCATTCCAGGACCTGGGCTATTGTAACACATTATGACTGCATAACTCTGTTCGCACAACTCCTGCTTTGGCTTTGGCCTGACACACAGCTCACGCTCAGGCCTGATGTATGCCGGGCGCAGCACTGTTAGGTCAAAGCCACAGCAATGTGTTGGCAGGACAAAATTAACAGGAAGGGATAGAGGTCACTGTGCAGCCATTATCACCAGCGGCTTGGTGTCTCCTGCAGATGCCACCTCCAGCATTCTTGCATAGTAATTGTTTGGAAGTTTCTTCAAAATCCATTAACTAGTGGATTTGGTATAGACCAAACTTCCAAGTTGGAAGGTATAATGCATCAGCTTACCCAAAAAAGGTTTTGAAGCAGATCCAACGGCAGCTGGAATGCTGAGGCTTTCACACTTCCCAGAGTGATGCTGAGGAGGAACAATAAGAGCTCACACCATCAGCATTGCAATTTTTCTGGTCATAGGCATGCAAATTAGAAATTAGAGAACTTGTAAGTGAATTAATGGATTAAAGAAGTTATGAATTAGTGAATTCATGTGTTAGAGTAGTCTGCACAGAGGGAATTCAGACAGTCTCTGTGTTGTTTGGGTTTATTTTTGCTAATGAGCTCTAAAACAAAGCTTAATTTACAGAGTACATTGTCCTGTACATTTGAGATATTCAAATGGATTATGACAATAATGCTCTGTAAAATAGGACCTCACATACTTCTGGTGCATGGATGGTATTGTGTTTAGAACAAATAATAATACTATGAATGTTCATATTAACTTTATTACTAGTTATCATTAGTAGCAAGAACTGTGGTGTGTCAGTGAAGTTGTTAATGATTGCTGCATTCATAGCCCAGGTGGAAATGCAAGATAAGGAGCCCCTGGAAGAGCTGCATCCAGGCTGGGATTGTACAAATTTCAGCAAAAGTTGTCATATCATGCTACAAAAGTCTGAGATGGTTCCCAAGCAACCTGCTCAACATGCTTATAATGCACCGTGGTCCATACTGACTGTAAATAAATCTGTCCTTGGCCTTGTGGGCATTTTTTTTGTTTTAACTTCCACGTTCATTTACTTAGCCCTAAACCCTGCAAATGAAAAGGGTACTCTTGCAGCCTTAGATCTTCCCCCCAAAGTCCCTGCCCTTGCTTCAGAAATTGGTTCATATTCAAGGGGCTCATCTCCCCTGTCAGGTTTGGGAAGGTCAGTTTTGAAAATTAACTCTTATATGAGACCTTCCCAAAGTCATCAGCATTCCTATTCCATAATGCTCTGAGATGCCCTGAAAAAGTCTGTGAAAATCACACCTCCTCTACCATTCACGATCTTGTTCTAGTCACGACCAGTAACTCTGAGTGATTTCAGTGTTTTTAGTCTGGGCCTGAGATATGTGTTATTTGTAGACAACTTAGCCAAGAATTTCTAAAGTGCCTAAGTTTGAAATTAACACCTGTGCCCCCTCTGCCCAGTATGCAGGTCACTAATGGGATTTCAGAAATGAGCGTGACCTCTCATCGTGTCAATACTTGATCAGGCAATAAATGTGCTTTGCTCAGAAACTGGAGGCTGGTAGAATACTCAGTGGCTATATTCTGTCTATTAAAATGATAGCAAATCATTTTAGTGTTTACTGGTGATACAACAGAAACTACACAGTTCTCTTAGCCCCTATACAGTCCATGTATAGAACATAATATCCGTGACGACCTCAGAGCAACTTTGATTTAGGTCCTGTACCTATAAACAGCTATATTTCCCTTTTTCTAGTCTTCCCCTATGATTCTGGAAGAGGTACCTATTTCTGGGAATTATAGTTTTATTAGTGTTAATCATCACCTGTATTACCGTAGCTTTTTGCATCTTTAATTATAGGCCAAGATTCCACTGTAGTAAATACTGTGCAAATCCATAAAAAGAGCTCCCAAGTTATAAAAAGCTCCAAGCTAAGTGTAAAACTGTTGACAATGACAGACACAGGGAAATGAAGAAAAAAATGAGACATTCTGTCCACCTTAATACATGCCGATGGCAACATACTTAGAGCTCAATACTTCTAAACAGGCCGAGTTGTTTGCAGACTTCGGCATCAAAGAATAAGGCTACAAAAGGTGTAGAAAGAAACAATCAGATATGAGGAATTGGTAGTCTAGCAAGTAAACATTACAGAGATTTTTTTCAAGAAAAATATCTGAAGCACAGAAAAATACTTAAAACTGTCGAGACATTTTTTTCTCCACAGTCAAGGATTATTCTCCATTTTCAGCACTGAACTTAATAGAGATTAATAGCATAAACAAAGAACTCCCATGCTACCAGAACTTACTCTCTGTGAGAAATGAAGCAGGGAGAATAACCCTTGAAGTGATGCATTATTTAAGCACTGACCTGTGCAATGGTAACCGGCAGTTTGACAAATAAAAAAAAAATAACTTAGATTTCTGGGTCACGCTTTGCAGGGAGGGTATTCTGAAATACTGCTCTGTACAGTAAATTTATGGGACAAATAATGATTTTTTCTGCTTTCTTTCCTGAGTCATCTTTTCCTAATACTCAAACAAATCTGAAATTACCATTCCTGCAGTTTCAGCTAGGAATCAGACCTTCTCTATAGTGTATTCTTAGATCAGTCCTAATAACTGTATTTCTCTATATATGTACAATTGCACTTACACAGTCTCATGCTATCCACCTTACTTTCAGTTGAGAGCACAGGTTAATTAATCATGGGAGGTTAATTCTGCAAGGCATACAGGGCAGCTGAATTGCTTATAGGTCTTTAGCTTCCCTAGCTTAGCTTTTGCAATAAATATGATCATCAAATCAATACCATGCCCTTCTCAAAACAAAATGAAATCTGGATCAAAATCACTTCTTTGGAACCTTTTAGAAGACATCTGGTAGATGGGAAAAAAATTTGATGCACTTCACCTAAATATATAAAACATACAGTATGGGAAAATTTCAGATAGTAGGGTGTTAATTACAATTATTTGTTAGCATTTGTACTAAGATAAAGGACATTCAAGGTCAAAGAAATGAACAAACAGATTCATAAATTACTGACTCAAGGTCATTCATCATTTTTTCATATGTTTCTTCAAAGCAACACACAGAGTTGTGGTTAAAAGAAACAGAAAAGGTGGTGAAGCAAATATATGCAGAGAGGAGGAAAGAAAGCATGTTTAGAATGAGTTGGCCAAACATAGTAGCTACAGAAACCAGCAACGGGGGAAAGAGAATAGCAACAGACACGGAAAACCTTTTCTAATAATGAGAAGACCTTGAACAATTGTTCTTATCTTGTTCCATTTCAACTAATAGCAGAAGGTTTACAAAAATTTCAGGCCAGCAACTCCAGAACTATGGTACAAATATCAGTTATGCTACAAGACACCTCAGAATAATTAATGGCTTCCCACCAGAGGCTGATTTTGCCACTGTGGCAAAAACTGTGAAGCTGCACTTCAATGATTTCTCATGTTGAAAAAAAAAAAAAATAAGTAATTTCTATATGTGGGCTCACACCATGAAAATATTTGAGGAAATATTAACTCACAGGTATTTTGAATGATGTGACAGGTGATTTAAAATAGTTTTCACAAGGTTATCTTTTAATGAGCATAAATAAATTAACATTCTACTTGCATATTTCCCTCTACTTGAGAGGTAGGTTTCTCTCCACCTACCGTGAACAAAATGCCCGTTTTTCTTTTTTTCTCATTGTAGTTTATTAAACCAGAATTACACTCAATAGTGGAACATGCTTGAAGAAATTGCTGTTTTCTTTTTTAAGCAGTTACCTCAGAAAATATCACCTTGGTTTGAGAAATTGGCTTTTATACACCGTCATCTTATCTAGATAACCTAGGCATGCAGAAGTTCATAGTTTTAACATTCAATAAACTCTCCTTAGGCAAAAGGTTATTTCCTTGAATGAATTCAACAAATGCAGAAGCATATGTTCTATATCAGTTTAATAGGTCAGTCTGAAATAAAATATATTATTGCTAAATTATTTTAGCGGGAGAACAAACTCTAATATCTTTGTACCATTAACAGTTAAAAATTGATTATCAACAGCTTGAAGATCTAAATCATTTTTTTTCCTGTCAGCAATTCCAGCAGAAAGGAAAAAGACTAGCTGAGAGAAAGGTTTTTCTATTTGTTTGCAATATAAATGATGACATGCTATCAAAAGTAAATTGCTGAATTTAATTTTTTTCTAAATTAAACTATTATTTTCTGAGAACACTATGAAAGAAATTAAGTGGCACAAAAATATGAATTTCATCCTGTGGATGGCACTCCTGGACTGTCAGAAAGCTAGTGACTTTCTAGAACTATGCCTTTGATGAAATTTTAAAGGAAAATTCAGATTTGTTTGTTCCATGCACACAACATATTCAGAAGGCAAGACTTGAATAGCCAAGATACTTTAAAAATGTCCGCAAATGTTCTTTATTAAGTGCAGGTAAGCAGTTTTCATAACCTCAGCACCCGGTCAAACAGTCACAGTTCAACAAGTACGGTATTTCATCTGATGAATGAGAAACTAAATCTGCTAGGGAGGCAGCAGAGGGTTATTATGGCAATTCCAGAATGGTTTATGTTGTGTATGATTAAAGCAAGAGTCCTGGAGTCGGCTCCTGTCCCAGAGGACAAAGTAAGCACACTGACCTATTGGAGGGTAACAGCTTGACCACGTCCTTTTCTTTGCCTCCCTGAGCACCCTGAGACAGACAGCTCTCTAAGTCTCTGGGGTGAGGAGGAAGGCGATGATAAAACAAAGGACTACTAACTTGGAAACTGCCAGTCTTTCTAGCCTGCAGGTTAATGTGCAGTGATACATATTTATAATGAGGAAGGGAGAGACAAGGAATACAAAAAGGATACATGTGGGTGGCCCTATGTTTGCCCTTTTGCCTGGCCTAGAATAAAATACCCTCTTCACTGGCAGTGGCCAGGGTCTCCTTGAATACTGAAAAGGCATCATTAAAGGCCAAGCAAAATGAAAGACACCTTTCTACAGACTAAAATAAGCAATGAATTTGTGAAAGAGTAAATATAGAGGTTACAGAGTGAAGATCTTTTGAACAGAACTGTTTGCTATTGACCAGCAGGCAATGTGACTGCATCCCTGCCTATAGAATTGCTCAGAAGGATTCACAGGAGTGCAGAATATATCGGCCACCAAGGAAAACTCAACACAGGCTTGATGTGAACATGATTCTCAAGCCTTCTATGCTTGTAAACTCCTGGCAAAACACAGCTAGAGTTAAAAGAAATCACATTTGAAGACTGGCCTTCATGTCTTTCTTCACATACACTCATGATCTTTCTTTCCCTTCCCATTTTTCTAACACAAGCAACATCATATTAAAGAGATACTGGATACATTACTGCTGTTGCCACAACCGTTCTGGGCAGGCGAAAGTAGGTGGTGGTGTTCTGCTAACAAGTTTTGCTATGGAAAGAAAGCACGCAGTTTTCAGAGGTTACCTCCCCCCAGCTCAATCTAACTGCTGTGACAAATAGGATCATTTACAGGACAGTAAACGACCACACACTTGTAGCTATTTGCTGCATCCAAGTGATAATTTTTAATGCCCTAAATAGAGACAGTCTATAATCTATATAAGCAACCTGTAAATCAAGATAATAAGTAGCCAAATAAAATTGCTAGTCGTTCGGTGAAAAATATCTTGAGAATAAGGAATGAAGGGAAATTAATGAGTCAGTGTCATCTCTGCAAGGAATAGTATAAAACAATTTAATAATTAAGACTTCAAGGTCACGGTGGCAGTAATTGATCAAGAGTTAGGTTTTTGTGAGAGTACTGTGAATGAGCATGCTTCCTTGCTGCACAAGTCAAATGAAGCCGATGCTAAAAGAGTACAAGCTCTAAATTGTGTGTGCCCTAGATGGTACTCCAGGGAGATCCATGTTCAGATTCGTGATAAGTGCTAGGCAAATGTACGTACCAGTGACTGCTTATTTAAATTAGGTTAACTATCAGTTCGCAAAAATTACCAGGTTCATTATAGGAGTAACAGTATTTCCTCCGAATGAGGAGATATGGGCAAGTAAAAATCCCTGTACCATACTGCATATTCATACTCCAAATATAACTTTAAATGGTTATTAGGTCTCACATCTTCAACAAAACATATTTCTTACTCTTAGAAACTCAATTAAGTCAAGTGTGCTGACGAAGAGATCTCAACATGCAAGGACTTTGTGAAGAATGAAAAGTAACATTTTCTTCAAGGAGACATTTTTTCTTCACAGCCAGCCTAGCAACTGAATTAAATACATATTGCTCAGTAGGGATTCCTTTACTTAAACACCAAACCCCATTTTACAAGACATTAATGACATCATCTAAGGCAGTTTCTATCAATACTTCTGACAGAAATTTCCAACATGCTTCCATATTATTGCCTGCTTCAAACACATCTTTGCTAAAGCGTTTAAGGTACCCTCATGGGTACCAGAAGGATGATTTCCTTGCAGCAAGCTTTTACTACAGCCCTATTCACTTCAATGACTCAGCCTACTGCCAGTTATTTCAACTGAGAAGATTCATCACTTGTCCTTTGAATGTATGATACCAAACATCTTCTTGAACACCAGACTCCCATTCACTCACTAGTGGAAGGGTCAAAACAAAACTGGCTTAAGTTATTGTTTTTAGGACAGATATTCAGAGAATTAGTGTTTGGTTGTCACTTTGTCAAAGTGACAAGACACCCCTGGCACAAATTGTAGCCGCAGTGATTTGGCAGTATCTGTTCAACAAATCCTATCTATTCAATTGCATTTCAAGTACTCTGCTTGAAAGATATTGAATTCTAGGTGAGACTCATAATAAAGCAGCTAGAAAGAAGTTTTAAAGGACTGTACACCTTTTTCTTGATCAGGCAAGGGTCCGTCCTTCAGAAGCTCTCTTTTCACTCTTTCTCACATAGCATGAAAACAGCGCCTAGCGATCCACACAATAAACATTTTTCTCCCCCTCAAATATTTTCCTTCACTCTGAGCTCATGCCATGGAGTGCTCCCTATGGCAGTGCTGAAGGGAGGGCAGTCCAGTGGTTTTGTGCTGTCTCAGGACTGACAGAAGCAGCTGCTTGTGTCAGGGTTGTTGTCCATAGGCTACAGTTATCACAGCCAACCCACATCAAGAAAAAGATGGATGCAGTCAATGCCTTTAGAAAGCACAAGCTTTTATGAGGAGACCTCTCAGGAAAAGAAGACTGAGGTAAAGAACATGACTGCCCTTACTGTGAACACAGTGCTCATATATGCCAGCCTTTGCTTAGAAAAACCTTGCTGTCTCTTGGTAGGTGAATTAGCAGATACGTTCTTCACAGCATGTGCAGTCCAGTGCCAGTACACAGAAAATAGATCCACAGAAACTGGATATTATCTCTTACTGAGAAAGAAAGGAGAAAAATACTACATCCAGCTATCAGGGCAGGGGATGTGGCATGTGAAAAAGCCAGGTGTATGGTACCCAGCAGCAAGTTCTGAGTTACAATAGAGATAGGGAATTTACTTCCATGTGATGAACTGTAAATATCTTAATCCATTAAAGGTTTGAGGCTGTTTGAGAGGGAGTACTGAGTGGGTCTATGATACATCACAGCCATAATGGAAGCTACTGAGACTTTTATTGAATAGTATGAAAAGCAAGTGCATACTCCTTTTCTAGGAAGGCAAATACAATTTTCCCAGAACAACCCAGCCAACACAAATTTGGAGGAAAAGCTAATGACCTTCAGAAATGAATGTGTTGCCTCAGCAAACAATGCTCCTACTTTTATTCAGACTAAGCTGCGTTGACTGTCAGTGGGATGACAAACTGTAATTTTGTGATAGCCGTATGGCTAAGGCGTTTTCACTGATGCTATCTCAAGCCACCGAGCTGCTGCAGGGGAATGGTTGTGTGATGCTGTTGAACTCAATTTCTCTTCAACTCACTGACATTACTGGCTGTCTGCAATACACTATGTTATGACCAATCAGGTACACTGATGAACTGCCACGCTTAATCTTCTTAAAATAAAGATTTTTCTCTCCTTCAGTGTTTCATCTGTTTGAAGTGGAATCCTTCTCTTGCTCACTTTTCTGTATTTTGACCAATTATTTCTACTTCTATTATTAGTGCTTGTCTTCCCTTGATTAAATTGAGATTTGTGAAGAATTCAGAGAGCGTGGCCTAAATCTGGTGGCTCTGTAATTTATTCTGAAGCTATTTTTCAAACAGCTAATGGATGGAAACATTATTTTGTGCCAGGTGTCTTCTGAATTTTGAATGGAATAAATAATTTTTTTAAAAAGCAAAAGCTAGGTAAAGAGATTCCACACTCAGATGGCTCAAAATTTATTCTGGGATTTGAGAATGCAGTTCATCCTATTCCATACATTACTGTAATCCTGCCACTGCAGAGTGGAGACACAACATGCTCAATTAATCCTGATGGTTGGATCCTAAAAGAAAATCACAGGAGGTTTTCAGAGAGCATAGGAGCCCAAGAATAATGCTCTGTGGATATGCAATCGAGAGAAAAGAAAGTGAATGAAAGTGACTAACAACATATGACCTTATTAATCATATACTATTTTATTGTGTCTGGTAGCTGTTGAAAAGGTTGTCCATAGCTAACCAGAGAAAAGTCTGGAGCTGTAAGGAAATAAGAAAACTCAGGTGAAGTCATAACTCTATTTCTGAGGCAAATGCTCACCTTAAGGAGCAATTCTGTAGCACTGTGGATGCAGAGTTATGGGCTAAGAAAAAGTGAGATATTTTGCTTAAGAGTAAAGCAGTCCAAGTTAAGTGACACTGTACAGGCTGTGTCAGCCCTCAGCAATGTTTGCATTCTCAGAGCCACATCAACAGAAATTGTTAGAAAAACTGCAGTAGTCAAACTGGCTCGCTGCAAGGGGCAGCAAGAAAAACCACTGACAAGAGTAGGGGATGTCTAACATAACATGGCAGAAGTGTGAGAAGTAAGAAGTAAGTGACAGAAGAGATGACTCACAGCATAGGATCAGCTGCAGCTTAAATGAGAGCTCCCTACCTGGAAAAACCTTGAGAAGAGCAAACCATGAATGAGATTAATACTCCACGATAGAAAGCAAGGCACCAGCTGATTTAGCAATTGCCTCATATACTCACTTAAGAAGTGGACTGTGAAATATGGTGCGTAAGACAGTTACATTATCTTATTGGACTACTTTGGTTTTTATTTTTCATTTTCTCTATTTGATAAACTAAAGCTAAATCAAATGATTGATACTAGAAAGTAGAAAAAAATCTGCTCAGAAATCAACCCTAAAAGCGTAATTAAATTTTTCTGAAGTTTCAAGGTGAAGCCTGAGCTGCCAATTTTTTACCTATGACTTAAACCAGCATCCTGGTCGTGTTTCTGCAGATCAGCCCTGACAGGCTGGGCTTCCTTATAGTTGACAAGTGAGAGAGTGATTGAGATGAGAGTTAGAAGCCACATATAGAGTGACAGAATCATAGAAAGATCATTTTGATTGGCTGAGACCTTTAAGATCACCGAGTCCAACCATTAACTTAGCACTGCCAAGTCCATCACTAAACCATATTGCTAAGCACTATGTCTATGCATCTTTTAAATACCTTTAGGGATGATGACTCAACTATTTCCCTGAGCAGCTTTTTCAATGATTGCAACCGTTTCAGTGAAGACATTTTTACTAGCATCCTATTTAAACCTCCCCTGGTGCAACTTGAGCCCACTTCCTATCATTTGTTACTTGAGAGAAGAGATGGACACCCACCTCACTACAACCTTTCAGGTAGTTGTAGAGAGTGATAAGTTCTCCCTTCAACCTCCTATTCTCCAGACTAAACAAACCCAGTTTCCTTCAATGGTCCTCAAAGACTTTGCGCTCTAGACCCTTGACCAGCTTCACTACTCTTCTTTGGACACATGCTAGCACTTAAATGTCCTTCTTGTAGTGAGGGGCCTAAAACTTAACACGGTATTTGAGGTGCAGCCTTACCAGTGCCAAGTACACTCTGAGGATCACATAGTCCTGCTGGTTACAATATTTCTAACACAGGCCAGGATGCTATTGGCGTTCTTGGCCACCTGGGCACACTGCTGGCTCATATTTGGCCAATATCCCCAGGTCCTTTTCCACCAGGCAGCTTTCCAGCCACTCTTCCCCATGCCTGTAGTGCTGCAGGAGGTTGTTGTGACCCACATGCAGCACCTGGCACTTGGTCTTGCTGAGCTTCGTACAGTTGGCCTTGTCTCACCAATCCAGACAGTCTAGGTCCTTCTCTAGTGCCTTCCACCCTCAAGCAGATCCACACTTGCACCCAACTTGGTGTCATCTACAAACTTACTGGGGGTGCACTCAATCCCCCATCTAGATAATTTGTGAAGATATTAAAGAGAACTGACCGCAGTACTGAGCCCTGGGGGTTACCATTTGTGACTGGCCATCAGCTGGATTTAATTTTTGCCACAACTCTTTGGGCCTGCCCGTTCAGCCAGTTTTTGACCCAGATAAGTGCATGTCCATCCAAGCTATGAGCAGTCACTTTCTCCCTGTGAATGGTGTGGGAAGTAGTGTCAAAAGCTTTATGAAAGTCTAGGTAGACAACATCCACAGCCTTGCCCTCATCCACTAAGTGGGTCACTTTGTCATAGGAGGAGATCAGGTTAGTCAAGCAGGACCTGCCTTTCATACACCCATGCTGGCTGGGTCTGAGTACCTGGTTGTACATTCCCTGAGTTGACACTCCATATGATCTTCTCCATAGCCTTCCCAGGTCAGATGGACAGGTCTGTAATTCCATGGATCCTCCTTCCATCCCTTCTTGTAGATGGGCATCACATTTGCTAACCTCCAGTCAACTTGTGTCTCCCTGGTTTAGCTGCGACTGCTGATATTTTTTTAGGGAAAGTTTAAACTGCAGTAAATATTCCCTGATATTGCAAGAATAGAAACAGCATAAAACTGAGAACAAGAGAGCAGTTGCATCCATTGTTTCTCACTATACAGCCTTTAGGAACAGAAGTATACATGTTACAGGCCTGATTAATCTGACAAATTAAACTATAGTGCACAAGCATACTAATACCTCCTTCTCCCAGAAACCAACTGGCTTAGTGCACATATGCAACAAACTCCCAGTGGAAAGAAGACAGCTAGGCACAAGATGTGATTTACAGAACAATTACTTCAGCCCACTTTTGGTCACCATTTTTCCTTTAGGCATTTCAGGAAATGATGAGGAGAGGAATGAAAAGATGGATGAACTGTTTCAGTGATTACAGCTGGTGCTTAGTTGTCATCCTTCCAAAGGGTCTAGTAGCCTCACAGTTATATGACCAGGTGTTTGTTCTCAGCATGACAGAAGAGGAGCTGCCAAGCATCTAGAAAGGATAGCAGCTGTGAGGAACTATCATCTTTGGGAAAAGAAGAGCTGTTAGCAGAACATAAGGTATCTTTGAATAGGTAGAAAATTAGATCAATTGTCCTGATGACGTGCCAGTCAGCCTATAGAGACCACAGGCTAGGCACCCAAACATGAAGCAGGCAGTCTGAAAGGAAGCTTTTTCCGCTGCACTGTCCTGTAATTTTACAGCCATTTACAACCCTGGTTTGAAATGTGTTACTGAAAAAGGAGGGCGAATCCAACCCTTTCTTGAAAATTCTTCTTTGTTGCACAGCAGTGAAGTCACAAGTATATCTTGAAGTTTGTTTACCTACTTACTTAAGGACCATTTGTGCTTTCATAGGCAGCATACTCCAGATTTCAGGAGTCAGTATAAACATTGCTGGTATTCTGATGCATAAGCCCACAGCTATGAAACTCTTCCCCCACCCACCACGTGGTATTCCAGTTTTCAGCGCTCTCCAGTCTTCGAAATGGAGAAACAGTTGACATTGTATCCCTTACTATATTGTTCCTGTTCTGCTTAAATTAGGATGGTTTTAAACTACTTCCTTTGGAAATGTCATGTTGTTTATCTCTGCTTCTATCAGGAGATAACACTGTTTGTCTTTTTATTTGAAACTTTTATAAATAAAGATTGGAATCTGAGGACACACCTACCCCTGAAATATGTGAAATTTTAAGTTCATCCATGAATGTACCTATAACAATTATACCTGTGCTTGTTTATATAATTCTAGTGATTTTGAACTTTAATTCGTGTTATGCCAAACACGGCAAAGTTATGTTCTTTCACTTTATTAAGGCCTACACAACCAAATGCCACATTTTATAGACAAATCTGTGGATCGCTAAAATCAAGTAGAACCTCTACAACTGATCAGTAACCTGCTATGGCTTCTGCAGCAGATCCATGATGCATTCTGAAATGGCTCATTCAGAGAGGTTGCAAACATGATTTCTCTTTTTTGGCTCTCTTAACCCCTTGTAGTCCATGTGTTAACCTCTTCTAAAGCTACAGATAGGCCATGCAGAATCTATGTAGGATGACGTTTTTTTCAGTCTAGAAGAATGCCATGAGAAATAAGAAAGGGGACATGTCAGAGAGAAAAACATGATAAATCACATGATAAATCTCTTCTGTGTGCATCTCTGTTACCATCATGGGAGTCACTTCATGGGCCACTGTCAAAAACATAGACATGAGGGAAATATTCCCACAACTGCACTGCTGGTTGATGGTGGAAGAGAAATGTAATTGAAACCTTCCATTTTAAAATACTGAAGATCTACTGTTCTGACTGTTCTCACAACTGCTAGAGCCCTGAAGGCTCTTCATGGCAGCAAATATCACTCAATTAAATATGAAATCACAAACAAGAAGAGCAAAATACAAACCCCAAACATGCAAAATAACTGTCACTAGTTCAAAATGCATGATCAATATGATTAATTCTGAACTCACTATAATTTATTAAAGATTACATTGGGACATTTTTAGACATTTACTTTTCTTTAACCAAGCAAAAATAACTTTGAAATGGTATAGTATTCATTCTCACCCAAAAAAGCTTATCCTATTTTTATGGTATGCAAACTTTCAGACCCTGACTCAGAAGTGTCATTCATTTCTACCTAAGTATATCAGTACTGTAGTACTTTGGAACTACAGTGAGAGGCTGTCATTCATGCTTCAGTCTCCTGAATCTCTAGGAAACACCTAGAAATAGCCTTTAGGCTGACTGCATATAAGCAACAGTAACTCTGTTTCACTGTTTGGCTGAGTAGGATAACACCCTCATGGCGAAACCATTGAGCCATCAAAATTATTTTTACATTTAGTTTAATTGCTTGACTAGCCATAGGTCCCTGTCAGCAAATGAAAATAACTGAGTGTGGATAGCTAAAGCACTGCCGTTTCAGCTATGACCTTGCATGCCTAGCAGCAGCTGTCACACTATGTCTAAATACAATGTTAAACAGGAGTCCAGAGTCTGATCTGAAGCATTTAAACCTAGGACAGACATCACTGCTAACAATGGTTGTTAGTAGATGAAAGTTAAGTATGGGCATGGGAAACTAGTTTAGTGGCAGGCCATAAAAAAACATCTATTCTGCTGCTTGCATTGTCCAGGTAAAGATGTACAATATTTGGCATTGGTTTCCAACCAAACTGCAATTAGGCCCTCCTTTACCCAACTCTTGCACTAACTTTTGAATCCTTTTATCCTTTCATTCTCACTGAAGGAACAGGACACAAAAGAGAACCATTAGAATACCTGTTCTTTACAAGGAAAACTTAATGTACCCAGTCCCAAATGCAAGAAATGTAGACATTCTTAGTTATGTTTTAGAAACATACTTTCCAGTTTTACTCATTGTTACTAAACTTGGACTTTGACAGTGCTGTAAGAAGAAATATATTTTGCAATTTCTTTGAGAGATACTGTCAAAATAGTCTAAAAAATCCCAAACAAAACCAACTCCCCTCTCAAAAAAAAACCCAAACCCAAACCAAAAAAACCCGATGAGGTTATCCAGAAATCTGGAAATACTGTTTGATGTGTATTTGTTATGAGAAATGAAAAGAGGGCAGGACAACAATCATATCAAAATGGTCTTAACAAGCCCTGGAAGCTTTACATTCAAATGGGAGCCAAAAAAATAAACCAGCTGCTCATTTTTCCTTCCTTTGCTAATTCGAGAAAGAGAATGGAATTTCTCTCAGGAGTACTCCATATGCAATAGGAGGCACTAACAGTGACACAAATTAGACATAAAATTTGGGTCTGAACATAAGCTATCACTTCTGCCAGTGTTCGGTGTTTTGTTGTTATTTTGTTTGTTTCATTGCTTTGTTTTTATGAGAAAAAAAGTTGCAGTTGAAACAGGAACATTGTTTTAATGAAAAATCAGGTTAAGTGGCAAGAATCTAGTCAAATGAAAATTCCTATTGCATGCCATACTGAATGTATGACTATCCAAGGACTATGCCTATTAATGGACAAACTAAAGGGAAGAGAACTAGAGTGTAGAAACCAGTTGAGCAACAGAGCAAAAAGTTGCTATTCTTCAATTACATGAGGGTTGTCCTGGAAGAATAATGTGCTGAAAACTCATGGACATCAGAGCTGAGGATAATTTTGCAGATCTTAGCCCATAATTTGGAAATACCTTGATAATTTCACTAAAATGTTCTCTGAACTGAGGTTTGCTCCAAGTATTCCATGAAGATGCTGTGTCATGAAAAAGAGCAAATGAAGTTTAGTGCATTTTTTTAAACACTTGCATGTCTGATTTATTTCCTGTACAAAAAAACCCAAACCAAAATTAAAAAAAAACATAAAACTCACCCCCATCCAAAAATTCCAACACCAAACCAACAAAAATTAAAACACAGGACTTGCAAATAAACAAATATTTTAAATTGACAGGTATTCACAAAGTATTAAAAACTAAATTAATAAAGAAATAATTTCTCACTCCACAAATACCTTGATTTCATCTCTGCGTCTATAAAGACAGGTTCTATTTATTTCCATGGATACTCAGCACTACTTGGAAGTCATCATTTAATTACCACTACAAATCTTCAGCAAAATAAACACTAAGGCGGTAGTCACAAACAACTCACAATTCACCTTGTTTTCACCTAAATTGAAAACTGCATTCTGCTGAATTTAAACCTTGTCTCTCAGGTTTCATTTCTGTTTGAGCTGTTAAGATATTTGCTCTTCTAATGGCTACATGATTGCAGTGGATAGACATGCCTTCCCTCTATTAATCTATATTTAAACATTCTAAATGGCAGGGACCTGACAAGGAAAGGAGCTTAAGATTTAAGGTTAACAATCAGATATAGCTTTTATTACAAGGTTTATGCTGATTAAGGGAAATGTCTGGAAAAAAGTACATTATATATTGTTGGGCATACGAATCTGGCAACAGTGAGAGTGGAGCAGCATAGCTTTTATTGCATTTGAGAAAACTAATTGTCAATTTGCTTCTTTTTGATGTTTTAAAGCTTTTACTAAAGCAAGGTCTAGTTTTTGCATTAAAGAATATAAAGTAATATAAAAGTTGTTCAGACTCTCTCTGCAGAAATTGTTTCCTCCAGAGCCATTACAGCCTGAGTTGTCATATCTTTACATCTATTTGCCTGTAAGAACTCTGGGACATATGTTTTAAAAAACCAAACCAAACCAAACCAAACCAAAAAACCTCACTATGATCTGCATGTTGTAGAACACATATGTAGAAAGAAGTTTAATCCCTCTCTCTCATCCTCTTCTGCATCTCCAAAATATCTCATAAACCTCGGAGGACAGGAAGGATGCTCCCCATCTTCAAACAGTTCTTCCAACAGCTAGAAGCCTCTTACTGTCTTTTGGTTCTTTCTCCTGTTCACTTCACCATCTCCTTTGTGGATCACACCTTCCATACTCCCTCATAGGGTAGTAATTTTACAATTTGTAACATCAGCTAGAGGAACTGGGAACACTTTCACCAAAAATTGGAAAATCAAGGATTTTCCTAAAATAGGAATTATATATTCTGTTAGAAAATGCCTAGAAAAATATGTGATCATAGAAATCTTTAGAAAATAATAGATATTTCTTACGTAATCAACTATAGAGGATATCAAGATCTGCTTACAGTTTTAGCTTGTGAGTAGTTGACCTAGTACACCACCATGATTCAAAGTGTGAAAGTCTTTCAGACACCCTCGGTTGCTGCAGGATCAGGAAATCAATGTGCAGTGTATGCTGAGAGTCCTCACGGGGTTGTTCTTTCATACAGAATTGTTCATTTCTGTGAATATCCTCAGTTCTGGACATTTCAACCATGTGCTCTCTGGCTCAGGGTAAAAAAAAAAAGAAAGTGAGCATTTTTTTGGTTCCATTTAGGGATAATTCAGTTCCCCCTATTATTTCCCTAATTTCCTTAACCATGCAGTGGCTTTCCTTTATATTATGCATTTCAGACAGATACTGAGGCTGCTTACAATCTTCTACAAAATTGAGTCTCAATTTAAAAAAATTCATTTTGATGGTTGAAAGAATTTAATCTGCCTGACATTCAAGCTTGCTGTCTATTCAAAATGAGTGGTAGATCACTGCGGTAATCAATACAGCTTTCCTTGTGCAGGCAGATGCCCATGAGAATAAAATGAGAGGCATCCAAGACATAAATCTGTTGAGCTCTCTTTTTAACAAGTTGTTCATTTTGGGAGTGGGAGACAGGCAGGGGCTCACATTAGTCATAAGGGAAATTAATGTGTTACTGTCTTTAATGCTGCACAAGGTATAGTTAAGAAATTGGAAGTTTCTTTATGCTCCCTTTAAGGCTTATGCCATATGCCTGGGGGAAAAAAGAAAAATGTCTTCCCTTTTGTCAGCAGATTTCTTGACAGGTTGGGAGGAAGCAAAACCAAACAGAAACAGTAAAGCATAAACTTGTTATTTGGCTAACAAAAAAAGCATCTAATGGGGCAGCATAGCTCATTTATTATTTTTATTGGCCTTGGAGCTGCTTAGAGTTTTTTTTTTCTTTACATTTTTTCATAGAAATAGCTCCACTCGCCTTACAGAGCTCTAGCTGCTAATGTGCTTCCACCCCCTTCAGCCTTGAGATAAAATATCCAATAACACAACCAACATTTGTAGCAGCGAGACAAAGGCTGCACTGTTCCCCAAATTCATAGCATTTGCTCAGAGTGCAAAGCTGAAAGTGAAGAAATTCACTAGCCTTAGAGGACAGATGTATTTCTCAGTAGGACACATAATTTACTTGCTCGCAGCATTTCATTGGACTACTCTGAATAAGGGTTTTCCTGCTGAAAGCATACTCCATTTTTACTTCTTTTCCCCAAGAGATCCTATCACTGTTTCAGTACTTTCATTTACAACAGTAGTGCTGTCACTCCAGTGCCATGTGAACCTCAGTATATTTGATCATAGGAGGCATTTATACTTAAGCTTTTATATCACATTGCTCTAGGCTCTCATCTTTGATGTTTGTTTGCTCAGTTCTTGAGCTTTTATGAAGTCTCGACACCATTTAAATAAAATGATTTCACATATATGAAGGAGAATCTTCAGTAATCCCAACTACTCTAGGCAACATCCTATCTCACAGTTTCCCTACATCACATGATCCTTGCAAATGTGTATGGAGAAGTGCTAACACTATGAATGCTGTAATTTAGATTCAAGAAAACCACCTCAGCAGGACAGGAAAAAAAAATCCATTCAACTGACATATGCTGCAAAGTTTTGTTCTTGGATTTCAGACAGAAAGATGGATACACATTCTGTAGAGCTCATCTTTAATAAATCCAGTGTTTCTAGATGTGCTCCACATGTAGGTCTACATGCACATTACTCAGACAATCAAAAATCTCATAGGGATATCAAGATGAACTGCACAGGAATTATCATACAGCTGGAAATCCCTAATCACTGCACAAGTTCACCCCACATACTTTTTCTGTCAGAAAATAATTTGGAGGACACAGACAAATTGGAGGCCTGTGACACCTATAAATTATAAATAGGGCTTCAATTAATATTACCTCATACTGAATTCAAATGTAAGCATCCTAATCAGTGTAAGAGCTAACGGCATATAAGTTTTGAATAAGAATCTTACCTGGCAATAAAATTGTGCCTAAGTAGGTGAACAATGTGGCCACTAAAGACACAAAAGACAGGTATGGTTGGATGTCAAGAGACACCAAAGTTTAAACACAGAAAAAGTTGTCAGAAAGAGGACAAGTTAATCATAAGGGACTGTAAATAGACAGAATTTACTCCCAAGTGCACCAGAGGAATGACCACCGAAGCCAAAACCAAGAAACACAGTACAGGGAGGAAATGAGTCGTGTCCTTTTCTGGATTGGGACTAACAGAATAAAAACTAACAAAAAAGGAAAAGGCAAAAGTAAGGAAAATCACAGAAGATTCAATGTCACTCTTCCATGAGCTCTCAAGTATGATCACCTCAACCGCTAAGAATCACCAAGGACCACAACTACCAGTGCTATTTTTATCTCCAACACCATTGTATTGTGTGGACACATCCAAACAGCTCTATTGTATTGTGTATTAATTAGGCACAGCCACTTATCACAGCAGTATTCAAGATCAATGTAGGTAGTGATGTCTAATGCATAGGGAACTTAGCAATACTGCTATGACTGCAGAACAGGGAAACAATACTTATTAATTTAATCAAAGTAGCATAGAATGGGATGCTTAATGTTCATGTTACTAATTCTATGGAATAATTTCAATTAGCATTGTTCATTATATATAGCAGATTTGAAAATTCAGCTGCATTCTATATAGAGTACATATAGAATATTACTCTATATAGAATATTCTGTATTTGAAATACTTTCACTGCACTTTCAAGTAATTTTTCAGATACACACAGAAATTTGAATAGTTATGATCAGCATAGCTTATTATTGGAAGATTTATCTCCATATAGATCTCTATATAGATCTAATTCATAGAATCACAGAATCACAGAATTGTAGGGGTTGGATGGGACCTCAAGAGATCATCGGGTCCAACCCCCCTGCCAAAGCAGCTTCCTAGGGCATATCACTCAGATAGGGGTCCAGACGGGTCTTGAATATCTCCAGAGATGGAGACTCCACCACCTCCCTGGGCAGCCTGTCCCAGGGCTCTGTCACCCTCACTGTGAAAAAGTTCTTCCGCATGTTGGTGCGGAACTTCCTGTGCTCCAACTTGCAGCCATTGCCCCTTGTCCTATCCCCACAGACCACTGAAAAGGGGCTGGCTGATTCCCCCTGCATCCCCTGCTTCAGATAATTATAAACTTTAATTAGGTCCCCCCTTAGTCTTCTCTTCTCAAGGCTGAAGAGTCCCAGCTTACTCAGCCTATCCTCATAGGGGAGATGTTCCAGGCCCCTAATCGTCTTCATGGCCCTTCTTTGGACTGTCTCCAGGAGATCCCTGTCCTTTTTAAACCAAGGAGCCCAGAACTAGACACAATACTCCAGGTGGGGCCTGACCAGGGCAGAGTAGAGGGGGAGGATCACCTCTTTTGACCTGGATACACTCCTCCGGATGCACCCCAGGATCCATGGCTCATGGCCAACCTGTCATCTACCAGGACCCCCAGGTCCTTCTCCACGGAGCTCTCTTCCTTGCCTAATACTTAGATATATCAGTTTCTGAAGTCTGTACAATTTCTCAGTGAGGTAATGCCTTCCTCAGCCACGTATGTTCTTCCTGATGTATAATAATAAATGCTTACTTGAAGCCTAGACATGTGTGTGGTGTCCCTCGCTGGGCACCAGATGCCCACCAAAGCTGCTCTATCACTGCCCTCCTCAGCTGGACAATGGAGAGCAAATATAACAAAATATAACCCCTCAACAGGGCCGAGATAAGGGCAGGCAGATCATTCACCAATTACTGTCACAGACAAAACAGACTCAACTTGGGAAAATTAATTACCAATCAAATGAGAGTAGAGTAATGAGAAATAAAACAATGTCTTAGAAAACACCTTCCCTCCACCCCTCCTTCTTCCCAGGCTAAACTTCACTCCCAATTTCTGCTTCCAGCAGGTTCTCACAGAAGTCACTCTTGTCGTTCCCTGCTTCCAAAATCTTGCCATGGGAAATCAATACCATATAGTACCTTAAGTTACAGAACCATTGTCTACAAAAGACAGACAAGTAGCATTACATCCATGCTAAAACTGTTTTTGAGGCATCAACTAATTGCATTTTTTCAAAATCTAAAGTAAATTAAAATGAGCTTTTAGTAAAAAAGAAAGAAATTTAAAAGGGCTTTTATGTTATCATTAAAAGATATTTAATGTAAAGATTTTAATACCCACCAAAATATGTTTGCAGATTCAACTTGCGCTAACTGTTCTGCTCAGTGATAGTGAGAAATGTTGAAATTCCTTTCTAATTTTATTAATTAGTTTCTCTTAATTCCCTACCGTTTCAAACAGGCTTCATAAGTGTTCTCTGAGATAACAGGTAGCATTGGCCAGTAGTATTCAACATTCACTTAACTTTGTAAATCAGCAGCAACAGCCGTGTGTCGAAATAGGAAGCACAGAGATTTTCTGCGGCGCTGACAATACTGGAGTGAAGTGCAAGACGTCCCAACCAGAGATGTTATCCTCGTTACTGTTTTGTTACATTCAGTGCATTGGTGAACTGGCTGCTCCTGTCACTGCTGAATCCCAGGGGTGTGATTTTATTTCATGACCGACCATATTCAAAAACTTCACTTAGCGATACGGCATCATTTTAACATAAATTCAGGGTTTGCTGTACCAAACCAGCCATAAGGGTCTTGCTAGTGGGGGAAATGCAAAATTGGCCTCTAAATCCACTGAACAGAAAATCAAGGAAATATAAACTCAGTGTGTGCCAAAATATTTTGTCCCTTGAAGGTAGTGAATGATTTATGCAAGCCAATTTACTCTTTGTGTTGCAGGCATTAAGCAAAGCCAGGGCTCACTAATGAGTTATCAGGAGAATGGGAGAACAAGCTAAATGGGGAATCCTTTTAGTGCTGTCAGTGGTAAATTAGGTCTATCAGGATCACAATAAGAATACACAGAGCAGTCAGTATTAGGTTAATTACCTTTGTTGACTTGAAAGGTTCGAATTTAGCTGGAAACTAAATAACAAAAGCTTTTGGGTCTCAATCATTTCTGTATTTTCAAGCAGCTGTTACTTATTTAAAGTACAGTATGCCATTCCATTCTGATGGAAAAAGAGGACCAGAAGAGTAATATCACTGCCTATGTTATCAGGGCATTTGATGATTATTCTCATGAGGTAGAGGAAAGTTCTGTATGCAACCTTTCTGCAGTTTAATTTAGGTTAGATTAGTAAAAGTAAATTCTCCTTAATACTTGGAAATATTTTCGATCTGCTTAAACTGAAGATACACAAGTAGGGTTATTCAAAAGTCAGCTTTTGTTGTGCTGTTTGATTGTAACATTTTTTTGAAAATAAAATCAGTAGTAATATTCTGGCAAAACCCCCCAGTAAATAAAATAGTCAATGAACAATTTGCCATATTAAACTTCTCATTAAGTCCACAGTTTGCAAAAATTCGAAGACCCAAGGAAGGATTTAGAAACATTCACTGTATGATAAATTTTTTCTGGCTGAGAAGTTAAGTCAGTGATTGTATCTTTATTTTATTTGAGTTTACTAATGCATCTCTTACAGCACTAACATAACCAGACAATCTGATAGTAGGAGTTTTAGTAAACTGCTAATGTAAATAAACAGGACCCAATCCTCAGCTCTGAAATTTTATAATATAGCTTTTGCTCACTCTTGAGACCTTTAATTACATTGCACAGCTGAGTCAGACCTGGCAGACATCTTTTTGTTGAGCAGTGAATGTCTCAATCTGTTACGCCAAAGCCAGATGGCTACTTTTTGCAAGTGCTTTCCAGCTTGAAAAGGGAAAAGTTGGAACTCTGTGCCAATGATTCAGCTCTTCAGATCCATGGGTTAGGGTCAGAGTTGTGTAAATGCACTAACAGGGGCCTGGGGAACAGGATATGTTTCCCATAGCTCATTTGTTGTCTATAATATGGGATACTGAGGAGGGATAATGGTTGGGGATCATTAGGGTAAAAAAAAAAAAAAAAGAAAAGAAAAAGAAAAAGATAGTAATCTAACAAGCAGCAGATGACTGCCTGAAAATATATAAAGGCATGTTTGTGTGCTGTGGGAAATAATCTTGTTTACAATCACACCACCACAAATTTAGTACGTGTCAATGCAATGCTATATAAAATGATACTTTAAAATTTTATCTTGCTTTCAGTGGTTGCCACCACATCAATTGCTAAAAATTATGTGGATGCTTCAAGGTGGGTTTTTTTTTTCCTTAAAACATCTGTGCCTGTGTGATATCAGCAGTGACTTTGCTGCTAGTTCCAATCACCCTTGCATAAACTCTTGTAAAATATTTCTCCACCCCCACAGAACCAAGAGTGAATTTTGCTGAAGCATTTAGTTGTCAGGAGTGAACAGAAAATACATTTGGCAAGCCACAGAAAAGGCTCAGACCTCTTTGGGGCTTTCTGGGAATTTATCTTAAGCAGTGCCCAAAAATGGAATAAAAATACCCCTGTTTAGTATGTCCAATCCCTCATTTAATCTACATATGTTTGCACAATTATTGCTATAATTAAAAAATTAATTATATTGTCGGTGGTTGTTAGTGACAGCTGGAGGTCAGACAGCAAAAGCTTTTAGAAGTTCTATTAAGAAGCAAAAAAAGATGAATGTATAAATACTGGCAGGGAATAACTTATTGCTGAGCCACTACACTGTGCTGACATCTTTACAATGCAATTTCAGTTCAGGTCACTTCCTATTCTATATGTTTTTTTTACTGTTTACTTTTCTAAAATATAATCATTTATCAGATGTGATTTCAAGTGTAACTCCTCCGACACAGCGAAGAAAATGCTATCTTGAGCTACTTTACCTGCAGCACTGCGTCCTACACACTGTGACAGAATCACGGTTGCCGGTATTGTGTGTGTCTGCCATGCAGGAGCGTTACCAGCTCTCTTGTGTTTGGCATAACCCGGGGGGCTGGGGGAACGTGAGCTTTCAATTAAAACCAGTACTTTCTAATGTGAACTCAACTGAGAGGGATTAAAGATTTAGAAGCCAGAGGTTATGAAAAGAAACATTGCCCTTTTCACTTCAAATAACTAACTGATATAAAATTTAAAGGTATTAAAGAATATCTTTTTTTCTTTTTGATGATGACCTCATTATTTTTTACCTGTCAGACTATACGACAAGTTATACCATACCGGCTTCAATCCTGTACTTTGTGCTAGCAGGGAAACCTCATTAAGGGGAGTCACTTCAAGAGTTGTTTTTTTGGGAAGGGAAAACAGCTTATGAATAGCTCAGGAATGACGAAGCAGCAGACAGTGCAGCTGTCCAGCTGAGCCAAAAAACCCGTTCCTTAGGTGCAAGAAAGATGATGTAAAGACACTATGTCTTCAATCCTTCCTTGTTTGCCCTCATTCTCTGTTATAATATTGATCACAATCCAAACCAAAGAGAAATTTTAATGAGGCTAGAGATGGATCCCCATTAATTAACTCCTACAAGAGAACTGAATCTGCAGAGAATAAATTGCACTTTCTCAAGTGAAAGCCTTATCCAAAAGAGTTTGTCTTTGAAGAATGACAGACATATATGTGCTCTTAGATAAATATAGTAGTCCTTCTCACCACTGGACTCAAACTTGTTTTGATTTTCTTCAACACCGCAATACAAGGGTGCGTGGTACTGGGAAGATAAAAGTTTAAGATACTGGGTTGGAGTCAAAGACTCCTGTTCAGGAGAGAAGGAGACATTTTTGATGATTGTCAGATTTCTAGTGTCACTAACAGCTACCATGTTTAATATAAAGCCCTCCGAGACCAACAGTTTTACAACTACAGCAATGGATGTTAACGTGAGGTTATGTAAGGAGGCATTGTTCTGAGCAGGATAGCAGAGTATCTTTAGTTTTTTTATTCTTCTATGCAAGAGGCAATAGGTGCTGCAGAGCTCACACACCTGCTAAAATCTAGACAGGTAGTCATCTAAACAGTCATACACAACTGAGAGGCATGGTAACTCTGTAAAACAATTACAAAACACAGTGCAGATTTCCTGTCTGGAGGTTTACTTTAGCATTCTTCATTCTCATTTATTCCATTAGAATGGAACTGTATTGCAAATATCCCTCAACAATAATGTTTTTCACAGAATCACAAAATCACAGAAGGGTAGGTGTTGGAAGGGACCTCTGGAGATGATCTAGTCCAACCCACCTGCCAAAGCACGATCACCAAGACCAGGTTGCACAGGATCGCATTAGGGCAGGTTTTGATATCTCCAGAGAAAGAGACTCCACAGCCTCTCTGGGCAGCATGTGCCAGTGCTCTGCCATCCTCACAACAAAGAAGTTTTTCCTCATACTGAGATGGAACTTTCTGTGTTCCAGTTTGTGCCCATTGCCCCTTATCCTGTCACTGGACATGACTGAGAAGAGTCTGATCCCATCTTCTTGACATCCAACCATTAGATATTTGTAAGCATTGATGAGATCCCCTCTCAGTCTTCTCTTGTCCACACTAAACAGCCCCAGCTCTCTCAGCCTTTCCTTATATAAGCAATGCTCCAGTCCACTTATCATCCTCATAGCCCTCCACTGGACTCTCTCTCCAGTAGTTCCCCATCTGCGTTGAACTGGGGAGCCCAGAACAGAACACAGCACTCCAGATGTGGCCTCACCAGAGCAGAGTAGAGGGGTCACGTGGGGACCTGCTGGTCATGCTCTCCTTAATGTCTCCCATGGTACCACTGGCCTTCTTGATTGCAAGGGTATATTGCTGGGTCAGGGAGAACTTGTCATCCATAAGGACTCACAGGTCTTTCTCCTGTAAAAAAATTACAGTGTTCACTCTGTCAGATTCAGTATGCTTAGATTTTGTCTCTTCCTTATCCCTCTGGGTCTGTACAGGCCACTAGAGCAGATTCCATGGATCCATTGAGACTAAACAGTTTTTATATTGTTGGTTGTAGTTGAGATGCTTTCATGAAACACCTGCATAGATCTGTTTGCATTTGTATCCATTTCCATTCAATCACCAATTCAGAACACGAAAGAAGCAGAACAATCTAGGCATACAAGTCAGCAAAAGTATGAAGGGAAATAAATGGAAAATTTTCCAGGATTTTAATTTCTCAGAAACAAGAAACCAGGATCCTCAGTCCTTCTCCAATTAGTAATTATACAGATGTACCTCAGATTAGCTACAATTTGATAACAGGAGACAACAAATTTATCTTCAGTTAAATTAATTCATCAGGTATGATAAATCTACTATAAATACTGAAAATATCCAAATAAATGTAAACATTTAAATGTTTCAGTGCTGCCTAAAATCAGGGCTACTCTTTCTTTCAAAAGTGTAAATGGCCTTTTCAGTGTAGCACATCCATAAATTGTGTTTATCTGTAGCTGATTCAAAGCTAGATGTACTCAAAAAGATAAAAAGTATATTTTGTTATCATTGATTTACTTTAAACAGATTTTTTTTTCAGTATCCTTATAGTGTCTATACAAGCATTGAATGTTCATAAGCAATTGCTCAGTCATGGTCACCAACCCATTTTTCTACATTTTCTTTTTTTTTAATCAGCATTCTCTAAAATTATTCATTAATATTAAAATTGAAAAATAACTACATTATGCCATGGATGTGATTGTCTTCCATTCAAAGCTATTTAGCAATAATTAGGGCACCAAGACAGCTGGTACTATTGGAAAAGGATATTTGCAGTTATTATTAATTCAATAAAATTTGACTGATAGACTTTTGGTCTCAAATGTGGTAAAATAACCTCACACTAACACAGAAGCTAATACTACAGTAACTATAGTAAACTCTAAGTGTGACTCAAATATGATTTTTTTCCTTTGATTATGAAAGTAGATAAGAAGTAATGCTTCAGATTGATAAAAAACCCAGCAAAATTCATGGTAATTGGGAAGTTTGTTTACAGGAGTGTTATCTCACACACACAGATAATGATTTCTGTTGATTCTGTAATGAATATTACTTGAAAGCTGTAAGCTGAAGGAACTGAGAAGTACTTAAGTCTTTCATGCTTATCAGCACAAGAGTATGTCAGATAAGTATCCCCAGTTTTTGAGCTTCCCCTTGTCTCGCTGTCCAGCCTGGTCTTCCTGGAAACCAATCAAGAGTCTTAGTTATCCAACTTCTACAGCTGGCTGCTTGGAGTTTCAGAGTTACTAGTATGGGTCACAAGCTAATACTCTGCAAGTAGGAAACTCAAGGAGAAACTTATTTAGTATGTACTGTAGATCTTATTTAAAGTTAAAACCAGCTAATTGGTAGCAGTAAAAGTGAAAGTTTAAGAAATCCCTATGGAGAGACATGAGCCTGGATGTTAATTGAAGTTTTTAATCTAAACATCTTTATATTAAAACCAAAACATTAAGAAATTAGCATTGATATAAACAAACTTGCCAAAGCTTGTATGAAGTCCATCTTCTGACTAAAAGAGAAGAAATGAAAACTCTTTAACCCTTTTTGAATCAAGACTGTTGACCAATCGGCAAGTTATGTTCAGTCCATTTTTTCTCCTTTATTTATACTAAGGTTTCCTACATATCACCGGCTCCTCTCCTTCACCAGACCTATTGCTAACACCAGAAGCATCAGAACTAGAGTACGTGTACTCCAAAGACCCGTGCTTCCCATGTTCATACAAAGAGTGCATGGATATTCATGCAAACAAAATAAAATAGCCTCAAACGTGGTGAAAGTTATCCCATGGTGGCAATTTTTGCAGTTATTCAGAAGAGGTGTTTTGTTATGATTATAGTTGAGCATAGGAACTGTCAAGAAGGAAAACAGTCAGTCAAAACAACACTAAAAAGGCAAAGATTGATAGTGGTGAAGGTTATTGTTGTATTGATTATTGTATTTTGAGCAGCTATTTAACATCAAAAGAATGTTTCAACCTTGGAAAGCTGATGAAATACAGAATATAAACACTGAGTGGTGCTTGTATCAAAGCATCTGGAAATGGAAAAAGATTTTATACAGTTACTGATGAATTGTCACACTTCTATGCTGTAAGAGCCGAACTGCTGGCCAACAGGCAGTATTAAGGGAGTTTATTCTGAAAAGCAATAGTCTTTCCTGCCTCTTATTAGTCTAAGCAAGAGATTGCTAACCCATCTTTAACGAGTTTCATCCTTTCCTTTATTCCTTTTGAGGAGAATCAAATGTGCTGCTTTCCACTGACATTGAAAAGTAGGCAAGGCAAAGAAGAGTAAAAGTCTATTTTACTTTCATCAAAAAGGAGCACTTCAGTTTCAACACTATTTAAAAACTTTGTAAAGCCCCTTTACAGTCTCAGGGAAGTCCCAGATTGAAACAATGTCACATGGGGAGCAAAGATAGAACATAGCAGTAGTTTAATATCTGCTATGTCCTCTGCTGGGTGAATGTATGCTGCCCTGGCAGGAGAACAGAATTTTATGATGTAGTAATAGGCCTTTTCCATCTCTAATTACTACCTCACAGGGGCACTGTGAAGATTATTTAGTTAATGTTTGGACAGCTCTCTGACCATGTAAAGTACAGTTAAAGTACTAAGCATTACTATTATCATGCAATTATATAATCAATCCAAATTTGAGTAGCACTAAAGTAAGTTCCAGTTCCAATTATGCTAATGAAACTGCAAAGGGAGTGTACATCCAGAAGTTCTTGCAATATCCAGTGCCGCTGCAATACCTTTGAGAATCCTCATGACAGCGACTTTCCTCAGCATCCATTAAACACGTATTTACTCGGGGCCTGACTGTGAACTTCAGGTACGTGCCTGCATGGGGACAATGCTGACCTGTGCAGCCCTATAAGACAGATGGTCAATGCTGAGATGCTACATGCTGGGATGCACAATACCAAGGCATATATTCAAAATGAACACAAAATCCAAGTTAATTAATCTCCTGTTTAGACTGGTAAAGCCCTCACCAAAGACTCAGGAGAGCCTTGGTTCTCTTTTGGAACGCAAACAGCAGTTAGGTCACAAACCTGAAGGGGTTATGAAGCTTTCCCACCTGCCTTTCACTGTTAGCTGTGGAAGTTCAAGAAAAATTGGAGGGAAAAGTTAAATATGTTCACTGCAGTACTTGCAGGGCTTCAACATCACCTTGAATGGCAAAAGTCTGCAAGCAGCCACGTTGACAGAAAGACTGTTTCAAATCATTCCTGTGCTCTAGGACCGGCAGTACTTGCACAATGGATAGCTCCTGCTTCAGTTAGTGGAAAGGACAACTAAGAAGATCCTGCAGAAAATATTTGTGAAGCTGGACTATTTGTGAATGCTAATTTTAACAGCAGCATTGCTGGAGACCAGAGTTTGGGCTCATATGATCTGTCTGGAGTTGGACTAAAGAAGTCCTGAGGTGTCTATCAAAACAGCTAATCTCACTACGTCTAAAGATTGTTGTATAAATCTATACACCCAAGAAAAAAACAAAACAAAACCAAACACCCCCCTCACCCAGCAGTATCAGTAGAAACACCTCTCTCCAACATAGGACCAAAATGTTTAGGAGAAAGGAGCTTATTGTTCACACAGCACGGGAACATGAGCTCTTTCAACCTACCCCTTTAATAGGTTAGCTGGTGTTCATATACTCAAAGCAATCAACTGCCTGACTAAAGATCAGGATAGGATCCCTCCACATTAATTTGGAAGAGACTTTTGGGATTTTACTGTGGCATTTTTTTTTGGTCCCCCTTTCTTTGTAGTAGAGTTGGTGGCTTACTTCCTACAACTTTTATCAGTACCTGATAGATTTCCTGACTCCGCAGGCACTGGGTATATTGGATACTGGGCTTGATTTCTCCTGGTGTTTTCCTTTGGTGTGTATAGCTGTAGATGATATCCTTGATTATGGAGGTGTTTTAGAGGGTTCTGGGAAGATAAATGCAGTACATATTCCCAGAACTCTTCAGAGATAAGGGCCTGCTACATGATTGTGGGCAGTGCAGCAATTCCGGCAGCGTCTTTCCATCCTGCATTTGCAGTATCACTGTTCATAAGGGAGCAAATGAGCTACTGAGCTGTCTGTGTCTTCCCTCTAGCTGCTACTTCCTGCATTCCTTTGGCAGCCTCCTTCCACTTACAGACACTGCTTTTCACAACTCCTTAAACCTTCTCCCATAAATGATTCAAAAGCAAAAGGTGGGGGAAATGGTGCATTCAAACAACTGTCTCACTCCTCAACTTCTATGTTGCACATTCTTCCCCTTCACATGCAAAGAGTGTCCTGGTCCATGGAGATTTTAAGCACAGCCTCAAAGTCAGTAACAAACCCAAACACAAGTTCCACTAGCATTTTTTTTACATTCTCCCTCACCAACAGTGAAGAAAATGTGACAGGGTTTAGGATTGTCGATAACAGCTTCAAAAGAAATCAGTGGTAATTCCAACATACATCCCTCCCTCGGTTATCCATCCAAAAAAGTGTAAGTCCCTATTTGTACCATAAAGCAGGTATCTTTTCTTTCTTTTTATTTTTTACTTTCTTGCCAATAACTCTTTCAGACACTTTAGAGACTTATCGATATCTAAGGAATCTTAGACTACTCAGTTCTGCATTTATCTCTATTTTTAATACAATAAATTCTCAATTCATTAAACTCTTACAACCCAAAACTGCTTCCCATTTCCGTAACTCTAGCAATCATATCAAGGCAGTGGCAATACAAATGCAAAATCAAAGGGATTATTTTTTCACTATAAATTATGATTCTGCAAATCATATCTGTTGAAGAGTACAAAGTACTACACACTACACCTTATTACATAACAACTTTAAAAAGTAATACCATGTAGTGTTGTGCCTGGCAGAGAAAGTTGAATCTGAACAGAATCTTTGGGCATCTGGGTACGGATGAGAAGACACATATATTCTGAAAATGTGGTAGTGTGTGATGAGAGCGGTATCTCTACAAATTGAGTCCCCATCACAAGGCTGTATAAACAATGGGACAACTGGTTAGTGGAATAAAACAGAGACAAACCTCTTGGAACTGATCCAAGTATTACATTTCGATAGATGGCAGTGTGATTTTCTTTTCTTTCTGGATGCCTACAGGTAAGGCTTACTAACTTTTTTGTTTATATACAAATGGCAGTACCTGGCCAAAATCCCTCACCAAAACCAAGATGTTCTGTTCCTAGGATATGAAAATCCTTACACTCTAAAGAAACACCTTCCACAACCAGACAAAACATAAGAAATAATACGGCTACTATTCCATTAAACTACATATGCTTGTTGAGAAACTGATAATGCAGAGCATTATTATGGAAAAGAAACCTTCCACCTTTATAATTTAAAATCTTACATGTCCTCTGCAACATGGAGTTTTTCTTGTATAGTCCAGACGTTTTTGAGCACATTGTAAAATACTAAGAAATCACAGAAAAGATTACTGTGCACATGTATTGGTCCTTATATTATTTCACAAAAAAGACTTGCTTCATTTATACTCCCAAAACATCTTTTTCAATATTGCTTTGTTCTCAAGTTGACAATGACTTTAACCTTATAATGTAGTGCATGGAGTACATGGGTTTGAAATTACTGGCTGGCATCACTGTTTGTAGCCATCTCCAAAAAAGAGGTGGTTAGCACTCAGTGCAATTGAAGAAATGAGTAGAAACTTGGCAATTAATAAGAATGGAAAAGAACAATATTCACTGTGGTGTAGTATAAACTGATTGTGTACCCACATTTGAAATAAAAACGTAAGTGGGAAGAACTCACAGTTCTATAGCTCCCAAATTCAGTTGCTCTCAAAAGGCATGATAAAACTAGAAAAGGCAAAGAAAAGTAGAGTGAGGTTCAGGAGAAGCTTCTGTTCAATGAAGATCAATATAAGCTATGATTCTGCAGCTTAGCAATGAGGTGAGGGAGGGTACAAGGAAAATAAACAATTAAGGTGGAAAGGTAACAGTTATTCATTATTTCTCCTAACATCGAGCCTAGAGGAAATTCATCTACCAGCGGGTTTAAAATGTCAAAAAGTTACAGCAGTGAAAGTATGATTAGACTGCTATTATTACTATTACAATTACTATTATTATTGCCTACTTATGTTAAATTATCCTAAAAGTTTCAAGGTCCTGATATGATTGTTTTTCAGTACTGTGAAATACTGTTTTCAGGAGACTTGAGTGTTCAGCTGCTTTTTTAATCAATCTTACGTTTCTCCTATTTCAAGGAATATGAAAATGCAAACGGTTTTGTATTTACTTTTAAATTGTTTATTTATTTTAGTACACAAACTTCCCAATAGATGAAGAAAAACTTGTTTTAGATGTTACTTGAAACAACAAATGACCATTCTTAGAAAAAAATCACATACAACACTATAACAATTTTGAGAACAATTCCAATTAGGAAAGTCATTAATGTAAGCATTTTCCTGTCCCAAGTTTCAACTGAGATGAACTAACATTCTCCAGTAAGACATATTTATCAGAAAATATCTGGTAATATGCTTGCCACTGCAAGCAGTGTTGCTGTGTGCTAGACTAGTATCTACATTCTTAACTAGAAGGTTTGCTAAAGACATTCCTTTTGCTTTAATGAAAAAAAACCCGACAACCCCCTTAAATTAAATATATTGGTGGCTTTCATATTCTGTAAGCTTTAAAAAGTTAATCTTTAAATTAAATAAGTTAGGAAGTGCAACTATTCTTCAACCTCCACGTTTACTGAAACAAAGTTATATGCATTAATTTAATTTAAATGTGTAAATAATCTGATTAAACAATCAAGCATAATTACTTTTGGAATGGCACTGGGTTGTCCCAAGGGCATATTACATTTCTGTGATATTTTTTAGAGAAAAACATGGGACACACTGAATCTATATTTCATTGCTTGTATTTCTTCAATATTTTGGTGGTGTTTAAAGTATTTTTGTTTTGTTTCAGTCTGCGTGTGCATGTGCATATGTATACACATCTACAGTGGCTTGGTTTTTTGGGAAGGGATGAACTTTGTTATGGTTTACTTTTTTTCCCCAATTTTAAACCAAATCTACACAGCTATTCCAGGTCTTTTTACAGCCTGATATAATGCAAATTCTTCTATGAAAAGTTTAACAAATTTCTCAGCGATTTCTATTAAGGAAATATGTAATAGCAATAACAATAACAATAAAAATAACAACAACAAAAACTATTACAGAATCTGCATTTGGGTCCTGACTGGAAAGTTTACCTGCCCCTCTGTGGAGCACCGTAACCGAATGAATCCCAGATCATTCAGAATATGTTTTATCTCATGTTGGGTTGACCATGGCTGGCTGCCAGATGCCCACCCAGCTGCTCACGCACTCCCCCACCTCAACAGGATGGGGGAGAAAATAAAATGAAAAGCTGCTAAAGAAGCTTTGCCCCAAGCATGGCTCTTCCTCACCCAGTTACTGCCTTGGGTCATGCTCAGTCCCTCTGGCACCGGAAGGGGGGTTTAGGTCAATGCATAGCAGTTTTGCCCTGTTGCTTCTTTCTCCTCATTCCTCTCTTCTGCTCCACTATGGTGTCTCCAGGGGCCACAGGAGATGCCTGCTATGGCATCTTGAGCACTTCTTCCCTCTCCTCTCCTTCTCTCTGGGCTCACAGGGCCATTTCTCACCCTTTTCCCCTCTGCCCCAGCTGCTGGGCAGCTCTTTGCCCTTTGGTAGCCAGGCTTTCCCTGAGGGCTCAGCTGTGCCCAGGACTGGGTCAACCTTGGTTTCTGGCACAAGAAAGCCCACAACATGGGTTTGCATGTCAGTACAGATCACAGACATGCATACACAGAGAGACACACAGACACAGACACACACACACATTGCAAAAGCCTCCACTGTAGAAAAAGCCTGATCACATATTCTTACGTATGGGAAAATTCAAAGTACATGTTTTTAAATTTTATTTTCCACTCTGTCAGCTGATCCCTTCATCTCCCAACAACTCAGTTCCTTCCTGTGTCTCTGGAAGACTTGTACAAGAGTTCCTGGGACAGAAAGTCCCTCCACCACTACAGACATCTCAGATACCCCAGGTATCTCCTTGGCCTCTAACAGAAAAAAAACAGACAGTTCTCAAAAATAGCTGTTATAAAGAATCATTGCATGTGCACTGTCTCTGGCCACTGAAGATGAATTTGTAGAGGCAAAGCCTTCCTGCTGAGCCAACTCAATGGTGGTTAGCCAAATGAGAGACACTGCAGAGAAGATGAGGCAAGTTGGGGCTATGCTATTGAGTCTGTATGTTTGACTAGGGGTGAATCTTATGTTCCCTCACACATAACAAATCCAATCTCCAGCTGAGATGGATGCAATTTCAATTCACTCTTGCTCTTGCAGATCTAAAACCCCAAGATAAACCTTCAGAAAAGTGGAGAATTATAACAAACAAGCTTTAAAATATCCTTCAGTGCTGTCTTGAAACTTACACATAAAGAATCTCTCCATGCACAGATGGTGCGTGTGAGTGAGGAGGCAAACAGGTCAGGATCAAGTTTCCGATCAATGTGCACTTTCTTTGTCTAACTTCTCAATTTTCTTTTCCTATCTCCTGGCATATCCTGACGTTAGAACTGCAGTTCATGGCAGGAAGTGTCAGCCAACAGTATTGGCAAGCAGGGTGCTCTGAGGCAATGTAAATCAACAGAAACACATCTTTGTCCCAGGGCATATATTAAGAATATATTAAGAATATACTGTAGTCTCTGGAGATGCAACAGAAAAGAACATTGATGGGACTGAAAAAATTTATCATCTCCAATATATTAGGTCCAGTGTCACGTTTTCTGCTGTCTGTCATTTATTGCCCTGAAGTCTGCCAAATTCTGATGAGAAATGCTGATTTAAGGAGTTACATTTCCTTGATTGTTTTCTTTCTGGTTTTAACAAGATGTTGCCTTCTGGTTTAGGATCCTCAGTGGTGTTTTTTAAAAATCTACTACAAAAAAGTTTTATGAAAATTCTTCAGCTAACAAATAGATATGCTTCCAGATTTCACTTTCTTATCTCTTACAAATTAATTTTGAAAGAATTCTACTTCTCTTATTAATGAGAAAGGTTTTGCCACACTCGTATCTCAATTAATTAATCCAATTTAGTCTCGTTTCCTGCTAACATCTTGTTTTAATATTTATAAAGCTATCTTATCCTTGAATAATTTGTCCTCTAACAAATTTAGAGATGTCAGTCATCTTTAATCAGATGTTGTCAGAATGTATCAATTACTAAAAAGCACTGAGGGATCAATAATTTTGTAAATAAAATGACATATTTTCTACTTTTGTGCATTGTATGTTTAGCTAAGCAATTATGGTCAGTGAAAGAAAGGGATATAAAGGTATTATTCTAACAACATATTTTTAAACAAAGTTGTGAACCACTTTGAAAATTTATCAAAGATCTTTTCATTATTATTTTCAGAGATGTATTCATGTATGTTTTTACTTTATGCTTACTACATGGAGCAGTAAGAAACCATGTCTTTAAGGTGACTGTTCTAGTGATTTAAATACAAGTGCAAAGTAGGCTTCAAGCCGTAAAATGAATACTTGGGTTTGGGAGGTCTTAAGCCAGGACAGTGAGAGCTCTTTTCAAAAAAAGGAGAAATGAATCCTCAAATAAATATTAGAGGAGTTCTAGTCAAAATTACATTTGTTAAGTGTTTATTTTTAAACCATCCAAGATTACCTCTATATAGTTTTATATATAGGGATATAAAGATATAGATATATTTATAAAATACCATATTTGTAAAAGTTCAGTGTGGATTAAGGACAGTCATGACTGAGCCAACCGTTAACAGCAACAGCTACATGTGCAAATATATGACTTCATTAAGAAAGTAAGTCCTCTCTCACCAAAACTCCACCCACCTATGCTCTGCAGAAACAGCTCAGAATCAAGTTGCATTTTGTCTGTTCCAAAGTTTATCCTTCACTAGCAATAAATTCACATTATTTTTTCGCCTCTCTGGCAAAATTCCTTTTGCTTGTATCTCAAAAATCAAGAGCCTCTCTTTCAATTTTCAGTTTACTATTGACTGAAGCTAAAACTGCTTTGGAACTTAATTTCATTTCCTGGCATATTTGATAAAAACACACTGTCAGAGGCATTTCTTGGACTTTGAATTAAGTCAGTGGTTAAAGAAAAACAGCTCCACTCATGTACTTTCACAGAAAGCAAAGCAGGGCTCCTGGGAGGTTGTGGGACTCTTTGATCCTCTAAGGCATTACAGCTATAGCTCATATTTTTTTGAACAAAAAGCAAAACAAGACTCCTCTCTAAATGAATGATATTTTGTGTCAAGAGAAATGCAAGAGAAATGGTGCCAAAGTCTGACTTTTCTCTTTTGATACAGTTCTGGATTGTCTATTACTTAAGGGAAGTGCTGAAGAAAAGAAACTAACGGGGGTAGGGATGAGGGGGAGGGGGAGGTGAGAAAAAAAAGGAAAAACTGTCCAAAATGAAGATTTCTGCCTTTTAAGCAGTTCAGATTAGGGCAGGAAGTTCAGACAATTCAAGTAGATGTTTATGCAATCAAGGGGCCACAGATGTGCTGTGTGCTGCAG
The DNA here is from genome assembly GCF_964237585.1 of Gallinula chloropus. NCBI lineage: Eukaryota > Metazoa > Chordata > Aves > Gruiformes > Rallidae > Gallinula > Gallinula chloropus. The sequence goes on from NC_140085.1 coordinate 108,383,082, forward strand.
AGATATGCACCGTTTCAGGAAATGCTTATGAGGTGGCTTGGCAATATTAACAGTCAAGAAGCACACCAAAACCTGAGAGAGTGCTAGAAATTTTGAAAATAATGAATGCAGAGAGAGTGGTAAAATGGTGAAAGTGGACAGCTTTTCTGCTGACATTCACAAATCTTGCTTTTTTTTTTTTTTGATGATATCAACCTAACAAATAACTTGTTTACGAAAGCACAAATCCAATAGTTTCTCTTTTATGTAAACAACTATGAAGATACATAAACATACAGAACTTCACAAATTAGCAGTAAAATAAAAGTAAAAAATTATCAAGCCTGAAGAATTATAGTGACATTAATAAATCCTGCCTATTTATAGAAAAAAACCCAAACAAAAGACACCTCCAAAAGAAAACCTAGTAATAAATTCTGCTAGATTTTGAAAAGTGATGTTTGCCATTCACACTAGAGGAAGCTCCTCAGGTGTCTTTCTTCAGATATGCCAAAGCAAAAAATACACTCAAGCATCGAAGTTCATTAAACTCACCAAAATATCAATACGTCATCGTCTTTAGATGAATGAGGTTCAATTAAGTACTAATGATGGATTAAATGGAATACATATTTCTTTAAAGAAAATTATTTTTAAAGGAATGCGAAAATACTACTGAATTATCATTGCCTTCTGAAAATTTTCCCTACGACAAACCCAAAATTTGTTCAGGGTATTTCAGTGCTAAATGCTATGTGCATTCTTTTGCTAGTTCCATAGTCCCAGTTTTAAGGTGCAGATGGCAAAATCGACTATAAGAGTGGTTTACTACTCATGCTCTCTCTAGAGTTTTAAGTTCAAATTGCACCTATAAAAAGGGGTAATTAGTCCTTTCTGGTTTATTGCTGTTAGGGGAAAGGAAGCAGTTTCAGTTAACTACCAACTAGACACCACTCCAGATTAAATATCCTAGATTCAGTACCTTATACTGGCTATCAAATACCAAACTGAGAGTTCAAAGAAAGTAGGAAATGTCACCTTCCCAAACATTATGGACTATTAATAATGTCTTTGCAGTGAACTTTCTCGGTGCAATTAGCCTACGGACATGAAGATCATTCTTTATAAAAGACTATGGGCTGGAACAAGGTTAATTCCAATTTAAATTGTGTTAATAACAAAAGTCACTACATCCAGAGTGTTGAACAATTATCTGATAAGCAAAATATGGGTAATGAAGCAGATAAAATGGACTAATTTCAAAACAAGCACGGGCATGCAACAATGTGTATGTTTTTCTTTTCTAACATACAGAGGATTTTCTTATGCTACCCTTTAACTATCTAGTTTTTTATGTAGAAGGGAGTCATAAACAGTCAATCACACCTAGTTATATGTAAATATAAATAAACACGCAGCTGCATGTATTTGACAGCAGCTTTGGAATGTGTCTCCTTTGGGGTTACTCAATAAAAAAACTGCACAGGAAATTCCTGTCTCTTCGCTTTGATACCTCGCTCTAATCAATAAAGCTGAGCGCCAACTGCTCTCGTGGTGGATGGAAACTGAGGGTGAGTAGGAGGTCCCAGGGTAGAATTTAATGTCACAGTTTCTCTGGTGGCAAATCTCATTTAAAAGATTTCTGACCACTTTATTTTTTTTTTTTTTCCATACCTTGCCTTTTCCCTGTGAGTTTATCTCACACTAGATAATTATCTATAAATGAATGAGAAGGTCCTGTGCAGAAGGTGCCACAGAGCGAGCTGGACTGATTCAGCTGAAAGGGATATGTATTTCAACAGGAAGGGGAAAACTGGAAAGGGAAAAGCCTCTTAAAGCGGCCTGGCTACTGGTGAAAGTGCATCTCAGAACATTATCTTCAAGCATAATCAACAAGAAGACAGACCAAGCTCATTCTCTCATGTATGTTAGAAATGTAGGACTGGCCCTTTACCTCTCAGCTTCTTTCAAGAGAAATATAAACACAACTCTCTGAAATACTCGTAAACATCAGGCAAAATGTTTTACTTTGCAAGAAACAGTGGAGAAAACTGGGCTATGATTTCTCTCATTTTTTTTATTTAAGAATAACCTAGTTCACTGCATTTAAATTTTTCTCCCATGATGGAAAAAAAAAAAAAAAAGACTCCCTCCTTTTCTAGGATTTAAATCCTGTTTCTGAGATTTAAATCCTGTTTCTGACAGAAATTCAGACAACCGCCCTAAAGAGATAGTCAACTATTCTGGATGACCCAAAATGCAATGAAAAGCTCTTGAGTCAAAATAAGGCCAGGAGATTACTTACAAATTATGGTCATGGGCCAAATGGTGTGACTTGGGATCAGCTTTGGTCAGTGGTAAGTCTGGCTTGGAGCCAACTGTAACTGCTTCAGTTGGGCATGTGGACAGCTTCTGATGTCTTCTCACAGAAGCCTCCCCAGCAGTGCCTTGGCTACTGAAACCCTGCTATGTAAACCCCATACACTCTCCCATAAGAATTTCTCTGCAAAGCATGATAATTATCTGAAAAGCAGAGAGACATATTTTATTGTAAATTAAGGTAGTTCATCTCACATGCAGACAAGTAGCATTTGTGCTAACTAACTTTCTCCTGAGGTTTTCAAACTTGCCTTCCTTAACTTTGAAAGCTTCTCCTACTTTCTAGCCTTTTGTTTATAAACTTCAATTTCTCATCAGGTACTCTATTCCAGACCCTCCTGGTTTCAGCTGGGATAGAATTGGTTTTCTTACTAGCAGCTGGTATAGCGCTGTGATTTGGATTTAGGATGAGAATGATGGTGCCAAGCAGACAAGGTCTTTTCAGCTTCTCAAAGGTGCTTGCTGATGAGAAGGTGGGAAAGTGCTCAAGAAGCTGTGTGGGGCACAAGCAGGACAGCTGACCCAGACTGGCCAAAAGGATATTCCATACCATATGGTGTTATGTTCTGTATATAACTGAGGGGTGGGCTGAGAGGCAGCATAGCTCAGGAACTAGCAGAACATTGGATCTGGGTGGTGAGAAATCGTGTTGTGCATCACAATTCTGTATGTTTTTTGGTCATTATTATCACTATTTAATGATTACAATTACTATTATAATTGCTATTATTATAGTTATCTTCCTTCTCTGTTCTACTACACTGTTTTATCTCAACCCATGAGTTTTGCCATTTCCTTTGTGTTTCTCTCTCTCATCCCACTGGCTGAATGGCTCAGGACACAGAAATTAGGAGAGTGGTATCTGTGGGCACCCAGAAATAATATTATTTGCATTCCAGAATCAAAGGGATTTCTTTTTTTTTTTCTTTTTCAGAGTGGTAAAAAACAAAGGAAATTCATAGCTATGCTTTGCAAAAACTGTTGCCCTTTCTTGGCCTCTTTCATCCTATTTCCCACATCTCAGTAAGGAAAATGTTTGTTGATTACCTTTCTTGTATATGTGTTAGTCTTGATAGTCTTGACTTCTAGTTAAACCCAGGCAGAAGCAGGCATCAGTCACTACTTGCACATGGGATTTGCACTGCTGCCTGAGTTGGCCCAAATGTCCCCCCAGTTCCTGTGGGTAGGGTTGTTTTACCTCCTACGTGATAGTTCTACCGTAGATGTTTACTCCTCTGTGGTTTAGAAACCTCACACATACATGGTTCTCACTTTTTAACTGCATAAACTTCAAATAAATATTGCCTTGCTACCATGGAACTACACAAAGAAAATACTGGTAAGGATAGGATCTTAGTAATGGATCTGCAATTTTCTGATTTCTAATTAATGTGTTCCTAGTCCTTAATTTTAATCCAGTATTTTGTACAGAAGAGGAATGCTGATGGGTATGGTGAAATTTATAAGGCACTCTTGGATGGGGGCCTTTCTCATGCAGTTGAAGGGAAATTCACAGAAATATTACAGTGGATTCCTTTCTTCACCTGTTTCAGACTGCTGAACGCTATTTTTCCTATGTGTTGGCTGTTCTCCTGTGCACAGTTCAATTTTCATTGTGGCTGACGTCCTCATTCTTCCGTACTGAGGTGACTTGGAGTTTGGTGGCATTATAATCTGCACTAGAAACAAAGAATTGCAAGCAAAAGAGCTAATGCAAACAAGCCCATACGTTAAAGAAGTATTGTACAGCCAAACAAGGAAAAGTCAGACTGTTTTGTTTTTATCCACCTTTATGCATTAGCAATAGGATGTTTTGTCTCACTATGCAGTCCCTACACCGTGCTCCTTTGCTTGCATAATGAATATCACCCACTTTGGCCCTGTAGCTGGATTTTGGGGGTTTTTTCCCCTCCTGTCTTTCTGTGTGAAGCCCCAGGATGAGTGTCTAGTGCCCTGGTCAGACCCAGTTTGTGCTGCCGCCCTTACAGCAATGGATAAGCACATGCCTGTATAGTGAGTGACTTTTCCCCTCACCTGCAGGGAGGCCACAGCAGAGTGAAGAATCACACTTCTGGGTACCCAGGTCTGTAATTTTGCACCAGGGCTCACAGGAGGGGCTCCCCACAGAAAGAATGTTTGGTATTTCTTACAGTAATTGGGGCCCTGACAGTGCAAGTGATGAACTCCCTCCCCTGATTGCCCTGTCAGTACAAGATGACGAGATGTAAGCCCTCCTTTTGGGGGTCTGACCTCTGTGGTCACTGTGACCAGAACACTTCATCAGCCACTGTTTTTCCCGCTGAAGTGTTTCTACTCCAGCTGAGCAAGCCAAATTGCTTTGTGCGGTCTGATTTCTATCTTCTGCATTCACAGGGGGCTTGTTTTCTCTGCCATTGCTCCAGTGTTTAACAACATTCTGTTTGATCTAAGTTTTGATTCCCTTTGATATAAATGGACTCTCATTATCTCTCACTAAATACTTCTAGAAGTTTCTGTGTAGTAAATATGTGCTCAGGGCAGATGTGCTTGCTGTATCCCTAGCAGCTAGTAGCATATTTGCAGGGTTGGGTTTTTTTTGTTGCTGTGGTGGTGTTTATAGCACAATATGAATTCTGTCCTGACCTTGTTAAAATTTATGTTTCTGCTGCATGTCTCTAAGCAATTATTTAGTTTTCCTTGTTTCATGTCAGTTTCCAGGAAGGTTTCATTCTCTGCGCCATAATGAAAACGTTTTGTCCCTGTAAAGACAGATTTACTTGTTACACACAACATTAAGAGGTAGTATTTCTGTCATTTTCAAAAAGCTTGTTAATAAATCTGGTGTAACAGTGCTCCTGTAAATGCTGACTCCAACTGATAGACTCTCCCACTTTCTGAAGGTAGCTTGCCCTCTTATGTTTCCCTTCTTTGTCAGATGACCCTTGCCCAGACTCTGAGGTGTTAATTTAGTGTTCATGTCAGAGCTGATGCTACAGGGAGGTAGTATATGAGATTTAAATGATGAACATTTAAAATTTGTAAATACTTACATTTCAGTAAAATTATACTAAATCACAAAAGTGCTGGGGTTTATTTTTAATCTTGCACTAAAGGTTATGCTAAAACTCAGTAAAATGGGATGCAAATTACACAAGTAAAATGCATTGCAGTATAGCAATCTTTATATATTTACAAAACACATCCTCTACACGTGCTTGTTAAAAACAAACTGAAACCAGAACACATTTTTCTCCACAAAAAGGCAAAAGCTTTCTGTTAAATCCATTGCAGAAACACCCCCGTGCATCACTTTTACATTGCTGCTGCTGCATCAGTGACAGATATTCAGAAAGCAGATGGCTAACCTTCTGAATGACATTATTCATGTTTCCGTAATAACATTCTAAAGACCATAATGCTGCACCTGTTCTGAATTCTTCCTTTTTAAGGACAGACTACTGTCAGCTTTGAAACATGCAGCTCTAGATGCAGGACTAACTGTGATTTTAGTGGAAGAAAAGTTTTTGATCATGTACTAACATGTTTTTTTTGGTGGGTTCTTTTTTTAAAAACAGTTGAGAGGGCTGGAAATAGTTGTTCATTGCAGTTAAAGAGTAAATTTTCTGTTTCTTTTTCTCCCAATCATTTCTGTAGTTGCAGAACAGCCTCTGACCAGCCTAATGACTGGAGTAACTGTTCCTTAGAGCAGGTCCCTCAAGCCATTCTGTCACGGTTCTGCAACCTGAACATGGAAAAAAAGGTCCTTAATTGTTACCCTGCAGTAATCTCATTAATTATCTAGGATGCTTTCAGACCAGGATATAATCTGCTAGTGAGTCTGACTCACTGTAAGGGTCACAGTGAGCCACCTTGATTCCTTAGGGAAGAGTTAGGAATACATAATTGCTGTACTGCATCAAAGTCAGGGTTCGCTGAACTCTGTGTCCTGTGTATGACGCTGAGAGTAGCTCAAGTGCTTCAGAAGTCCATGTACGACCCCCATGGGAAATATGGATTAATCTTCCATCTTAAATCCTGAAATGAAATGGTAGCCTGAATACCCAGATAAATTTCCAGTTTCTTTTGGAACCTTTATAAAGTATTGGCTTCAAAAATTAAGCCTGTGTCATGAAGACTACTATGTTCTACCCGTTTAGGTGATGGGTCTTGTACAGCCCAAACCAGGGGTCAAACAGCAGCTGTAGCTCTCTTCCTGGCAGGAAAGGAGGATGAATGGGACTCAGAGGAAGCAATATGCACCCAGCTGTCTGTACAGCTTGCAGCCAGGATGCCCAGCAGATCTCACCTCCCTACAGCACAAAGTCCATGACTCTCTCAGCTTTAGGGCTGTTCAAACATTTTGCTATAAGAAAAAGCCTGACTACTTCTAGAATTTTTATTAAATGCCATTTTACTCTGCTCGTTTTGAAGTATTTTATTTAGAATTTTTCCCATCTGAGCAGGTGCCATCACTGTAGCCCTGTGGACCTTAACCACATGGAGGAATGTGGAAGTTTTTTCTTCACTAACCATCTCCTTTTGGTATGCCTTGGAACATTATTCCCCTCATTCTTTGCTTATGTGGATTCAGTGGCTCAGTTCTCAAGTCCACCCTGTGACAGTGGCAAAATAGTGGGTCCAAAGTTGAACTTCTTACTAAGGTTATCTGATGAGGACTGAAAATTTGGATAGATTTACCTAGCGGGCATTAAAGTTACCAGAGAATTTAATAGTGTGCTTGTGTAGCTAAAAGAAAGATTAACCAAGGAGGAATTCAGGAAAAATAAAATCAGATGTTCATTAGCTAATACTATATTTACTATAAAATTATCTAATTATTTAGGTTGTTTAAACTTACAGGTTGATCTTCTATAGGTAAGATACAGTTGTGTATCTCAAACATAAAAAATGTAATTTCTGTATAGAAAACATAAAGAAAGTAGTTCCTCGTAAGGATAAAAATAAATGGGGCAGAATCTATACCTGAGTCTTTACAAACTGTCTCATGAGATGTTTTCCAATAACTATGTGCTGTTAATAATTACTGTGGTAAGTCTGAGACTGAAAAATCAATCTCCTAACTAGACCGTGTTTATTAAATTCAGCCCAAATCACAACCATATGTTAGCTAAAATTTATCCAATTATGAGCTGAAACACACACATTGTATGCATGGGGAATGAATCTGCTTAACATACCTATGGGTTTAAGTGTAAACACTCAGACAAGATTGAATTCATATCCTATTTCTCTATAAAGAAGGAAAGTATTTTAAATTTGATTTTTTTAAAAAACCCCTCTCTGCTCCCTTGGATGCTTACATGTGTGCTAGAATATAAGGACCATATCAGAATCAGCATGAATTATCATATCTTGGTGTTCCAAAGAGAAACAGACAGGCTGCCAATTATTCTACTGCTACAGCATCATTTGGAGGTTCAGCTGTGGTCTGCATCTTGAGAAAACTTACCAATTCTTGCAAGTGAGCGCTTGGTAGAAAATTGGTAGCAAGGATTTTGATGTAGAGCGGGTTTTGATTAAAGCTGGAAAGACTAAAACAAGTCAGACGATGACAACCGCATCACTGTTTGGGAAAAATACTGCTTTTAAATTAAGCATATATGACATATTGTTCAACTGCCTTGCACATTAAAAAAAAAAAAAAAAAACAAACAACAAAACACCACTGATGGAACAATCACTTTCTATGTAAAGGTGAATGGAAAAGATTAATTACTCAATTATACAGGTAAAATAGTAGAAGTTTACGTGAAGAGGTGACTGTTTACTTTGAAGTTCAGTCACCTAGTTATTATTCTGTGGGTAACATGACATCATGTATATGTATATTTTATATACATAAAGAATCTTTTGGGAATATAAAATGGACTAGGAGGAACCTGGGCCCCAGACACTGCCACAGGAGGTTCAGGACATGAGGGAGGAGGCATCTGCTAGGTTCCAAAGCTTATCTGATAGGGTGAACTCATCATCCACAATGAAAGGGGTGGTAAAAATGACCAGAAATGCCATACAGGCTATTCACTAGAGACATTTTCTGTAGACTGTAATGCCTCTTAGAACATCACAACCATATGTAAAAGAGGATGTGACTAAGTCACTGGCCACAAAGATTTTCCTCAGCAGTGTTTAGAGATTCCAGAGGCTGCTCTAAATTCTGTCATAGATCAAAACTGGATACCCACTGCTATCTCTGAGGATTAATTGATAAGGTAAATGTTTCTCTCCAGGTTAGAAGATAATGGAAGTAGACTAGCTTAAAGCAGCAATCTATTCAATCATTATCACTATCATCACTACCTCGTTCAGATTTATCTTGGTAAAGTTAAAGGACTAAGTTTGAAGGTAGTTATTGCACTTTCTAGTCTATGGAGAAAAAAACCCAACAAAGCGTCTGTAGAGAGTGACTCAGCTGATCAGGAAAAAAAACCCAAAACCAAACAAAAAAACCTTTACTTTGAGGGAGGAATGATACAAGTTATACAAGTTAGGTCGATGTCAGAGCTCTTAATTTCTAGGCCTAGACTCTTCAAATGGTTGAAACACAAAATTGCTTTCAAAACAGATAGGAGGTGGGAAATGCATTTGCAAATTTAAAATAGTCAGAAAACAATGGAAATGCAAGGTTCTTACTTTTTTTCTGCTTGTATCAATAGCAGAAATGTATTTTTACATTTCCATCCAGTTGATGGACAGCTGGATATACATCTCAGTCACCACAACATACAGAGATGGAGAGTCATACCTTACATTTCAAGGGCAGATTTGGATTAAGACAGCCTCTGTCTGTCTTTAAAATCTGGTCTGTTCAGGTGGTAGCATGAAACACTCCTCTGAAATGTTAGGGCATGACTTAGGAATCCCTGCCACCACTCCTGTTAATGAAAGAAATTCTAAAGTGCATAGCTGAGCATAAGCCACAGCTGTATGCACAACTGTTGATATATTTACTTACACATTTAGTGTGCTATCAGTTATTTAATTTACAGCTTTATAAAATGTTCTGCAATTACAGAGGTAAGGTGAGGTATCAAAGTAAAATATTCCAGATTCAATTCAAGCGATCAGCCACATCTAAAGTAGAAAGGTCAGGGTTAATTAATTTCAAGGGCATAACATGAATTTTCCAGGGCTTTTGTTATCCCTTCAGGAATTCAGAAAATGTTTACCCTGTAAAATTATCTTCCCTCCCACCCCTCCCCCCACACCTCCCCGGTTTGTTGAGTTTTCTCTACAGATATCTCTACAATTCATCACCCTGGTTCTATAATCTCAGGTGTCACTGAAAAAAAGCATAAGACAACTCCTTTGATTCTTGTGGATCTGAATCACAATAAAGTCAGATTCCCTTGTAAAAAAAAAAACACAACCACAAACCAAAGAAAAACGCCCCCTGCACTTTGTTGCTTCTGAACCACTGTCCACAAAAGGGCTGAATATTTAAGACTCTCTAAAGACTTAAGATCAATATCTGCAATATTGGCAGATCATGAACAGAGATGACAAAACATCATGGAGAAAATGTGATTCTAGCTTTTTCTTTTTAGAAAGCCAGTCAATACAGAACCAACAGCCCCCTGGTACCATATTCATCTCATCAAGTGAGAAGTAAGGCAACAGTCTGACAGCTACAGGTTAACTACTGTAGGAGTTTGTAATGACTGGTGTTTTCAAATAACACACATACAGAACTATTTAGGTTGTTAGGGATCTCTGTCAGGCCTCCATTCCATACTTCTGTTTAAGGCTGAGCCACCTGTGAATTCTGACCAGGCTGCTCAGTGCTCGGTCAAGCTGAATCTTTAAAGTGTCCATTGTGGTGTTCTTTCTGATGCACCTTTCTGGTGTAGCCTGCTCCAGTGTTTGCCCTCATGAGGAAAAGTTTTCTCCTTATATGTACTTAGACATCCTCTGTTTTGGTTTATGACCTTCATCCTTCTACCATGCAGTGCTGTGAGGAGCTTGGCTCCATCTTCTCCATGACCATGATATGGGCAGGCAGTTGTTATGTTATACTTGCACGTGCAAGTATAACGCATATCCAGGGCAAGCAAGTCCGAATTCTTCAGCCTCTCTTCATGGAGCAAGTGCTCCAGCCCTGACCAGCTTGGTTGTCCTCCTGATCTTGCTCCAGTTTGTTGATGTCTGTCATATACTGGGGCTGGACTTAGTTATATTGATATGGTTTAACAAGAACTGCGTAAGGGAAATAATCACTTTCCTGAATGAAGAAGCCATACTCTTGTTGATACAGCCCTGGATGCTGTCAGAGTACACTACTGATTCCTGCTCAGCTGACCATCCACCAGCACCTCTAGGTTTCAGCTTTCATCTAGAGCAGCTAGCTCCACTAGCCATGTTCCCAGCTTATTTTGTTGGAGGGGTTAGTCCACCCCAGGAGGGGTTAGTCCACCCCAGGTGCAGAAGTTTGTTTTAGCACATACCATGCAGGAAATATCCCAAGTATACTTGTTTGACAGATTTCAGGGTTGAAAATGGCCAGCTACAAACTATAAATGGAAAAGTTGAGCAGCTGCTAATCTAATATACTTTGCACTTGGTCATTCTTCTTGGGCAGGAGACCACCACATATCACTATCCCCAATTTCGAAGTGTTGAGCAAAATGAAAAGCTTTTTTCTTGCTTTATCAGTTCCATACTTCTGTAATTCTGATACTATGTAGCCACAAAAGAAAAATATTTTTCTGATACATGCACTGGTTAATGCAGATAGCAAGTGACTTCTGGTCTTCAACATCAACAAAAAAGAATTAAGAAAAAATATTTTCCAAGATCGAGTTTAATTGTGGCATAATGTAAAAACTAACAGCTTGGTGAGGTACCATATGTGTGTAAAAACAATTGTCTAACAATATATACCATTAATAACAAAGTGAAATTCTAACTCTATAGATTTAAAATGTGCTTCTACTTTCATTCCTGGCCTTTCAAAAAACATTTAGCACAGGTATGCTCACCTAGAGGCTTAAGGGTAAAATATAAAATCCTTGGAGGTTTTTAGTTTACATAGTTCACATCATTCAGGCAAAGAATCAACTATCCTTTTGCTGCAACAGACTTCCTCAGTCTTGTATTTTAAGAGAAAAATGCAAATTTCAGATTTTAGACATTGTATTTTCATACAAAAAGAAAAGGAAATACAGCATTACATGCAACACAAAGATTCCTGGCTTTGATGTCAAGATGCATTGACACAAAAGCATTGTTTTTAGCTGGGCTTAGCTGAAAAATCTCATTGAAGACCTGCTGTTAAGACACCTACTACTTCTATTATTCTAATGCTAAGCAGTCATTTTGGAGAAAAAGCTGAGAAATCCAGAAGACACAGATGAGTCATTTAATTACAGATTGAGCATAATTTATAGTAGTAGCATTGCAATAATTTAGGCTTCAAAACCAGTATTGTTGATATGAATACATTGTTTCTGAGTAGAAAATCAAACCAGTATCTAAAATGACCTTGGTACATTATAACTTCTAGTTATTATCATTTTTTCAGCCCTACAACAATGACATGCCATCAAGTTTAATCAAATTGTCCTTAGATTCACACCATGCTGAGATCTGAATCAGGTCTATGAAAACAATACGCATGTCTGCTTTGGGCAGTTGATATATCAACAGTGTATAGACAATAATAACTGCAGAAATATTCTGCAAAATTCTTTATAGAAGCAATTCAGGCTTCTGGTAGTAGGCTGCTAAATGAAAAATTTTTTCAAAAGGTTTTTTTTTTTTTCACTTGCTGTGATTCTGATTTGCAATGTATTTCTAAATTGCATTAATTTTGTTGGAGAGAGCAAATAAAATGACAGAATAGACCCCAGGAAATGTAACTGTTTTGCACAAAGTATGTCAGAGTGGCTTCCTTGTTTCTGCCATCAGACTGATAAAATGAGTTCATAATTAGTTTAGAGAGAGCAAAAATCTGCAGTGATGACTGATTTGTCTGATCAGCTTTCAATTTTAAGAGATATTCTGAAAATGGTTTGCATTCTGTTAAGTCATAGACACTCTTGGGGCAAACTGTTTTCCAACATGAATGAAGTTTCAGTCAACTGAAATTGATAGAGTAATATACAGAAATAAAAGCTAAATAGATGACTTTGGTTAACTAGAGCTCACTGTAGCATTCTGAAATATGTGCTATTGAAAATAAAAAGCAAATTTGCTTTTTATGACACTGTATAAAGTTCTTTTTAAATACTTGATATATATAGTGAAAGGATCCAGTCTTGTCTTTGCCATGCTTCAAACAGGTCAATTATCCATTCTGCCCAGTCTTTGACAGGACTGATTGTTATGTGGATTTGATTAGTGTTGACTAAATTTGAGTTAATAAACCCATATAAATGCTAGGTATGTTTATTTCAGCTTCATTCCATGCCTTTTCATCAGGTTGGTCATGAAAAGAGAAGGTTTTTAGTGGAAATCTATGCAAATATTTTCTAAAAAAAATTTAATCAATGGCAGTCTTACCCCAGAAAGGGAATTTAATATCCTACTAGTTACATAGGAATTGTATGCATAAATATATTGTTTTGCCAATTGACAGTGTCAATAGTGAGGCACAGACACCAACAGAAAGAGTAGGCTTATTTTGCCATCTATTTCAAGGTAATACAAATGTAAGGTAATGCATTTAGTTAAAACAATAAGCTGCTTATACTCTAGTTTTAAGCAGCAAAGATAATAAGCAGGGTAATGCACCTAATCATGACAACGAAAGGTTAACTACAGTGACTAAGAAAGATGCATCACCAATTGCCCCAATACTTTTACCATCATCCAGATCCACAGTTACTGGGGAACCCTGGTTGCAGCAAGGATTTGGAGAACCTTTCCCAGTAACTGGGAGGTCCTATGCAATGTGTCCACTTGTAGGTGAGGTCTCCAAAGATTCTGTGAGAGGGTCTCAAATGCAGAGAAGGACCTGGGAGTCCTTGTGGATGACAAACTCTCCCTGGCCCAGCAACGTGCCCTTGTGGTCAAGAAGGCCAGTGGTACCCTGGGAGGCATTAAGGAGAGCATGACTAGCAGGTCCCCATGTGACCCCTATACTCTGCATCTGGAGTGTTGTGTTCTGTTCTGGGCTCCCCAGTTCAAGGCAGATGGGGAACTACTGGAGAGAGTCCAGTGGAGCACGACTACAAGGATGATGAGAGAGGACTGAAGCATCTCTCATATGGAGAAACGCTGAGAGAGGATGTTTAGCCTGAAGAAAACTTAGATGGAATCTCATCTATGCTTACAAATATCTAAAGGGCAGATGTCAAGAAGATGGGGTCAGACTATTCTCAGTCATGTCCAGTGACAGGACAAGGGGCAATGGGCACAAACTGGAACACAGGAAGTTCCATCTTAATATGAGGAAAACTTCTTTACTGTGAGGATGGCAGAGCACTGGTACAGGCTGCCCAGAGGGGCTGTGGAGTCTCCTTCTCTGGAGATACTCGAAACTCGCCTGGATACAATCCAAGGTTGGTCATTCCCAAGCTGTTTTTATTCTGCTCTGAAATCCCTCTCTCTTTTCTGATAACAGTTTAGACCACAACAGGGGTTTCCCAGCCCAGTGTCACCCTGCCAGCTCTTCAGTGGATGGGGACCTAGGAGAAAGTTGTCTCTTGATCAGTACAGACCTCCTCATGAGCTGCTGGGCAGGGTAGCACCTCAGCAGCAGGAGGTTGTGACCAGGGCAGGATGGGCGTTTACTGTACCAAAAAGTCCCCAGGCTTTAGAAGGTCTTGAAAGGGCAGCTGCAAGGGGTTGGGCAGGTGGGTAGAGGCCTTCTTGGAGCTGCTGCCAGCCCAGGCTTTGTACTTTGCCCCACTGGAGCCCTACCCATGCCCAGCTCTGGGCCCCATTGAGCTGGGCACCACCCAGGCCTTAACCTCATCCCCTCCCACATGGCCCTGGTGGCCCTGGGCCTTGTCCCCACAGCCACCAGTAGAAACCAAGTGAATATTTTGACTGGGATCTTCCCTACTTTACAATCTTCATCTTGCAACACTGACCCCACACCCTCAACCCATCTGTTAGGGAACTGCTAGGCCTTCCCCCTGGGTTAATAATTTTGGTGGGAGAGAATTTATTTCGCCTGAGCACCATTACCCAAGATTAGATGTACACTGCTAGAGCTCAGCGAGATTTGTCATGCCTACAGCATGAAAGATACCCTGACTTCAAATCGGGCATAAGGCATTTCTACAAAGTATTCGAATCCTTTCATTTATTTACACTTGTTTTCTCAGCAGAAATTGCTGGTCCCTGAGGTAAAGATAAAGGTCATATTCTGTGTATTCCATGGTGTCAAAAGAATACAGCTACACAGGATGAGATGTGATTTGTAAGCAGGTCATGTTTCCTACAGGGCCCTGGTACCTGCTGATAGCTTATCTGAGACTTTGAATAAAAGTGATGTGAAATGATAGCAAGCAGAAGGGAAAATAAGTAAAGAAATCTGCAAACCAAGGCAAACCGCAACTGCTGTTGGCAAGAATACAGAGCTTCAGAGTCCACTAGTGAATACTTATGAAAAGGGTAAGCCTAGATCATCTTGAATATACACCAAATAATATCTGAACATAATTTCTGAAGACAAATCGCTTTCCAGACGTGAATGCAATATCCCTTTACAGAAAGGTATTAGGTGACCCAGCATCTAACAGTACCTTTTCGCATTTTTGCATTATTATACAGACAAATATGTTTATCTGATGAGCAGAGACTTGGAATGACACCCAGCTACTCCCTGCAGATTTTTGAGAATATCGAGTGATCAAGCTTTAGCAGCACAAGGAACCATTAATACTCGTTTAGTAATAGAACCTGGAAAATGAATCCTGCTGTTATTCAGAAGAATTGAAATACTTGGCTGACTTTAACAGTCTTCAAATTATTCTGATTAGATCCCTGAGTATGATTTCTGAGGGTACATTCTTATAGGGAAGTTTCACAAGTAACTCCAAATTTAATCTTAGAATACCAAGAGGGAAGAGGTGGTTTCTGAGGACAAAACCTCCCAAGTCACACAGATTTGAAAAGGAAAGACTAGAAAGAAAAATTGTGATAAGAAGGATGCTCCTAGGCTATAACTGAGTTGTATCTTTGGATTTGAATGTGCCATCTCAGCCTTTTCCAACAATATAAAACAGTATCAATGTTGACACTATCAGCATTTTACAGAAATCCACCAACAGCTTAAGTCTTTAAAGCACAATACAATAAATGCGTGTGGTGCTAGTTTCTGAGCTGGTGTTACAGTATCAGTCAACTCGAAGATGCTGATGCATGCACAATACAACAATGATGGCATATCAGTGCCAGACAAGGCAAAGAGTCTTAGAATGAAATGGATTGTCACGATCATAGGCTCAGTTTCCTTTGTAGTGCTGAACCTGAAGTTTCAATGACTTTGGCAGTAGAGGAAATCATCCCTGAATTACATACAAGTGGATATTTTTAGAAAATTTGCTTGTGAATTTTGAGGGGGAACATGTGCATATGTATATAGACATATACTATTAGTTTCTGTTTATACACAGTTGAATAAAAAAGAAAATATACTTCAGCTACCTTGGCTTTAATTTGCAATTTGAAAAAAAAAAAGTTAGAAAGCTGTCTTGTCTTTTTTTTTTTCCCTCCATGCAATTTTGCTCCACCGAGAATGCCTTAGTTATGGCTAGTCTGCTATTAGTTCAGCTGGGAGAAATAAGATTTTGAGAATTGGCTCTAGTATCAGGCTTATGCTATTGGGAATACTCTGCAGAAGTAGACTAGAATTACATCTGAATAAAATAATATGAGCTATTTCGGCAAACAGATTTATTTTATCACTCTGTACATAAAACGTTCCTGCTGCCTTATAAATGTTCCAGGGCTCTGACTTACACTGCAGACGTTTTTTATAGATTATTTAACATGAGTAATCCACAACCAATTGGAATTCATCCAATAAGATACACAGTGCAACAGACCATGACATGGCAGAAAGGCTACTTACTATGTGCTGAATGTGAATTTCAAGTTGCATATAAGCATATATTCAAAGTATCTATTTTTAAGAATTTGGAACCATAAAATACTATATGTGTCTGAGCTCCTCTGCCCACAGTCTAATCAGACCCTGCATCTGCACATAAATAAATGAGGTTTCAGTGAACAGCTAAAACAACTAACTTTGCATGGTTTGCTTTCATTTACATAGAGTTTTTATTCTTATTTTATGATGCTGAAGCTATGAAAGTTTTGTCCTTGTTTGACAGCATATTTAGATTGTGAAATATTTTAGACCTGCAAAACATGCATGCTTTGCCCTAGCAGTCATAACAGGTTTCTTATGCAACCTCTATGAACAATGCAGAGCTAGCCAGAGTCCCTTATCCTCGAGTTTTGTATGAACAAAACTTCTGAATGTCTTGATGGAGCCACAAAAAGAAGTCTCAAGAATCTCAGACAAGGAAGGATTTTCCCAAGTGGGAACTCCAGGCCAGTGGACACAATTGCTCCATCATTCGGGCACAAGAAGACAGGGCTGAGCTTGGTCTCTAGACAAACCTAGCCAAGTCATCCTTAGTAGTACAAACGTCATTCTTTGGCCAGTAACTAATGCTTGAGAATACCCAGAAAACCTTCCACTGCGGTCCCATTGCTGGTGATGTGAACAGAGGAGGCTCAATTTAAGATGGCATGTGAGTATCTTTGGAGCCACAATCTGGTGGCTGCAGAATCAGACATTAGACTAACTTAATTAGTTTAGCAACAGCTCAAATGTGAGAAACTGCTGGTTTTAATGTGGCTTGTACTGCTACTGCCTTACATTCTGATCATTATTCTGGTAAGATTGTAATGCAGACTGAGGCCTTAATTATAGTTTGTCAGAAGAATCCAAAAAGAGGAGTCTATACATCATTGACACAAATAACAGCAACTAATTTGCACCCATTAATACAGCCTGCTGCTAGTGACCTCTAGACAAATGGAAGAAAGTGATCCAGCGAACATCAAAAAACATGCATAAAAGAAGTTTAAGGTGGGACCAAGTAAGGGAAAAATGCTTAACCATGTATATTACACAAATTTGCAACCATAATGCTAGATTATGTTTGTAACTTTATCTGTAATTAAAATATAATCCTAGAATATTATAATCTACTTCTGGAAAGAAACCTTAAACTAACCAAGAATACAAAAAACCCCACCCCTCTATAATTATGAGATATGTCTTGGAGCAATAGTCTCCTGAGTAATTAATAATTTTCTGAATATTTTTATATCAAGCATAATTTCTTTCTACTATAGATATTTTTCCCATTCCTTTGGTCTAACACAACACTAGAATCTATTTTACTGAGTTCTATTAACAAAGTTCTCAAACTGGATTAGAGTGTTCTATTAGGAATTTAAAGTTTTTAAGGTTTGCATTATATTTAAAAGTAACTAAGTTATTTCTAGGAATTTATATTATTTTTTCTTCCCTTAATATTCTCATTTACCTCAATAACATTCTCCAAGCTGCAAATTTTCCACTAACACCCCCCCCCCCCCAAGTTTTATAGATTTTATTTTGAATACTTGGTGTTTTAAAACTGGAAAGCCTTCAACCTGAAATTTTCAGCCATCTGCTGCTTCTACTGAAAAACACCAATACCTGCTAATCAAGACTATAATTTTTGAAATAAAATCACAATTACACAAACATAAATGAGTGGACAGTCATGCATACGCTTGAAGAAAAAATTCACAAAAAATATAGATGCATACTTGCTCTGTTTGCATGAGCACAGAAGTAACTATTTTTATGTCTACAAATGGGTCTCACAGCTTCATTTTGACTAACACACTCTTCACTGATGACAAGGTGGAGAAGAGCCAAGTTCCTTATTTGCTAGGTTACAGCTTCAGAAATGGTAAGAGAGTTATTTGCAAGGTAAACCCCAAGTCTCACTGCTAAAAAGACTTGTAGTGAAGCAGATTTTAAAGCACAAGTTTACTTTGCGTCTGATTTCACAAAGGAACCATGTGGATCAGATGGCAATTCAACATCAGCTTTAAATAGTCCTGGTCTTTTAACATGAGCACCCTTCTCCTGCCTTTAGCATATGCATTTTCATAACCGCTCTGGAAGTTAGCAGAGCTCCTAATCTACGTCCCTCCCAAAAGTGCTGCAAAACACTTGGAAAATGTCATGACTGAAACAAAGGGCAGTTTCTATTTCACAGCCACTAGAAAGGTACTGTACACTAGATTTACATCAGTATGCTGGCCAGCTCCTCTCTCATGCTGCGTAAAGTGTAGATCTTCTTGACAGATACTTTGACTGAGCAGAAAAGTCCCTACCTGACCTCAAATCAAAGAGAGGTAATGGGCAATGGGTACCAAGGGAAAGACTTATTTCTCTGTCTTCATTCCAACCCCAGTGCCAGCTATCTTCAAAGTCACTCCTGCAGCTGCAG
This sequence comes from Gallinula chloropus, assembly GCF_964237585.1. Classification (NCBI taxonomy): domain Eukaryota; kingdom Metazoa; phylum Chordata; class Aves; order Gruiformes; family Rallidae; genus Gallinula; species Gallinula chloropus. The sequence goes on from NC_140085.1 coordinate 108,401,915, forward strand.
CTGCACAATAAAGGAGCCTCTGACTATCAAAGCAGGTGGTTAAGTCCCTAGCTACTTCTTTAGAGTTGCTAGGGTTTTTAAATGTTTTTAGATGAGATTTTAAGATGTGGATTTTGAGAATATAGATGAAACTCTAACATCAAATATAAAGAACTTTAAAATTAAAGATGATTTAAGATACTGAGATCTTCAAATGTAATTATTCTGTGTTCATAACGATAGTAAAAATTAGTGAACAGTCATGGTAAAATGATATTTCATTTATATTTCTACTTTATTGCAATAATGTCTTCCTCATGTCTCTAATAGTTCTAAACAAGCTCCTTTTGTTGTCTCTAGTCAGAATACCCATCAGGACAGCATTTTTCTCAGAGGTGTTCCTCCTCAATCCTCCCTGTATTTAGTTAACCTGCTCATATTTTTATTCCATCTTACCCTTTATGAATATTTCACTAAACACCCAAACTTACAGTTTGAGATGTAGAAGTGAAGGGGCTACCAGGAGGTTTGCTGCTTTGTATTGCTCCTCTGGTCAGCTCAGAAGAAGCCTTGGTGGTACTGCCTCCTCTCCTGGTCAGTGTAGAAAAAGTTTAACTTAAAGTTAAACCCAGACCCCTTGTACTGGGTGTGGGTGCCCAGTGTCTATCCAGAGTTGCAGGGTGGCCTCTGTGAGGCTGGCTGGGGCTGCCCTGTGCCAGACACAGTCTGTTCCAACTGGCTCCAATCCACCCAGTGCAGGGCAGGACTGAGCACCGTGGCCACCATGGCAGCTCCTCAGGGAAAGCCTGGCTAAGAAAGGGCAAAGCACTGCCTGGCAGCCAGGGCTGAGGGGAAAAGGGTGAGAAACAGCCTGGTGAGGGGAGAGGGGAGGAGATGGAAGAGGTGCTCCAGACACCCCAGCAGGGATCTGTGGAGAGGTGATGCTGGAGCAGGTTTATCCTGAAGGACTGAAGCCTGTAGAGAAAACCATATGCAGGAGAAGGGAAAAAACCATGAGGAGGAACACAAGGGCACAGCATAGCCCCACTCAGTGCTCCCCAGGGGCTGGGGGAAGATGGTAGGGCCTCCACCCCATAACAGGGCTGCTGGGCTAGAGGGCATTAAATTTGGGGTTCCTTCTCCTGTCAGGAAGCTTGGCAGCACACCGGTGTGATCCCTCCTCTGTGCTCCTGATAGGAAGGTGGGGATTGTTGTGATAATTTGGAGAATTTTTTCATTGAAATAAGATTGGGAAATTGCCTTTTTGTACTCAGGTTTTGGCAGCTGCCCATGGCAGTGAACTGTGGTGTTTCAGAACAAGCTGCAGTTCCACATGGGTTAACCCAGAGGCAGCGCGGGTTTAAGTGCTCCCCTGCCAAACCTGGTGTACGTACAAGCACCAAAACTTGGTGTCCTCCCTTGGCCCCATGTCAGGCTCTTCAGCCACTCTCAGTGTATAGCAGCCTGTGTATTTGAGCGATGAAGCACTGTGTGCAGCCCCCTGGGTCTGGCATGAGGGAGCTGGGTACTGCACAGACTCCCTCCAAAACTGGCCTGGGAGTAGCCACCCCACTGCTGCCCAGGCTCCCCAGACTGGGATCAAGCAGCCTCCCATGCAGCCTCCCACTGTCTACATATGCCCAAGGGCTGCTCAAATGCAAGAGTTTTCACATGGTGCTAACAGAGGTAACTGTTCAGCAATGGAGGTGCTCAGCAGTGAGACTTTCTCTCTCTTCAGCTGTGCTACTGTTCTGCTTTCCCTCCCTTGTATCCTTCCTCCTGCCTCACAGTGCTGGGACCAGCTTCTGTCACCAGGCCAGGAAGAACTGCTGCAGACACCCAGAGCACTCCCTGGTGAGCCCTGTAACACCTCCTCTGCCTTCCTGGCTGCCCAAGGATGTTTCTTAGCCCACGACTGGGAATCCAGCGAATGTGAGGTTCTTGTCCCACATGCTTGTCCCTGCAGTCCCTCGAGACCAGACCCAGTCTCATTTGCTAGGCGCTGAGCACTGCCATCCTGCCTGCTGCAAACTGGGCCCTTGCAAGCCAGCAAGGAGTAGTGTGAGGTCAAAAAGATACTGGAGACAGGAGGGACAGGGGCTCAATGTGTTTGTGGGGGGAAGCTTCCTCAGATTGAGCATGGCATGGGCTCTTGACCGGGTTCTTTGCTTGTCCAGCTGCTTAGGAACAAGCTCCAGCAGCTCCTGGAGAGACTGGAATGCCCCCAAGAGCTTTGTAAATGGCAATGGGGACCTGTCTAAAACCTGGGGCAGCAGGATGGGGGGTACTGATCGGCTTTGGGCAGACCTCTGTCACTTGCAGACATCTTTCTGAATTCTGTCTACTCCTCCAGTCTGCTCCTGATACCCCTTAGTATTCTCCTAGGTGGCTCAAAATATATCCTAGCAACTCAGGACTCTAGGAAGCAGCTCTACACAATGCTGAATGGGTCCCAGGCTTTCATCCATGATCCCAAGGCCTGGGGTGGGGGTTAGATTAGTGCAGTTCTGTTGCCAGCCCCAGCAGAGGCTGGGCAGCACTCTGGCTCCCTGTTGGCTGAGCTGGAGGGTTGCCATTGCCAGCTGAGGTCTCTTATCACAGCCCAGCACCCCATGGGTCCAGTAGCAGGGGAAAGACCACGCAGAGAAGACAGAGGAGTCAGTGGTGTAGGTGACTGTGCGACTGGTAGGACAACCAACCCCACCATGAGCCTTGTAGAGGGAAGGGTCTGCACTGTGCCTGGTTACATGGGGACACGGATTTCAGCAGGAATGAGGGAGGGGGTCTGAGCCCCCAAACCTCAGCCACCTTGCACACCCAATACATGTCTGTGCTGTGCCTCGACCTGTAGGTGCAGCAGCTGGCATCAAGGAGACATGCCATCACTTCTTGTCTGAGGTGAGTTGCTGAGGGGGCTCAGGGTGCTAGGGCTCTTCCATAGGCAGTGGGATGCCCATGCCAGTAGTCCCAAGGGCATTAGGCAGCTTTGGACTTCTCTAGGATTAAATGTTGCAGTATTTCTTTTCTTTCTAGCTTTGAGGACATGTAGGTGTAGGTTTTGGGGCCCAATGGGGAGATGTACAGCAGAGCTGAGAGGGAGGTGGTGGGTCTCTCCAGTCCTGAATGGGGAGTGTTGTGCCCAGTATTGTGCAATGTCCCACAGTAGCCTTCAAAGAGGATGCTTGGGAAGAGCTGAGATAAATTTTCCACTTATTCTGCCTGACCTCCAGTCCTGCAGGGGACTTCTATTTCTCATGTTCCTGCAGAGTGCCATCTTCATCCCTTAAGGGACATCCTTAGCCAGGTCCTGGCAGTGAAGACAGCGGTCAGCTTTGGGAGCCACCCAGCATGGTCCCAGTTCTTTTAAAATAAAATGAGAAAGAGAAGGAAGAAGCCTGTGATTTTAGAAAAGGTGTTAAGAAAGAAAAAAATAAAACCAAAAGGGCTTGAAAAGGCAGATTCAATTTAACAGAATGAAAAAGACAATATACTTTCAAAATAGACACACAAATAATTAAATTCTAGTAGAAGATCATAGAATTGTCATTTCTAGAAATACTCAGAGGTTATGCAGACTGGATATGAACATCTTTCATATGTGATTTAGAAATAATGGAATGAAACAGCTATGGAAACAAGACAGCCTAGGTGACAGAGCAGAAGATTCTCCAGCAGTCATTTTTGTCACGTTCTCTGGAATACAAGCAACTCATAGCTAACAAAAAGTAAGACCTACGAAGTTTTCCTAGAAACATTAAATTTAATTCTGTCACAACTAGCTTGGATACTATCCCTATTAGTTTTGTAAGCAACTCCTTTTTAGACTGAATATATTAACTCACCTGGGAGCAGGTGATCCTGTGTCAACTACTACCATCGTGATAGTGATCTCAGAACCAAATTCCATATGTAATTTTCTAGTCACATGAAAATTATACTTACAGTAGATGCACAATTTTTATATTAACCTTCTTTCTCAATTCCTATTTCAGTATATGTTTTTCAGTGGAGGAGAATATGAAAATAATATAAAAGTTAATAGTATACAACCATCAACCATCATTGATTAATGCTAGGGTTTTAACAAGAAAGAAGTATGATCTTTTTCAAAACAAGATATCAAGATACTTCTGCAAACATAATTTAATTTTAAATTTGATCAGTGTTCACTCTTGATTGCAATTAGAGTTTAACTTATTAAATACCATCTGCTTTCTCAACATGAAGGAGATGTCTGAAAAGATCTCTCTAAATGAAAAAGTAGCAATCAACCAAAAAACCCTTGTGCCCATTTTTTTGTCATTGCTTCATTTACTGAACTTTTAAACTTGTAAGAAAGTTTTAAAAAAAAATATTGACCAATAAGGCAATTAATACATATGCTAAAAAGATGACAATGCAATGAATAAAATACCAAGTTTATATGTACTTCCCATTTACCTACATTTACCTCTAAGTACAACAGCAAAATCTAGAGAAAACCTGTTTAAAATAGTTTAAAAATATCTAATTTACCTTTTTTTAAAAAAAAATCAGTTAAGACTATTATAAAATTCTTCTTACAAGAATACAAGCTGTGGACCCAAAATATCCAAAGCCTTATGGTGCCACCAAGTCCCAGAACGCTCAGCGGAACTCGAGCAGTCACTGGTGTTAGTCAAGCTGAACTGATTGCATTACAGAAGCCCAGGAGACTACAGCAGTTCATGGAAGAAGCAGATGGAGACGTTCCCATTACAGAAACAGACATCACTGCCATATACAATTCATAGAACTTAAGGTCAGATGAGACCAGTAGATCATACAGTGTGATATCCTGTTTATTGTTGCAACATTTTATGGCATCATCTCTGCAGTGAACGTAATAACTTAAGTTTAATTAGTTCATACGTGGCATTTGATGTAACTGTGTCTTCTGGAAAGGCACATGGCTGTGGTCTCAGAACAGCGAAGAGATGGAAAAAACAGTATTTGTATAAGAAATTTGTTTCCAAAGTAATCCTTTCTGTTAATTTGTGCCTAGGAAATTTACAACATTCCATCTCTCATGCTTGTTATGGGCAAAAATGAGACATCTTAAACATAATGCCAAGGATTTGCTTTTAGTGTAATTAAGATCTTAACAATCTAATCACAGAATTAGTCCAGATTTTCTATGTAATTAGTGTTACACAGAGGAAGAGATAAGAAACCAATCATACAATTATAGAAAACAGTCACAATGATATATTTAAAGCTACTGCACAAAAATTTCCTGGCATTTGCACCTCCCTTGGGTTTTACACTTACTCTTCCACTCTCCCTCTGGGTCACAGAGTAAGTGGTTTCAGTCTGTGGATGGATGTGGTGACATGTCAGCATCTCAAGTCTTTAAATGGAATATGACGAATGTGATGTTGAAGTTAATGCTTTTATAGCCCAGAGTGACAAAGCAGCTTTGGGTCCTTTTCATGTTTGGTACCGTGCTTTCCACCCTGATCTTTCTTCTGTGATCTGCAGCTCCATATTGAATCCCAAGTTACTACATTCGGACTTTTTAACCTATGTTAAACTTTTCATTTTTGTTCTCTGTGTTCCCTAAAACTAGCTTTTCCCAGCTTCAGTTCCACACTACTTTCAGCTGGTCATTGGAGTGCCATTTATAGCCACGTGCTGACCTCTAGTGTTGACCTCTTACCATCCCATGCCTATACTCCTTTACACTGGATCCTGTGCCTTCACATTTGAGGTCTGTCCTATTCAGCCTTGAGTCCTCTACACTATATCATCAAGTTAGAGATTGGATGGCTTTGGGAAATGTTTAATTCTTCAAGGAATAACTATATTCACTTGGGCTTATTGGTCCACAGGCTTTGTGGTAAACATGCATCACTCCATTAGTTTTGCTGGAGTTGTGAAGATTCACACAGCCTGTGGGTCTGTCTTGTGGGACAGAAACATCTTTTTTGTGCAGTTACTTACACTCTAACTTTTCCTCTTCCTTGGCCTGTATTTGCTTTTCTTTAGATGCACAGCAAGATTTAATATCAGTTTTGCATCTAAAAAAGTTATCCTTTCTCCTTTATTTTGTGCCCCCTAATCTATTTGATAATATTTTTAATTTGCTGTGGGAACAGTTAGAATAGCTTTTATTTCCAAAAGGTCTTAATGTAGTACTTTTCCACAACATTACTAATGACACCCCTTGCTTGAACCCTGATGATTAGGGATTGAGAACTGGCTGACGGGAAGAAAAGCAACTATGAGAAACGTTAATGGATGAGTGGAAGACTGGGGATGTGGTCTGCCTGGACTTCAGTAAAGCCTTTGACATGGTTTCTCAGAGCATTCTGATTGAGAAACTGGCTGTCACTGGCCTGGACAGGTAGATCCTGAGTTGGGTTGAAAACTGGCTGGATGGACGGGCCCAAAGGATGGTGGTTAAATGGCACAAAATCCATCTGGAGGCCGGTCACAAGCGGCGTCCCCCAGGGCTCCTGGGTCCAGTTCTGTTCAATGTCTTTATCAATGACCTCAATGAAGGGATTGAATGCTCCCTCAGTAAGTTTGAAGATGTCACTAAGCTGTTAAATCAGGAACATGTGAGGACTCATTCTGGTGGGAATTAAAAAGAAAATTAAGAAAAAATTAAAATAATCTAGGTCACTTTACTTAGTAGTCACTTGCTTTTCTTTTTTACTTTCAAGTTGAGGTTTTAGTGAAGTGTAACCTCATGTCCTGAAATGCACACCAACAATTCAGTTTGCAGAATTTCACAACCAGAACTGGCCTTTTTGATCCCATGAAGAATATCCAAAGCACCATAAATGGCTTATGCTTTTCACTGGTCACCTGCAAGTGAAGGGTTTAGATTTGTTTCTTAAGAGATGTCAAAAATATTCCCACCGGACTGACTCTGAGATATAAAAATTCCTATCAAGTGCTGAATGTTCCCAGTAGAATAATAATCAGTTGGCTTCTTCAACCTGGCCAAACAGAAGAAAAAACTTTTAGGTATTGTGGGGTTTATTATAAACTCGTGCTTAATAATTTCATTATGACAGCTCTCATTTCTAACAGAAGTATTACATGCAGTTACTGCATTCAGTTTTGTAAAACATATTTTTAGCAAATATTTCTTCCATAAAGAAACAGACATCTGTGGACTAGTAAATGATTTAAAATGTGTGTAGACTTCATGGGAAAAACTCTGGGCTCTGTATATAGTCTGTCTCTTTGACCTGACTAGGCTTAATTCATAGGTACCACGGCTTAGGTTACAGTCTGGCGTGCTAAAACTGCCGCAGTGCGTATGCTGACATTAGATGAAGCTTTCAAACCGAAACACAAGCTAATTTAAATGGGGACTCACATTTTCTCCACCCACATTAAAAGTCTTAGAAATTGTATCCAGACATCTGTTTGCACTGCTGCTCTTTTGCATATGACAGTGAGGCACTCTGGGAACAGTCCGACTTCCACCTGGATTCACTACTTTGTTGTCATGTTACATGTTTCCTCTCCTCACCCCAGTTTGTACAAAGGAGGGGGGGAAAAAACCCAACCAACAAAATGTCTTAAGGCCCATCTGATATCAAGTGGAGAAAGAGAAAACCCATAGGAATTGGAAAGACTTGGTTTAATGCATAATAAATGCAAATTTTCACAATGACACCAGTAAAGTGATAGGTGTAAGAAAACCCTGTAAAAACATCATTAATTCAATAATGCAATACTATTTTCAAATAGGCAAACAATTGTACTTTTTTAAAATATTTTTGTAATCTGCATAATATTTAAGTTATAAGTCATACTCACTTTAAAGAATTGAGCCTGAATCATTAAATACAGTCATTTTTTAAACTTTTTTTTATGCACCAGCTGTATAATTTATTTAGCTTGTCCTATTCCCTCTTCCCTTCATTAGCTGGTTTTGGCATGGTACTTCATCTATTCTGCTGGAAAAAGTTTTGTAAATATTTTCCATTGATGTGCTGGTGTGTGCTAGCCAAAAACCAAAGCTGTCAACCTGTTCTGTGCCTCCAGTATTAAAATTAGCTTTAAAGTATTTGTGATAATGGGCAAATTTCCTAGTTTTACAACTATTTCAGAATAGTACTGATCAACTTAACAATTTGTGTTCTACAAAATGTAGTGGAATTCTCCTATATTTATTTTTACACATCATTATTTGAGCATTTGTCCAACACTCCCCCTCCCCCCAAATCTATTATAAATGCTTTAGTCACACAAACAATGGATATATTATATATAGAAACTCAGCATTCCTATCTTGTTTATTTTCTATGGCTTTCTCTTTATAATACTTTATTATCCTATCATACTTTTATTCAAAGGACAGTTAATAATGACTGCACCTGACAGATAGTGATTAGGTATTGGAGTCTTACCGTCAACAATGGAAAAGCTTAGCAGAAAATCATCATATAACCCAGGATCATACATATGAAAAGGTTCAGGGCTGGCTGAGAACCTGAAAATGAATTATCTCTTTTTATCATATGAGAATGGCTAATGTTAGCTGTACATGGTGTATTATGCAGCTATATGTGTATCACATTTTAATTTTATTTATAGTGTTTATATACATCTTTCCATTAATATGCAACTTGGAAATTTTTTATGGGTTTAGTTATAAATTCTGTTTTAAAGTGTCTTCTCTTTATATTAGATAGTGGGATATTTGGGAGTTTATTCAGTTATTCTTTTCCAGAATCTTCTGAAATTTCTTTCATGAAAAGAAAAGGTAAAAAATTGAAGAGTTATATCGTTTTGTGCTGAAAAATATATGGAGACTGCAGGGAGCCTTTTTTTTCCCTTCACTTTCTGCAGCTGTTTTTTTCCCCACTTGCTTCTAATGGTGTACAAAGTGTGAAATAGCTTTTACCATTTCTTTTAGTACCTGCAGCTAGCCCTCAGGACATATGCCATCCCAGATCCAGTTCTTCACACCAGAATCAAACAAACAGTGGAAGATTTGCTTAATAATTATGCAACATAGAACTAAACGTGCTTCCTTCCCCCTACCCCAATGCTGCAGCATCTTGCCTGTCTAAAGTATGTAAGACAAGGATGTATTTGGTTTTTTATAATTAATCATCATTTTTTCCAAGGGAGGAGAAGTTATACCAATTAGACAATGAATTTAAATGAATCTTTAAAAAGTACCATACTAAAAGCTTTAAAAGGCTTAAATATTTAGGAAATGCAAAGATAAAACTTACCATTATTTTGGCAGGAGATATAAATTCTTTACAGTTAAAAGTCTACAATGATTTATACTTCTGACATGTGCTGGAAAGTGGACCAAAAGATGAACCATTGGAGAAAAAATTAAAAAGACATGAAAAGCTGCCATTTTCATGGAATCCTAGAATGGTTTGGGTTGGAAGGGACCTCAAAGCCCATCTAGTTCCAACTCCCCTATCATGGGCTGGGACAACCTCCACTAGACCAGGCTGGCCAAAGCCCCGTCCAACCTGGCCTTGAACACTGCCAGGGAGGGGGCAGCCACAGCTTCTCTGGGCAGCCTGTGCCAGGGCCTCACTGCCTTCACAGGGAAGAATTTCATTCCCTAATATCTAACCTAATTCCACGCTCCTTCAGTTTAAAGCCATTACCTCTTGACCTATCACTACATTATTACATGGCTTAGAAAGATTCAAGTATTTTGTTAGATATGCTTTTTTATTTATACTTATTAAATCAATAGCACAAATCAAAACTAATTTCTGAGGTGAAGGAAAAAAACTTAAGAAATTTTAATCTTTTATGGTAATTTGAAGGTACATTCTCTTCCAATGTTTTATGTCTTTCACTTATAGCCGACTTGCAACATGACATTGCCAAGCATATTTTGTTGATTTTGTAGGAAATTATTCAAGGACAAGCAGAACTGTATGTTTATTTGCAGAGATGTAAAGTTAACAGAGGTCTTAGATTGGATGAGTCCTGAATAGATAGCTTTTATTACCTATATCATAGTGAGGCTATTACTGAAATACAACATCTTTTTCTAGCAGACAGATTACAAAGCATATCAGCAGAGTGTTCAGACTTTAATTATATAATGGTGACCTAAATTTTTACAGTCTGCCTGTAGTTAGAAATCTTAGCTCAATCTCTATTTAAAATATACAAAAAAGAGGTAATGGCCTTGATCTTAGTCTACAAGTATTTGTACATGAAAAAGATGGATCTTTACTCCAGCAGGCAGAGGCAAGCTAATATTAGAAACTAGATAGACTAATAATGAGGACAACTTAACTGCTCTACTAGCTACCAAGGAATGTACCCTTTCCCTGTTAAGTGTCAAAAGCAAGATTAGGGGACTTCCAGAAGGGCTCCATAGCACAGGTTCCTGAAGGAGAGCATAAGTTTGGGGTGAGCAGGTCACATCTGTGCCATATAGGGCAGCCCAGCTCCATCCTTAAGCCCTGTGTCATGTTAAAATAAAAGGCGAGTGCCACAGAGAACAAGAGAAGATGGTTTGACCCCCGTTCTCCAGGCAGGTGGGGGTGAATGCCCATCCCTGCAAACAGTGCAGACCAGGGTGCCTTCCTCACCCTATCCCTCTCCTTCCCCACTCCTCCTCACATGCTCTGCCACTGCCACTGCTTCCCTGTGGACCACCTGTGGCAGCCTTCCCCTTGGAGGCTGGCATCCCTGAAGCGCTGCAGATTGCTACCCCTGTTCACCATGAGGGATATGGAGGGGTGTCTGAGGGCCAAGAAAGGTCCGTAAACTGTGGCAGGACTGTGACCACTTCAGGAAAGGCAGATTGGTGCCTCCAGCCAGAGCTGCAAAACAGGGTCAGGTTGATTATCCAGGGCACCAAGGCAGCTGTCTGGGATCAGGATGACAGACAGCATCCTGAGGATTTGGTGTGGCAGGAAGCCATTGGAGCAAAAGGGTAAAAAAGTGTCTCTGAGGAGCACAGAGGCTCAAGGACCTACTCCTTCAACCCTTTGGCTGAGGTATCTTCTTGCACTCCTTTGAAAAAGAACAAAAGAGTGACAGGACCTTTATGCAAGTGAGGTAGCCCTATTTCCATGTCCACAATATAAATTTAACCTCAACTAATCCTATTTAATCTTTACTTCTTTCTCATGGTCTGTTTTTCCTTTTCATTTTACTCAGTTCCAAAAAGCTGCCTGTTTGTCTTATTCTGCCATAAGATGAACAATAAAACGGACAAACGATAAACAACAGAAAAGAACAAATTGTGCAGTGCTGGCAAAATGTTCTCCCTAGGAAAAATTCCCACTGATTACAAGAGACAAGAGATTTCAATTGGAACTTCGCCTGAAGAAATAACAGAGAATTAAACCCAAATAAAATAATCACATAATACAAGTTCTCGCAAGTAGAGAAATTAAATTCTATTTCAATTCTCACATGGACAGCAAAGTCTTTGTCCCACTGATGGGCAATAGAAGTTTTGCCATTATTTTCAATTAAGCCAAAATTTTACCTCAGGGCATTTTCTCTTGTATCCTATTTATTATCTCTTTACTATAGCACATCACATAAGTATCAACTAATACTTACAGCCTAATGAATAATCATGTATTCCAAGACCAGACATTACCATCCATTGTAGGCTTGAATACATAATGCAGTTTTTATTTCTAGAGACATTAGGACATTTTGAAGGGGCCGGGGGGAAACAAGCTGAATTCTAGCATTGAAATTAAAGAAACAAATATTCATGATCAAATCCTTTCCAGGAAAAAGAAATCACTGTATATTGTCAGTATGGTCAGCTACTGACTTTGTTGTTTCCTAAGTTTTCCATTATACTGCCTTTTTGAGAGAGAATAAACATGTATCTATTTGAAAAATGAAGACGTAAATTAATCCAAATAGTGTAATGTAGTATGGCAACCATCTCAAGCAAGTGAAAATTCTGGAACTTTAGAAACATGTCACAACTGATGAATTGCAGTTTTAAAAAATGTCAGAGACTTCAGGATTCATTATGGTAGTAGCAAACCACTTCCTTGCTGCATTTAAGAATAACTTGTCAAAAAGCTATGCTTCTGTTCAGCAACAATGTCTTGAAGAAAGTAGTAAAACAGCATTTTGGGGAAAATACTGCTGGAATCTGAGAGGGAAGCAATTCCTGAATAGTTTGGAGTGTATTTTGCTGTACCACAGATGGCTGAAAAGCTGTTAGTCAGTTCTTACACTGTAAGTGGGGAGCAGCTGCAAACTTCTAACTACAAGCTAAGATGAAATATTTTAAGATCTGCAGATGTGCCCTGGGAAACTCAGTTTCCATAACAACAATTTTTGGTTCTATGTTTATGAGACTCTTTGCACCTCTTGATTTCTGTAACCATTCACTTGTGGTTGCCAGTATAGTACTGTTATTTTGGCCAGCACAAAATGCTTCACTTGTGCTTGTACCTTTACAAAGCCAGAGTATTAATGGTCATTTTAGAAGACAAAACCATAGTCACTGCTCTAACTTAAAGCTTTGGTGTAGTTATACAGGGTCCTGCTTTAATATTTCACCAGTTTTTAAAGTTGGAACACTTGTGTGCCGGTGAGGTATTACAGTAGAATAAATATTTATGTGAATATAATATCAAACAACTAGGAACTAAATATGGAATTCTGAAAAAGAAGGGTTTTCTTCTAGGATTATTACTCAAACCAAGCCTAGGAATTCAGATATTGGAGGAACAGATTTGAAATACAGAAGTGAGATATATATATATATAAAAATAATACAAAATTCTAAATTTTTCTGAGCATAAAAGAAAAAGCAACTCAACCCTAAAGCTTTCTTTCAGCAAGCCAGATTCTAGGCAGCGCCTCTGAACATTTTCCTTTTGAATGCCAACTCCAGCAGGCACAGACCTTGTAATGTTTCAAGCAGAAAATTAAGGTCTTTGTAGGTGCCTTTTTATAGGAATACATGACCCCATATGAGAATATAATAGCAGTACCTCTACTAGAACTCAGTGATTCCCTTGCACTGCTTCTCAGGGCAAACTATGCCCTGCCCAAAGTGCAACTGTTAACTGATGATACTATTTCTATTTGAAGGATTTAATCTAATCTGGCTGCTTTCTTTGACAGGCTTGATGTTCAATGTTTTCCAGTGCAGCCACCTGACTGGTAACTCCTTTTGTTTTTTCATACAGACTTCATGTATTACTCCATTTTTTTTTCTTTCTTATTTTCTCCTTGCTGGTCCATCTTCTACTTTTATCTTCCCCTTCTCCTAGTATTAGGTCATTTTGCATATGTTTGTTTGTCCTCTATTACTTGTTTTCTATTACTTCTTTTCCACCTCCATCTTTAGTCATTAACCAGTTTCCCATCTTGTCTTCTTTTTTATAACACTCTTTTTCTAGTTCCTTATACTGTTTAATGCCCCTCTCCCTTACCAAGATAAATAAATGAATAAACAGCATTATTTTTGGCAAGGTAGGTACTTGAGGCTACAGCAGGAAAATATTATTTGGGACTTGCTTCCCACAAGAGGTCTGTGTGACTGTGACTGAGCTAAAAGAGGGAACTGACCCTTGACAGCAAAAATTGGAGAAATACTTGGTCAGAGCACACATTTGAAAATCCTCAGCTTAGAGATGGTAGAAATGCAGTTGGTTTGTGGGGTAGTTGAATTCTTGACAAGATTATTTATTTAGTTTTGAAGATAAAGGTTTCTAAAAAAGAAGATGATCCCTGTGGTTTCCCCTGCCTATGCAATATTAGATGAACTTCAGACTAGAAAAGCTCACTGTTATCTGTGTTATCCAAATATAATGCTTGTGTACTCTATAAAATTGCTAGCAAGCTAAATGTATTTATGGGAAAGACCTATTAAAGTCAACCAATCAGAATTATGAAAGAATGCAGGAAGTGGATTTTAATGGAAAATGTCCTTCAGGAATGTTAGTCACATCATTTAATTCACTCTTGGCGGTCCATAGACATTAACATAATGTATTTGGTGCAGGACTTAAAAGAAAAAAAGCATGACAAAACTGAATAGAGAAAATGTAATTTTGCCAGCCTCGAACTGAGGGTAATGGAAAGGAAAGAGATGCAATGGAACGGGGAGCAGTGATGGGTGTAAAATGAAAGTTAAAATTTTCTGCCATTTTTCCATCTCTAACTGAAATGAAAATATTCTACTTTGAGTCCATGTTGAAGAGAAAATAGGAACATTGGTAAGCAATATGGACTGAAGCTGGTCAGGTACTAGTCGACGTGGGAAACCATCTCACACCAAGAACTTCTCTCTTTCTGCATCCACATGCACATCCTGGAAAATATAATCTGATGAATCAGTGAGGTCCAAGTTATGTTTCTGAAAAATATGAGACATCGATGGTCTTTGTACATATTTTCTTTGCTGTAGTAAGTCTGTTTTGCATTTACATGGAAGTTAAACCCAAGATAATACGAAGTCCAAGATATCCTCAGTATCAATGCAGTCTGGGGAATGAAGGGATTGAGAACATTGCTGTGAAGAAAGACGGGTATACTGGTGGATGAAAAACTGGGGATGAGCTGGCAATGTGCACTCACAGCCCAGAAGGTCAACCCTTATCTGGGCTGCATCCAAAGAAGGGTGACCAGCAGGTCAAGGGAGGTTGTTCTTCCCTTCTGCTCTCACAAAATCCCACCTGGAGCATTGTGTTCACCTCTGGAATACTCAGGACAGGATAGACATGGACCTGTCGGAGTGTGTCCAGAGGAGGGACACAAAGATTAGAGGACTGGAACACCTCTCCTATGAAGAATATCTGTGAGAGTTGGGGTTTTTCAGCCTGGAGAAGGGAAGACTGAAACCTTAGTGAAGCCTTTCAGTACTTAAGGGGCGCTTACAAGGGACATTTACTACAAGTGCCTGTTGTGACAGAACAAGGGGTGATGGTTTTAAACTGAAAGGTGGTAGGTCTAAAGTAGATAGGAGGGAGAAATTTTTTACAGTGAGGGTGGCGAGGCACTGGAACATGTTGCCCAGAGAGGTAGAAGTAGATGCCCTAATCCCTGGAAACATTCAAGAGGTAGATTTAGGCCAAAAGAACTAGATTTGGGCAAAATTATTATTATTGCTTATTTTAAGCTAATAATCTACAAGTAAAAATACTCTGTATCCCCTTATTAATACTTCAGGCCAAACAATTCCCATTCAGATCAAATTTCAACAGTTAATATACAAAAATTAATCTTATAAAGCCTTTCTCAATTACTAGAAACAATTTTAAAGGAACTATGTGTATATTAGGTACCTTCTTACTTCTGTCCCATATCATTGATTACAGTACACTAAAATATTGCTTACAAATTTAAGGAAAAATTTTTCAGAAATTCTTCAGAAAATGCAAACTCTTTTCGACAGTGGCTAGGGTAAAAGGAGAGCTGTTTTCAGAAGTCCTAGCTAGCAGTTTGCAAATGTGCAATTAAAATTCTGGCTCTTCTCTAATTATGAAACACTTAAGTTAAATGGTCTTAATAGACATATAATGATGGCTTTATAAACCTATAGTTACTTATAATTTAAAGTAATTTCTACTTCATCTTAAAAAGCATCCATTAAATGCCTATTATGATCTTTATGTAATTTAGCAAGACATTTAATGAATGCTTTATAAAACTAAATAGCAATTATTACCAAAGACAAATGTTAACCATATAGATTAACATGCTATTGATGTGAATTGTGTTTTTTCAGATTAAATAGTGAAAACTGTACTTAAAGTCTGTTGGGATGAATGTAGATTAAAGTGTGATATATGTTTGTAATGGAAACTTTAGGAATACTGTAGAGGTGAAAAAGGTGCTTAATGGGTTTTTTCATTAGAGTATCTATTCATTGAAAACCTGATCAAGCTGCAAACAACTTAGAAATCTAACTCTATTAAAAAACCCCTTATTTTTCTAAAAATAATTCTATGATATTTATGGACTGTGGTCTTCAATTCTGGTCCTCCACCTTCTGGTTGTTTCAAAATAGTTACTGAATTCTTGGTTACTGACTTTTTTTTATATTATATTATAATTTTTAATGTTTTCAAGACTATATAGCTATTTTAAATTTAATGTAAATGTCCAGGTAAAGGACACTTATACCATTTAATCTGAATGAATATTAGCTATGTCAACAACTGAAGATTACATATGAAAAAGCAGAATGTAGTTTCCGGGATCCTGACTTGACATGTTCAGTCCTTTGTTGTCTTTTATCCTGTGCCTGTCTCTGTCACCTGGCCAGAAAAAATAAAAAACAAAAATCATTTTAAACAACACTATTTCCTTTTAAAAATATCTGTGAAGTATTAGGCTATTTCTTCCATATATACCTAGAATGACGATGTTTTAATTTAAAACATGTCAAAACTTGAAGTGCTGGAAATATTTGAGCAAGAAATTTCCCCTTGGAAAGCACATTTTCCAGTGAAATCAGCTGAGAATAATATCATCATATCTAGTACATTGCCCCTGGAACATAAGTTGAAATACAGCATCTTGACAACAATTTTCATTAGTTCATATCATAGTAATCTAGGTATTATATGAAAATGAATTTGATTATTTTGCATTTGTATTACACATAAGTTGTTTTCATTCTAAGAGTTTTGTAAATGCAACTATTTTTATTTATAGCAAATTTGCAAGTGTTTAAATTTGCTATGACGTGGAAATTTTAACTTGTCCTACTTGTACCACTGTCATTTATGTTTAATAATAGGGCAAAAGCAAAATCTGAAGCCACAAAATCCTTTCATACTATCATCAAGTACAACATGTTATCTTCTGCTTTCATAAAATAAACCTAAAACTCTGAATTCTATGTCAGCCTTTATCTTATATTTTGGAGAAAATTCTTTATATACCAAACCTCATTTGTGAACACCTAAGACAAAGAAAGAGCTGATACTTCATAACATATATTTTGATATATATATTTAAAAATAATATGGGCAAAAGCCAGGAATGGATGATATTTTCTCACCTATTTTCAGATCAAATAACACGGATCAATATTTTTATGTTTGATGTATGTCATAACCGAAGTTATGACAGGACTGGATCTGATGGCCTGACTTTGAAAATTTTACTGCCAATTATTTTGGAGAAGTTGTGAAAAACAAGAAGAAAACCAAATTATATGGCAAATAGAGAGTATTTCTGGGTTTGAGAGGAGAAAACAGATTGAGAAACTGGAAGTAACAGATAAAAGATAATGAACATTTAATGTAAATAATACCTTCCATAGGATACACTTTCTGCCCTAAGCAAGATTCTGACCATGATTTGTGAGAGAAAAAAGTGACACTAAAACACTGTGTCATGCTATAAATAATTATTCCAATTAAACTATGTTATATCATTCAATAGCATACCTAGCATACTTAATTAAACAAATGAGGCTTCATGTCATGGTTTAGCAGCACGGTGCCATCTCCAGCAATACAAAGACAGTCTTTCTTCCTCCCTCATGACAGCTGTGGAGAAACTGTCCCAGGAGGACCAGCAACTCAGAGAATTTGTCCAGTGTCCCACTTGTACAAACCAGTATGGCAGTTACTAGGAGTAAGCATTTCCTCTGCTCAAGAGAGAGGATATAGAGGGTACACACCATGAGGCACCATGTGGTTTTACCTTCATGACATCAGAGACAACATGAGGAAGTGGGATAGAAAACCTACTTTGAACTCTACAGTCACAATTACATGAAGTGGAAAAAAAAAGCAATCACAAAAGGGGGTCCCTCCAGTTTCCAATGGGAAGTTCTCCAGACTGAATGGAAAGCCTACTCATAGTTATGATCCTTCTAAATTATTTTCAGAAGTGAATGCAAATACGATGAGTAGGATTAGAAGGCCCTTGCCTCCCTTCAGCTGGAGGAAAGGTACTGTTTTTACTGGACTGTGTGGATTCAATCTCCTGACACATCAGACCCACAGGAACAGTGTCTCTAGTAGACACCAGTGCACAGGTAAAGGGACCTGCACACGAAATTCAGTGGCAAGATGGACATTGTCATGTTCCAATGTGTATGATCAACAAAATAACAACTATGTCTCCACCAACTAGAAGTTGTTTACTGTTTGTTTTGGCTGTCTTTGGCCAATAAATTTATGGAAAACATCAAAACTCACACTACAATCCAAGATTTCAGTGTTCAATATATTTCCCTAAATAGTGCAGACTATAATTTTACTGCTTCAAATTCCTTCCAAGTTGTCAAGGAGACTGCAAAGTCCAAGGTGTTTTCTACAACATCCCTGTGTTTAGCAGGCCTCTTACCTTCTGTCGTATTCCTGAAGGAGTTTCTCAGGAAAAAAAAAAAAAAGAGACCATATTGACACATAAATAGGAACATAAAATGACTTCTGTATTTGGTTCACTGAGTCTGCTGTCACGGTTTAACCCCAGGCAGGAGCTTGCTCACTCTCCTCCTAGAGGAGTGGGGAGAGGATCAGAAGAGATAAAGCAGGAAAACTCATGGGCTGAGTTAAAGACAGTTTAATGGGCAAAGCAAAAGCTGTGTGGATAAGCAAAGCCAAACTGGGAATTCATTCTTCACTCCCCAAGGGCAGGCAGGTGTTCAGCCATCTCCAGGAAAGCAGGGGTCCATCGTGCCTAAGGTGGCTTGGGAAGACAGACACTGCAACTCACAGCATGTGTTCCCTTCCTTTCCTTCCTCTTCCCCCAGCCCCTGAACATGATGTATGGTCTGGAACATCCATATGGCCAAATAGATGCCATCACTACAGCTCTCTCATGGATACCTGGAACTATTTTGCTGTCCTTGTGTTTTAAACAATGTTTCTCGAACACTTGGAGGTGGTAGTCCCCTTGGTAAGAAGGAAAAGAGCAAAAGCAGTATGACCAACCCAGAATGTACCAATCTGTTAACTAGGTTTCGTAACCAGGTGTAAAAAGGTTGAATATAATTCCACACAATCTACTGATTATTTTGATTTTCTACTGCAAGTTTTTAGACTACCAAGGTTTTGAATATTTCCACAGCAAAATTAAAATCCCTCCTCCAGTTATTTCCAAAGTATCCTAATTTTAAGTTAGACGGTCTCTGCAGCACATGCAAAATGAAAAGAAATAACAGTTCTGATCTTTGACTATAGAAAACAACAAAAACATTCACCAGAAGTGTCTTCAATATATTGTGCTGTCACGTATCAGATAATTTTGGGACTGTCTATATTGCAACGGAGCACAGACACCACTTTGTAGCAAGGAGTGACGCATCTAAATGTCCTGAATCACCCTGTTCCCTAGAACTTGTCTGAGGAATCTTAAACTCCCCTATTCTGGCAAGGAAACCATTTCTAACACTGTATTTACATTTAAAAGTGCATTTTTATATATTGCTAGGGTGCATAATTCTTAAGACACTGGAAGAGATACTGACCTCAGTGAAAGCATAAACATATTATGTGCATTAAGGAGAAGAAAAAACCCAACAAAAGTCTGCTTCATATCCAGATTTTCTGAGGGTGATAATGCATAGCTACTGGAGCCCTGTATTCATGAAGTACAAATCTTTTTGTTTTACGCAACTAAGGTGTTAACATTGATTAGATTTGTCAGCAGTAAAATGAGTGCTTAAAGATGCTTTTCCCCTTTATTTTCCTCTACTGAGATTGACAAAAAATACAGCTTTTATTTTGTCTCTAATACATACTTTCCAGCTTCTTCATTTGGAAAAGTACCACCTCTTCATGGAGATCCTACCTAAATGGTGTTTTTTTTTTTTAAAAAAAAAAGTGTTAAAGGAAGGAAGAGTTGCTGTAGGGCTGCTGATTTCTTAGAAGAAACCTGATATGATGGCGTGAAGAAATGCTTGCAACATGCAAAACTGCCTGATCATCTTAGACAGTGATAGGAGAAAAAGAATGACCAGTCAGTGCAACAGAGTGCAGGCAAAAATAAATAACCTTATATGTGAAGTCAATAAATTCTGCATCCTATCAGTTGAATAATGGCGTAGAAGCAATCAGTTTTTAAGCTTTCCTTGACAGTAGGATGGATTTACATAACTTTAAATATAAATATTAATTAAATTATATATTTAGTATTTTTAAACACAGCAATTTGAGAAAATTCCCCACACATGATGTTTCTGGGTCAGGAGTGACAAGATTAATTAGGAAAGCATTCAGATAACTTCTATCATGTCAAAAGATATAATTAAGGTGGCACAAAACAATATAATTTATCACTTGAGATTTATCAAATTATCCTGATCTGCATAATTTAAATATAGCATTAGGCAATATCTTGTGATGCTAATAATAAGAGATGCTAGCTGGTATTATCTATTCATGTATTTTCATTAAATGCTTATTCATAATTTATAGTTCTGTTGGCTCAGGAAAATGTTTACTAAACGAAAAACGAATTGTGGCCACATAGTTAATGGTTAGGTTGATAGCATTAGGATCCTTCAACAGTAGACAATGTTTATCTTAAACAATAGACTTACTGAAATAAAGCACCACTATTTTTTTTTTTTTCAATTTTGTGGTTTTAGCACACTATTCCTTTGTTCTCAGAAAAGTTAGCAGCAGTAATAGAGAACTTGCTGCATTCAGCATTCGTCAAAAGAAACCATTTCTGGGAATTCTTGCTTTCCCAGAGGATGTCAATGAAGCACCCAAATACAGTTCTTCTCTCCCACATTCTGCTCTTCCTACTCTTACAAAATACAGGAGTCATACTGCTAACAGAACCACATCTCATATGGCAACTCCAACATTACATGGAATTTTTGCAATACAGAATCTCCCAGTGAAAATGTAAACGTCTTTAAAGGACATTTGGCCACATGGAAATTGAATTAAGGGTGGGGTTTGAATGTGTTTTCCATGAGTAGCACATGTGCCAGGGTAAGAGGAGTTGGCTTTCAATTATGCTGATTCCAAGAGGACTAATGCTCACTTCATTTCCAGCAGTGATTAGGCTTTATGCAAAAAAGGCCGGGTTTCTAAACTGACATGGCTGTGGAGGAGAGATTACACCTCTTATGAGTCAATTCCTCAGCACTTTCTTAAATTTACCCTCTGTTGTAGGAGTAATGACTGTGTTTAAGAACTGTGAAGTTAGCAAGCCTATCTTTCTCAGGATCACTAAACTCTTAATGTGTCATGTAGAGTGGATTTAGAGGTACATTTTCTCCCTTTAAACTGTAGATTTTTTTTTCACTCTAACGATGGCAAAACTCCTGTGGAATCTTTCCTTTAAAAACTGCATTAAGCTACTGAAGAAGAAATACCCTATTAAAGAAGAAACTTACTAAGCATATAGACTATAGTTGTTTATGAGGAATACAGAAAAAAATATTTTATTTAAAAATACTTAAAGGTGGTCAATAAATCATTTAGTCGAATTTATTCTGAACAACGATGCTTAAGTGAGATAGGGATGTGGTTAAGCTTTTTATTGGCAAGTCATAAGCCTTGTCATTAAACATATATGGTATTGCAAATGTCACTCCCTCAAGCGTTTCTTCAAATCAATATCTTTTACTTCCTGCTAGTCTGTCTGGCAAGGTGCAGTCTGCATATGCAGTATTGACTCCCATTCTATTAGAAGATAATAGTGCGTGCAGTTGAAATCCTTTAGGTATCTCTTGTGTAATGGAAACTCTCGATGTGAATAAGCCACGAGGTTATTCTGACAAGTCAAAAAAATGTGTCCATACTCTTTTGTGTGACTTCTCATTACTGTAATGAAGTGAGATTTCTTCCTAGCTGTCCTTTCCCACTTGTACAAAAGGATAAATTTGCGTATACGTAAAGTACAAAAGAGTTCTTTTTTCAAGATCATCTTAGCTGACATTTTAAAAACACATTTTTACTAGAGGCTATAGAGAGAAAATAAAGATACAACTGTATTTCTTATTAAGCTTAGCAAAAGACTACTTTGAGCAAGCCATTAAAAATAAACTATCAACAAAATGCTTTGTTTTCTTCTTTAAGCTTTCTAACACCTATAATTGCTTTCAGGAAAAGGTTTCCAGAAAGAATTACATACTATACCGAGGAAATATTAAATGTTCAATATTTATTTGAACATATCATAATACATAAGTGATCTGCATTAATAAAATATTTTTCCTTTAAGCATAGTTTTGTGCAATGAATCAAGAGCCAACTGTTTAAAAACCTAGAGAGATCTAACTTCATATATAGGTTTTTACTTCCATTTAGAAGTTTTAATAGGTTTAAAAGTGAATTTATTGAAGTGAGAAGATAGAGTTCAGTTTGAAATAAGAGTTTCTTTGACATGAAGTTGTGTGGAGATTTGAGAAAGGGACCTTATGTAATGTAATCAACAATACAGACATGGTTTTGATTCACATTTTTTGCTTACATTAATTTTCTTATGCCTCCAGAAATGTCTCCTTCAAATCAGTATGCATTCTGGCTGCATGGTGTGAGGATTCAGGCAAGCGATTTAAGATGAAATCTCCAAACACATAGCTACAGCACTGGCTACTGGAAGTAATCTCACAAAAACAGCTCAGTACGAATACACAGTAAAGCAAGTATTTATTATTTTCATTCCAAGAGCACTGAGAGCCCTTAGATAAGAACAAGGCTCTCTAGGAAGTACAGGCAGGGGAGACAAGGAGAGGGTGTTGCCCTCTCAACTGCATGGAGCTCCATCTGGGGATGGATGAAGAGCTGACCAAGAGTTTCTGGGTCAGCATTAAAGGGAGTGCAGTGAAAGGGGATGCTGTAGTGTCCCAGGACCAGCAAGACTGAGTGGATAGAGCTCTCTATAGACAGATAGGATCAGTCTCAAGTTCACAAGCTTGAGATTCTCATAGGGGACCTCATAGGGGACCTCAGCCACCCTGATATCTGTTGGTGGGACAACACAGCAGTGCATAACCAATCAAGGAGGTTCATGGAATGCATGGATTATAACTTCATCCTCCAACTGATACAGGAGCCAATGAGGAGAGGAGCCATGCTCAATGTTGTTCTCACCAACAAGTATGGTGGTAGGAAATGTGAAGCTCAAGGGCAGCCTTGGATGTAGTGAACGTGAAATGATGGAGTTCAAGATCCTCTGGACAGTGAGGAGGGCTCGCAGCAAACTCACTACCCTCAACTACAGGGGAGCAGACTTTGACCTCTTCAGGGATCTGTTTGGTAGAGTGCCATAGGACAAAACCCTGGAGGGAAGAAGGGTCCAAGATGGATGGCTGGTATTCAAGGGCCACTTTCTCCAAGCTCAGGAGCTTGCATCCCAGCAAAGTGGAAGTCAGGCAAAAATGCCCGGAGGCCTGTGTGCATGAACAAGGAGCTGCTGGGCAAACTCAAATGCAAAAAGGAAGCCTACACAGGCTGGAAGCAAGAGCAGATGGCCTCAGAAGAATACAGAGAAATTGTCCAAGCAGCCAAGGATCAGGTTAGGAGAGGCAAAGTGGTGATAGAATCACATCTGGCCAGGGACATTAAGGGCAATAAGAAAAGCTTCTATAGTTATGTTGGTGGTGAAAGGAAGAGTAGAGGACAAGTGACAAGTAGCATTCCTCAGGGGTCAGCACTGGGACTGATGCTGTTTAACATCTTTGTTGGTTGCACGGAGAGTGGGATCAAATGCACTCTCAGCAAGTTTGCTGACGACACCAAGTTGTGTGGTGCGGTCAACATGCTGGAGGGAAGGGATAACATCCAGAGGGACCTTGACAGGTGGGCCCATGCAAATTGCTTGAAATTCAACAAGTGCAAGTACAAGATCCTGTACATGAGGCAGAGCAATTGTAAGCACTACTACAATCTGGGGTAAGAATGGATTGAGAGCAGCCCTGAGGGAGATGGACTTGGTGCATTGGTTGCTAAAAATCTCAACATGAGTCAGCTATGTGTGCTTGCAGCCCAGAAAGCCAACTCTATCATGGGCTGCATCAAAAGAAGCATGACCAACAGGTCGAGGAAGGTGATTCTGCCTCTCTCAGCTCAGGGGTTCCCCTTACAATGAAGATGTAGACCTAGTGGAGTAGAAGTCCAGAGGAGGGCCATGGAGATAACCAGAGGTCTGAAGCACCTCTCCTATGAAGACATGCTGAGAGAGTTGGGTCCAGAGACACCTCATTGCAGCCTTAAAAGTACCTAAAGGGAACTACAGAAAGTAAGAAGGGGTACTTTTTACAAGGACATGTAGCAATAGAACAAGACATAATGGGTTAAAAATGAAAGAGGGAAGATTAGATATTAGGAAAAATTTTTTTCCTGTGAGGCTGGTGAGACAAGGGCATAGGTTGCCCAGAGAAGTTGTGGATGCACAACATTAATTTAGTAAATTAATGAAGTCTAAGATCTGTATGTTCTTGGGAATTAGTCAGGGTTGGGGAAAACAGATCAAACAGAGTATGCTAGGATTTTTGAAGCTGTTTATAAGGTGGAAATTTTTTTGTACCCTAGATTATACAGCTTCCAGTTCTGTAGAAATATTGAGGAAAAAAACAGAGGAATTTGGCAGTACAGCTTCTTTGAAGGTCTTCTGCTTGAATCATGCCTTATTTCTGATTGTGAAGAAGGGAATAAAAGGGACTAAGATCTAGGTTCCTGAGATGTCACTACCATGAGTCTAGACATTCAGTATCACTCTGACATTTCTCTACTCTGTTCTTAAAATCTGGCATCTTCCTGCAGTTTCCTCACACTCTTATTTTTAAACATTGAACACCTGTCCCTTCCCAGCTCCTCTTCAATTTCCTTGAAACACACACTGGCAGCATAGAAGTGGAAGATGAGAGATGCTACCAAGTTTACAGCTGCTGAAAGCAAACAAAAGAGAAGCACTTTTTCTAGCTGTTCAGCTACAGGAAGACATGAGGTTTCCTTCAACCTGTTTTATCAGTGCAAATAGAAAAAGACATCTAAAGAGAAAAGTCAAAGGGGGGCAAAACATGTGCACAGTCAGGAGTTATTATTACAAAATTAATAGTTGTAGATAGGGTATGCAGTAGAGACCAGGCAAGCTCAAAAGGCTGTGCCTCATGGGAACCATAACCGAAAAAGTCAGATGTCAGCATAGCAGCTGAACTTGATCCAAGAGGGTAAGAAGGTCTGCAGTGTCAAAATGTTCACTAAAAATCTAGAATAGAGGGGATGAAGGGCTTTTTCTGGCAGCAGTATGTCTCTAGCTCTTCTAGAGACAGTACCTTTTGGAGGAGAAATGAGCCATGGGTATGTACATGCCTATTATAAGGAAACCCAACTATGATTGCACAGTGTGGGGAAAACAACAACAGGAAACCTTAAAAAAATTTGTGGGGAATGAGTCTCAAAAAAAGAGTTTTTCTGAGCATATTAAGAAACGGAAGACTGAAGTATTGCTATTAGAATAGTAGTGAAAAGACAACTCCACTCCCACAATAAAACCCTTTTAATCTCCATATGTTTTTCAGTCTTGGGGCTCTCAGAATTATCTCTATTAGGTTGCTCATTTCTTACAAATATATGGAGACTGACATTTTTTCAGATTAGTTCAGTGCTTTTTCTTGCACCACAAATGTAGAAATAGTAAATGAGTAATGGAACAAGTAGGGTGTGTTTGTGCATGATTTTGGCACCTCCGGAATTTGTTCTACCTGTTCCTTGTTAACACCCCTAAGTACTGATCCTCACTGCGGTGAGATGCCGTGTTGTGACTTTGAGTTACCCAGGTGGAAACAGAGAAATGAAGACTATTCTTGTGTTGCTTTTGGTAGCTATGGCCAGGTTGGCCACCAGCACCAAGACTCTGTCGCCTGCAGCTTCTGTAACATGGGGCAGCAACTTTACCTTTCCCCGCATCCTTGGGAATTCATGTGTCCCCCACCGATGTTAGACACAGATTAGTGTGGGAGCTGCTAGGGGTACAACTACCCTGTGGGCTGGTGGCTGCAGGGTGTTTGGTTTTGGTTTTTTGTTTTTATTTTTATTTCAGGAGATGAGGGAACATGTCTCAAGAGATACCACTTAGACCTGCAGTCAACCAAAACATAACACCTCGGATCACACACCAAGATATATACAATGTTTCAAATAATTCAATACAGAGGCAGATGATTTGCATCAGAATGGCAAGAAATCAGAATATTGCTGGCTGATCTATTTTATACAAATGATGGGGATATTCACACAGTTATTCTAACAAAACTCCTTACATTTTACTCTAAAAAAAGTCAGTTGACTTTCTACTTTTTGAAATAAAATGAAAAATATATATCCAAACTAAAATACAAATTTCAGCCTCTAATGGCTAATAGCTATTTTGCAGATAGCAACTCAGTGTATAGTTCTGTTAAGCAGTAAATCATGAAAATGCATGTTCCAGCTGGAGCTTGTGTGCAGCCCACCGTTGCAATTTTTACTGGGTTTACTCAGTATCTTTCACAAGTCACATGCAGACAATTGCCATGGTGGGCTGGTACTTCTGCTGTTACTGAGACATCCTCCTTCCTTCCAGCAGTTAAACATTCTGCAGAGATCCTGCCTAAAACTGATTTTCCTCAAGGTTTACAGGTGATTAGCTTTGGATCTTGTGCTCCCGTGGTATTTAAAATCCAATCTTGTCAACATGGAGTGAGAGTAAACTGCCTATAAACTAAAAGCATTACTGCCCTGGGAACCAATTATATATTAATAACTACAAAATACATCCAGTCAATAGGACACACACACAAAAAAAGAGCTAGTTTGCATCACTGGTTAATCAATATACAAGGCTCTACAATATTCACTGACAGGAAAAGCATGTTAACACCATTCATTTTAGATGTTCTGTGGGGTTAGTCAAGTACATTATCTTGCCGTTTGCAGGTAAAGACTTCACCTCTCCCCTTTTTTCTAGTATTCAAAGCATGAATAGCTTTTTAAAAGTCGAGAGAAAAATGCATGATAAGATTAATGGGCAATCACTGCATATCATGTTTAAGAGAACAGCAAATTTCCAAAGGACTAAACAGTGTTCCTTTCTGAATAAATATCTCAGATCATTATTTGCTGTGGTAGAGCAGCTATAAAAAACATGATTAGGTCTGATGCTCTGTTGATGTATTGCAGGCTGAAGGAAAGTTAATGGTATAGTTAGCCTGAGCCCGGCTGCCTTTCTTTTCTCATTTTCCAAGCCGCAGCGTGGCATAGCCTTTAGCCAACACAGCAGCTCCCCACTGAGAACGCATTAAACTGAACAGATGAATGGCAGCATTTTAAAGCAGATCTGATAACCTAGACATGCTTGTGGGTTTTAAAGAGTCCACATCAGATAAGAAGAACTACCGGACACTTGAGAGCTGACATATTCTTCTAAAGAGAGAGGATGCTAAGAATTCAATTGGGCCATAGAGAATATTCTAAAAAGAAAAAAAAAAAATCACAAAGGCCAAATGCTGGTTTTATATCACCAAAAAGAAAAAGAATGGAGATATACAAAATCATGCCACCTAAGAAATACACTAACCTCAAAAGACATTTGCATACATTCTTATGGTGCTACTAAACAGAGAAATGAAACAGTCATTACACTCTTTCCATAATTAATAACTAGTGGCTTTTACATAGAGATACAAAGGGATATGAAGCATCAGTCCTTTATGAGAAAGATTAGTGCATTGTAGATTTTCACTGAATTGAGGAAAAATAACTTGTTTCATTTTCATACTGAATACACACACTTTTACCCCAGACTTGAAGATTTTTTATTATTTTATTCTGAAGTAGCAAATATAGTTAATGCTGTGTTTTCATGCTGCAATTTCTAAGCAAAACAAAAAAATTAACACTGTGCTTTATCAAGCATCCTTCTTCCTTGGATCCCGTGTATCTGAACATTCTTCTTTTACACAACTATCTTAAACACAATTTTGCAGAATTAACAATTTGTTTTTCTAAGGATAAATACACTTACAGTCACTCAACCATTCCTACATTAAAGTAAAAAAAATAAGGCATTCACAAAAATGGTGTGGGCTTGAGTTTAGTGTTTGAGCCAGCTGCTACAGGCATGCACACATATATTTTGTTCAAAGTTACTGAGCTGACATGAATGACATTATTATACATTTGATTTGGGGGCATAAGCGTTAAACTAGATAATCTAGTTTTGAAATTAAAACACATCAAAGGGTGTCTGCAACATAAAAGATACCAAAACCAACAATGTCTTCCTATAGCAAAACGCATTCTCCAGGGTGAAAGTGCTTCCAGCCAAAGTCTGGTAGAAAAAAAGAACACAAATTGAAGTACTTTCTCTATCTGTAGGAATACCATAGCTCCACATGCCTCAGGTCAAAACTCCAGACCTCTCATGGCTAAAATCAACAGAGAGCTACTAGCAGCTATGGTTCCTATAACTTTTGGATGTATTTGTATTCCTTTTCCACATTTCTTAGCTTACAGTTAATTTTCTCTGTGTTCGGGGGACAAACGAGGCTGAGAAGGTACTGTGCCCAAGGATGCTTCCTTGCAGTTCAGTATTAGTAGGATGGGTAACTGCCTGTGGGATGTGGGGGAACCCTGACCAAAAGCTCATTTGCAGCATTTTAGAGAATAAAATCTCTCATGTAGGAGAAACTTCTAGTGCTTTGCTTGCATAGCAAGAGGTTTTTGATGTTCACATCATGCTTTTTGTTTTCACATTCCACAGCACTGATAGACTCCCCATCTGTAGGGCTGGGATCCCGTTATCTAACTACATCAATATTAGATCTTAAACGTGACTGCCTCATAGTGTATATACTTTCACTGTAATAGCTCTATGAACCAATGATGTGAAAGAGATAGAAAAAAAACCGTAGAAAAGCCCCTTACAAATATATCAGCTGTTAGCAAAGTTTCTTCACTAGTTCTTTTTTTTTTAAATAGTTTCTCACTAGTTTTTAAAAAATGTTTGTTAAACCAGTTGTTGGTGCAAGACTCAAGAAATTACATGGAATCTTTTCCTGTGATTCAGATACAGTTACATAGGCAGAAAACCTGGTATCTATAAAGTCTGATGGCTATGATAAGTCCTATTTGGAAGTTTTATATTGAGATAGTTGGGTGAACAAGAGAATGTTTTATCTGTAACTTGTTTCTATACCAGCAGCACTCCATCCTTTGGGCTGGTAAAAGTCATGAGAAAGCATGAAACTCATCTTTCTTCAATTTAAAATATTGACATCCAGAATTTTAACAATTGAGATGGTTTCTCTCTTTAAAAATTATTTTCAATCTTCTTAAACATATTGTCATCAAGCATCAACAAAATTTTAGACACTGGATGTTAAGTAGCTGCATAATGCCACCCGATTTTAAGTAACCATCCTAGAAAGTATTGAGAGCTCGAATGCAAAAGCAGAACTAAAGCAATGACTCATTTACAAAGACAGCTTTAGTTTAACAGCTTTAGATGCTTGTAAGAGTGATGTTAGTATACAATAAATTTGAGCATTACCAACTTTGACATGATGGAATGTCTTTGAAGGGTTGTTACCTGGGTAACACTCACAAATACCCATGAATAAGTACTTTCAAGGACTTTGGCCCCATAGAGAAATACTTAGCTTTTAATGCTATTTTCAGAATGCTATTCAACAGTTCTTAAAAATGTTATGAAATGACATATGAGCCTGACAACGTGCGAAGTATTTTCAATGGCATTCCAAATTTTTTGTTCTTCTTTCCTGTCCTGGTTTTCTTTAAATCTTTATCTCTACTCAATTTTCTATTCCATTATCACAATAGTCTATTCAAAATGCTTTTAATAGATTTTCTTAATTAGTGAATTCTGTGTCTTGAAGTCTTTGAACTTTCTGTTATAAGAAAAGGTTAATAAATCTTGGCACACTGTCATAACAATACATTCTAGTCTGTCTGTCCATTTACTGTACAGCAGTCTTAAAGGGGTACACTGTTCTTCAGATGGTAAAAAAAGCAGCATGGCTCAAAGAAGTTTAATGATTATAGAATCAGAGTAATTTTATTCATGATATCCACTCACAACATCTTTATACACGTTTTCTTTTTAGTGGAAGGAGTATACAGTCAATATCACGGTATTCTAACACTGGAGATTTAATAATATTTTTTAAAAAATGAAAGAACACAAAAGTTCTTTGGGATTATACAACATTGATCTTTTGGAACAGGAAAAAAAGTCATTTGCAGATCAAGAAGAGCAGATCAACAATTCTGGAAGACTACTCTGTCTTATACCTTATATGGCTGAAGACATGGCTAAGAGATGTAATAGCAGAGTTCCAAGATCTAAAAAACAAGCATCAAAAAATACTAGTGAGGCTTCTTACAGTAGTTGTTCTTGTATAGACAAACATAGTTACCTACAAGTTTCAATGTTGGAGAGGGTTCAGAGGAGGACCACAAAGATGATTAGAGGGCCGGAGCACCTCCACTACGAAGAGAGGCTGGGGGAGCTGGGCTTGTTCAGCCTGGAGAAGAGAAGGTTGCGGGGGGATCTCATTGCAACCTTCCAGTCCCTGAAGGGAGCTTATAAGCAGGAGGGGAATCAACTTTTTAAAAGCGTAGACAATGGCAGGACAAGGGGGAATGGATTAAAACTAAAGGCAGGAAGGTTTAGATTAGATGCTAGGGGGAAGTCTTTTACAGAGAGAGTGGTGAGGTGCTGGAACAGGCTGCCCAGAGAGGTGGTGGATGCCCTGTCCCTGGAGGTGTTCAAGGCCAGGTTGGATGGGGCCCTGGGCAACCTTGTGTAGATCCAGGCCTGGAGGTTGGTGTCGCTGCCTGTGGCAGGGGGGTTGGAGCTCTATGATCCTTGGGGTCCCTTCCAATCCATGCCATTCTATGATTCTATGAGTTAAAAAATAAACAAATGGGATAGTAAAAAAGCCAAAACAAAAACCCCCAAAGCCCCACAGCTCCAAAAAGCGTCAGTCACCACTGTGTTCAACACTAGAAAGGAAATTTTAAAAAGTCAATGACATTGGGCAATCATTGGTAGCAATCCTAAATATATAGGATATATAAGATTTATAATATATCCTGAAATTCCTAAAGTAATTGCAATTTCTTTTCCATTTCCACATTTCCTGTGGCTTTCTTGTTTGCCGGATTTTTTTAAGTGTTTTGGGGTTTGTTTGATTAGTTGTTGTTTGCATTTGTGGTGGGGTTTTTTTTTTGAAATCTTCTTCAACTCAAACATTTTAGTGCTTGTGTCTGTTTTTTTGTAATACTCCATTAATGCTATGATTCATGTATATACCACATATATATCCCAGTTTTTAATTCCTGAAGTAAAAGCAATTACTTTTGCCCCTTTTTTGAGTCCTGTTTTTTGTCCAAGATATTAAGAAATTGTGCTATCAGTCACCTATGTTCTCAAAGATAATTTTGTAATGTAATTCAACCATGGAAAAACCTAATCACATTAGAGTGAAAAATTTTCAAATAAACCTTGTGCAGCCAGTTTACCAGGCAAGTTTTCAGAGTTCTCCAAACCCTGCTTTTGAAAAGAAAAGAAAGTGAGTTTTGGTGTAGTTATTTTCAATACAGTTTCTCCAGTAAGATGGCATAAGTAGAAAGAAAAGGGAACATTTGTATTTATGCAGGAAACATCTTAATATGTAAAACTTTGTCATTGTAAGTATCAGTTTTATCCAAAGAGCCGAACTAAAACTTTACTAGATATGAAAAAAAAATACTTAAATTCATATTGATGAGAAGTGTAAAACATAACAACTTCTTCACAGAGTTTCAACTTCAGGATTAATTTCAGATCCAACCAATCTTTTTCCATGGTACAATCTTTTATATATTAGGTATGAGAAAGTTAGAGGAAAAAACCCCAAATGAAACCACACACACAAAAAACAGACCAAAAAGGTTGTTCTATTAATTTAAGATGTTCTCAATGGAAATCCTAAAGCTTTTGTAATTTTATTTTTACTTATTAATAGCAACTACATGATCATGAAATTATCAGCTTGGTTTGCAAACAAAATATTCAGAAATAAAAAAGGATCAAATTATACTTCTAACATATATATACATAAAAAATGGGGGAGGTGGTTTTAGCAATGACATTGAATAGCAAAGAGATAAATACTCTCCATTATTTTTATTTTTTACTGATAGCAAGAGTAGTGAAACTTTTTTAACTTTTAAATTTCTCCTAAACATGTAATACTCTCATTATTTTTCCATAATGCAGAATTAAGAAGTCTTTTTCCCAAATTTTTTAACACCATCCTCCCTCCTTTTAATGCAAAACTTGGTGGTGGGGGAAATATTTTGTATAGTGCACCAAGTAAAGACAAATGAAGACTTACGGAAAGGAGCTGATCAGTCATCTAAACTGCTTATGGAAATGATGTGGAGTTCCTGAATACAACAAAGAGAAGTTCTGCGTTGTTGAGGTCAAAGTGACTAAAATTCCCACAGACATTTTCTTTTAGATATATTCATAGGTACATTTAAAACAAACCTAGGGCTATGTTTAAATAGAAAAGAAGTTTTAAGATCTTCAGCAGCTGTTATATTTAGATAGTTTTTCTGATCTATCGCTGCTTTTAGACCAGTATAGTTTATTACTCTTCATTTTTCACTGACAGCTGGCATATTGCAAATTTTTTTTCATCTTCCTTATTACAAGCTTCACCATAAATGATACAAGAGTTGAAGAGCTGAGATTTTTTTTGGGATAACATCACTTCTTGAGACTGCACAATATTTATATTAATAACAATACAACAAAATGATATAATACAGTGTTCATTGCATAGTGTGATGACAGAAGCTGTGGTGTTCTTGTCAAATATCTTTACTTGGAAAGGTATAGAGGCTACAAGCTCTTTACTTAGCTATCCTACACTGAGGTGGAATCTGATCTAGCAGAACATGAACCAAGATGATAGTGTTACAGTCCATTTTGAAAGGGCGTAGTCAAGATGAAACTAAAAATATATGTCCTCTCACATATTTAAGGTCCTTCAACATCTTAGATCAATAAAAATTGAGAAGCATAAAAAGCTGTCACTTAAAAAAATGTGTGCATACACTCCATGCAGCTTAGACAATTTTTTTTCTATGATTCCAAACAATTTTATTTTCAGGTTCAATTTTATTATTTTCCAAACAATTTTATTTTCAATTCCATTGAGTTAACTCTCAAAGTATGTTCATTTTAATGCAACTTCTCTCCATATATACCTTTTTGAGCCGTTGTGCCTTATAATTGTACTAAAAATAGCAACTCATTTCATCCATGAGTGTAAGGTGCTGATTCCTGTCTTTCTGGATTTAGGTTTTAAATACAGAAGAATCAAGGAGGAAAGGTGCTTAAAATAAGTACTTGTTAGAAGAAACACCTCAGAGCAGATGACATGCAATTGATCGCAGGTTCTTATCTAGTGCTGTGTCTGCATTGCCATTACAAGGGAATGGTCACTTGACATTGAATCAAGCACATGCACATTTTCAGCCATGCATGCACAGTAATAGACCATCATTATAAAGTTGGCCACAGAAACATAGTTTTTAAATGCATTTTTTTGGTAGTTCCAAATAGCACTTTCAGAATAATTTTATCTGAATACTTCATTCCACTGATTCAACAGTTTCTTTTATGGTCTTGTCTCCTTAAGAAGCTTTCAATTAATGACATAAACCACTTGTCTCAAATTCACTCAAAACCCCCACAACAAACACACAAAAGGGAAAGTACATGTAAGTATCAAAATTGGGACTATTTCTGTGAAAGATAATAAAAAAATCTTTGTACAGATACATCAACAGCAAAAGGAAGGATGAGGAAAATCTCCAGCCCTTGCTGGATGCAGGGGGAACATTAGTGACAAAGGATGAGAATGAGGCTGAGGACATTAATTCCTTCTTTACCTCAGTCTCTAATAGTAAGGTGAGATGTTCCCTGGATATCTAGCCTCATGATCCAGAAGATAGGGAGGGAGAGCAGAACAAAATTCCCGTGATGTAGAAGGAAATGGTTAGAGATCTGCTAGGCCAATTAGATATTCACAAGTCTAGGGGGCCGGAAGGGTTCCACCAGAGGATATTGATGGAGCTGGTAGACCTGCTTGCCAAACCCCTTTCCATCATCTACCAGCAGTCCTGGCTGACTGGGGAAGTTCCACTCAACTGGAGATTGGCAGATGTTGCACCCATTTACAAGAAGGGTCAAAGGGAGGATCTAGGAAACTACAGGCCTGTCAGTCTGACCTCAGTGCTGGGGATCATGGAATGGGTCATCTTGAGTGCTGTCACACAGCACATGCATGACAACCGTATGATCAGGCCCAGACAACATGGGTTTATGAAAGGCAGGTCCTGCCAAACTTATATGACAAGGTGACCCATTTAGGGGACAAGGGAAAGGCTGTGGATGTAATGTATCTGGACTTTTACACTATTTCCCACAGCTTTCTGAATGAGAAACTGGCCGCCACTGGCCTGTACAGGCACAGCCTCTGCTGGGTAAAAAACTGGCCAGATGGCCAGGCCCAAAGATTTGTGCTAAATGGAGCTAAACCCAGCTGGAAGATAGTCACAAGTTCTGTTCAACATCTTTGTCAATAACCTTGATGAAGGGATTGAATGTTCCCTCAGTAAGTTTACAAATGACACTAAGCTGGGACTGGACTGATGGGCTGACGCCAACGGAATCAGATTCAACAATGCCAAGTGCAGAGTCCTGCACTTGGGACATAACAGCCTTGTGCAGCACTACAGGCTTATGGAAGAATATCTAGAAAGCTGCCTGGCAGAGAAGGACCAGGGGTATTGGTTGACTGCCAACTGAACATAAGCCAGTGATGTGCCCAGGTAGCCAAGAAGGCCAATGGCATCTTGGCTTGTATCAGAAATAGAGTGGCCAGCAGGTCCAGGAAAGTGATTGTGCCCCTGTACTCGGCATTGGTGAGGCTGCACTTTGTTCAGTTTTGGGCCCCTCACTATAAGAAAGACCTGTAGTGTGTTCAAAGAAGGGCAGCCAGGCTGGTGAAGGGGCTGGAGAGCAATCCTTACGACAACGGTCTGAGGGAACTGGGGTTGTTTAGCCTGGGGAAGAGGACACTGGGGGGGGACCTTATCACCACCTACAATTACCTCAAAGGAGGTTTTAGAGAGATGGGTGTTGGTGTCTTCGCCCAAGCATCAGGTGATAGGATCAGGGCGAATGGCCTCAAGCTGTGCTGGGGCAGGGTCAGATTAGACATTAGGAAAAAATTCTTCGCTGAAAGGGTTAATTGGGCACTGGAACAGGCTACTCAGGGAGGTATTTGAGTTACCATCCCTGGATGTATTTAAAAGAATGGTAGATGAGATGCTCAGGTATATGGTTTAATAGAGGACAGGTATAGTTGAACTTGATCATCTCAAAGGTCTTTTCCAAACTAGTGATTCTGTGATTTCCTGTTTTCTTTATTTATTCTAATTCTTTCATAAAGAAGAAAATTTGCTGGTAATTCTTGGACATGGTTAATAGAATACACCAGTTTTGATTGAGAAATACGGAAACTTCTGACTGTAAGACTGTAGGAAACATTGGAAGGGTGAACACAGGGATAGATAAAAGAACATATTTATAGTTTGTATCAATATAAAAATAATTTGTATAATTTTTCATAATTATTTTTTTCTGTATTAATTGATTCCAACTTTAGATTGCTAAAACATTAATTCAACCAACATTGGACTTTTTAGCTCTGGATATATGTGCAACTATTTTCACTTTTGCCAAGAAAAGGATGATGATAGTGGATTGTCTTTTCTGGAAATCTCAACCAAATTCTAGCCTGACAACTTCTGAACTGGCAAGAAAGAGTAACTTCAGGTACTTGTGAACAAAAGACTTCCCAAAGAGATGCTATGAAAAGAGACTGAATTTTTCCCTTTTGAAGTTTGCACTCCCTCATTGCCTTGTTAAATTGTCAATTTTCAATTAGTAAAGTAAAAACAGAAAGAAAGGGGTTAGCTTGGTTTTATCTGAGCAAAAAAATGACTCAGTATTAATGAATAAAATAAGTCACCACAAATCATCTCCGTACAATTTTGGGGAAGCTGAGGTGACTTTTGAAGTTTTACAGGAACTTGGAAGGTTTCTTTGTCATGTTTTTTTCAAAAAATGAAACTAATACCACACAAGAATGTATACATCTATGTTAGCATAAAGCACAGTCCAACTGGGTGATATCTATATAGCACCACGTCTTACGTTGTGGACCCAAAACTCAAACAGTTGGGGTGTATTGGAGACACTTGAGACTAATTAAAGTCTGGTCCCCTGATCTTAATGCTCCTTGACAGCTGAAGTACATTAGATGCATCTTTCTGTTCAGGTTAATCTGAAATGTGTTCTGATTATGCACCTGTAGCATGCTATGCAAGGCTAACCAAAGCACTTACAAGCAATGGACAACTGGGATATACAGACAGGAGAACAGCATCTATGGGATGTGGAGAACCTTTATATAGGCCTCAATTTTCAAGGGAGGGCTAAAGAATTTTAAATTGGAACTAATAAGGATCTAAGTGAAAAAGGATAGGGGAGAAAAAGAGATAGGAAAAAATGCAGCTTTGCATAAAGGATCAAGTGTTTGGAACAGGGAGAAAAGGTTAAACCAGTTACACTGATTGATGCAGCTTATGTTCAGATGACATGGTGACTACTGATAAATGTAAGAGAATTTAAAGAATTAATCCACACCACAGCTGCACACTTCAATAAATCGTATGCCTATATGAAAGGGTGCATCCATACAAAAGAATTACATTCTTCCTGTATTAACTTTGCAAACCAGTGTCAGTATTTCTATATTGAAACCGAACTGAATGTTTCTAATTTCTTCTAAAATCAGTAGTCTGCCTTTTGTTGGACTACAAAAAACAAAACACTGAAGAGACAAAAGATCTTAAAATGAAACATTGGTTTTCTGCCACAGAATCTCCAGTCATTTCCAAAAGATATTTGTAAATAACAGTGGAGAATTTTCCTCTGTATTCCATAAACAACCCTTTCAGCTCCTTTTGGTTTTGGATTTCAGCCCTCAGTTGGAGGGCAACTAGGAAATATAGATATCATCTATTGCCTCTCGATTGCTTTAGCATTAGTAGGTAGTTGAGTTGCAAAAAAATAGAACAATAATTATAATAATTAAAAAAAAAAAATCCCTGAAAGCAACGTAGTCTATCTGTAACACTATTACAGGGCAGTCCTTGACCTGTTCTTATTTGCAGGGTAAAAAATTACTGGTTGTAGCCTAAAATAAAATGGAGATAGAGATTGATCTCTAGAAATTATCATCTTGCCTTCTATCTCTTAAGCTATCACCACCTTGCCTGGGCTGCTTGCTGAGAGCTGATTTAACAGAAACTTTATTTTGGCTTTAAGGATAGCATAGGAAAGGTGATAATTATATAATTATCTGAGGACAATGCTGCTGTGAAATCAAAAGTATTTTGATGAACTACTCAGAAGACCCTATCTGTGATCATATTTGTATCTAGCTACGTGCCTATGTTTTGGCATGTCTCAAGTCCTTTCCTTCTACAGATATATGCACCATATTTTGTAACTATTACCAGAAATGAAAAGACATCACAGCTGAACTAATTAGGTTTCAAGAAAAGTTTAATTATACTCTCAGGCTTAGCTTTGCGACGATTTAAGTGCAATTGGTATAACAATAGAAAAAAGAGGAGAAAAAAATTGAGGCAGCTTGCTGAGTACATACAATATATTAATGAACTTTTTATTATGGACATAACTCCTTATGAGAATAATCCTACATTAACAGATCCATGAGCAAAGAGTGATGGAATGCAGCTGATATAAATCTAAAAGAGAAAATTAAAATCTGTTTATAAATAGCTATTAATTTTTCTTTCCAGACTGTTTAATCCTCATTCATCCAATAACTCATTGATTTCAGATGAAGATATAATAGAGAAAAATTACAGGATTTCACCTAAACCCTTAAAAATACTGTTATTTTCTAGGAAGCCTTATTTTGTTTTCTTTTTAAAAGGAAGCTTTGCATGCAACTTTCTAGTTTCTGAGGCACTCCTAATTGAGACAATTTTGATTTACAGCACAAGGGAGAAATTAGAGCAAGGAGGGTACAACTTGGAGACCTTGAGCAGGACTGGACAAACCCTAGCAGGAAGAACATAAGCAGGAATTGTTTAGTAAGTGAAATGCTTCCTTTGCCTAAAGGTAGGAGAGCTATAACCTGATAGTACTCTGGTAGTTCATCCTTAAGTAGTTGCAGCTATCTCTATACAAGACAGAATATGCATTCAGTATTCAAATTCACTGTCTCCATCTTGTAATTTTACTTACTACCCAAATCACATAGGTGTACACATATATACCAAAAAATTATTTTAATATATTGATGTATGGGTATCAAGAACCCATTATCTTTTATCCACTTCTCAAAAAAAAAAAAAAAAAAAGAGATATAGTCCAGTAAATACAATTTCACTGTAGCTAATAAGAGGTTATAGGTTTTGAGTTGCTCTGATCTGGGCTGCCCGCAACTTGAGTGGGGTTCAGTTGGGCCAAGTGCCCATTGCCCAGCCTGCCTGAGCTCCAGCTCTGTGAGTGCTGCCAGGGAGGGGGCTGGCAGCCCCAGGAAGTTCCCAATGGAAAAACAGGTGATACTGGGGAGTTGTGGGGCAGCATTCACCACTGGGAGCAGGGGAAAGGAAGCAGACAGCAATGGGAAGAAGTAAAAGAGCTCCAAGGGAACCCAAAAATTCAGGATGGAAAGCATCAACATCATGTTTCTCCTGCCACACTCACTTCATGCATCCTCCTTGTCCTAGTGAAAAGCTCAGGATTCCAAAAGATCTAATTGAAACTCTCCTCTCTAATTTCATCCAGGGAAGACTGTGGTGTCAGCTTTAATGCTGAGGGAAACATTAGAAGTGTGATAAGAACGTAAGAATAAAGGAGTTGGCACTAGGTATATATGCAGTGATTTAAAAAATGTAATCCACGAGGCTTTTCAGTACTCATTATTCAGTTTGGACTATTAGAGTTGTTAAAGTTCATGGTCCTAACAGTGAATTCTAAAACTCCACTCATATAATAGCATTATAATTATAAATCCAAATATTTTCTTTCTTACATAGTGCAAACTACAACAGTGTTATCAGATTTAACAATGCCAAGGTGCTTACATGAAATGAGGCTCTATGTCTAGAACTCTGGTGAAAGCTCTGAGCACTGCCTACAGCACTGAAACTTTTGAGAGGATAGATGCTGTTTCTCTGTGTACAAGTTCTATTTGGCCCATTAAAATTAGTGTGAAAATGATAGTTGGAAAAAATTTAATAAAAATCAAAGCAGCGTTTCGGCTACAATTATGAACCTAGAGCTTTTGTGCTGAAGAAACAAGGTTTGTGTTACCACAAATCAAAGCTACTTCATTAGTTGCTACTTTCTATGAGGTTGCTGAGGCAAGTTTTACAATACAGTTTTAAACATCATTAACTTTGTGACCTTACCATTAATGTGTTGATACACAATTCAGACTGCATTAGTGAGCCGAGCAGTACTATGCAAGTATATCTTCTCTCTCCCTTCCACCCAAGTCATTATAATGAAGGCAAATAGGGATCATGCAAAACTAAGTTTACCTCTGATTTATACCACATTTTTAATGTTGCTTTTATGCCATAAAGAAACATTTGATACAAATTGGTTCAGGCTAGTTAGCAGTACATCTAAAGAGGAGATAATGCAGCCATGGGGAATTCCCTTTCATTTATGAGCTTAGACTCTTTAAGTATACAGGTACTATGTTCAAGTGCTTCAAAAGAAAGTAGTTGGTAGCGGTGTGTACTTGGATTGCAATATTCTGGCAGAAGTACTAGTTTTACAACTTAAATGACCTGCCAACAGCACTGCAAGGAAAAAATAATTATACGAAGGAATTATAATAATAATAATAGACCTGCACCTGTTATTTTGCACTGCCAGCCCACCACAGTTTCATTATAACAAAACAAAAGCAGCACCAGTGGAGAATGATATATGAGTAAAAGTGGTGTGTTGATGGTTTGAGGTTTGGTGATCCATTTATAGGCTTAGAGATTTTTAGTTTATCACATAAGGGAATAGGTAATTTGGCTAATGCATGGAGGATTTCATCATGTCGTTGAAAACTGCTCATGTGCTTTGAATAACTATATGTTAGACAAATGTTTCTTAGTAATTTTTGGCCAAGTCATACAATTTGAAAGACTGCTTTCCAACATTTTAAAAATTTATTCTATCTTCTTTCTGTTAAGAAATGAATAGCAAGAAGTTGGCAAATGCAAACCTTCTGTTCACCTTGACATGTGATTTGGAAAGGTTAAAATAAACAGTAATCAAAAGCATTAAAATATATGAACACACAATATGAAGTCTGTCCTGTTACTTCAATATGTAAATTGGGAAGCAAGACGTAGGTTATGTTCACGTAAATTAGTTTAATTTTCTATCTGTTATGTTCCTCTGGCAAGGCAGAAGACATTAGAGAACTGCATTAAAGAGGACAGGAAGTACAGCCCCATGCAAGTAGAAGCTCTTTCTATTTTGTAAGAATAACATAAACTGAGCACATTTTTGTCTTCACCTTACCAATAAACTCTTTTTTTCCTAATCCATTTTAATGTATCGTATATCTTTAAAAGCATCTGATAACTCTCTCTGGTATAACATTTTTGTAATTAAACCAGAATTATTTTTAGATACTACTGTGGTAAAAGTATAAAAACCAGCACTGATTCAAACTGTAAAGAACTCAAACCAAATCCTGATTAATACAGTAGAAGGTAC
Source organism: Gallinula chloropus (assembly GCF_964237585.1). Classification (NCBI taxonomy): domain Eukaryota; kingdom Metazoa; phylum Chordata; class Aves; order Gruiformes; family Rallidae; genus Gallinula; species Gallinula chloropus. Next base: position 108,442,688 of record NC_140085.1, read on the forward strand.
TACAGAAGATGAGCCTCAGCTGCTTCGTAAGTATCCCTCATGATGCACTTTGGTGGGTTGTAATCTTTCCTCTCCTATATAACTGCTCTCTTATTAGGAACAATTATCTGAATTAATTTCACTAGCTGAAGGAAAGAGTTGTGTATATCACCAGAGACTAAATGTAATCACAGTGTCCAGATCAAAGCCTACTGGTGTGCACTCTAATTCTTTTTTAAAAAGCTCCTTTGGATGTACATTGTCTAAAGCTTCATGATGTGATTCCCAATATGATGGAAACAGCTAAAAATCATAAAAAATCATGATAATCATAATAATATCATTTTAATGTTACATGATAGTAGGGAAATAAGGATGAAAATTCTTATAGAAGAAAACAGTTCTCCATGATCACCTGTTAAATGTTCACAAGCATACCAGTTCTTCACAAACCACTTGCTGGAATTGCATATTTAAGGATACTGTAGTTTTGCGTGGCTGGGTTCTGGTGAAGGAAGGGAACTGCAGGGATGGCTTCCAGAAGCTTTCTGCAAGCCTGACAGAGCAAACACCAGCTGGCTCAAGGCCAGAGTCACTGCTGACCAAGGCCGAGCCCATCAGCAATGGTCACAGCATCTCTGGGAATCACATTTAGGAGAAAAAATAAACGCAAGAAATCACTTTTTGATACCAGCGAAGGGAGTGAGAAGATGTGAAGAAATGTGCAGACACCAAGGCCAGTGATGGCGGGGGAGGAGGCGCCCCAGGTGCCTGAGAGGCAGATGGCCTTGCAGTCTGTGGAGAAACCCATGGTGGAGCGGGTGTCCCCCCGCAGCCCACGGAAAAGACTAAGACCCCACCTACAGCACATGGAGAGGTCTCACGCTGGAGCAGGTGGACAGATATGGAAGATGCTATCACCCACATTGGAGTGAGCCTCTGCCAGCACTTGCAGCCCATGAAGAGAGAGACAGAAACACAGAGATAAGCAAGAGACACACATGCCAGAGGAGGTTTGCTGGGGGTGGGGGGGGCTATGACTTCATGGGGAACCGGGCTGGAGTCGTCTGGGCCTGAGAGACTGAGAGACATTCTATGATTTGTGACAGCAGCTGGTGAAGAGCTGAAGTCCCAACTGAAAGGACTCACATTGGAGGCATTTGTGAAGACTGTCTCCTGTGGGTGGGACCCCATAGTGAAGCAGGGGAAGGGTGTGAGGAATGCCCGCTTAATGAAAAAGGAAAACAACTCATGAGGAACTTACCAAAACCCCCACTCTCCCATTCCCTGCCCCTCCTCATGTCACAATGTGGGGGGTGTGGGTGAGCTGGAAAGAAGGGAACAAGATCACGACTAAAGTGAAGTCTGCTAAGAAGGGGGAGGTGGAGGGATGTGCTTTAAGATCTGGTCACACTTCTCATTACCCGACTCTGGTGTCAATGGGTGTGCAGGGCAGTGTCATAAATTAGAGAGTGTTCTTTCCTTTATTCCATGTTGAGTCTGTTGTACCCGTGATGCTAATTGCAGAATGATCTCTCCCTGTCCTTATTTTGACTCCTAAGCCTCTCAATATACATTTTCTCCCCTGTACAGCTGAAAAGGGGAGTGATAGAGCGGCTTTGATGGGTGTCTTGCCTCCAGCCAGGGTCAAACCACCCCAAAGGGAAACCAAAAAAACTGTGAGAAATGGTTAGATTAACAGGTGTGACTTGCTTCCCATTGAGGGAACAGTGTTATACACTACCCACAAATGAATCTGAAACGTTTCTCAAATGCAAAGCGACAACTCCACAGCCATAGACTCAAGACAGTAATAAGACTTCATGTTTTCAGTTATTGTAGCTACCACTTGATTTGCTAACCTGAAACCAAACACTTAAGCTTATAACCAAGCATTTGGCTTCTCTGAGCACTCACCACCTGAGCCTGGGATTGTGCTTCTCACTGAGTCAAGCTATTTTCCCCACCCTGCTTTTCTGCTGACATCTTATCATAGGAAAGTTTCCATGGTAGCCAGCATAATGCACAATTGAACCTTGCCATTACGCTTGGTAGTATTTTTTCTTTAGAGGTTCAATCCAGACTGCAACGTCATTTGTCATTTTAAGCAAGAGATCAAAACCAGTTTTGGGTGTTTGGAACTGTTTGGGTGTTTTGTGCTTTACCTGTCCTCCTCCAGAAAAAAGAGTAAACTTAAAAGAAAACCCTAACAAGCAAATAAACAAACTGAACAAACCACAAAAACAATCCCACCTAAACCAAACAAAAATTCCCCCCACACCAAACTAGGTGCTTGTTACATATGTATATAAAATTCTTATTTTAAAACAAAATACCAGTATGTCATATTTTTCCGGGATTTGAGTATTTGAGAAAAAGTTTATTACTCCATCCCAAGGTTTGGAAGTGATAAGATGCTTAGCAATCTTTACAAGTTCGTAAGTGATTAAGTGAAGAAGATTGGGGGGAAATAAAAAACAAGGTAAAAAAAAAGATAATACTTCTAGAATATAACACCTCTGGAAAGTATTGAGAGGGGATAGTTCCTACACCATGTTAATCCCTTCCCCCCAAAAATGCGAAACACCCACACACAAATCAGTCCCCCACACCCAAACCCAACCCCTGCTAGTCAATGTCTCCTTGTGCATGGAGACTAAGATTTGCTTAGAATAATGAAGATGGTAGCAAATAAATAATTAATCCTGTAAAATATTTGATACCTGGCTGATTTTGTCATCCTGTTAATCTGCAGAATGCTGGATATAACATTGGACATATATGAGAACAGCCATACATTTCTTCCCCTTCTCTCACCTAAGCAGCTGAAAACAGGCTGTTCTTTAAAGCACACAAAACCAGCTAAAAAATCCAAGAGCCCACAGGTTGATCTGAAAAGTTGTCAAGGCAGAGAATGACATGAAAACCTGGACTCCATGAAAATAGTACTGGTACAAAAATGAGATTTCCATCCTTGACCACATGTATTTTTCCCTTTTAGCCCCATGAGAGCAGTTTGCCTGTCTGCAGACGACCCTCAACCTTATTACCCATATAAAGATTTTTCTTATTGATTACCTCAGCAATTCATTTGCTGGGATGAATATACCAAATTAAAATATAACAAGTGATGAGTCTTATGCTACAGGAATTGGATTTACTCAAGAAATACATTGCCCTGAAGCAATATACGGAACTCCTATGGAATTAATCTGTGCACATTCTCCGCAAGCTACAAAGACTACACCAGTATTCGAGGCTTAGACCAGAGAAGAAAATTAAGCTGACACCATTGCCTTCAGCATTTTGCCTTGTTTGAATACCAATGAGTATACTTCTCGAGTCTCATTATTCCCTTGGCAGGGCTTCCACTACCATTTACACATGAGTAATTTCTTTTTATGGACCCAATACCGTTTTGTTCAAAACACATTTATCATTACAAAATGTGATACAGTAGGAGCAAACAGTAAGTGCTTCTCATCAGCATTGTCTTTGCAAAACAACTGCACATGAAAAACAGCTAGTATGTGAACCTGAAAACGCTTGTTTTACAATATCCTGCAGTTGCCAGGGGCTTACCCGTAATGAACTTACTAGCTCACACTGTTGAGTATTGCGTGCACAGCCTTGCACAGAACATACTGAAGGTTCAGGGTGAACTAAAATCTGAAAATGAGATAAAATCACTTCTGTTTACTATGAATAACACAACACTCAACACTTAGTAGACCCTATTAACTCAGAGACAATGTTTTTTCTTTCATAAATCAGAAACTTTGGGGTGGTAATATTTCCTAATTGCATAAACACACTTTTACAGACACAGAGATATTGATAATTTAATACAACTTTTTGACAATTTCAACCAGAACAAAGGTGGTTGTCTTCAGCCTCACTTACACTGGTGCAATTCCTCTGAGTGGGTAAAAGGAAAACAAGTGAAAATGGTAGGAAGTCAAAAAGGAAAACAGATACCTCCCCCTTACCTCCTGCATGTAACAGTGTATTCGCTGTTTTCTGATGAAGAAAACATACAAAACCCCTTAGAAATCTAAGTGGACAGGGTAACCACAGCTCCACTGGACACTGCAGAAATGTTTTTTCAGCCAGAATAGCTAGTGCTAGTCCTCATCTGGCTTATGAAATCCCAATGGTTCCTTTCACTTGGCCCCAGTGTGAGTTCAGGAGCTGGGTTGGTGTCATCTCACTTGCTGGGAGCAGGCAGCGGCATTCTGCATAAATGCTCTTCTGTGGCTTGAGCTGGGAACACACCAAAAACCCCATTCCCCCATTCCCAACCCCTCCCTGTGCCATGATGCAGGTGGAAGAAGGGAAGAAATTAATGAATTTAAGTCTGCTAAGAAGGGAGGGGTGAGGGGAGGTGCTTTATGATCTGCTTATGCATCTCATTACCTGACTGGTGTCACTGGGTGTGCAGTGCAGTGTCATAAATTAGTTTTCTTTCCTTTCTTCTGTGTTGAGTCTGTTGTGCCCATAATGCTGATTGTGGAATGATCTCTCCCTGTCCTTATCTCAAATCCTATGCCTCTTAATATATATTTTCTCCCCTGTCCACCTGAAAAGGGGAGTGATAGAGCAGCCTTGGTGGGCATTTGGCCTCTAGCCAGGGCCAAACCACCACAAGCCTGTATCTCATTATTTCTGTTTGTGATTGTCTCAGATGTGTGCATCCTGACTTGCACTTTATTTAGTTCATGCAGTCAAAACTTGTCTTCTTAAACAGCCTTTTCTACAGCCTTCATACGTACCAACAGATCTTTGCAAACAGCCTTTCAGGCAGTTCAAGTCTTTACTGAAATATTAACACACAGGTTCTCTGTGTTCAGGAGTCATACAGAAATGAACACCCAGGTTGTGAATCTTACATGAGTTCAGATTTACTTAAGCTGGAGTGGGGCATGGGGAGTAGCAACAGATCCCTGGGGTTGTTTGAATACATCTGTGTAAGTTCAAGATAATTAAAGTGTCTAATTTCAAAGGTTCAATAATGTCTTCTCATTACCAGTGTAATTTAATACGCTACTTAGAAATCAAATCCAATTGCAATGTTGCAAAACAAGATGTAAGACAGCTCATAGAAATTCCATCCAAAAATCAGCTTGGAATTGCCATCGCAGTGACTCCTCCTTTCCCAGTAAGGCTAAAGCTGGGGACTCAGCATGCCTGAATTGCTGGGAAAAAGTGTTAAAGTCTTCCTTTGGCTTCCTTTGGTGTTTATACCTGGGACTTGAACATCTAGGCAGGATACTTCAGCATCTGCTGAACTCAATGGCTCAATATCCAGAAGGACATCAGTGACAGGTGGTATCCCTCAGAGGTCCACACTGGAACAAGAACTATTTATTATCTTCATCAGTGACATAGACAGTGAGGTTGAGTGCACCCTCAGCAGGTTTGCAGACAACACCAAAGTCAGTCATGTAGTTGACATACCTGAGGGATTTAGAATTAGAATTTTAGGAAAATATGTATGCGATTTCAGTCACAGTAGCTATATATTTACTAATGGAAATTTGTATTCACTGTGTTAATTATGTATTAACTGGGGTTGAAGTACTGTCTGCACTCTGTCAGCACACTGTTAGACAAAACCATTTGTGCTCTAAGGCACCAAATCCATTCATCATCTCAGTGATCTCGTAAAGTGGTGAACTGATTGATTATGATCTAATATTAGGTTAATCCTCTAAGACTGTATAACAATATCTGCATAGAAATATGGTTTTGAAGTCAACATAATTGAGTTCTGGAATTGGGCAGGATGCAAGATTTGCATACAAGCTCAATCTACCCTCTCCACATTAGCGAAGACTTGTCTGGGCAGTCCATACCACAGATTTTCACCTGAATTTTGCATGGATAGTCCAATTTTCACCCAGACTTTTCTTTCTAGCTATGGCTTTAAAACACTTGCCAAAACACCTTTTTCCAGAACTGGCGGGACTGAAAGGTTGCTCCTCTTGTAGCCTGCTGTCCTTCAATATTACCAAATAATACAGAGTGCTCTGTATTCAATAGGCATATTTTCCTATCAGCTACGCACATTGACTTACAATTTATAGGTAGCACATACAAGAGACAAAAATGAGTATTTTAAAGTTAGTTAATCTTTTCTGTTAAATTAATAATATGATGATAACACAAAGAGATTGGAACCTCTGGAATATCCATAAAAATATTCACTGATACACTAATGAGCAACAAGGTATTGCAAAAATAAGTTATGGATTATCTGAGACATTTAGCTATTCTAAGATGATTTAATGGAAGAGCCTATGTTGCATGGTATTTCCTCATGCTGAAGGCTCAAAAAAAAAGTTTCTCTTGGAATAAGGGGGAATCACTATAATGATTAGTCATTAAATATTCTTTAATATTATTTTTGAAAGTTTCTATTGAAAATAGATACCTGTAACAGACACATTTTTTCTGTTGAGAATGTTTACTGTAAGTCATCTTTTCTTTTTAAACATAGAAGTAACAGGTTAAAGTTGTTGAAAATATTTCATCTATCTGACAGAATGAACAAGTGTTACAAGTTGCTTTAATTACCTAGAAGTCACAATTCTGAGCTGCACTAATATTATATGGTCAGCTGCATTACTTAGGAATTATAAAAAGCCTGCTGAGCTGTTTATTAGATTAGGTTTTAGTTGTTTCCCTAACTAGATATTAAGATGACACTCATTAGCTAACAATGTGAGTGCTAGAGACATTATGCAAGGAAATATATTAAGTTATTTTAACTGAATTTGCCACATTTCTCTCATTCTGATGGAGTAATTGCTCTTATCTTAGTTTTAAATTCTTACCAATGTAAGTATCCCTTGTGATATCTGGTACACTTCTAGTTGTTATTTTAAAATTCAGCCAAGAAGGAAAAAAATTTAAACACAAACACGACTAAAATTAGAAATGCAATATATCACTAAGATTTTTTTTTAATTAGAAGCGTAAAGTAGGCAACTGAACGAAGCAACCAAACACATCACTGAATTAAGCAGTTCTTTCATTACTCCCTGTTTATGGAAAGGTGCACTTCCAGAATAATGCCATATAACTAAAAGCATGTTAAAAACCCTCAACAAAACAAACTCATAAAGGTTCTACTGTAAAGCATGATTTACTTCTGCAATAAATAAAAAAAACCAACCACAAAACTAAAAGCTGTCAAATAGATCATACTTTTATTCTTCTATAAATTAAGAATTTTATATTACAATGAAGTTAAAACAGAGTATTTAATCCATCCCTGTGCTGAATTCCTCTTCAATTCTTGGTGTCCAAACACAGCCACAGGACACATAGCATAACGTTTTTTGTAGTCCTGGAGATCACTGAGTGGAAATCAGAAGCAAGACAAATTACAGTATTTCTTGTGTGATCTTTTCAGTATGACATTTAGAAACTGTGGTGCATATATGCAAGATAAATCAGAAACAGGAACGCCATGCAAATGGTGCCAAGACAACTTTTTGTTCAACTATGCAATTCAGTCTGTTGAAAAATTCTCACCACCGGATATTTTTAATATCAGATTAGCAACAACCTTTGCAGTAAATATATATATATATATATATATATATATATATATATATATATATACAGTTATTGGGTTTTAGGAAGGAATACATTCTGATCATACCGGAACACTGTTGCTGATGGCACTAGTTCGCATTGCAGAAGTGCTGCTCGTGGGTACCAGCTTGCCATGTCAGATTTACAATCTAGACCATTTACAAATACCTAAAACGATGTCCAGTTTGAGCTATGACAAAATTAGAGCAAGTCTTCTATGACTATTGAGATAATACATTTAGCTATTAATCTAAAAAAAATGCAACTGACAGCAACAACAAAAGGTCACAACCAACTCTGTCTAGATTAGTTCTGAATATTGGACTTTATCGTGATGCCATCTATGTGACCATTTCTGTGCCCTTACTTGGTTCAGCTGACAGTTCTAGTGCATTCAAACCTTTTTAGATTCATTCCTCCTCCCCTTTTCAGCAGCCATGTTAATGTTTCCCTGCCCCATGAGGGTGTTATAAAGGACATACCTCAAAACTGCAGTAGGTACCACTGTACTGTCAGATTAGCTATACAAGTAAATTCTATAGAAACTATTCTCTCTGTATCCGAAATAAATGTGGCTTTTGTACAATATATGACCTCAAAGTACATTTTTTAAATAAAACCAAAACAAAACCAGCAGACAACCTTGAATGCTGTTCACTTAGTATTACTCATTATTAAATTGGGAGTAATTATTTTTTAAACTGCACAAACTGTGAAATCACTTTGAGATGTTTTATTAATCTTATGTTCTATGATTAGGCAAATCATTCTGCAAATAAGTAAGACTTCAGACATGGAAGTTTGAAAAAACATAGATCAAGAGAAATTCAGCATCAGTTATTTTCATCTATTTTGAGCTTCAGGAGGGGGGGACGCCACACGACACAGACACACAAAAAAGGGGCAAGGACAGTAGCCACAGACTTATTTAAAGCGGTAAATATCAGACTGTAGAGGGTCTGTCCAATGATCTGAAAGCAGGGAATGTGATATATGTTAGTTGGTCAGCAACAGACTATGTAAAGAATGTGCAAAGTTCTGCCTGAAGGACCTCAGTGTTAGCACCTTGTGCACATTGTCAGGAGAAACAACTTATCTCTGAGAAGGGAGTGATAAAGAGGAAGAGGGAGAAAGAACAGGAGGAAACCTCAAGTCTGCAGAAGAAGCTCGATGGCTGTTAGGAAGACAAACCTAAAGCTCACCAAAAGGACCTGTAAGGAAGCAGAAGAAAACAAGTAAGCAGCCATCAAATGTTTTTGAAGCTCACCAAGAGAGCGGGGTGGGATAGGTGGGTGGTAATGAAAAATGGAAAAAATTAACCATTCCTTGGAAACCCTATGAATATGCATATTTTATGAATATCCATATGTGCCTTGTATAAAAGCTGTGTATCTGACCCTTCACAGCACACACATTTGGAGGAGCAATCCCCTGCAGTGTGATAAAGAATACCTGCTTAGTAGTCACCAAGACTACTGGGCTTTGATTTTGGCTTTTCACAGCACCAGAACCCTGCGAACTCTTTACAACTTTTGAGATGATAGAGCTTAAATTGTTCACATGTAAGTATCCAAAAATACAGATTTTAAAACTTTGCTGAGTCACTGAGAGGAATAAGAGTGACAGAGAGAGAGAGAGAGAGAGAGAGAGAGAGAGAAGTCTAGGCAGACCTTTTTTATTGAACAGTTAAAGAATTAAAAAAAAAAATGCATACTGGTTATAAACATTGAGCCAAAACAATAGCAAAACAATAGGTATCAGAAGAAACTGGCTGGGGTCATGGAAGACCAGCCAAAGATGAAATGAGCATGCGCAAGGATGGAGTTCAATCACAGACACAGTGAGAAAGACTCTTGATGACCACCAGAGGACCCCTGCGCAACGTAACTATGCATGTGTCAGGGAATATGATAATGACTTCCAGGAAATAACATAAATATGCTAATCATTACCCTCCCCTCTTTGTTTTAAATACAATCAGCAGTTAACCAAGATTTGTATAGAATAAGAATATAGATAAAGTCAAGCAATCAAAAGCCAGTCATTGCAAAGGTCAAACTTAGAAGTGAGCATTCTATGCAATTTTAAATAACAAGTTGACTAAATAATTGTATAAATATGTTGTGCTTTGTACCTGTGGGAGAAACACGTCTTTGAAGGAGCTATCACCCGTGTTACCCAGTGCTAGAACAGAAGTGCCTGCTTATCTTCTTTGTGTAGATAAGTTCTTCATGATTGTGACCACTAACAAGAGCGTCTTTAAGAATTCCTCTTACTACTTAAAGTATTCTGCAACAGTTCTCTGCCAGAGCATTGTCTTAAAATACATTATTTTTTCTGTATTTTGCTCTTGTCTTTTCCAGTGACAATAGCTGAAAAAAAGCTCAGACCAATTCAGATGGCAGATGCCAGAGATTGAAAGCAAGTAAACACTAGTCACTCATTCTAGACGTACTGCTTCCTATCTGCTTTACTGTTTCTCATGTTTTATCATGGGGAACTCAGTTCTTGGAAAACTACTCTCAATGAGCTTAGTACATACTCGATAAACAGTGAATGAAGGTCACTGATAACTAGTTCCATGGATGTTGCAACTGTAGACACTGATGCAATCAGTGACAACATTTTCAAAGTCTCGCTGTGGGCCTGTTCAGGCTAACATAGAACGTAGCACCGTAGTATGAGTTCATGCATAGGTTTTGTCATCACTGGGCATTAAGTTGGAAGCTGTAGAGACTCTTTTGCTTATTATATAATTATTATATAATTTCTGTAACATAGAAACCCTCTACAGGTATACTATTAAATAGCTTTATTTCAGCAACCGTTTGTATGAAAAACAGAACTAGGACGAATCAAGAATTACATAGGTGGCAGAGCACTAACACTAATAAAAGTCAGCAGCCCGCTGTAACAGCCAGAGAGACAGACCATGCAGATTGCTGAATTACCCATCATAACTCCCACTCCCATGTCAGCATACTGTGGTGCTTCTCCCTCCTTAATGAGCAGTAAGAATATTTGCAAAGGAGCACAGTGGAAGGAAGGCAATCAGGGCTTCCAGCTGAACTTGCACTTCACACCAAGTGAGAATGCTTTGGACCAGAAAGACAAACACTTACAGAGTCAATTAGAAACAGGAGGCTTACTGAGAAACAGCTGCCTCTTACTGCTAACCAACTCTCAGCATAGTGCAGTGTAGCACAATCCAGAAAAACAGACACAGATTTGGTATGTTTGCAGTAAGACACCAATGAGCTCTAGACCAAGGAAGAAACAAACAAGCAAAAAAACCCCGAACACAAAGAACAACAACAAAAAAATCCCATCTCCGAACCAGATCCCTAAACTCTATAACCTCAGCAGGTTGGGATGTTGAAGAAGCAGGCTGGTGTGTGGGAAGTCTTTCATCAGTAAAGGAACAGGAATTTCTGTTCTTCAGTGCAATAATACCCTCAAAGTGAGATTTTTCTCTCAAGTAGCAGCCCAAAGAATTGGGATATTATTATTTCTCCTTTGTTAGAGGCATTTCCTTTCTCCACTACTTTGTAACATCAGCTACCATTTTACATGAACTATAAATCTCTGTTAAATTGATCACAAGTGAAGAAGCAGTTGGCAGACATCAGAAAGCCAAGGCACCGAAAAAAAACAACAAAAAACCCAACCCAAACCAAAACACACCCCCAAAATTATTATATAATTTGAAATGCTTGAGAAGGAAGAAATTCCAAGCAGTGGGAAGTCCTTACATTGTATGTCTGACTGATAACACCATCCTCAGAAAAGCTCCTGAAGAATCCTACAGAAACATACAGACGTATTTAAGAAAAGGTTCAATTTTAGTCCATCAGAGCAACAATCCTGTTATACTCCTGAAGAAAGGGCCAAGAGGGATCCTGGCTCACTTTCTAGAATCTGAACTGAGATTGTTTCTTGAGAAATTAATCATAGTCCTGCTGGACACTGGAAAAGTGACACACTGGGGGAGACGAGAAATCTGAGTGTGAACAAAATATCTTGAAGAGGGTAGGGTGAAGGACTCCATCAAAAGTTAAATAATTTTTCCAAGAATGTCGACAGCTGGTATTCTTATTCAACAGACATGGAGTAAAGGAGAAAGAGGGAAAGAAAAAAAAAAAGAAAAAAAAAGAGAAATTGCAGTGCATTATATGACCTATCACAAAGAAATCACAGAATCACAAGGCTGGAAGAGACCTTTGAAGATCATCGAGTCCAACCATTCCCATCCTATGCTAAACCATATCCCTAAGTACCTCATCTACCCTTTTTTTGAACACATCCAGGGAAGGTGACTCAACCACCTCCCTGGGCAGCCTGTTCCAGGCCCTGACAACTCTTTCAGTAAAAATTTTTTTTCTAATATCCAATCTAAACCTGCCCTGGCACAGCTTCATGCTATTTCCCCTCATCCTATCCCCTGTCTCCTGGGTGAAGAGACCATCGCCCACCTCTCTACAACCTCCCTTCAGGTAGTTGTAGGTGGTGATAAGGTCTCCCCTCAGCCTCCTCTTCTCCAGGCTGAACATCCCCAGCTCCCTCAGCCGTTCCTCATATGATTTGCCCTCCAGCCCCTTCACCAGCCTGGCTGCCCTTCTCTGCACTTGCTCAAGGACCTCAATGTCCTTGTTATGGTGGGGAGCCCAGAACTGCACACAGTACTCAAGGAGTGGCCTCACCAGTTCCGAGTACAGGGGCACAGTTACGTCCCTAGACGTACTGGCCACACTGTTTTTTATACAAGCGAAGATGCCATTGGCCTTCTTGGCTACCCGGGCAATATTTACTTCTATTTGAAAGATCATTTCAACCATCACAGGATAACCCAAGTGACACTTCTCCCATCAGTTCTTTCAAACCAAAAAGCTGTAGCATCATTGTTTTGCTGAGCTACTAAAGCCAACCTTTATTATTAAAAAAAAAAAAGTGATAAAAAGATTGGGAAAAATAAGTGCCTGAGTCGGTGCATTAAAGCACATTTTAAGGAATGATACAATGCTACTGCTGGCAATGGGCATTCAGTCATTCACTGATCAATATCAAACAGTTGTCAGAGTCATTCAATCAAACATTTAAAGAGTTTGAGAAAAAAATGGTGTCAGCTTTTAGAGACAAATAATGCTGATATCACTATGGCAACAAAAAGTCATCTTTCATGCATGATGCTCAGGAATGTTACTGACTATCACCTGAAGGCTACTGTCAATTGTATTAGATCACAGTTTTTGTCTTTATTTGTCAAAGAATAGTCAGTTGTACCAGAAGGATGCACCTAATAGTACAATAAGGCTTCAAATAGCAACAGTGAACAATAACTACTTACACCAGCACAGTGGCAGGTCATCTCCTAGTTGGACATTTTAACAAGAAGTCAGTAATTCTACAGTAAATAATGCTGCCCAGTAACTCTAACTAAATCAATGGCAACACAGCGTACCTGACAGTAACAAACCTTTAATGGGGAGGGGAGTTATTTCCAGCCTCACTGTTTACTGTGGCAATATCCATCACAGGCCTTATAAAGACCACCTTTTACTTCCTGTAAATTTTTCCAATAAAACCATGACAAGAGACAAATATTCCTTGCAGTACACTGTCCATCACCATACATCTTTAAACAACAAGGAACAATTTATCAGCCTCTAAAACTATTATTTTACCTGCAGTGTAATGAAATTACCTATAGACAAACAATACCTGCTGGTCACCAGTTGAAGCAGTAAGGACTGCCTACTTGGAACAGAGTCTGTTTGGCTCCTAACTTTCAGCAGCCTTCAGGTTTAAGTATTAGAAGTTATCATTACATTTGGGGCAACTATACAGTAAGTACAAGTTAAGGGGGAGAAACATGTCAGCTGCGGTAACGTTTCCTGATATACTGAAACTTTGAACTAAATTTCTTGCCCAGGGTGAGTTAATAGAGTCATGCCATAGAAAGACATGAAGTTTTTGCTGGTTTTCTTGGATTTCAGATTTTTTCCCCTTTGTTTTAGGTTGGGCTTGGTGATTATTTTTTGTTTGGTTGTTTGGGGTTTTTTTAAAGTTATTTGAGTACACTTGGTGCACATAAAAAGCCTATCAACTAAGACACTGGAAACTATCAGTTTCAAGGTAGCAGTTTTCATACTGCCTAGATGCCTCAATGAGAACTGAATGGCTGATTTTCAGGATTTCTGTATTTCTATTATTTTTTAGTCCAAAACTATGATATCACTAATAATATCTAAGCTGCTAGTAGTTTGGAGCTATGAAAGGTACATACTTAAACAACATGTTAGGTGAAACAAGTCATCACTTACAAGTCCAACCTCAGATAGCTCATATCTGTTTAAGTATTCAGTGCTTCTCAAAGCCATTTCTCCCTACTTCCCCCCCTAAACAGCAAAAGCAAATCCTCTTGGTTCATTTGTCAGACTTAAAAAAAAATATTAAAAAAAAATGTTTAAACCTCAGGCTTCTAAGAGGCTAAATTATCACATGCTGTTGCATTAATTAAGGGACACACTTCAAATGTTTCTCCAGCTCTGGGTGACTTGGAAACGCAAAAGGTCCTGCAGGCAGCTTTTTCAACAGTTATCTCACTTTCTCACCATGCCAGTATCTCCTCTATCACACAAATACTCCTTTTCCTCTCTGTAGTGGATTAAAAATTTATCTCTGTTGAACAATGGTACAAGATCACTTAAACAGCCTAGTGTCTCTTCTTGCTCCCCTCCCCCAGCTACAAAGACAGATAAACATTTGTTGCTATGGATTTAGAGGAAACCAGTAGAGGCTTAGCTGATTATCATTTACTAACACAGAAAATGAACATAAAGGTTGGGGTCTGAAGTAAAACAAACAAAATAAAAGAAGAAAGAGCAAGTGCATAATGAAGCTGACACTGTGGACTTTTTTTTTTTTTTTTGAGAGAAAAGGCAGTGCAGGACTAATATGCAGTGTCAATAACTGAGATAGAAACAAAAATACTTTGCTTTAGACTTCCATTATTATGAAGTTTCCAGTCAGAATCTCAGAGATGTGCCAATTTTCTGTAGTGTTTGCATAACATGAAATAACAGGTTTCCTCCATACTTACCTTAGGATGTAATCAGTCAACCTGCTTTCTCACTATTTCAAGACTTTAAAATGAAACTATGAATTCTGAGCTATTTCTTAATAACAGCATTCATTTTTAACAATAATTTCATCTTCATAAATCAATAGCTACATCTTCACTAGCCAAGACTACCCACATTTCTGAGAGTCTTCATTCAGAGGGATAGTCCTACTTATTTCTAGACTGCTTTTATCCTAAGGCCTAAACACAGAAAAGCATCGGGGAAATATTTGTCTTTAAGCCTAGAGTCATACAATCACCTGGGTTGGAAGAGACCCTTAAGATCTTTGAGTCCAACCACAGCTTAACCCTGCCTAACCCACCTCTAGATCATGTCCTTCAGCACTTCATCTACACAACTTTTAAATACCTCCAAGGATGGTGACTCCACCACATCCCTGGACAGCCTATTCCAATGTTTGACAATCCTTTCAGTAAAGAAATTCTTCCTGATATCTAACCTAAATCTCCCCTGGTGCAATTTTAAGCCATTTCTTCTCCAGCCATCACTTGTTACTTGAGAGAAGAGACCAACCCCAACATCTCTGCAACTACCTTGCAGGTAGTTGAAGAGAGTGATAAGGTTTTCCCTCAGCCTTCTTTTCTCAAGACTAAAAAGCCCCAGCTCCCTCAGCCATTCCTCATAGGACTCGTGCTCCAGACCCTTCACCAGCTTTGTCACCCTCCCCTGGACATGCTCCAGCATCTCAACATCCTTCCTGTAGTGAGGGGCCCAAAACTGAACATGGTACTCAAGGTGCAGACTCACCAGAGCTAAGTACAGCAGAACTATCACTTCCCTACTCCTGCTGGTTACACTATTTCTGATACAGGACAGGATGCTGTTGGGCT
This sequence comes from Gallinula chloropus, assembly GCF_964237585.1. Classification (NCBI taxonomy): domain Eukaryota; kingdom Metazoa; phylum Chordata; class Aves; order Gruiformes; family Rallidae; genus Gallinula; species Gallinula chloropus. The sequence continues at coordinate 108,458,241 of NC_140085.1, forward strand.
TCTTGGCCACCTGTGCACACTGCCAGTCCATGTTCAGCTGGCTGTCAACTAACACCCCCAGGTCCTTCTCCTCCAGGGAGCTGTCCAGCCATTCTGCCTCAAGCCTGTAGCACTTCCTGGGGTTATTGTGACCGAAGTATAAGACTTAGCATTTGGCTTTGTTAAACTCCATAAAGTTGGCCTCTCCCCATCAGTCTAGCCTGTTCAGGTCCCTCCGCAGACCCATCCTGCCCTCCAGCAGATTTACAGTCCCACACAATCTGGTGTCGTCTGCAAATTTGCTGAGGGTGCACTCAATCCCCTCATCCAGATCATTAATGAAGATGTTAAACAGGACTGGCCCCAACACTGAGCCCTGGTGAACACCACTCGTGACCTGCCACCAGCTGGGTTTAGTTCCATTCACCAGAAGTCTCTAGGCCCAACTGTCCAGACAGTTTTTAACCCAGTGAAGAGTATACCCATCTAACCCACGAGCAGCTAGTTTCTCTAGGAGGATGTTGTGGGAGACGGTGTCAAAGGCTTTACTGAAGTCCAGGTACACAGTATCTACAGCCTTCTCCTCATCCACTGAGCAGGTCACCTTGTCATAGAAGGCAATCAGATTGGTCAAACATAATCTGCCTTTCTTAAACCGATGCTGACTGGACCTGATCACCTGATTGTGCTGCATATGTTGCATGACAGTACTGAAGATGAATTGTTCCATCAGCTTCCCAGCACCAAGGTCAGGATGACAGGCCTGTAGATCCCTGGATCCTCCTTCTGACCCTGTAGATAGGTGTCACATGCACCAGCTTCCAGTCCAGTGGAACAACCCCAGTCAGCTAGGACTGGTAAATAAAGGACAGTGGCTTGGCAAGTACTTCTTCCAGCTCCCTCAGTACCCTTGGGTGAATCCCATCTGGGCCCATCAACTTGTGCATATTTAAGTGGCTAAGCAGGTCACTAACAAATTCTCCTGGGTCTATGGGGGTTTTGGTCCACTTCCCATTAGCAACCTTCCGGTCAGATGTCTGGGAATCAGGGGACCAATTGGTCTTACTACTAAAGACTGAGGCAAAAAAGGCATTAAGTACCTCAGCCTTTACTTTGTCCTCAGACACAGTGGTCCCCCCCCACATCCAGTAAAAGTCCTCCTTTTGTTATTAATGTATTTATAGAATTTCTTCCTGTTATCTTTTACAGTAGTGGCCAGATTGAGCTATAATTGGGCTTTGGCCCTCCTTATTTTCTCCCTTCTCACCTCAGCCCCTGTACTCCTCCTGGGTTACCTGCCCCTACTTCCAACAATCATATACTCTCCTTTTCTTCCTGAGTTCTAGCCAAAGCTCTCTGTTCAGCCAGGCAGGTTGTCTTCCCTGCCTACTCAACTTTCAGCACAGAAATTGTACAATATACCTTTAAAGAAAAAAAGAGACTCTCAGTTTCATAACCACTCTATAAAACAAGATACAGAGCTCTAAGACCTGACCATTTTTTCATCTGTCATTTTAGTAATAAGAGCTTCAAATCACATTTGATTTAAGACAAAATATGCCTTTGCATACCACAGGCATCTTAGGATTGACATGAAAAAAAAAAACACCCACTGTTCATTGCACTTTCCTATGAAGACATACAGAAGATCTACAAGTCACCTCTGCTTTCACATCATGAAAAAAACACAGTATCATTTTCTAACTTAGATCTCATCACAAGGGGAATCCTAATCCATTCTGTGACAACCATCTTACGGGATGAGATTCTTTACTTCTTTTTTTCTGTTATTTACTTTATCATGATAGGTGCTACAGAAAAGTAATAGACAGAGACTTAATTCCATCAAGCTGTAAGTAAACACCTATTCTGAAACTCTCTTTACTACAGCTTCTAAAGGACAGAGTCAGTATTAATCACTACCTCTAGCAGCAAAGCATAACTCTAAATCAAAATACTTTTTCCTTAAGAGATAGTCCAAAATTAGAATTAGCAAGCAAAACTAAAAATCTAATTTCTTGCACACAGAATGATAATCTCAATGTCACCTAGGATTTAACACCCCCCATACCTACACACACTTCCCAGACTGGTCTTTCTCCAGTTGCTCTCTAAGCCAAAGTTGTAACCAAGCAATAAGCACAGGTTATCTGCCTCCTAAGGCAGCCTTACTAGCACACCAAGAGTACTTAACCCTCAATTCCTCTGCATAGGAAAATACTCTTAACTGCAGTTCCATTCAGGGTAGGCTAACGAGCTGAACCTGCCAAAGCCGTCAGTGTGAATCAATTAACATCTGCCTCTAGATTTGCAGCACCTGCTAACAGGCTGGATTACTGAAGGAAGCCAGCTATGCTCTCCCAGGGTACTCTGAAGTGTCAGAGTACATTAGAGTTTTAAAGGTAGTTTCAGCAGTAGTTACATGTGGGGAAGTGGGTTATGTAGCTCCTCCTGGCAAGTGTGTGGTAATGCACATTATTTTCTGCAATAAAATACCATGCCAGGAGAAAAAAGGAGCTAATTAATGTGCCAGTTTTGCATCCAACAGCAGGATAATTGGCACTCTTACTCTCACCTCTCTCTCTAAGCTTTTGGATGCTCTTTGCAAGTCAAGCTATTTTCTGAGGCTTTACAAAACCAGTCAGAGGTAGTGGACTTCCTCTATTTTTGCAAACTTATGTACAGTAGCACAGGTGCTAAAAGTATGGGGGATTCTGTTGTTATCAATCCACCTGCTAGTCAGTATCATCAAGTAGATCATTGTCCTGTTTTCAGCTGGGACAGACTTAATTGTCTTCCTGGTAGTTAGTATAGTGTTTGGGTTTGGATTTAGTATGAGAATAATATTGACACACTTATGTTTTTGTTGTTGCTAAGTAGTGCTTACATTAGGTCAAGGACTTCTCAGGTGCTCGTGCTCTACCAGAGAGAAGGCTGGGGGTGCACAAGAAGCTGGAAGCGGGCACAGCCAAGACAGCTGACCTAAACTGACCAAAAAGATATTCTATACCATATGATGTCATGCTAAGCATACAAATAGTGGGGAGTTGGGAGGGGTGTGGTGATAATTTCTTGGGGACTGTCTCAGCATTGATTGGCAGGTGTTGAACAATTGTTTTTCATTTGCTTAACCACCTTTCTTGGATCTAACATCTATATTTTTTTGTTTATTATTATTATTATTATTATTATTATTATTATTATTATTATTATTATTATTATTATTATTATTATTATTATTATTATTATTATCAAATTCTTAAAGTATTCTTATTTCAAGATATAATTTTTCTCACTTCTACCCTTTCTATCCTCTTCCCTATCCTACTGGTGGCAGGGAGTGAGTGCAAAGCTATGTGGTGCTTAGCTGCTGTCAGGAGCTAAATCATGACAACTGTTTTGCCAGCCTTATTACCATTTGGAGCAGGATGAAATGGGCACATACACAATGGGACAGGCATACCAGACATGGAAGCCCAGCAGGAGAAGAAATGGGAGCCCTGTACCTGTGTCTGTGACAGTGAGGAGAATAACCCTGCCACTACGCACATGCTTGATTTTCCCCTGTGGTTGTTTGTAGAGTTCCGCTGTCATCTAATGCAGACAGCAACCTACACTGCATGAAGGGACGTAACAGTATGCATACTTACTCTGACTTCTCTTAATGATTGAGGTTGCATTTTGTATAACAAATCTAGGTGTTTCTTTCAGAAGCAATAAACCATCTTAATTATTCTGGGTGTCAAGCCAATCAGTAATGAACCATTTGCATGAATCCCAAACAAATTGAAGTAGTGCGCTGAAATTAACTTTAAAAAATACATATGTTAAACACCTTGCTTAAGGAAGATAAGAATACCCATATTTTTAAAAATAAATGTAATGAAAAATCTTTAAAACTTTTTTTTTTAAAATGTGTATTGAAACCATGTATTCCAACTTCTGCCCATTGCTGTTTATTTAAGACAGAAATCCAGCTATTACATAAATGTACACCTATAGGCACGCACATTGGCAATTTCTTGGCAATGTTTTCATTTGCATTTTGAAATCATCCATAATGTGGTTGCAAAGATAGTTATTGCATATATATGTACATTGAAAAAAATGAGGAAAAAACCGCCAACAATTTAAAAAAGTGAAAATATGATATTAACGTGATTTTTTTGGGTGGAAGCTTTCCAGATTATCTTCTATTTCATTCTCTTCTTCCATTCAAATCTTCACTGAATCTTCTTCTTTTTTTAATATTAGTATTGGCTACATTTGAGATTGTCTTCACATGTTCTGGATAATTTGGTCATGAAGTTCAAAGGTTTATATATGTCTTGGACTGTCTACCCTTTGTCAGCTTTTGACACATCTCTTTTCCTCCAGTTTAGTATTGCTATTATGCAACAAGAGAGCAAAACTTACTTTTGAATAAATCACACTAGGAGTCATGCTAGGTTTTGCATGTGAAGATAAAAGGTTTGGTGAGCATAAAAGGTCTCATCCAAGGCTTAGAAAGCCTCTGACTTTGCATTAACCAATAGGCACAGAAGTCACTCAGCTCAGCTGTTTTTGCTACTTTTTACAGAAAAGATGGCAGACCTACACTGCTTAAAGTCACTAAGTTTTGGTTATAGTTCCCTCATTTGGTTAGTGTTCCCTAAATTTCCTCTTTTCAAAATTATTCTGGTACTTTTTTATTCTAAGTATATTCCAAACCCTCAGGTTTGACATTTAATCTCTGAATTCTTTCCAGACCTTTATAAACACTTCTCATTCTGTGCCACTTTCATTATTTCAGGAATACATGAAAATCGTAAGTTATAATTAAATTTCTGAAGATTTATTTATGTTCAGGAGTGTTGTTTTTATGCCAGATATTTGTCACATGCTCTAGGCTGTGTATTCCTTCCAGGCTTTCTCTCCTGTGACTTAGAATCTGTTAATAGAAACAAGAATCAGAAAAATAATCTCTCCCTCTATCTTATGTTAACCTTCTAAGGAGTGCCTAAGGACAAAAAAAAATCCTTTATCTTTCATCAGCCAGGTTTGGGACTTGTTAGAGCTACTGTCCATCCCATTCAGCCTACAAACCTGTTCTCTTCTGAAAAATGGGTTTTTTGGGAAAAAAAAAATCATAAGTGAACATTACCCAAATATTCTCCCTTCTATGGTCTTTGAAGCATATCCTTGGATCAAAGCATTTTACACAATTCATGGATCTGGTAAAAAAAAAGAAAAAAATGTCCTGCTTTGATGCTGCTCATAAGCTCTAGGCATTGAAGAGCTTGGTGCATTGGTATTAAGGGTCAATTTCTGCACTCACTACTGCTCTTTCCCCACACAACAGAAAGGTTTTACTGCAGGTGAACAAAGAACATCCCTCCTGTGGACAGCTACTAAGGTGCCAGGCTGTATTAGGGTAGCCTTCCTTCATAGCAGTATCAGCTGAGGTCAAGAGGGAAGAAAAAGAGCTGTTTACAAGATCAGTACAGCTTCTTGGTTTTGTGCCCTGTAGAAGCAATTTTTTGCGTCCAACTTTTGCTTATTACTGGTGAGTTTGCTGCCCTCCCTCCTTGCAGGCACTGCAGTCCCCTATACAACCCTTGATTGCTCAAAGAATCTACTCTTTGGCTGCAAATTCTTAAAGTCTTTGATATCAAGCCAGCCAAGAAAACTAATGTCTAACTGAATCAATCGCTCAGCTGCAAAATGAAAAGCATACTAGATTAGAATGGAAAATAAGAGTAAAGGTGACTTTAGAGCCATGATTTTTTTTTTCCTGCTTTTGTCAGTGGAAAACCTATAATTTCCCTTTATGTTCTCCAATGGAAAAAAAAATGATTTATGGCCAATTTTTTAAAAGCATATTTATAGTTGTGCTCATGAAAGGTGCCACACTGACAGCTTGCTAAGCTCCACTATGCTATCAAAATATAGTTAGAGCAGAAGCAATGGCCAGAGCCTTTTTTATTTTTTTTTTGCCTGCTTTCCTACTGTCTGCTCCAGGACCTGTTCAGTGCTGGACAGTACTCCCTTACTTTGGGCTAGTTTGGTACTTGTTAAGAGTCAAAGGATCTTAAGGAATCAAAACTTGCAATGTCATTGCAAGTTTTCTCTGCGTGCATGTTCATGCTTTATTATATAACAATATAAACAATGGTCTGTCATGGAAGAAAATGGCAAGATTATCTGTAGTAAATCATTAAATTCTGCAGCACTTACAGCTTTTACTGGAATAGCAGTTCCAGTATTACTGGAATAGCAGTTCCAGTATTTCAAATACTCCTAATAATCAATATGTTCAAATATTAGTATCTAAGAACAAAAATCGCAATGAAAATATTAACTGTAAAAGTGTGTTGTAGGCTGCAGAGGTACCCATTTGGCCCCTCGTTGTTAAGATGCAACAGAACTTCTGTCCCCCATTTTGTTATTCAGGGACTAAAATTTCTCATGATGTGTAATTTTTAGAAGAAATAAAGCAAAAGATTGTAAATTGCCCAAGTGATTAGAACAAGTATGTGGCCTTAAAGTGTTTTCTATTCTATCTCTTCTGAGATTGTGCAATTTCACACAATCTTTATTTGCATACTTGGCAGTGTTGATATCAATGGAAGAAACTACCTTCATAGAAATAAATTCCTTCCATAATTTTGAAGTTATGGACACCAAAGTATTTCTGCTGTTCTAACCATGGGAAATTACAGTGTTTTCCTTTCTTTAAGCTAACTTTTGAAGTGGTAGCAATAAATCAGGCAGCCTGATTTGCTATTGTTATATTGTTGGCAAAAAATAGAAAAACTTTTGAAATTACATAACTCTAAAATCATATGGTTGTAGAGAAAAGAGGAAGAAATCTCAATGCTTTAGAGCTTTTTTGAATGGGTATCAACTGAAAATCCTACGAATTTCATACACTATACCTGATTCTCAAGTAGAAACAATAGGATCCTATTTGTGGTTAATTTGCCTCAGTCATGTATGACGCATAGTAAGTTTTCAGAAGAATGAATTACTGTCAGGAATTTTATAAATAATGAAGATTAATATGACTCATGAATGACAATTTCTGTGTCAGAAGATTGCAGGCATGAAAAACAGAAATATCCTACATTGTTGGTTAGAAAGTGTCCTTCTCATCCAATTTTTCCCAAACATACTCTTTGCCTAGCTTTGTTTCTCTGAAAAAAGTATGGAATTTTTATGATATAGGAAAAAATAATGTACCAATTAATATTTAGAAGAATTTTAAAGTAATAAAACCTACAGATACTCTAATAACTATGATGGCTTTTTTTCTGTGCTGCATGAAAATACCCATTTGGCAGTCCTAGATAATGTTCTGTGGATAACAGATTGCCCCTGAAAACCTGCAGTCATAAACATGCAGAGACATGATTTCTGATACCCACAGTGCAAGTTGTTGCAAAGGTCTGAGGAGTGCTGTCTTTGGCAGAGCACACAGTGAAATACACAGACTCTTTTACCTTCTGTTACTGTAAGAGCAGAAGGTATAGTTAAACTGTGTACGAAGGAACTTTGCTTGGGTCAAAAAACATATAGGTATAACAGCTATTAAATGCAATTGTTCCCAAAGTTTTTTGTATAATGTAATATGCTGAAAACATTTAGAAAATATCCTGTATCAAAAGTTATATACCTAATGGAAATATTGGAGCAGTTTGAAGTCACAGGTAATTAATCAAGAAAGACACAGAGCAATTTTATAAAATTTTAATTATCATAGATTATCAGCAACATGTTAAGCTAATAATACAGCAATTATTTGGAAAATAATTCCTATCAATATATTTGCTAGTTTCTTGAAAAGAGTTGTAGAAAGCACAACAAAGCAGGGATAAGCATCGTGATACAGAGAATTCATATGAATCACTAAAGTTCCAATGCAGAAAATGAAGAATTTCATTGAAACGTGTTATTCTGTTGAACACTGATTCTGGCCTTATACTGCTAAGTGTTAACTGTGCAGAACTCAGCTCAGTGACACTGAAATAATGAAGGTTAAGAAGTCAGAACTGTTTCTGCTTTCGGTGCTAGCTTATGATCTGGACTTGAAGGGAATGAGGTCCGTCTAATTAACTAACAATGAAAACAAGATTTGTAGTAAGATTAGTGGCAGGGATCCCAATATATCAGAAGTGCTAAGGTTGGCATATAAAGGCTGATACTGTCTGCATGGTACTAGCCATTCTTAGCTGCATGCATGGTCTCAGAGGATGTCACTGGTGGAAAGCCGTAGGAAGTCCTGGGGTCGTCTGGCTTTTGACTATCACCCAAAAGACCATGCAAAAGCAGGAAAGAGAGTGAATGTACATGCAGCTGCCAAAACTAATTATTCTTAAAACTATCAGTTACAGCTGACTCCCGGTTACAGCTTATCCTATAAAGGATAAAAGGCTTATAGCACATTAGTTGCTGGGAAAGAAGCAGATGGAATGCTCTGTGTTTCTCCGAGTTTAACAGAAAAATTAGGCATCAGACATGACTTGACGCAGCTTACAGAAGGAATAATGTGTTACCCACATTTTAGTGGTTCTAGTCATTATAGTTAATCCTTTGGCCCACCTGCAATATGGTATAAATGTATGGTGAACAAAGTCACCCAGCCACACACGTCTATTATTGTACAATCATTTTGTCCCCACAATACCACCTGAAATGAAAAGTTTCACATGAAGCCATAAGGGCAAAAGTTATGTTAGCAAAAAATGCTGAAAGCATGCAGGCAGATAGCTATCAAGCCTTCAATAAAGATATGTGTTCTGCTTATGGATTCAGGCAATGCTCCTATTAGCTGAGTCACTAATAATTGCTGATTTTGGAAGGATTTATTAATTTTCAACATAAAAAATAATTACATCTTGCTTGTATAGCACCTTATGATATGAAAAGATTCAAAAATATTTAGCCTATATTTTGTCAGAGTTTGCTATTAAAAATTCAATAGGATTTATTCTTTTCTAAGGACCATAGCAAACACTGAGATAATGTTTCAGTATCTGAAACAAAATAATTTATTAAATTCAATCTAGATGATAATAATATTGTTAGGATCTTTCAAAAACTTTCTGTTTTATTTTTTACTTGAGGGAAGACTTCTGCTGCAAACCAAGGGCCTGACATATCACATAATTAATAACTCTACGATTATCAACTATCAGTACGTACTACACTGTTGCATGGTCAAAAGATCATTCAAACATTGCAATTATCCAATTAATGACATTGTTGATTAATACTGCAGTGAAATTCTGTCCCTTCTCTCAGCTTTCAAGAGTACCCTTCTCTGGAGACATTCAAAACCCACCTGGATGCTGTCTTGCGCAGCCTGCTCTGGCGGGAGTGGGGAGGGGGGTAGTTGCACTAGATCATCTCCAGAAGTCCTTTCTAACCCCTATAATTCTGCGATTTTGTTTGAAACTGAATGTATATTAAATTACTTCTCACTTCAAGATCCTAATTCCACTTAGTAGTGTAATCAAGTGCCATATTTGCTTAAAATAAAACCTGAAAGAAGGAGGCCCAAAAGGTGAGCGGCCATGAGTGGATGATAAATTGTCCACAGTATGAAACAAGTTGAATCATTTCCATGATTGATTTCTTGGAATGGTTTAACAACAGAGCGTTAGTTGTCAAGGCTTTTTGAGTGAACATTCCTTGTGTTAGGAGGCTATACTGATCTCTGGCATACCATTTACTGATCAGAATTCCTAAAGATTCAAAGGTTAAACAGACCAGAAGACAATACCAGGATGATCTTAGTCCAATCTTCTGTGATAGAGAAGGTAGAACTGCTCTGGATCTGGATGTTCCAAATCATGTTTCTTTGTTTGAATTATACCCTTAAATCTAAATGGAATGCAACTGGTAATTTTACTTCTTTTGATTATAGATAATACCTCCGTCTATAAGAAAGGCTGAGGATCTCTTGGAAGAATTGCTGAAGACTTTGTCAAGAACATCTAAAATGTTGCAGTCCTGTATAAAGCTGATTGTTTCTGTTAAGGGAATAGCTCCCTCTTTGTCCCATCTTAACAAGTATTTTGTTTACTTGTTAATTCTTTTTCACTCTCATCTGTTCATTTTACATTGTTTGAATATTTATATGTTGCTGATAAACCTTTTTGCTCTGATTTGTACATTTTAAATATAAAGATAATAGCCTTTTTTCCTCTTTTCAAATCAAGACCTCTGATTTGATTTGTATGTTGTTATCAATCAGAGTAATCAGCATGAGTAGGCGCTCACCTGTTAGACCTATTTTGTTTTTTGGGGTTGTTTTTGTGGGTTGGCTAAAATTTATTTATGTTAGGACTGCAGACTCAGGAAGGCTTTTGTACTTTTTGTCAAAGACAGTTATGGTCATTGATTTCTAAAGTTTATGTTGTTTTCTACACTACAAAAATATTGTGTGATTTTATATTTCAGGGAAAGATCTTATGTACATGAAGACTTGGACCAGTCTAAAGGTGCACTTTCAGCAATGCTTGGCATTACCAACAGATTTAGCAAGTAGGTTTTTGACATTTTTTTTTTGTTCCTGCTAGAAACCTGGGCTAATTTTGTTAGAAAACCAGGTTTGTTGGCAATTTGTGCCTTTACATCTACTAGTTTTGGTTTACTTATAATAGAAATCAGATTAAGAAATCCATATAATTATTAATACATAGCAGCTACTCCTGAATAACAGCTTACATTGATAACTTGTTCTGAAATATGTTCCATGCAAGGATTTCCAATTAGAACAACAGTTGTTCATTAAGAATTACGAATCTTTCCTAATTTACATTTAGAATAAATATTTCAGATTATCATACATCTCCTAAATAAATCTGGTAAAATGGATTTTTTGTTCCCTGCCAATATGTCTTTAAATGAAGTCACCAATATGAATATGCATTGAAATAACATTGAATTTATATTTACCAATAATTTCAAATTGTACATTCTTATGTCATAGCTGTCACAAAACTAATCCATAACATTGTTCAAAAAAACATACAGCATGAGGGTTGCTCACATTAAATGCAACACTTGAAAACAAATTTGTAAATTATTTTGCTAAATCCACATATAAGAGCACAAATACTTTCTTCAACTACCCTTAAGGTTAGAAGCAATACAAACACTTAATATGAATAACCTACAAATAAGATGTTAAATTTAATATCTTTGATTTTTTTTAACCTTCTAAAGATATGATTATGAGGTAAATTACTTACACTCTTCAACAGTTTCATGCATTATGTATTTACAGTTCTACTTAAGTTTCTGGGAAATATTTTTAATTAAGAAGGGCAATTTTTTAAAAGAAGACAACAAAAATAGTCGTAATTCAGTTACGTAGTATGGATCAAATTAGACATAGTTTAGAAAAACTATTAAAACCATGACTGAAATTTTAAAAAAAAAGATAAAAATGATCAAAGGTTCTTTTTTTAGGCTAATATGAACATATCTAAGGACAAAGGTACATTAGTGGTTTACACTATACGTAGAGTGTAGAAAGTTCTGAGTTTGATATTTCCAGCCCCTGATTGTACTGTACAGTTACAATTGTTTTTCCTAAAAAGAATAGTCAATACATCTATCTGTAACATTTGCAGTACCACTTTCAACAAACCAGCTATTCACAACTGAAACCAAATCACTAATTTGTTTTTCCTCAGGAGGACTAAAATCCTGCAATCCTCAGTGGGAAAATTTCCCCCATTAATAATTAGAATCATAGACCCATAACACCACAGAAATGGTTTGGTTTGGAACAGTCCTCAAGGCCCACCTAGTTCCACCCCACTGCCATAAGCAGGGAATCTCTCCACTAGACCAGGTTGTCCAAAGCCCCATCCAACCTGGCCTGAACACTCCCAGGGAGGGGGAAGCCTTAAGGTTATTTAGACACCCTAAAGTAAACAAGTATGTATTGGATCTGTTGTCAAATTTGTTAGCCTCACAGGAAAAACCATGTGGTACAACAGTGATGCAAATAATGATTAAGGATCCTGCCAACTATGCTGATTTCATAGAATCATAGAATCATAGAATCATGTTCTAGTGTTGAACACAGTGGCGCCTGACGCTTTTAGGAGCTGTGGGGCTTTGGGGGTTTTCGTTTTGGCTTTTTTACTTTCCCATTTATTTATTTTTTAACTCATAGAATCATAGAATGGCATGGATTGGAAGGGACCCCAAGGATCATAGAGCTCCAAACCCCCTGACACAGGCAGGGACACCAACCTCCAGGCCTGGATTTACACAAGGTTTCCCAGAGCCCCATCCAAACTGGCCTCGAACACCTCCAGGGATGGGGCATCCACCACCTCTCTGGGCAGCCTGTTCCAGCACCTTACAACTCTCTCTGTAAAAGACTTCCCCCTAGAATCTAATCTAAACCTTCCTGCCTTTAGTTTTAATCCATTCCCCCTTGTCCTGCCATTATCTACCCTTTTAAAAAGTTGATTCCCCTCCTGTTTGTATGCTCCCTTCAGGTACTGGAAGGCTGCAATGCGATCCCCCCGCAGCCTTCCCTTCTCCAGGCTGAACAAGCCCAGCTCCCTCAACCTCTGTTTGTAGGGGAGGTGCTCCAGCCCTCTAATCATCTACATGGCCCTCCTCTGAACCCTCTCCAGCCGTTCTGCACCATTCTTGTATTGCAGGCCCCAGATCTGGACACAGTACTCCAGATGGAGCCTCACGAGGGCAGAGTAGAGAAGGACACTCACCTCCCTGTCCCTGCTGGCCATTCCTCTGCTAATGGAGCCCAGGATATCATTGACCTTCTGAGCTGCAAGAGCACACTGCTGGCTCATGTTAAATTTCTTGTCCACCATGACACCCAGGTCCTTCTCAGCAGGGCAAGTTGTTGTAAGTCTTGATTTTTAGGCTCCTGCTGACTATGCCAATTTATCACAACTTGATTTTACACAATGTTGGAGTGGCATCAATTAGAGATTTAACAACACTATTACGGTAAACCACAAGATCTAATTGTATGATATTTAATGACACTCAATTATCAGCCATAAAACTGTGATTCAACAGAATTTGTTATAATCAAATTTTACATTGGATATTAGGAAAAATTTGTTCACCAGAAGGGTTGTCAAGCACTGGAACAGGCTGCCCAGGGAAGTGGTTGAATCACCATCCCTGCAGGTATTTAAAAGATGTGTAGATGTAGAACTTAGAGACATGGCTTGTTGGTAGACTTGACAGTGCTAGGTTAATGGCTGGACTTGATGTCAAAGGTTTTTCCCAATCAAAATTATTCTATGATTCTGTGAATATTTTGTAGCTTAGTTAATGATTCAGTGGAAGTTCACATGAGTTTTATGATGAGTTTTCTAAATTCAATCATGTACACTTAAACACACACATAAAGAGGTACAGATACAAACACAGATACAGATGCAGACACAGATAAAGAAGTTAACTGGTGATCAAGACTTTTTTTCTCTCAGTGAATAGTAGTGAATTACAAATCTTTTCCCTTGTCAGTGGATGATCTTTGAACCTTTTTCCTACTTCAACATCTATCAGCAGACCATCTTTGAATCCTTGTGAAATCCACCCTTTGAATCCCACCCACCAAGTCAGGGGGGAGACACTGGGTCACACAACCCATTGAGGTCACAAAGAGCTCAAAGAGTTTCACATAGGATCACTATCTATAGCATCACAAGACGATTGGCTTTGTATTTTTTTTCCATTTGGGTCAAACTTCTTGTAAGGTAATTCTGGTACGTTTTGGATCAGGATATGCTGATCTGACTATGACCCAAGCAGCAAGAGTTTCAGGTACTGCTGGAGAGCACCAGATTGTCCCAACTCCTGTAATCAAGACAAGAACACAATTCTGGGATTGTGAAGTGGACCGAGGGCCTCTCTGCACCAGCACAAACAGCAACAATTAAGTTTGCAAAGTGAGTAAAGAAATAAACTAAGAATAAATATTTGAGGACTATAATGCAAATATAAATTACTGCTCTGATAAGACTTTCTAACAGTGCAGTACATTTGGGGTTCTGGTTTAGATACTTTGAATGAGAAATCAAATATTGATGTATTTGGAAAAGAGAGAAGAACTTATACAAAAGACAGAATATATTTGGACTTAAAACAGCAGGGGCTGATTGCACAGCTAATAAACAGATTTTTTTCTTTTTTTTAAAAGAAGTTCTGCAACTCTGCAGTGACAGAAGAAATAAGGACATAAGCAATGTCCTGGGGCACATCATCTTGCACCTCCACTCTCTGACAGTGGCATCAGAAGAGGTTAATTCAGGAGATGACAGGAGCCTGGCCAAAATGGAGATAAGACCACTAACAAGCAGATCTCCATCAGACCTAGTCTCCACATGTTAATGTGAAACTGCTGCCTATGAATGTACCTAAGCCCTTTCTGAACCTGCTGCTACAGCTCCCTCCACAGCCCCGCATACCAACAAGTCCCAATAGTTTGCAACCTGATGCATAAGGTGCTTTAATATAGGTGGAGTACCCCTACAATATAGAAGTCCACTTGCTAGTAGAGTCCTTTTCTTTAGAGACATCACCCAAATGCAGTAAATAAAAGAGAAAAGATCTTAACATGCCCTGGTGGTAAAAAAATAAGTTGGGAAGTTTCAAAGAAACATCAAATAAGCACATGCTGATATATATGCCACTGGACTATAGCTCATGCTTTCACAGGACCCATTTTTCTCATTTACTTGGTTCACTGCAATAGTGGGACACTGCTGATAATGATAAAACCTTCGGAAACACCAGCAAATCTAAGGTCATGGACAGGAGACGAAATGCCTGTGCTAATTCTCACCTCAGCTGGTTCATCTTGCTATTTGTGGGGAGGCACACAGAAATGTTACCTTGTGTCATAGGGCGAAATAGCTACATTAACACAGTGATATGCATGCACTAAATAGGCTCACCTCTCAACAGGAATTATTTCAAACACAGCACTACTACACTTAACACAGCTATCCTGCTTTTTGTTCCAGAGCTAGCTGCTACAGCTCAGCCAACCTCTTGCCAATTCACAGCCCTAGCAATTTTAGAGGGGCCAAGATTTCACCCAGGTTGACAATGAGTCACAGATCATTGCACTGAGTGTTTACATCAGTACTCTGACTATCAGCGAGGAAGTACCTGAGAGGATTTGAATCAAGTTTGTATGGAGCATCAAATACTGAAGTATTCATAACAAGAAATAATTATGCAGCTGTCACTAAGTCATCTGAGTAATGACACTCGTAACTGCTTCCATGTATAAAATGCTTACATAAATAAAAATCATCTAAGTGTTATTGATCTGATAAAATACAAGTATGAATGCTGCTCTGATTATTTTTCTTTTGTGACACAGATAGGATTTACAACTTTGCTGACAGGGAAATTGCAACATTTATTTGTATTTCTTTATTCCAACTATTTAATAGTACTTTCTAATTCTATTTCTTTCCTACTGCCTCATATGTTTCCCTAGAAATTTGCTATTTTTTCTGGGTTTTTTTTTCTTTCTCCCCCCATCCCCCTTCCCTTCACTTTCTTTCTCTGTTCTGTGTGGGTGTTTTGTTTGTTTTGTTTTTCCCAGCATATGTTTTATCCAAGGCCACTTATTTTTTCTTTTAATGGCGCTCCGCCATTTCCAGCCCATTTCCTATCTATTGATGAGACAGATAATAAACAGTCACAGAGATGGGTTGGAAGGGTAAAGAAGCAGCAGAGGACAGGGCGTGTGTGGAACAAGAGGTACACCAAAGGAAAATAAGTTTATGATTCTGGAAGCTCAGAGGGACTGTGACTAAAGCTTTCTTTTAATGGGAAAATGCCGTCCCCTCCTTGGTCATGTGCTGTTCTGAGATCTGTCTGTCTGTCTTTCATTTAAATCAGAAATATCTACATATAGAGTAACAGTGCTGATCAAAATGTAGTTGAAGCTGTCAGTGAAAGTGTCAAGTTTTGTTGAACATGTGCAATGAAAGTGGTTAGTTAACAATTCCTCAGAAGCTTGACTGCAAATGTACAAGTTGTTGCACTTCATGTTTGATAAAAAATGTGGCAAGTTATTTAGGAGAAGGAATGGAGGACAAAAAGGTTAATGACAGACTTGCTTTTGAAGATGAACTGTGAATTAATGGATTCAGTTCAGATACTGTTGGTCATGGTCCAATGGTGATTCATTTATAAAGGCAGTTATCTCATCATCAGCTTTAAACATGAGAAGATCTGGAGATGGCTTCTTTAAATTAAAATGTGGGACCATTGCATTAAGATTAAATTATTGTTTAAAAGACATCATAAACTTAATAAAATCTTGACAGGAGACATCATAATTTATGCAAATGCAAGCATCAGAAGGCATGTTTTCTGATGCTGTCATTTTTTGCATTCTACGTAAGTCACAGAAGCCATTTTTAGATCAAGTTGTTCAAGAAGCCTAATCATAGAGGGGATAAAGGACATCTTATCAGAAGCAGAAAAAAAAGCCCTAAACCAACCCCAAATAGAAGCTTTGTTTTGTATTTAGTTTTAGTAGGTTAGCAATGCTGAATGCTGGTGTCCTTGTCCAGACTGCTACTCACAGTAGGTTTTATATCCATGTCTCTATTTTATTGTATCATTGTAAAATAAAAAGGAAGAAAGATAAAATGGGGAAGGGTAGAAAAAAAGGATAGAATCAATAAAAGGTAGTGTGTGTCAAAGGCAAATATGAGAATTTTCTGAAATTCATGGTGATGAAATCTCATGTATACAGCAAAGGAAAAAAATAGAGTGAAAAATCAGCTCACAGGTTCTGTAATGTTTCAGCCCTTTTTCTGTGTTTTATTTGCCTTTTCAACCATAAGAAGTACTTCCCCTTTCCAATAACTCACTGCAGCTGGAGGGTTTCTCTTTATGAGATATCCCTCAGTGCTGCATGTCAAGGCACTTCCCTCACTCCTAACACATTTTTTTTGTGGCAGGGTAGCCCTTGGGAAGAAGGACACGTGCTGTTTTAAGTGTGTTTCCCGATGAGAGCCTATTTCCACTGCCTGTCTCTCCTCCTCAAAGCAAGATGGAAACCATTTAGGGACAGGAGAACAAAGCGTGAGGAGCCAGGCTCCTCATCCTCATCTGCTGCTTTTGAGCCTCTACGTAAGCTCCAGCTGGGCATGTTGTACAATGAGACATAAATTTGGCAGAAATGCTGATATTTCTCTGATTCTGTAATTAAAGTGCACTTGCTAATGAATACACAGGATATACAGCATTTTAAAAATTCTGCATACTGGGCTTTGTAAATGAAATAGTGGTCTTTCACCTGAAGTTCCATAATTTGATTTATAGGTCTAATTGCAATAGCATATCAGATTTACTGTCTTGGGGAAGGAGGGAAAGGCTGTCATTGTGCTGTAAAGGCTGGCAGTTCCCCATGGCCTGGGGCCTCCTCATGGGGGTGGCAGGGTAGGGCCCGGCAGTTGGGTCCCCTCCCAGGGCCCCAGGTAGGAGCAGGGCAGCTGAGGTGGTGAGGCTCTAGGGCAGCCCCAACCCAGGGCATCAGGAAACAGGTCAGGCTGTGTGTGGGACCAACTTGTGGGACCATGGTCAAGCAGAGCTGAGGTGTGAGGAGTTGGAGGCTGGTCCTGCTCTGGTGTCACTGGGGTGGGGCTGATAGCCCTGAAGGTTATGAAATGGAGTCCTGGGCCATGAGCTGGGTAGGGGGAGCTCTGGGATGGTGGTGTAGAGGCAGACAGGGCTCACTCACAGTGGCCTCAGGGCTCTTATGAAGGAAACAAGAAGGTCCAAAAACATGGTTGGAGATGGAAAGAGAAAATCTCATAAAACTGCCTTCCTCTTCTACACTCCAAGTTTCTCCTACCCTCCAAGTCTTGTCCCACATCAGTATGTATCACTATAAAGAAACAAAAGTCTGCTTGTCTTCTGGTACTCAGCAGCACAACACTCTTGCTGGTGGTATTCTGGTCCTCGCATCTTAGCTGTTGTTTAGGCAGGATGCCACAGTTTCCTTAGAGAAGAAAAGCAGACTTTAGGAGACTGTGTATCAGCAGCAGATGAGCCCAGTGGGTCAAGGCAGCACTTCTGCAGCAAGAGGCTGAGCCACTCATGAATGCTAACTGAGGCTGCAGATGAAGATGTCACCAAAAGAATGTTTTTGCCTAAGGAAAGTGTACAGGAATCTTTTGTAATACAAGCTGATAGGTAATTAGCTAATGATATCTTTCAACCACGACAATGGGCCATAGGTGTTACTTTATTCTTTTCCTGACAACCGTGTCAGTGACTTTGTTCACTGCAGGACCATACTCTTTGTTTTTTTACTTTGGAGTTATGATTGCATAGTTTGTTTTCCTAAATGTCAGTAAACCAGGCTGACCCACTCTGGCAAAATTTTTCCAGTACAGGACCTATGTAAAATCATCAGCAGCAGGAAACATGTTTGGCTTGATGACACTTGTGAAAAACAGATGAGTTTATTGTTTGGGGTTTTTTTACAAAGTTTTGCTAAGAAATTTTCAATAACTCATGCCTAAGATGTTTCCTTAAAATATTAGAAGCATATTCAATCTGCTACAACATGCTAAGTACCACATTAATCTTGAAACATATGCATTACCTAATACCTAAACACTGTAAATTAAGATTCAATTCAGTTGATATAAAACTATGACTCTACCAAAAATATTGTAAGTATATCGATATTTATTCTCTTTTAGAGACTAAAGCTTTCTTAATTATCTGACATGATTTATAGAGAATACTATAATCAACAGAATTGAATTAAATAAGAAACTCATCTATTGACAGAGCTACAAAACCTGATTAGAGCCTCTGATAAACATTTAGAGTCAAGGTCTGATTTCCCTCTTGGGGAAAATGCACAAGCAATATAACTACATTCAAACATAAGTTGTTATAACAACCTAATGCAGCAACCAAATTTTCCATGTGGTAAAAGAAATGCATGAGTTTGATAGCACACTTACAGTTACTAAAATTGCAACAATTTATACCACTCTGGGTAACTAGGAACTGCAGTTAAAACGTAAATTAATAGACACAATGCTGTTTAGACCTTCTTAAAGCAGAACTGTAAACACACATAGATGTAGGTACTTTAGAGCTTTCCGAGCAGGCTGCTGAGCAGAAAGGGATATATCCCTATAGATCTGGGCCATGTATGAAATGATGTTAACCTTGTGTGTAGAAAACCCCACCAATTCTTCATATATAGCAATAGTCTATTTAGCACAGAAAATAGTGGGAACACTCTGCCTACCTAGGTGTAGCACTATGTCTTACTACATTTTAAAGGTCCAAGGAAAAATAGAGGGATGCACTAGTTAATTTTTTTTTCCCTTTAATGTTAGAAATTTAACAAATTGAAAACAAATCCCTTGCAGAGCTGAAGAGCTAAGTCCCATCCTGGGTAATGATGTAAATCTCACCCCAAACATCCAGCAAAGTTTCTTTTTGGATCACTCTGATTGCCTGTATCATCTCCTCAACTGTGGCCTTCGCCAAGACAGAAGTTTTTCCTGTAAAACTCCAACATGTTTCCCCTTTACTCCACTCAGCAAACTAACAGCTGAGTAAAGAGGTTCAAGTACTCCCGCTCTCCTCCACTTTTACCATCCATTTTTTAATAAATGAGAATCACTTGCCTAAGTAGAAGTCCCCTTGAAGGATGTAGTAGAGTCTGAGCAGTCTTGCAAAATGATGGGAAATCTATCCATGTTTGGTCACTCAGAACAATCTGTGTGGTTTGGAGTCACGTTCCATAGCAGGAGAGCAAGCTTTCCCAGCATGGCCCTTCTGACGGACAGGAAGCCACAAAACGTGACATTTGTTATCATCAGCATTTGTACCCACTGCTAGCTCCTTCAGAATGCCAGAGCATCACAACTCCAGCATCATCAAACCCGGTACATAAGCTTGATGAGGCACAGTGCCTGTACCCAGGCCAAGGGCGCTGAGGTTTGAGTCAGAGGAGGTGTGAGATTTAGTGCTACACATGTATTTTATAGCTAAATGAAATCAGAAAACTCCAGAACACACACTGAACAGAGCTTTTTGGTGCCAGACACACATTCATAATAGCAATCATAAAAATCATAAAACCACAGTTTTTAACATCTTAATGTTTTCAGATTTCAGTCTTTTAAAATGCATTTTATATTCCAAAGAATAATTAAGATATTGAAACAAAGAAAGTAATAAAATATGCAAGTATCCAGATTTTCTTCCCCTCCTCCCCACCTTTAATGGAAGTGGCAGATCAAATTTTTAGGATCAATAACAAATCAATTTTCTGACAACAGCTCTCTAGTTCAAATTTCGTTTTTCACAACATTTGCTCAGACATTTCCCTTGCCACCATTTTTTAACTGTATCCCCAAACAGATTAACATCATGTCAGGATAGCATGTCATGTAATAATTTTAATAACATTTATTTAGAAGATTGTTACTCCTCCCAGCTTCTGCTTCAGGGTTTGCTGGAATACCATGCAGTTCATTAGCAGACACACTGAGAAGTCAATGAGGCAGATACAATGTGTAGATTAAAAAAAACAAAAACACAACATTAAGTTTAACTCATCTGTAACCTTTTAAAATCAATTTATAGGCTTATTTAATACTAAACTTCAATAATCGTGCTTATTTTTTTCATATTATATATAATTAGAAACAACGAAAAGACAATAAAATATAAAAAGAGGATAAACCAAGCCAACAGAAAGGGGTGAAGCTTTAGTTTCAAAGCTTTCATGTACCAAAAGCTGAAATAATCAAATCTACAAAGAACAACATGTATGAAATCACTTAACATTCAGCAAATACAATGTAGGCTTTGAGTTGGCCTAGAAACAGATGCAGAATACAAACATGGAGAACAAAAAGCGAAGCAGAGCCAGTGTGGAATCTGCCAAAGTACCACATTAACTCTTATGGTTAGCGTACACCATAACAGTGCTGTACTGGAAACCATCTGGAATACTTTGGACTGAGGCATAGTAAGTAGAAATGGGTAACCAAACACATGTCAATATATTTGTGAGATATGTTACTATGAGCTATGCAGAACATGATGCATATCTTCTCTTGGAAATTATGGTCTGTCTTGCCTTTGGCTAAAAAGAATCACCAATCCTGCTGATGGTATCTTACAAACATTCTTCAGAAAAAATGTAGGTTTAAAAATCAAAGAAATATGGCAATTTGAAGTAATAATTTAGAAAACCGTTTTACTTGTCCTAAAATCATTCAGATGGTATAAGCTAGGCAGAAGATATCAATTTGTTAAATTTATATTGCTGACTATGACTACAATGCTACATTTTCCTGTGTGTTAATAGCAAGTAAAAGATTAAAAAACTCCCAAAATAACAACAAAAAAGCAAACCATTCTTCCAGTATTTTCCAATTAATACAATACCAAAGTATTTCTGAGCCACTGGCTCACATGAGCACTCCTGTGTGCCAGTGTCATTTTGTTGCTTCATTTGGTTTGCACTTGTACTGAACAAAAACAAACCCCCTGCATTTCTTCATACAGATGTCATAATCTAGAATGCACAATAGGAGTAAGAAAAAAGCAGTAGCATTATGTGTTAGCCTGAGAAGGTTTGATGCATTCTTTGGCAACAGGAGCTGATCTTCCTGAGTATAGCAAGAAACATAAATGAATAAAACTTGTTAGTGTTTTCTTCTACTACATAGAATTCAACAAGAGCAATGAAGAGCCAGAGTAGTCAGTATCCATCCAAAGCTTGAAGATTTTCATCCCAGGAAACTTCAGAACTTGCATCAAGTGTTTTTCTGAGAAACCACAAACTTTCCCTTTCACTTTCTACAAAGCCAGATGATGAGTCTAAAATTTGCCTCCTACCCATCTGTTCATTCAGCTGGTATGTGGCATCCTTCTCCCCATTTTTTGAGTTCTTTTATACAAAATGCTAATTTTCAGGTCAGGAACCTGCAATATTTAGAATAAAAAACCCTTTAAGCCTGACAAAAGTATTGACTCTCAGCAAAGAAGTGTTTCTCATTTAGTTGCCCAAAGATACAAGCAGAGTAAGTTAATATGCCATCCACGATGAATTACTGAAAACATCAGCAAAGAGCAATTACTGTATGTCTGGTCTTAATTTGGATTCAAGTTAGAAATACGATACCTTATGTAAGCTACCTCAGGGAACATATGCCATCAAAGAGCAATGAAAAATGTTAAATATTCTGTGGATAGAATTCACTGCCATAGCAGCTTCCCAAGAGAGCAGATGCAAGTTTTCAGGCCTTTTCTGAACATTAAGAACTTGGCAGGATTTTCAAATCCCACCATGGAAATGTTTATCTTACCCATCATTAGTTTAGCATCACATTAGATTACAGTGCCCATCTCCCCTAAATGGAGAAGTTTGTCTGCTTCCTTGTAATAGCCATTGTTTTATTGTACATCCTACATATTATATGGAAGGGATATTTCTTCAACCAAGCCATTAAAAACATACTTAAAAGTTTCATGACTGCAGCAAAAGATGCAACAGAGAATATGATATAAATATATAGTTTCTTGAGTTGTGACAGTGGTTGTTTTGGGAAAAGTTTGGCTATGTGAGTACTAAGGCACAAAACAAAAACATTTCTTCAAGTCAGTGGATCTTCTGAGCTCTGTAATTTTTCTTATGCTTTATTTTTTCCTGCATTAGTTACATTTTTAACACTGGTGAGCAATTTCCACTTGTGTGATTTTGAGAAATAAGAAAGAAGGTGGAAGGACCCTCAAGTTTGTCTTGTCAGTCTGAGCAATCATGTCTCAATAAGCTTTCATTTTTCAGTAAAAAGAAGATTCTAGATTTATATTGCAGTAACAGACGTTTGGCCAAAGTCTGCAATGATTCTGAAAAAAACACCAGCATCCAGTGCTTCCCAATAAGTCCTATATTTTCTATTACATCACTACTTTATTTTCTTCTTTCAAGACCATAATTGGGGGGGGGGGGGGAAATCCCACTTTTTTTCTCACAAAACATTTAATCTTTCTAGATCTTCCATACACCAAAACTGAGACTAAACAGAATCTGAAAGTAACAAAGTGTGCAGTGTTGGAAGGCTTGGCATTGCATTCTGGTGCTGGCAAATTACAGCTGACACATCTGGTGCTCCACTTCAAAGGCGTGTTTGGTCATGGTCTGTGTGATGGGTAATTGCATGCTGTTTGTACATAATATTGGGTTTTAATTGGGCTTGCTCTGCGTAACACAGATTCAATTATTATAAAATTCCTACCTCTGCAAGTTAGTATATTTGTATTTTTTAGTTGATTTAGGGGACAAAAGAAGTTGCGCAGGAAATTGGGAAATCTTGAGTATCAATTCCTCCCTCATGTATTATTCAGGCATCGAGAATATCTGATTTCCCTAAAACTCACAGATGAACAACAAAGCAACCAAGTTACTGAAGCTTGCTATACAACTTCTTCAGACACTTCCTTGCAGTAAGAACTGCAAGTGGATATTGGATTGATCACCATTTCTAATGGAGAGGTTGATGATAGCTTGTCTGTGTAAAAAAATTCCATTTCTTTTTCTTGTTTGATTTCCTCCTCGCCCCACACCTTGTTGCAGTTGGATAGAAACTGCAAAATTACATCAGTAGTATTGTTTCTAAGACCTTTCAAAATATGCTTTGTAAATCAGAAGCCTTTAGAAAAGCTTTCTAAATAACATATCACATAACTCTCAGTCTGTTCCCCTGCAACATATGCATGCAGTCAACTAAAAAACTCCAGTATGTTTAGATTGGATGTTAGGAAAAATGTCTTCACTGAAAGGGTTGTCAAGCACTGCAATTGGGTGCCCATGGAAGTGGAAGACTCACCATGCATTGAGGGATTTAAAAGACATGTAGATGAGGCATTTCGGGACATGGTTTGCTGGTGGGCTTGGCAATGTTAGGCTAATGGTTGGATTTGATGGTTTTAAAGGGTTTTTCCAACCAAAATGACTCAATGATTCTGGGATTTATCATACCACTGAGAAACCATTTTGTACTAGCTTCCGGTCCCTTTCAATTTAATGCCGTGTTTCTAGTAGAATGCAGTTCCTCTGAAGTACACTGAGAATTTAGTGAAATATCTGTCTCACACTGTGAACTCCAAACATGCTTTCCTCTTATTTTAAAACTCTCATTCAAAGAAGCACTTTTTAGTTCTTTAAAGATATAATCTAGATGTAATATTTCTTTGGAAATGTCAATTGAGCATTCTAATGATAGACTGTACTAACTGTGCATCAAAGTGAGAATGTATTGATCAGGCATCCACCGATTACACCATTCAAGAGTTATCTGATTTCCTTGGAAAAGAAGGATGTTCATGTGAAAAATTATGGAGAAAAAGGAGTTCAACCCCAATTAGTAAAGGATGATTGAATAAAATATCTAGTTATATATCTTCTATCATTAGGGTTTTCTGAATTAACACAATGCCTCTTTCTTACAAAGTATTTAATAATCTTTTAAATCTTTATTTTACAGAAAGCAGATAGACATTTTTGTCCGGCCTGGAGTATGGAAGGACAAACCTCTTTTTCATGAAAGCTGAAAGGATCGAGAACTGCAGGAATGAAGCTTTTCTTATTATACTGTGAAGATATAATTTAAGAATAAGTGCTTTGACCCTTTTAATGGTATTAGAGATAAATATGGTTGCTATAGAAAAGATCTTGGCAATCATGGTGAATGTTTTACTTAGTACAATTGTGCTCCAGTAGACAAGTGAATCAAGATGAAATTAAATAGATCCACTTGTCCACTTAAAGTAAGACACACTAAAAATCATCATAGTTAGCCATATTAGATAGAAAGCATTTGAAAAATTAAAATTTACAAGATGTCATGAATTTATTGAAATAAGCAGAACACATGCCACATGCAAGTCTTGTTGTTGCCATTTATATTTGAAAGTTCAGCATTTTAAACTGTGCATGTGGGAAATAACAGAAAGGTTAAAAGAACACTCCTTGAAGGGAAGAAAAGACAAACCAATCATTTAACAACAAATTCTATTGCTAAAAGAATCTGTCAAGAAAGAAAATGCCATGCTGGACAGTCCTATTGATATATAAAATACTTGGGGCTTGTGTTAAGACTTGAAATTCCTCAGGAGGGAAAAGTTACTTTCACCATGAAAATAAAACATAATCGATTCTGATATCATATGTGGGCTTTTAACCTAAAAAAAGTGTTGACTTAATCGAATTTGGCAAATGGAAATAATTTCAACAAGGTCAAGTTCTCTATGATTAGGTTGGGCTTGTTAATTAGGATATACTGAACTGGGAAATCCACTTGTAAATGAAATGTTCCCTAAAGATCTGATTATACACAGCAATGTTTAAGGGCAGTAGCTGGCACTTAGCAAGGCTGGAAGCTGGCAGAACTAAAATCTGTTAGAAGATCAAACAGAGATCCTTTAAGATGCAGAAGTACATCAGCAACAAGATATAACTGCATCATTGGAAGACTTCACAATAAAGGTCTCAAGTAGAGTTCTAGTTTTAAGAAAGTAAACCGTAGCATCCCTACATCCTTCTAAGAGTACAGAGTGCCTTCATTGTTTCCTTTTGATTTGCTTTGTATGCCAGCCTCAGGTATGACATGATACGATGGTACAATGAAGCCTCCAATTGTGGAAGTAAGTAGTAGAGGACAGTCACTCCACCTCTGAACCAGGCTGGGCATGTCGAGCACATCTTCAGAGAGAAGACATTATTTTTAATTAACAGCATAATTAATACTAAAATGTTCATCTAAGCAGGAATTTTGGTTAATTAAACTGAACAGCCATTTCCTTCAACAAAAGAAGCTCTACCATAGTTAAGGGAAAATTAGCCATTTACGAAAAAATAAACACCTAGTAATACAGTACCAAACATCAGGTGACCTCAGTATTTATGCTGAAGACTTGTTGCTGCTATCCAAAACTCTGCCTCACTCAAAAGATCCAAACAAGAATAATGCCTCTAAAGTTGTGACATTTTTAGCTGTCATGTCAGCAGGAGAGGGAAAATGTTTCTTAATTTTATTATCTGATTATTGGACTGCTGTCATTATATTCATGTCAGACACTTGCATATATCAATTTGGCTTTATGAAACAAGTGAGTTAGATTTCCTCTTCCAATTTCTGGTAGGTAGAGCTCTGGCAGAAGTAGACGATGGGTTACAGATTAGATAAAATTATACATTGTTTTCCAAAACTGGAGGGAGGGGGAGGTTCATATGTATGAGACATATTAGAAGTTATTAATATATAAACAAATGTAATTTACAGGATGGAAAATAAAAAAAATATTGAATACTCATTTTATAGTTATATACTTACTGTACTTTCTGCAGTTGCTTTGCATTGGAAATGCCAATAATAAAGCTTGGATTTTTCCACATGTAATCCGTTCCCTCTTTATAATCCAATCTCAGATGGACATTAATAAATTACCTAATATGGACATAGACAGCAAAAGTGGCATATCTTGCTTCCCTCCTGTGTTATGGATTTCCAGCCAAGGCTTGCAAGATGATCTATTATTTGCATGAATGCAGAAAGAATTCAAATGAAGCAATTATTTGAAAAGAATACTTGATAAATGGTAGCAATATATTATATGTATTCAGACAAACTTATTTCTAGACAACCACCTCTTGAAAATTTATTGCTATGAGAGTTGAAGAGACAACAATGCCTTCATTTTAAATGAAGAAGTCTAAAGTGACACAAATAGTTTCTTAAATCCTCCACAGTATCTGTTTCATCGTAGACAAAGACACGGTGTATGAACTCAGCTGAGTATCCCTGTTTCCCTTGGAATCTTTTATGTCACCTGAAGATAAGGCTCTGCATTTTCATTCATACCCTTATAAATGTAAGAACTAAAAGACATGTGGATGCCTTGAGATACTATGTTAGCATTTAGCTGAAACTAATAATAGGGATATCATAGTACGTGTGACCTGCTTTCAAACAGTTTGAGAATCAAACTAGCTCTTTACAGGCTAGGCAATTCTGCTTCTCTCAGAGCAGTATTGACAGCCTTTCATACACTAGATATGGAAATCCAACTAATTAGTTTTCATTAATTTCCCAGTGGCACATCTGTGGTCTACGTGGGTGTGTACACATACCTCCTGCTGTCTTGGGAAGCCCACATTTGCTTCCACCCCAGCCAAAAAAAGACTCCAACATTATCACTAGTGAGGAAGACCATCTGTGCTAGACAGTTTGCTGTAAATTCTCATCCTTTCTTGTCAGTGCAGTGCAGGTAAAGTGTCTCAATTCCCTGTAACTTTCCTTAATTTCACTAGGTACAATAAACTGCAACTACTTAAGACGCTGTTAACCTTGGTGGTTACTTATGTATGCTATGGAGTTATGAGTCTAAGTGGAAAGGGGAAGAAAATAAGGAAGAGAGACAAAAATCACAAAGCAATGGGATATAATAATAAAATGTATGTCTTTTGAGATTTGCTTTCACCAATATGTCGTGCCGAATAACCAGCACAATTCTGACATATAAAACACATCAAAAATAAGTAAGATGAGGCTATGTCAGCTTTGAGAATTCAGTTTCAGATAACACCAGGAGAAATGAATGATCATTTTGATTTGTACAGTACAAACCTTGGCCATGGTCCTATTCAATGCTTCTGCTAGCCATGGCATCACTGCTGTTTTCTTTCTTTTTGGCACTAAAGAGAGAGATATTTATTCTATTGTGTTACAAATATTAAATTTAATGTAAAATGAAATTTGGGTCCTTCCAAATCTATTTGGAATTTCAGAAAAAAGGTTAAACAATTTAGCTGATAGAGAAAAGGAATGGGAAGGTAATGCAGAGAGGAAAGGCTGTGATATGGCTCTTTTGTCAACCGGCTAAATGTTAAAAAATATGCCTTTCTTATGTCTCTGCTTGAGGATATCAACCTATACTTTCCACTTCCTAAGAAAAGAGTGTACATGGATTCATATTTATAACACAAAACTTAGTATCATAATGAAAAAGATGGAATTGTTTAATTTAAACCATTCCAATTTCTAATTGGTCTGATCCCAAACTTTTCTCCAGTTCAGTAGCCAAAAAAAGGAATGGAAATATTAATACAGACCTAATTATCACAACACTTTCTACAAGAGGGTGCAGAATATTTAACTTCTCTACTAAAAAGACTATTATTCCATAAATGGTGAAATATTTTCCATCTCTTTTTTTAAATTATTTTTTTTAAAGCAAAGTCTGTGGTATCATGCCAGTAATTCTTGTTTTAGTACAAACAAGTAGCTGATTCTTTAATTTTCAGATTCAGCTGGCACAGTGCCTCAACCCCCAAGCTTGCAGATTTCTTTTTATCCTCAAGTACGGGAAAGGAATGTGGCAATCCACCTCTTGCAGAGGCAGAATTAACAAATCTATCAAGCCAGTTAGTGTGTCCTCTGCCCCTTATACAGGGACATCATTAATCACAGCAGCACCCCCCAGAAGGGTCCATCTTCTGTCCATAACCAGATTCATTAATAAATGGGGACAAAAAAAATATACTGGATCAATATTTCAAGTTTGCTAGTGTTTACTCAGGGTAGGTGGTGGTGGAGGGATGGGGAAGTCACAGATGTGAACTCCCCTGACACGGAGAAGACTGTCTATTCTTTCTGCTTGTTTCATTAGTGCAATTTATACTGTTGGGGTGAAGTGCTCCATTTTGAACAGTCTTGCAGCAAGAGGCAATGCTTTTCAGTAACACAAACTGTACCTAACTGAGGATGAGAACTATCTAGGTATTCATGGTAATGCTTGGGCAATAAATTGAAGTTTCTTATAATCATTTCCACTGTATCGCTCGGTTTCCAGTCAGGAATTAATGAGTAAATCTATCCCCATACAGAGATAAGACAGACATGAGTGACTTGCTAAAATGTTCCACAGCACTAAGATGTGATAATTTTATTTTTTTCAACAGATTAAGAAACAGGCCTGGTTTTATAGTTTTGTCACATCATCCACTTGCCAGTTCTTACCTCCAGCTAGTCACTCATATGACGCTTTCTATTTTTCCCTCTCCCCCCTAAAAATCTGCACAAGACTAAACAAGCCTAGTGAAAGACAATAAGTCCTGTAAGGCAAAAAGGAAGGATATTTCCAACTGAAATAGCACTAGCTAAACCCCTCTTTCTTCAACTCTTTCTCTGTGATATCACATGACTTTATCCTTTGGTAGTCTAAGTGTGCCAGAATTAGACAGGAATAAAAAAGAGGGGGTGGGGTATTTTATTATTAAAGGTAGAATTTGGAAAAGGTAGAAGTTATCAGATACTTAGTATGCAAAACCAGGAAATTCATAAAGGATATTGTTGACAAAATCAAATCAATTTAATGTTTCACTCAGATAAAGTTTACTTTAAGAAATAAAAATACTTCATTTTAACTTTATCGCTTTGTTGGTCTTCTAGATTATATCAAAATGATTTATAGGCTGAACTGAGAACCTCTGTTCCTAAACCTCAGTACAATTGTTTTGAAAGGCTTTTAGGGATCATGTGGGTTGATAGCTTTTCTTGTTTTCTTTTCTTTTTTTTTTTTTTCTCCTAAGCATCTGACAGTCTTATGCGAACACCACAGTACTTGAATATCCCTACTTTTCTCTGCCTTTTCAACTGCTCCTATCCAACTGATAACACTTACTCTACTGACTAGGGAAATACTTTAATATGAATGCTTAGAGTTTTCAGAGTAGCATTTCAGCATTTCAAATTTTCAAATGAGTGTTTCAAATTTTAAATTTGAGTTACAACATGAGAATTTCAAGGGTATTATAAATTAAAATTTGTTAGCTAGAAGTATGCGCTAAGGCAGAGAATAATAGACGCTCAATGGCACATAAATCCTGCCTGATGTTCACTGACAAAGGGAAATAGAGAGATCTAGGAAAGTTAATTTTCTATTCTCCTTGACCACAGCTAATGATCTTTGCATTATCACGTGCACTATGGCAGCCAGTAACACCTCATTTTTTCTGTGTGTTCTTTTTTATTGCCCATGCGGTTCTCATTCATAGGCAATCTATAACAAAAATTCCTATTCTTGATCAGGTCTTTGCATCAATAACATCATTTAACAGTAAATTACGCAGTCTAATTATTCATTACATTAAAAAACATTTCCTTTCATTAATTTTAAGCTGTTTTCCTGATAGTTTTAGCAAATGCCCTTGTGCTGATTTTATGAGCCAGTCTGATTTGCGTTCTTTAGAACAATAATTTTAATTATTTTCTCTTTTTCCCCTAAGAAAAAATGGAACAATCTGAAGTCAAACTAATTTGGGATAAGCAGAAGCCTGACTTCGATGGGGAATAGCCGCATGGCTGCATTTGCAAGATTACAGTCTTAGTGAATGATAGCTGTCATTTCTACAATGGAGGTTTTGTACATGTAATAGCAGAGAGTGTGCAAAATTAGCTAGCAGAAGGAGGCTTCTGCTTTTGCCCATAGGTTTCAGATTATAAAGGTGACCAAAATTTTTTTCCCATCCCTATATATTATTAATTTTCACACGGTCTGACGGTGATTTTTTGCTTATCTCATTAAGACGTAATTTTTATTGGAAAACTAATTACCCAGTTTTTCCTCTTTATATTGCAATCCAAATGGAAAGAAACTTCTGTTTTTTGAAGGCACTTGATAATAAAATATTCCTGTTTATGTTTTGCAAAATTTTTACTGCTCCTATGCAATACCTATTTTGTTCATGTCAGGTGTGACTGGGACATGAAGAAGGCAGGGTCCACCCCTTCTAGCATCTCAGGGTCCAGCACTGATTGCCCTAGTCTGACTGGATGGGGGCTGTGGGAAGCCTGTCCCTGCCAGCTGGTGTTCAGTAAGTGATATTTTTAGCCTTGCCTACCCTAGGACACCAGATAAGTGAGATTATTTGAGATACCTCTACTTTCCTTCATGCAATTTTGGGCTGGATTTGATGAATATGCATTATAAATCTATGGGGAATAAGACAGGTACATCTTGTACAATGCAAGAGCAGTGGTATACATTTGTGTTTTGCCATCTTGAAGAAGTGACAAGAGCTGACACTTGATCTAAGTTCAGATCTGCAAAAGTTCAGATCAATTGTTTGTTTCAGGTCACTAATTTAGCAGCTAGCTAAATTACATTTATTAAGTAAATATTATTCATCAGTATGATAAGGAGGAGGAAAGAGAAAGGCTCTTCAGCAGTAGACAAGTAAGAAGAACCTTCAAATATTTCACAAGGATGTTGGTACATCAATCCCAGAAAGCTTTCAAGCATAGATCAAATATAATAAAACACCTGCATGCTAACACAAGAAGCATGAAGGACAAACAAGGAGAAATTGGAAGCTGTGACTAACACGGAAAAATGATATAGGAGAGTTGACAGAGACATAGTGGAAGTACGACCTCACTAGCTCATAAACATGGTGAGTTAAAGCTCTGCCATAATGGCTGTGAATGGAGTACAAATGTCTACATTTGCACAAGCAGAAAAATCAGGGTTGTGACATCATAAACAAAGTAGAATTTCAAAGGATTTGTAGGAATCCATTCTAAAAATCCTTATGTTTATTATGAGTGGATGCATCCCACCCAGTACTGCTGTTGAAAAGCTGCATTCAATTTTAAAAACAGTTTGTAAAGAATAATACGAGAAGGAGTGAAATTATAAGTAAACAGGAGTGGATAGATGTGTCAGAGAAGGTCATGAACAACCTGCAATGATCATTATGGTTCAAAGAGGATAAGAAAAAGTAATCTACAGATGAACTTGCTTATTGACATTAAAATTCTGTAGACTAACCTATTTGTAAATATTCCATAGGAGATAATCACTGACAGAGTTTGCCTGTGGAAACAAGCAACTGTCCTGTTAAGTACCTTCTTTCACTTGTATTCTTATATAGCCTTGGGTGAGAAGGAACTTAAGAGTAGAATCAGGTTAAAAATGTGCCAAAACCCCTAACTGAATTTGAGCAGTATATGTAACAAAAAACAGTAGATATTGCTATAAGCAGTTTGTACCATTTTACTTTAGGAAAATTAACAAATATGAGTCAAAAACCATCAGTTTTCCAAAGACAGAAACAGTGAATAATGCAGGTAATACATATGTTAAAATTATTGTCAGATAATGATGCATGAATTTTAACAGAAAAGTCTCATCTTGTAGTGGAAAAACATTATCATGAGTTCAAAGTTTAGAATCAGATGCCCACAAAAAAAAAGTCTATTAAAAAAAGCAGTGAAAAACTCAAAACCACATCTTGCATACCTTCTTCAATTCGATATCTATTGTAATTTTTTAGGTTGTAGTATTTCTTGCTTTGCTTTTTATTTCAAATATTTTAGCAGAATTTAATTTTTTTCCTCCTTTAATTTTTTTCTAGCTGCCACTCACTGTGCTATGAGCAAGTTTTGAAATGATAGAGTAGGAAAAGGCAAAAAAATAAGAAAAAAAATCCCAATTAACAATAATTAGGAACATGAAATGTTACTCAAGGGGCAGACAGTAAAAGAGAAGAATGAAAACCCAAAACCTGAAAATGAAAATAGAACAAACCAAAATACATATCTATTAAAAATATAAATCCCAGAAATTAAAATAAATATATAAAATTGATTCTGTTTCTCATAGTTTCACAAGACCTGGGAGTATTTAATAATCTTTTTCTAACAGAAAAAAAAAAAAGAAAAAAGGATCATTTTTATATCACACCTATTCTTTATATATTCTTTAGGGGACTGAGAAACTCCATGTTATGCTAACACCGGAACAGAAGAGCATTTTTAATGTGCTACTGAACTATATGTTGACCTATATCTAGACTAGGTCTAGGCAATAACCAGTCAGCATAAATTTTGAACATTTACATATGCCAATAATAAGCTACATCCATCAATAAGCTACATCCATCTGTTCCTTTTAGAAGTGTCATGTACATTTGTTAGCACGCAGATTAGAAGAAAATATACAATCTGATGGTGAAAGTGTAGTTTTGGGATCAATAAATTGTGAGTTAACCAGGCAAATAGAAGTGATGGTATCTCATCTTATAAAGAAACGTGAATATTTAGGAAGTGAAAAATTAAAATCTCACTCTGATTAAGAAAAATATACGCGTGCTGGATAAAGACGTAACACAGTAAACTTCCAGAGGAAATATTAAATGTCTGGATTGCCCTGAAGTCTTGAGAACTGTCTTTGCAAGCTGACATATTCCACTGAAAGGAAAAGGAGGTACGGCCTAAATTGCAGGCTCAGTGTGTGATGTCCCCCTGCTAGGGGAAGAAGGTAGGTATGAGTGATAAGGGACATCAAACCACTGTGACAAGAGACACTTTTTGATTGAACTACTAATATCATACACAAAAAACAACCTGTCTCAGCTCACCAGAGGGATCCTGTCCCCTCTTCTTCCTCTCTTCTAGTGCCACAGCCCTTCCCTCACCCCAGTACCCATGCGGGGTGAGCAGTACAGGTGGTTGAGTCACTCCTCCCATGCAGCCAGGCACAATGTTGACCGCACAAGAACAAGGCATGCCAAAACAGCAGGAACTGCTCTCAGATGTACTACAGCCTTGGTCTATGGGCAAGCTTACGGAGCATATCTCAGCCCTTTAGCTTTGTGAAAGACAACACGTGTGACTCAAAATGGCTATGGAGTGGCAACTGCAGTTTATCTCATCCTTTTGCCTGATAAATCCACCTGCCATTACACTGTTTGCACTCCACTATCATTAGAAGCATGACACATCATCTGATCAGACTGTACATTCATGCACATCTTCATTAGTGGCAATTGTTTGTGTTTTCACTGAACTGACTCACTAAAAAGTGAAAAATAATAAAAACCCCATAACAATCGTGACAATTCAGGAAAACTTCCAGGCACAGACAGACCTGTCTTTATTGAACTATCATGTGAATGTTGAACATCTATTGAATGAATGTTAAATTATTGAAATGATTTGTATTAAAATAAATAATAATTTATTAATACTGAAACAATTATTGAAGCAGTAGCGTAAGTATTAACAAGCTCTTACTAAGATTACAAACCAAATGAGAGAACATCCATAGAAAAGACAGACAGTGTAATAAAATGCTTAATAGCATCTAATTGATAGTGATTTTCAACCCATCATATCCAAGCAAATCCACTGATAGTCTGGTCCTGGTGAGGTGTGAGGCATTGAATGAAATCAAAATATGCTATGAAAATCTAAGGTTTTAATCCATTATTTTCAGCTACTATGTACAATGTTTTCGTAAGTGCTTTTTGGAATGGAACTGAGCTCCTTTTCTCAAGATTTTGCATGTGTAAACAGGTCTGAAACTGTAGGCATCACAACATGTTATTAAAAAAAAAGGTTTCATGGCGGACTGCAAAGCTTTCTTTTATATCTTTCATGAAGCAACCTACCAAGTACGAGATTTTAAGATGAGTGGAGGTCTGAATCCACGCAGATTGCTGTCTGTCCTGCTTTTTATTAAATACCTACAGTTCTCAGGCAGACATTTGCTGGATTTGGAAAATGCTCAATACTAACTGAACTGTTAATAGACTAGAGTAACGATTTAACAGGAAATCAAGAATACTTTGTGCTATGATAGGGATTTCAGAAAACAAATAATTCAAAAGTCAGGCTACCATCATTAAAATGTCTTTTCTTGGCCAATTTATCTTTCAGAAAGCAGAATATTTATTGTTTGGGTTTGTTTTATTTTGGGTCTTTTTTTTCCAATTTATGCATTTAATTAGGAAAATTTCTGATATGTCAATTTAGGTGAAAAAAACCCCCATAAGACAAGGTAAACAACATCATACTTGAATTACCAAGTAAGATTATACATTGCCTGTAGCTAAACCTTCCTTATGTTTTTGAAAAATAACCTTTATCTCACTTTTCACAGCTACATTCTGGTTTTAATGCATATAATTACAAATCCCAGTTATTTGTCAAAATGTCACACACACAGAAAAAAAAAGCTGATTTCCATATTGGGAGACAAAATACTTTCCTACATTTTACTAATAATTGCTCTCTGAAAAATAAACAAAACCAGTTTTATTAAATCTTACTGATTCGTAAAGTACTTTTTAAATACATGATAGTAGGAAAGAGAATCATGTTATAAATCAGAGAATAGAGAAAATAAACCTATTTAGTTATAAGATTATAGAATTCAGTGCACATGATGCGTTGTTTAAAGAAGATTTCTGAAACCAAAAGGTGAAGAATTAGGCTAAAATATATGGGACATTGAACTCAGTCATTACTGGACAGGAATTATGGGCTCGGTTTCCTTATATTATCCTGTAATCTTCCTCTCAATCATCTGTTTCTACCCAAACATCACATGAAGATATTGGACTATGGGAA
Source organism: Gallinula chloropus (assembly GCF_964237585.1). Taxonomy (NCBI): domain Eukaryota; kingdom Metazoa; phylum Chordata; class Aves; order Gruiformes; family Rallidae; genus Gallinula; species Gallinula chloropus. Next base: position 108,493,703 of record NC_140085.1, read on the forward strand.
CTAATAGTCTGATAAAGTACAAGATTTTTGTGTTCATTAAAATAAAACTAAATGGACTTTCTGTTTTAATATACTATAGTGCATACTTAGAGAAAGGATTGAATGTGGATAATTTATGTTAATTGTTTAGTTTTTTTCTTTTTTTGCCAGCAGAAAACTGTTATTTAAATGAAATCAGTTATTTTTATTCCTTGAGAAAATTGCATTGGCTATATTAAAATTATTCTTTGCTATTGTTCCCTGGTCAACAAAACCGAATAAAATACACAAAACAACCATAAGTAATAACTTCAGCTGAGATATCTGCAATGCTTATTGTTGTTTTTTTCCCATATAAATGAAGAATAAGGTTTTACAGCATTTACAGTGGCAGGTATCATACACCCACTGACTGACACCAAAATATCCCATATAATCTCTTTTCCTAATAAACCACATAGACGTAGTAGTCCAGAAAGAGAGTATAATTGAAAAAAAAAACCCAAAAACATCAGCTAACTAAAGTACAGTGTGGACCTAGAAGGAAATGCTGTTTGTTGGGGGATTTGAGCCCTGGCAAATCAAACAACCTGCAGTGAAATGCTTGTATTCACAATTTCACATTCACATTATTTGGGTTGAGTTCTGAAGCAAATCATCTAACTGATTTTGAAGCCAAGTGTTATGGATCTCTCAAGGTACTGGATACTTCAATTTTCCTTCCCAATTTAAACAAAAGCAAATATAGGAAGTGCAGGAAATTCAGACTTCAATTTAGTGTAAGTACAATCTAACTTCTGCAGGAAAAATAATCATACTTATTTTTTAGTTGAAAGACATCTTAGTCTATTTCTCTAAGGAGGTGTGGTACAAGTCATATTTTTTATGAATATACATATAAATGTCTCTGTCTTTCATTCCTTTTTAATTTTTGAAGTTGTCACTTGTCTATGCCACACAGTTTTGACATAGAATACCTTTCTCACCAATTTCATAGAAATTGGATACTGAAGAGAGCAGATAAACCCTCCTTTATTTCATGACTGAAAGAAAAGACAGGTGTCTCAGACTGTTCCTTTTATAACATCACAGAACTCGGTAAGACACGAGTTTCTTAGCTGGGTAGGAGTTTACTGAGGCCAGTCATAACATTTCCTTCCTAGATGAATTTTAAGAAAGCTTGGTATAATTCTGGTCCAAAAGGTATTTAAGCACAAGATAGAGAAAGAAATATTAAGAGGCAGTAATATACGTGTTGTGAAGTTGTATGATGATAAGCAGCTTCTAGCTGTTAAAAATGTATTCTCTCAACCTTTTCTGGAGTACAGTCAAAATCCCTATTGGTTCTTTACAGTCCTGAGCATGTGACATAATTTCTACCTACAAGCACTGATAAGTACAAAATATATTAAGATAAGGATCTTGAAAATAAACCTTAAAGTAGTAACCTTGATCATCTAATGATCTTCTTCTTATAACCCTTAACATTCACAATCACCTGTTCGTCCTGTTAATCAACTCTTTTCTCCATTCTGCTTTACAGAACTCTTGCATCCCCTACTTCACCCTGTTTCTGAGCACCTACCACAATTAATTATGCAAATACCATTCATGTGTTGTAAAATTTTTCAAAATTAGACCAAACTAAGTCATAAGAAAACTCCAAGTACATATTTTCAGTGGTTTCAACCACACTACAAAAATACAAAAATACACACCACTCTCACACAGGTTGGAGTTCTGAAAGAAAATCTGCAACTTACAAAAAAAAAAAAAAAAAGAAAAAAAGAGAGAGAGAGAGAGAGGGTAAAATAAATTTTGGAAGTTAGTATTCTACTCAAAAGTCCTTAAACCAGGTTTTCTTTCAGGAACATTCATATCCACCTGCTGACAGCATCTCTTGATCTTGTGATAGCTCAGCAGTTGTGCAATTACTCCCAAAATTTAGTATTAGAATCTGCTGCTTCTGTGACCATTAACCTTCCGCCTAAGACTTCTAATGAGCTAGCACAGTCTAACAGCACAGAAAAAGGGAAGCAGCAGGTATGGTACAAAGACATAAGGGGAATTTCACTTATAATATATAACAGGTATGATGCTTTTGTGGGATGGGTCTTTCCTGACAGTTAATAAGCAGCTCAGTGAGGTTCCACATGGCCTACCTGGCCTCCATCTCCTAGCTAGCAATAACTGCACCTATCTTCTCTACGCATCATTGGTCAGAGTACATTTTAAAATGTTTTTCAAGGATTAATTTACATCTAAAGCTTCATGGTAAATTTTATACTTAAAGTGCTTTATTGCAGAAAGTTTTTTTATTATTTCACTTAAAGTGCTCCCCTAGAAAAGAAGCATTTTCTTATTTTTCACTAGACCTTATAAAGTGATTTAGCATGTTAATCAATATTAACTTAAAGATCTTTAATCGTAGTATTTGATGCAATTATTTATTAACTTTTATTGCAATATATACAAAATAAGTTTTGTAATGCTTAATACCAACATTATTACAAGCACTTGAAGCAAGGAATTTCCTGCCTATGATGGTTTTTTATGCCCATGAATAGTACAGCAATTTCGTATCAGTTTGGGGTTTTTTTTTGTTGGGTTTTTTGTTGGTGGGTTGTTTTTTAATGAGGAAATATAAGTAGTTTAAGTTTTACAGGAAAACAACAGTCAAGCAATTCCATTTTCCAATTGTCTCTGATGGGTCAGTAACTTTCTTTAGCCTTAAGAGCTACTGAAGTCCTTTATTGCCTATTACTTTATAAGGAAACATACATGTTTAAAACAGAGCTTTAAATTATGAGAAATTCTACTTGGCTGTAAACCCAAATAAAGTCAGAAAACTTAATAAAATAAATTAAAAATGTAAACCTGAGCTACTTTAAAAAAATCTTAGAAATCTGCAATATTATATAAGAATTCCACTTATATATGTTTTATAAGATATTTGAACCTGTATTCAGGTTCAAATAATCTACTGAAATTATTAAGAAATACTATGTATTAACTTCTAGAGCTGAAGTGGTGTTCAGCTGACTTAATGATTATCTAAGATGACTGTGTATTTGAGGTCAGTCAGTACTTCCAATATGCTTTTGTCCTTGAATCTGAACTTTCAAACAACAACAAAAAACATCTGAATTTTTTTATCGTTTCAGAGAATTGGAAAAGAGAAATAGAGCTTTCTCTTTTTTTTTATTGCATAGGAATAAACTTGAGTTTATATTAGTCAGAAGCAAGAGGATTATTACATGCATTTGTCTTTTTTTTCCCATGTGCTTTGCTGTTATGGCTTTAGATTTCTGGGGTGTGTGTGGTTTTTTTGGTTGGTTGGTTGGTTGGTAGGCTGGTTGGGGGTTTTTTGGTCTATGTATCATTATTGAATCACCTTATGTTTCTGCTAATTAGTATGATCTTTAAACTTTCTGCATATATTTTTAACACTTTCTTTCTCCAAGGAACTTCCATCTGACCATAGATTTTTGATGTACTACTCTACTGCTGTGTATCTATTCAGTTTGGCAAGCTTTTATTTGTGAGAGTTAGTTTTGTTAAATTTTCCATGGTAGAATAAAGCTATACAATATATTATTGATAAAATTCATAAGCCTACTTATATAAAAAGAAATGTTGTGAGAGACAAATGAATAATACTTGAAACTGAAAGATAAGAGTCCAAAAGGAAAGCAAATGAAAGGAAGGATAATAGATATAAGTAGCCTGAGGATAGAGATGAACAAATTTGAATTCTGTTGGGGTTTCATGCTCTCATACAATCCACTTGTTGAGACATTAGTCGATTTGCATTGTGTTTTACTGTTGTGAAGTAGATTTCTAGACCTGTATTCTCTAACAGTTTTTCTCATTCTTTTCTGCACTCAGATGTGTTGTTATTGTATGTAGTTATTTTTAAATCCCTCTAAATATTCTAAATTATTTCTTTGCATTAATGCATAGCTTATTAGTTGTTATATTTGCATCACAGATGAGCTTTATACTTTTCAGATAAAAAATAGTTATGGTTAATATTGAGGGTATTGGAACTTTTAAGAGATGTAGACAACAGCGTTTGCTTAATAGTATAAAATGAGGGGAAAGAAGTTTAGATGTGTGTAAAAGCAAACTGCAGTATACAGCAAAAGTTATTACTCAGTTTTTCTGCTTTATATTTGATATTTTGTGGAAAGTTACCGCAGGTTTGTATATACAAGAATTTTTATTTTTTTTCAGATGCAATATTGAAAAAGATATCCTGCTGAAATATGTCATTAAGTGAAAGAAAAATGTCAATCCTTGATTTTCCTTGAAAGAACTCTGAGAGGCTGACTGTAAACTCAGCGGTAACTCATCTGTAAATGGCTGTCAATTTATTTGCTGACAAGTGAAGGTATGAAATTGACAGTCTAAATCATCACATATTGTTCATTGGTTTGCTTCGTTTCTGTTTTCAAAAGAGCTACTTGACTCATCAGGGAAAAAAAAAATAGAATACCCTAAAATTACTCCTACTTAGTGGGGAAATACTGCATTTTGAACATCTGGGTTTTGTATAGATTGCATAGATGCCTTCATTCACCACATCCTGCAGTGTTCAAGGCCAGGTTGGATGGGGCTTTGGGCAACCTGGTCTAGTGAAATTGTGTCTGCCCATGGCAGGGGGGTTGGAACTAGATGGGCTTTGAGGTCCCTTCCAACCTAAAACCATTCTATGGTTCTATGATTCTATCACCCAATACAATGTTATGCAAACACAAAGCTTCACAAAAGTTGAACCCACCCAAAATAAAAAAAAAAAAAAACATTCCCAGAAGACACAAGTGTAAGAAGCTTAAATGTCTAAGATTCACAGGGATGCAAACTGATAGAACAAGAATGATTACTTTTGAGGGCTAAAAAATGCTCTTTAAATGCTCTTTCATTGAGTTTCTTTGGGCCTCACTGGAAAAAAAAGAACACCACACCTAAAAAACCCAATCCCCTCCCCCTGCCAAAAATCCAAAACCAAACCCAAACAACCCACCCCCAGCCTTTGAAATACTGCTTTGAGAAGAGTTTCTTCTTTCCCCCCGACCATAACTTTGGTATCCTGAGAACATGTAAATGATCCAGTGCTCTTGGATCCAATTCAACTCAGTGAGGGTGTAATAATGAACGGTACGCAATACTTTGAAAAAATCTGCTTTAGTCAGTAATGTTATGTCATAATGCCAACAGCCACAAAGCTAAACCAATAGAAAATGCAATCAAAAAATTTAAAACTCGACATGAAATAATTATATTTTAAACGATCAGTTATTTACACAATAACTTATATAGATAGATATGTGCATATAAAGGTTTACATGTACACGTGCTCATGCCACTCTTTAAATCTATAAAGAAACAGAAGTATCTTTGAAAGTACACATGAAATATTGCAGTTAGATCTAGCATAAATAGCCAGCTATCTATTCCCTTGTAACAACTATAGTATCTTCCTTGTTTTTAATATTCCTATGACACAGGAGCATGCTTAGCCATGTAAAGGCATGCAATTTATCAAGCAGTATCTATTTGGGAGACCAGAGTTGTAAAAGACAGAGTAAACCAACTGTGCCTTTCAGATGCTGATTATTCTACAAAGTGTGGGAGAAGGTCCAATGTACTTGTTCTTATAGGATCTTGTAAGACAAAACTTCTATCCTGCATCTAACATCTGTTTTCCAAGACAGCTATAGGAGGCATAGCCCTTACAACCTGGTAGTCAAATCTTCGGTTTCATTTAAGACCACCGTCACTCGGACATTAGATCTGTGCTCACACTATCGATTATTTGTCACAATAGCAATAGAAACTCCTAGTTTCCTCCACAGGTGCAGCTCTTATACATAAAAATAATCAGAGCTCTGCCTTAGGTTGGCTTTTCCCATAAATAATTGAGAATTATTGCAATAATATTTATAATTGTGATCATATATGAGTATACATATTAAAATAATTACAATGTAAATACATATGTAACCAAGTCTCCTAATACATCTATTTGACCAGACAGAGGTGAATACAAGTCAGCTGTATACTAACTTGCCTTTTGAGACAAAAAAGGTGGCATATTATTGCCTGATTTTGGATTTCATCACATTTTCCTCATGTATTTCCTTGCCTTCAAAGGCAAACTTTGTTTTGTTGTAAGAACGAGAATTACACATACCCTATACTTCATAAGAAACAAGGAATTATTATTTATTAAGGCTTGGAAACCATTATTTTGCTACTATTATCATAGCTCCTTTCCCATGTACTTTGCTGTCACTCTCATCTCAGCCAGTGAGATTTTTCTTTTGTGCCTTATTTTCCAACCACTAATTCTGTGGTTAAATACTTTATGTATTCAATTGACTCCTTGCCTATACACCATTACGTGCAACTTCTCAAGCTAAAGTCAGCCTCAACTGCTGCTTCTCATTTTCTTTTCTTCTTTTTCCTATACTGAAATTTGTTCTCTTCAACGAAAGCAGATTTTCTATGATTCTCTGCTTTTCCTTCACCACAAAAAAGTCTGAGAAGCCAAATTATGGTAACGTTAGACAACAGTTCAGATTATTTGCAAGAAGAGTTGGGTCCTCAAAGATATGCTGTGTCAATGCTAAAACCAGCATAGGTCTCAAACCTATGCCACTCTGCATCTCCCAGGAGCAGTTTTGTTCCTGTCTCGGCGAAGCATGTAAGCATGTGCTAAGAGTTGGTGAGCCATGAGAAACAGCAAAACCTAACAGTGGAAAGCACTCCTGGCTGTTTTGTTACTAACAGTCACTTTGTACCCTTACCTTCCCAGGGCTCAGGTTTTTTTTAAAAAAACCCTTTTTCACATGGAATGACCTTAATACAGGTCTGGTTTTGTTTCTCACAGTACAAAGCAATGCCTGGAGTGCTGCCTGTAGAGATCCTCTCATCTTGAACTCAAACTTTGACTCTACCTCTCAGCATCTAGGGGAGAGGATTTATCTGCCATTGCTCCAAAGTTATTACAATTCATTACACCTCTCCATTAAATTAATGATTGCTTTAAAAATTCCTCAAGAGAGAGTGCTGCACAAGAAATACTAATGTGATGCTACTTCTTTGCTGTTTCTCACGGCCTTTTCTTTTTAAAGGTTTTTTTCTTGAAGGTGGTGTCCTGACTGCTATGCTGAGTGAGGATGAAATTTTGCTGGGTTAGAACCCCAGGGAAGGAGGACATCATGCTCAGGTCTTGATCATTACTTTTACAGACCATCAGGAGAAATCTATCATCTACTCTGTCACAGACCTGTAGCAAATACCTCTCCATTAAAGGAATAATCACACATTCATAATCACATTCAACAGTCACAAAATATTTGGAAAGGCACAATCAATATGACATTAGAAGTGCAAACATTTCAGCTGCATCACGATTTTAAAATTTGTTTTTAAAAAGGATGAAATAAGGAGAATTTAAACTAGTAATTGCTACGCTGATATGGAGATATTCAGAAGATAATGCAGTCATTTTACTGATGGAAGATCTGTGACTGTATTGTTATTTATGAAACACTGGGAAGAGCTGAAAACGATTAGCTGTGTCATTATTTTTTTCCTTGGGTACTCGTCAGAATATTATCTCAAAGAGACCACAGAATATTGAGCTCTTTTAAATATGCAATTTATTGCAAAAATACTGTTTACACAATTATCTGCTGTGTAGTAGAAAAAATCATTACTAACCATGGTTACAGCTTCTAAAAATTAAAGAAATTACCTGTAAATTTGTATTGCTTCTGCCATTTCACTAGCTTCTTTTGTAATTAACCTGGAGTAACCTGTGATTGGATGCATCTTTGGGGTCTAGACTTACTAATACATGGAAATCGAAATTATCTTTTTTGTGACTGTTCAAAAAACATTGACATGTTACTATTTTACAATAATGGTTCTCTAATTGTGATATATGTTATGACTATGTCAGGAAGGATTTTCTTTTTCGCTAGTCAATGTCTGCAAATATCTGCACACATTGAGACCACAGACATATGCAAGTGTGGAATGCTTTGCTTTCATGAATAATTTTCAAGAATGTCCATTGTCAATCATGTATTTGACAGAGACCTTTTTATGTCCTTGAGCAAATAATTTTATATTTTAATTTAATTTTTCCATTCTGTGAAATGTTGAAAACTTTTTTTTTCTATGAGTTAAATCTAGAATATTTTGTAAGCAGGAAGACATTATAAACAAAGTGCATATTTTTTTCTCTTCTGTAGATGTATTTTTTTTTCCTCTTAAATTTTCAAATGATGAAAACACTAGATAAGCAACATGAGAAAGTATTTTTTCAAGTGTTGAAGCCTATGCTCATTAAAAAGCTGAGCCATCCCCTTTCCCCTGGAGAAACAACAAAAATAGAACTTCTGCTCTTTAGTTTTAAGTAATTGCTGACAACAGATATTTGGCAGAGTTTGGGCAAAGCACAGGAGAGAAAAACCTTTGCCTATGCCAGAGGAGGTGGGGATAGATTGATTCAACTCATACTGCTTTTCTACACATAATCCTGTTCCTGCTAAAGAGGCTGCTGAATTTTTTCTTCAGCAGGTGCTCCCTCATGGTGGTCAAGGTCTCATCTATCTAGCCTAGTCTTCTTCCTACTACTTACAAACCAAGGACTGGCCTGTTCCTCATTGTCCTTCTTTTTTCAGTAGCCGGAAATAAGGACAAAACAAAATTTATAAGGAATACATGAGTGCGAGGAATAGGGAGGGCTTTTACTCCAGTATGAAGTAACAGGATTGAGATTTATCAGCAAGTATCTAGCTCCTGGGCCTCTGGAGACAGAGAAGAAGGGAGAGCAAGAGGCCAAGCTTTACTGTTAGTCACTTTTCTCGGCGCCCAAAGTAACCATATTCTCTCACTCCCATTCACCACGCAGCATTTGACCAAGCCCCCAGTACTTTTCTTAGACTCCTGGAAGCCACCAGGTGGTTTCTCCCAACCTCATTCAGAAAGGAGTTTTCCTCTTCTCCTCCCAGGAGAGCACAACATCCACATTTTGGCCATCACAGATTTAATTCTTACACAATAAAGCTGGCTGTAGCCCTAATTGATTTGGAAAAGAAATTGATTGTTTTGGAAAAAAAATAAAAAGGGATATGTACATGGTTATGCTATTGTTTCTTGGGATAATAATTTGTAAACATAGTTAAAACCTGGCAGAATGAAAAAGAAATAAGGATAGCTGTTAACTCTTTTTAAATTTATTATACATCACATTGCTATCTCTTTATTCTGTATATGTTTGCAAAAGATCTGTTGATAAGAAATTCTAAGCCAACAGATGCTGACTACTACAATCTTTATCTCTGTAAACGTGAGAAGACCCCTCAACTCCAAAGAGATGATCTTCCCCACTTCTGGAAATACCTAGAAAAAGAATGCATCAGATATGTGTGCTTGTATCACCCCTCACGTACTCTTGACCCAATTATCCTTTTGAAAATTATTCCAGTTTCTTGAAAATATATATATATGCCCAAGCCCATGGATAGAGCATTCAATTTTATTGAAGCCATCAGGGCTGTACCTATTGCCTCAAGGAAAATGTTCAGCCCAATATAAGCATGTAAGTAGCTATTGCAATTAGTCAATTAAATTTTATACATGCACATGTTTATAAAATTAAAGCATTTTCTGATTCAGTTATTTTTCTTTTTTGGAAAGTAGTGACAATGAATCATTTTATTCCTGATGTTACTGGAGATGCCTAAGACTTCTTTTTTTTCTTTAAAATAGACCATTTTAAGAAATGGGACTTATTTAAAAAACCCAGCAATTTAAGAACATTAATCACTTAGGGTTTGCCTACAAAGAACTGAGGCAAGATGTGAGAGATATTTAGTTTCTGTTTGTCTTCCTTGTCATTGTAGTTTCATATTTATCTCTTTCTCTCATTATTACTCATATGTGGTTGGACAAGGGGTTTGCAATCTAATCTCAGAAAGAAGAAATGTTCTAGTGCTATCAAGCTGATCCATTTAATATTTTCTGTAAAAAGAAAAAGTTATTAAAAAGATCTAGACTGAATACCCAAAGTGTAAGTAAGTATATGAAGTCTGAATATATTCTGCTTTACTGTAAACCCATTGTCATGAAGTGATTTTTGCACGGTGTAAATTTTGTCCTCCATAGTTGACACAAACTCATTGTAATTGGTTAATTGTATGCATCTATACTTAAATACCTCATCTGAAAGGTTGTATTTAGTTCAGCTTATTTATTAAAATAAAAGAAGTAACAACTAGGTGTGCAATTTTAGCTCTTATTAAGGACCAAAATAGTTCTTTTATAAATGCATATAGAATTAACATTAGATCTTTTGCAGTGGCCCCCAAAATATTAGATATATCACTGTTCCTCTTTAAAAAAGAAATTCAGCCTCCATGTTAACACATTCCATAAGCTCTTCAGAGCACTCAGACTGCTAATTGTGTTAAAGTACATGCAGTAAATGGTTATGGTGTGCTATTTTGTTTTTATTGAAGACTAAGTGGAGTTTAAATTACCCCTCAGAAAAATAGCTTCAAGTCCTTTGTTAGGGTTTTATTATCTTTTTACATAAATCTTCGTAATTTTGTTTCTAAGGTTAAGATAGAGCAATTTTTACATGTTTAGAAAGGTACAAAATACCCAAATCACGTATATATTTAAATGACAGTAGACGAGGCACTGCAGAATCTCAGCAAAAACCCAAGAACTTGGAGAACTTGAGAGTGACTGAGCTGTAAATTATATACCTACCTTCTAGTTATTGAAAGACGAACATGGACAAGAAAGATGGACACTCACAAAACTATGTTTGGGACTGACCTGAAAATGAGGACACCTGAGTGAAAGTGGATTTCTCTTCCTGTTTCAGTTCAGCACTTGAGCTCTTGCTAGTGCCTATGTCTGGTAGATGGCCATCTCAGTTCTTTAAAAGGGGTCTCTCCAGTCTCTTATCTTGAAGTTATTTGCCGGTATTTACCAGCATCAGAAAGTTGTACTCCAGTCTTCTAATGCTCAGGAAAATCTCTGAAATACTGAGCTCTAGAGCAAAGAAATTGTCTGTTCTTTTTTCCTTCTCTACCTGCTAAGAAGGGAACAGATTTGAAGTTGATATAGAATGGTGTTTATGCTGTAGCCAAATAGGCACCTAAAGTGGAGTGCTATACTTGGTCTCTATCAAGCTGCTAACCTCCTCAGAGACAGCCTGTGTGCATGTGACTGCTCCATGGCTCACATGTTGTTCTGAAAATGATCAATAATGTTACCATCTGCATGGAGAGAGATAACTCGGGGACCTCGTTCTGGTACTGTCACATAGTGGTTTCCCCCAGCTGTAAGAATGGTCCTGGATGCTGCATCAACACTTCTGGCATAATGCCGGTACAGGTTGACTGAGCTATTACAATGGGTTGCTGCCATAAAGAGAGTTTTCCCCTTTATCTCACTGTCTTTACCATAATTTCTTTTACACTGACTCTAGTACTCAATCAGTCAGATGGCATAATCTCCCTCGAGCTGCTGGCCACACTCTTCTTAATGCACCCCAGGATACCATTGGCTTTCTTGGAAGCAAGGGCATATTTCTGGGTCGTGAAGAACTTTTTGTCTACCAGGACTCAGGGGTCTTTCTCCGGAGACCTGCTTCCCAGAAAATCAACCATTAACCTCTACTAATGCCTGTGGTGCTTCCTCCCTAGGTGCAGGACCCTACACTTGCCCTTGGCAAAATTAATTTGGTTCCTCTTTGACAAATTCCTTTCTGTCAAGAACTTGCTGAATGGCAGCACAGCTTTCTGGTGTGTAAACCACTCCTCCCAGCAAACATGCTGAGGGCACACTCTGTTCCCCTTGTCCAGGTCACTGATGAATGAGTTGAATAAGTTTGGACCCAGTAATGGCTACAGGCCCCCAACTAGATCCTTCACTACTTATCAAAACACTACAAACTCTGCCATTCTGCCAGTTCTCAATCCACCTCACTGACCACTCATTCAACCTTAAGATCTGAAGGAACAGACTACTAAACAAATTTCATCCTCCATTTTTTGAAGAGGAGATAAAAAACTTTTTTATTTTACTTGTATCTTTGTCAGCATCCAGACAGGAGGAAAATCAACCACAGATGAAACAATGAAAAGTGCTGATATTGTGAATTTCTGTTTATTTTCTTTTGTTGTGTTTATGAATTAATTTTATGGAAAAGATAACTGATCTCAGAAATATCTACTCCATTTTGTTTCATTTTCTAATCATAATAATTTTCCAATTTTTGTGAGCATGGAGACAAATATGTTAGATTTTGAAGCTGTCTACCTCCTCAGTTGGTACCATAGCTATAGCCTAGTGAATAGATATGAAGCAACTTAAATCTGAAACCATTTTTTACAGAAGTAAATAACATCACAATAAAACTTTTTTACTGTATAGACTTGAGAAAACATAATCATGTATCTATACAAACTCATTATGGATGATACATCCTTCAAAATAAAGGATTGACAGCATAAAAAATATTTTATTGCAGAAATAAACAAACTTTCCTTAATTAAAAAAACCCAATAAATATGTTAAAAAAATCACTCATTCCAAATGCACCCGATACAATGTTATCTGGAAAATCATCCTCAGATTGCACAAATATTTTCAGGAAAGTAGAAAGTGTTTGCTAAATTCTCCTCAGCCACCCCGCTAGTTTGCTCTAGACATATTAAAAAGCATCATCACCTGAGCTCCTCTATGCCTTGGAGAAAAGTTTGTGTGTAATTTATGTAGTTACTTTCTCTGGAACGTACATTAAGGGTCAGAAGGAGGAAAACACATCATGTAGCTGCCTTGTATAGTTGGTTAATGAATATTTTCTCTTGCTTAGTCAGCTAAAGATGGGTGAGAACAGACAGTTGCCCTCCCAGAAGAAACTGAATGTGTGTGTGGGATATTGGTATTTGTATCGGCCTACAGATGTACAAGCTTTTCCCACATGCATTTTAGCAGCCAATATATCATGGAGACTGAAATTAAAAGTTAATATTTTGTTACTTGAAAGTTGAAATTCTAAATTTACTTGTAGAATTTAAACAGACTTTTCTATGCCTAGCACTTCACAAGGCAATACACCTTCAGTCTCTGTTGGTTTTCTAAGTCTAGCTGGTTTCTACTGTTGGTTTTTGAACCATCTTATTCCAAAATCACATCTTAGAAAGAGGACAAAGTGTAATAAAACAGATAGCAATCATAATACAATTATCTTAAGGTCTAATCTCAAGTCCTATCATTAAAGCTAAGAATTTCATCCTCACAGGGTAGCAGGGTGGTTTGACCCTGGCTGGATGCCAGATACTCAAAGTCAGCTGGACAGGGGAGAAGATATATATTGAGAGACTTAGAAGTTGAGATAAGAATCACAGAATTGCAAGGTTGGAAAAGTCCAACCATTCCCATCCTGCATTAAACCATATCCCTAGGTACCTCATCTACCCTTTTTTAAACATATCCAGGGATAGTGACTTAATTCCCTCCCTGGGCAGCCTGTTCCAGGCCCTGACAACTCTTTCAGTAAAATTTTTTTTTCCTAATATCTAATCTGAACCCACTCTGGCACAGCTTTATCCATTTTCCCTTGTCATATGTCCTGTCACTTGGCTGAAGAGACCATCGCTCACCTCTCTACAACCTTCTTTCAGGTAGTTATAGGCCATGATAAGGTCTCCCCTCAGCCTCCTCTTCTCCACGCTGAGCACCCCCAGCTCCCTCAGCCACTCCTCATTTGATTTGCCCTCCAGCTCCTTCACCAGTCTGGTTGCCCTTCTCTGGACTCACTCAAGGACCTCGATGTCCTTATTATGGTGAGGGGACCAGAACTGGACACAGTAATCGAGGTGTGGTCTCACCAATGCCGAGTACAGGGGCACAATCACAACCGTAGACCTACTGGCCACACTATTTTTGATACAAGCCAGGTTGCCATTGACCTCCCTGAAGCTACCTGGGCACACTGCTGACTCATATTCAGCCTGTAGTCAACCAACACCCTCAAGTCCTTCTCTGCCTGACAGCTCTCCAGACAGTCTCCCCCAAGCCTGTAGTGCTGCATGGGGTTGTTATGTCCCATGTGCAGGACTCTACACTTGGTGTTTTTAAACCTCATCCCATTGGTCTCAGCTCATCAGTCCAGTCTGTTCAGGTCCCACAACAGGGAGAGATCATTCTGCAATTAGCATCATGGGAAAAACAGACTCAACACAGAATAAAAAAAGGAAAGAAAACCACCTAATTTATTACACCACACTACACTCACAGAGAAACCAGAGTCAGATAATGAGAAGTACAACCAGATCTCAAAGCACCTACCCCCCCTCTCTTCTTTTTGCACTTAACTTTATTCATGATTTCTCTCCCTTCTTCCTGCCCAAGGTGTCAACAAAGAGGGGAGGATGGGGATTTCAGTCAGTTCCTGACAGTTGTTTTCCTTCTTAGTGGGATTGGGGGGGCACTCTCCACACCGTTCCCCTGCTCCAGGATGGGCTCCCACCCATGGGAGACAGTCCTTCACTTATCCAATGTGAGTACTTTCCCATGGGGCTTCAGCTCTTAACCAACTGCCCTATCATGAGTCACTTCAATGGGGTGTAGTCTCTCAGGCCCAGACTGCTGCAGCCTGGTCCCCCAAAGAGTCACAAGTACCCCCAGACAGCTTGGGTCTCTCTCTCCACAGTCTGTGGGTCCTGCCAGGAGCTTGGTCCAACATGTGTCATAGCATCTTCTATATGTTTCAACCTGCTCCAGAGTGGGACCTCTCCACAGGATGCAGGTGAGATCTCTTCTCCCCATTATTATCCATGGGCTGCAGGGGGACAACCTTCTCCACCATGGTCTTGTCCACAGGCTGCAGGGGAATCTCTCAATCTCTGGCTCCTCCCCCACTCTTCACTGACCTTGGAGTCTGCAGAATTACTTGCATCTTCTCACTCCTTCCTCTGGTGGTAAAAAAGTGTCTGCTTGAGTTTTTTCCCTCCTAAATGTGATTCCCAGAGGTGCTGTGTCCATCGTTGATGGGCTCGGCCTTGGTCAGTGATGCGTCCGGCCTTGAGTCCAGCTGGTGTTTGCTCTGTTGGGCCTGCTGAGAGCTTCTGGCTGCTGCTTGCAAAAGCCACCCTGCAGCCCCCTTTCTTCACTAGAATCCAGGCATAGGAAACCACAACAAGGCGAAAAAGATAATAAATCCGATTTCTTGTAGCTTACAGGTCAGAACAATTAATAGCTTTGTGGCTTATCAATACTTTTTGTCCTTGTAACAAGTAAATACAGCTCTTTGAGACCCAGATATTTTTCTATTCCAACAACAATGAAATAGAACAGTCATGGAAACGCTTTATATTGCAACCAATCTCTCAGCTCCTATCAGAAATGCTATGCTTCCTGTGGGCCAACTAGCTGTGGCTAGGTCAGATATGCAGTTACATGCCCCTCAGCAAGCATGCAGGGGAAATGTGCATAAGTAGTTCCCCTGTCCACCTCTGACTGTGGCAACTGGAGGCATCAGGGACTGGATGGGTGGGGTGACTTGAATGCTGGCAAGCAGTGAGATCCCATCCTGGCTCAGTACAAGAGGCTAATGAGGCAATTTATAAGTTGTCATTTTTCATTGCTTTTGTTAGTATCTTCTAAAACCGAAGTGACACTTCTTGTTTATCTGTGTATTAGACAGGCAAATGTAGCAATATTGGATTCTTCCAGCAAGAGGGGATGTGCTGCTTTACTAATATTAATGGTATGGCAAATGTCTCTAAATGATGACTGAACTACGCTATATAGACATGGAATTCTTCTTTTTCTATTTTTTTACTCACCATTAGGGTAACTTAATCATGGGCTGAGCAACTTCCAAATT
The DNA here is from genome assembly GCF_964237585.1 of Gallinula chloropus. NCBI lineage: Eukaryota > Metazoa > Chordata > Aves > Gruiformes > Rallidae > Gallinula > Gallinula chloropus. Next base: position 108,509,610 of record NC_140085.1, read on the forward strand.
TTTGTCAAGTTGCCAGTAGGCAATACAGTGTTGGGGTTTTTTTTGTTTAGTATGAGAATAATGTTGATAAAATGCTGATGTTTTTTAGCTGTTGCTAGGTAGTTGCAGTGCCTACACTAAGTCAAGGACTTTTCCGCTCCTCACGCCCTGCCAGGTGCACAAGAAGCTGGGAAAGCACAGCCAGGACAGCTGGCCCAGACCGGCCAAAGGGATGTTCTGTACCATGAGATGTTATGATCCAGATATAACTGGGGAAGTGAGCTGGGAGGGAGCTGTGCTGCTCAGAAACAAACTGGACATAGATTTGCTTTTTTTTTTTTTTTCCTTTTCCTGCTGCAGGTGGTAAGAAACTATGTTTCTGGATCTCTTGTTTTTTTGTTTATTACTATTATTCTCTTCCTTTGTTATTCTATTAAACTTTATCCCAAACCACAAGTTTTTTTCATTCTCCTTCCCACCCTCTTGTGTGGGGAGAGGTGAGACAGCAGCCACATAGTACTTAGCTGCCAGCTGCAGCTAATCCATGACATGAGATAAAGAAATCATTCAATATTAACACCAAGCTTCGCCTCTCTCTCCTTCTCTGAAATATTTTATTGCGGCTTTAAAAAGAGAAGGAACAGGGTAGAGACAGAGACCAATGTAAGTCATTCCCATGGCCCATTCCCATGGCCATGACAGCCTGTACAGTTTGAGATGTGTAGCCACTTAAGGTTTGCTGTTTGCTGCTCTTTCCTCAACACACCTATGAAATTTAATGGTTCAGAGGTATTTGCCAGCAGGGCTTCCATACATAACTAAAATTCACCTTGTAATAAACGCTTCCCATGTGAGGGGTTAGGAGGGAAAACGATATGCCTTGAAGAATCCAGCCCATATAGATAACCTCCCTAGGGTTCCTGAGGTAAGATAGGCCCCTCAAGCAGCAGTTCACTATAGGAACATGATTTTACATTCTCCCTAGAGGGACCATCTCCTTCTGTAAACTATAAAAGAAAGCCAGGGAGGATATTTCAGCCTAGGCTGCAGCTACCACTTAGAAGATCCCAAAATTTTCATTTATTTTTATTTTGGAAGATAATATTTATGCATCATAAATGTTTAAATACTTTTCATATTTTCCAATGAAAAAGATTTATTTTTAAGAAACAAACCTCAAGAAACAAATTGTATCAACTGTGGAGACTTACACTAATTAAAAGGCAGAAGTGTCTTTTCCTAAGTAAACTATATTCATGAGAACAGAATGTACACATCAAACTTCATACATAATTCTTTACCTTCTAGCTTGCATCCTGGCCTCCTTTTTATTGTCAGATTTGAGGCTGGTTCTAGCTGGAAGTGTGACTGTATGTCAGCTCAGCATGCGTCCTTCAGTGATTCACAGTCCTTCAGTGATTCACAGTCCTTCACAGCCTTAGCAAGAAATGGACAGAGGAACACTTAAATCACAGGGCAAAACTTTGGTGCTGATGATCCAGGCACCCAGTGAGTTGAACATAACTGACTATTCAAGTTGTCTCACCGTAGCTTGTTCGAACCAGGATGGAGGAACGCCACTGCAGGATTACTTCCAAGTTTCCCGCTCAGCTTCCTGCACTCTGGCATAGGCAATCTTCGCACAGCAGAGGCCCTTTGGAAGCAGTTTCCTCCCTTTTGGCACAGAGACCTGGCACCAGCACTCACTGATATCAGCTGCTGCCCTTTCAGGGCCAGGCAGATGGCATGTGAATCCCCTTAACTTCGCAAATGGATCTGATGAAAATTCCAAGCTCTGTTGATCATTGTGCTGCCCATGCATACGTTTTAGGAGTCTCAGTTTCCCAGGGCAGCAAAATCAGTAACAACGATGCACTTGAGAAAGACTCAAGTGGGACAGTGGTCTGTAGGCATTAGCCTGAAGAGTACTTGATTAATGTCAGTGAGCCTTACTTGAGTCTGTTCCAGCTTACACTGGGCAAGGTGGAATATTGCTTAATCCAAGGCTAAATTTAAGGACACCTGTGTCTTCAAAAATGATTATGGCTGATTTGTATCTGTCACTTAATACACAGAAATCATGAAAAATAACACCTGTGCTTGCCTCTACATTAGATGACTTGTGAAGGTCAGTTTCTTCTCAGTGGTCATTAGCTTACTTGAAACAAAAGGGACAAATTTTGCCAAGTACTGTGTCTCTCAAATCTGTGTTTTCCTATTCTTTAACTAATATTTCAATGAAGCTTTAGCTATAGACAAGGCTATGTAAATTGCTCACCTTTATTTTCTCCTGTGACCTACAGTTATGTTCTTGAGATTAATGATTGCATTGGATTCATTGCTGCAGCTCTCAGCACTTCTTACTGCTATCTCCTGGTGACAATGTGGCATTCAATCAGTTCTATGACCCTCTGCTGCTCTAATGACATGAGTGTCCCTTATGCGCTGCAGATGTCCCGTTGACTCCATTAATTCACTGGACCAGTTCCATTTGCCTCACAAGGCAACCTACAAAAATATCAAAATGAGCACTATAATGGCTCCACTTTTTTTCATATCCCTAGACGTTTTCCTCTTTCCAAAACTTTCACATAGAAAAAGACCATCTCAAAACCATGAGCATGCTTGCATTTCTAAATTTGACAAGACCATGTATATAATGCCATAGGCATTAAAACAGAGTTTTCATAAATTTCTGTCTTAAAACATGTCAACAACACTAAATTTCCTGAAGTGGTCTATATAGCCAACAATTAAAAGGCATAAGCTTTTTAATTTCTTTTTAAAGTTACAGCCTTTCATACTGACTAATCAGGTAGGGTGATGGGAAACATGCTGTCACTGATCTGGAAGAGAGATGGTAATAAAATCACATATTGTAATGAAAATATCTTCCTGGAATATATGAAACAGCTCTTTATTATCCTTAATGACCACATTTAGGAAGATATAAGTGGAAAAATAAGGAAAGTGTGATTACATATGTTGGTACAGATATCTCTCTGACAAATCACCCAATAATGTAAAGATTTAGAGGTCAGAGCCTCAGCTGAGGAAAACAGCCATAACTTATAACAGATGAATATATTCATCTCATCAGGCAGTGTTTGCTTCTAATTGCAGGTTTGCTTCTTTTCTTAATATTATACCTCTGTATCTTTCTTCAGTTGTGTGTAATAGACAGCTTTTGAAAAAAGAAGGTGACTAGGTAAATATTGTTGCTTTCGTTGTTTTACATCATGTCCTATATAAATGTTGGAGTAAATTTTCTCTCCTTGAATAGTTTTGCAGAACTCTAAAATGTGATACTTTAAACTTTCCTATGAAACCAGTAAAGTAACAATGCACAGATCATGGTAATTATCTTTCTATACAGTGTCTGAGGAAAGGAATAGCAATGTTCTTGAGTTTGTAATCTAATATTTTCCATTTAAATTAATTATAAAAATAGTTAATTAATGTAAATATATTAATTAACTACCTTCTCTGATCTGACCTGTGCTCAGTATAGTTATTACTTGTTGCAGAAATTTCTATTTGTATTGAAGACGAGCTGTCATGTCATCTTATTTCAGCATACTATATAAAAATTTCTTACTGAAAAGAAAAAAATAGAATATTCCTGCTGATTTCCCCACTAAATATCAAAATATGCTTTTTGTATAGTGACAAGTGCACTTAGGTGAAAATATACCATTAACAAGGCTCATTTTTTCACTCACTGATAGTAGTAACACAGTGACTTCTTTCACAATTTTTGTTTAAAACAAGTGCCTAAAATTAAGGAGGCAGCCCATGATGATGACAATCATAGACCACAAAAAGTTCATTTTCTTTTTCATCTGCTACATCTTTCCGTGACCTGAACTGTTGCCCCTTGTGCTTGCTCTGCATTTCATGAGGGTCACTGAATACTGTGGGTTCACCTGTGTTACCTGTAACTGCAAGACACACACCTTTCTTATGTCCTGTGATTTCTTGTTTGAAATCTGCAATTGCTCTCTATCAATTAGATTGGCCCTTCTCTCCATGCCACCCCCATGTAACAACAGCTGAACAGAAATGAGTAACACCTACTGTTGTTCCAGTGGCAAAAAAGTCTGTACATTCATGCCATAGAACCAGGATCAGGCCCTGATGGTAGGCATTGGAAGAGTTTAATTGTGTTCTATTTGTGATTATTTGTTTAGATTTCATCCAACATGCATAGTGAGAAAGCTTATTTTGAAAAGCTATACTGAAGTTATAAAGCATTAGAACCCATCAGCTATAGCAAAAACTGACACCATGAGCAGCTGTTCCACATTTTGATCATCTGTCACTCATCCTGATTCCTTAAGTCATGTTCTGACAGCTGAAAATACTGAGAGGCATGGTCCATCCACAAGGACTTGACATTAAAGCATAGCAGAAGAGAGACAATATTCAGGAATATGACTACTTCAGATACCATTCCAGGCATGAGAAAAAGGAAGACCACATGTTTTCGTACAAAAATCATAGAGAAATTGCACCGCAATTGCATGAGAAGATAAATTCTTATTAAACCAGTCTGGAAAAATCCTAAGTGGAATTACTCTCAGAGTTTCTCAGAAAATGGTATTTCCATTCCAATGTTACAAAAATGGGGAAAATTTTATTTATATTATTTTATTTAAAGGTGGGGGTTTTGTTTGGTTTTTTTTTTTTTTTTTTTGGGGGGGGGGTGGGGTAAAAGACTGAAGTCCTTGAAGATATGTATGATTTTTAGAAAGCCAATTTTCAATTACAAAATTTATGAAAAATATCTCACATATACTAAGTTTTCATACTAATTTTATACATAAACAGTGGCCAGGGAATGCATGGAAAATTTGTCAGCAGACATATATAAAAGCTAAGAGGTAGCTACAGGAAAAAGAAGTAATATTTTCCTTTGTTCTTTGTAGTTCTTATTTGTTGATAGATAACACTTCTTTTGTCAGCTACACAGAGACAAGAGAGACAGCCTTTTCAGTGCATACTGCTGTAAGAGTTTACTCAGGGAGTGTTCTTTCTGCCCACCTTCTGCAAGTAAAAAATTTGTGCCATATGCACTTTTAATACACAGTAATCATCTGCTTACACCTGAAATGAGGCCATTACAGGCAAACACACTTAACTCCTGTTACATCCCTTTTTCCGTCACAAGCCATGTTCCACCTTTCCTAGGAGCTCTGAAAATGTGCCATTATCAGGAGAAACTTCCATGATCGCACTGCTGTGCTGTACTCAGTCATGCTATAATGCCCTCTTGAACTGAGCCTGCCTTCTCCTCCTATTAGATAATACCTGAAAGCTGGAGGGAGAAGTGACAGTTCATGTCTGTTTCCAGGTAGGTCTTGTGGATTGTTATATGGAGTAGAAAATCCCTAAGTGTTACAAAGGAGGTTGAAAAGGATAAGCACCTGATCCAGAAAGCATATGCAATTAAAAGATGTGAAACATGCTTTCACAGTAGTGCACTGGATATGATTTGCACCAGCAAGTTAAACAAGTTTTAGCCTGTGTTGGGAAACAAATTGAAACAGCTTTCAAGCACAGTTCATGCTCCCTTTGCCAACAGACTCTGGTGACTGTGCTTAGTATGTTACACACAGAGACTAGTGATTATAGGATAAATTGCTCCAGGTTTTTGAGGTTACAATCCATCATTCTGGGCTTTTGATACTTAATTTTTTAAATTCTTCTCTATGACTAACCCCCAGTGTTGAAGACAGAGTTACAAAGGGTTGATCAAGCACGGGAACAGGCTGCCCAGGGAAGTGGTTGAGTCACCATCCCTGAAGGTATTTAAAAAATGCATGATGCCACCCTTAGGGACGAGGCTTAGCAGTTGACCTGGTTGACAGTTGGTCTTAAATGATTCCATGAGTCTATGAAATAATTAATTGCTCAGCTGATCATAGAATCATAGAATGGTTATGGTTGGAAGGAACCTTAAAGATCACCAAATTCCAACCCCGCTGCCATGGGCAGGGACACTTCTCACTAGACCAGGCTGCTCCAGGCCCCATCCAACCTGGCCTTGAACACTGCCAGGGAGGGGACAGACACCACTTCCCTAGGCAACCTGCTCCAGTGCCTCACCACCATCACAGAGAATAATTTCTTCCTAATATCCAATCATAATCTACCCCCTTCCAATTTAAAAACATTCCACCCCATCCTATCACTCTACATGGCCTTCTAAAAAGTCCCTCCCCAGCTTTCTTATAGGCCCCCTTTAGGTGCCGGAAGGCTGCTATAAGATCTCCCAAAGCATCTTTTCTTCTCTAGGCTGAACAAGCCCAACTCTCAGCCCGTCTTCATAGGAGAGGTGCCCCAGCCCTCTCATCATCTTTGTGGCCCTCTGGACCCATTCCAACAGTTCTGTGTCCTTCTTATGTTGGGGACTCCAGAAATGAATACAGTACTCTTATGGAGTCTCATAGAGTGGAGAAGAGGGGGAGAATCACCTCCATTGACTTGCTGGCCACGTCCCTTTTGATGCATTGGATACAGTTGGCCTTCTGGGATGCAAGTGTACATTGTAGGATCATGTTGAGCTTCTTGTCCACCAGCACCCTTCAGTCCTTCTCCGCAGGGCTGATCTCTATCACATCATGTCCCAGCCTGTATTAATGATGAGGACTGCCCTGGCCCAGGTGCAGGACCCTTCGCTTGGCCCTGTTGAACCTCATGAGGTTCACATGGGCCCACTTCTCCAGTTTTTCCAGGTGTCTCTGGATGACATCCTGTCCTTCTGGCATGTCAATTGTACCACTCAGCTTAGTGTCACCTGCAAAGTTGCTGAAGGTGCACTCAACCTCACCGTCAATGTCACTGATGAAGATATTAAATACCAGTCCCAGTACAGACCCTGAGGGACACAACTTGTCACAGATCTCCATCTGGACATCAACGCTCTCTGGATGCAACCATTTAACCAATTCCTTATCCACCAAAGAGTTCACTCATCAAATCCATATATCCCCAGTTCAGAGAGAAGGATGTTGTATGGGACTGTGTTAAATTCTTTACAGAAGTCCAGACAGATGACATTCATTGCTTTTCATTTGTCCACTGATGTGGACACTTAAGATGTCCATCATAGAAAGCCACCAGGTTGGTCAGGCAGGACTTGCCCCCAGTGAAACCATGCTGACTGTCACAAATCACCTCCCTGTCTTCCATGTGCCTTAGCATAGTTTCTAGGAGAAGCTGTTCCATGATCTTCCCATGCATAGAGGTGAGGCTGACAGGGCAATAGTTCCCCTGTTTGTCCTCTTTACCCTTTTTAAAATTAGGCACAAGGTTGTCCTTCTTCCAATCACTGGGAACTTCCCCTGACCACCATAACTTTTCATATATGATATAGAATGGATTGGCAACCAGTTCCCTGTTCCAAGTCAGTTCCCTGAGGACTCCAGGTTGCACCTCATCAGGTCCCATAGCCTTATATATATTCAGGCTCCTCAGGTGGTCAGGAACCTGATTTTTCCCTGCAGTGGGAGGGGCTTTACTCCCTTGTGTTCCATCTTGCTGTCCACTAAACCAGGATGGGTGAGGAGAGATGTTGCTGGTGAAGACTGAGTCAAAGAAGTTACTGAGTACCTCAGCCTTCTCCTCATGTATTGATGGGAGGTCACCATTTTTGTTCATCAGAGCAGGTACGCTTTCTTTCATCTTCCTTTCCTGGTAGACAGACCATATTTATAGTTAAGATTCCTCACAGGGTCCTAGTATAGGTGTAGCACACATGCCAGCTGCTATCATTTGCTGTCTGAAATGAAAACCTTTTGACTGCTTATGCTAGAAATAAGTGTGCTTCCTGTTTTTCCTCAGTCTCCCTGGTGGAGTTGCAATATTCTAGTTAAACTGTGTGGTATATCTTTTAGAATTTTCACCAGAAAATCAGGTTAAGTGTCTCTGCCACTGCAGTGCCACCAATCATAACGGTTTGGTCACAGCTTAGTCTAAGGACAGCAAAAAATTAAACTACCAAAATGAAATTTAGACCTCTTCAAGGAAGTATATTTTCTTGAGAACAGGCAACAACAACTACTACTTAAAGAGGAATTTTGTTTCTGCGATTAATTTAAAGACTCAGACAATGCTGTGGTGTTATTTTAGCTTTTGGAAGTGCTATGTGCAAGATCGAGGTGAGACGCTATCAGATAACATCTGACTCTGCATTTCCAGTGTGACAGCGCATCTGCACTTGAAGGCTGTCATACAGTTGACAAAAACAGCACGTGATGGGAGGTTGAGTGAAAGGGAAGGGTGAATTGGGAGCCTGGGGAGAAGCTGGAAGAGTAGCCTTTGCTGACAATAAAGCAGAGACATATTCTAAGACCCCATCTACACTGTCTGCACAACTATTATCTGCAGATGCAAAAAGAAGCAGCACCTTATGCTATACTTGAGTGTCTGGAAAACATTTTATTGTGCTTAAATTTAATGCAAGAAAAAATTGAAACAATAAGAAAGGCTGAGGGCTTTTTATCTCTTTAAATATTCTTCATACACTAACTGGTATACAATTACACTGTTTCCTGATGTGGACACTGGTTTTGGACACGTTAATTTGTTCAATACAGCTAAACACAACTTCATATTAGTTTAAATTGCTGAATGCAAATATTATGACTAAATACCTGTGCTTCTGGAAGCAGGGCTGTAAGGACAGGAACTGCAGTGATTGGATCTGGCTTATTTCAGCTCTCATATGTCAACTCTGTGAATCTTAGAACAGTTTCTTTTTCCTTCATTTTCCTCCATAAAACAAGAATATAATTGCCATTTTTATTCCGTGCTCCATAATAGCTGTCATTGGATAATGGAAGAATCAATCAAACATCTTTTCTTCATGTCCCCACAGCAGCAGAACTTTATTATTTTTTACGCCACTGACACTGAGAAGCTTGAATCAATATTGACAAAACATCAAATCCTTTTGAAAAGTTTAGCTATGATGTTTCACAAAACTTAACAATTTCCCATCTGTCATAAATACAAAGGGTGAAGTACCAATATTGCTTTCCGGCATACAAGCCCTTAATGTAATTCATATCCTGGACAGGTATCAGCAGTGTCAGCATGGTAATGAGACAATACCAAGCTTTCAGTGCATTGCACTCACTAATAATTAAGTTATTAAGTCTGCTTATGGTCTCTCTTCCCCTTTCCTCCCCCGCCCCGAGCCCAGTTGTGTCACTACTGTAGCAATGCCCATACCCACACGTATCATACTGTGGCACGTTTACATTCAGAAATTTCAAGATGAAGCACTTTCTAATCTCTTGTGGAATTTCTCTGGTATACCTCTACTGTGAAGTTGCTTTCAACAGTATCTTTCATACTCTACAGGAAGCAGTGGCAGTGATGAAAAGCACACAAATCTGATGTCATGTCAGATACAAATAGCACTTAAAAAGGGTCTTATGACTCTCCAGTACTCTCATAAACTTATTGGAGCTTGTTCTACTGATCAAGGGTAACCATAAGAAAGACCTACTATACCTCTAGCATCATCCCTTTGTAAGAAGAGGGAAACTATGCTACACCTCTGCTCTGTCATCTGCAGATGACCTTCAGTACAACCCATCCTGTCTGTGCTGCATTACCTCATGCTCTTCATAAAAAACATCCTTACCTTTTAGAGAAGTAGTACTAAGTCAGATTGCTTTTTCTGACGATTGACGTAGCCAATCTTTATCTGAAAACACACACAGACACCTCATATTTAACTTGATGAGGTCTAAAACAACCAGACAGTCAGGTGAAGTCTCCTGTGACATGGGAAGAACACATATTTGATCAAGGGACAGGAACATTCATACACATCTCCACAAACATGTACTTCCAAATGTTTAACTGGCTGTGCATTCTTCACACAATGAAAGGACAACACATGCTGGGTATGTGGTAGATGCAGATGTAGGCACTGTAATGAAATGTGCATATGTGACCACGAGGTATAGTGGAAACATATATTCCTCTACTGTATAATGAGGAGCTGATCTTCCTTGAGGTAGCAGCTTGTACGTTTGGTCGAATAACGTATACATACAACTAATGACATTTAGTTTTTTAATTTTTTTTTTCCTGAATGGAAGGAATAGGAAGAACTGAATTATCTCTTGCAGTGATAGATCTTTTGTTAATTTCTTTATCTAGGACTGGTAGAAAAAGTCAAAACTTGTCAAAAGTCCTAGCCAGGTCTGATTTGTATGAAGCAAGAGACAAACCCAGTGGAGCATTACACATTCCTCATGCTTGTAAATGGCAGTGCCTTAGCTCACATGTGTGCATTTGCAAAGGTTATCCAAAATATTTTCAGATGTTTTGTAAATCATAGATTATCTGCATTAGGGTATTTTTGCAAGTCTATAACATTTCAATATCTACTACTATGTCTTTAAAGTTTTCCACAGGTTCCAAAATTGATAACGTAAGTCAGTAAAAAGATACCATCTTTCCCTGCCATCAGACTATCTAAGCAACAGTCCTGCAGTAATAATAGCATTCTATTTCAGGTATGTGTAAGTGTATGTGTTGTAAACTAACATTTAAGGAAAAACCACTAATGTTTCAACAGGGAAAAAAAAAAAATCCTCTACCCTTTAGCCAGGCAGTGTGCCAGTAGTTTACTCTTTTACTTGCCATGTAGACCAAAAACTGGTCATACATCGCTGATGCCAACAAAGTTTCATCTAGCATCCAGTTCTCTAGAACAACTCCCAAGTGTTCCGAAGGACTGTCCCCTGAACCTGTCAAACCCTCGCACTTCTGGGTAACATGTTCTGAGTCCAGCCTGTTTCAGTATCAAAGGATAAATAAAGTTTTTGTAAGGCTAGAATTCACTTATTAGAATGAACGCTACAATGGTAGTTTAGTAATCTGTGCATAAAGTTTACTTTGTTAGACTGGTCAAAGCAAGAATGGGCTTTTAACCAGTCTTTAAATTGCTCTCTCAGGTAGTATTGTCTGCTAGGTAGCATACATGTTCTTGGTTGAGGTGATTTCATCAATTGCTGATCAATTTTCTCTGCTGGTTGTTATGAAACATATTTGCTCTGTTAATATAAAGGTACTGACATAATTTCAACTTGCTTAAAAAGCAGTATCATACATTAGGGGTTAGTAATAGTTACCTTTTCCTTTCCCCCCTTGCTTGACTATATGCCCAAAACCAGCATGAAAATTCACAAATAACTGACTCTGCCCCAACACCACAAATCTGAGAAATTATTTTAAATCCACACAAAACACACTTATTATTACTCATGTTGGTGATTTTAAACACATGGAAAAAGTTCTAAAATACCACTGAGAGAAACTGAAATCATGCAGTGATGTTTATCACACGTTTAGAAACCATGAAAGAGTACTTAACAAGTATAACTTTATTCAGAAGTAGGAAAATTACATTAGACTCTATAAACCACAAGCAAATTTTTGACCCTCATTAATTAAATTATCATTAGAGCATGTAAATATTGTCAAGTGATATTTTTTAAGCTGTAATATCATTTGATCATACAGATGCCTTGCAGAGAGCATTTTTTCTTTTTCCTTACCACTGAGATAATGGAGCCTATGCAGGTGTTTGTGTTGCCTATATGTATATACATATATACATATAGGCAACACATACACATATATACATATATACATATAGCATATATGTATATACACAGTAAGCTTGCAAAGTCTTAATGTGTTTGCAAAAACTGTTCAATATGTGACATAGATTAAGCATATGGCTTAAAACATATAATTTGACAAAACTGCTTGCCTTTACATAGGCATTGTTGAGCATCAGCATACAGAAAAATGGGCCAGACAGTTAGACAGCACTGTGCTTGGATGTCATATTCTGGAACGAATTCATGTGCTTAATGAGGTCAAAAGATTTTCCATGGTAAAGTCAGATATTACAGGTAGAATATTTAAAAACATTGTGGTATGGATAGATCAGCAAAGTAGGATTTGGGACAGTACTGTCAGATCCTTAATCATAACCTTGGAGAAGTCCCTTAGTAGGTTTCTGCTCTGCTTTTCCATCTTCAGAATTACAGAAAAAAAAAAGAAATTAACTTTATTTTTTTTCTTCCATCCTTGTCTGCATTATGTAATAGAGACCTAATTTAATTAATATTTGCAGGAGAACACAGGAACACTCTGTCCTTGGCTGTATACCACTGATGCTACAATGATTTCAATACCACTCAAGAAAAGAAGTATAAAGTTGTCTAGTTTTTTTAAAGTAACAAGTTAAAGCTGCTGTTACAAACACTAGTTAAAAATATGCTACAATTTACACTAATGTTTCTCTCTGAAAGGACAGTCATTAGAAAGGAAACTCTTAAAAGGCATAACAAACCATGCAACTCACAAGTAATTAACAATAATGGTGATGTAGATAAGACTCCCTACAATAAATACAGCTATAATGTGAAAAAGAGTTTTGAAAGACAATAAAAAAAAGATTAAACCAAACATGGATATAAATAAGGAGCATGTAAATAGAGATACCACAATTAACAGATTTTGATGCCATTATGCTTGTGTGTTTGAAAACATAAATTGTTTCATAAATGGAGAAAGTAGTATGATTTAAGCACTTTTGAAGCAGAAAGCTCATTTAGCTATTTTATGAGGTAAAGACACTTACTGTAAATCATTTCTACACTTGTAGGAGGGCAATATAAATTGCCTTGATAAGATACAACTGATTTAAAATACACTTCTTTAATAGCACTGGCTGAATATAAAGCACTTAGAAATGGATGTGGTCTGAATTCTGAAACTGGGCGTTCATCAGCATGCACAAGCATTTGAAAACTTTATCAGTGAGAGGAAGAGAGTGAAAGAGTGAAGTACACTTCTAGAATATCTACCTCTTTTATGTTATTGTAATCATTGGACAAAGATAAAGAAAGTAATTTCAAAGGAGTCTAAAAGCATTAAAAAGGATGTCAGTATGGCGTTGGAATGTAGTGTACCTCTTTACATCATATATATATCCAGAGCAGAGGCCTAAGCAACAATAAATTATAAGTACACTTATCAAGACAGCTTTCTTGGAAGCCAAATACAAATGTACTGAGGACATATAACAAACCAGAGGATGTATTATGTACCACTGTGATGGCATAGTACAACAGCATGGCAATGCTTATGAATCGGTGCCATGTAAGCATGGAAACAGTGCTACCATCAAAAGGGAAGAGGAAGATAGGTGTAGGGCACATATGAAGCATCCAAGTAACTCAAAGTAGCAGGATGCAGGAGAAAAACATACACACACACATAAAACCAACCGACCAAAATCAATCCCTGCTTTGGTGTGGGGTCCTCTCTCCCTGGGCTGCAGGTCCTATCAGGAACTTGCTCCACTGGGCTCCTCACTGCATCACAGCTTCCTTCAGGTGACTCCCCCTGCTCCATCATGGGGCCCTTCAAGGTCTGCAAGTGGAATCTCTACCCTCATCATCTTCCAGGGACTGCAGGGTGACAGCCTGCTCCACTGGTCTTCTCCACAGGCTGCAGGAGAACCTCTGCTCCAGCACCTGGAGCACCTCCTCCCTACCCCCCTTTTTCACTGACGTTGGTGTCTGCAAAGTTTCTTACACATTTTCACTCCTTTCTCTGGTGGCAAAAAGCATCCACTTGCATTTTTTTTTTCCTCTGTAATGGAGATTACATACAAGGACATTGTAAAATATTAAAAATAATAGTATAAAACTGCTGAAGGACAGTAAGCTTTAATAAGGGAGGAAATAGGTCATAGGCACTTTTTAAACAATCAAAATGGTCTATTTTGACACTTTTGGATATACTCCATTAGTTGAAAGAACATTGGCATAATTAAATAGTTCATATTTACAGCATGCCTCCCTGGATATTTAGCAATAGGTTTGTTCTGATTTTGCAGAATGGAAAGGAAAAAGTTCTCCTTAAAGGGAAAGTTCATGTCCCTTAAGTGATAAATAGCACAGACCAATTGTTAAAAACTGGTACCGGATTTTCTCCCCTTTTGCAAACTATCCACCTGTTAATCCATAACTACCCTCTTCAGAGAGGAATTATCTTTATAATCAGAAGAGACTCTCATGCCTGTTTCTGTCTGTTTCTGAAGGTTTTGCAAATGGCCAGACTCTGACACACAGAAACAGCAGCTATTCAGTGCAAGATCTGTACAGAATGATAACGTGCTACGTGTGTCATATCTTCCTTCTGATCAAATATGATATGACAATACAAAACTTTTCCTATATTCACTTGTCAGGTCTGGTTTGTGATACTGCTGGAAATGCAAAAATATAGACCTGAATATAAATGAAGCAAAAGTGGAGAAATAATCAAACAACTTTTTGAAAAAAATCCATTTTGGATTAGATTTGAACTTCTGGATTGAGAAACAGATTTTTATTCTTTTGTATGAGTAATTAGTGATGAGCACTGAAAAACAAGGTGGTGAGAGCATTATTCTTTTTATACTGTAAAATGTGTATACTCTGTGGCATGCTATGTAGTTCTCCATCACATATGCATGCATTTTCATCTATGTAGGTTGACAGAAGGCTGCACTGTGCTCAAATGTATCTCCTGATCTGGAACAAATACATCTACTGTGAGCACTGGGGTTCATTTGCTTGGCAGCATTGACATAGCCTAAAAGGAGTTAGGTAGGCTAGCATGACATACTATTCTTATCAGTTTAAGGTTGTATGTGACAAAGAGCAGTGGAAGCAGCAAGAAGGCTTCTCAAGAAAGTCGAATACACCAAACCAGTCAGATTATTACTGGCTGTGGGAACTGGGAACCTTAGTTTAGCCTGAAGAAAAAGAGGCATAAGGGAGACATTATTGCTCTCTAACAACTACCTGAAAGGAGGTTGTAGTGAGATGGGTAGCTGTCTCGTGCCCAGGTAACAAGAGAAAAGACAAGAGGAAATAGCCTCAGGTTGCACCAGGGGAGGTTTAGATGGAATTTGAGGAAAAATTTCTTCTGTAGAGGTTTACAGGTCATCTGGTGCAGCTTGTATCTGATGTGCCATTTATATTTTGACTGCTTATGACAAGATCACATTTCCTCTGTATGCTTTATAGCACATAGCACTTTAAAAAAAACAAAACAAAGACTATTTTAAAGTTAGTATTTTGGAAGAATTCTTGTATAAAACCAATTCCTGGCTTGGGGTTGGAACTCTATGATCCTTGGGGTGCCTTCCAACCCATACCATTCTATGATTCCATGATTCTGATACTCAGTCCTTAGTCAGTGAGGCATGCAGCAGCAGCAATGGTAAATTCTGTGACCCAGTGCTAGATTAAGGTGGACAGTGGGTTCCTCTGGGATGAAACCTCAGGGAAACCTGCTGGAGAGCAGAGAGGCCTTACAAGGGCCAGCAGCTGTTGCAAGTGAGGCTGACATGGCCTTTGTGAGGCTGGATGTGATCCTGTGCAGGCTGCTCTAGGTTATCCTGCTTTAGCAGGGAGTTTTGGACTAGATGATCTTCAGAGGTCCCTTTCAATCTCTAAGTTCCGTGAATCTGTGAGAATGTTTATATTTACAGGTTTCAAAGTTTGGTTTGAGAAGATGTCAACAAATGTTAACACTGAGCAAGGGTTATGAACTCTTCGATACTCCATTTAATGATATTTAGAGGGATCCTTTGAGAGAGTGAAGTGTTCAGATCTTTTCCTGCTAAACCTCAAGAGTTTAAGCCACTGTAATTAGAGTTCTGTACTTCTGATAATGAGGAAAATTCCCTCCCATATTAATATTATTTTAAAATAATCATGTTGAAGCCCACCAAAGATGGAATTCTCCAGCATTAACATAAAAATGATACTGTAGGATCAGGCTTATTCATGTTAAAACCCAAAGAACATGTTCTGAGGAAAGAACACTCCAGAAAGGCTGTTCTTCACTAGTTTTTCCCTAACCTCCTGGTGGAAAGGAGATGTAGTCGAAAGGAATGTAACTCTGAAAGCAGTGACAAGCTGGTGTGAATTTTATTTTGAAATACTTTTAAAGAACATTCCATAGTTTTGGAAATACATCCTCTATTGGGGAGGAGCCACTGCACTTGTGACTAACTCAGCTATCAAAAAACATCAGTCAATGACAGCTTTTTTTGACCCCAGAGTAGTTTATAGAGGACATACATTACAGATCAGGTGATCTTTGCGGGATAAGAACACAAATGCTGTGAACATTGACACACACATATATATTATATGTTATATATAAGTAAAATATTATTATTTAATTATAAAACCAGCACTATTATTTTAAGTTTCCCTTATTTGGTTTCTCAGTATACTTCAGCCATTTCCTCCTTCATAAAGACTAAACTGTGTTTTAGACTGTGATTAGTAATTTTCTCATTAATTAAAATCTATTTAATCTTCCCTCAAAGAACTTTCCAGGCAAAACACAAAAGAAGCAGACGTTGTCCTTTGTGATGTACATAAAACATACAAAGAATTGAAAAATTTAACAGTATTAAATTGAAACATCCCACAGTATAATCAGACCTCAGGATATTATCCTGGCATTTCATGCTTTTCTTCTAAAATGAAGAAGAATGTTGTGTGATGTTTACTTAAAACTTATTTTAAAGTCCCTTCAGTATTTTCTTATGCGAAAACAGAAAATTGAATACAGCATCAATAAAGTATCAAATTCTCTATCAAAACAGGTGTTAAAAAGTCTCAGCAGTATGGTATTTCTTTAGATTGCCATATTTACCTCTTTTCCAATGTCTTTAATAGTCAAATTCAGTCACAAATTTGAAACTAAAGATTCTTCTCTGTGAATTTTGTTATCTGCTGTCTTGTCATTCATGTCTCCATTTTTCCTCTTACCAGGTTCTGTTGCTTTTCCTTTATGCTGACCTTTTGTGTCACAAACTTGGATCTGCTCTTCCTCATTCCCAATGGCCTTCTCTTACCAATGATGTACTAGCAGTGTCTCTAGCAAGGCTGTTCTATTAACTTCTTCCCTGCTAACGCTTCCCTGGTTCAGAGGTGCCCCAGCATGCAATGCCCTCCAGGCGTTATAAAATATGGGATTAGAAAATAATCAAGCAAGTTCATTTGCTTTCTTTTTCTTTTTCTAATAATATGGCAGAGAGACTTTAAAGTAGCAGAGATTTACTTATTATTATATATTAAAATAACTTACAGATAGTTCAAATAAGAATCTATTAAATATAGATTCTAAAAAAAAAAATCAGCTGTCACAGTGTTTCTGTTTATAAGCTCTTTGAGCATTTGTTGAATAAATCAAGATTCAAAACTAGGCAGCAGGTATTGAAAAATGGTGATTGAACTGGAACAGGCTCAAATAAAGAGAATTCATTTAAATTCCACATAGTACACATTGCATGATCAAAAATATAATTCAAAAGGCAAGTTAAAATATGACATGTCATAAAGTAGAAAAAATGTTATGAAAACATGTAAGGCTAGAAAGTCCTTATCCCCAAGTAAGAAAAACTCAACATAGACTTTGCAGATAATATAAACTTTTCTGCCATCAAATAAATAGGAAAAAAAGTTTATCTCAGTGTCTCAGTTATATATCAATAAATAAATGATAGAATAATCAGAAAAAAATCTTTGCAATAGCTATCTGTATACTATCTTCTGCTTTCAAGACCACTGAGCAAGGATTCATCTTTCTTACTTTCATCTAATTTCACTCTGTCTTTTAATTCTTTTTCAAGAGGGAAACGCCACAAAAGACCTAAACGAAAATAGAATAATTTATGTCAGTCTATGGACTAAACCCAGGTTACACATAAGAAGATGCAGCTATGCTGATTCATTTATACTGCCAGTTCCATAAAGGAACCAAGTAATGACAGTTTATTGATTTAGTTTAATCCTCCTTTGTGTTTCTACATAGGTAATTATCCAACTAAATACTCCCTGGTGCACTACTTTAATTTTACGGAATTTTAGATTTCAGATACCACACGGTCTAGGAAGTAATATATTCATGTTGAGCAATTTATTGCTGATCTTTCAATTTTTAATTTTAGTTTCCATCAGAAAATCAATTTTCAAGGAAAATATCCAATAATTGTTTTCACATAGATTTTTCAATATGTTTTAAAGTTAATTTCTTTACAAAAACTGAAAAAGAGGAACCTTGGAGACATTGATATTTCATGGAAATCGAAAAATAACCAAACAAAATTAATTAAACCTAGTAAATTAAGTTATTTCTTTATAAGGTGTGTGATCTTCTCTAAAGTAGAATTGCAATATAACAAAGCTTTGTTAGGACTGGTATATAAGGGTAATACTTGTTTTATATTGATGCTGTATCACATTTCATAAGATCCTATCCACAAATATAGATATGCTTTTTCCCCTTAAGGCACTGTGTATATTATAGTAATACCAGGGGGAGGGAAAAAAAAAAAAGCTACAGAAGAGCATCAGTATTCTGTCACAGAGATGTCTGAGAAACAAAGATGGGATTCAGATTTTACCTTAATAATTTTATGGAAAAAGTATGGATAATATATCAAAAATACCTATTGGGCAAAGACAGAAATTAGAGTTTTATAACCTGACTGTTAAATAGCTGACCAGAACATCTATTGCTCTCAATGTTATTCTTTCTACATTAAGAGCAAGAAAAAAAAATTATTAGATCTCTATCAAAGGTCTCTCAGGGAGAGTGATTATATGGTTGTATAAGGCA
Organism: Gallinula chloropus; assembly: GCF_964237585.1. Lineage (NCBI taxonomy): Eukaryota > Metazoa > Chordata > Aves > Gruiformes > Rallidae > Gallinula > Gallinula chloropus. The sequence continues at coordinate 108,528,324 of NC_140085.1, forward strand.
CTCCAAACATAAGCCTTAGTCTTATGTTTTTGTCTAGATTTGGGTATATATAAAGTTTTACCCATTTTACTGTGTGCATATGTGTATACATACATAGAAATATATTAATACCTTAGGCAATATTTTCATTGTTTCACATTTGCCTCTGAAGATATTGAAAGGGATTCTTAATTCATTGTTACTACGTTCAGAATTGCAAAGGTCTTTTAAAGCCAGAAGAAAAAAATAATTTAGACTAGCTACGATAAAAATGGTACTCAAAATATTTTTTTGGTTTGTTTTAGGTCTCACAGAATACCTGATAATCTGAATTACAGAATCATAAAATCAGAGGATGGTAGAGGTTGTAAGGGATCTCTGGAAATCATCTAGTCAAACCTTCCTGGTAGAGCAGGATCACCTCAAGGCTCTGCAGAAGGATCTGAGCAGGCTGGATCAATGGGCTGAGGCCAATTGTATGAAGTTCAAGAAGACCAAGTGCTGACTCCTGCAGTGGTGTCACAAAAACCCTATACAATACTACAGGCATGGGGAAGAGCAGCTGGAAAGCTGCCTGCTGGAAAAAGACCTAGGGATATTTGTTGCCAGCCAGCTGAATATGAACTAGCAGTGTGGTGCACTCAGGTGGTCAAGGTGGCCAAGGGAATCCTAGTTTGTAAGTCTTAGAAGTCTTACCTGCTGGTATCAGGTTAAAATTTTAATGGCTGAAGTGCAGTGTGCCAGTGCAGGGCTGTAGTCACTCTGAAATGGTCCACAGCTGCATACTAGCACAGTGAATGACTGTAAAAAATTATAGGAAATAAAAAAAAAATGCTAAAAGGAAACAGAACCAAAGTAGGAGGTAACTATAATCTGGCCAATTAATCCTATACAACTGGAAAAATAAGCGGGTGTAGGGAAATACACAGATTTCAGCACTGTTTCATGACTACTGTTAGATTGATACCCTTTGTGGGAAAACATTAATTTTGGAAGGAAGCAGTAGATGCTGATATTCTAAACAATATAAGCTTTCATATTTTCAAAATATACAACAGCTGGTGTGAAATTTATTATTAGAAATTGAATGCTAAAACATTTTAATTTAAAATGTAATTTCACTCAAGAGGAATACATGTATACTTCAAAGAAGGCTTACTTTTGCTATCAATGAGCTAGACTATAAAATTTAGATTACATATAGTATATGTTAATGCAACACCACTATGCTATAGCTGAGGTATTAAGTACAGGACAAAACTCCAGAAGAAGAAGAAGAAGAGGGATTTTTACATCGTCATTAATGGCTAATGTAATTCCGTAAGAAGTAAGAATCATGTTCTTTAAGGAAAGTAAGGAAAAAAAATTGTTGAATACTGGAATATTCATGATCAGATGAGCATTATTACAATTATTTAATGTTTTTACTCAAGGTTCTCATTAACTACATCTTTCATAATTAAAAAAAAAGCATGTGTGTAAAGTTAAAAGAAATCATGAGAAGGTGAGCTCTAGGGATTGAATGGAAGCGAATTTGCAAAGCTATTAGCAGATGAAAGAGAAACAAAGAACTAATGATTTCTCTCCTGCAGATCTTCCCCACATACTAGATCATGAGTACAGGTCAGAAGATGAATGTAATGAAAAGGAAACAAAGTCTTTTCTGATCTTGTTCTGAAATGGAGAAAGGGTATTGTGAGCCTAGGAAGGTGGTTTTGTCAAATATTGAAATAAATTGCCAAAGAGCTGGCTGTTTAGCGAGTATGTGTGTCATGTCTGCGCGCTATCTTTCCAATGTTCATCCCACTTATTATCTTGTCCAAGCCTCATCTAGCACCCCTTAGTACTAATGATTTTTTTTCTAAGATCCACCTGTTCTTTCTAGCCTGTCCTATTCAGACAGGGATGATTTCAGAAATGGATGCTCATTTGTCTCAGAAATTAGCAAGAGCCCTGTAGGCAAGTATCAAAGATTCATCCATTTACTCAGTTTTCAAAGGCTCATTTCATCCCTTTAAACTTCCCCTCAGGAAACTCTTTACAATCAGAATGGGTCCCATGTTCTTTGCAGTTACCAGCATTATCAAGCAGAGTCTTATTCTTGGTAAAAAAAGGTGTATTAAAAGCCCATCAATCAGCATACCTGGGGAGGATTTTGTGATGTATGTCGTGATGTAGTCTGGAATGGTGTCTTAATCTTCATAAAATATCTCAGCAGAAAGCTTCTTTAAAATATGTGAAAGAGTCTGTTTCAAAGACTTTGAATTAGATTAATGTATAAATATTAATTGCTGAGATTCACCCAGAGAGCGATAATTCCTATTTTGCATGAATATGTTTAAAAATTTGACTTTAAATTTGAACAATAACATTGATGCAGACTATATTGCTTAAAACTAAAACAGATAAAAGGAAGACTTTTTTTCCTGAGAGGCAAGTTTTACATAGAAGTTGTTTTTTCCTATGATCGCTAAGCATTAGAGTTATGAAGAAAACACTATATTTAAATCCAAGCTGATCTTATGTTTTGAGAACTTTGGAATACATATATATATTTAATTTTAGATTTATATTACTGAATATGAACTAATTCTTTCCTCTGCTTCTGAATTTCATGCTTTTTTTCATTGCATTTAAACTAAAAAAACTTTCTGTGCTCTTCTGTTAGTCTCTTATACAAAGTGAGTTCAGATTAGTCCACTATTTTTAACAATGTTTATTTTTACATTATAGAAATGTACCTTTTCTTTTTTTTTCTTTTGAAGTTAGGACATGATACAGTGAAACTTTTCCTGCTGTTAATGTAATTCACTTTGGTATCACCTGCAGACTTCCAAAACTGTTTTTCATGCCTATTAGATTCTATAAATGCTCATGAACTCTAAGGCAAATTAACATTCCATCAGGTTACATTGTTTTCTGTCTTCTATGTTGCTTTTTATATTGTATCTCAGTTAGATATAAGTAACAGGAAATGAGGGGTGGGCATTTCTGAAAAAATTTAAAATTCTAGATTTTGTGTTTGTGGAAATATAATACATCATTAAGAAACTGAAAATGTATTCCCTTCCAAATGACAACCACAGCAGTACTTTTAAGATCACCATAGAAAAAAGTTCAAAATACCAGCAGCTAATTGGATTTCAGACAGTGATTATTCTCCAGTGAATTTTAAAAACTTAGATTAATTCCTATGCCTGACGAAAATAAATACAAATAAATACAAATACATTATTGCACTAAGACAAAATTTCAACTATTTTAGGGGAGTATTTTATGTGCTTTCTAATAAACTAGTGAGGCATGTGTGTTTGGTTTTGGTGTTTCTTGTCTATTTTTGGTTTTTTAATCAGCTGGAACAGCTTATATATATTTCTTGAGGCTGCTGTAGATTTTGTGCAGGAATCCTTATATCTTGATAAATGGTTTGTTTATCTACTTGCATATTTGGCATCATACACAGTCATTGCTTAAATAGATGGTGATGCTAAATCCTCTCTACTGACTTCAAATGTTACACTTTACCAAAACGGACTTAATCATCTTTTGCTAACTTGCCACAACAAAAATAGAAAATATGATGGGATTTGATTACAAAGAAAAAGAAGAAACACATCTTTCCAGAGCACCACAGTTGTTTTTGCTCTGGCAGTTACCGAGCTCGGAAGCATATACCTTGTCTGATGGAATCACTTATGCAGATACTAAGGGCAATTAGATGCCTGGCAGTGACCAACTTCTCTTTCTTCAAAAAACCCCCCAAAAAACCTCCATAAACCCCAACCCCAACACAGTGAGACAATTTCCCTGACATCTGAGGAGTTTACCACGTTGTATGTGATCTTATTATAGTATTGACAGGGGGAGGTAATAGAGCTGTTTATAAAAAGAACATCTTGCAAAGCCTGGTTTGAACCCCCAAACCTTTACTGCACCAGAAGTCAAAACTGCTTAGCTAGTGTTCTGAGGGTTACCTTAGTTTTCCTATGAATTTAGTTTCTGAAATAATAAAGCTCTTCTATTTGGCTCTTACTGACACTGTTCAAATACTGTTGAGGTCTGTGGTCACAGTGTTCATGACTGGTTTATTCCCTTTCTATAAACCAAAAAGAAACACTTTATGTTTAAATGGAACAACACCATTTGCTAATAATCTCCCCTTATTCCCACCCTCACCTTCAGCCCTCCCAAAAATACACTTAGTACTTGGGAAACATAAGTGAAAAAGGGAAAGACAGAAGAAAAAACATTTTTTTTTTTTTAAAAAGGTGATTGGATAATGTGTGAAACTCTTGCAATTACATATAAACTGTGAATCCTTGGGGCAGGAGATATTTTTTGCTCTGGGTTAATAATGCACCTAATACAGCAGTTCATGATTAGAGCACCAAAACACTACTAGTAACAAAGAGTAAATCAATCAATAAATAAGTTTTCAGAAAGAGCAACATATAGGGATACGTGACTTAAAATGACATTAAATCATTAAATGACAAATTAATTTGAGCCACTAACACGAAATCATAAATGAATAGTAGAAACATATACACAGTATAAAGCAAGTTTTCATTGTGTTCTTACTTGAGAAAGATAACTATTCAAACACAAAGCATGTAGAAATATACAAGCATTTGTTTTGTTTCATTGCAAAAAAACAAACCCCCAAATATCCAGAGTCATAATGTCTTCAAATACCAATAGAGTTTCCAGTAGTTAATCTAACATTTTCAAGCCTAAACTTATGCGATGTGGGAATATATATTATAGCTGGTTTTTTATATAAATTAATTCTGGCTTAATAAAGAAAATTCTGCTCTTTTTTCCATTCTATAAAAGATTGTTTGGTTTAGATATTTTGTTTCCTAGGCTTAAAATATTTTTTTTTTTTTTACTTCAGAGATTCTTATATATATGTTACCTTGTACAACTACCGTACTATTGTTAACAATCCCTAAGTCTTCTCATAAATTACACTGTTTCTCCAAAACTTTATTTTATGGCTATCTCAGGCAACCAGGATTGCTAATGGAGTGGTTTTAGGGTTTGGGGGGAGGGGAGAGCCCTGTTGGTTTGTTTGTTTGTGACTTGTTGTCTGTTTGTTGTTTGTTGGGTTTTATCTTTTTTCTTTTCTGTATGGCAAAGTCATTTTTATGTCCTATCAGGATTCCTGCCTGTTTGGGGAAAGCTTGGAATAATTGAAAATGTCCTTATTTTTATAAGGTATTATTGTGTCATTGCTGTCCTCGATTATTTCTACCAAACTACTTTGATAATTTGCAGTTGGAATTCTGTCCTCTGATGGGATTACATCATGTCCTGTTTTACCATTATCTGTAAATTTAAATATTCAGATGGAAAATGCCTATTTAAATTGCAATTGTACCCAGGCTAGAACAAAAATAAAGTCACAAAATAGTTTTTCCAGTTTCAGCATAAACAATGGAGACTAAACTATACCCCAAACCATTCTGCTAATCAGTCGAACAGCAGTTTACTAGTCTGTACAAAACCAAAAATCACATTTCCTTCTTTTCATTTTATTTCATTTGAAATTCTTTTCTAAAATCAGACCAAACTCATAAATAGTTATACTTTTAATAATGGATCTTTCATGAATAAATAAATATTTCCAAGATAAATAACTATGTTTACAATGGCAATTCAGTCTACTGAATGAAACATTAGTTGTCATTTATTCATCCGTCATCAACATCAAAATTCAATATTTCTTCCTTGACTCTTTTGCTCCAGTAAAATACTATTTTTTTCATCTGACTGCTTTAATATAAAATGCCTATGAAAACTGGCTTTTATAAACAAACGTGTGTCTCACTTATGCATAAAACATTAGCTATTAAAATATGGAAATTTACACAGTTCCAAGTTATCATAATATAGACTAAAAGCATGCCTCAAGCTTTGCACTTTTAGTAAATATTTTAAGTGGAAGCTTTTTTCCCATTAAAATGACCAGATTAGCCTTTCACCTTTTCTTCAAAAATATTACTTCAGATCTGATATGAAATAAATATTTTGTTATATCAAAGTAGTTTGCAGTAAGCCATCATTACTACATATTGGGAAATAAATCCAGAAATATTTATCACAAGGAGAAACATTCTGCAAGAAATCAATTGAAACTGTTTTGTAAATAAGAATACCTAAGTACAAATGATGACAAAGCATTGCAGATATATGAATAACATGATTGAAGTATTAAGTGATTAAACTATCTTCTGAGATAAATTAACTTTCCCATAATAATCAGAAATTCAGTAACAACTCAGATTACAGAGCAACTGAGATTACAGAAATCTAATTCTAGGTACAAAGGAGGAGATCTATAAAGGTTTTAAGGGAAAATAGATCAGTTTAAATGGCAATAGTGCAAAAGCCTCTTTCCTAATGAGAGACAACAACTTTTAATGCAATTAAATACAACTCCAGTGGGAGGAAGCAAAAAATTTAGTACTCTTGGAAGATAAAGTAATTTATTGAGATTATTGCAGTGATGGCAATGCCAAAAATAATTGAAAACAAAATTTGAGCAAAGCAAAAGGTTTACATTTTCTAAGGTCCTAACTAGAGAATATTTCTTGGAAGAAGTCTTTCCTAGAATATAATTTATTACTGTCATTTAGTCCACAAATAGAGGCTTCCAAATGATTTACATGTTCTTAACAGTTTGCTCTTCAGAGTTTATTTTCTTAAGACAGCAGATTCAATTTCTCAAGAAAGTCAGGCAAAGCTGCCTTGATCTTAGCTCCAGAATAATGTACTATTTCAATTTGAGATACCTTTATTTTGAAATGTTTATAAAATCTATTGGTTATGATGATTGCTTCTCTTCCCTGTTTGAATAGTTTTACTGAGAATAGATTTCAGATTCCAGTAAAACATTTAAAAATTCTCTACATGACACCTAAAAACGTTTGGTTTTAAAAATACAAGGTATCCACTTCATTGGCTCTTTTTTTTGTATGACCTGAATAATTTGGTCATAACTTAATTGCATGAGAAGGGAGGTTAAAATAAACTCTTAAAATCTAATGTATCTGAGTGTCAGCACATTCTCTGGGTATATACTTCTTCATTTTTTTGTAATTTTGACTAGAGTAGGCAATGATTAATTCCATTTGAGCCTTTTGGTTAGATTTTGGAAACTAGTTGTAATGTTTAATCATATAATCATAGAATTACAAAATGGTTTGGGTTGTAAGGGACCTTAAAGATCATGTCTTTCCACCTTTCCTATCATGAGCAACGATAACCTCCACTAGATCAGGTTGCCCAGAGCCTCATCCAACCTGTCCTTAAAAATTTCCAGGGATGGGGCTTCCACAACTTCTCTGGGCAACCTGTTCTAGTGCCTCACCAACCTCACAGAGAATTTCTTCCTAATATCTAATCCAGACCAACCCTCTTGGGTAACATATAATTTAAACCTGCCCTCTTTGTCTTAAAGCCATTACCCCTTGCTTCCTCATAAGCAGTCCCTCTCCCACTTCCCTATAACCCTCTTCAGGCACCGGAAGGCGGCAATAAAGTCTCGATGGAGTCTTCTCCAGGCTGAACAGGTCCAACTCCCTCATCTTGTCTTCACAGGAGAGGTGCTCCAGCCCCCTCATGAGCTTTGTGGCCTACCTCTGGAGTCACTCCAACAGCTCTATGTCTTTCCTGTACTGGGGCCCCGAGATCTGGGCGACAGAATCACCCTCTCTGACCCGCTATAATTTAGAGGGGAGCCCCCTAAATTATAAACCTTTGGTAGACTTCGGTGCGAGTTCTTATCCTTCAGGGAGAGCTGTGAGAGATTTCTCTAGGTGAACTAAATGAACTAAATCTAACTGTATATGAAATCTGACTTTGCTCCTGCAGAACAAGGTACAGGGAATAGATGAGTTTTAATTATCATTGTGAAATCAAAACAAAATTTGCACTGTGCTTTGGAAATGCATTTTTTTGTCAGTTAATGTCTCTTAATTTTCTAGTTCTTTGGTACATAATAATAGGTCTAGTTTGGGGAAAATAAAATACCTTCAACATAATTATTTTTATACTGTTTCATTGTTTTAACTCATTTCAGAGAGTATACTGATAGAAAGTAATTTCCTACACTAATTGAACTTCAGTTTACTTTGAAACATCTCTAATAAGTTGTTATATATTTCTTTTCTTAATATTATTATAACCCTCTCACTGGTAAATAATTTTTAAAACCAAAATAATAATTTTGCATATTTTTAGATTATTTATACTTTCTTAAATGAACAACAGCTTTTGGTGGAAAACAATAGTAGTTAGAAAATCATAGTTTCTTTTGCACATGTATATATTTTGGTAAGTATCATGAAGAGGCATAATTACATTTGGTCTTGAATACGTTCATAATGACAATAAAAATCCTGTCAGCTTAACTAAGTCCTAAATTTTGATGACTCCTTAAAGTAAAGATTAAAAATGTCATATTCTTAATATATTATGAAGCATTGAACAGATTTGTATTGTTACAGGGCTTTGAAATAACCTGAGAAAAATTAATCTGAAAATTGGCTCATTACTCTTATCTACATAAGATTATAAATCATAGAATGCTTTGTCAAATTCTTAACACACTTGTTGCACATCTTTATTTAGAATAAGTTCTCATGATTCCTAACATAAGGAGCTATGATACTGAAGCCTTGCAGTTTAACATTAGCTAAAGAATATTATGCTCACCTTCTAACATCTCTCTTCTTCAGATATCTCCACTGTATTTTTAAGGTCATGGATAAATTAACGAATTTGTTTAGAAGTTAGATATCATTCAAGAAAAATTCTTTGGCTACACAAAGTTGTAAAATATCTGGTTAAAAGTGCATGTTGATAATGGATGTGCTGAGCTCCAAGGCATTAGTAAGTAAAGCATTTGTACGTCATTGAAATGTTTTCTATAGAAAGCATCTATAATAATATCATAGGAAAAAAGTTGTAAGTATTTGCAACAGTAAGACAGTCATAGTTTAGGAAAAAAAAAACCCCAAACCCAAACCAAATCCAAACCTGAAATGATGCCAAAAGTAAATGAAAAGATTTTATGACCAAGTATTTCAATAACTTTCTTATGAGTGACAGAATAATTTGAATAATAATGATCTGATTCAGGTAAATATGTGTTTATTTAACTATGAGTTGACTTTCAAGACACTCATTTAGACCAGAGTTGAAGTATCACAAAAAAAATTTATTCATGAACTTGAATGTGGATCTGGTATCTTCTCCCTCGGGATGAGTGTTGGTGTGATATTTTAAGGTAATTCCCATGACTAACACAAAACTGATTGATTTTAGGTTCAATGGTAATACTATGCCTGAAAGATCCCTTCTCACAACACTGATCTGACTTCAGTCAAAAGTTTCCAAATTATTAATTTCTCATTTTTTAAGCAATACTTAAAAAATCATTTCATAGAAAAGGATGAGACAGCATCATGACTGCAGTGACTTTAAAGTCACAGGTAAATTTGAATATTTAAAATTGCCTGGGTTAGCTTTTTTTTTTTGGGAACAGTGTGGTTTTGTTTGAGACTGTCCAAATAGAAAATAATTCTCCTAGATCACACATGAACACACAGATATTTTGACAAACAAGTGCAAATTGTGCACATTTTAGTACTGTTCAAACTGTTAAGTTTACAATACAAATTAAGAATTACATCTAAAATTTCTTTGTGGTTGCTTCAGAGCAGTCAACATCTTGCAGCAGTGTGTTATTCCTATGCTTGCTTCTCTCTGGGTGATCTGTAAGGTGAGATGCGGTAATCTTAAAAAAACCTCAAACAATTTTGAATGTTTCACTTTCAGCATCTCAATCCTAAATCATAATCCAGAAGAATAGAGATTTGATGCCTGAAAAATAAAGAGTAAAGAGGCAAATCACTTAGAATAAAAGGCTCATAGTTATAAGAGAGGATATTTATGATCATCCCTAATCAGGATGCGGTTTAGGTGCAATCTTTATTTTAAGCATATACTTTGAAATCACATCCATCAAAGTCATATGGTTCTGAACAGAAATTTGATGGATTCCTGTAATTGCAGGTCAAGAAAGGAGGTGGTAAAATCTTAGACTTTATGTGGAATTTATCAGTAACACAGGAACTGAAGCATAGTAAATTTAGAAAAAAAACAAATTCCAAATAACTTTCAAAAAATTTTTAATTGCAAATGGTAGAATACTTCAAATTGTGTTCTAAAAGATCATAGGAATTTACTCAGACCTGTGGTGACATGAAACTGTTCAGTACTGTAGCAGAAACATTACCTCTGGTAATCCCTAAGCAAGCAATCTTCTGGACATTTTTGTTTGCTTTCCTTGCTTCAAGTAGGTTCATTCTAATTTTGTTTTCATTGTTATGAAAACCATATAGTTTCATTTAGTTTTTCCAATACTAAATTCATAGGTATAGAGGGAAAAAACAAAACAGCACACCAAAAACCCAAGGAAGAAAGCCTAATTCCATTCAAAGGATAATATATTTTAATTTCACAATCTATTTTTACTGTATCCATTAAATCAAAGGTTAATTTTTGTCAGACACAAAACTGACTTAACTAAGAAAATTTATGCTCATTCTTGGAATATGTTTTTTAAATTGTACCCAGATAGGCTGGTGCTATAGTCTGATAAACACCATCATCTTTATCACCATCAAGCACTTCTATTCTTATACTCTGTTCTTTGAGTTTAATTTTTATTATGCAGTTTTTAATGTACTTATATACAAATGAAAGTTGCAATGCTATTTAATAACAATTAATATAAACAATTAAAAATAATATAACATTGATTACAAGAAATTATTAATTTTTCAAGTCACCAGAGGAAATATTACATCAGGTTATCAGTTTTCTAGATTCAGGAAATTTATTTAGAGACTGTTACTGGAAAGCTCAAGAAATATTTGATAACATAACAAGTAACATCAAGGATGTTTCTGTTGTAAATCAGTCTTCTGTTAAGACCTTACATAAAGGCCTATTCTGACAAAATATAAGAGAGCTTAATAAGAGGACCTTAATAATTTCTCAGTATCTCGTTTGAAGTTCATTAGTATATATTATCAAAACTTCTCCTGCTCATGGTTGGTGTTATCATCAGTTTCCACATCAGGTTTGTAGTTCATAATCAAGAGTTGCTGCTCAACCCCTTCTCTTTTCCTATGTTTTCTATATAAATTATGTATTAATTATACTACTTTTTAAATCATAGAATCATAGAATATCCTGAGTTGGAAGGGACCCATAAGAATCATCAAGTCCAACTCCTGGCTCCACACAGGACCAGCCAAGTCAGAACATGTGACTGAGAGCGTCGTTCAGATGCTTCGTGTGCTCAGCCAAGCTCAGTGCTGTGACCACTTCCCTGTGGAGCCTGTTCCCTCTCACTAAAGAACCTCTTCCTAATATCCAGCCTAAACCTCCCCTGTCACAGCTTCATACCAGTCCCTCTGGTTCTATCACTGGTTACCAAGGAGAGGAGATCAGCGCCTGCCCCTTTGCTACCACTTTTCATGAAGCCATAGACTACAATGAGGCCTCCCCTCAGTCTCCTTTTCTCTGAGCTGAACAAACCAAAGGATTTCAGCCTCTTCTCATAAGAATTCCCTTCCAGACCCTTCACCATCCTTGCTGCCTTCCTCTGGACACTGTCCAATAGTTTTGTGTCCTTCTTGTACTTCGGCACCCAGAACTGCACACAGTACTCAAGGCGAAGCCGCAGCAACTCAGTGTAGAGCGGGACAGTCACCTCCCTGGACCAGCTGTCAAAGCCGTGCTTGATGCACCCCAGGATACAGTTGGTCCTTCTGGCTGCCTGGGCACACTGCTGGCTGATTTTTAACTTGCTGTCAGTGAAGACCCTCAAATCCCTCTCAGCATTGCTGGCCTCCAGCATCTGATGCCCCAGTCTGTATGTACTGGGGGGAACCAGCACAATATGTTGCCAGGGTTGCCCCTTCCCAGGTGAAGAATCTCGCACTTGTTAAAGTTCATGCTGTTGGTGATTGCCCAGCTCTCTGATCTATCCAGGTCTCTCCGTAAAACTTCTCCACTCTCAGTGGAGTCAACAACTCCTCCCAATTTGGTGTCATCTGCAAATTTACTCAAGGCATCTTCTAGTTTATGAAAACATGAAAAGAAATAGACTAAGTTGGAGCTCTGGGAAACCCCACCAGTGACTGGCCACCTGTCAGATGTAACCTCATTTACTATCACAGTCTGGGCCTGGCATATCAGCCAAACTTTTCCTTCAAAGTCTGTGAGATATCTAACTCTCCCAAGTCATTATCTCTATCAAATATGATTCCTAGTTATTTTTTAACTGTACCCTTCTTCTGTTGATTCATGTCAGAGTTTCTAAGTTAACTTTCTTTTCATACCATTATGAACCCAGTCTATTTATTAGCTTTCTTGTTTAGTTGCATTTTTCTTGTTTCTTCATGTAGTACGACAGGAACAGGAGGGTTAAACAAATTATTTTACACCATAGTTGGAAGAAATTAAGAAATATTTTCACAAAAAGTCATTCACTGAAGAGAACAGTGAATTATGCTAGATATAATCCTGTTGCCATGAGGCCCTTTGAGAAAGTTGTTCTCTTAAGAAGGTTGAAAGTTCAACAAGTCAGTTTAAACTACAAATAGTAAGAGCAAGGGCATTAGATTTTACACAAATATGAGCGAGAATAGACAGTGGGAAGCAGCAGCGAGCAATAATGACTCAAATTGCTGTCCCATTTCACAAAGTCATCAGCTCTATTCAAGATGGTGCCAAATTTTCTGACTAGATATTTCTGGTTTATAATCACGTGCTTGATGTACAAGCAATAGGACACAGAAATCTTAGTCCAACAACAAACAATGCATTATGCAATTATACTTCTTAACACAGCTGGCAAGTGAACCAACTAGGGAAGAGGCACCGCTGGACCTGTTGTTTGTGAATGGAGAAGGGTTTGTGGGTGATATGATGGTTGAAGGCCATTTTGGGTACAGCTATTTCAAAATGACAGAGTTTTCTATTTTTGAGAAGAGAGGAGTCAGAAAAACTGCTACCTTGGTCGTCTGAAGAACTGACACTGGAATGTTTAGAAGTCTGTTTGACAAAGTCCTTTGGGATAAAATCCTTAAGGGCAAAGGAGTCCAGGAAGGCTGGACGTAGTTCAGGAAGGAAATCTTAAAACCTGAGGAAGCAGGCCATCACCATGTGTTGAAAGATGAGCTGACAGGGAAGAAGGCCAACATGGCTGAACAGAGTGATTTGGTTGGAACTGAGGAAAAGGGGCAGTCAACTCAGGGCGTCTACGAATATATCTATAGCCTATGCAGGGAAATAAATGTGAGGGTCAAAAGCCAGATAGAACTTAATCTGTCTACTGCTGTAGAAGAGAATTTAGCACATTAGCAACAGAAAAAGGGCTCAGCAGAATCTCCACCCGTTGTTGTATGCAGTGGAAAACAGTGACAAAGAATGAGGAAAAGGCTGAGGGACTTTTTGGCTTCTTTGACTCAGTCTTTAATGTTAAGACCGGTTGTTCTCAGGGAACCCAGTCCCAAGAACTGGAAGATAGGAATGGGGAGCAGAATAAAGCCTGAGCACTGTATCACAGAATGTTACAGGTTGGAAAGGACCTCAAAAGATCATCTAGTCCAACCCCTCTTGACAGACCAGTATCTGATAATACAAAGGGAAATGGTTAGCGACATACAACACCACTTAAGACACAGACAAGTCTATGGGGCTAGATGGGATTCACCAAAGGGTACTGAGGGACCTGGCAGAAGTGTTCACTGAGCCACTTGTCATGATTTATCAGCAGTGCTGGATAACTATGGAGGTCCCAGATGACTGGAAGTTAGAAAATTTTACACCTCTCCACAACAAGGGCAGGAAGGACGACTTGGGGAAGTACAAACCTGTCAGTCTAACCTTAGTGCCAAGGAAGACTATGGGACAGGTCTTCTTAAATGCTATCACACAGCATGTAGAGTACAAGCAGCTGTTCAGATTCAGTCAGCATGGGTTTATGAAAGGCAGGTCCTGCTTCACTAACCTGATCTCCTTCTTTGACAAGGTCACCCAATTAGTGCATGAGGGCAAGGCTGTGGATGTCATTCATCTGGAGTTTACAGATTTATTTTTACAGCCTTTGACATCGTTTCCCATAGCACTCTTGTGAGGAACAAGCTGAGTAAAGAACTTCCTGGGTCTAAAGAGTCATGGTGACTGGAGTTAAATCCAGTCAGCAGCCGGTCACAAGTGGTGTTCCCCAAGGCTCTGTACTGGAGCCTGTTCTGTTTCATATCTTCTATCAATAATCTGAATGAGGGGATCAATACACCCTCAGTAACTTTGCAGATGACAGCAAGTTGGGTGGAAGTCTTGATCTGCTTGAGGCTAGGAAGGCTCTACAGAGGGACATGGACTGCCTGGATTGATGAGCTCAGGCCAATTTTATGAGTTCAACAAGACTCAGGGCTGTTTCCTGCAGTGAGGTCACAACAGCCTCATGCAACATTATAGGTGTGGGGAAGAGCAGCTGGAAAGCTGCCTGGTGGAAAATGACGTTGGGGTATTGGTCAATAGCTGGCCGAATTTGAGCCAGCAGTGTTAGAAAAATTTCATCACTGAAAACATTGTCAAGCACTGTAACATCTAGGGAAACAGTTGAGTCACCATGCATGTAAGTAAAAGACACATATATGTGTTGCTTAGGGACATGGTTTAGTGGTAGGTTTGGCAGTGTTAGGCTAATGGTTGGACTTGATTTTCCAAACAAAAAATTTCTTTGATTTACGATGCAAACACATATACAGTAAATAAATAACCAAAAATAATTCCACAGGACTTTCAAACCATGAAAAGGGATTCCATCCAAGCACTATCCACAAAAATACCAAAATACAGATTTTTACAGGAATTGATGATAAATCTCCTGTTCCATGAACTATGACCCTCTTTTAATTGTCTCCATCAATTATCGTAATATGCACCCAATATTTACATGGGTCATGCTGTGTTGGATCAGTGCAAAAAAACCCAAACACTTTTAAATCCTCACTTTGAAGATATTTGAACCAATATGTGATTAAACAAAATGAATCTTTTCCTTAATAGTACATCGCAAACTAATGATCATTCCAATCACCTCCAAAAAGGAAGGAGAAAGGTTTGTTATAGTAAAGTGCAGCAAAATATGTTTGTACTAAAAATGATATTTCTGTGCACTTCCATACAGGGTGATGATCTTGTTAGATGTAATGAAAAAAATGAGTTGATTACATCCTGGATGTATAAAGTTGATCTACTATCTGTATAATATGTTTCTTCTGTATACTTAGTATTCCGAAACAATTAGCATGCATATATATGTGTTTATATATGGCACAGAGATTAAACATGTCTTAAAGGAAGCCTCAACTTCTTTCACCCAGTAAACAGTGGGATAATGGTGATGAATCTATCTTAAGCTTAGTTGTTAAAAATGAGTAAACACTGAGAGAATTTACTGAGAATAATGTATGCTTTATAATACCCACATCACCTATTTGGGTCTAGTTTCCTTCTCCTAATAGCAAGCATACATGAAGAAATGAGTTTTGCTGCCAAAATATTTGCACAATTCAAATATTTGGTCTGTCAATAAGATTTAAATAAACACAAGACAACATCAACTTTTATCAAATTACCAAGTGCACTTTAAGTAATCAAGGAGAGAAAATAATATCATGTAGGTAGTAGCCAAGAATAAGCTCATATATTCCATTGAAATATCTCCCTTTTTAATCACAAGATATTGGACACTAAAATAATTAATTAGTGATGTTATGTTGTCTATGACATACGTATGATCAGAATAGATCACTATGACTTTTCTCACATCAGTAGAATAACATTTTGTTATTTGATATTGACTAGGAAGAGAGTTTGAACCCCAAAATAAGTAAAAAAGTTTGTGGGTTTTTTCCATTAAATATTGGAACAATTTTTAATAGACAATACACTAGACACTATTCTACACTTTTAGACATTAATTTGAACATTGAAGGGTTTTTTGTTTCTTGCATTACATTGTCTAACCATTTCTTTTATTTAACACAGACAATTTAGTAAATAATGATGATGATATTTTAATCCCAAGTGTCGTCTGCATGTTATAGACAAACTTTGGCAGGAAAGGCATTAGAGCTACATATGCTACAAGTAGATGAATAGAATTGCAGGAAAACAGTGAGCCTAATTCTGTTAATACAGAATATATTAGATATCATGATGTTTATTCAACAGAACTGGTGATAGTAGAACTTACTCTTTAAAACTTAAGACGTGTTTTATTACTTGTTATCCAGTAAACAGACAAAAATAATAGAATGGAAACATTCAAAACCTTTCTGGAAATGTAGCATTCTATACGGCTTTTTTATTCAATATATTTTGTTTTCCTGTCTTAAAGGCCTGAGAAAAAAATAGTCTTTTAAGAGTGTGACAACATTTTAAATAATTTGATTTCTAAAATCTAGACTGGTACATTCAGCTGTTGCTGCCAAAGGGAAGCTGGGGTACAACTCCATCAGCACTAATGACCTGTTTTACATTTACAACAATACATTCAACAACCACAAAAGGCAAACAACCATGACTTTTATACATACCAGCTTTAAAAATAAATTTCAAGAAAAATCAAGTGTCTTTTTCTTCTTATCTTCTTTGGAAGAAATATACATTTTGTCTGCCTGGGAAGAAGGAAAAAAGGTTAAAAAAAATGTAAAAAAAAAAGAAAAGGATAGATCACTGAGTATGATTTTCAACAAATGGAGACTATTTTGCTGGGTCTATCAATTTCACAACAGCTTAAGGCAATGTGTCCTCAGACAGGGACTTCTTCACCAGCACTAAATGAATGAAAAAGCAAGCCGGTCTCCAGAGATGTAGTGAAAGCATATTAGTGAATACCTTACTAGAGATAAGGGGACGTGAAAATTCAGGTTAGTGTGTCAAAAGGCAAGAAGAACCAGCTCTTAGGCCCACTAAGCTTTCAAACAAAACTGAAGAAGGATCAGTAGAAAAGTTTTTAAACAGAAAGCAAGTACCCAAACCAGAAGAAAACATGAAAGGCCAGAAAATAGCCAGAGCGTGAGAACAAGAGTTCAAAAAAGTAGTACCCCAAAGCCAATTTTAGACTCAGTCCTGATAAATGATGAGTGGCTGTAACCCCCTGTGTGCCTAGACTCTGCAAGTTTGTTGACATGTAACATCTCTATTGCAATCAGAGTTCAAGCTTTAACAAGATTTTAGTTCTTCTACAAGTTGCAAAAATGTCTTAAGCTCTTTAAACATTATTTTTACTGTACAACATGTCAAATGGGCATAGCCTTTATAGTCAATTCTTTACTATTTTATCGAGATGAAATAATTAATATAAGAAACAAAACCAAACAAACAATCAAACAACAACAACAATAACAAAAAAAACATATTATTACTGGGAACACACAACAGGAACAGATTTGTTCAAGAACTTTCAGCACTGGTTCTGTCATTAAGCATTCATCAATGGCAAATGATAATACCTACCTATAGGCTTTTCTCTTACATTAAACTATAACAGCTCATTAAATTGTTTCTTTAGCTCTAACACATACTTAATATTTATTTATTTATTCCAATTACATTAGGTATACATTCTCTGAATCAGTCCACAGAAAAAATTACACTTACTACTATGCTGCAAAATACACATCAAGCAAATTTCTGAATTTAACCTTATTGCTTGCCTGGTTGACAATACATGCTTTTCTATTCCATGATAGAAATTATAGAAATTAAATGAAAAGCCAATATTTAACTGTGTTGTTTGTCACAGATAGCGGGCCTGTCTGTAATATTTGAAATAGTACATTCCAAATAAAGATATTGCTTGGGTTTAAGTACAATAAGCAGGAAAGGTCCTAACCCTTTTGGTTATGATCACTTTAACAGTTTGGGAAATGGTGGTACTGCTGAAATCAAGTTCCTTCTTTTCATAACAACTTTGTTTATAAAGGTTTTACTTCATGCTTTATTGAATATGAATTGACTTTGAAAGCCTGTGAATTTTTCTTAATTCAAGAAAGGCAGAAACAAACCTGAGCAGAGAAAAAGTGGTTCTCGTCCAAAATGAATTAAGGTCATTTGTTCCAAGGGGAAATACTGAGTGGCATTCTTCATTATCTCATTCAAAAAGTAGCTAATCTAAGTCACCACTGGGAACAAATCAAAGCTATAAAATATAAAAGCTGCTTTCAGTTTTATTATTATTTGTTATTTTATTACAGTTCTTTGCACAAGATAATATTAAGCAATTCTATTTGATAGAATTGCCCAGTCTTCTTCACAATAGTACTAACTTGAATCTACAGGGACCTTTAAAATGATGATCTTAGTTGGTCTGCAGAACTCAGGCTCACATGAATAAAACTGCTGCATGGCAACACACGATACTTAAACCTGACTATATCCACTCACAAAGTAGAATGATTTAACAGAATCAAGGTTAATAGTCTTCATGTTCTTAGTCAGGTTGTTCTAAAGAAAACATTGCTTATCAAGGAATTGTTACATTAATTTACCTATCTGGTGAGTAATCAACAATGAGCCTTCTTCATATGCTCTGTATGTTAAAAAGGCCAGTTGTACACTTATGTGACCTCTATTGACAAAAGGTATATGTAAGATCAAAAGGAAAATAAGTTATTTTTTTCTCTAAATATAGTGAAGATGTTTATCTTTGTGATTTCAGAGACATAGATGTGCGTGAGTTGCTAAAATGTCAAGTTAGGTGAATCGGATCATCATCAGATCGAAAAGGAATCAAATATTATTTAAATCATAGAATCATAGAATCACAGAATCATAGGGGTTGGAAGGGACCTTGAGAAATCATCAGGTCCAACCCCCCTCCCAAAGCAGGTTCCCTAGCTCATATTGCACAGATAGGCATTTAGGCGGGTCTTGAATATCTCCAGAGAAGGAGACTCCACCACCCCCCTGGGCAGCCTGTCCCAGGGCTCTGTCCCCTCACTGGGAAAAAGTTCTTCCGCATGTTGGTGCGGAACTTCCTGTGCTCCAACTTGCAGCCATTGCCCCTTGTCCTGTCCCCACAGACCACTGAAAAGGGGCTGGCCAATTCGCCCTGCATCCCAGGCTTAAGATATTTATAAACATTAATTAGGTCGCCCCTTAGTCTTCTCTTCTCAAGACTGAACAGTCCCAGCTCACTCAGCCTTTCCTCATAGGGGAGATGCTCCAGGCCCTTAATCATCTTCGTAGCCCTTCTCTGGACTCTCTCCAGGACATTCCTGTCCTTTTTTATACCAAGGAGCCCAGAACTGGACACAATACTCCAGGTAGGATCTGAGCAGGGCAGAGTAGAGGGGGAGGATCACCTCCTTTGACCTGCTGGTCACACTGCTCCTGATGCACCCCAGGATCCTATTGGCTCTCTTAGCCACCGAGGCACACTGCTGGCTCATGGCCAACCTGTCATCAACCAGGACCCCCAGGTCTTTCTCCACAGAGCTCTTCTCCAGCAGGTCATCCCCCAGCCTGTACTGATACAAATGGTTGTTCCTTCCCAGGTGCAAGACTTTACACTTGCTTTTGTTGAATCTCATCTGGTTTCTCCCTCCCCAGCTTTCCAGCCTGTCCAGGTCTTGCTGGATGGCAGCGCAGTGTTCCTGCGTGTCAGACACCCCTCCCAGCTTTGTATCAGGGTGGATACTATTCCCTCATCAAGGTCGTCGATGAAGATATTAAACAGGATTGGTCCCAACACCGAGCCCTGGGGAACACCGCTAGTCACAGGTCTCCAGTCAGACTCTGCTCCACTGATCACCACCCTCTGAGCCAGGTCCGTCAGCCAATTCTCAACCCACCTCACTGTCCATCCATCTATCCCATGGTCTCTCAGCTTTGCTATCAGGATGTCATGGGAGACATATTTTGTGTTTTCAGAAGAACACCATTAAACAATATTCTGACATAGAATGAAATTGAACATGACTTATAGCCAGTGGGAAAAGGAATAATATTTAGTTAGGTACTACAAAAGGCTTGGTGACTGGCCTATCAAAGGCTCTTTGGGACTCACAAGGGACAATATTGCTCATAGTAAATCAGTGAAGAGAACTTGGAAGGTAGAAATCAATATATGAAGTTGAAGACTTGTTCCTTATTTTAACTGATTGTTGTATAGGTGACAGAAGATGAGAGGCATATAGATCTGTTTCTCAGCTCAGCAGACAGTCAGTGTCAAAATTTCCCATGTGCCCTTGCTCAATACCTGTGACAGGAGAAAAGATAACCCCTCGTAACAGATTGTAATGCTAAAATGCATTCAGTTTTAGAAAGCGCTGATAAAATGTGGTATATATATACTTTTTGTAAAAGTTTGTGTTCTGATAAAATACCAGGTACTTTTTAAAGTTAGCTTAAAGCCTTAATTAAATTCTTCAAGTATTTCCTGCTGTAAAATACAGCATTATGTAAAAATGAAAGTAATATTTACCCAATAGACAAGAGAATGAACGTTGGGTGGCTCCCCTTCTATAGTTTTCAATTTCTGTACAGTTTCTCTGAATGAAAAAGAATACAAGAAAATAACTTAATGATATTTTTACAGAAATATACAATGTCAATTTGATTTTCCTTATGCATTTGGTATGTACAAGTGATTTATCAAGCAGAGTTTAATTTGATCACGTAGTAGCTGGCCCAGTGGGATTCATTTAGACCTTTATATCTCCCAAAGTTTCTCTAGGTGTTATATTCTTCTTGTACTAAATTTGTAAACTGCAGAAGCCAACCACCACAGCTTAAGGGAAAAGTAGCACACATCAGCACAGTAGTAGCACAGTAGTACAGCAGTACACAAGAAGTATGTAGGAACACAATTCTTGCTCGCTTAGGAGCACAGTTCTTGCACACAAAAGAATACATTTCTGGCACGCTAGCCCTCAGTGGCTTTTTGTTCCTAATCTTGAAGAGAATTTCATGGAGTATCTCGGGCTGACTGCACATAGGAGAACATATGTAGTTATACATATTCTGCATATATACATATGCAATCAAACATATAACCCTTTGTATGCTATTGTGTATATTTTCATTAGCCTTCTACAGTGCTCTGATTTGGCAAAAGTTGAGTCATAATTTGCTATAATTTAAGACAACTCTGTTAATTATCTGAGGTTGAATATTTTATATTGCACAGCGTGACAGCTACTACTTTCCTGACTAGCATAGCAAAAACACTCTGCTGTAATCAGGGTGTGCTTCCTGACAATATCTGAGGTGATAGCCCACACACCACTGGAATAATTATGTTACACTGTTATTTGAGAATACAGTCTCAAACTGCCACATCAAATACTAAAATAGAAATCAGTGTCATACCCCAATTAATTTCATAGCAAATTATTATATCCCAATTAGTCTCCTACTCAGTTTCTGTGCAAGCGTTAAGCCTTCCTCTACACTCTTTTACTGTTGCAGATGGGAAGATAAGAATGCTTTTGTTTTCCCTGTTTACAATTCTTTTTCTTCCTCCCAGATTCACGTCTCACTGCACAGATCACCTTGACTCACATGAACCATTCCGATCATTGGAACTTTCTTTGTTGTCCTACTGGAGTGAAGAGGACAGTAAGCAATCCTGAAAGAACAATTCATGTGTACCATGCTTCTAGTAATTTGTGGTGAAATGAAAACATGCCCACTGTGCTGCAGTATAAGGACAAAAATATTTTCTGGGGGTCCTGTACATACAACTTATGATGAGGTCTTTAGAAATTTTGCATAAAGCCATGGCTACAAAAGTGAAAATATTTTTGACTTGTGCAGCATAAAACTTGCATATTTTTGTTACAAAAGCACAGTTTTAATTTATTTATTATCCTTTAATTTTGGAGATATGGAATTCCATGGTTCAAACATAATCTTGTAATTATTAACCATTAGAAGAGGTGCATAGTACCTCCTAACACTCCTTTTTTAGTGGGAGTTTGCTGATAATCAGTTCTTGCAAGTAGATATTAAAACAAAAAAAGCTAAGAACTCACACACACAAAGTTAAAACTTCAGAAAACACTATCCAAAACCTGCAAGCACTGAACTATGAGACTTGCAGTTTTTTAATAGTGGTCACTTGTGGATATCCAAGCTCATTATCTGTAAACTCAAAAGTTCTGCCAAGTGAATGAGGAAAGGGGACAGTAAGGTGTAAATGATGGTATTTTATTATAAAGATGGGCTAAGAGAGTTGGGCTTGTTCCGCCTGGAGAAGAGAAAGTTTCAGGGAGACATTATGGTGGCTTTCCATTACCTGAAGGGGGCCATAGGAAAGCTGAAGAGGGACTCTTTAGAAGGGCATGTAGTGATAGGATGAAGAGTAATAGTTTTAAACTCAAAGAAGGTGGATGCAGACTAGATATTAGGAAAAAAATCTTCACTGTGACGGTGGTGAGGCACTGGAAGAAGTTGCCAGAGAAGTTGTGCGTATCCTCTTCCCAACAGTGTTCAAGGCTACGTTGGACAGGGCATTGGGACACCTGGTCCAGTTGTACCTGCCCATGCAAGGGGGCTTGGAATTAGATGAACTTTAAGGTTGCTTCCAACCCAAACCATTCTATGGCTTTATGATTCTATGATAAACTTGTCTGAAAAGCTTGAGAACAATATGGCAAACGGACTGAGAGGTAGACAAGACAGTGAAAGATTACAAGGGAATAAAAAGCCCAATCTGGGTATTTCCTTATCCTATCTTATAAAATATTGGTTCTGTAAAATCTAAAGATATTTAAAATTTGTTTTAACCTGATTGTACAATTCACACTAAATATAGCTGTACTGTATTTATACTGAATCTGTTTTGTTACCTGTGCCAGGATTAATTTAAAGTATTCTTAAGTTGCACCCACTGTATAATGTTTATTTCCAAACTGGACACTTTTTCTTTAATGGTGTTGTAGTTTTGCGTGGCTGGGTTCTGGTGGAGGAGGGGGGCTGCAGGGGTGGCTTCTGCAAGCAGCAGCCAAAAGCTCTCTGCAAGCCCCACAGAGCAAACATCAGCTGGGCTCAAGGCCGGAGTTATTGTTGATCAAGGCCGAGCCCATCAGCAATGGTCACAGCGCCTCTGGGAATCACATTTAGGAGGAAAAAAAATGGAAGCAGCCACATTTTACCACCAGAGAAGGGAGTGAGAAGATGTAAGAAACTCTGCAGACATCAAAGTTAGTGAAGAGAGGGGGGGAGGAGATGCCCCAGGTACTGGAGAGAAAGATGCCCTTGCAGCCTGTTGAGAAACCCATGGTGGAGCAGGTGTCCCCCTGAAGCCCATGGAAAAAGACAGGGAACAGAGAGCCCACCTGCAGCCCATGGAGAGGCCTCACACTGGAACAGGTGGAAACATACAGAAGACACTGTGACCCGCATTGGAGCGAGCCTCTGCCAGCACTTGCAGCCTGTGGAGAGAGACAGACATGAGTGAGAGAGACATCCACGTCAGAGCAGGTTTGCTGGGGATGGGAGGGCTTGTGACACTGTGGAGGACCAGGCTGGAGCAGTCTGTATCATTTTCACCAGGACCACTATCTACAAGGCTGAGAGTATAATAAAGTATATTTTTGATAAGTGAACATGTATAATGATGGAGAAGTATTAACATATGGTGACAATATGCTTTGGAAATTTATTACTTTAGCTTTATTCACTTGGTGGGCCTACATTTATGTGTGCAAGTGCTACTCTGTATCATGCTGTAAAGGATCTTTTCCTTCTCTGTGGACTTTGGCAAGAATTTTTCCTGATTAACTTTTCAAGACTTGTGGTCCTGGTTTTACAGATTAATTCATTTGCAACTCAGTATGTTCCTGGTGAGGTGTTTGGCAGAGAAACAGCAAAGAAAACACTTTCAACAGAATTTTTTGCTTTCTTCTTTGGTTCTAGCTGGCTTTTTTATTCTAATGCTTTTAGCAATGCAATGGAAGTCTCTATAAGCCTTAAAGAATAGCAGTCACCTAATTTAGTAAACACAAGAGTCTATATTTCAGACGCCTTTCCTGATTTTTAGAGAATTCCATTTTACTGACTAG
This sequence comes from Gallinula chloropus, assembly GCF_964237585.1. Lineage (NCBI taxonomy): Eukaryota > Metazoa > Chordata > Aves > Gruiformes > Rallidae > Gallinula > Gallinula chloropus. The sequence goes on from NC_140085.1 coordinate 108,552,473, forward strand.
AAGAAAACTTCCAAGTCTTGCTTTCCACAGATGTGTGTCTTGATGAAACACAGAAATAGATTGTTTAAAGCAAACAATTCCACAAAATATGCAAGGTGAACATGCCAACATGTATCAGAGCTCAAGTCCTAGTAAAAATGTTTTTCCTAATCCTAGTTTAGATTGCTTGATCTTTTAACACTGCAGGCAGTCTCTAGAGTATTATCCTTCCTGGCACTCTGCAAACAAATGGTGTTGTTGACTATTAGATTTTCCAGTCATTTGCTGCTTTCATTGGGTACAAAAAACCCGCAGTGGTCTTCAGAGCTTTAGATGGTGTCAACCTGATGAAGAAATACAGGAGCCAACCAGGTCTCCTTCTCTGGAGATATTCAAGTCTTGTCTGGATGCCTATCTGTGTAATGTGAGATAGGGAGCCTGCTTTGGCAGGGGGGTTGGACCCGATGATCTCTTGAGGTCCTTTCCAACCCCTAAGATTCTGTGAATCTGTGAATCTGTGAATCTGTGACTGTTATACCATTACATTTATTGCAGGAAGAAGTGTTAAATAACAGACCCAACCATCAAAAATAATGGGCATGCAGAGTGGCTGGATCTGACTGTCAGCCATATGAACAAAAGAGAAAGATTTAAGCAGTGTAAAGGAAGAAGGGAAGAATCATGTTTGGTGAGGTGGTAAATCTGTAAGATTGTTTATGCTGTATAGTGCATGCCACTCCAGAGAGAAATGTAAAAAATCTCTTATGCTGTACCACATATAATTGAATGTCAGGTCCCAGGAACAATGGGTCTTTCCATGCAGATTAATTAGCGCTGTTTTCTTACAAGGCTAATTAGCATATATGAGCTCAGGAATTCATGTGTTGCTGGGGCACCTCAATGCCTGTATAGTTATTTTAGTTGTAAACCTACAGCTAATCCATTCATGGCCAGCTTGAATATCACTGCAGAATCATGTAACTATTTGCAAAGCTTTTTTGCTGACAACATAGCAGAGAAAAAGATCTCTGGACAAGTCTGTTGTTTCAAAAGCCACATTAGAGGAGTAAGGGCCAAGCTGTGCAAAGATGAGCATATGGAAAGAGCAGAAGCTGGTGGTTTCTCTTGAGAACTACATCAGAATTTTTTCTGCAGTAAATCATCGTCATGTATCTTGGTCTTATAATGCAATTTAACAGCCTTTGATCTGTTTAACAGGTTTGTTTTCTAACCCTTCATGGAACTTTGCTTACAACTATTTAGATTTTTTTTTTCACAGGTTAAAAGCAAAGGAACTGGTGTGGGAGGATATGTTGTTTACTTTATCAGATACATGTTTATAATTACAATGTGATAATTAGGAACCATGAATAACAACTACATGCATTTATATTTAATTAAAATATATTGTAAAGATTTCTCCAGTGAGAAAAATCCCCCTTCAAATCAAGAAAGTGGCATAATCTCAAAATTTATACAACTATTTTATTCAAAAAGAGAAAAACTGCAGGAATGCTATTAACATCCCAGTATGATGCCCATTATACTAATATATGCATCATTCAAAAAGCCTAAATAAAGCAAAAAATTACTTTCCATAGATTGGACAGCCTAAGTACACACAGAGCGTATTATTAATTCAAAGACGGGAGGATATATTTATTAAGGTTTGGGTTTTTTTCCAATCTAATAATCAAGATTATGCTTAATTAGGGTTATAGGTTGAAGAATTAATTTTTAGAGATTTTGTGTTACACATTTAGAGGCATTAACATTCAGAAACTGTTCTAAATATATTACATTAGGTAAATAAGTTGATAGTGAAACAAAATCTTCAGTTAATATAAAGAATAACCAATTTTAAAAAGTCAAAATGTAGTGAAATAGCAGGAATAATTTAATTCAGTGTACCTCTCTCAATAGTCAACATTTTTTAAAATATAAAAATATATTTTTTCCACCTGAATCACTTGAGCAAAAGAAATTAAATGGGTTTGGCTATGTTGATGAAAGCATAAAATGAAAATCTATCAAAAAACCTCTGAATATGTGTATGCAATTCAATAAACTATATAGATATTAAATAAAAATCCAGTTGAATATTTATCAATCCCAAGCATAGATACAGATGATCACCCGTAGACTTAGCACTAATATGTGGTGTAAGAATTTCCAAATAAAAATTTGTTCCTATCCCTTTGCAATTCCCAGAGAAACAGGTTTCAAGTAGACAAATCTAGAAAGAAATTCACACCAGAAATAATACTAATCATTATATTATCATGATGTGATAGAGAGTGGCCCTGAAGAAAAGGACTTGGGGGTTTCTGATTAAAAGCTGGACATAAACCAACAATGTGCACTCGCAGCCCAGAAGGTCATTTGCATCCTGGATTGCATCAGAAGTGTGACCAGCAGATCAAGAGAGGTGATTCTCCCCCTCTGCTCTGGAGTACTGACTACCTGGAATACTGCGTCTAGCTCTGGAGCCCTCAATACAAGGACATGGACCTGTTGGAGCATATCCAGAGGGTGGTCACGAGGATGATCAGAGGATTGGAGCAGCTCTCCTATGAACACAGGCTGAGAGCTGGGCTTGTTCAGCCTGTAGAAAGCTCAGGGGAAACCGCGTAGTAGCCTTCTATGATTACTAGATTCCTAGACAAGAAAATTTTAAAAGATACAACCAGAAAATCATTCAGACAAGTTAACTGTCTAGACAAAGGCACAGTCTAAAGGAATGCTGAAAAATCAAACCTACACTGACATAACAAGAAGTGAAGAGAGACAATCATTCATGTATTCTTGTCTTCCAGAAACACTACCCACTAATAAGAAGAATGCTGTCTCTTAAAAGAAAAACAACCCACAACTAAGACAGGGCCACAAAATGAACAGTAGTGAAAGGATTAATCTCTTCTAAACCAAATCAGCTCATTCAGGTTCAAACAGCCAATTCATAATCACATCCTTCATTAATATGGACAGCAGCCTTAATACACTAGAATCTTGCTGCAGAGGTTACACTAATACAAAGGCAAGGACTGGGTCACCAGGGGTCTTGTTATTATGCAACCAACCTGCTAGTTTGAGTTTGCATCTGAGTTTAAAGTTCAGAATGAAAAACTTGCTAACGTTAAGCAGTGAGTGATGTACTAGTGTAGTCACGAGGGAAAAAGAATTACTGTGATTCACAAGTAATCGCAATTCTCTTAAGTCCCCATCCTTAAGGAACATCTGTTCTTCCTCTCTTCCACAGCATTGATTAAATACAAACTGAAATCAATACACAGCAAACAGCATTCCTAATCACAAGGCATTATCCATCAGGTAAATATCATCATACCATCATCAGGCTTTGTTCAGAACTATTTCTCTGTTTGAGATCTGAGCAGTGATAATACAGAGTTAATTCTGTGCGTATTGTTTTACTCCTCAAAATCTTTTGTGATAGTCTCTTTAGTTGCACTTCATTTTTCCTGCTTTACCTCTACACTGGCAATGACAGTATCATTATTGCTTTATGCATTAAGAACAAAGCTTTGAGGGTTTTGGGTGTACACAATTTTGTATTTAGGAGTACAGTGCACAAAACTTTCCAAAAAACCAAGGCAAACAAAAGGCAAGATAAAACTAAACTTTTGACAAGGCTCTGTGTGTGTTTCTGATTAAGACTGTAGGAGGGATACAAAAAACCCCCACTCTCTTATCAGCTGTGAAACTTCTTATTTTCTTTATCACTATAAATGACAAACTAGTTACTTCCCATAATTGATTACCAAAGCTATAATCATCTCCGGAATGTCAAGATGATGAGATGTACTTATATTAACATACAAGTTTTTTGTGAAGTCCTACTAAAATATTAAGTTCCTGTATCTTCAGCATATTGGGTCCTCCTCTACTAAAAATGACGTGTTAAAGTTGATCAAATGCCCCAATAACTGGGGCTAGCTTGAGCACATCCAAAGCAGCTGAACAAGCTGGCTGATTTCAGCAAGGGAGGTTCTGATTAAATGCAAGGAAAAAAAGTGTTACCATGTGAATGTTATAAACCAGGAACAAGCTTCCCAGAGAAGCTGTGGAATCTCTGTCCTTGGAGGTACATAACACTTGAGTAGACATGACCCTAAGGAACCCACTTTAATTGTCAAAGTTGACCCTGCTCTAAGAAGGGAGTTATACTAGACAAGCTCCCAAGGTTCCTTCCAATCCAAATGTTTCTCTGATTCTAAAATGTTTGCTTCGAATCTATTATCCTTGTCATCTCCAAAATGAGCAAGGAAAATCAGATAGTTCAAAAGACCAGATCTAGTTACAGGACAGGACCTGGTAGCAGGAATGCTTGGTCTCATGTAATTGGATTCCACCCATGGGGCCTTGTAATCCTCAATCCCCCTTCTCCTCCTCAGCTCTCTTTGTTCAGAGCCTATATAGATTAATTAAATCAAATGAAATCAGAAAGTCAGCATAATTCCTCTAAACTCACTTTGGAATTCTGTGCTCATTCCATTATCTACATCAAGTTTTCTTTCCCTTGAGCTGCAAAGTGTAAATGAGAACAAAAATTTTTAAAAAAATCCCATTTATTGTAAATAATTTTAATATTTACTCTTCCAAATAATTTGTGTATGATTGTTTTAAGCTAATTAATTTTTATTTAAATTTTTTATATGGAATTTAAAACAAAAAAGCAATTTCTTGAGCACACAGTTTACTAAGTCTGTAAGTATCATTACTTAAAATTTTGAAATACCTACCAACAATCTCTTCACTATGAAATATATCTTTAGACTTTTGTATCATTATAGAAAATAACACACGAATTATATAATAATTTGCTGACTTGTGAACAAATGTTACTCTCAGAACTTTATCCTCTCTTCCATAATAAACTGATGTCAAGAAAATGGAAATCCATTTCCTAAGGTAATGCTTAGCATGTCATTTAGGCAAGTAATTATCTAATATCATATAGCTTTCATGAACTTATAAATCAGTATGAGATTATGACATAGAATTATAAGAGAACTTTATATGCAAATAAATTTACTGTGCTCACTTTTTAATCCTGTCTCTGCACAACAAAAGCTGCCATTTTTGACACAGCCGGGAAATTGCATTAGCTCTGGGAGTTCATATTTAAATATGCCCTTCATATCTATTGAGGGAAAAATGCTCAGATTTCAAATATTTTTGATGGAATACTTCATAAGTGAAGCACGCACACCCTGAGGGATTATGCCACCATTTCCATTTAATTAAATTGATTAAATTAAAGTAAATGGTGATCTAACCTCAAAAGGAAAATATATTTCACTTATGAAAAATGTTGTCATTCATTTTGCTATATTGCATGTACAGCACATAATGTTTAAAATATGAGATTCCAGCTTTCCTAACAAGTTATTTGTTATATAAAATTTAAGGTGATCTTGAACATTTTAAAAACTTCAGTATGTCTGAATGCATTACCTTAAAAATACCAGCCTCATGCTTCTATCCTCTGCTTACAAGTATAGACAAGAATTGAAGCTAGGATAGTGGACATGTGAAGATGTCTTTCAAAAAAAAATACAATTCTGTATAGTTCCTGTGTATGTGTTTAACCACGGGAAAAACTATTGTCAGATTTCCCCTGCTACCCCCAAGACCAAGAAGAATCTTATCTAGGGAAGTAGTAAAGCTCAATCTCCCTAAAGGGATGCAATGTAAACAAACACAGTATGATACATTTTGGACACACACTAAGATAAAAGAAAAATAATTGAAGGGAACCAATCTATATGCTGTTGTCTGTGTATCCTTTCCTCTGCTTTGGAAAGGCTTGGTTTCCCTGTATTTTATGCAACAGTCACTTTGAAATAGCTACAAACCCAGGACTTTTTCCCCTTATAAAGATGTTGTGACTTTTACCCAAAGGAAAATATAAAAGCCCAAAGTATGGGCTGATTAGCTATAAGTGGAAAATAGAATCACAGAACCACTGAGTCTGGAAGAGATCATCTAGTCCAACTCCCTGCTCCATAAGTGTCAACCAAATCAGGTTACCCAGGACAGTGTCGAGTCAGGTTTTGAGTATCTCCATAAGTGGAGACTCCACAGCATCTTAGAGCAACCTGTTTTGCTGTTTCATCACCCTTGCAAGTAAAAAGAAAAAATTTCTTGCATTCACATGGAATTTAAGGTGTTTCAAATTATAGCCATTGTCTCATTCTTTAACTGAATATTGCTGAGTATGGCTCCTTCTTTATTCCTTCCCATCAGATACTTATATACATGGGAATGATCACCCCAAGCCTTCACTGCTTCAGGCTGGAAGCCTATCTCTTGGTCTGTCCTCATGAAAGATGTTGCAATCCCTTAACAATGCTAGTTACCCTGTGCTGAACTCATTCTGGTTGCTGAGAGACCTTAAAGATGCCCCACTGTCCTCCCCCCATCCCCCACCCCCAGGATGTGTTAAAGGCCAGATTGGATAGGACTTCGAGTACCCTGATCTAGTAGAAGGTATTCCTGCTGTGAGAGGTGGGGTTGGAACTAAGTGATCTTTAAGGTCCCTTCGAACCCAAATAATCCTGTGAAACAACTTGGTTTGTTATTTTCCAGCATGATTATTATTCCTGCTAGTACTTCTGATTTTAGAATATGTTGGTATTTTAAAACAAAGGATACAAGGGTGAATTTTAATAGTCTCTTCCTGCATGAGACAGAGTTCAATAAAACCTCAGATTCTCAGCAGAGGTTCAAGCAACTGAGCACTTTTATTTATTTTTGGTTTTATTGATAAAAATTATCTTGATAGGTTACTTTCTGGCTCTGCAATGCAGTGCCATAACAAAAGCATTGCAAAAATGCAGTTAACAATTCCAACAAAATGAGATTTGAAGGGGTAAGCGAATAAAACCTGACCCACTCAACATAAGTCACACCAGAGTTTGAAGGATGCTTTTCTAGTGAGGTCCTTTGGTCTGCCATGTCAATGAAGGTAGGGGATAGATATTTATGAGACAGCAAAAAATTAAAAACACAGGTTATGAAGGGATCAGGGCTTCTCCCCTCAAAGAGCTGGTAAAATCAGTAGCCCAAATGAAGAGCATCTACACCAATGCATGCAGAATGGAAAATAAACAGGAGGAGGTGGAAGCCATTGTGCTGCAGGAAAACCATGATACACTTACCATCACAGAAACATGGTGAGGTGACTTGCAAACTGGGATGCTGCAATATATGACTATAAACTTTTCAGAAGAGATAGGGAAGAAGATGCTGTAACCCCTGCATATTAGGGAGTGCTTTAACTCTCCAGAGCTTGATGGTGGGGATGATAATTTTGAGGGTTTATGGTTAAGAATCTGGGAGAAGTCCAAGAGGACACATATCATGGTGGGACTGTGTTATAGACGACCCAACCCGGATGAAGAGGCAGAAGCAATATTCTATAACCAGATGGAAGAGTTATCACAGTCACAGGCATTTGTTCTCTTGGCACATTTCTGTTGGCAGTGAGGAAACAGTCTAGGAATTTCCCACAGTGTATGGAAGATAGCTTCCTACGAGTTGGTGAGTGATCCAGCTAGGGAAAAGACCCTGCTGGAAAGGGCTTATTGGTGATGTGAACTTTGTTGGATATACGGGGAAAACACTGACAAATACTGAGCAAAAGGCTGAGGTACTTAATGCCTTCTTCAACTCAATCTTTAATGCTAAGATCATTTGTTCTTGGGGTACCCAGTCCCACACAAGAGTACTGAGCAAACTGGTGTTAAATGCTCACAAAGCCATCATTAATCAACAGTCCTTGGTAACTGGGAAGGTCCCAGCTGACTGGATGTTAGAAAATGTTTTGCCCACCCACAAGAAAGGTTGGAAGGAGGATCTGGGGAGCTGCAGGCTTGTTAGTCTGACCTTGGTGCCAGGAAAGTTTATGGAGCAGATCATCTTGAGTGCCATGGTTTAGTGATCAGACTTGGCAGTTCTGGGTTAACAGCTGGATTTGATCACCTGAAGTGGTCTTTTCCAACAAAAACTATTCTATGATTCTGTGTTCATATTTTTTCCATTAAATTATTCAGTATAACATATAAAGATATGACCTAAGAGTTATAAGATACAACAGTATATGGTTGAAGGGTGTCCAATCCTAAAACCTCTAAGGACTACAGTTCAGAAGTATTTTTTTGAATGATTCATTTTACCTGGATCATCTGAGGCTAAAGGATCTGGGCATCCTCAGGCTTGAGAGGAAAAAGCTAAGGGAGATCTTACCACTCTCTACAACTACCTGTTCAGAGGATATAGAGAAGATGGAGCCAGATCCACTTGAGAAGTGCACAGTAATAGAATGAGAAGCAATAAACATGAGCTGGAATATAGGAAATTATGATTATATATACTAGATATAAGGAATAAACACTTTCTATCATCAGGTAAAAAACATTTGGAGAAAAATTTTTCCTTCAAAAAAAATTGGGGAGTGGGGTTTAAAATAGATGAAGAATGCTTTTAGTTAAATGGAAGATTTATACACACCTTACATTTTCATAGCAACTGTATATATACATTTTTAAAATCTATTAGAAAAGTGCATAAAAGTGACTAGTCTGATTAAAATTCACTTAACATGCTTTTACTCTACTGACTAGTGATGTAAATAAAATATTAGATTAAAATCTGGAAATGTAGCCGGCACGTACTCACATCATAACTTCTACCAGGCAGGCTGAGATGGGAGATAGCTGGTAATCAAACCTATCAGAACAGCAGATGCAGAGGTTGGGACTGATAAGACTGCAGTCAGTAATGTGGGGCAAGACAGAGGAGAGAAGGATGGCAACCAAACCAGGCAGCTACTGAACACAGAGAACAGATATATTTGGTCAGAGATCATGAAAGCTTATCCTGTTCTGGACACAATCAGGGTAAACAATTTCTTAGTCTCTCTGGAATTAACAGGAAATCTGTAAACTATCCAATGACTGGAGGTAACTTTACTAGGCAATTGCTATCTTCTCTAGTGAATGACCACTAAACTATTGTGTAAACATATAGCATATTTTCTGAATTTAAAAGTTAGTCTACTAGCCATTTTCCTTCTCATCCTTCTGTGACATTGTCAATTACTAAAATTTATAAAGATGTTCAGGTTTATTTTGAATTTAACTTTTTAGATCCAAAAGTGTCTGAGACTATGTTGGAGTTAGTTTTATAAAAATTCAGTAATATTTGAAAGGAATGGTTTCCTCAGTAATTTATTAATATTCCCCTTACCATAACAGGGGAAAAAAAGCCCAACAAACAACAGAGGATAGAAACTACAAGAGTTTATAAAAAACTTGAAAGTTTTTACCAAGAATTTATCAAGTCTAAGTTGCCATTTTGACTACAATAACAACAAAGAAGTGTTTATCAAGACACAGCTTTATATATAAATAACAGAGGCTAAAATAAACACATAAAGGAATTTGGTTTAATTATAAAATCACAGACTATTTTATGTTGGAAAAAAACCTTTAAAAATCATTAAGTCTAACCATTAATTTAGCACTGCCAAGTTAAACAATAAACCATGTACCTAAGCAACACATATACACGTTTTAAATATCTCTAGGCATGGTGATTCAACCACTTCCCAGGGTGGCATGTGTCGTGGTTTCACCCCAGCTGAGAGCTGAGATCCACGCAGCTGCCTGCTCTTTAAAGGAAAAGAGCAGGGGGGGAAGAGGTGTGTGTGTGGGGGTGAGGGAAGGGAAGGGAAAAGGAAGGGGCAAATAACAACCCCAAAACCAAGAAACCAAAAGCCCGTGGGTTGGGATAAGGATAGTTTACTAAAATAGCAGAAAGATGAAATATGACAATGCTAACAGGATTTTAGAGCAAAAAATCTATGAAACTGTTGATACACATTGCAGTGTCTCACAAAACCCACAACTCAGGCCGTGCCACCCAGAGCCGTCCCGGAACCCAACCGTCCCCCAAAAATCACGCGTCCCAGAGCCGCCCCGGCTCCTCCTCCCATCAGCCCCCCTTTATACTGAGCAGGACATAATTGGCATGGAATACTCTCTTTGGCCCGTTTGGGTCACCTGTCCTGGTTTTGCCCCTCCTTTCTCATAAACAGAGAAATATGAAGAACTGAGAAAGTCTGACAGCAACTAGAAACATCAGGGTGTTATCAGCACTGCTTTCATTTTAATTCTCAAACACAGCATTCCATCTGCTGCTACAAATGAAGTTAACTCCATCCTGACCGAAACCAGGACATTACCCACCCCTTATTCCATACCATTTACGTCATGACTGTATCCAACAATTTCTTTTGGGTACAACCAGTTTCTTGTTTCAGACACATATATATATGTATGTACACATGTATACACGCACATGTGCATACAGGTATTATTCCCTTAGTCTATGGACCATTTCTCTGAGTTCGTTGAGTGAATGAACATTTAGTCCATGATTTTCAGGCTTCATTCGTCGTAACAGTCTCTCATGGTGTCAGTATGCGCCATTGGATCATTGCGTGCTGCATCTCGGGCTCTTGACCGATACACCTGACATGGTCCATGCTCATAGTCTGTGAATCAAAGATGTTCATTTTCAAAGGGAAAGAGGAAAAAAAAGTTCTTGGAAGGCCAGGTCTTGGTCCTGTCCTCGTGGCACTCTTCCTTCATTGACTTGTATGACTCCGGCTGTAACTCCATTGGTACAACATACAGCAACATACAGCAATAATAGCAATAATGAATGCACAGAGCAATTATTATAATACAATTTCTACCTTATTAGTAATATTGGCTATTCTCACCTAAAATCAAATCCCTTTGAGGTACACATCGAAATTCTCCATCCTTCTGTATTACCCACCAAGTACAACCAGGTCCTTGAGCAAAAGCAATCCCAGACATGGGTTTACCTTTGCCCGAAGCAGGGATGACCCAAACCGTCTTCCCTAATATACTCTTCATATGCACCACTGGGACTCTGTCTCCTTCTACAGTATGTGGAAATTTTGATTGGGCAGGACCAGCCCGATTGGTGGATCCCCTAGAGTTAACTAACCAGGTGGCTTTGTCTAAATGTGTATCCCAGTGTTTGAATGTTCCACCACCCATAGCTTTCAGGGTAGTCTTTCAGAGCCCATTATATCATTTAATTTTCCCAGAGGCTGGTGCATGATAAGGAATGTGGTACACCCACTCAATGCCATGCTCTTTGGCCCAGGTGTCTATGAGAGAACTTTGGAAATGAGTCCCATTGTCTGACTCGATTCTTTCTGGGGTGTCGTGTTGCCATAGGACTTGCCTTTCAAGGCCCAGGATTGTACCCACAACTACTCCCAAGTCCTTTTCCTTAGGACTTCTTTCAAGCACATCATCTCCTATCCTCTGTGGATAATGGGGATTGTCCTGACCCAGGTGCAGAAACCTGCACTTGGCTTTGTTGAACCTTGTGACGTTCACCTGGGCCAACATCTCCAGCCTGCCCAGGTTTCTCTGGATAGCATTTTGAATTGTGTTTACAGAGAAAAGGAAGTGTTTAAGATTAAAATGTATTATTTGGGAAGAATAAGATTATTAAATTTATAGGGAGTTGTAGAATAGACATTTACTGTTCTGTGTTAGTGATTTGACAGAGCAGTTTGTATTTTTTTCAATAACACTGCCTGAAATACTTAGATGCTTCTTTTCTTAGAAAGCTTCAAATTTTAACAAACAGAAAACACAATCATTTACAATGTGTTTATGTTTGTCTGCATGACTATTGCTTAATTAAAATCCATTAAATTTCTGAATAAAATTAACATCAGTTATATAATTCTTTTAAAATTAAAATTACAGTAATTAAAATCTCAGACAATAAGATTTTCACTTTGTTTATGGGATGAAAGTTTGTTATTTTTATCCCTCAAAAAAAAGCGCATAAAACTTTGAACTTTTTAAAGAGCAACTTATATCAATTGTCTGTGAGAGTTATGAAAGAGACCAATGAAGTGCAAAGTTATAGAAAAAAGCCAAAGAAATCCTTCACTAGTTGTATTTTAAACAATAATGTTGTGGTATTGTGTGTTTCTGGTAGTTCACTGTGTCTGGTCCAAATTTCAAAGAGAATTACCTGCCTCACATCAAATGCTAGAATTGTTTCATAAAAAGGTATTTTTTAAAAACAAAGATGTAGTTTGTCGTTTTACTCCTGAGCACTTCTGACTTTGTGCGCTCAAGTTATCAATAGTTTATGGTTAGGCTCAGAAAAGATATATAAAATTACTGTCGTATATGTGCGCGCACGCACACACACACACAGAGACAATATATATTGTGTACATATAAAATGCTAAGAAAAAAACCCAAACACATTCAAAGCATGTAATAGTCTCGTGTCATAGACACCTAAGGCTTTAAAACTTCCCTTGGATTAAACCAGGAAAAAATAGAGGCCGACCTTTGGTCTGCAATTAGCAGAATAAAGACGTAGGTAAAGCAAATATCTTTTGAAGTTAAAGCTCAGACCCCCACACGGTGATACAGGGAAGGATTGCATTTTGTGGTATTGGCTCCTTTTCCATTAGGAATTTCTTTTTAAAGTAATCAGAATATTTGTAGATCTTTCCTCTCTCTAAAATAATATTATCTCTCTGAGACAATAAAAGACATGCTGGCTCTTTTGTATTTTAAGTTTGTGCCAGGAGTGCCAGTGGAATCAGCGTGTCGCATTAGAGATAAAATAAATTCCCCAGAGACCTGAGCCTCTCAAAATACATGGAAAAAGAATCTTTTGCTGTGTGTTCAAATAATAGATGTAGCATACATAAATAACACTCAAGACCAGTCCCAATAATTCTTATATTTAAATTAATTTTCTAGTGAAAGCCTGGACTTCTGAAAATTAATATTTCTTACATTGGACAAAGGAAAAACATTAAGATCTATAAATATTAGAGTTCTTATTGATATGACTTTTTTTTTGTGATGAACAAATGTCTTGGTTTTGTTTGGGATTGAGTTAATTTTCTTCCAAGCAGCTGGTATAGTGCTTTGTTTTCCGTTTAAGATGAGAATAATGTTGGTAACACATGGATGTTTTAGTTTTTGCCAAGCAGTCAGGAACTTTACGGCTTCTCATACTGGTGAGAAGGCAGGGGACACCCGAGAAGCTGGACAGCAACACAGGCAGGGCAGCTGACCCAAGCTGGCCAAAGAGATTTTCCATACCATATGGCATCTTGCTCCATATATAACTGGGGGGTTGGCTAGCTCAGGGTAGATAGGGTAGCTCAAGACCTAGATGATAATCGGCTTTAAGTGGTGAGAAATTGTGCTGTTCATCACTTGGGAGGATTGTTGTTGTCCTCTTCGTCGTCTTCGTCTTCTTCGTCTTTGTCATCTTTGCCATTTTCATCATCTTCGTCGTCTTCATTGTCTTCCTTCTTCTTGCTTTTTCTTTCTTCTTTTTTCTTTCTTCTTTCTTCTCCATTTTCTGTCCTATTAAACTGTGTGTTGCTCAACCCATGACTTTTTTTTTTCTTGTTCAATTATCCCCCCATCCCACTGAGTGGGGGGTAGGGTGGTGGGAGGTGCTGTGGGCAAATGGCTCTATGGGGTTTTTTTAGTTGCCTACCAGGTTAAATAATGACAATAATATAGCAAGTACTGATGAGAAAATGGTCAATGAATATACTGAACGGCAGTTACCATGGGAACCACCAATATCTTTTGTTTGTGAGTATCAGGTGCGTGTTTGTATGTGTGTGCTTGTGGGAGGAAGGTTATTTAGCTTGAAGAAAGAAATTCATGAGAGACAGACAAGAAGATACGTTATTTCATATTCCATTTACAGACATGATCTTTTTCAGAATTGTCCACCGTCAAAACTGGGTTAGTGATTCAGGTGTTGCAGCAAAATAATTGTGGTTTGGGAAAATCAACAGCTTTTTTTCTCCAAGGTCAAATGTCTCATCAGAGGAAAAATTCTTAGCAAATATACTAACTTTAGAAAATGAACCGACTCTATGTAAATCTGAATCTACAATCACTTACTGAAGACTGTGTATGTATACATACCTGGCCTCAAATGCCTTCAGGTCCTTAACTGTTGCATGTCAGTACAGTTACTTAGAACATTTCCTAGATCTTGGAATACATATTTTATTGGTAATATGACTTCACAATAGAAAAATTTTGAAACATACTTTTATCAATATACTCCTTTGGCATGCATTCTCAAAAGTGCTATACAGCCTCAGATAGAGCAAATATAATAATAACAAGGCCAATATAATAAGAAATATCAGCACAAAACATTAATCCCATCACAACATTTATCTAAAATACGTATTTTACAGTAGAGTACATGGCATAGAACTTCTTCCTTGCTGCTATAAAAACACATTTTTAATTAAAATCAGATAAGCAGATCATATCATTAAGCTTTGGTCAAAATGTAAGCAACCTGGGTGTGTGACAGACCTCTCTTATGAACCAGCTGTGGTTCATGTTGATGAGACAAGAGACTCAAAGTTACTATTAAAGGATTTTACTGAAAGTGGAGAAGAAGCACACACGCTTTTTGTTTCTTCAGTTCTGTGCCCCTGAAGAACAGCAACTTTCCAGAGGAGCATTCCACCAAATAGCTAGTAGTGCAACCATGGTAGGCTGCAAAAAGCCACATTTTATGGACTGTGATGTGGCAACATAAAATCTAAATTTGAAAATATTTGTCCAGTTCTTTTTCCACAAGGGTATTATACAATATTTTTTAAAAGTGTCATTTTTTTCTTTAAAAAATCATATTTAAGTTTGCACATTACATTGGACACTACAGTTTTTTTACGGCTCTGCTCGCTATTGCTTATCTTTCAGTTCTGAAAAAAATTTAAGAACTGCCCATTTTGAGAGCATATCATAGCAAGTAATTCTGCTGTCTCTGATAATGTTCCTCAGTGGTGAATATCCCATATTGGTTTTCATTACAGCCTCCTGGAAATGTTAAAACTCAGCTGATGGCCTATAAGGTGGTTGACAGCAGTGTGGAGTTCGTGGAAGACATAGCACTTAAGTTGTAGAGTGCATTAAAATAAAAATAGCAATATGTTCCCAATAACAGCCAATTATCAACTGCACCATTGATCCTACTCTGCCATATCAGTTCAGCAATCTGTTAGTAGTTATAGGAAACCTCAGAATCTTTAAATAGTTTTCCCTGTATGGCTTGTTCTAGCAGAGTCAGAATGCAAGTTTACTTTTTGGGATTATCTGCTATACATCATCAATTCTATAAATAAAAAAAAAAATCTACAGTAAATGAGAGAAAAAAGTACTTTGAAAGTAATGTCACTTTCTAGAAGAGAACTTCTTTGGCTTTTTCATCAAATATAGATTATTCAAAATGAAGATCCCTGTGCCTTTGCATGCATCAAAAATGACCAATAAATCCTCCTACTTCTATAGGTACATCAGTGACAGATGATTTGATATTAAGTCAATTTTATTATCCAGTTTTTGCTTTTTATCTTATTATTTCAAGGGTAGTTTCATTACTTGTAACATCACTCTGATGCCCATATTTGCAGGTGACAGAAAATTTCTATTATAGTTGTAAGTTATGATACTATTATTTCTTTTCTTCAAATTTTGGCACAGGAAAATTGCAGTCATTCACTTAAATCTATTATGAAATGGACTATTATAATAATGAAATAAGAATTTGAAATGAAGAGCAAGGCACAAAGACCCATAGAGCATTTACAAGTCTAAATGTTGCTTCCAGTATACTATTATCTACAGAAGTAAAATGGAGTTGTGAGGAAGATAGAGCGTGAGGAAACAGAAAACCTGAATAGTATTAAATCCCAGAAACTTTCCCTTTCCCCCCTACCTAGGTAACTTTCCTTTAGAATAGCACAGAGGAGAACCCCAAGTATGGAAAATCAGAAACACCTTATTATTGTTGCTGCTCACTTCTTAGATTTCTTCCAGTGTGACAGAATTCACTGTGGAAAGTGAACCTAACCACTCTGAGAAATACCACAATAGTACTGGTCTATGTGGAGCCTAAAATAATTTATTTCAAGGCCTTAGATTGATTAATTTTCACTCTGCACATTTGAACAGCATGGATACTGCTGTTTACCTATTATATCATGGCTATTCTATGAAGTACAATTCATTTCTTGTTCTAGTAGAATGAAAACTGATGCACCGAAGGAAGGGAACATGTAAAAAAATGTTTTCTGATGTTTTAACTATTAGCTCTTCATCATTAAATAAATTAACTTAGTAATTGTACATCAGGCTTTCTGCATTTTACCAAAAAAGAAATATTGTCATCAGTTATAAGAAACTGGGCAACAGTTTACTTGATTTTGTTCAGATTTAAACCGGAAAATTGAGTGAATGATTAACTTTCAAAAAACATAATTATAAATAAATCTTGTTTATTTTAATTTGTTTCAAGAATTACTGCACACATTTTGGCTTGATGAAACAAAGAGACAGAAAATAAAATAAAACCCCCACAACTATTTAAAGCAGACTGCTTCAATCCAGTCTCAGTTTGCTTTACATATTTGGTGTATTCTTTGAAGAGATTGATGTCAAGTTTTATTGTTTGTTGCATATTAAATTTAACAATTATTAAAAAGACTTCCTATTCAGAAAAATAATTATGCAAAAAAAGGTTTATATTACTCAATACATGTGGAAGTTGAAAATACTAGAATTAAGGATAAATCTGCAAACTATTGTATGATATCATAGTATAGTTCCTTAGAAAATCTTAAATCCTATCTCCTTTCATGTTATTTTTGCTTTTCACTGCAATACGAGTGGGAAAATATTTTCATAGAGCAGCATCAGGAGACCTTTGCCTCCAGGGAGCTAAGACAAGTCTACCTCAAGCTTAAGCTGTTTTCTGGAAGTAGGATACATAAATCTTAGTTTCTTGTAAAAGGCAAAAGAAGTCAGACTAGAACTCAATAAACCGGGGTCTTTGACAGAGCAAGAAGGTTAATCATCATTACAACTCTGACATTATTAATAGTCTTAGTAATCATTCAAGATTATTCAGGCCTGCATGAAAGAGACTGTTTAGCCTTTCAACAACAGAGCAATACCTGACTATTATTTGTCTTTGAAACCTCACTTTGTCCCAGCTTACTATTCTTAGAAACCCCATAAATTTCTAAAAAAACCCAAATAAGATACTGAAATCAAATGAAAAATTTACACTTTCTAGTGTTAGAGGTTGTGAGGATCAAAGAAGAAACTATGTGGCCAAGAACTATATTTCTATTCCACAACTCTTGAAAAATTACTGCTTTGTTGCTCTCTGGCTATCAAAAATCTCTTCAGCAAGTAGACTGTTCAAGTTACATTCTTTAGAAATATTTTAAAAAGCCTTCACGAATGGTATAAAACCCCCTCTCTAACAGAGTTTTAAAGTAGTTCCTTCAACTACAAGTTGACATAAATTCCCTAAACACATCAGAGATTAAGAAAGGGTGACTTGCAAAATGAGGTATACAAACAGTATTTGGAAGTCTGCTTTCAAGAAGGAAATGAAAAAAAAAGTCAGATTTTTCTGCTGGTGGTATATTAAGCAAATGTAAGAAATAAGTAATTGTGCATGTATTTATATTGGTGTCCTCTAGTCTGTGTCCCTGCAACACAAATCAACTAGTATTCTATACATATAAACCTGCAAGGTATATTTGCTTCACTTTTAAGGCAGCAAGCCATTGCTTTACATGCCAAATGGTGGGAAAACCACCAATTTCTTCTACATTTAACATGTCATGAATAATTTAATAACATCCCACTCCTGTAAGAGTAGATAATTCAGATGAAGAAATTAGATAAGCTTCATTATTTTACTTCAGAATTTTTAAACTAAATTGGTTTTGTGGTGGTTTAACCCCGTCTGGTGGGAGCCAGATGCCCACCAAAGCCGCTCTATCATTCCCCTTTTCAGTTGGACAGGGGAGAAAATATATATATTGAGAGGCTCGGGATTCGAGATAAGGACAGGGAGAGATCATTCCGCAATCAGTGTCACGGGCACAACAGACTCAACACAGAATAAAATGGAAAGAAACTGATTTATGACACCACACTGCACACCCAGTGACACCAGAGTTGGGTAATGAGAAGTGCAGCCAGATCTTAAAGCACCTTCCCCCCACCCCTCCCTTCTTAGCAGACTTCACCTTAGTCATGATTTCTTCTTTCCCTTCTTCCCCCTCATTGTGACATGGGGAGGGGCAGGGACTCAGGGAATGAGGGTTTCATTCCGTTCCTCATGAGTTCTTTTCCTTCTTAGTGGAGGGTGGAGACACTCACACTCTTCCCCTGCTGCAGCATGGGGTCCCACCCATGGGATATAGTCCTCCACAACCTTATCAAACATAAGTCCTTTCCCATGGGGCTCCATCTCTTCAGCAGCTGCCCCACTGTGAGTCACTTCTATGGGGTGCAGCCATAGAAACATAGAATGTCTCTTAGTCTCTCAGGCTCAGACTGCTCCAGCCTGGTCCTCCACGGGGTCACAAGCCACTGTTGTCATCCCCCTAGCAAACTTGATCCATGCAAGACCAGGGTTCTCCACCAGAACCCTGACATGCAAAACTATGACAGGTTTTTAGAGCAATTTCTCTTGCATTCAAAATTTCTTTTTATGGTTGGCTAAATCAAAACATAAAATTTGCATTTGTGCTAGATAAATGAATCAGAATTTTAATACTTTGCTTGATTTAATGTAAATAAGCATTCAAATTAATGTTATTGAAATATACATTATTTTGTACAGAAATAATGTAATCAAGAGAAATGATTTCTTGGCACAAACTAATTTTTGAATCCCTTGTCAATAGGAATGTTTATCAGTCCCACTGTGTTCAGGGGAGTTTTAAATCCCAGCAGTATTTTTATGGATAAAGAATTACTGGTACATTAGTACTATCACAAATAATGAAACTTAGCAAAACCACATTATATATTTCCTACATCACAGAGACACTAAGAAGAACGAATCATAGAGGAGAAATGTCAAAACTATACTTTATCTTCCATATTTTACCTCATGGCATTAACAAAATATATCTCTCTGTTACTGAATTTCCATATGACACATATAGCCACGGGACACACAGGGTGTTCAATAAAAATTCTGTAGGTTTTTTACTATATAGAAAAATCTTTTTTTAATGCTGTATTGCAACCTATTAAAAAAACAAAATAGAGAGTGTCTGAAATTCCAATCATTTTTATATGAATTTAAAACTACTAATCCAGGAAAAAAAAACAAAAAAACAACCCTGCAACGTTTACCAGAATTCTAATATCAAATGAAACCCGTCTACCTTATGTGCACCACTACAGATCTGCTTGTTCCTTCTGTGATCATTTTTAAATCGTTGAAGATATTAATACATTCAGGCTCTAAAGGGTCTACAATGGTCACATCCTACGATAAGACACTAGAATTGTTAGCATACATACTAATGTTGAAATACCATACCATGGCCTAATAAAACCAAAGAAACTTACCAACATGTAAAGATAACAGTCCAATAAAGTTTTGATTGAGCTATTAACCTTTATATAAAAAAAAAAGTAAGTTTTGTAGCTCTTACTTAACAAGAAAGAACTAGAAACCACAAGGGTCTTCTGGAGGAAGATCCTCTAATGTCCATCAGGCGTAAAGAGCTGGTAGAAGAGATGCTTCTACTGTGTGCTATTATTTTAATTTTTAAAATAAAATCTAAGTCACTCAAGTGAGTTTCCCACTAGAGGATGAAATACCAAGGTAAATTAAGCACCTGTGTGTAATGGAAAACAATTATTTTTAAGTGCCTATTGTAAGAGATTTGTAATTTTTTATGCTAATACCGTGAATGGATTTTTTTACTGTAATTTTATGCTATATTCTAGTCCTCCAATTTGCCAGCACTACATAAAGTGGTTTTCTCCCTTTCCTTAAATGTTCAGCCTATAAACTGCTTGAAGTGGAACCTTTAAATTAAAAATCAAAACTGTAGTTGTAAACAAAGTAAGTTTCATAGCAGAATAATAAAAATGTTAAAAGGTAATAGGATTTTCCTCTTCCAGTTGTTTAATAAAAATATAATTCAGATGGCTACTATTTCTTACATGTTTCTCACTGATAGTTACCATAAGTTTTAATGAAAATCTTGCTTTGCCTTGTACCTTCTCCCTTCATTTAACAACTTCCTGAAGTTTAGAGGAATTGCTTCTGTGCTACGTTTTTAGTTTCCTTAATACCTTTACATTTCTTCTTTTTTTTTCTCCTTCCAAAACAAAATGGGAGCTCTGAAGCCTAAAATGAAAGTTGAGCTGGCAAAGTTTATTTGAAATTAAGCTTTGATTTATACATATTTAGAACTGATCCTAAAGTAAAGTATGATTTAACATATGTGTATACATATATTCATTTTTTTGGTAAGGGGTTATTTACTTATACTAAATTAAAACAATAGAAGAGACTTAATTTTCACTTTCAAGATTGCAGGGGTGCTAATTGTTAACGTTTTTGTCTCTTTCATATCTTTAATCAAAATGCTCATTATTTTTCATTGAATAGCATTAAAAATACCTTTAAAGTTTATTTTCTATTGAATTTTGCTATTACATTTTACCCCTTTCTTTATAAAAGCGTTAGTTTTTAAGTCTCTCATTTCTGATGGTTTTAATGTGATCCATATTATGCTTCTAAGCCATGGGTCGTTTTTTTAAAACAAAATGTTATGAATTGCTCAGGCAGTTACCCAGTGACTTGAGGTTCAAACAGCATGTACATGTATGAAGCTCAATGCAATCCCTCTGAAAAGATATGTATACCAATAGATCAGATGGAATTTACAATAGAAATATAATCAAAGAAAAAAATCAAGAAATGAAAACAGAACAAATGAAAATGTAATTTATTCACATTTATTTTGTCCCTTTCTCAACTCCTATATAATTAGTAGTATGAAATATCTGAGAGAAAAGAAGCTAGCCTGAACATGTTCTAGCAATTTCTTCAATGTACCAAAAAGAATTTTTTAAATGTGGTCTGAATAAAACTATTCATTGCTTGCTCAAAATGGTTTCTAGTAATCTGAAAATCGAAGCAGTCTATATAGCAAAGATGTGTAGTGAGTTTGTTACTCAATGGCAGTGTACATTCAGCTCCACGCAAATCAGTTAATCACCTGAATAATAGCTGTTGGATCTTGTTGTGTCTGATGCATGCCAAATCCATTTTCTTTTACTACTATAGCTATGTACTCTAAATAATCTTCTTGGGTTTTCTGTTTTCAACATTCAAATTTTAAACACATTTTTTTAATTGTTGGATATATTTTGGACTTTCAGATCTTCAGAAATCATAAATCAAGTGAGAATAGCATTATGCCTTTGTTAATAACAAAAAAACTTGGGCACTCAATAAATTGGTTCTCTTACACCTCCTATAGGAACTGAAACCTGACTATAATATATGTTGCATTTTCACTGAATTACATGGGAGTACTAAGTGCTCCTGAACAGATTTCCCATTTTCCTCTGAGAACCATGAGTGGCACTGCAAAAGCTCTAAAGTGGAAGGGGAAAAGAGAGGCACTAACCTCTCACCTTTGCCTAACATTTTTTTCTTTAGGGAAAACCTGATCACAACAGAATCAGTTCAGCTGCTACCATCTGTCCCTTCTTTCCTCAAGTATCTAAATCATTATGCAGGAACTATTTTCCAGTTTTCTTTTACTCTGAAATTTTTACTGTGGCTACTGCTTTTATCAGTAGTATGAGTTTGCTTCAGTGTCTGAAGCTGGACAAAAGAAAGGAAAATCCTGTTTTGTAGAGGGTTTTGTTATTTTGAAATTAGAATATTTTTAAACAGTAAAATTATGAAGAATTACATAGATAGCATTCTAATGACTTCAGATGCAAGTAGTATTAGCATATGTGAAGCATTACATTCTCTCTGAACACCCATATAATAGTCAATCTGATGGATTCAGAAAGAAAATTTTGGTAAAAGAAAAAAGTAGATAAAAGAAAGCATATAAAATGAAAATGCAACTTATTTCTTAAAAGTATTGTTTCTAAGAAGTATTACTTAAATGTAAAATCAGAATTTACTTTTCCTAAAATAAAATTAGTTTTTATTTAGAAGGACTTGTTCTTTTTGCTGCAGTTCTCCACTAAGTATTTCTGTTCCTCAAGCTGTCCAACTCTTCATCAGAATGTTTACAAATGTCTTTAAAGTAATGATGTTTTAAACAAAACAAACCCTGGCATTGCTTAATTTACTGGCAAAGTGCATGGAAATGACAAAGGCAATGACATAAGCCCCCTTCAGTGGCCTTAAACAAGCAAATAAAAAAGATCCTCCTTCTTGGTAATTTGCTTCTGTCTCACGTTCATTCCTCATGTTCTCACCACTGCAGTTGTTCATGCTATATGAATTATAGAAAATGTGAAGAAAATTACAAGTCATTACAGACACAGTAACGTGTAATAGGAGTTTTGTCCAGAAAATATTTTTTTTTTCAAGCTTCAACATAACCTGCAATAACTTTGTCCTCTTGGAAAGTTTCCTGAAATCCATTTGGCATCTCCAAAAAGTATCCATATTGCCTCTCTTTCTGAGGTTGCCACAAAGACCATACAGGAAATAAAAGCCAAATAAATTACAAAGAACCATTGCAACACAAAATGTATTAAATAAGATGTTTCTAAAACAGGGAAAAAAATCTAAACTCTTAGTGACTGGAAGTCAAACATTATTCAGTGTTTTAGCCAACAGAAACAATGACTATTCACTCAACTGATATTTACAAGAAGCTTATATAGTTACTTAAATAATTGCTCACTTAGCAACTAGCTGTTTGTGTCATGCCTGTAGCACAAGCCTCATCCATACTAAATCAAACAAACTCTACTAGCTTTGTGTGAATAAGTTACTAATGTCTCTCTTGAAGGAAAAGTTCCTGTTTGATGTCAGTTCTCTGAGCACGGTGTAATCTACTTATGAGATTGAACTGCAGAGAAAGATTCATAGAAATCAAACACCTCTAATTCTCCTTCTGCACTGAATTAAAGATGTATTTTTTAAACACTTTCTTGAGATGGCAAATTCTGTTGCATTTCTTTGTATTCAAATGATTTACTGAAATCAACACATGGTAGGCAAGAGATTTTCGGTTTGGTTTTTCTTTCATGTATTTTTAGGAAAATGTGATGTGCCTGTTAAAGTGACAGTGTAAAGAGTAAATGTATGACTGATTTGATTGCAATCAGGCTTGGCAAATCAACTCTCACAAGTGTGAAGAATTAGTTTCTTTCTGTATTGTGGGATCCAGCAGTATTGAACCACCACAGTTCTCTGTACTAGCTTCAGTGCCTACCTAATTTTTTTATCACGTACAATTTACCATCTGCCCCAACCACACCGTTACACTACCTGTAACTGGGCTGCACACAATCAGCCTACTTCGAAGAGCTCCGACACATCTCTGATGGCCAGCAAGTCCATTTGTAATGAGTTCTCTGGCATTCCTGGCAGCTATCGTTATGCTGAGTGACAGGTAGACTACTTATTGCCCAAAAAACAGCTCTCTCAACCAGGCTTTTCAATTGCTCTGCATGGTCCTGACAGCACCACATTTCCTACTGACTGACTCTGAGGTTGGGTGTTCTCAAGTGGTTTCTAGCTAAGACTCCTGAGGTAAATAGCAGTTCAAAAGCTGGAAAGTTTATTCATGAGAATACGTGCAATATTCAAAAGCAACCAAGGAGATAATGATGTTTGGCCTTGACAAACAGAAATGGCAGTCATGCTTTCATGCTTGAATTCTTGTTCTTTCATTTTCATTTTGCTTCATACTCTCAGGTAGCCAAGGACATTAGGAAAAGTGGCAAAATATAGTTAATATTTATACTTCTCTTAAAATATCTCATTTTTAATGGAACACACTGGCTAAAAAAACCAAACAAAAAATGCAAACAAGTAAACAAGTCAATCCATTGTAGGTTTTAGCAAATCTACTACTCCCATGGTTCTTCCTTCCCATAGAAAGTTGGTTGGGTTTTTTTGGTTTTGTTTTTTGTTTGGGTTTTTTTTTGTTGGTTTGGTTTGGGTTGGGGTTTTTTGAGTGGGTTGCTTGGCGGTTTTTTTGGGGTGTGTGTGTGTCTGTGTCTATGTCTGTATATACATATATTAGTTGGCCAGTCCTGCCAACTTTTATCAGTATCCTCACTCTACAAGCAAAATTCAGATTTTTGAAGTTATGCTACTTCACAAAACTACGTGAACTGATATTTTATATTTGCCTACTTGTAGGAAACTTTACTGAAAATTTATACTTTCAGTGTATGAACATTCAGCATACATAAAAATGAGTAAGTATGCTTTTTGCTTCATATTTGTGTTTTAATTGAGAATGAAAGCCAAGCTGGGAAAACATATCATTGTTTATACAACCACTCAGCTTGACAGGGCAGATGGAAAATTGGGCTAAAAAAAGATAGCAGTGGAAAGCAGTTCTTGCTGGGTGAATTTCAAATACAGAGATAAGTTAGAGGTGTATGTAACCAGCATAACACACATAGGACCACTGGCTAACAAATACACAGCCTGAACAGGAAAATTTAATGGCAACCTTCAAACAAGTGGAAGTGATAAAAAAAGAATGACAGTCTGCAATGCTTGATTTCTTGCTGAGTAAATCTTCAATATACATTAATGAAGCCATAGTTTAAATGAATCATTTCTTAAACACCTTATTCTTTTTTCCTAAATGACACAGTAAAGAAAAAAAATTAGAAAGAGGGAGGATAAATACTAAATATACAGGATACGAAAATCTCTGATTACTCATGGAATTTTTGTTCCAGTCATGTGCCTTATGAACTGTTCCTTCATTTGATCAATTAGTGAGGCATCCTAGAGATTTCTGTACAGCAGAATTGCCATTGAGCACTCAGTGTTTTCCTCTGCAACCGAAGAGATCTCTTTTGCTATCTAGATCATGTTTTTCAGGAAATTAACTCTGAAATAATATGAATGGAAATAATGAAAGCTTAGAGATGAGAAACAGGTGGCTCATTTTAGCCTGAAATCAAATTGTGAAGGGAAACACTTCACAGAACAGGTATTTTTCGAAGAACCTTTACTCCACACGTAAACTTACCACAAATTGCTTGCCTGCAATGTTTAATGGTTTAAAATTACCTTAAAATTAACAACAAAAGCCACATCTCCAACATTTCCAAGAAAGGTGAAGGTCATTCTATTGCCCCAGATTTCTGAAATACCAGGAAATGTCACTATCTAATTGCAAAGTATCTGTCACTCACTGTAAACCGAAGTAACAGTATGTCAAAAAAGTATTGTGAATAGAAACTTTTTTGTGTCTTATAGATATTGCATATATAGATTTTACAAACATGCACACACCCTACGTAGTTACTCACTTTGCAGGTTTTGACTTCATATAACCACTCCCAAGTTTAAGATTACACTGACAGAGCTATCACGCTGCCTGATGGAATGTTACCCACGTTTCACTATGTAGTTGAATGGATATTAAATAAGACTGACAAAGATAGTCTAAGCAAGATAGAGAAAATCCTGAAATAGCTGTTAACTAGTTAAGAGGAAAAGACGCCTTCTAGGTAGAAAGAAAAAGCCTTTAGATGCTTCCAGCAGAGTTTATTTGTGTATTACAGCATGTGATATGAAGTCTGAAATAAGAGGATCAAATCCTCTGATGACTGACAATTAGAAAGGTGTAGTTTTTTTTTTCCTAATTAACTGGAAAGCTATTGAATACAGAAATCAAAATGTCAGTTATCTGGTATCACCAGTAATCTTTTGTATGTTTATATGAAATACATAGCCTTACAAAATTACTTTATTTGCTTGACATAAAAAGTACCCTTTGCCTAAGTCAGCTTCAGGTTACTTTCTGTCTTCTCAGATTGTTTCTTTAAAGAGACCACCATCAGTTATGTTGTCCAGTCATAAACTGCCACCCATGTGGTCAGATGTGAAGATAGCAGAGTCCTCACAGCCCAACAGAACAAAATTTGAAAGTATCAGGAGCGCCTAACTACTAAAATTACTGAATAGCTTCATTCAGAAAATCAAAAAGCACAAAGTAAATAATACATAGGCTGATAATCCTAATGCATGCAATATGTATATAAATACATGTAACATACAAGTACATATATACAAACACAAGGGCCCGGAGGATGAAGGAAGTGATTGTTCTCCTGTACTCGTCAGTACTCAGCACTGGTGAGGACACGCCAATAGTACTGTGTTCAGGTTTGGACATCTTACTACAAAAAGACATTTAAGTGCTGGCATGTGTCCGAAGAAGGGCAGCAAAGCTGATGAAGGGTTTACAGCACATGTTTTATGACAAGTGTCTGAGGGAACTGTGGTTGTTTAGCCCGGTGAAAAAGCATCTGAGGGGAAAGACCTTATCGCTCCCTACAGCTACCTGAAAGCAGGTTGTAGTGAGGTGGCTGTCAGTCTCTTCTCTGAAGTAACAAGTGATAGGACAAGAAGAAATGGCCTCAAATTTTGCCAGGAGAGGTTTAGATTGGATATTAGGAAAAAAACAATCTTCTCTGAAAGGGCTGTCCAGTACTGTAACATGCTGCTTAGGTAAAGTGATGGGATCACCATGCCTGAGGGTATTAAAAAGTGGCTTAGATGTGTTCTGCCAGCTCATTCCATTACCAGCAGAACATTATTCAACATAGCCAGAAAAGATAGGAGAAATTCTTATTACTCTCAAATACTGACACTACTTTTCCTATCAGCTCAAAAGTACAATTTGCATTTCAATAATTTTAAATTCTTTCTCTTCCTGCCAGTATTTTCCCTACATGGTTACAAGGAATTTAAAGTTAATGCCAATTTCAATTGTGCTATATCAGACAGTGACCATGCTAGAAACACTATTCAAGATCCTGACAACAAAACATTGCCACTGGTTGCAAGTAGTTGGAAATGTTGTGCAGATAAAATTTAAATTTATAGAAAGCACTACTTAATTGTTAAGCCTTATCTTATAATTTTGATGGCTTTCTCAAAGAGATTTCTGCCTTCATTACCCAATATAACTAAAATGGAAATAGAAAAATGTTTTCAAAGCAGTTCAGGATTTTAAGGAAAGGACATTCTTATAATCTTCATCTCCTTTGACTGCCACAGTTTTGATATTTATCTTTCAAATCTTTGACACAGTGTACAGTGATTAAAACCTAGAAAACAGGCTTTACCTTATCACCTATGTTTTTAAATTCCTTTTATTATATAGAACCCTCCACTAAAGAATGATAGAATTCATAGAATCACAGAATCACTAGGTTGGAAAAGACCTTTGATATCAAGTCCAACAGTTCCTGTTGGTTAAGAACTTCAACAAGCTCTCCCCTACTTTCATCCATCCTTTCACAGTGACTATATCACTCCTGGTCTTCAGAGACTTCAACAAGTTTTCTACCATCTTTCTAGGTATGGTTCAAGATACTCATTCTATAGTCCAAATAGCTCTTTATCTGTGGACTGTTGCTAAGCTGAATACTTCATCTCTTCTGTGGTAGTACAGATACACTGACATACATATCCAAGATGCAATTGCACTTCCACAGGAGGAAACTGACAGAATATTGGTAATTTTAGTAAAAAATGCTCAGGTCAGTGTATCTCTCTTCTTTGATCGCAGTGTATGGACATTTTGACCAGTTAAACTAGTTAAATTTTTGACCAAAACCAGTGTGAGCACTTTATCTCTCAGATATAGGCAATTTAAGATGACATTTTAAACCTCGAGTTACTGCATATCATTGTGTACTGCTGTTTAAATGGTAAAAAGAAAACTGTATTTCTGATTCCAAATGAGAAAAAAGATAGCAAAAGTCAACTTAGGCTCTCTTAAAATTACTATACTCAGAAACCAGAGCATAATTGTCTTCCTTTTTCATTGCAGCACAAAGAACAGAAAATGAAACAAAAGATTACATTGTATATAGAAGTGGTATAAAACTTGCACTGAAAACTAAGGGAAGGGGTATATTATGGGTTAATTCTAATTATAAAATGATTCATGAATTTGGAACAGCGACAGAATAGAAAATAGATGTTAGAAGCTTCTGAAATAAGGACATCTAAGTGACATGTTCAGTGTGTGTGACATTTTAGTTACACCATTAAAACCCTGCTCTCTTGCAAATGTTTCTTTTCTCCAGATTTAAACTTCACCTGCTGCTATTTTTTCCAATTTCTTTGGACTATAAAAGACAGGTGCTGAAAAGAAAATGATGTGATTACGATTTAGTGTTCTTTTAAAAGTTGGCATTGAGCATTCTGGAAGAAGCAGAAAGAATAGTGGAAACAGATTCAGGGGAGAGGGATGGAGTAGAAGTTGAATATGCTGACAAAAACAGTCACGACAACTAAATGATGCATATGAAACCGAAGAAGGTGTGAAAGCGAAAGGAACCATAGCTGAAATGAAGATTATTGAGGTGGGCAGAAGGTAAAATCACTTTAAATGAGAAGAAAGGAAATGTTTTGTTTAAACAGAACAGCAGATGGTAGGCAGAGAGAACTGTGTAAGATCAAAACTATCAATAAAGAGAAGAGAGGAAGAGTGAGGTGGGAAGGTGGAGGGGAAAAAAAAAGGAAGAGATCACAGATTTGCAAAGGCAGAAGAAAAAAATTGTAACAAAAACAAGCAAGTGAAAAATGGGCAAGACAGAATCTATCTGTATTTGGGTTTATGTCAAAACCTACTGAACTGAGTGAATGCCACTACAAATAGAATTGACTTGCATTATCTCAGAAATTTTTTGTTCTAAGGAAGTATGAGCAAAAGGTTTGTTGTCCTCCAGAGCCAGGCAGGAGCCATTGCTGGATGGAAGGAGGCATGCAGCCTACCTGCAGCCCTGAGTGCTGCAACGAGAAACAGCAGAATGGGCCTTGATGCAAGGTTTATGGTTTATTTGTATTCCTTTTGACATGTCTTTTCAAGGTAATAATGCCCTTCTACATAAGACAATTTTAAGAGGTTTATTTCTATAAAAAAATACTGTGTCTATTTACCACACTATCCCCACCACTTTACAAATGATGCAGTGATGTAAAGCTGTAAACGCATGTTAAGCAGTCAGGTTTACATCCTATTTTCTCTAGCAGACAGTTAGCTCACAACAGGTGATGTATATTCTACCCTGACACCTTTTCAAGTGGGTGCCAAATAAAACATGAATCATCTCTGTATAAAACTCAAAGCCCAAAGCTCTATGCTTTTGCACACAAAATTATCCATATTACTTTAAGGCTGATTTTGTGAGATGCACAGTATCATGAAGAAAACAGGGTTCACCTCATCCTGTGATAAAGTACTGTGCAGATAAGTGAGACTAAGTCTGCTCAGCTCTGATTTAGTAGTGATGGTATGCACTGATAAAACAAACCAAGCACTGATTATTGTTTTGGGGGCAGTTTACTCAAAAGCTCTGGCCTACCTATGCCCTGCTTTAAGACATTAGGCTCACACAGGAAGGAAGCAGAAAAGTGCAGCTGAACTGCCAACAAGTTTTTCAACCTTGTGGCACATTTGGGGTATGAGGGGCTAGGGGGTCATAGTCCCCAGGTGGTAACTATTAATAACCTTTTGATATGGAACAAGTCAAAGAGATTGGCCTAGGGTGATGTGAACAGTGATATTAACCACCTAACTTAGGAAATACATACTTGTAATAGAAATACATTTTACCACAACAGTGTACACAAGCCTTTTCCTACACATCAAGGAATATGCAGTTTGCTGCACCAAGATTAGTTATGTGATACTCAGCTCAACTAGTTTGATGTCAAGCCTCTTTGATCCATGCAACTCCTATTTGCAGAAGTGCCCAGAAGAAACAAAATCAGCTTCAAAGTAACTTCAGAATAATTTTCCAAACAAAGTAAAATAAAAAACATTATAAAGGGCAAGTTTGTTCTGAAAGGTAATTATTCGCTAAAGTATTTTATAGTGAGATAAGTTCCTTCTACATTAATAGGCTGCATGCAGCAGTGGGCAAGGGTAAAGGAAGATACTTTATTGTTATTTTTTAAAGCATAAACTGTGAAATTTGACTTCAGAGAAATTTGAGATGGTTCTTATTTCCACTTACTACTGTAAAAACCTTCAAAAAAGGTGACAAAGTATTAATGATAATCCAAGATTATTATCTTCCAAAAAGATTTAACGTGATCACAACTGGCGAATGAGTCTCAGAGGTGGTTCTTTGTACCTGCAAGTCAAGAAAGAGCAAACAAACCACTTCACTAATAGCTTCCCCCACATACATTTACTGCAACATCCCAGTGTTCTGTTCTGCATCATCGCAACCATCTGGCAATAAAAAAATTAACCAGGTGTTACAGGAAATAGCTGGCATGCAATTACCTCAAATAATATGATCTTAAATGGAATTAACAACAAGAAGAAAATTATAAAATTAGGAAGAAAACACCACAGAGATTTAAGGCAGTATGGGTGTTTTTTTCTAGAAAGACTCAAGGAGTTAAGAGTAAAGCAAAACATAACAACTTCTCACATGAAAGATATTTTACTATATTTAAAAGAATAGACAGGCTTTGGAACCAAACAGAAAAGAAGCAACACTGGTAACATCTGATATATCAAAACTTTAAATGTTTGAACTGTTGTGGCAATAGCCTCATACATATGTCTCGGGCTACAACAAATGGCATTTCTGAAGGATAACCCATTATCTAAATGAAGAAACACAGCTGCATAAAGAGGTTTCTTAAGACTCCCAAACCACACTAAGACTGAACTGGGTTTTGAAATGAGTGCCATCTAATTTCCAGTTTGAGTGTTCATTAATTTCAAATGGAAAAGTACATCTGCAACATTTTGAAAACACAAAGTTTCTCTTCATGTGAAGAAATAAATAATGTATTGGTAGCATCACTGTTACAAATATTATCTTTTGATATGAACAAAGAGAATATACAGATAGTAGAATATGAGCAACATTATTTGTCCAAATATACATACTAATTATAGACAGGTCAAAGTCTATCTTTTTGATACAAGCCAAGACGCCGTTGGCCTTCTTGGCCGCCTGGGCACACTGCTGACTCATATCAGCCTGTAGTCAAACAACACCCCCAGGTCCTTCTCTGCCTCACAGTTCTCCAGCCAGTCTTCCCTAAGCCTGTGGTGCTGCATGGGGTTGTTATGTCCCAAGTGCAGGACTCCACACTTGGTGTTGTTAAACCTCATTCCATTGGTCTCAACCCATCGGTCCAGTCCTGTTTATTCTCTGTCACTATACTTAAGTCTGTATCAAAGGCCATTCTTGATATGTCCATATTAAGTTGCAGCTGATGAAATCAAACCACATGTACACAGCTCTTCCTAAGCAAAATGACTACAGTGCTTGAGAACATGCCCAAAAGCCTCTGATGATACCAGATCAGCATTTGACTTGAAGCAAGCAAGAATCTCAGGATATTTTTATGGCAATCTGTGGTGACTTATTTACATATATAATTCTTAAAATATAAAATGAAATATTAATGAGTGTTAAGAATTGTGATGGTTCAACCCCAAAATGTGGCTGAGTACTACACGCCTCCCAGTCAGTTCCAGAGGAGAAACAGACAGAGCCTCTATGGGTTGCAATAAGGGCAGTTACTGACAAAAGCACTGTGAAAGGAGAATAACAGCCCATGGCAAATTAAACTCAAATTACACTGCAACAACACTGAGTGTCTTATCAACCCTACAATAACACAGAGTGCAGCACAACACCCCAGCCACGCTCAGACTGCTCTGGTGGCACCCCAAAAGCACCCCAAAAGCACACAGGTGTTGTGGAAACAGCCTGGGCTGACTCAGCTCACCTGTGCTGGCTGCTTGGGGAAGTTGACTCTGGCCTGGACAGAACCAGGACAGAAGTGGATAGATAAGAGTCTACATATACTAAGAAAATACTTAGTTTAGTATAAAGAGATAAAAGTTTGCTCATCATTGAAAAGAAAACCCTCTGTTTAGGCCCAAGAATTTTATGAATCAAGGAAACAAAACCACAGACAACACTAAAAATATGTGCAAGTTTTTATATCGTTGCAATTCAAAGCCCTTTTATTGATAGACAATCCTACCAGTAACAAAAATTATGTGATTTCAGGAAAGAAGATGACAGAAAGTGATATATATTAATAACTGTCATTAGACTAGGGTTAGATCAGGAGTGATTAGGTAAGCATACCAAATAAGTGATATACAGTCTTTTTCACAGAATCACAGAATCATAGGGGTTGGAAGGGACCTCAAGAGATCATCAGGTCCAACCCCCCTGCCAAAGCAGCTCCCTAGGACATATCACTCAGATAGGGGTCCAGACGGGTCTTGAATATCTCCAGAGATGGAGACTCCACCACCTCCCTGGGCAGCCTGTCCCAGGGCTCTGTCACCCTCACTGTGAAAAAGTTCTTCCACGTGTTGGTGCGGAACTTCCTGTGCTCCAACTTGCAGCCATTGCCCCTTGTCCTGTCCCCACAGACCACTGAAAAGGGGCTGGCTGATTCCCCCTGCATCCCAGGCTTTAGATACTTATAGACATTACTTAGATCCCCCCTTAGTCTTCTCAAGACTGAACAGCCCCAGCTTATTTAGCCTCTCCTCATAGGGAGATGCTCCAGGCCCCTAATCATCTTCGTAGCCCTTCTCTGGACTCTCTCCAGGAGATCCCTGTCCTTTTTATAACAGGGAGCCCAGAACTGGACACAATAGTCCAGGTGGGGCCTGACCAGGGCAGAGTAGATGGGGAGGATCACCTCCTTTGACCTGCTGGCCACACTCCTCCTGATGCACCCCAGGATCCCATTGGCTCTCTTAGCCACCAGGGCACACTGCTGGCTCATGGCCAACCTGTCATCTACCAGGACCCCCAGGTCCTTCTCCACAGAGCTCTTCTCCAGCAGGTCATCCCCCAGCCTGTACTGATACAAATGGTTGTTCCTTCCCAGGTGCAAGACTCCACATTTGCTTTTGTTAAATCTCATCTGTTTTCTCCCTGCCCAGCTCTCCAGCCTGTCCAGGTCTCTCTGGATGGCAGCGCAGAGTTCCTGCGTGTCAGCCACTCCTCCCAGCTTTGTATCATCGGTGTACTTGCTGAGGGTGGATGCTATTCCCTCATCAAGGTTGTCAATGAAGATATTAAACAGGACTGGACCCAACACTGAGCCCTGGGGAACACCGCTAGTAACAGATCCTGCTCCACTGATCACCATCCTCTGAGCTCGGTCCGACAGCCAATTCTCAACCCACCTCACTGTCCACTCATCTATCCCATGCTCTCTCAGCTTTGCTATCAGGATGTCATGGGAGACAGTATCAAAGGCCTTGCTGAAGTCAAGGTAGATGACATCCACTGCTCTCCCTCCATCCAACCAGCCAGTGATGACATCATAGAAGGCTATGAGATTGGTCGAGCACGATCTCCCCTTGGTGAATCCATGCTGACTACTCCTCATGACCTTCTTCTCTTCCAACTGCTTGGAGATTGCATCCAGAACAAGCTGTTCCATCACCTTTCCGGGGACAGAGGTGAGGCTGACTGGCCTGTAGTTGCTGGGATCCTCCTTCTTGCCCTTTTTAAAGACCTGAGTGACATTGGCTATCCTCCAGTCTTCAGGCACTTCTCCTGTTCCCCAAGACCTGTCGAAGATTATAGAGAGCGGCTCAGCAATCACTTCCGCCAGCTCCCTCAGCACACATGGATGCATCCCATCTGGGCCCTTGGATATGTGTGTGTTAATCCCTTTGAGATGCTCCTGGACCACCCCCACCTCAACCAGAGGGAAGCTCTTCATTTCCCAAACATTACTTCTTTCAGCCAGTGTCTGTGGGTCCTGGGGGGCCTTTGAAGTCAAGACTGAAGCAAAGAGGGCATTCAGTATGTGCACTTTCTCAGCATACCCCATTACCAGGACACCCGCCCCGTTCAGCAGGGGACCTACATTATCCCTGGTCATCCTCTTACTATTCACATATCTAAAAAAACCTTTTTTGTTATCTTTTATGTCCCTTGCCAGCTTCACTTCCAAGTAGGCTTTAGCCTTTCTAGTTGCATCTCTACAGGCCCTGACAACATTCCTATATTCTTCCCAGGTGCTCACACCCTTTTTCCACAGCTCATAGACCTTCTGCTTCCCTTTGAGTTTACTCATTAGCTCCTTGCTCATCCACGCAGGTCTTTTGCCTCTCTTTCCCAATTTCTTACTCAAAGGGATGCATCATTCCTGTGCTTGGAAGAAGTGCTGTTTGAATGCTAGACAGCTCTCACAGGCTCCCATTCCTTCAAACAGTGTAGCCCATGGGACAGCTCCTATTAGATTTTGGAGGAGATCAAAGTTAGCTCTTCCAAAATTTAGGGTAGCTAACCTACTTTTTGGCTTGCTTCTTCCACTCAGGATCTTGAAGTTGACCATTTCATGGTCGCTTTGTCCTAAGCTGCCCCCAACCTTCACTTCCCTAACAAGCCCATCCTTGTTAGTAAAAACAAGTCTCTGTGTAATTAGACAATACAACAAATAATGTGATCACAGAGTATTGCCATATTATATAAAAAATTAATTCCATAGCAGATAAAAGTAGAACATGGAAATTTTACAATCAGTTTCTAAATAATGCCTTTTGTTTCCTATATGATTGTTGGTAAGCATGATGTCCCAGGAGATATGCAGACAGAGATGCTCAGACAAAGAATGGAGCAATCAGAAGGAAAATATGTTCTGTCTATAGACTGAGAGTAGATCCCTAATCATGTTTTTTTTTTGTTTTTTTTTTTTTTTTTGTTTTGTTTTGGACTTATCTTTTTATAGAGTACTGGTATTCTTTTTAGAAATCTTAGTGCACCGGGAGGGATAGAATTGCATGTTTTGATACAGCTGAGAAAGGGACCACAGCAGTCTACTGCCAGGGCTAGGAAACATATCTATTACCATTCTCGACTTCTGTAGTAGCAAGGATAATTGATCTGTGTGTGTGTGCGTGTATGTGTGCATTGGAGTGTAAGATTTATTTGAAGATTTAAAAATATCCAAATCAGGAGGTAATACATGCTCATGATGTTATTTATCAGAAGCTGATGTGTATCGGAAAGGATCTTTGTCAAAGCTTTCAGCCAAATTCAGACACATACAGATATAAGTGACAACAAAAATAATATGAAGAGGGGGAGTATATTAGTCATATTTTTTGTCT
This sequence comes from Gallinula chloropus, assembly GCF_964237585.1. NCBI lineage: Eukaryota > Metazoa > Chordata > Aves > Gruiformes > Rallidae > Gallinula > Gallinula chloropus. Next base: position 108,587,766 of record NC_140085.1, read on the forward strand.
AGTTTCTTTCCAAGTACAGTTTTTTTCTGAATCACACAGTATAGAATGTTATACTGATGAAAAAATCAATTTAAAATTTTGACTGATTTGACCTCAACATTTAATTTTAATTCAAGAACCCCAAACATTAGTGAATGATTCAGTGTGCTAAAATAGTTTATTCTACTTTCCTTTCATGTTTTGTATTAGACATTATATACAAATGCTGATATGAAATTATAATTAAAAATGTCTTGTGGTTGAAGGAAGTCATGAAAGTGATACATATCCTTCATCTGCTTTCAGAGGTAAACCATTATAAAAGATTTATCCCTTGATAAACAAAATACTTCAGCCTCCAGCACCACAAAAACAGAACATATGGGTTCTTTATTAGTTAATGAAGTGGAGCTTACCATCTCCAACAACAGTCATACATATACAAAATAATGTTGTTTATCCCAAAATTCTAATTACTTTAGAACTATAATTCAATTAGTATTATTAGTTCTCCAGCACTGTGCTTGACATTAAGATAAGCTTTAAAAGCTGTAGTAAATTTAAGTTAATAATTCGGTGCAATTGCTACTAACATAGTTATCCTCTGTGGCTGACCTTTAGGTTATTGTACTTCATAATGGAATTCTCATGAAATTAAAAATCGGAGTAGATGTATAATGTGCTATTTATTTAACTGTATGCATTAATTAGACCTTACCGAATGCAAACTACAACTATTTCTGATAAGTATTTCACAAATACATATTACAATAGTACATATTCCTATGCTGTAAATCATCAGGTTACATCAAAACTAATTTTTAACTTTTAATATGTCTCTTTTATTATCAATTAAAGTTTCGGGTTTTTATTACAATTGCATAGATATAATTTGAATTAATTTCAGGCAATATATGCCAACAGTGTTTTGACTGAAAGATCAACTTTGCTAAGTGTCTGCACAAGAACTGGGAGGTCATGAAACTTCTGGAAGTGAAGGAGAAGTTTAAAAGGCACTGAAAATGAAAAACTGTCTTCAGTGAATATTCAGTCATGAAGTTTAACAGTTTCTAAAAGGATGGAAATATTCCATCCTACTATATTTCACTTTCCATGATTCTGTATAGCTTCACCGAATACACAAATATTGTGATATTGGGCTTTCTAGGACACTCACAACACAAAAAATTTTAATGCTCTTGGAGCTAAAAGCTCTGTTTTGAAAAACGGATTGAAGGAATTATCTAGAAGAGTATGTGAGCATGTCAAAACTTGATTTTTAATGCCTTGGTCCTTGAGTGAAATAACCACCATTAACTTGTGGCATAACATATAGATGCTATTAAGTGCTTCAAAGTCAGGCTCACAACAGTTGGTGTAGTAAGTAAAGAAGTCACTTATTGGAGAAAATAGGAACTCCTAAATATAGAGTCAGGATAACTCAGTTTGTCTCATGTGGAAACTTGCACCTGCATCCATTCTTACTAATGCTTTCCTTGAGAAAGGCACCAAAAGCAACACCATTCTATGCAATGAACATAGACAGAGACCTCCAGGCTGATACCAATGGGTGTAAACTCCAGCTGATCTAAGAGGAGGCTTACAACTACAGTTCATAGTGCTGTTTTTCATTACGGCTACATAAACTTTATATGAGAGCTAAAATAATCAGGACTCGGCCTCTGTACTGCACTTCTGGGACTTGGCCTGACTTATGAGTATCCTGCTTCTATAGGTCTGTACTCATACTGTAGAGGTGTGCTAAGCAACCCTTTAAAGGTTCTGAGCTACAGTGACAGTGGTGGGATAGGCTTTTTCATATTAATAATAGTGTAAGCCACTATTTCATATTATTAATATTTTTCATTATTAATTGAGTGGAAAATATTGTTTAAAAATAATGCTTCTCCCTGAATTGTCCTGCACTTTTTTCTTTGTTCCCAGCTATTCTATCTTCATATTTCATTCTCTTAAGAATTAGGAAAGAATTTTCAGAAACATTCTTAAATTTCAGATTCAAATCCCACTGAAAGATCACAGAACATTTTCGGTTGGAAGGGATCTTTAATGACCATCCAACCCCTGAGCTGTGCTTGATGTTCCAATTCAGATTGCTCAGAACAACTTCAATGATAAGGCATCCACACTTACTCTGGGCAGCCTGTTCCAGTGTCTCACTACTCACATTATAAAAAAAAATAAAATTCTTCCTTATATGTAATATAATTCCACTCTGTTACTTTAACATCATTACCACTTGTCCTATCAGTACAGAACGTCATAAAAAGACTATTCCCATCTTTCTTGTAAGTTCTTTTATATACTGAAAGACTGCAATAAGGTCTTCCCAGAGCCTTCTCTAGGCTGAATGATGCAAACTGTCTCAGACATAGGAGATGTGTTCCTGCTCTCTGATAATTTTTGTGGCCCTCTTCTGGATGAGCTCTAACAATCCTGCATCTTCTGTTGGGGACACCAGAGATGGATGAAATACTCCAGGTGAGTTCTTAAGAGAGTAGAGGGATAGAATCGTCTCCCACTCTGTCACTAGATCTTTAAACTAGATTTTAATGAGGAAAGGGAAAAAAACAGACTCACTATTTATATGCCAATATTTGAAGGATGCTTAGCCAGAAAAATCCTTTGATCTGCTATCTCAGTGAAATGGCAGATATAGATATCCATGAGGCAGCAAAGACACAAGGGTTATCGATGGGTTAGAAACATAGAAGACTATGTAGGGATTAGGGCTTTTCCCCTCAAAGAGGTGGTAGGATCAGTAGTCTAAATGAAGGACATTTACACCATTGTATGCAGAAAGGGAAACAAACAGGAGGAGTTGGAAACAGCAGGAAAACTATGATACAGTTACCATTACAGAAACATGGTGAGGTGACTTGCAAACTGGGATGCTGCAATAGATGACTATAAACTCTTCAGAAGAGATAGGGAAGGAAGGAGAGGAGGTGTGGTAACTACTGTATGTTAAGGAGTGTTTTAACTCTCTAGAGTCATAGCAATTATCGCCTTTGATTCTTGGAGAAGTATTGATGGGGATCTGCAGAACTGATACCTTGATCCATAATGCAGATGCTGGACCATTTAGGGGCATGGTTGACCGTCTTGGGAGGCAGTCCTGAAGAGCAAATGAGTCCAGAATTGCAGGACACACTTCAGGAGGGAAAGACACAGGAGAACGCCGTCTGACATATCAAAAGCTGTGGCTAGAACTGAGGGAAAAAAGAAGGTTTTGGCCATTGGAAGAAGCATTAAGTAACTCAGGAAGACTACAAAGATGTCCTGAAGTTATGGGTTATGGAGGGGAAAGTCAGAAGGGCCAAAGCCTAGCTAGAACTGGCTACTGCTGCTAAGGACAGTAGAAAATGTTCCTATAACCACATTAGCAACAAAAGAAAGACTAAGGAGAATCTCTACTCTAGTTGTTCTCAGGGTGCCCAGCCCCTTGAGCTGGAAGACAGGGATAAGGAGCATTTCCAAGGGTAAATGGTTAGTGACCTGCTACATAACTCAGGCACACAAGTCTGTGGGGCCAGATGGGACCCACCCAAGTGTGCTGAGGGAACTGGCGAAAGTGTTTACCAAGCAACTTGTCATCATTTATCAGCAGTCCTGGAAAAATGGGGAGGTCTCTGTTGATTGGAAGTTAGCAAATGTGACACCCATCTACAAGAAGTGTAGGAATGAGAATCTGGGAAACTACAGGCCTGTCAGTCTGGCCTTGGTGCCAGGGAAGGCTATGCAGCAGATTACCATGAGTACCACCACGTAGCACATACAGGACAAGCAGGTGAAAGGCGGGACCTGCTTGACTAACGAGATCTTTTTCCATGACAAGATGACCCGTTTAGCAGATGAGGAAGAGGCTGTGGATGTTGTCTACCTAGTCTTTAGTAAAGCATTTGAAACTGTTTTTCACAGCATTCACCTGGAGAAACTGCTCATGGCTGCTGCAATTGCTCTGTTGGGTAAAAAGCTATCTGTATGGCTGGGCTCAAAGGACTATGGTGAATGAGATTAAATTTCCAGTTGGCGGCTGGTCACAGGTGATGTTCCCCAATACTCAGTATTGCCGTTCATGCTAATAATTTTCCCAGTGATCTTGATGAGGTGATTGAGTGCACCCTCAGTAAGTTTACAGATTACACCAAGTTGATCTGCTTGAGAGTAGGAAAGTTCTACAGAGTGATCTGGGAAGGCTGGATTGATGGGCTCAGGCCAATTGTATGGTGTTGAACAAGGCTAAGTGCCAGGTCCTGAACTTGGGTCACAAAAACTGTGGGTGTAGGGAACAGTGGCTGGAGAGTTGCCTGGCAGAGAAAAGACCTGGAGGTATTGGTTAACAGCTTGACACACTAAACCTTCAGCTCCATAATATTATAATGAATACCATTAAAAGTCCATGTATTTACTTTGTTATGGCTCTGTTGGTTTAAGAAACTTCAAGATTTCTTCTATCACTGTAAGGAGTTATAATATCATACTGCATTGCTTTCCAGTGCACGAAAATCTTTATCCAAATCTGTGATTTCATTTTCCATAGTGAATTCCTGAAAATTTTTATAGGACTTAGTAAAAGTGAGCTTCATCACTTCAGAAGTATAAGTAGTCCTAACAAGGGATTATAAATCTGCTACATCATCCAAAGAAATTACACTTTGATTCATATTTGCAATCTTTACCTCCTAAATTATTGTTAACAATCATTTGTTAATATGTAGCAAAAATAATTTCCCCTGCTCTGTAGCAATATCTAAAGTAAAACTATATAATTGTTTTCCTGAAATTGTTTGGTATTACACTAAACCCAAGAAAGGTTTCAAGTCTAAATTATGTGCAAGGGAAACATTTCTTACAGTTATTTACAGTAAAATATGAATATGAGGAATGATACAAAGATTTCAGACACCACAGACACTTACCTTGTGTCTTTGCATTTGGTCCAGTACCAACCTAATCTCAGTTTTCCAGTGTACTTTTCACTTTGACAAAGCAATATGAAGTATTTTAACAGTTTAAAAACCCAACCAAAAGAAAAATACCCTAAACCCTAAAGAAATGAAAAAAAAAAAAAAACCAACCAAAACCACTATCAGCTTTTTATACAAATACTTCAGAGAACACAAGGATGACTTTTTATTTTTTTACATACACTAAATTCTTTCACTTCTGTTAATTTCTGGGTCTAATCACAGCAATGATCAGTAGTAAACATTAGACTAATCTCCGGTATTCAAGCTTCAGTTTTCAGAAAAATGAGTTGACAATATTACACTTCACGAATATATCCTGGTCAGTCTTAAATACCCTAAAACTTCTTAGTTATCTTTTCTTCTGCACCATATACACAGAGGAAGAAAAAGTTAACTGATACTTTCTATACATCAATTCTCTTGCCTCAAAGCATGACCCTGAAGCCTGCACTTGCTAATCTTTAATACTGTCACATCCAACAACGACTCAGAACTTTCAATTTTGAAGAGAAGATTGCTGTAATTATAATATCTTGAACACAGTTTGTTCCCCAACAGTTGAAGCTCTTTGCTTGATAAGGGTTCCTCTTATCATTATTATTTGGCACCTTCTGCATCAGATATAAAGTCATCATAATTTTTAACACCTAATTAAGCAGTGTTTAATCAGGTGGTATTAGTCATAGTGGTTCCTGCTAAAAATAAAAAGTCAGTGAGAGATTTATGATAATTATGTTCCAATTAAGCCTCAGGTACTCCTATTTGCCATCACTCACTGGACTTAAGTCAGCAGATATTCCAGGGAGACATCCCTATAAAGCAGATAGATAGTCTAATTATGTGGAATATGGTATACATTGTATCATATGATAACAAGAAGATTAAGTACTGTCTCTCTGCATGCTAGCTTTTCTGTTTCACTGGGTTCACGGCAGGCCCGGTCACTCTACACTACAATGTAGTTTCTGACATTTTCCCCTAATAATAGCCATAACTTCATGATGCATGAATGACATGGAATCTGGGTCTGATATATATATTTGCCAGAAGTTAAACAAAGTATAAATAAAAATGTGGTAAAGAATAATAAAAAATATTAAAAATACCTAAAAATGTGAGCCACATATAGACATTAAACCACAGACCAGAATTCACTTTTGAACAACTACAGAGAAGGCTGCCATGAAAGAAAGAAAAAATTGCTTGAAGAACCACCAGGAATTTGGAATCAAGACAAATATTGCACAATACAAAGACATTTATAAAAACAAGGAAAGTAATTTAGAGCTGCGAAGGGCATATGGAGGCTAAAGGACTTGGGTTAACAGTGCATGAATCTCTATAGTGTCAGTTGACAATAAGTTATAATGATCTTAATATATGTGTTGATTTATTTTTTTTTAAAGCTATCATTAAAACAACAATTAATAATGTATTAAAACATCTAAAAATTACACAGAATTGAAATTATTCTTTCACTTTCAGAAAAAGTGATCAGTTTGAGTCACAGTAGTTTTGCTACTAAAAGTGTAAGTCTTGATGCAGGTCTGCAAACCAAAGCGTTCTTACAGGTTCTACCACTAGAAGAGAAATTCTTAGGGATCATTGCGCTTCTTGTTTACATGATCAGAACTACAATGCTGGCAAAAATTTGAAGTGCACTGAAATATTCCATAAAGACCACACATTAAAACCCACAATAAAATTACACTCTATTTGAAATGACTGATTCTCTAAATCAATTGTTTACAGTGGAAGAAAACGAATTTTTGTATTAAAATATTTTTCTGAATTAAAAAAAAAGCTTTCTATATTTTTTTAATGAAACAATGAATATAATGAATATATTAAAATTAAGTTACCACTGAAAGTAAAGATGTGACAAAGTATAAGAATATTGTTGTGTATCTTTAGTAATGCCTTATGGATTATGACAGCAAATGCAAGGTATCTCGTCATATTTTATTTCTAAAAGAAGATAAAGTGAATCCTATTAGGCAACAGTTCACACACAGAGCATCTTTCAGAGATGAGAAGAGGGGCATAAGATACTTGATCCACATCCACAACTGGTATTAATGTTCTGGAAAAATTCTGCAGTTAAATTCCACACATACACACACCTTGACTTAATGCTTTTCTAAAACTAAGGCATTATAATAAATTTCAGTAAAATGGTTTCATTTCAAAAAACTACTGTCTTGACTAAAGAAACCCCATATATACCAGCATTAAACCCAACTTTAATTACTTTTTTTAATATAGAGATAATAGGTATTTCCTGAAGTCAAGTTTAACTACTGTTACATTCTGAATTTAAGATCCATCCCAAGTTAATATAAAAGTATCAAGTACAAGTGAAAACTACAAAAAGTATTATTAACTGTATATAAATTATACTATAAATTATAGATAAATGTATATAAAAGCATCTGTTCTTTATAATCTGAAAATTAAATGCTAATGTAAATTTCAAATATCATTAGCATCATTATCACAGAAAACCAATACTGGAACTGTTTAGGTTTTTCTTTCTTGCCTTCATCTGAAGTAAACAATCTTTGGGATGACTAAGACACAACTAACGATACATGCATACATGCACAATATGAAACAATACAATAATTTACTGTATGATCATAGTAACTGAAGCACAAGTTATATTCTACAAAGAAAATAATATAGAGATATTTTAACATCTGAAAAGCACAAATCATACCATGAATAATGACTGGAACAAGCCACTTCAGAATAGGTTTAAGTGATTTCTCATTAATCTCTATGATAATATGTCCAAGATTAATCTCTCCATACATTGAAAAAATGAGTTATATTGCTATCAATACACTTGGTTAATTGACCTTATCTACGTTTTGAAATACGTATTTTTATACATTAATTTCTCAAACACTATATTGAGTAGCAAAAAACCCCACCTGGAATACAGTTCTAGATATTAATGCATCTTCTTAAGATCTGTTGAAATTGATATGCTACATAGGAAAAAAAAAAGAAAATTCTCTAAAATGCCTGTGTATTGATTTCTAATGAAAAAGAAAGTAAAGACAAGCATATGCATTTCTGAGTCTAAACCATGGTCATCCATCATTAAATCTGCTGAGATGTTGCTGTATCCATGTAAGGATAACTTTTAAAGTTAATCAACTAAGTTTGAACATATTATATCTAATTTAATCAGTGTGATTTGTTATCAATTAACATAGGTTCCTAAACAAATATATCAAATAGAATATACTGGTTATTTAGAATTCATCTATTTTCATCCAGCAGGATTTAGGATGAAACTATGTATTTGTGTAATAAAGTGAATCTCTGCTACAATTTAATATTAATCAGCATGAGCACGGAGGGAAGAATGTTTAGCATGCACAAAAAGATGGTCAGTTGTTTTAAAAGTGAAACAGTACCTAATTTTTATACAGAACAAACAGAAGTCTACCTTTATATATTGGTGTAGAAAGTTTTGTCTTTTACAATAGTACTCATTATGGAACTCCATTACTGCTAACAATAGCATTGCGGGTTGAGGAGAACTTGCAGCTACAGAAAGATTAGTAACTTCAAAGGTGATTTTTCTCATATATTCTTTAATTCCCCATTCCCCCACCTCTCAAAAGCTACTACACTCCCTAACTCTCTTGATATGTTAAAGAAAAGCAATTGCATCTTGAATTATTAAATAAACACTGAATTCTCACAAAACCATTAATGGAATTTCATTTATCTCTAATTTATAATAGCAATGTATCACATAGTCTTGCTTGGCCTAACAAGAGTTTGGTCCCATAAAACAAAAATGAATACTCATAAGCCTAAATATATGCTCTCAGTGGAAAAAAAAAAAGAAAAAGGCAAAAATGTTTTAAATTACTGAGGTTGATTCACGTTATGGACTGGAGATACAAAGTCATTTTCAGAAACGGAGCGTATAGTCTGATTATTACACTACTGAGTTGTCAAACTGCGATATCTGAGCCCTTGAGTAGTTCAGCGTCAGAGGTCAAGAGTAGTAATAAATGGTACTGATTAGCTAAAGTAGCTGACAGAAAAGGATCAGTTTAGAATAAAACCATCTTCCATTTCTAGAAAATACACAGACATAACTCTCCAGGCAAAGGCTTTGGAAGGCAAAGACAAGCAAAGCACTGAAGAAGCATGAGGAACAATTACATTTGGCTCAGACTGATTTTAATTTTTGCTCTATTATAAATTATGTAAACAAATAACAATAAGAAATTTAAGCTCAAAAAGAGAAGGAATTGTTATTTTCAAAGGCTTTATACAATGTCCTTGTCTCTTTCTCTTGCAATATATAAACAAATTTTAGGCGTCTAATATAAAAAAACCCCACAAACCACCACAACTCCAAAAACCCTAAAAGTCTGACACAATGATATTTTTGTGCAGTAAAACAAACATATGTTTTTAGAGATTAATTTCCCAGAAACTTACAAACAAGCTGGGTTTTAGCTGTATGCATTCAGAAATAACTTTAATTCAAGCTCCAGTTTCATGTCTAATCCAAGCCAACAGATAAAATACCTACATTCAACTTTATTAGGCAACCTAAAATTCTAGTACTCGTTGGCAAATTTGAAATTTTATACATGGAAGTGTGCTTATGTTAACATTTGCCTTCCACATACTGACTTTAAAAATTACACCTGAAACCAGGGTTTAATTTTAACATTTTCCAGCTACTTGCCAAAGTACTGACATGGGTTTTCTATTTGGCTCTATCTGCACTTCTGCAGATTTACTAGCAAAACTCCTCTAGAACTTTAGAAAAAAGAATATTTAAATCTTGTCAATTCCACGATTAACTCCTAGGTCTCATAATTATCCTCAAAATATCACACAGCATGCATTTAAAAGGAGTCAAAGTTTCCATGAAGGACTCATCATAATCTGCCTATATGATAACACAGTACTTAAAATAGTAGAAGTGGCATTAAAGCACAGAAAAATACCCTTGTAGTAGCTGCTATGACAAGAATAAAAAACTGCTGTCAGTGCAGTCTGGATGAGCAGAGTGTCTGGCTAAGGAAGATAATTTCACTCAGCATCTGATGCAAGGGTTTTCTGCTTGATCAAGATGCTTGAGAGTCTTCTGAAATAGCAAAAGGCTGAGTAAATACATCTAGCTCCAAATAGGGAAGGCACATACCATATGTATCTTACTGGTTTCCATCCACTGACTTAAATTTTGTTTTCCTTTCAGGTCATAAGAAAATCAGAGGTGATAATCTCAATTACATATATTCAAAAGAGTCTTAGGATAACATAATGACAAATGTAGCCAAGGAAATAGTCCTTAGATCTGGATCTGAACTGAATGTATGCCAGGTTTCAGATTCAGAATAGGGTCACACTTATTCCTTGTGTGAGCACCATATTCTTGAGTACTATTTGATGAAAAAGTGTCAATATTTCCAGTAGCAACAATTACACTGTTTTCTACACAGCTGTTCCCATGCATTTCTTGGAGGAGAAAATCTGTGTCCAAAAACTCACATCAAAGAATTAAGCCACTATAGGTCAAATTTTCTCAGATTGAGCCATATGAAGAATTTACACTACAATAAGAAAGAACAGTTAACTTGCTTTAAAAAGGCTTGTATTTAAAATAGCACCCATTTTAAACTAGTGCTTGAAAGAAAGAAAATAAACCAAACATCTATTCTATGTAACTGAAAGCCAAAACCAGCAGAATACTCAAGGTACAAAGTGAAGAACAGTATTACTTGGTAACTACATTTGCTGTCACCAAAATAAACATTTTGGTTATATAGCTATATCACTATGCATTTATCAGTTGTAGCTAATAAACTGATAGCTATAGCTCTATTATGATAGAGCTATATAACTCTTGTTATAGCTCTTTGTAGCTTTTATTATTTAAAGTGTTTTAATGGGCAAATAGTTTTAATTTATGCATACAGCTGGGAATTTCCCTGTTGCAACAAAACTGCTGCTTTTGGATATGGAAAGAAGAAAGTGAAATTAATGAAGTTGCACTCCATGGTTTTTACTTGTGTTTACAACAAACTTTCAGTGATAGTCTTACAGTAAATAGGAATGCTTTAGAAAAAAATCCTGTTTGTGATGTTCTATCAGTGAGGAGGCTGCTATTGTCAGGAATAGGGCAAGTCAGAGAGTCTAGTTATTGAAAGCGCAACAACAATAGGTTCAGTTTGTTGAGAGTTCCGCTCTGTTTTCCTAGAAGGGTGGTCATCCCATCATTCATGGTATTACCAGAAGAGCTTGGTATGTTTCAGATAATAACGCAAAAGCTGAAGTAGTATGTGATTTTATTCTCTAAATACAAAACAAATCCCCAAAGACACAGGTGAAAATAAACAGGTAATGTTAAGAGACTGTTGGTACAAGGACAAATGCCAGTAAGATTGCTCTCAATACAACTGACCACAAATTAGAGTGCAAATGTCCCCTGTGTGAAGAAGATTCAAACTCAAATTCATCAAGAAATGTTTTAACATTGATCATTGAGTGCATGACACAACAAAGACTCCAAACTGGTGACTGAGTTCTTCCAAACGTATATATTTTTATGGAGCAAGAAAAAGAAAGAAAAAAGGGCAAAAAAAGGCATTAAAGTATTACATGAAACATTACCTTCTGGAGATCCAATCTTCAACTAATAAAATATGTTACTGGGGATTAGGCAAAGAATTTTCACGCAAACATAAAGTGATCTAAACACTTGATATGCTAACTGTCCAACTCAAATCTAAAAAACCCCAAAAAACATCTTTATTTCCTGTTTAACTTCAAAGAGGCCACTGGTGTGAAACAGCACTTTACATGTTAATAAAGGTCTGCTTCAACCTATGTGTGACCTAGAACAACTAGTCATAAATATAGCAAGTTAATGACTATATTTCAAAATATTCCAACAAAAGTCCAATGAAAAAATATTAATTCTTTCGAGGTAAATAAAGGTGCCATGCAAGCGGAAGCAGAATTAAAACCTCTTTATATGGCATTCTTATATGTTCTTTGTTTTGAGCTAAGCAAAATTAGATTGGAAAGAGTGGGAAAGAAACATTTGGAAAAGAAAACAGCAACTGGATATCAGTCTAAGCAATTTATTAGAGAAAATACTAACCAAGGTTTTCCAGTGATTGCTTGTTTAGGTAATACAGTTTTAATACATAGAACACTTTGAAGTGACCAATTCACAAGGGTAGGGTTTATTTGAGGTTGAATAGTATTCAAAGCTGATGATCCAGCTCTGATTATATGTCTATCTCTGGAGGGCTGAGTGACCAATCTCATTGTTACAGCTAAATAAATGCATGACTGGAGTCTTTAAAGTTCAAACGTTATTGCTACATCAAAATATCAGTTGCTCTATCAAACTGAAAATTTGTTGCCATTTTGAAATTGAGCCTGAATCAATTTAGCTGCTGCCCACCTGTAACTAGTTAAATATTTCCCTTAAGCTAATGGCATGTGGACAACTTAGTGGGGAAAACTATGCAACAGTGATATTACAAGTAATTTGACAAGAAATCATAGAATCATAGAATTCATAGAATCATAGAATTGTAGGGGTTGGAAGGGACCTCGAGAGATCATCGGGTCCAACCCCCCTGCCAAAGCAGCTCCCTAGCTCATGTCACTCAGATAGGCGTCCAGATGGGTCTTGAATATCTTCAGAGATGGAGACTCCACCACCCCCCTGGGCAGCCTGTCCCAGGGCTCTGTCACCCTCACTGTGAAAAAGTTCTTCCGCATGTTGGTGCGGAACTTCCTGTGCTCCAACTTGCAGCCATTGCCCCTTGTCCTGTCCCCACAGACCATTGAAAAGGGGCTGGCTGATTCCCCCTGCATCCCCTGCTTAAGATAATTACAGACTTTAATTAGGTCCCCCCTTAGTCTTCTCTTCTCAAGACTGAACAGCCCCAGCTTATTCAGCCTCTCCTCATAGGGGAGATGCTCCAGGCCCCTAATCATCTTCGTGGCCCTTCTTTGGACTCTCTCCAGGAGATCCCTGTCCTTTTTAAACCAAGGAGCCCAGAACTGGACACAATACTCCAGGTGGGGCCTGACCAGGTCAGAGTAGAGGGGGAGGATCACCTCCTTTGACCTGCTGGCTATACTCCTCCAGATGCACCCCAGGATCCCATTGGCTCTCTTAGCCACCAGGGCACACTGCTGGCTCATGGCCAACCTGTCATCTACCAGGACCCCAGGTCCTTCAACGCAGAGCTCTTCTCCAGCAGGTCATCCCCCAGCCTGTACTGATACACATGGGTGTTCCTTCCCAGGTGCAAGACTCTACACTTGCTTTTGTTGAACCTCATCTGGTTTCTCCCTGCCCAGCTCTCCAGCCTGTCCAGGTCTCTCTGGATGGCAGCGCAGTGTTCCTGCGTGTCAGACACCCCTCCCAGCTTTGTATCATCGGCACTTGCTGAGGGTGGATGCTATTCCCTCATCAAGGTTGTCAATGAAGATATTAAACAGGACTGGACCCAACACTGAGCCCTGGGGAACACTAGTAACAGGCCTCCAGTCAGATTTTTTTTAAAAACCTGATATATGACAGTGAGGTCAGGAAACCGGCAGTGATGGCTCACACAGCCTGGGAAAGCTGGAAATGTGCCTACTACCATGACACTCAATTTTTAGACAGCTGTACTTACCAGGGTAGGTATCAAAGCGTTGGCAGTGACAGTAGCTGGGTGGCCTTCATCAGAAAGGAAGATCAGAAACTAGCTGTTCTCCATCCCCATCTGTTCCACATCGTGGTGCGTGCGGGGGTGGATAATAATGGGAGGAGAAGATTGCTGAGTTGGTGATGAATAAGCAAGGTTGATCCTAGGGAAGATACAGGGGGAGTTACTTTGATTATCTGTTTCTCATTATCAAAATTACTTAAAATTAACTTTCTCTACATTGAGTCATTTGGGCAGCAGTTGCAATTGGTAAGTGATCTCCCTGCCTCGATCTCATCCCATAAACTTTTCCATCTTATTTTGTCCCCGTCTTTTTGATGTGTAGGAGTGAGAGCATCTGGGCAAGAATCTTGTAGCCAGCCCTCAACCTACTGCAATGACTAACTTGGTCTCGAAACCACAACTGTACATCATTGTTGGCTTGCTCAGTTATGGATCTGTGATAGATTTATGGTTCTTTTCATAATTAACTTTCTATCTCATGCAAGTCAAGAGAAAGTGAGTGTGATGTCATAAATGCTGGTCCAGAAAAGAAAATAAAAGTTTTGGTCACTCTACAAAGCTGGCGTAAGCTACATGGATAAAGTGATCTAATAATGGTTTAATAAATTTTTATTCATATCAGAACTAATGAATGCCAGTTTTAAACATGTTTCTCTCTCTCCACTTCCAAGAAACCTCATGTGATAAATACACAGAGTGGTAGGAAACACACTTGCAACTGATCAGAGATATTAAAAATGTCAAGAGAGAACAGTAATGAAAGATTAAGCTTTACAGTCCTAGGTCACTATCTCTTGTTCAGATCAGACAGATACAGGTCAAAAGTCATCCCCATCTAACGGTAGCTCAAAGACTTACCTAAATACGTTGGTAGATTTGAAGAAGGTCTAATTAAAAGCAGCTACCTGTTAAGTTATTTCTCCTATTTGGCTTGTTTAAGACATGGTAGTGTAGTTTACATAAAGGAACAAGGGGAAGCTGGAGAACAGCTTGCTGCTTCACTCACCACATCAAAATCTGTAACAAAACAGGAGAAGAGGCTTGAGGGACTCCCCATTTTATATGCTTGGCAGATGCAATACAGGACTTAGTAAAAGTTTTGAATTGAGATTTTACATTTAGAAGACGGCTGCTGTGGAGAAGGTAACTCCATCCCAGCCACACCCAACACTTAGATATATTTTTAAACTAAAGTCAGAGGGTTAGTTCTCTTACAAATCTTGGAATGCACAGAGACATGAACAAAAGAAAAAAAATTTTCTATCAATATTTATATAAACATTTATTAACTGCCAAGAATCATGCAATTTCTTCCACTGAATGAACTTTCCTCTTTTCTTTTAATGTAACACCACACTAAACAACAAGACAAATCTTCTACAAGTAAGAGATTCAGTGTCTTCCTTTAGTGTACCCAGGATCAAATGCCAATTGGTTAATGAGTGCAACCCCCCAGAAATCAGCTACTAAGATCATGCTTGTGTGTGTTTTATTATTTTTTGACAGTCATTTATGGTTTGAAGATGTAAAAGGAGAAGTGAAAACTTTAGTCTGAATTCATGAAATGACACTATCTATTAATATTAATATTAATTCATGAAATGACATATCTATTAAGAGAGTGAGTTTCTTGCAAGTAATGGAATAAGTTCCATGGCAATGTGTTCCTCTTCATTAGACCTTTAATGGTTTACTGAGAGGGTGGTTGGGCACTGGAACAGGCTCCCCAGGGAGGTGGTTGGAGCACTGAGCTTGTTTGAGTTCAAGAAGCACTTGGACGATGCTCTCAGTCACATGCTCTGACTTGGCTGGCCCTGTGTGGAGCCAGGAGTTGGACTTGATGATCCATATGGGTCCTTTCAACTCAGTATTTTATGATTCTATGAAATGTGCATATCTCACAGAATGACCTCTGATGCATCCCCTTTCTTTTAGAGAAATATTTGAGATATTACAATTACTCATATCTAAACTGTAAATACATTTAACATCTTCTTAAACATTGAAAGCCTCAGGACATCAACCACCTCTCTAGGAAGCCTGTTCCAATGTTTGACCACATTCTTGGTAAAGAAATGCTTTTTCACATTAAGTCTAAACCTCACCTGGTACAGCTTTGAACCATTATTGTTAGATCTGTTTTATCATTGCCTAGCCAGCTTTCAATTCCAATGTAGCTTTTTCCCAGAAAAGGTATTTTAATACAATATCCTGTGTTGTTTCAAGGATAGCAGTTATGCAGGCTGAGAGAGAAAATGAAACACTTCATCCCAAATAGTGTGCAGGATCTGAACAAAAATGATTCATTTGACAAGCTATTATCTAATACCAAATATGGTGTGTTGAAGTGTGATACCCACACCGAATAAATCTGAAATCCCCGTGACTGCACTTAACTTAAAAAGATGGAATTAGGAAAAAGTTAGGAAGCTTGATAAAAAAAAAGAATAAGAAGAATAACAGATTTAATCATTTTAGGTAGCAAGGAAGTGCCCAGTACTTCAGACAGAATAAGAAGTTGTTGATGTGATTGAGTTGAATAGTAAAGGAAGGTATTAGAAAGAAGCAGCACATTAAAGAAAAGAGAGTCAGGATATTACATGCAACCAGCTGATGACCAGTGTATTAAAAAAAGCCTTCAAACAGGCAAGACTACTAAAGAAAAGTATTAGTGTGGGTAGGGATTTTTTGTTTGCTTTGGGTTATTTTTTTTAAAGTGCTCACTGAAGAAAAAAATCAAGAGGTACTTGTAAGAGGCCCAGCAGGTTTACCTTCAGTTGGAGTGCCTCTGAATTAGATGAGAGAATTAAGTTAACACAACTATTTACAAGAAACTCTAGGACCAGATGGTACTCAAATAGAATTATTAATTTTAGTCTTAAACATCTTACTTAACACCACTTTCATATTAAATGGCAAGTTTCCCCAAACAAAAAGGAAAGAGGAAGAAATTATCCAGGTACTACTGCAAGGCTGTAAAATGTACCAACTAATGGATTCCAAGGTCTGACAGATTTCAAAAAAAGTCAATACATTTTTCAACAAACCAATAAATTGGCTTGTTGAAATAACTCTGCTTTTAAACCTTTTAAAGTTGTTTGAAAGGTCAGAAAAAAAATCTAGCAGATTTACATTTCAAGAAGGCTTTGACCAAAAGGCTTTATTAAAAGCTTCAGGGAAATCAAGAAATCCAATGAAAAGGTGGTGATATAGATAAATAATTGGTAAAAACAAACATTTGAGAATTAACCATAGTATATACTCTGTTACCAAAATAGAATAACATATACAAGGATTAGTAAGAAGGGAAGTTTTCTAACATCAAGTTACTGATGGCAATGAAGACAATAAAATCTAATAAACTCCAAATAAATCAGTTTTGATCCTAACTGCCAGTAAAACATCTAAAAAATTTGCTGTTGTAGACCAAAACAAATGAAAGATGTGTAAGTAATACTTCTTTATATAATTAATGAAGAATGAAATCTAAATTTGCATACTGAATATCATGCTCTTTGAGGACCATTACAAAAAACGTGACACGTTTAGTTAGCTGACAAAAGTAAATCTAATATTAAAAGCTACTGAGAAACAAGAAAAAATACCTCCAAAATTAGCATTCTATCACCACATAAGTCCACAGTTCATTTTTCTTTGAAGCACCAACTTTCCTGTCTTGGAATGAATTAAAAGAAATTGGAAAAAAGAAGGATTAATTGTTTAAGAATTACTACAATACCATACCAAACTATGTTTTCTGATGAGAGATATCTACAAAATTCAGGAACATTAAGGAGTCCTGATCATTTGTCACATCTTCCAATGCAAGTTCCAGGAGCCTTCTAGTGAAAGGCTGAGTAGCAAGAACAAGGTTTAAAACACTTGATAAAATAAGGCAGCTTCTCACACAGCAAGAGACCTGTGTAAGTCCCTACCAAGGGCAGTGTAGCTACTGACGGTTCACATGGATTTGATGGAAGACTGGAGAAGGTTTCAATGGTAACTCTTCAAGAGTTTTAAGTAGAAAAATCACAGCAGGTTCAGGAAGCCTCCAAAGCTAAAAACAGTTGGAAGCAAGCAGAACTTGATTGAGGGGGGAGAGGGAGGAGCAATCGTTTAAAAGTATCAATCTATTTTCTTTCTTCTTAAATATCTGCATGTAGCTGCTTCAGGATAAAGGTTGCTGTGATACATAAGACTTTGGTCTGAGCCAGTGCTGCTGTTCCTGAGAGCTACTGGGTAGGAGACTGGTTCCTGGAGACTGGTTTCTACAGCCATTTTTACTGGAGGTATGGATTGCCTCCTGATACTTTTTTGTTGCAGTTTTGCACTATGAGGTTAAATCACTCAAACAGGATTTGATTAAGGTAACTATTAAATTGCATTGGCTAAAAGAAAGATGGTGAGATGAGGAAGATACTTTTGAATTCTCACTTCAGTTTGTCAGAAGCCCAGTGAGTTTTTAGTAAGTTCACCATGCTAGTGGGAAGGAGAGGGGAGAGGATCATTTTTAATGTTTTGAAATATACTACTTGTATTTCCTTATGTTAGCAACCATCTTATATCCATGGTCACCTGAGGGACCAATTAGACAACAATCTCTAGAGCAAAATCCTGATGCGGATTTTCTTTGTGGTATGGCATTCCCAGAATTTCAACACTGACCAAACACACTTGGTGGTTTTGAACTACTATAGGAAGGTAAGGAAACGTATTAAATAATATATTATAGACAGAACTTCTGAGTCTCCTCGCTGCTAGAAGGCAGCGAAGAGCCAAAGGAGAAGAAAAGGAAGAAAACACCACAATTCTTTCAGTTCTTTGTCCTCACCTTTATATCTTTGCTATGGGAGCTCTTATTTCCCCTTACAACTTCTTTCCTATATATAGATTCTTCTACCATGTCAGCTCAAGTATTAGGAAAAACTTACTTCTTCCTAAACAATTTTCTCCATACAAGCTTAGTCTATTAATTAGAATACTTTAGAAAGGGAGAAAAAAAATGGTCTGAAGAATCATTGTATTTTGAACAAAATTCCCTTATACTTCTAGTTTATGTCATATTTAAATTTTCCAGTTAGCAGAGGAATAAAATAAAATAAAAATATTTTTGATATTATGAATAGATTTATACATAGAATACACAGAATCCCAGAATGACCAGGGTTGGAAGGAACCTCTGGAGATCGTGTAGTCCAAACTCCCTTTCAGTTGGATCACCTATAGCAGGCTGCACTGGACAGCATCCAGGCAGGATACACTCATACTACTCCTAAAGAAAACCGAACATCGTTTAATAGTTCATTTTAATTACCAAATAACTGTTATTTATAACTGTTTCTTCATATCACTAATAAGGAATAGTTCACTGATAATAAGATCCTGCTCAAAGGCTTTTCAGAAAAAGAATCAACCAGTTGTATTAGATTAGCATATTAACTGATCTTGCCAGATATACACATATGTCCTCCTAATGTCAAGTGTACTCAAAGCTTGAATTCCATTCAAAGGCTGTTGGAGATGGGCTTTCCCAAAACAGCCAACTCTCATCAACTAATAGTTCTTGAAAACAGAAAGATGATTAATAATAATTCTTTTTTAAAAAAAAACTCTTTTTAGAGAGTGAAGTACATTGAACAGGATTTAAAAAGAACAAGCAAAACAAAACACAAACAAAAAACTTACAAAAAACAACACCATAACCAAAGCCTAGTAGCATTTCTGGGCAATGCTTAAGTTTCAACGTATTGATTTAGCTCAGTCACAAATAAAACACTAAAATTCTGCTCCTAAAAAAGTGGGTAAGAGCAAAGGTACAGCTGTACATAACTGGGGATCCTAGAAGCAAAATTATCTGTCTTTTCACCATGACTCTGAAAGCATCACATATCTTGTTTTCATGTAAGGCAATACTCCTTAATCCCTGTACATAAAACTATATGAATCTCTTCAACACATAAAACATACGTGCACATACAGATCCTGGTTGCATATATAAGCTGCTACTGACATTACTAAAACAATTTTTATAGTTTATTTTTGGCCATTTCTTCCCCAAAACTTACTTCAGAATAGGAAGACATTTTAAAGGCCTTTGCACTAACCCCCCTTGCAACTAATACTGCCTGCTAGGAGGGCTTTAAATCTTTATTAGAATGGACATCCATTGTGGTGGTTTGACCCTAGCTGGAGGCAAGAAAACCACCAAAGCCACTCTATCACTCCCCTTTTCAGCTGGACAGGGGAGAAAATATATTTTGAGAGGCTTAGGAGTTGAAATAAGGACAGGGAGAGATCATTCTGCAATCAGCAGCATGGGCAAAACAGACTCAACACAGAAGAAAGGAAAGAAAACTCTCTAATTTATGACACTGCACTGCACACCCAGTGACACCAGAGTCGGGTAATGAGAAGTGCGACCAAATCTTAAAGCACCTTCCCCCATCCCTCCCTTCTTAGCAGACTCCACTTCTTCCCCCACATTGTGGCATGAAGAGGGGCAGGGAATGGGAGTTTCAGTCAGTTCCTCATAAGTTGTTTTCCTTCTTAGCCAGTGGAGGGGGCATTCCTCACACTCTTCCCCTGCTGCACTGTGGGGTCCCACCCAGAGGAGACAGTTCTCCACAAACTTCTCCAACTCGAGTGCTTTCTGACGGCGCTTCAGAGTCACACCAGCTGCCCCACTGTGGGTCATTTCTATGGGGTGCAGTCATAAATCATAATATGACTCTCAGGCCCACACTGCTCCAGTCTTGTCCTCCACAGGGTCACAAGCCCCACCTCCAGCAAACCTGTCCTGGTATGAGTCTCTCTCTCACCTCTGTCTCTCTCCACAGGCTGCAAGTGCTGACAGAGACTTACTCCAACGCAGGTCACAGCATCTTCTACATGTCTCCACCTGTTCCAGTGTGGGGCCTCTCCATGAGCTGCAGGGGCATCTTTCTCTCCATCACCTGGGCCACCTCCTCCGCCACTTCTTCCCTGGCCTTGGTGTCTGCACAGTTTCTTACACTTTCCCACTCTCTTCTCTGGTGGCAAAAAGCAGCTGCTTGAGGTTTTTTTCTCCTAAATGTGATTCCCAGAGGCACTGCGAACATCACTTTTGGGGTCTGCCTTGATCAGCAGTGGGTTCAGCCTTGAGGTGGCTGGTGTTTGCTCTGTGGAGCCTGCAGAGCTTCTGGCTGCTGCTTACAGAAGTCACTCCTGCAACCCCCCCCTTCTCCACCAGAACCCAACCATTCCAAACCACAACATCCATATATGCTGAGACTCAGGGGACCTCTTCCTTCCTCCAAGACAGCTGCTAGACATCAGCTTGCTGGTGAAAATTGAATCCTCCAGAAAAGCTTGAGTTCAACTAGGTTTCAATGGAAAAGGGGATTGTAATTGTTTTAGTCAGTGCTGAAGGCAAAACTAGCACGTGTTTTTAAAATACTACACATGATGGAATCATACAATAAAATAGTTGTTGTGAAACAGATAAATTATCTCATTGCAGTGTATACTAAACATTCACTATTGTTTGTCTTAGGTGCTATTATTTCTGACAATTAATGTAACAGATTTTGTACAGGATTCCAAACCAGCTTACAGTAGTGTGTTTTCTTTGTCTTCTCTTTTTCATTACTGAAGTTATTGATACATATATTTACTGAATTTATCCTTATTTCTTGCCTTCTTAAGAGCACTTCTGCCAGTATCAACATAATTTGAACTCTGTCAGCTGTATTCTGCTGAAGTGTTATCATTCTGAATTTTTAAAAGGCATGGAGCATTTTCTCATTTTCTTCTATCCCACTCTTTCTCTCATAATGCTATTAGAAACTGTTGGGAGGCATTCAGTACGACAAAGAAGGCCATAAAGGGTAATAAACTAAAATCACCATATGCATTCTTTTTCTCCAAACCTTCGTTAGCAAAGGGCAGCTGAATTTCATAGGTTTCAGACAGTATTTATCTCTTGTTTATTTTTTTCTTTTGTTTTTCATTATTCTTACTAGTGGCAGTCCATATCTTGAAGAAGCAGAAAACAATATTCTATAAACATAGAACACTTAAAGAAATCTTAATTACTGTACACATTTTACAGTTATTATACACAATGAACGGTTGACTCAGCTTTCTGTCATAACAATACACTCTAGGTAACAGGTCTCAGTAATGAAATGATATACAAGACTGTAAACTGCCTTTGGCCAGCAAGTCCTCTCTGATTTCCTGCTCTACTTTTTGATTAATTTTATCTAGTAAGCTAATGTGAGCTATTAGTGGTTTGTCATGTTTAGTAAAGTAGACCTTACCAAAAATAATGTTTTAAAGTCTGAAACTAAAATGGGATTCATAAAAAGTGTCCAGAGAGATCTATGAGTCATAGACAGCTACACCTGAGTAGGAGCTGGAGTGCAGAAACTGGTTGATCCCCAGCTCTTCCAGGTTAAAATTTGAAGAGGCCAGGCAAGCATAAAAAGAAGTATTTATTTCATATGAGAGATCAACCAAGTACTCCATATAGTAATCCTATAGGATCCTAAGGAGCATACGGGCTTCAGACTACCAGTGGTCTTGACCTTCTATGTAAAACTGGGAGAGTCTGAAGGATGCTTAGCTAGTGAGGTCCTTCAGTCTGCCATCTCAGTGGAGACAGAAGATGGAGATCCATGCAGCAGCAAAGATGCAAGGGTTGTTAGTATGTTAGAAACCATAGAAGCTCCTGAGAATGGTTATGTAGAAATTCAGGCATTCCCCCTCTAAAAAGTGGTAGGATCAGTAACATTTGAGGGAACTGGGGTTGTTTAGCCTGGGGAAAAAGGAGGCTGAGGGGAGAGAGTTGGATTTGATTATCTTAAACTTCTTTTTCCAATTAAAATAGTTCTAAGTGAATTGCATAGCATTTACATACTTAGTTTCAAGAAGTTGGGTACATTCATACATAGTCATGGGTATTGATGACTTTCTGTAATTTGTTTAGCTGAGGCTGGATTTCAAGTCTATATTTAACACTGAAGCTAGCTGTAAAAAAGTAATTTGATATGTTATTGAGCATATTTTTCAGAATCAATTTATAATAGCCTGACAGGTGCTAGGAAGATGGGCTTTTCCATAGAATAATCCAACCATACACAAGGCCCTCTAGAAGAGGATGTGTAGCCACGATGTTTCTGCTCTTAACATTAATAGACACAAAACTTTTTTTATTGCCTTCTTTTGTGCAGATTTCTGAAATGCAGAAGTGATGCCTGTTACTTTTGTATGTTAAAATTGCTATATCTGATGAGAGATTACAAAGAGTTTTAAAGAGAGAAAAGTACATAGACTTTCTCTATTAATATTTCAAAGAAAAGTATATCATATGGAAGATACATAACTGAAGTCAAGAGTTCAGTACCCTCCCTAAGTATAAATACAAGAAAGTGCTCCTGGCTGGTATTTCAGTTTGAGTATTTTAAAACAGTTGAAAACCGAAATTGCCTTTTCTTTTCACTACATTCTATTTTCTTTCCATTTTTACTACTGCTATTACAGCAGCTCCCCTTGGCACCACTCTAGTTTATGTGCACAGAGTGGTACTATTATAGACCACTCTTCCCAGCACTTTAAAACTGGCCCAAGAATATATTTCTTTCATGTGAAGTATGTCACATGAGGACTTTTTTTTCCTGTTAAATTAAAAAATAATATAACTTGCAAGGGAAGCATAGCTTCAGTTTTGAAACAAATTTGAGTAGACATTGATTCCCTAAAAACAAAGACTTATGTTGAATTATATCAAGAAATCAAAATTTTATTTTATAATTTTAAGAAAATATATAGTTTTTTACTGATAAATAGAAACAGAACCCCAAACATTTAACATTACATATTGCACTGCAACAACGTTTAGTTTAGGTGTTCTAGCTATCAATATTTTATTGACAGTAGATCAAAACTAGTGCTACAAAAATATTTTCCTTTTTTTTTTTTAAATAAACGTTAAACATTTCCTAATTCTTGCTATTGTTTTCTATGGTCTGAGAGTTCTATTTCTTCTTAGCAACATGAAATTAAGATTAATGGCAAAAGTATTTATAGACCCATTCTCAATTGACAGGACAGGCATTTACAATAACACTTCCCATCACTTCTTTATGCTTTATTTTTTGTCTTATTCAGAATTTGAAGCAACTTGGGATATAATTTTTGCATTGATTCATACTACATAATTTGTAGTCAGGCAGCAGCTGGGAAAACTGCTGCAATATGAAGTAACCTTCCATGGTAAATGATGTTGACATTCGTCTTTGACTACATCTGTGAGTGTTCTTAGTCACTTTGTATTTATTTATATGAATATACACTCACAAAGACATTTAAAACTTTTGAACATGGGAGAAGACAATGACTGAATGTATAGCTGCCTTATGGCAATAGCTGGTGATGTAAATCAGTAGAGTGGCACATACCTTATCTATTGCCCTAGTAATGTATTTAATCTGCGTGATGGGGTAGAATTTGTTTAGCAACAAAAGCCAGTCTATTTTCCCTACAAATACACTGGGAATCTCTATGATACACAACCTCTCACTAAGCCTGATACTTATGTTTCTTCTCCATACAGTGGTGGTACAACATCACTTTCCAAAGGATAATTTACCACATTACTCCTGACCACATTTGTATTTAGTTCAGAAGATTTAATTATCTGATAGAGAGACATATGAAAGAGACAAAAGTGCAAAACATTATTTAGGAGGTTGGTGTGGCAGACACACAGAAAAAGGTCAAGAACTAAACACATTTACCTGGTTAAATGATGTCCAAGCAAAATTAACAGCAAGAAGTCTAAGAAATATTGCGAAGGAATGAATTTTTACAGAAACATACAAGAATTACTAGGAATAAAGGAGAAAATATTTTTTAAAAAACCCTTTAAAAGGAAAATTCAACAAATAAAAAAGTTCCCCAATAGTAAGTTATTAAACCACAGAACAATTTTTTTTTCCATGCAACTCACAGAAAAGGCATTCATTTGCTATTAGAGAAAAAAAGTGATGACACAAAAAACTGGCACTGAAAAGACTAGGCTAGCTTCACTAGAGTAACTTTTCATTTTTAGCACTGATATAGAAATAATTCTATCCATAATTCTATTGCACTCAAAATATCCTTTTCAAAAGCTGAAAGAATGCAGAACCTTTAATTAAATGAGACCTGTGTGTGGAGGTTCAGTAAACAGATCCCTTCACTATACTTCTGCCTTCCCCTCACTTGTGGTTAAGTACTAGGTAGCAAAGCACTGTAAAATTTCACTTCTGAGCTTTTTTGTTGTTTTATTGGAAGGGAATATTCTTTTACCTTTCTCTGAAGCATTAGACAATACAGCAGCTAGAAATCAAATGTGTTTCTGTGGTAGTGCCATTGAAGTCTATCTGTTATTTGTTTAGTGGGCTTTGCTCACTCACCTTCTGGAAATAGATGAATTTGCCGGCAAGGCAAAGCCAGGGGGGAATTTTCCTTCCATTGAGGATGGATGCAATTGCTCGTTGGTTGTGCTGCTTTGTTTTGGTTCTTAGTCGTACTATTTATTTATTTACTATTCTGTAAAGTTTACATTTCCTAGCTAAAAACTAGGAATTTAAGTTTCCTTTTGGATCCCAGTAAAGAATGTCTCTTTCTAAATCCTTCCTACTCTCAGCTAGTGGCACACTGAAGTTGTGTTGTTTTGTTGTGTGGGTTGTTGTTTGGGTTTTTTTTAAATCTTCAACCCTACGTTTTAAGTTTGTTCTAGGATACTGAGTGGCTTTCTGTAGTGCATTGAGGACAGCACAGGGAATTCTTCTGAGCTTATGCTTCAACTTACTTCAGGTCTTCTGGGAAAAAGAGAGGTATGATTCTCTCCGGTTCTCTATTCCTGCGTCCCTTAAATACAGACAGTGAACTGCAGCAGTGCTGTAGATTTTAGCAAAGTTTCCCAAGCAGGTTATTCTGGATTTCTGCTTATTGTAACTGCTCATTTTTCCCAGAAGAATGAAATTGCCTGGGAAGTGAAAAGTTATGTACGGAATGGAACTAGCATATATATGCATGGTATCCTGGATTGTTTTATTTGGAGGTAGCATTAATTTGGTGTATATCTGCACCTTAATTCTGACTAGGGTAAGCATGCAAATAAATTTCCTAACATGTTATTTCTTTTCTGGTAATGCCCAGACATGGATGATCTGGATATAGAACTGCAAGATTTAAAAGACTAAAGCAGCATATCTTGTGATTTGACAGAATGCAGAAATTAATCATATCAAAGCAGAGTCCCACATTAAGGAACAATCTACACAAATTGTAATGTGTATGCCATGGAATGGCAATAAACCATTATTAAGCTTATTGTTACCAAATTTGATAATGCAAACATTTCTGCTTTAGTAATGGTTGGCAGGCATCATAGCTTCATAGCTTTTTAAGAGGATTATGGTTCTGTTCCCATCTTACACTTCTGTATCACAGTCACTTTGTTTGTCAAAGAAGTTCAACTAAAAGCACTGAGGATTAGAGATTGTTTTCCACATCTGCTAAACTCTGTTTGGCACAAGATATTTCTTTAACATGAATCAGAAACTCACCAACCATTTTTAAAACTGGTCACAACAGAGTAATTTTTTTTTTCTTAACAGGGTCTTGTTATATTTCAAAAATAATGGGGCTTTTAGAATTTCTGTGGATAGGCCTAGAAATCTCCATTATGTGGAGCCTGATGTAAAACCCACTGAAGTTGCTGGACACTTTACATCAGTTTGAGTTGATATTAAATATCCATTTAAATTCATATTTACAAGTCAAAAAGGGAATGTAATGTTCTTCCAGTTTCTCAAAGAACAGCTTAGAACTTACAATTTTTTTTTTTTTTATCTTTCTTTATCCCCTATTTTGTTTTGTCTGTTATTCTACCTACACATGACAAAAAGGATCTTTCAGTAAGATGCAGGGGAAGGAAATCTACTGGTAAGGATGCTGCAAGACTGCTCAAAACTAGTCTCAAATGGAAATGTTCAGGTATCATTCATATTGATGAAAACAGAAATGTCCTGGAAACTAGGTGCTTACCAAAACAGCCCAAACACTTTAAAAGGCACTTACATAAACCATTCACAAAAAAGAAATAAAGTACAAAACATTAAATAAAGAACACTGTTAAGAGCTTAGGACCAAGAATTGGAGTAGAGAGTACTATTCTTTTGGTTTATTTTTCTTCCAAGAGCTATTTGTTTTAATCCTGATTAATTTGTTTTCTTGACTAATAAATATTTAATTCTGGAAATATGCAAAATTTAACATTTAAACTATGTGTGGGAGATCTCCAAGTACAATGTTGGAATCTGCTATGTTAGTCAGAAACAATGTCCTCAGTTTTGACTGAGATAATTTTCTTTCTAGTAGCCACTATAGTCCTGTGATTTGTATTTAGTATGAGAATAATGTCAGTAACACACTGATGGTTACAGTTGTTGCGAGGTAGTTGCATTGCCTACACTAAGCCAAGGACTTTTCAGCTCCTCACACCCTTCCAGGTGCACCAGAAGCTGGGAGAGCACAGCCAGAGCAGCTCGCCCAGGCTGGCCAGGGGGATGTTCCCTACCACAGAGCATCATCCTCTGGCTAGAACTGGGGAAGTGAGCCAAGAGGTGGGATCACTGCAGTTGTATTTGTGCATCACTTGCTTTAATGTTTTATTGTATAATAATAATAATACATTATCATTACTGCTATTATTGTTGTTGTTGTTGTTATTATTATTAATCTTAGACTGTCTTTATCTCAACCCATGAGGGTTTGTTATTTTGTTATTTGCTTTCAGGTTTTCCCCATTCTCTTAGAGGGAGGAAGAGGTGAGAAAGCATCTGTATGGGTTTGGTTACTGGCTGGGGTTAAACCATGACACATAAAATCTTGAATGACGAAGAATGGACTTATATCCATGACGGGTTGAAGAATCTAGTGTCTGATCAATTAGCTTTAGTATTAATATATTTTTAATAGGCTAGAATCAAGACAAAAGCAACAAAATTTTTAGGGTCGTGGAAACTGCTACACTTTATTTGTGAATAGTTTGATTTTAACAGTTCATTAACGTATTACTGGAGAGACAATTTACATTTTTATTTAATTATAGGAAAATAACTTATTATACCATTATTTGTCATATCTTATTGACCTGTGCACAATAAAGAACTCTGTGGCTTAGTAGAGAGCAAAAATAAAAATGAGTAAGTCACATAGCTAAGGTCTTTGCTCAAATATAGACATAAATTTAATTTGAGTTATATGTAATTCTTGAGCATATGTCTAATTTATTTGGCTGCAGATCTCCTTCGTGCATTGCTGGTTTTCAAAAAGAACATTTTGTCCATTTATATATTTATGCTTTGACAACAGAGGATTTCTTTGTATTTGAAAATTCTTATGAACATATATTTTCCCCTCCTCCTCACATCTGTTACAGAAAGAAAAAAAAAAGCAAAACCTCAGCTTTTTGGATTACTTTGCCATATAAAAATAAGTGTGAAGCATAGAAAAAGAATCTCATCAGTAAAAGACAAACAAGATACTATGAAATGCTGTGAATGACCTGTCAGATGTTATGCTCAGTGGCACTCAGGTTACCAGAGTCTCTATCTCAGCAAAGCACTTGGAATCAGTGTTAGGGTATGCTGGGAACTGGGAACGTGGAAGGCTGGGTGTGCATAAAGGTGGGAAGGGTGGAGGCACAAGTTTGGGAAATGAAGTCAGGAAAGGAGACAAAAGAAGCTTGCCTCCTCCTACACATGCATGTGCAAGTATTTGTACACAAGGCCTGTCCTGGAGCAAAGCACTGCTGCCATGTTACCTGTAAGCTCAGACAAGGTGGTGCTGGTGCCCAAATGCATACAGCAGTTCTTGCCTATAGCTCAAATGGGTACTGGCTAGTGAAGGTGAGGTCTTACAGCTGTATAAGGAGGAGTGTGCTTTATTCTGTCTTCAGTTCTGCTGCACACCACGCCCAGGTACTGAAGTTCCAGGGAGTATGGATTATCATTGTAGAAGTATAGTTTAGAAGAAGAAGTTTAGAAGAGGATTTGTGTGCAATTTTCACAAGGGCAGTGAAGTGTGACCCTCTTACTATTTGTTCCTAGGGCTCATGTAAGAAAAAATGATCTATTTCTTTTTTGCTGCTCATCATTCTCAAGGGGCAGATGTGTATCACATTGGTGATGCATCACTTAGACCTGTCATAAAATGTCATGTTATTTCTTTCTTCTAGCAACCCCTTTGTGTAACTGACCCTTTTTGCTCTCTACTTAAATAGAACAGATCAAAATGACTGTCATTTAGTAGAAACATTATTTTATCTTAGATTTTGCTCTGTACAGCAACAAGCTCAAAACATTTAAGAGAAATCTATGTTCAATGACCAACTCCACCAAAATATTTGAAGTAAACCTTCACTTTCCTGTGGACTTTTGGTGTTTTCATTCATAGATCTTGATCCATCCTTCTCCCTACATTTATATCTTACTTGGTAATACACTAGCTTAGTAAAGTACTTGTGCTTTGATTTTAATTCCATCATTATGAGCAATGACCTTTAGCTCTTTCACATTTGAAAGAAAGATGACACATCAGCAATATATGTAACAGAATGATGACATTTTTATTTTATAGAGATATGAAAAGAGATTTTTAACATTGTTTTTACTGTTCAAGCACTTGAGCTGAAATTTCAGAGATAACTAGCCACTTTGGAAGACACAGAGGCTTTGAAGAATTAGGCCATTTTAAGTTGTTTTACACAACAAATCTTGAAGGAAGTAAAATTCTTTACATTTACAGGAAGAGAAATACATCTTGGATTTACAAAAAAAAAAAAAGGATTGTTAGTGACACAGTATTTCTCTGCAATTCACAGCAGTGAAGACATGTGTCCACTGCATAGATACAGTAATCTTGTAGTCTGAGTCAATAAAAAAAGATCTTCCATTTCAATCTCCAGGTCAGCTCAGAGTCATAAAACCATTGCTCTAGTCTTATATAAGTACAAACCAATGCAGACATGTTTTTTATTGGACAGAGGACTGCAAGTTATCTATTATCACTACCCAGTGTGCCAAACACACTCCAGGTATTGGCAGCCATGGCTGCAGCAGCCTCCCCCATGCCCTTCACCTGCCCACGGCTGTGTCCAGTTCTGACACATGGAGGGGTGTCTCTGCATGGTGTGCTGGGGAGGAGGTCTGAGTAGAGCACCTCATTCTCTCTTGAGTGTTCTCCTTCTGCTTCCATTACTGCAGGCTTTACAAGCGAGGCTCACGATCTCCTCAGTCGCAATGTCTCACTTGCAATGGAGGAAGCCCCAGCTACCTTCAAAACCCAGATCAGTACGTTTCAATTCTATACAAATACTGCCTTTTCTTATTCATCTTATTTTTTCTTTGATTTCTCTGGGATTATCAAATTTCTGCTTGATTATCCCTTTCCCTCAGTCTTCTCCCAAAACAATATCATTTTATAAAAAAATTACTTGTTAGACTTATTTTCAATTCTTAAGCCTACCTGTAAAAATGTGCATCTCCTTTCTATGCACTTTCCCTTCTATTACTTTTTTTCATTAGTGTGTACAATTCTGAGTTTATTAATTTTCTCTCATCCTCTTGCACTGCTGACCAACGAGCACAGTTTTCAACAAGTTAGATTGCTGAGTTATTATGAGAATTTTCTGGCAAGCAGTGCATCAGGTCATACAAAAATAATGAGACTTTTTCTTTTATACAACAGCATGCCAAGAAGTCTGTAGGCATTATCAAAAGACAAATGAAGTAAAACTTGAGATGAAAAGAAAAGAAGCCCAAAACCTAATTAATTTCCAAAATAGTCAAGGAGTTAAAATATTCTAAACCCAGCAATAATTAAGAAAAGTAATTTTAATTGCCAGAAAACTTCAATAAGAACTTGGCCATTTGGTCTACTACTGACATAAATTACCTATTAAAATTGATTGTTTAAGTGCAAAAATCAAAATAACTTTTGTTCATGTCTATTTGTAAAACTACTTGCTTTCAAGTAGTCCAAATCAATTTCAGTTTGTGTTTTTAAACTTAAGATATCCTTTACATACAGAAGTGTTTGTAGTCTCTCTTCTACTTCTCTCTTGGTATACTTATTTTTGAGGAAAAGATTATTTATTTTTCATATATGTGCATATATCAGCTGGTAGCTAAGGGTTGGTTTTTCTGTCTGTGTGATTTTTTTTTTTTTAAAAAAAGCTTGATTTGAAAATTCACTGTTCCCTCCCCAGCAAAGATTAGTTCTGTTAACCATTTCATCCTGTCCTCACTGATCTCTATTCTATTCTATTCTATTCTATTCTATTCTATTCTATTCTATTCTATTCTATTC
The DNA here is from genome assembly GCF_964237585.1 of Gallinula chloropus. NCBI lineage: Eukaryota > Metazoa > Chordata > Aves > Gruiformes > Rallidae > Gallinula > Gallinula chloropus. The sequence continues at coordinate 108,618,865 of NC_140085.1, forward strand.
TATTCTATTCTATTCTATTCTATTCTATTCTATTCTATTCTATCCTATTCCTAGACCATTTCTTAGCGCTTCCATTCTAATTCCCATTTGCTCTTCCATTTTTCTCCTCTGTTACCTCCTCAATTCACTGGAGAATTTTATGGTTCCCCTGAATCATAACTCTCAAGAACAGGTGGATAGGGACAAACCATTGAATAATGAAACTAGACTTGTTTAGATGGATTACTTTGCATTCTCTATAACCTTAGGTGGGGTTTTGGTTAGGGCTTTTTTTGCTTGGTTGGATTTTTTAATAGAGAATTCACTCAATGAAAACAAACAGTATAAAAGATCATTCTGAACTGATTGTATGATCAGGAGTGCTGGAACGTGTGTGTTAAGAAAAAGTATCTTGTTGATTTTTATGCCCAGTAGCTGCAGTCTTAAGAAGAGATTCTAAAAATATTTATTGGTAGAGTTTTAAAGTTTAAGAGCTACCCTCTTTCAGTCCCTGAGGCTTCCATATAAATAAATAAAATTAAAATCCAAGAAATTAAAATATTAACTATAGATTGAAATGAAATTTTACTAAAATGATTAATTTTCTGACCAACCTTTAAAATAATGTAACAAAAAGTAAGTTAAAAAGAGAGGCAACAATTTATGTCTAGCTCTTCTGTTGTGTAGCTCTGGTTATGTTACTCTAGTGAAACTCAAGATGTAATAAATCATGGCATCTTGCTATGACAGTTTCAAATGAACATGTTTATTGGGACAGACAAGTACATCACTAAGAGTGTTATTTACTTCAGGTGCTGACACACAGTACCAGCTGTTGGATTTAAACTCTGCCTCAGTCATTGCAGCTGAAAACTACAAGGATTTTTCAAATCAATATGAGCAAAACTGTGGGCATCATAGCATAACATAGGTAATACAGAATTTTTTATTCCAATAGTGCAGTAGCTACAAAGTTTGAGAGAAAAAACCCTAAACCAAAATCAGACACAATAATTTTCTCTAATCTCTAATAAAAAATTTCCACATTTAGATTATGTTTTAATATTATTATTACAGCTTTTAACAAAGTTTAAAGAAATATTTCCTTGAAAAATCAGTGGCTGACCTTTAGGGCTTGCTGAATTTTGTAGTCCCAAACCACTTCTAGCTAACATTTTTTCACAAGTATGTATGTTTTTCAGCAGGCCAAATGCAAATGTTAGATAGGGTGGGGTTTTTTGTATGAGTAATCTAGAATGAAAGGACACCCAGCACTGCTCCAAGCCCTCGCTCTACCACTGAACATGGGGACCTAGCTCATGCTGAGATCTAGGAAATCCACCTGAAAGGGAGTTTGTGTTGCCATTAGGATAAAGAAACCAACCCTCACCCTCCCAATTATAAAAAACCCCGAACAGCTATCAGACAACAACAACAAAAAAAAGCCACAAAACAAAAATCCAACCCAAAATGTGCACAGGTGAAAAGCACATAGTGTGAAATGTACTTGGAGGTGGAATACCTCAGGAAGACGGTATACCCGTTCAGGCTGTAGTGCCTACAACGACAAGAGCTGAGGATCCCATCAAATAGGGATGAATATCCAGCATAGGAAAAAATAGCAGCTTCAAGAAGGTATTAGAAACCTCATTGGAGGAAAAGATCAGGAAAAGGACAGCTGCCTCATATAAAAGAGAACTGTTTGGTAGCCTCATACAAGTCCTTCAAGGTTAAGGACAGTTATGTGCTTCTGGGACCAAAAGAAAAGCACTGATCAGAACAACCAGATGAGAGAGACTGTATGTTTTAATACTGAGAGGATTTCTGTGGTTATTCCAACATCAGAAAATGAAGAATAATATGTTAAATGTCCCCTTTTGAGGAAGTGAATCCTATCTGACAGCCAGACTGGGAAGTATGAGCCAAACTGGAACCAAGTCAAAGATATTAAAGATATATTGTCAGTATTAATGCTGACTTTTGGCCATGCTTTATTTAATCTTCAGGATAAGCTACTTTACTAATTACTGATGACAGTCATGCATCTTCCTCATAGAAGACTGACATGGTGACAGTCCTCTACTACTGTGAGTCAAGGAGATTATTATTAGTCCTTCCACTTGAACGTATAAGCTCTGCTAGTGACTTACAAATACTGCAAGTTTAATGTGTAACTCCATAAATGGTTGATATGAAAAACAAAGTTAAAAATTTGTTTTCTTTTCATAGATGACATTCTGTGAAGCCACACCAATGGCAAGACATGTAGTTCCAATGAAAAAAATTACACCCAAACCGAAAAGATCTACAGTCTTGTTCTGTTGTGGTGGGTTAACCTTGTCTGGCTGCCAAGTGCCCACCAGGACACTCTCCCAATCCCCTACTCAGCAGGGCAAGGAGAAAAATCATGATGACAAGCCCATAGGCTGAAATAGGGATAGAATGAGCCCTCACCTGCCTTCAGGGCATATCTGCTCTTGCATAGGTTCCTCCATGGGATCCAATGCATAGGACTATAAATTATACCATGGTTCTCCTTGGGCTTCTTCAGTAAAACTTGCATTACCATGGCCTTCACCATGGGCTACAGGGGAGTTACCTGCAGCACCTCCTCCCCCTCTTTTTCTCAGCTTGGTGTCTGCAGGGTTATTCCTCTCACATTCTATGACTTTCTCACAAGTGCTGCACAGGAATTTTTACCCTATTTTAAATATGTTCTCACAGAGGTGCCAACAGTGCCACTGATTGGCTCAGCGTTGACCAGTGGTGGGTCCGTGAGGGCTGGCTGAAAGTGGCTGTCAGACATGGGGTAACCCTTAGTGCTTTCTCACAGAAGCCACCCTTTCACCTGCCGCTACCAAAATCTTGCCAAGCAAACCAAATACGTCTATCCTGGATTTAGTGAAGAAGGACTTAACAGGTTTGGCAGAAATCCACCAAAAAGTAAATATTATTTATCTTATGAAACAGTGAAAATATAAAGAGAATGGAAAGAATTCTAATGAAGAAAATTACAAGAGACACTGGAAAAGACCTTAAAGAGAGCTGATGATTTTTATGCTGAGAAACAGAAGCATGCAAAGGACTGCATTACAGACTTCATTTAACCCAGTATCTTGTAGTAGAAATTCTTAAAATATACTGGGGTACTGTTTATCTTCTAAATTATTATCCATATTTAAAATTTTATGCAGTCCTTTATGGTACTCAAGATCAAATGTAGAATAATAGCTCACTGAGAACTTCTTTGGTTTCTAAAATAAACCAGGTGAAAATAATTTGCAAGGAAACGGCTGTTCAACTATATTGTTTGTTATTCTGGGGCAAAGGACGGACCATGGCAGCAGAGTAAAGACTGCAACTTTCACAAAAACAGGCCATAATTTGAAGGGGTTTGGAGGGGCAATGTGTAAGTATGTTTTATATATATGAATGTATATTTTATATCTATTACGTTGTTCTACAGGAGAACTGTCAGATCCTGAAAATGACAGTATTAAAAGGACAGCAATCAGGCTACCATAATTCAAAGGAAAGACAGTTAATTCAATAAAATACCAATCAAAATGGAAATGCAATGTTAAAGGAAAAAGGGGTAAAATTGCAAACTGACAAAAGTACTGTTGCCAGAAAGTAAGTATGAAGAAATGACAGAAAAATGAAGACAGGAAAATAATCAGAAAGGTTAGCCGTAAAATAAGGTACAGCAAGAAGAGGTTTCATAAGCACAATAGAAAATGAAATCAAAAGGAAGCGAGTCTCTTATTCAAAAGGAAAGGAGAACAAAAAAAGAGATTATGCACAAGAGACTAAATTGAATACCTTCTTAGATATTTTTTTCATTAAGAAAGAAAATGGTAGTTTTGACCAGATACTTCACACAGTAAGTTTTATCACAAGGATAAGTATATTAGGGAGAATTTTAAAAGTTCAGGGTAAAGAATACTTATAAAAAGGAGTTGCATTTAAGTCATAATAGCCTGATAAATCTATCTTTAAATTCTTAAAAAAAAAAAATCTAACCAAAGAGATTTATAAAACACTAGTAGTTTTCTTCAAGTCATGTGATTTTAAAAAAGCAGAAGAATGTGAAATTCTATATCAACTATTAAGAAGTGAGAGGTGGAGCAGTGGGAAGGAATGGAAAAGAATTACAGATCATGGCACCTTCCTTGAGGACCTAGGACAGAAAGAATTACCTATCTATTTATACTGAAAGATAATAAAATGAAAAACATACAGTATAGTTTTGTTAAAGTTCATATAATGCCAAAGCGCTCCTATTTTCTCCAAGATGAAACCTGTAGCATGTTACAGATGAATATGTAACTATAATAAGGCTTTTCCTATTGTCCTATGGGACATTCTCATATGGAAATTGAAAAATCACATTCTAGGTTAAAAAAGAAGTGAGTACTAGGTACTTTATAAACTACATTCCAAGTAATCAGTGTTTCCTTAGTATTGAGATTGTATTTCATAATACAGCACTACAATAAAAGCAGAGCATGGTTACAGGTATCAGTGATGTGAAATGTAATATATTTGGGAAAAAGGTCATAGTGGAAGAGCAAAAAGGCTCTGTGGGTAAAAGCAAACCTGAATGGTTAAAGGGAAAGTCTAATTTATAGATAGACTAGAAAAGAAAAAAAGGAAAACTACCCTAGAAATATGGGTAATTCACACTCTTTGCACAGGTAATGGACAAGGTCATAGACACAAACATTGTGCTTTGAACTTGACTAAATATGTCAGCCTGATGTCTTACCCAATAAACGGTGAAGACTGTGGCTTTCAGATGTTTACTCTATGTATATCTAATTGGTTAAATTTGGTGAGGGAACACTATACCACAAGCTTCATATGTAGCCTGTTAACAGTGCTGCTGCTAATATTACATATTCTGTTCTTCATCTCTGCAATCAATTTCTTACATCTCTCTCTGTTTCATCTGGAAGCGGATTGCTTAAAAGTAAAGTGATATAAAGTGTTTCCCAGCAACTACTGCATCACTTCTAGTGACCTTCAAATTACATTTAACATTTGTCTTGGACAAAACTGTAAGGCTGCTCAGTGTTGTGGACAGGAAGATTCATCTGGTACTGTTAACCTGATCAGTAGTGAAATAAAAAGTCAACTGAGCTTACATTTTTACAACCCCCTGAGAAAGTTAAAAAACACATTAGTTGGTTTAACAAAATGATAGCAGACAAAGAATCTGTATCCAAGGTTATAAATTATCGTAGCTTAGAGAGCCCTGTACATCATCTACAGTTATAAACCATTTGCACTGTATTAGTGTAAGGACAATCTCACTTTGGTTTTCTTTAACTCCAAGAGTTCCTTTGATTCCACCCCCACCCTCTCCCCACCCCTAAAGGAAAACAAGCAAATGAGGCTGCAAGAGTCAAAAGCATAAGAATGATTATGAATTTTAGAAAAAAAATGGTACTTACTATCTAACCTTCCTTTTTAGTCCACATATAGATAACATCCAGTGTACAAAATCCCCCTCCACAATGTTGTGGCAAACTCAGTCCAGTGGCTAAACAGCTTTTCTGGAAAAACAGACATCCAACTTCATGCACCTCCTTTTCTTTTAGGTACAGGTAGGCATGAAGACTGACTTCTCTGGGAGTCTTTGCATGGGGATTGCTTTACCCATGGTCACCCACAGATGGGCAGGAGTCAAACAATCTCAAAAGACTGTAAAGAAACTTTCTGGACATGGTGCTACATTTTGCTCTGAAAAAAAGGATGGAGAGCAAGTGTCTGGTTCTGGCCAGGCCAGAGTCGATCTCCCCAAGCAGGGGAAAAGGGCTGGGGGAGCAATAGAGCATTGGACTTCTAGTCCTAAGGTCGTGAGCTTGGGCACCAATCTGGGCACTGAGGAGTGTTGTCCTGGAGTTGCACTGAATTGTCTCTCTCCAACAGGGCCCTTTTATGGGAAAGTGATGCCAGGTGGTGTGGAAAATACCTCTGATGACTGCTTGAGGAGATTGACTTTGGCCTGGCCAGAATCAGGACAGCAAGGGACTCTTTCCTGAGACAGTCCAGCAAACAAGAGAGATGTCAGCAGTATTGTTTATATGCAAGCAGATAATTATGTCAGTATCAATCCAATACAAATATAGAGAAGATACTGTACTATAGCTAAAGCTGGTCAGATAAGTCTAAAATGAAGAGCTATGACTCATAGCATGGATTTTTCAAACCATAAGGTGATTTTCTTTGAGATCCATTCCCTTGTCCTCTAGCCTAGTGGCATGATTTGCCTTTGGGGAGAAGTAAAAGAGATTTTTCTCTGTTTATCTGTGAAGCCTTCTTCATCTCATTAATTTGGAATGCTTTAAGGAGGACTTTTGAGTTTATTTAGAACAATTTGCTATCCTTCAAGTGTTATTTAACCGCAAACAAACAAAATGTAAAGAGCCTAACTAGTAATTTCAAGTTTTCCATCCTGATTATCATGTCGAATTCAAGGCATTATTAGCAGTTTCAATAATACTAAGATATCATTAAAGCTCTGACTGGCTGTTACAAAGCTATTTTATTTTTTTAATGTATAACCCAGTATGATTACCAGCAATAGAACCATTTTAACATCATGCAGTGATGTTACACAAGCTAAATCTGGCATTATTGAAGGAGAGCAGAAATAGTGCTGTGCTGGCACATAGCTAACAGTGAGTACAATGTGAATTTGAAAATAATCAAGAGAAATCAAATAACCACAATTAGTAGCTGCAAAAATGGAAAGGATGCTATTAAACTAGATAAAGTAAGTAAACAAAAAAAGACACAATAAAGATTCAGTAACAATCCTGATGACATTACATACATTTTTTCCAAAATTTTCTGAGACATGAATTGTTTTGACGGATTCCACAATCAATACGAAAGATAGACTGTCTTTCTGTGAATTAGTAAAATATTTTTTAGTTACACGGAAGAAAATTAGAAGTTTTCCTTTGCTTTCTCTGCAGAAAAGATTTCTCTCAAAAATATTAATGACAATTGTACTTTCTTTTATACCACCATGGAGTAGGAAAAAAACCTCCTTAAAACACCTGAGGCATATTTTCCTCAACATTTGAATGAATAAGGCAAGGAGTACAGGAATCTGCATATGCACTTGGATTTGGACTCTTCCCTAACAGTACATGCTATTAGTGCTAGGACTTTTGGAGCTACTTCAGACTTTTACTGACTTCATTAGTTAAGTGACATGATCAAGCATGGAAATAATTTTTTTCTTCTCATTGAACTCTGTAGTATCATTGTTCTCATTTTTGGCTGGGATCAAGTTAATATTCTCAAGAAGATGGGAGGCAACACAGCTAGGACAGGTGAATCAAAATGATGTTATCCTTAGCATATAAGGGGGTCTGGCTGGGGAGAAGGGGCTCTTATTCAGGGATGGATTGGACATTTGATCAGGTGTATAAATTGCATTGAGTATCATCTGCTCTGTATAATGTTGTATGTATTTTTTTTAATTTTCTTCTTAATTTGTTCTTCCAGTAAATGTACTTATGCCAATGAATGAGCTTTACCTTTTGTAGTGGCTTGACCCTGGCTGGAGGCCAGACACCTACCAAAGTTGCTCTATGACTCCCCTTTTCAGCTTGACAGAGGAAAAAATGTATATTGAGAGGCTTTGGAGTCAAGATAAGGACAGGGAGAGATCATTCCGCAGTTAGCGTCACAGACACAACACACTCAACACGGAGAAAACCCTCCATCTGCACACAAACAGAGAAACCAGAGTAGAATAATGAAAAGTACAACTAAATATTAAAATACCCGCCCCCACTCTCCCTTCTTCTCAGGCTCAACTTTATTCATAACATCTCTCCTTTTCTAGCCCCACCCAAGGTGTCACGGGGGAAGGAGACAAGGATGGGGGTTTTGGTCAGTTCCTTGCAAGTTTCTTTCCTTCTTCATGGCCATTCCTCACACTCTTCCCCTGCTCCAGCATGGGGGCCCACCCAGAGGAAGCAGTCCTCCATGAACTTCTCCAACATGAGCTCTTTCCCATGAGGCTTCAGCTCTTCGCCTGCTGCCCCAGCGTGGGTCACTGCTATGGAGTGCAGTTACAAATCATAGAATGTCTCTCAGTCTCTCAGGCCCAGACTGCTCCAGCCTGTTCCCCCACAGAGTCACAAGCCTCACTCCAGCAAACCTGCTCTGGTGTGGATCTCTGTCCACAGGCTGCAGGTCCTGCCAGGAACTTGCTCCAACGTGGGTCACAGCGTCTTCCATATATCTCCATGTGCTCCAGCGTGGGGTCTCTTCATGGGTTTGAGGTTGGATGTCTGCTCCCCATCCTCTTTCATGGGCTGCGGAGGACACCCGCTCCACCATGGGTTTCTCCGTGGGCTGCAGAGGATTCTCTCTCTCCAGCATCTGGAGCACCTCCTCCCCACCTTCTTCCCTGGCCTCAGTGCCTGCACAGCTCCTTACATCTTCTTGCTCCCTTCTCTGGTGGAAAAAAGTGTCTAGTTGCATTTTTTTTCTCCTAAATGTGATTCCTAGAGGCGCTGTGACCCTCACTGATGGGCTCGGCCTTGGTTATCAACAACTCCAGCACTGAGCTGGCTGGTGTTTGCTCTGTCAGGCCTAGGGGAAGCTTCTAGCTGCTTGTTGCAGAAGCCACCCCTGCTGCCCATCTCCTGGAATGGTTGGAAAAGCTCCTTGCCATGGGTGGAAACACAGCCTCATTTGCCATTGACTGATCCAGACAGCACTGAATGGAAGCTCTGGAACACCTGATATACATTGATGACATCATTGCGTGGAGCAACATAGCAGTAGTAGTCTCTTTCTTTTTTCCTTTTTTTTTTTTTATCTTTCCCCCCTGTACTGATCCACTGCAGGGTATTTCTCAAGAGATTTGCCATAATAGCAGGTGTTTTTAAGATACATGAAAGATCATCACATTTACTTTTTTCTTTTTTTTAACTCTCAAAAGAAAAGTTTTCCTTTCCTTGTAGTCCGCATCGAACCCCCCCAAAACTTTAATAAACAGCCTTTTGTGAGGAATATTCTATCACAATCACTCTTTGTCAAGGGTCATTTATACAGGTGAGGTAATACATCAAAAGTAATCCATGCTTCAGAGAACATATATTTGGATTCCTGTTCTAGCTTTACTGCATGATAGATAATATCTGAGTGTTTAAAATTCACAGCATTATTATATCTGATCCCACTCTATTCTCACAGAAAGAAAGGGAAAATTAGAAAAAAAAAACCCCAAACATATTTAGTCAAAATGTAACTTGAGTTTCCTTCAGGTAACTGGAGGTAGGAACTTCTGTAGATTCTTACCATGAAAACATTTTCTTTCACAGATGAACATGGTTCTAAACATCCAGCTTTAAAAAGCTGATGCGAATTCATGACCTGCTGAGCTGCCATAAGTGACAGCATTGCTGCTCCTTGACATGTTTGGATGTTAAGTAGAATTCATTAAAATGCTTTTATGGCTATTTAAACTGAAATGTTTTGTCTCAGTTATGGTGATCTAATAGTACATACAAAGTTATGGTAGCTCTGTCACCAGGAAATAACACTGCTACAACTTTATTGTTTTATATTATGTTCCCATATTTTTATATTATCACTACTGTATAAAAATTTTTGTCTGTCATTTTCTCTATATCCAGTAGAAGTATAGCATTCAAATTATTTCTAATACCAAGATATGATAATTCACTAAACCAATAGGACCTGTATCTTGATGCTTGTCACCTGTGTCATAAATTATTTTAATTGTTAAGAGACAAATTAAGTAACGAAACTATACGTCATGGTCAAATCTACATGATAAATAAACTAGGTTCACTTCTAAATAATGTAATAAAAAATTGACTGGTCAAGAAAGAAAAACAAAACAAAAAACAGTGCATAAAAATGATATTGCTAAGATGTTGAAACAGACATTTCATCTCACTTCTGTGCAGCATCATAATTTCCCATTATGCTTACTTGGATTAAAGCAAAAGTGGTGATTCTGGCCTCTCCCTGCACAAAATTGCAAGTTCCTGCTCTCCCTCTGTGGTAGGTTCCAAATTTGTTTGGATTTTTTTTGTTTTTCTTGGAATTCTTTTGTTATGTTTTGGATTGTTTTCTTTTTCTTTTCCAGGTGGGTTAGGGAATTCATTTAGCTGAAAAATAACCTTAATTTCCCATGTGGCACCATAAGCACTCATGCTAGCATGAAGAAGAAGACAGCAATATAAATATAATGTACAAGGGGACTGAAATGTTCCCTGTGGTGACATTCCACCTTTAGGCTTCCTTAAAGTGGTTGTGAAATCACAGTCTTTCAATAATCCTACAATTACTGTAGACAAAACCACTTAAATACTACATACATTTTTAACAATAGCAATAATTTATTCAATTTTCTGTAAAAAACCTTGGTATAAACCTCAAGGTTTCACATAATATTACTCTATTGCTCCTCATCTGCTTTTCATAAAGAGCAGGTATTTAGCAAAAGTGGTTTTCAAAGCCCATCAATCCACTGCTGTGAAATCCAAAAGGTCTCCATAGTCAGGTGGGGCCTCCTAATTTCAGTCTGTTAGCTTCTTTTCAGTAAAGGGATGTGAAAGAGCAATGGAACTCTATTTTGCCTTTTAAATATTTACATGAAGCTGGCAACAGTTTACAGATGTAAAACATTTTACCTTCTCCGTTGCAGTGAACTATTACCTTGAATAATAACCAGGGCCATTTCTGTTTTTCAGCAAGGGATGAATGTAAGGCTGGCAACACGAGTAAATGAAAGAGTTGACTTTCCCTGCAGCTTGCCTCCCTTCAATTCCTGTCAGCCAAAATCCATAGTTATTTGCAGAGGAAGGAAAAGAGCGCGAGTGTAAACAGGTCCAGAGGGAAACAGGACCTTGGTGGGTATAAGGGCAACTGCCCAATGCCACTCAGAAAGTTAGGCTTAAGGCAGTGTATCGATGCTGAATGGATTATGGGTTTATTTTTTTATTAAAACATTGTGGAAAGAGACATTATCCTCTCTGTAGGAAAGGAAAACTTGTAAATTTTTGATTCATGCAAGTAAAGAGCAGAACTGAAAAAGGAGGGAATGCCTGAATATGGTGTTTTCTGTGGAAGCATTCTCACATTTGAGGGCAGGTGGAAGAAGAGTGGTAGAGTTTAAACTGCTGCAGCACAAGTGAATGTGTGTGTGAGCTTTCATAGCACCTGTGTGTCTGGTGAAATACATAGCCTGCTGAAATTGTTGCAGTTCAACTAAATACCTGTAAGTGAAATATTTAGGAGACTAACACTGGAAAATTGAACTTCCAAGAGGTTAGATTCAATTTAAAAATTCACAAGCTTTGTCCATGCTTTGCAATATGTTATACCTGAGTGTAAATATTACTTGATCATTTGTAGGGGGAGAAGAAATATCATTACCCCTTCTGTAAAAATAAGACTAGAGATATTCACAGATAAAATAAGACCTATTTAAGAAGTTTGTGGTAAAGGTTAGATGAAAAATAAGGTCTTGCAACCTACTGTATGCTATCACACAGTCTTAACAGATCTCTCTTCTCAGTCCTCCTTTCTGGTTTGTTTTGTTGGGGTTTTTTTTGTTTTGTTTTGTTTTTAATGTAAAAAAAAGATAAAAAGCCCCCAATTTATTTTTTTTTTTGCCTACATGATGTCAGCTGCAGAAACTGCAATTGTTCACTCATTTCTGCAAGGCATACATGAAATTAAATCAGTTCAACAGAGGAACTATTTTAGAGAAGCTGTACCTAACACAGAGTTAAAGGGAGGTTTGGATTTCTTTTTGACAGTACATGAAAAATATCTGAGAAAGGACCTGGGGGTCCTGGTTGATGACAGGTTGGCCATGAGCCAGCAGTGTGCCTTGGTGGCTAAGAGAGCCAATGGGATCCTGGGGTGCATCCGGAGGAATGTAGCCAGCAGGTCAAAGGAGGTGATCCTCCCCCTCTACTCTGCCCTGGTCAGGACCCACCTGGAGTATTGTGTCCAGTTCTGGGCTCCTTGGTTTAAAAAGGACAGGGAATCCCCTGGAGAGAATCCAGAGAAGGGCTACGAAGATGATTAAGGGCCTGGAGCATCTCACCTATGAAGAAAGGCTGAGTGAGCTGGGACTGTTCAGCCTTGAGAAGAGAAGACTAAGGGGGGACCTAATTAAAGTTTATAATTATCTTAAGCATGGGATGCAGGGGTAATTAGCCAGTCCCTTTTCAGTGGTCTGTGGGGACAGGACAAGGGGCAATGGCTGCAAGTTGGAGCACAGGAAGTTCTGCACCAACATGCGGAAGAACTTTTTCACAGTGAGGGTGACAGAGCCCTGGGACAGGCTGCCCAGGGAGGTGGTGGAGTCTCCATCTCTGGAGATATTCAAGACCCATCTGGACCCCTATCTGAGTGATCTGTCCTAGGGAGCTGCTTTGGCAGGGGGGTTGGACCTGATGATCTCTCGAGGTCCCTTCCAACTCCTATGATTCTGTGATTCTATGATTCTATGTAATGAAAACATATAAAAGAATAAAATTTCACTTCTGTCACAAATATTTAAAACACACAGTGATACAGCATATGATTTCCAGAAGGAGGTAGAGAAAATGTCTCTAAATATGAATCTTTTATTCTTTCTTAAATCCTTTTAACCTTTTATGCTCTTTGCAGCACCCCTCTAAACATACCACTGTTTATTGCTATCTTTCCAGTGCTTAGCTTTCTAGGACTTTATTTAATATTCCATTTGCACTTAACTAAACCCAGAGAGAAACAGATATTTTTTTTCTGTGTGACATGACCTGCATGTACCAGAATTGATTTGGAGTCTTATAAGCTATACCACACTGCAAACAGGTCCAATTGATATCTTCCTTTAATCTGATTTAAAAGTGTCACTTTTGATAGATTGCATCTTTCCGTATTAAAACTCCATTCCTCTATTCGATCTCTATTCCAAGGCTGTCTTTTCTGCAGGTTTTTTTGGGTTTTTTTTTTTTGTTTCTTACTCCATCTACAGCTTATTCAGCATACAGTCCATCAATTTTAAAATTGTTTGAAAGCATTAGTAACATTAGTATTACTTTCTCTGCCAAACTGGAAAAAAAAAATCAGCAAGAAAAACATAATTTCTGCAGTACTCCTGGGGTTTTATTGTTTTTTTGGTTTGGTTTTTTTTTCCCATATTATGTCATTTATCATAATCTTTTTTTGGCAGATCAGATCTTCCCCTTCACAGCAGGCAAGCATTTGTATGTATCTGATCACTGATCACTTCAGTGCTGCTTCCCATCTCTACTTAATGCAACAGCTATTCTGTCAAAGGACATTCCTTCTTTTTGGAAGCTCTTTTTGCTGTGAATATCCTGACTCTGTGATATGTGCTGGCTGCCCAAAAGGATCCTGAATCTGTAGGAATCTCCATACAAAATTCTAAATTAGATTGCTGGCTGGCACCCTTGCCTGGGCAAGCTTGTTGCTGAACTGCATCAAGATAAACCCCCTGTATTTGCCTATTGGTAACACATCTCTTACTCAGATTCACCAAAGGCTGTATATGCTATCTCAGCTTGCAGAAGAAAGATTACATTCCATCCAAAAGGGAGTGAAATTGTGACTGAGGAAGATATAACATGAACTGGCCAATGAGTCTCAGGAGCTTCTAGGCAATACTGACTTTAAGAAGTAGTTGCATATGAAGTCAGTGGACAAAGGCATACTGTAAATGTTCTGTACTAATGTCCTATGACAGGGCACAAAGCTCCCCCCCAAGCTGTGTCAGCGTGTGGCATTGAAAGGCATCTTCCCAAGAAAAATCCTGAAGATCACCAGTAGAAAACTGATTTTTGACTGCGTGGTGGTTTAGCCCTAGCTGGAGGCCAGACACCCCACCAAAGTCAGTCTATTACTCCCCTTCTTAGTTGGATAGGGGAGAAAATATATATTGAGTCTCGGGAGTCAACATAAGGACAGGGAGAGATCATTCTGTCATTGACGATGTGGACAAAACAGACTCAACACAGAGTGAAGAAGAGAAAACTATCTGATTTATTACACTACACTAACAAGAACAGTGAAAACTGGAGTTGGGAGCATGACCAGATCTTAAACCAAATGCGACCAGATTTTAAAACACTTTCCCCCCACCACTTCCTTCTTAGCAGACTTTAGTTAGAATTTTACTCCCTTCTTCCCCCCCCGCTCACAGTACAGGGGGGGCAGGGACTGGGGAAGATGGGGTTCTCGGTAGCACCTTCCCCACACCCCTCCATTCTAAGCAGATTTCCCTTTAGCCATGATTTTGCTCCCTTCTTCCCCCTGCTTGCAGCACAGGGGGGCAGGGACTGGGAAAATATGGGGTTCTTGGTTACTTCTTCATGAGCTGTTTTCCTTTTCCAGATCTTAAAACACCTCCAACCTCCTTCCCCGCTCCCTTCTTAGCAGACTTCACTCTAGTCATGATTTCACTCCTTTCTTCCCCCGATTGCAGCGCAGGAGAGCAGGGACTGGGAGATGGGGGCTTCGGTCAGTCCCTTGCAATTTGGTTTCCTTCTTGGCCAGGTAGGGTGGGGAGGCATTCATTCCACACCCTCCCCCTGCTGCATGGTGGGGGTCTCACCCACAGGAGACAGACCTCCATGAACTTCTCCAAAGTGAGTCCTTTCCCACAGGACTTTATCTCTTTATAACAACGTCTCTCAGACCCAGACCTCCACAGGGTTATAAGCCTCCCCCAGCAAACCTGTTCCGACACAAAACTCTCACTCGCTCACCTCTGTGTCTCTGATTCTGCTCATGGCTGCAAGTGCTGGCAGGGGCTTATCCCAACGTAAGGTCACAGCATCTCCTCTGTGTCTCCACCTGCTCCATCCAGCGTGGAGCCCCTCCACGGGCTGCAAGTGGGGTCTCGGCCTTTTCCATGGGTTTCTCCATGGGCTGCAGGGGCATCTTTCTCTCCAGCACCTGGGCTGCCTCCTCCCCCGCCCTTTCCAGGCCTTGGTGTCTGCACAGCTCGTTACATCTTCTCGCTCCCTTCTCCAGTGGCAAAATGCAGCTGCTTCTGGGTTGTTTTCTCCTACATGTGATTCTCAGAGGTGCTCGACTATCTTTCTGGCCATGACTTTGGCCTTGAATTGCGCTTTTGAAGCTGACAGAAAACTGTAACTGCTGCTTACAGAAACCGTCTCAGCAGCACAGCCTCGCAATACTGCAACAGACTGTTAATGGAAATACTCGGTCAGGTTAAATCTGTCAGAGTGGACTTTTAGCTCACACTTTACGAAGTAGTAATGAATATGTCTCAGAGTTAATTGGTACAGCCTAATAAGTACAGATACCTTGTCTCTTGGGTTTATTTCTGCTCACCTAAGTCAAGCTAGGAGCTACTAAACCACATTCTCTAGATGAATGAAAGGTGTCTTGATATGTTTGACCTTCTACTGAATGTTTTACCAATCATAATACCCAAGTCCCTGTAAAGAACTACTGAGTTAGGAGTTCAACAATGACATGTGTTTTCTGCAGCATTCTGTTTAACATGTCCAATTTCTGTAACTGTCTTATTCAAAGATGAGTAGCTACCCTAAACCTAAAAAAACCCTTATCTACTTGATAAGGATAACACAATAGCTAAAATCTAAAGGAATTTTTACACCAATACATTTTATAAGAACACTTGACTTGTGAGACAAAGCGCTAATTATAGAGTGAAAATTAATGTAGCAAACACTATTTCTGACTTTTAATAATGTGTTTATTTTCTTGGAAGTTCATGCTTTTAATCATAGATAGGATCACACAGACAACATCAACAAGTTCTATATTCTTAATAATAAAAAATAATTTTAAAATATCAAGTCAAATTCTGTATTGTTGTACTGGGGAACTTTACAGAGTTTATAAAGTCAATATTTTAAAGCTCATATTGGTACAAAAGGCATCAAAACAGACTTCTTGGGTTATGGTAAGTAGCTGTTCTCTCTTAAACGCAGAAAAGTTCTGGTTCTTACTGACCTGCTCAACATACAAGAATTAAAAAATAATAGTTTATTGTAAGTGCAGATGGTTGAGTTGTATTAAGCATTTAGATAACAAACTACGTGAGAAGGAATAATATAATAGTATAGACATTAAAGACAAATTAGATGGTTTAATAAGCCAAATAGGCAAGGAAATAGGCCTTGTCTATAATAAATGCTGGTATTGCTATTGAAACATAAAACAGGAATCTTCAAAAAACACAATCAAGAAAAATAACTATAGCCATCTGTCCAAATTGTGGCAACTTCAAGACAGAGAGATGAAAATGTTTGTCAATAGCTACAGAAATCAGATACAGAAACAGGTGAACAGCTTTGACATAACTGCTAAGAAATTCTCCAAAGACAGAATCTCTAAAAGACTTTTTAAAGTCAAAAACCATGAGGTTGTGTCAGCCTACAGACAGGCAAGATAAATTAGGAAAGGCCTTGGAATTATAAAAATATATCCTGGATGACTGGCTCTTGCTTAAATTCCTCTATCAATGTGTTTGGAAAATCTTCATTTCAGTGGCTGCTGGTGGTCTAGGAGGAAGTCATCATAGTCCTGGATTTTGACCTTTGAAATACAGAATGATTTAGAGCCAAATGAAGAGCAAAACACCACTTTGATACTTAAAGGGGGGTGGTGTGTGTGTGGGGGAGAGTTATAAGAAGAGAGTTATAAGAGATAAGATATATTATAAGATAGACTTCTTAATAGAGGCTGTAGCAATAGGAAAATGGATACTGATTTTAAACTGAAAGGGAGTAGATTTAAATTGGACCTAAGGAAGACACTTTTTATGATGAGGGTGGTGAAACACTGGAACAGTCTGCCTAGAGAAATGATAGATGATCCATCCCTGGAAACATTAAAGGTGATGTTGCACAGGGCTCTGAGCAACCTGATTTAGTAAAGATGTCACTCCTTATGGCAGGGCTTTTGACTACATGGCCTTTAAAGGTCCTTTCCAATCTAAACTATTCTATGATTCTTTCAGGTCGCCATGGTAAATAAAGATATATATCCAAGGAATATCTACACATGAGATTCGTAAACACTTTGGGCGTTTTCTGCTCTTTATAATTCTTTCTTTTTTATCCCTGTACATGCGAAGTATCTTTCTCTTCTCCTAAAATGCTTTCTCCACTCCATGCTTCAAAAACTTTCCTCTTCCTTGCACGAATTAGAAGATTCTCCAATGTTCTCAGCATAATTCTGCACAAAGTAAAAATAATGAAAACATGGAAGCCCTGAAGAACCCATCTGGTTTCACCAAATGCAGTAATGGTAAGATGACCACACACAGCAAAGCAAGGACGTTAATGTAAACCAGGGAGAACCTTTCTTGGCATGAAGTTTGAAAACAAACGGGGTTAAGTCTATGTGCAGGCAGCAGCAGGCTTTAGTAAATACTGAGGACAGAAGTACCTGGTAGGGTTGGAGAGGAGCCAAGTCTGCATTTCTCTGTGATTTCTTTTTCTCTCTAGGCTAGTTTTTGACTTCATGACACAGTCATACTAGCTTCCTCAGTTAAACACTTTCCTCAAATATTTGGAGCTGAAGCTTGGATTTCCACATCATAACTACTGTAAACAAATATCAGACTAACCAGCATCAATGTGTATGGTTTTACCCAATAGTTTATTAAGAAAGAAAATAAAAATCTACTACTACCATGAGCTACTTGAATTGGTCAAGAAAAGGGTACAAGAATCTACCAGCTCTGATGACCTTTCTGATGAACGTACAATGAACAAATACCATGCTATGCTGCCTTGTTGAATTTGTTAGAACAAGTATACACACACACCTTTCTTGATTTTTTTTTTCCATTTTTCTAAATTTAATTCCTCAAAGACAAACAGAAGTTGTTGAAATCCTACTTTAAGCATCTTGGGCAAATGCCCAATGGCATTCCTATATGGTAAGCTCTGTATTATGCATAGATAGCATTAATATTCCCCAAGTATTGCAATTTAGAATTTGCTACCATAATTTCATTTAAATACAGTGTTCCCTATAAATATGTACCCCCTCCTACTGTAAGACATATGTCCGTTATTTTTAATCTTCTCATTTTTCTGAGTGATTTAAAGAATGTAAGATAAAGTGTAAAGGGTGGTATAAAACCACTTCAGGGGAAAAATCCCAACAATAACAACCTATATTCTGAGCAATTTTTATGTAAATTCAATAATATTGTAGGCTTATTAAATGATGTGACTTGTAAAAGCTTCTGTGAAATCTTCCTAGCTGAGGCCAACCAAATTTAAACCAACTGAGATCTGAGCTCTACATATGTCACCTTATTACTGAATAAATTAATCTGATTTAAACAATAGGAATAAATCTCAAGCTAAACAATAATGGCACTGAATCTGAGATTATATTAAGTGGATCAAACCCAGAGAAAAATGTTGTCCTATTTAATCTAATCTAGTTTATTGTTTTTTGTGTAACAGGAGCTCCACATATATTTAAATGTATTTAAAAGAGATTATGAGAAAAGGAGATTTAAAACATTAATAGGATTGAAGCAGATGGAAAAATCTCCTATTTGTTCCCATGAGCTTATGCGGGGAGTGGAGGGGGGGCAAGATATGTACTGCCAAGAAATATAGTTAAATATATTTTTACCTATATTTCTAGCCTTCCAGAACTCAGAGTTCAAAACTGTGCAGATTGATAAACATACAGCCAGATTTCTTTGTTTAGTGGCTCATTTCAGAATATCATAGAAAAGACTGAAACATTTGAAGAAATGAACATAGATCCTCTTTCTTCCATCCAATCAATAGAGTTTTTCTGCCAGCATGTGAGAAATTGAGACCATTTCAAATGCATTTTACAATGATTTTTCTAAAGTAAAAATGATACACATTTCATTAGGAAGCCCACCTTAAGCTAGCTTAGAAAATTACATGAAAGCTAGCTCTCACCACAGCTCTGATTTTGTGGGCTTTGATGGAGTGCAAAGGAAGAACGAGGATAAGCTTCAGGAGTCTGCAAGAGTGAAGGAGACTGTAACTTCACATCTTGGAAGAAGAGTGAAAATGTAAAATTCTGCATCAGTACCTGAGCCCACAGATATATTATATACCACAGACTGCACTGCTTTTTCTTCAGGTTTCTTCCATCTACAGAGTCCTGCTCAATGCACCACTACAGACCTTCTCCTGACAAATGGCATCACCAGAGGCACATTCATCTACTGTTTAGGGAAGCATATTTGTCTCCTCTCTTTGTCCCAAGATCTAACTATATTTAGTTTTCTGGTTTGTTAGTTTATTTCAGTTTTATTTGATCACAGGATGCATCATTGGAATGAATCTTTTATCATCTACTCCAACATATTGCCTAAAGCAAAGTCACCTATAAGATCATACCAGCTTATCCAGGGCTTTATCTAGTCAGGTCTAGAAAATAGCCAAGGGTGGTGACTCTATCCATGCAAGTTATTCTCCATAACTTCTCTCTTTGTTTTGTTTCTGTTTCTGTCCATTGTCTCTCATCCCCCCAATATGCAACTCTGAAGCTGAGTCTGTCATCTCAGTGACTCATCTTGTTGGTATGGAGAGGCACCCCCCCACTCCAAGCTATCTGTTCTCCAGGCTGAACTAGCCTGAACTCCCTCAACTTCAACCACCTCTATCCCCTGATCTCACTCCTGTTGATCAATATCTTCCTTGTACTGGGGTACCCAAGCCATCCGCAGGATCTAGATGTGGTACAATGAGCACCAGATATTAATGGATAATCCCTTCCTTCAATCTATTTGCTGTGGACCTGGAAGTCCAGGATGCTTCTGGCTCTCTGCTGCTATGGCAGGCTACTGGCTCACACTTAGCCCACTGTCAGTCCAAGACCCTAGTCCTATTGACAGAGTTACTCCCCAGTCTGCCTTATTGTCAAGGCACTCCCTGCCCATAGATAACTGTACAAGCTTTCTGCTGTTCCTCGCAAATATCACAGTTTGGTGTCAGTTACACCTGAACTGCAATCTGGACTCTCTGGGTGCAACTCAAATATTTATGTTTTAAATTCAAAGAAGGGTGCCTTTGGAATAAATGTCTTGACCTGCAACACCTACTGAACTTTGTCTCACTTTGCAGAGAAGCCACCTAGTGTGCCATGAGGATTCTTTCTGGGTGAAAACCAGTGGATAGGTGAACTTCAGAACACTGCTAAGTGTACGCTATCTGCCTATGGATGTTCATACTGCAAGACCTCACTAGAGTTCACCCAAAGACAAAATTTCAAAGCTCAGCACCAAATCTGCTTGAGAAAACTGTTCCTAGAGGGCCTAACTACTAGCTAACATATCAATATTGTTTCCTTCAAAGCTTGGCATTTGCCATTAAAAATGGGAAAGAATTGAAAAATCATGGGGTTGCAAGAGACTGGGGTCTTTTTAGAGCTTTAATTTTTTTTGGTATCACAGTGGCAGAAATTCATGGTCTGATGAACATGACCTTTTATTTGTGTAGTAAAAAAAAGGTAATTGAGAAACAGTTATTTCTCTGCTTAATTTTTCCCCTTTTGTCGACAGAAACAGTCAAAAGTAGTAAAGCAGTATTATTGCTCTCTTGGTGGAAATCCTAGAAAACCTAGTTATGTGAATATAACACTGTTAAACACATTGAAAGGCACAATGCAGAATGAAAGTGAAATCCAAATCATGTTTAATAGCCACTGTTTTAAGCTGGACCCTTTAAAAAAAAATTCCCAAACTATCACAACTCAAGAAGATGCTGAATTTATCTGTTACAAACTTTTTCCTACTGCCATCCCCCTGATCTAGGAGAAGAAATATGCTTTCCTGAAGTCAACCGTAAAACTTCAGAGAAGAGTAAATTATTTTAACTATGTTAGTGTTTGGAAAAAATACACAAATCTCACATAACTCTGTCTCATTTTATTCCTACGTAAAACATAACTTATAAGTGAAGATTAAAGGAATTACATTTATTTAGCTTAAAGAGGTGACACTTGGGGAGGAACATGATGAATCTACATAAATAGTTAAAGGGAAATAATATGAGAAAATCTAGTCATGCTGAACATCACTCATAAAACAAGGAGTAACAGAGTGAGTTGAAAAGATAAATTTACCTTGGTTATTACAAGAACTTCCCGAGAAAAACAGAGAATAGAAAGTATAGAAAGACTTCTCTTGTGTTCCAGTTTCACAGTCTTTGGGGACATTAAAAGTAAGATTACAAAGCTACATGTAAAATAATTGTGATTTTTCAGAGATTGAACTGGGTAACCAATAACATCCTTTCAAATATACTTCTGATGGGTTGATGTTAGCTGAATACCAGGCGCCCACCGAGCCACTCTTTTACTCCCCCTCCTCAACAGGACAAGAGGAGAAAGTACAATGAAAAGTATGTGGGTTGAGATAAGAAGATCCCTCGGAGATATCTCACCAATTACCACAACAGGTCAAACAGAATCATCTTGGGGAAATTCATTTAATTTATTGCCAATTAATATCAGATTAGGATGATGATAAACAAGGACAAATCTAAAACCACCCTTCTCCCTACCCCTCCGTTCTTCCCAGTCTCAGTTTCACTCTTGACTTTTCTACTTCCATCCCTTGAGAAGCACAGGAGGCCAGGTAATGGAGGTTGTGGTCAGTTCATAACACTTTGTTTCTGCCACTCCTTTCCCATTCTCTTCCCCTGCTTCAGCATGGGGGCCCCACCCATGGGAGACAATCCTTCATCGCCTTTCCAAATATGGGCCCTTCCCACAGCTTGCAGTTCTTCAAGAACTACTTCAGCATGGGTTCTTTTCACAGGTTATAGTCCTTCAAGAATGGACTTCTCCAGCATGGATACCTCATGTGGTCACAGGTCCTGCCAGAAAACCTGTTCCTCCTCGGGCTGCTCTCCATGGGATGTAAATCTTTCCAGGAGCCTGCTCCTGAGTGGCCTCTGCATGGGCTTCAGCTTCATTTGGGACGTATCCACCTGCTCAGGCATGGGGTCCTTCATGAACTGCAGGGGAACAACCTGTGTCACCATGAACTTCTCCAGGGACTGCAGAGAAATCTCTGCTTCAGTGATTGGACCACCTCCTCCCCCTTCTTTTTCTCTGACCTTGGTGTCTGCAGGATTGCTTCTCTCACATATTTTCACTCCCCTCTTTCAGACACTGTTGTATAGTGTTTTTTCCCCTTCTTATATATGTTATCACAGAGACATTACTAACATCACTGATTGGTTCAGCTTTGGCCAGCAGCATTTTTGCCTTGGAGTTGGATCAAACTGGCAACTTCTGGTATCTTCTCAAAAAAGCCACCCCTGCAGCCCCTCTGCTAGCAAAATCTTGCCGTGTAAACATAACACTATTTCACAGTAGCATAGGAAAAAAAAAAAGGTGGATGATTAAAAATATCCAGAGGTGGAAGAACACCACTTCCCTCACCAATGAAATCTAATAAAGGGAAAGAAAAATGTCATACAAAATGCAATAAGCCCTCTGACAATTTAATTTGTAATCTGCTCCAGGTATGATTAAAACTGTATTCACTGATTTCTAAGATACCTACATCTAATTCTACTGCACTAAGCTAATTTTTCTACTAAAGAAAAATGCAGCCATACAAGCTACATATTCAGAATCACAGCCCCCCACAGACTGCTCACCCCTTGTGCTTTTTGGTGAGAAAAAGCTAAATAACACATATTAAGCAGAAAGACTGAAGATTTATCCCTACTATTTTCATTACTTTTACATTTTCTCTGGTAGGTCAGCAAAACTTAGTCCTGGACTTTTCTGGTAGTATGGATGCATACAAGCTTCTAAGAAACTGTAAGCTGCGTCTTAACAAACAATACATAAATAAGAGGCATTACCTAGGAGCAAATGTGTAAATACAGCATCTACCATTTTCATCAGCCTAAATTTTTGGTCTATGAAAGTAAAATGAAGTTCTAGTCATGGAAGGAATAAAGTAATGATATAATTTCAGGTATTAATGTCTGGTTGACACCCCTAGTCAAATATGAGTACAAGGTCCCAGTCTCTGACTGAGACAGTAAGCACATGTCTGCTCACATGATATGCAGGTATTAAAAAAAAATAAAATCTGCCTTTTAGTTTGTCTTTGTTAAGGTTACAGATCCTGAAGCTTAATCTTCATGGTTGTAATGGATTAGTAAACTCTGTTCTTCAGTTCACAATCCATCACAGCTGCCCGGGAAACTGCAGAACAGCTTGACAAACTGTGACTGACACAGGGTCATGGAGCCAGACTGACCATGATAATACAGATTCTTGAGATGCAAAAAGACTCATAAGAAAGGAAAAAGCCAAAACCCAAATTGGTTTAGTTTCATAATTATTGTGAGAGGTTTGATAGATTTGCATGCACTTCATCTACTTTGGCCATCAGCAGTGCTGATAAAACACTTAGATTAACAAAAGCCTGGTGACCGAGCTTTGCAAGTTCAGAATTAAGGTCATGACACTTTTCTCCAAAGTTCTTCTTATTTGGTCATTACAGTTTGGTTTAGGTTTATGTCAAATTGTTGGCAGAAGGGGTCTGAAGGCATGGTGCCTGTGAGAGGATGCCAGGACCTGTCCTGTTCTGAACCATTTCCAGCCAGCTCAAACATATTCGTCACTGACAAAGCTGAACCACCAGCCAGACTGGACAGAAGGAAGATGGGGAAAGAATGAAAAACAGACTCCAAGGTGTGAGAAGGAGGAGAGACAGAAAGGGGATGTTCCAGGTTCCTGAGCAGGAGCAGAGATTCCCCTACAGTCCCTGCAGGAGACCATGTAGAAGCAGCTATTTCCCTGCAACCTGGATATTCCCTGAAGGAGCCACAGTTTGTGAAGAGCCCAACTGGAGCAAGTGTATCCTAAAGACTGCATCCCATAAGGACCCACACCAGAACAGAAGAGTGTGCAGAGAAAGCAGCAGCACAGAGGAGCAGTTACAGACTGATCACAACCCTCCATTCTCCATCTCCCTGCATTGCTTAGGGAGGGAAGGAGGTAGAGGAGTAGGGATGTAGGACTGAAGTTGAGCCTGAGAAAAGGGAGGTTTGTGAAAGGTGTTTTAGCTTTTGTTGTTGTTTTTCAACATCCAAATATGCTTTAATTGACAATAAACTAAATTAACTTTCCCCCAAGCTAAGTCTGTTTTGCCCATTATGGTAATCAGTAAGTGATCTCCCTGTCTTTATTTCAGCCCATGAAAGTTTCTTATTTTCTGCTGTTATCCTCTTGAGGAGAGGAAGTGAGAGTGGGTGAGTGGGCGTATGGCAGGTGGGCAAGTTAAACCACAATTAAACATATGATAAGCATAATTAACTAATACTATGGTATACAATAGAAGTAAGATGTAGTAGCCGCATTCAGACGAATTTACTACATGCAGTGTCTGTTACTGACATCAGTAATCCAGCAGCACAACTTGAATCCATCATACTTCTGGTTTTAAGGACTTTTTATTCTCCTATGCTTCATTTTCATATGCCTGTTTCATTGTAGTATCAACTGTTCTTGACCAGTTCTCTCCAGAACACAGGGTGCATCCAAAAGTGCTGTACAGTTTACCCAACAGAAGCAAGATGAGTGCAAACAATATTTTCTTCTGAATTACTGTTTCCTTGCCTTAACCAAAGCTTCAGCTTATACAATTCAGTATGATCATCAATTTTCCACCATCAACATTGACTGCCAGGATCACTACTAGGTAATAAACTATGTAAGACTTATTAACAGTTCACATATTTTTGTTAGATTTATACTGCCATTTTGTATTTCAGTGTGAGGATCAGAAAGCTCGTAGTACGTGTCAGTTCCCTATTCTTTGCTCTTCTTTACATAACCTTCTTAAGTGGATTAATAAGGTAAAAAAAAAATTAGTATGCTGTGCAAATAAAAATGTTGATTCAGTTAAAATGAAGATTCAGTTTTTTAAACTGATTTTTAAATTGTTCATAAGATGTATGGATGTGCTACGCTCAAATTAGGCCTTAAATAAATTTACTCAAGATAAAAAAATATATTGAGAACATACTACACGGACAGTTTACATATTTTAATTGATACATCTACTAGACTACACTGAAGGTAGTACGGTTTGCAATGGAATGGTTAGAAGATATCAATGTATTAAACTATGTTGGATCTGAGCATGATGCAAATGTAATGGAATAAAGAGTGGAGATTTTATTGGGTGTGGCTGGGCTGGAGTTAATTTTACCCGTAGCAGACCTTACAGTGCTGAGCTTTGTGTTTGTAGCTAGAAAGGTGTTGATAACACAGCAGTATTTTGGCTACCTCTGAGCAGTTCTGGCACAGCATCAAGGCTGTCTCTACAACATACTTCCCCCTCAACTCCCAAAGACTAGTAGGCTGGGGGTAGGCAAGATCTTGGGACAAGGTGTAGAGAGGTGACCAAAAGGATATTCTATTCCATATCACATCTGCTCAGAAATATATACAGAAAGAAAGGAGGAGTAGGGGGAGGGAGAGGAGGGGGAATTTGTTATTACATTTGCCTCCCAGAGCAACCATTACATATGCTGAGGGCCTTATTCCCAGGCAGACGCTGGACATGTCCAGCTAATGAAAGTAGAGACTAAAATTGTTTTTTTTTTCCCTTTGCTTCAGAGTGCAGCCTTTTCTTCTGCTTTTATCTTGACCAATGAGGAAGTTTTCTCATTTTCTTCCCCACCCCACCCCTCCTCCCCCCAACCCCTGCTGAGGTGGGGAGTGATAAAGCAGGTTGGTGGGTATCTGGCATCAAGCCAATGTAAAACCACTAGATACCAGTGTGTGACAGTTTACAAAATATAGTAAGTTTACAGCATTTTGAACATTAGGCAAAATATCAGGAGAAATTACATGTCTCTAAGGAAGCCACTTCTTAAACAGGTTTCACTATACATCTGGATGCTCAGGATTATCCCAACATCAAAATCCAGCAATTTCAGACAGGGATTAACATAAAATCAAGAAGGTTTGAAGGGACTAAGGTGATCTAATATATTGCCCTGCTTAAGGCATGGTCAACTATGAGATCAAACTGATTTTCTCAGGGCTTTATCAACTTAGATCTTGAAATTCTCCAAGTCTGAAAACTGCAGAATCAGTCTGTGCATGACCACAGGTGCCTAGTAGCTAGGTTCTTCATGGCACAGGCAAAGATTTGAGAATCAGATACAAAATTTGGGCTTGAACAGTACATTTTTTTCACTGTACACCAAACTCAAGTGAAGACACAAGGTTATACAACAGAACCTAAAATCTCAACCAACAAAAGACTTCCATTCCTGCTACTTCCCATCCCCCCTGCCCCCCAATCTCTTTAGTCATTTGGTTGTTAACAGCCTGATTTAACTGTCACTGAAATCAGTGAACGTTACATATCCAAATCCCATATAAACGTTCACATAAATTGTGATACTCAGCCTTGACAGATCATTTAAAAAGCACACAAACTTCAAATTAGCAGTTAAATTATGATGGAAAAGTATCAACTCAGAGTTTGCTGTTTTCTTGAAGAATGGAATACTCTCCTTTGACATCGGAAGTCTGGACTGAAATACTTGTTCCAAATCCAATGGATTTCAGCTATGTCCTTTGTAGAGCAAGCTGTGCTGTAAGTCTACCATGCATCACCCAACGTGGCTTGCAAAGCCTCTGAAGCATGCATGAAACAAGTAATCTATCCAGAGAAATTAGTTATGTGGGAGACAGAGCATTTTGGGTAAGTGCTACAACTGTACAGCCTTACTACCACATCTTATGTCTGAGGTAGCTCTCTTTTGAAGTGAAACTTGCCTAGAGGACAGATGTTGCCAACCAACCATATAATGCTAAGCTATACTGGTGGGACTTCTGGGTTGTGGGTTTTTGTGAGGATTTTGTTGTGGTTTTGTGTTAATTCATCAAGACTATACAATAGGTATGAACAACAATGATCTTTATTCATGGTATAGAGAGTTTAGCAAAATTATTCATGTTTTAATAAAAAGAATGCATTATAAAATTGATATAGTTTCTGTCTTGGAGGGAATTCTACATTCCAGGTAACTGTTCTGAAAGAACAATAACAAATAAAAGAGCTAAACTGGGAATTTTACATTAACATAATACAGGTTAAAAGTGCAAATTTAGCAACTCAAGTTATGGATGGGATATATTTATCTTATGAATCAAGACATACATAGAGAGCACCAGGGAAAGTTTCCTCACACTAAGCTAAAGCTGTGACTGTCAAAAGGTTGCCATTTATTGCTAATTGCGACAGTGATGCTGGAGAAGGTGCTTCCTGAATATACCTGAAGATTGCACCTGTGTGCTGGATTTTGCAGTTCAGTGGTTTGCCTAAGATAGGCTTTAGAATAAGTCAAAGTGGAAGAAAGGTATATACTACCCTGCCTTTCAGTGTTTCAGTCTTTTTAAGAGCACACAGCTATTATATGAATCAAGCAGATAACTTTTTTTTCCCATTAAACAGTAGCAACTCTCTCACACAGTTGCTCTATTCATTAGTCAGACAAAATGTGTTTCCCTAAGTAAATCCCAGCTCATCTTTCTTGTAACTTCACTACATGTTATGCTGTAGTGATAGTTCTGAATTTTGAATATTTCACATTGCTTTCTGCATCTTTATGAATATTTTGCACTACCTTGCTAAGTAATTTTTACACTGATAGCAGATGTGCTTTCTGACTTTCTCCTGAGGTCACTTGTTATTTGAATTTATGTAGGATTTAGTTCAGCCAATACACTAAAGTTCATGTCTATCTAAGGTACTTGTTTTCCACCTTTTATTCTATGCTACTTGATTAACTGAGCATACTTAGAATATTATTTCTTTAATAATTTTTATTTAAAGTTAATAAACAGAAGAATGACAACATTAAAGTCAAATATCAGGAAAGGATAATAATGAAACGTCATATCTCAGATTCAATTTCAGATATATAAATTCGACCTGGAACACACCAAATAAACTAATTTCTATCATTAGATGCCAGTGGCACCCACATTTTCTAACTGTAATTCCCTATCTCACCATGTCTATGAGCTCAGATATTACATAGTATCTTCAGTATGCATTTTCTCAATGCAAAAGTGGTAGTATTTTCTCTTACTACAGTTATAGATGGAGCGGTCTGTTTCCTATTTTATTCTGTACCTTAGCTGATAAAAAACCCCACCTAAAATACTGGGTATGCTTATTTTACCTTGGAATTCAAAGAAAGATGACTAACTTTTTTTAAGTTCTCAGACTGTCAAGTTATACATTTTGGGGGGAGGGGAAATTTGTGCACAAGGAAGAAATCATTCTCCTCCAATCAAGCTTATTGTGAAATATAATATTCAAGACTGTTCATTAGATTTAAATAGTTAGAAACACTTCTAATAAAAATTCTTACTTAGAATTAGGGTTTGCATCCCAAAGCAGCAGGGTAATCATGCTAACAGTCTCAGTGAAGTCAGAAGGATTATTCATATTTGTAAAGCAAACATACTTGCTGACTCAAAGTCTTAATGAATGTTAGTTACATCTCCACTGTTGATGCACTTTAATCATACATTTTGAGTTATTCATAGGAAAGGAGTTAAAGAAGTAATTAGGAATTCATGGGACAGAGATGAGAAATGTAAGTTAAAAAAAAAGAAAAAAGGATGATACAGTACAGTTCTAGGTTTAACAACAAATGTATCACCTGGTCCTGAGGCTGAAAATTTGAATTCAGAGTAGTACACCTTTATAATACAGAACATATAACTAACGTAAGCAAGATAAATATACATACTCTAAAAAGTTGCTTTGTTTTTAGATCTATCTTTTCATTACCTCTTTGATGAAAGATTATACTAAATGAAAGATATAAAAAACACCTTAACTATCTCTGTCCCATGGGGGAAAAATAAAGGGGGGGGTTGGGGATTTTTTTGATTTATTTTTTTCTCTCCATAGAGTTATACTAAATTAGTACACAAATTTTGCCCCTGAAAGGAAGCTATAAACATTTTCTTTAAACACACTT
The DNA here is from genome assembly GCF_964237585.1 of Gallinula chloropus. Classification (NCBI taxonomy): domain Eukaryota; kingdom Metazoa; phylum Chordata; class Aves; order Gruiformes; family Rallidae; genus Gallinula; species Gallinula chloropus. Next base: position 108,647,925 of record NC_140085.1, read on the forward strand.
TTTTTTAACTCTTAAGTACAACACAATATATTACTATTCTACAGTTGAACAATCAATAAAAAAACCCCAAAACCCACATAAACCAGAACTACATAGAGCTAAATATGGAAAAAAAACCCCTTACTTTTAATTTTCAACCCATGCCATTATCAAGAAATAAATAGGTCACATACAGAGATTTATTTAGAACCTGTAATATTATCAAGCTCTAGTTCCTTCTCCTCACTAAATTCCTTCACCCCAGAACACAGTCACAAGAATAGCTGGTATTTCAGTAACAAGTTTACACAGATGTTGCTTAAGTCATGTTTGCTCCCTGAGTATTTACCAGGAGTTTGACCTGCTTACCCTTTTTTTTTAGCAAGAGTTAGTTTAGGTTTCTCTTTGCTATTTTGGTCTTTCACAAAATTTTTGAGGGGCCATATTTGTCTTTTAAAGTTGAAACCAGCCAATAAATTGAGAAGTCAAAGGGACAAGCTAGAAAATAAGCGGAGTCATATAAGCCTCTTTTCTTAGAGATTGTTCCATATTCTAAACACTGCTGTCTAATCCATGCATCAAAGCTTCTATTCTTTTAATTCAATGACAAAAGCAAAAAAAAGTATATTTTTATTTTTGGTTTGGTTTGGTTTGGTTTTTTATTGTATTGGTTTTATTTTATGCCTTCAGCACTGGTAAAGACACTAGTAAGAAAACAAGCTAGTGTCTGATTTTAAGACACAGGGTTTAGCTTTGGATTGAACAAAAGGTTCAGTACACAATAGTTGGATACATGAGACCGGAGTGTACAGTCTCTATTTGTTGATTTTTGCAACTTTTAACCACAAAACTTGGTTAAACTTAAATGAAATACATAATTTTTCATTATTATTGTTGCTCTCATTTTTAATTTAAGACTTCTTTGACTCTTACACTGGCTTCTACTTTTTGAGTTACTTGCTCCCACCTATTTGCACTGTACATTAGGAATTAAACTGGCTTGCAACAGGGAGTTTCAAGCATTTGTTCCTAAGATGACCGAACTGGTGAGCCGTGTGTACTAACTGGCACCACACCATAGCAGTTATGGGGATGTTTAAGGATCTCTTTTATATGTGGACTTTGAAATGTGCAACAATCCTTTCAGTTCATTTAAACTATCTTAAACGTTTATAAAATATTTCAAAGCAATTGTGAGTAGTCAATGTGACCAAAGATGAAAAGCCTTACACTTACTAGATCTTTTAATATTTTATATGAGTGGTAGATATTAATCAAAACCCTGAATTGAAACACCATTGAAATGACTGAACGGGAAATGGTTCAGAAACTTAGCTCTGTTAGAGATCAATATTTTTGACAGGTCATATAGATCTTTACAGAGTCAAAACAAAAGTCTGGATCTAGATCTAAATGACTGTTATCTAACATTGAAATATTTGGTTTTCAGGATTTCAACTTCAAACGTATAAAATATATCTCAGGCTGTTTAAAAACTCAAATTCTAATAATTTTGTCTTGAATTTTTAGATTTTTACTCATGACATAAACAAATGTGGTAAGGCTAATAATAAGAATATAACAAAGATTAAACTCTCACGGACTTCATCAAAGTTTTACAAAAAATTTAACATTATATACATTTTTAGAAATATGTTTAAAAGTACAGTTCCTAATAGATTTTAAATCAATGCATTTCTCTTGCAGGAACAGCTTTTGTGCAGTCCCTTTGCTGTCCCTCAAAAGACTTCTTAATTAACATGCACTGGTAATTTGAAATATGTATACTCTAGTCTCTCTTTATGAAGTCAAGACATACAGTGCAACATACAAGGATTTCTTTTCACTTTTTAAGTTAATTAGTTAGCATAACTGATACTACTATTTAAGTATTTCATGGACACAATCCTTCCATTGACAGAATATGCAAAAGACTATGTTATTTATGATATAGAGCATAAAGTTTTACACACACAAAAAAAAGTGAAACACATTCCATTTTGTGGATTCTTTAAGTGCCCTTAAAAATTGATATGTGAATAAACATTGTTTCTGATAGTGTTGTGTCAAAGCAATAACAAAGAGCAGAATGAATGAACCCTCCCATTCTGTCATTTATGTAAATATTCCTGACATTGAGGGTGATGGGTTGTCTTGCCTAATGCTCATGCTACTTTGGAGGAAGATGAAGAGGATCTAGATGTGAGTGTCGGGCTAAAAAGCACAGAAACAATGGATTATAATGACATAGACTATACAACCTTCCAGAATATCTGCAGAAGTCAATTTGTACTTAAAAAGGATTTGGTTTAGATTTCAAGATTTTTATAGATTGAGGAGAACCTCTGGAGGGCAGCAGGAACCTCAATCAGGCCTCAGCACAGCCCAGATAAGGCCCCAAGGCACTCTGGAAGGTAATTAATCAGGAGCCCTGCATGGGCCCCTGCAGAGACCAGCAAAGGCCCTTGTCACTTTCTTTGCCATGACAGAACACCAGGGCTGCTGGCAGCAATGGGCATGCTCCATTCTGGGCAGGTTGCTGTGCATGTCTTCTTCATGGGGAGCAGATAGCGTAGAGGAGTGAAACAGTGAGCGGCACTGCCCATGGGACCACCCACACTTGCACTGGTCACACACCAGGAAAGGATGTTTGTGGAGAACCTTGAGCCCACTGCAGGCCCTGTGTTCACAGCCTGGAAACAAGCTGGTGCTGGTTTTGATTGGGATAGACATAATTTTCTTGATAGCAGCCAGTATGAGGCTGTATTTTGGATTTGTGCTAAAAAACCAACCCAACCAAAGTCAGCACAAAGCAGAATGAATGGGCTGGGCTTGGCCAGGGCTTTCCTGAGTGTCCCTGTGTCCCTTGCCCAGCCTGAACTGGCCCTGCAGGTCTTTTGTCCCAGAGATGCTTCCTGTGAGCGCTTCCCATTCCAGCACTGCTGAGCGTGAGGCCTGATGCCTGGCTCCAGGACTGCTAATGGAGCACACTTCATGAAGCAGAGATGAACCATTAACAATTTTCATCTTTGCAGTAAAGTTAGGGGGAAGAGATTAGTAACCCAGCTAAAAATCACTAGTTGGCTTTAGATATGTAGCCACTGAAAGGCATTGGCCTGGGTTCATGTGACCAATGAGGTCACTGGTGTTTAATGCTACCCGAGTCAGAAAGTAGGTCATAGTGAGCACAGTAGTCTCTTGGGGTGAATACCCTTATGCAGAGATTTGGCACAGGAGTCTCAGCTCATGGTGAAACGGTGACATATAGGTGGTGTGATGTTAGTCCAGATCAACACATGCCGAATGTGTTCAATGGCCTTTTGCCCTGGCTCAAAACTGCACTGTGGGTGCTTGTCTGGGTTCTGCACGCCGTGTGAGAGAGTGTCGTAGAATAGAAATCTTGCAATAGAAACCAAAAGCTCCCTCCTGTTTATATCTTTTTTAATAATTTTTCAAATTGTATACCACTGATTGGTGTAGTTCTGTTCTTGAGACGCTCCACCTCATAACAGCTATAAACTCCAAATATGGTAACATTTTTCCAGCACATTGCTGGTAATGATATTTTGCCAGTCCTTTCTTTTCCTAAAAATGTCTACAATTTCATGTAATCCACAGCAGCCTTCAAAAATCTTAGTGGCATATTATTTATAGCACCCCACTATGATGTTCTTTACAAGTATTCTCAGAAGCCATGTATTTGCTTACGCAGTCCATCTGCTCTATATGCATTTTCGGTGGTGCTTCTTTACACTTCAGCTGATTTCATTAGTATTCTCTGCTATTATAGCCAATTTTGTCTCAAAGTGTTTTAATTCCTTCACTGCATTTACTCATCTTCTGTTATTTTCCTCATTGCTCTTTGGCATCAGTCCCTTTGAGTCTTAGAGTCACAGTTTAATTCCTGGAGTATATTATGATTTCTGATATAGGGGCAAGAAAGAGTTTGGGAGTTTGGGAGGAGGGGGGTTGGCGTGTTTTTTTCTTTGTGTGTGTGTATTTTGTTTGGGCGTTTTTTAGGTTTTGGGTTTTTTTAAAAATAAAGATATATCTATACTATTTTATTAGAAATTGAAGAGTAGTTGAGACCTCATCTCTAATTTGGAAATTAAATAGGTTTCTAAACAGGCAAATACAGAGTTTTATAGAATGTTAATTTCTAGTACTTGCTCTCTCTATAGGCATTATTGTTAAAGATCACTGAAAATTTTACACTAGAACTTTTTTTAAAAAACCCACAACTTTACATCAGTTAGTAGAGTTCCACACCAGATCCATACAAGAACTAAAACAAAATTAAATTCTGTATTATATGATATAGCTGACAGCAGATCATTTATTAGGAGTGAAAACCCAATTTTAAATGATACATAGAACTAAGTTCAATTTTACACTTAGTTGGAAATAAACTTTGAATTGATATATGGGTCACCTCATTTGCTTCTGTGTGGACCTGTAAGGACTGTTCCACATAGCTGGCTTGAGTTGAAGCCCCTATGAATTCCTTTAATGTACTAGCTCAACCTTTAATCATAGCATTTCCCGATAATTTTTTCATAATTGTCCCAGCTGGGTTTATAAATTGGTTGTTTGGTGTTCTGCAATGTTAGAAACCTTCAAACAAGTAACTGATCAATTTACATCTGAACATGTAATAATACAGCCTCTCAAGTTAAGAGGTCAGAATTTCTTCTTTGTTTTTTTTGGGGGGAGTTTTTTTGTGGTTTTTTTGTTTGTCTGTTTGTTTTACTGATATCAATGATGCTTTCGTTTGAAATATGAGACTAAAATGTGAAAAATGGATGAAACTCTGATCTGTACCACCTGTTTATTCCAATTTCTTCTTTCAGCACTGCTGATTTTATAGTTAATAAACTTTATTTTCTATATGTTCAGTGATTTAGTTTCCTCTTTTTATCTTTGCTGTGAGAAGTCACATATTCAATGCATTTCAAGTATGTAGTTGCTATTTCTGCACACTTTGTAAAAAGTCATAGTTCTATGTATTTCAGACTCCAAGTTGAATCTGCCTGCCAAATGTAGACAAATTGGCATTTTTCTACTTCAAGCCCATGCCCCAAAGCATTTTGTATCTCAAAATCTATCTTCATCTGTGCAGAAACTAAAGGAATGGACTTATTAAAATGAAGAAAATTATTAATTCATATGAACAGAGATAAGAAAGAGTATTAAAAAATCTACACCCTGTTTCTCCCCTCTCCCGCCCCAAATCTTCCTCTGTTAGCAATGAAATAATTTCCTGGGTTGAAGAAAATCTCAAATATACTGAAAGTTTTCCTCTTTTTCCACCTAAAGCCTAGTTGTATATCTGCACTCTGCTACTCTCAAAGTTTCATCTATTTGAAGACATCTGACTTGCAGGGAAGATGTCACAAGAGCTCTCAAGCAAGCACAACTGTATCTGTGGAATCAGTTGTCCTGTGTCTGAAGGTTGCAGCTTGCCCAAAAGGCATCATCTAGAACAAGGAAAACAAGGAGCACATTTATACAAGCTGTGTATCTTCTTAGAAAATTGCTCAGTCACAAGTTTGTTTCATGAAAATTAAAGCTCAAAGACTTTTTTTTTTTTTTTTTTTTTTTTTTTTAATACAAATTACTTCTTTGGGGTGCTGTAGGAATGTCTACCAGACTGGGCGCTTCAGGAATTCTGGATGCTATAATGCCACATTTCTCAGCACAGGTACATACTAGCTCAGACTGGAGCAACTTGAGGTACTCTAAAATGCAGAAGAAGAAGAATTTTAAGAACTTTCAATCTCAACATGAAAACTTCAGGTAAAGCTCAAGAGGTATCTTGGTATAACACAAACTATCCTGTCTCCAAAATTTAAAACTGAATGAAAAACAAATGTAAGGAAATCCTAGAATCTGAATAATTTGTGCACTGAAAAGGATACAACTGAGCACAAAAAAATGCAATTTCAATTGTTATTGTTATTTATATATGAACTTTTGGTTTCTGCTTCTACAAATATTTTATTTTAGAATAATTGGTGATATTTTTAATGCTTTATATTTTAGAAGCTTAAGAGAATATGCATGTACAGATTTATGCTACAATACTTTTTGTCCTTTTGATGACCATTCAACTTTCCATGGATTTGAGGAAAGATGCTTAACTGTTGATTTTGTTAAAATATTACAGGTTGGATTTAGCATTTAGCCCTGTTTGACATAGTGGCAGCATAAAATCAGTCAGGGTCAGGTTTATTATGCTGTTCTGCTGAAATCACATGATGCACTAATGATTGCTTTACAGGTTTATATTTCTTTTTAGTTTATTGAAAAATGATTATTCAGGACATTTGAAATAGTATTTTTAAAAATAAAGTCCACTTTTTGAGCAAATATGTTAACTGTGTCAGAGGAGCAGGTGATCATGGCTGTGACAGCAAGACTCTCAACTGAAAGGAAAGGATGTGTGGATTTCAAAAATGTATCAGAGCATATTTAATATGTATGTCAATTATCCTTTATAAGAAAAATTGTTTTCATGGTTTAAAAAACCCACGAAAAATAGAAAATAAGATTATTAGAGGTACTCAAATGTTCTTCTTTATCACAGGCTACCTATAGTGATTCACTGCCAGGTTGAGTCAGCAACTCTGGGGATGTTGTAGTGTTATGCTGAGAAGGAATGTATCATTCTAAAATCACATATTCCAGGATTGACAGGGCATATTGTGCTTTCTTGCCCCTTCTCTGTATGCTACTATATACAGTTTCTTTGAAATTGGAAAGTATAAGGCTATAGACCTGTAAGGATGGTATACATAATTAGCTCATCCTTCTACAGAAATACCAAAGACAGAATTTGAGACTTTAACAGTTAACAACTCAAGGGATATTTGTAGGTGTACAAAAAAGAGAAACTTCATTTGCCAATAAAGGCCATTATCAGGGTTATTTTGACTTGAGCTGCTGTAGGAAGACCCTTAAAGATACTAAAAGGAATCAGATATCACCCTCAAACAGCTTACATGTACAGATATTAGGACAGGTACTGAAAAAAGCTATTTCTGGGAAGCAAAGCAGGTTAGATCAGAGTGAGATTTACAAAAGAAACGGAATAAATATTAGCTCTTCTTCCTTGTGAGTGCATATATTAATGAATAAAGCCTACGACTATGCCATGAGAATGCCAGTCACATTCCTGAAAATATTTTTAATTTAAATAAGTTAGCAACCACCTGGCATAGAAGATTTTCCAAATAGCAAATGGATCTTAACATGAACACTTGCTTGCATTTTGTAGCTACAGATTAAGCAGACTGACAATATAGTGACATACTGTCAAACTCCGGAGGCGCTTCATAAAGACTGACCTGACTTTATTGCCAAGGGGTTTTTTCATGGTAGCTTTAGCTTAATCAGATGCTTGCAAATTCAGGGTAAATGCCAACAGGATGATATAGTGCTCAAAACCTTAATTATTGTGAATAATTTTGCACATAAATTGGATTTTGGAAAACACAATGCATGAGCTAATAGATCGTCCCTTAGAAATTGAAATTCCCACCATTTAGATGAAAGTCATGTCAAGACAAAAGCTACTACGTCATTGAGAAGAAAAGAATATGGAATAGTAACTTTTTTTGGCCGGAGAAAAAACTTCTTTCATCCTTTCCACCATGACTACTATTTATTATGTTTGTTCATGGACTAGCTATGAGCTAAAGTGTGACCTCTGCTTTGTTATGTAAAGAAATAAAAGATTCTATACAGAGGACATTTCTCTAGAGCTATGTATGTTGTTTATTGTTAATTTAGGATCAACCTAGCTTTTCCTGAGCACTACAAATGGAATCCAGCCTCCTGGTATAAGCTGTCATTTTCCATTTCTGAAAGCAGAAGCATAACAGTTTTCTACCAGCACCATTTTGTTTGGGTTTTTTTGGATATGGAGTGAGCTGTCCCGTGAAAGCATGGTAAATTGGACCCCCTTCAACCATTAGATTGTCTCTGCTTTCCATCTTTTTCTGAAAGAATTGAATAGTCACCATGAAAGTTTTTAGACAACTGGTAAGAGTAGGATCTGATTAAAAGCAGTCTCTCACAGAAGAAATCGACCTCTTTTTTTGAAGGATACATAGAAGTGTCAACATTGGAGGATTTTTTTCTTTTTATGGCTATTTTGGAATTAGATTGAAAATCTTTCTTTTTTATCTCCTCATAAGGTATATTAAAAGCAAAAATTAAAATTAAAGTTCTGTCAAGCAAATCTATGATCCTAATTTCTGAGGACTCTGAAAGCATCTACATACGGATGATCATTCCAGTCTTCTCTTTGTCATTAACCTTTATAATATTAGATCTATTTCAGAATCAGTGCCTGGAGCAAAAATATTATCTACCTGCTTTAGGTACAGGCTAATCCACTTCTTGTTAAGACTAAAGCGTGGATTATATTTTTAAATTGCCAACGTGGGTGTTTGTACAATACTTGATTTCTCAGGGATTGTTAACAGAGCTGTACAAGCGATCCTGCCATGCTCTGCTCAGCGCCTAAGTTCCTGTTCATGAGCAGTTCATTTTCTCAGACATATTGCATACGCTCGTGCTCAGAGATATTCAGCATACTCTATCTGTAAAATGGAATATACAATTGTTCCCTCTGTCTGTATAATAAAATAAAATGTGGCCCAGCCTACAGGTTGGTAAAGAACAACATTCTGTCTTAAAACTCACGCTGCTTTACGAGCCCTTCTCTGGAATGTAGCGAAAACCTTGACAAAAACCCAACCAAACAACAACAAAACGCCGTTTATCGAAAATCCAGGTTTACTAACCCTTCACGTTCGGTGAGTAAACACTGAAAATTTACAGCAGGCGACACGCTGCCGTGGGGGGCACCTGCGTTACTTCTCGGCCAGGATCAACCGCTCGCCTGCAGGAACCGCGGCCGCGGGAGCGCGGTGCCGGCCGCCCGAGCGGGGGCCCGGGGAGGGCCGCGCCGGGTGCCTCGCCACCACGCGGTGGCGCTCTTGGTTAAAGTTGGAGCCTGGCGACGCGTGAGGCGTCAGAGCTGCTGCGGCCTCGTAGCGGCCGGGGGCGGGTGTGCCGGGCGCCGCTTGCTGGGGGGGGTGACGAGGGGGCTCGGGCGCAGAGGCAGGTGTTCACTGCTACTTCAGGGACGGGTTCCGAGATAGAGAAACGATGGAATAAATGCGGCCCGGATGGATTTAGCAGCCCAGAGCACAGCTCGCGATGAAGTGTGCATGGCATGATGTTGTCATGATTTTGCCTTCCCCCCCTTCCCCCACCCTTCCCCCGCCCTTAGTACTTGTTCTAATAGCAATTAAGATTACACCTCTCTTCAAAACACAGCAGTGTAGCTTTGAATGGATAATAGCGCTGTAGACAGAGGAGAAGGTCTGTTCATCGTCTGACATGACCCGCATGTAATGTAGCCCAGTGGAAGAAAAGCTTCCGGTACTCCCTCCTTGCAGGATGGCCAAAATGTTTTCCTGATTACTGTTTCACCCTTCAAATTACCACTTTGGCCTGCCATGTGCCCAGTTTATCTGTAAAGCTACCTATTCTGGGGACACTGTGACGAAACCTGAAGCACCCACAAGACGTTGACACCTTGATTGAATCCTGGAGCCTCTGAGGTCGCACGTGCTTTAGGAGAGATGAGTGAGCGATGGCAATGCAGCCATCCGGTTGATGGAGGAAGTGTCAGGAGTCTCCACGGAGGTGCACGACTTGTGTCCGTTCTTCATAGTAATAAAAGGTAGTACCAGAGTCAGTTTGCATAGTCTGTCTCTTTTCAGTGTATTGGCTTGATGTATATTTGTGAGACAGAACGAGGAAGAATTCTCATAAAACAGTCAAAGGAGGCAGAGCTGGAAATTTATGTGTAAACACAGCGTGGTGTGAAATTACCAATGGACTGCTCTGCCTGCAGCCAGAAATCTTTGTCTTGGATCAGTGAAAACCGAAATCCTCATGTCCATTTGTCTTCTTCCTGATCAAATGCCTCTGTATGAGACATTTAGCATATTGTTGCAAACAAAGAATTTTCTTTGTTTTTTTTTTTTCCTTAACTTTAAGAAATGGCAACATATTTTCAACATAGTTATATTAAACCGGTAATATTTATATGAAATTTGCTCTATTATTGTTTTCTGTATTTATATTAACATACATCAAGAGTTTAGATTTTCCATAAAATTACAAATTCAAAGCACTAGCTGTGCTTATGTTAGAGTGTTCTGACAGTACGATTAACAACAGACAAAGTTACAACTTGACATATTTGGCTTATACCAGATACTATGCACATACAAAACCACAATCACTGACCCTTTAAATTTTATAGTTGCTGTTAGTAGCAGAACTAAACTCTTGTAACTGATCTTGTCTGGATCCTTTGGCCCTCATCCTGATAGCAAATCAGTGTGACTCTGTTTGTCTCTCTGGTATTGTTTTGGGTTTATGTAACATAACATGAGCTGACTTACCCTATTCATCATTGTAGAACAATAGGCAGCAAATTTATTAACATTTCAAGACACAATACCCAAAACAAACTAGGCAACTGGAAAGCCCTTGCATTCTTTTACATGTAATTTTATTCCCCTAAAGAAGGCTAACTTATTTTCCTATTAATAGGTTTACCACTGTGAGAGGATTTAAAATCTTTTAAGGGAATAAAGCCACATACAGGTAAACAATGCAAATACATATCAAATGCAGAATGAACTTTGATATATGCTAGTTGAAAGGTGGTATACAAACCAATTTATGCCTCAAACCAGTTTAATAGCCTAAACCCAGTGCTGTTCGTAGCCCAGTAAAAATGTTTTTCCCAATCTGGGTGCAGGTATCGGACTGTGTCAGGTCCTGGGGGTGTCTGGGCTGCCCTCAGCCTGAGTGAGGCTGAGCTGGGTTCCCAGGCACTCCATGTCCAAGTGCCCATTGCCCAGCCTGCCTGAGCTCCAACTCTGCGAGTGCTGCCAGGGAGGGGGTTGGCAGCCCCAGGCAGTCTCTGATGGATACTGGGGGGGCTGTGGGGCAGCATTCACCCCTTCTCTGGGAAGGGAACAGATGGGAATGGGAAAACATATAAAAAGAAATCCAAGGGGATCCCCAGGACTGAGGAGGAAAGGAACCAACCACCAGCATCACCTCATTCTGGTGCAGAACTCAGGGAGCTTGTGAGTTCTCCACCCTCTCCTGGCCCCATTCTTCTTGAGTAGGATTTCAGAGTTGACTGTAAGATCCAAAGGGACACTGAAACAGTGACCCTAACATTAGGGGTAGGTATTAGGACAGTGGGGGTTTGTATAGTAGTTTAAGCTGTATTATTAATTAGCCTTTTCTATATTCAGAGAATTTGTGTTATTAAAGTGGTAACACAACGATGTGTTAGCAATACAGTCTTTGTTTTATATACATGGTTATATGTATGTATTTATATACATTTGGATGGAAGAGAATTTGGTATAAGTTGAATCAATATAAATTTGTTTCAATATGAAGATTCATTAACTTTTCCTCTTATGACAGAGTGATGAAAATGTTTGATGTGCAACCAACTCCCTGAGACTATGGTATCTCCCTTGTGAAGTTTCAAGATCAGTAATTTTTCACAGGAGAAACTGAAGAACGAACTTGCCCATACAGTTATACTCTAAGCAGGTCCTTAACAGCACAGATTTTACATGTTTAGTTTTTTCCAACAATTTTTCCTTCAGTTTTCAGTAAAAGTGTACAGGTGCTACCTAATAACCAGTTTGTGTAAAATACATAGCATGGTGGAGTCAAAATGCAGGTCTCTCGCATCAGTGTTTAACAAGTAGGCAGTGTATCTGTGCGATGCCTTTCGGACCTCACACACACAGAGAATAATTTCCTTTATGTTGGCATATCTGCAACGGGAAGGAACTTGAGTGAGCCTCCTTTTTAGCCTTCTAGGCTGTTGCACAACGTATCTTCACTGCTGATACTTGAATATGGATTGTCTGGGAGGAGGCAATTTCAGGCAGAGGTATTCCCACTGATGCACACAGAAAGCACATGTGTACATATGGCTACTACACGGATCACCACAGACAGGAAATACAGCACTCAGCACCAGCACAAACTGCACCAATGTTCCTCTGTCTGATAAGAATCAAATTCTGTTAATGGGAATACATACATCTGTAGTACAGCATGGATCTCTCCTGTGTTGGGACTTGGAGATGTGGTCCATCCGGTAGGTGACCCCTGGATCCTTGCTTACAGCCCTACTCCAGCTGCTGGGGCAGGCACCAGTTACACACCAACACATGCAGACACAGACACTGTGGATTCCTCTGGTAGCTTGGCCGAGACAGTCTCCTGAGTGACTAGCTCTTGAATCCCTTTGTCTCTCATTTCTTCCTGCACAGGGAAAACCTCTCATTCAGGGAAATAATTAGAAGAGGAGTTTAATGACAGGATGGGACCGGCTGTGCTGATCAGGCACAGGGCATAGCCAAAAGAGTGAATTAACCAACAGCCTGTTTAGTCACATCCAGTTCCTTTTATCACCTAATCAATCTATTTTTCCTGCCTGAGTCATCTTTATCCCTTCTTTTCCTTGTCTTCAATTTCTCCATTAAACACAGAATCCTAAAGTAGTTTGGGCTGGAAGGGACTATCTACAGATCATCTATTCCAACCACCTTGCTGTGGGTTTTTCCAACGCAACTGAAACAAAATGACTTATTCTAAGTGACCATTGTTACCCAATTTTATTCAGAATAGCACTGTTTCTGCAGTATAAGATAAAGCTGATTCCCCAGGATATTTACAACAAAAGAAGCAAAGAACCTACTTTAAGCATTGATGAGTCTGTTGTGAATGTCTGTCTCCAGGTATGAATTTCTGTTTCCAAATATATACTCCTCCTTACACTTTGTGTCACCAGAAAAAAACACAAAATAATTTGTTAAGCTCAGAGAGCTTTATTATTTTGTTTGGGTTTTGATTGTGGGTAGGTGTTTTGGTGGATTTATTTTGTTGGGTTTTCTAAGGCCTGCAGAGTCAATTTCAAAACAGCAAATTAATTTCTCATTTAATTAGACATGTAATTAAACAGCAGTATTATTACTTTGACTTTTTAATTCTTTTTAATTTTTGAATTATCTTGTCAGTGTTCTATGAAAACATAACCCTTAAAGGAGCAAAAATGACTTGTGGTTAATGACATGTAGCATCTGCAAAGCAGTATAGCATACGGGTAAAAGAGAGAGGCTGGGGATGGGACCAGCTGTTCTGTGATTTATATAAACTACACACTGAAATGGGACAGTGGTCTTTTTAAATGACCATGATAAAACTCAGCACCTATGTGTCTATGATCATTGCAGAGAAGTGAAACTGAATAGACTAAATTAAGTCCTGAGAGGAGCAACAGAAGGCTGGTGAGGCATGGTTTATGGAGAAAAAATAAAATAAAATAAAACGTGACTGTTTAACTTGGAATCAGGTGGTAAGAAAGAGTTAAATTCTGTCAGCTAGCCACTTAGTTGTGAACTTAATGGAGAATTTCAGTATTTGATTAGTAGGAATATTTGAATGGAATAATAAAAAAACCCAAAAAAATCTCACTTGTAACAGACCACAGCCCTTTTAAATTATTACTGTAACTCCTGCCATCCAGATTGAAATATCAGTATCACAGGAAATGTGGTGCTTGATAGCCACCATGCACTTTGAGAAAGAGCAAACATTTTTCTTTAATTTCTGTTTACAGCTTAGCATTTGGCAAGAAACAAATTCATTTCAGAAACTGACTAAGCTGTTCAGCCTACTATCAAAATATTCATAAAAGTTCCTTTCTCTGTCGAGCTCCACAGACGCGTTCCTTTCCTCCAACATATCCTCTGCAGATACCTTCCTCTTGGGCATGTCTTTCCATGTGCTGTCACTCCTATGGTTTTTCCTCTTATCCAAACATTTATGGTCAACCATTCCTTTCAGCTAGTGACTGCTGCCATTTAAGAGGTGTACATTTGGTTCAGAAGACTCCTGTGCTCTACCCAAGTGTAGTTTTTATTAATGTAGTTTTGCTTGGTTGGATTCTGGTGGAGAAGGGAGGCTGCAAGGGTGGCTTCTGCAAGCAGCAGCCAGAAGCTTCCCCTAGGCCCGACAGAGCAAACACCAGCTGGGCTTAAGGCCCAACCCGCCGCTGACCAAGGCCGAGCCCATCAGTGACGGTCATAGCGCTTCTGGGAATCACATTTAAGAAGAAAAAAAACCCCTCAAGCAGCTGCTTACTGCCACCAGAGAAGGGAATGAGAAGAAGTAAGAAACTGTGCAGGCACCAATGGGTGTGTCTTCAGTGAAGAAGGGGAGTGGAGGTGTTCCAGGTACTAGGGAGAAAGATTCCCCTGTAATCATGAAGAAACCCATGGTGGAGGCAGATGTCCCTCTGCAGAACATGAAAGATGAGGGGGACCAGAGACCCCACCTGTAGCCTATGGAGAGGCTCCACTCTGGAGCAGGTGGAGACATTTAGTAAACACTGCAACCATGTTGGAGCAAGCTCCTGGCAGGACTTGCAGCCGGTGGAGAGGCAGGCCCATGCCAGAGCAGGTTTGCTGGAGGGACTTGTGACTCCATGGGGGACCAGGCTGGACAAAGCTGGGCCTGAGAGATTGCAGCCCATAGAACTGACCCACGCTGGGGCAGTTGGTGAAGCGTTGAATCCCCGTGGGAAAGGACTCACGTTGGAGAACTGATATACTATGAAATGAAATACCTATGGCAACACCAGTTTCTTCCCAGAGTTTAACTGTATTTTGATAATTTTTCATAATGGTATTTTAATGATTTTTTTCTGTGTTTAACAAAAATACAACTATACATTTTTTAAGATTTCATATAATAGCTTTAATACAATAATTCTAATAATCTTTCTCTTTCCGTGTTTTTTCTTTATAGTATGTCATTGTTTCAGTGTGTGTCACCTTTACTCCTTTATTTTTTTTGGTGAAGCTTTAGGTTGAATTTTGTTGTTTTTAGTAGAAAGTTTTTCTAATTAAGATTGACCATTTTGTGCTGCAAGCCCTATGTAAGATCATAAAAAGAAGTTGAGGATAAAGGAAAAGTAAACACGGAAGCGTTCATGACAGCAGCAGTCAGTTCACTTGTGATATGTTTCTCTTGTCTTACATGGTCAGACATCAAAACCATTTCCAATCCACCGTTTCTATAGCAATTTTAAGTATCCACTGAGGTCATAGGAACCTCTTGCATGTCTCATGACAGAGATCAGCCACGAACAACATATGTTCTGTAGTAAAAGGGCAGAATTCATCAATGCCTATTTCCTTCTCAGAGGAAATTGACCATGTCAGGTACATTCAGCTAAACATGACAGATTAATTTTCTGGTGTTATAGAAGAATGTGATATATTTTCTAGCAATATAAAAATAAGTACTGGATAAAATATATTTTTTCTAACTTTATTTTTTTCTGCCTTTGTATGTATGCAAGCTAGCCTTCGTGTTCTTGTCCTACAGTGTACATGACCAAGGGGTCTGAATCCCTCACATGTTGTATAATGCCTTTAATTTTTCTAAGGAGCCAAGATTTTAAATGGAATTTTTTATTTGTTTGGGGGGAGGAGGCGGTTTAATGCTGTTCCTTGTTGTTAGAAATTACGATTATTAATAAGGCAAATTTTATGTCAGCCTTAACAGGACTCATCAAATCTTTTTTCCCTAAAATCTGTTTGACAGCAAATAACTTATCAATGACAGCTTTGAAGAACAGTATAAATTCCTTTAATTTTGTTAGTTTTGTACAGACTACACTCACAAACACATCATTCTGCAAAACATAGCCACACATATATATTATTAGGTATTTACGTCTAGGAGATTCTGTATATCCTTTGTTCCCACAAAGCTGCAAGTCATGGAAAGTATTTGAAACCAGTTAAATCTGTGTCTTCAAAACATAAGCAGGCTACATATTGAGACCTGCATTTCTAAATAAGATTTAATTAAAAAAAAAATAAGTCATATCATGCATGAATAAGGTGAGCAGATCTAGCCTATATCATTCAACCTACTTCAACTGCAAAGCCTTTTGCTCTAAAAGTATGCAGAAAAAGATATGAACAAAACTGGCAGGATTATAATGCTGGGATATAGGCTGGGATATACGACCAGGTAAGTCGTAATCAAACACATGACAGTTTCTTTAAAATAGCATAAGATGGAAATTAGCAACCAGAAACCGGAGATATTTTTGCTACCAAAGGCATGAATCTTTATAGAAACCTAGGGAAAGCTGCTGGAAGGTTGTCTCACAAATGAGCAGTTTATTCCAGCAGTTTTATCTCTCCAAGACTTTGCTTATTTGGTCAAGACAAGTTATTCTGTGGATGCAATCAATATTCATAAGATTATGTGATTTTATTTCTACTCCGATAGTGAAGATACCCTTATTCTCTTACATACTTAAAGTGAGAATTTCTGCAGCTGAGCAGCAATCTTTATTGATCATACATACACACACACCCCTCCACACCCCTACCTACCAGTTTCCATTTTTTTTAGCTATGCAAGAAGCAATATTGTAAAGATTGGTAATACTTAAATCTCCTGGAAATACGATGGAAGGATAAAACTGTTGTAGAAAACCATGGTATGTTTTTCTGGCTAAATATTCCTCTGTGTGATCCTCAGTCATTCAATGAATATTTACAATACAGGTATCTTTCTCTGCTTGCTCATTAGGTAAATTGCCATTGGACTCACTTCTGCTGTGTTTTCCACTCTAAATATGTCAAGACAGCTTGTTTTCTTCTTCTTCACCATGTTTATAAGTTTTATCATTTCAGTTGCTGATAGCAATTTGTATAATCTAAGACTCTTATTTAGTTTCTCCTTTTCTACATGCATACAAGAAAAACAAAATAGTTTGTGTTCATATACCAATATCACTCGATTTTTTGTCAGTTTTTACTAAAATATTTATGTTACTCATCAAAATCGAAGCTCTTGAAATTTCAGTAAAAGTAAAGCTTTTCTTTATTTTCACCTTGCCATTTTTCTATCCTCTAGCTCCTTGTAAAAAATTATTTTCAAATTTCACATGGAAGTGTCCCTTCTATTTTACAAGTCTGAGTTTCTACATTGCTTTCTTACTGTATCATAAATAATGTTCATGGTACCAAACATCTTGTTCAAACATCCAAAAAGACATTAGTGAATCCTGAAGATGCCACATGTCTTATCAGTGAATTAGGTCAGGCAGAAGTGGCTATACATCAACAAGGGCAAATGAAGATTAAGAATTGTGTTAGCACTTGCTCTTAGCAATTGTCCTTTTACCAACAGTTCTGGTACGACTAATCAGGGCAGTAATTTCTCTGAATCTGTGTTTGCCTAAAGCTGGCTACTTTCGATATATTTCTCAATATGCCTTTTAATGGCAGGGTTTTGGTTTGGCATTTAATAGCCGGTGGTAGGCTCATCTCCTGGGAAGCTTTATGACATTCTTTTTCTCAGTAAGTAGCCAAACCTTTCTGTTTTTAATGGAAGGGCAACAGAGTCAGAACTTGCTCCTTTGAGAATGCTTACCTTAACGTCGCTTTTCAGTACATTTTGTGAAACAACAGGAAAATAAGCAACGGTAACCACAGTCTTTCTTTAGTTTGTGAAGGTTAATAGGTGTTTATATATCCAATTTTCCATTTCAAAGGACAAAAAAAAAAAATAATCTGTGAATGGTTGTTTTTGAAGCTATGCAAAAACTTAAATAAACCTGTCAACGGAAGGATCCACTTGCTCAAATGTTATGATTTATTGGCAGGAATAAAAAAACCTGAGTATGTCCTTAGGAGGAGCTCTCACTAACTGTACCCACATGCCATTTTTGCTAGACAGAAAATACCAGTCTCCAAATACCATTAGTATTATGATAGATACAAAGAAAGATCCTGCAGTAGGAGAATAACTGTGAAACAATAGCAAAATGTTGCATCTTGAGGCTGGACAGTGGACATATTCATTTCTTCATACACAAAATATTTCTTTCATATTGCTGTGCTCTTATCTGTAATTGATACATATTATATTTCACCAAATAATCCATTATGCTGATAAGATAAATGTTAAACTGAGGTTTTACAGGAAATCATTGTCCTACTGTTATAAGCCTATTGAACAGTTACAAACCCCCAAAACGTCTTTCTCTCCTGCAATTAGAGGCCTTCATTTTACAATTATATCTCTCAAGTCTTTTGTATAAACTCTTAAAGTGATTAATCTTGTAATCCTGTATTTTTGAGAGTTTTTATATATAGTGATGATCCTTATATATATTGAATTATGAAGAATATCTTGTTTTTAAAATTAACAAAGTTTAATTCTTTTCTAAACAGCCTTTCTCTGATTAACACCGTACCTCTATACCAAAATCTAATCAAGACTCAAGTGATCATAGTCAAAACATGAAAATTATTTTGATTATATAGCAGTTAAAATTAAGCTATCTTATTAATCCATTTGTTTTTCAGATATTCTTATTTTTCAGAAATCAGAAAGATAACTGTTGCTGAGACACTTATTGTCTATGGGACAGTTAGGTGCTCACTAAGTTCACGTAGGCCTACAAAGCTTTCATTAATTTCATCTTTTTGCCTTCTGCATCTAAAATCTGCTATTCAAATTTATGCTCCTAATTCTTAAGAATTACATGTTCAGGACATCTGAATATAGGTGTGTTAGCGTCCTGTACTGCAAATGAAGGAAATAGGATCTAGACAAATTACTGTTGCTCTCCCTAATCAGCTTATAGTTAGTAAGTTCCTCCAAACTGCATCAGACACCTGCAAAAATCTCATGTTTTCTGACTGACAATGTGACTGACATTGATGTCATGAGTTTTCCTGGGCATTTCTATTCTGTACCCAAATATCAAAGCAACGACATGCAGTAGGTACTGTGTGCTCTTAGTCTTTAAAATATAAAAGGCAGTAGGAACTGAAAAACTCTTAACCACTTTTTACTATGGAAAGGTAAGAGAATTTTAGTTCTCTGTCAGTCATTCTGTGTACAGAATAATAGAATCCTACCACACTAGAGTAATTTTAGTCCTCTTAGAGGTAATAAATACCTATCTTGACAATTGGTAGATCTAATTAAGCCATCAGATATTGCAGTAATGAATTTTCTGTGGAATTTGGCTAACAAATTTAATAGATTTGCATTTATGAATATGTGAATTGTGACTTATTCTGTGTGTTTTGAATTGGATTACTTTTCTATTAAGCCTTTTATGTTAAAGCACTATGTACCAAAATGTTTGAAAAATGTGAAGCACGGAGGGAAAAAAAAGGATATAAATCATGGCCACTATGTGAAACCAAACACTCTAATGAAGATATTTAAGAAAGAAAAAAAAAATATTTAGTTCTTTACTTACAGTAAAAGAAATATAGCACTACACTTTATTACAAGTTCCATCCATCAAATCATCATTCATTCAGACAGAATTTCTTAAAAAAAATATGAGGATTTATGGTTGAGCAACAGAAATATAATAAAGCTTACTCTTTGCATATCAGGCTTAACAGAAGCATAAAAGTATCATCTGAATCATGCCCAAAATATCCACATGATTAAAGAAAGCAAGGAAGATCTTCCCTATAGTAAAGAATTTTTGGTGGTAGACAGATGAGATGGTCAAGAAAAAAGACCTTGTAAATAGAAATTTGTTTAAACATTGATTGATTCAGAATATATATGTGTGTGTATTGTGTGAGTATGTGTGTATAGATACATGTATTACAGATGACTTTTACTTACTTTCAAAGGGTAAATTTGTAATTATTGCACAATTGTAACTAAAGGAAATTAGGTCTGATACTGCTAAAAGGCCTTTTTTTTTCCATTTAATTTTGCATTGCATTAAGATAAAACATGCCTTAAAATGTAAGCCTTAAAATTCTAAAATTGCATTAAAATCTATCAAATGTTGAGTCCTTTTGGGTCACTTATGGAATTCACAGTCATGGACCTTCTTGATCTGTAGCTTGGGTTTACCTCAGTGCCTTTTCATCAGTATGGACATACCCAGCAATCACTGGACTGACCTTTGACCTGTGTCATCATGGTTATATTGCCTTTTGATCAGGACTGTCATCTGCATGTATGTCCCTCTCGCCTCTCTCTAGTTCTGAAGGATGTGGCATGGCCATTGCCTGTGCTCTCTCCTCAGCTCCTGGCTCCCATTCCATAGGCAACAGTCCTGATCTTGCTGCTCCATGACAATAATAGTAATGGTGAGTAAGAACTGTTAAGATATTTAGCTAGTCCAGACATTTTAAAGAACACTCACAGGTGTTTCAGAAACAATTACATAGTCATAGTAAATAGATTAAAAAAGCCTGATAGTGCTGTTTGCACAACTATATTAGCTACGAAACAAACTTCTCAATTCTTTTAGAGGTCCTGAGGTCTCTCCTCCTGAGAAGTATGGCTGATTGAGAATTTGGTGAAGGGTCTATTTAGAGGCCGGACAACAGAGAGCAGTCCTTTTCCTCTAGTGACTTTGGAGTGGCCTCTTTACTGCTTCTACTGAAATACCCAATACCTAAACTAGGGACTTTGGAACTAGTAACCCGGTAAAATCACTTTAGAAAGGGGAATTTATTCAGAAAGTTCAGTCTCTTGGGCACTCAAATATGTTTTTTACAGTAGGACCATTGGATTTTGAGCTTCATAAAATGATAATGTCTGATCTGTATTGTGGTTATAACAGTAATAAACTTAGCTCCACAAAGGCTTACCTCATTTCTCTGTCTTTACTGATCTGATAGGTTTTTTTTTTCAATTTTTGTTAGTTTGTGAAGAATATTTTGAAAAATATTTAGGTGGTCATTTGTTCTCATTTTCACATTTTGTTCTGAAACTGATTTTTTTTTTTTCTGAAGCAAACCCTTTGACTTTGACAGGACCTATTGCTTTTATTATAGGCCTTTAGTGTCAGATTTCAGGACCTTAATGGACAAGAAAAAAGACTAACATAATGAAAATCTCAATGGGGTACATCTTACAGGCTTTCCAAATTGTGATGGATTACTGTAAAGTTATGAGCAGTAGGGGTTTCTGACAAAGTCCATCAAGATGTTTTCCTGACAAGTTAACTTTTTTTTTTTTGAAGTCTTTCATGTTCCGCAGAGGTTATTCTACTGATAGTCTTTATGTATGAATTTATCAATTCATTGTTCACTCAGTTGTTTGAAATATTTTTCTTTCAGTCATCATTCTGTAAAAAAGCAGAGTATTGGCAATACAATTCTGTAGTTGGAAAGTTACCACATGAAAAAATGAAGTAGTCTTCATAATTCCTACTATTTATCTTAAAATTTAAACGTCTGTAGAGAGTCAATTCCAAGCTAATTATTTAATGAGCGATAGTGTTTTCTTTTTCTTCTAACCAGTTCAAGCACCTAACCTCAATACCTAACCTCTGCAGTCTGCAGTCTTCTGGGGAAATAAGTATTATTGGCAGGTGCACATAAGTAATGCTCTGTCTTTGTATCGATCCTTACAGAAGTCATCTCTCCCTCTAGAGGAAGTCTGGTGGGGTAGTGGGAAACAAAATAAAGCATTGTCAGCTTATTTTGGTCCCTTACATTGAAATAAAAATTATAACAAATTTAAAGAGGGAATTGAGTCTTATCTTTCCTATCACTGACTTTCCCCATGATTAAACTTCAATTCATTATTATTAAGATATTAACATTATTTGAAAACCATTTGAAGGATATTTTTTTAAAGTCAAATAAAATCAAAACTTTTCTAGCAGCAGTGTTTCTATTTTCTTTTTAATTCAGCAGGGGTTTTTTAAAGAAAAAAAATTTATATCATTTATGTTTAGCTTTGACAAAAACATGCTCTTCAAAGCTCAACATTTGGTCAACTGAGCAAGGGCATATTATAAACACATTGCAGTTTAACCTGGCAGGCAGCTAAAAACAACCACACAACTGTTTGCTCTTTCCTCCATCTAATGGGATGGGGAAAGAATCAAAAAAATCCCAAACTTGTGGCTTGAGATATAAGCAGTGTAGTACAACTGCAAAGGAAGGTGATGATAATGATGATAATAATAATAATAGTAATAATACACAAAACAAGTGAAGTACAGCACAATTGCTCACCACCAGCTGAACAATGCCCGATTAGTTCCCAAGCTATCTCCCAGACAAGCCCCCCAGTTTACATACTGAGCTTGGCATCATACATTATGAAATATTCCATTGTCCAGTTGTGGTCAGCTGTCCTGGATGTGCCCCCTCCCAATTTCTTGTTCACCTCCTGTGAAAGGTTTTTGCTTCCTCGCTGGAAAGGCCTGGGAAGCTGAAAAGTCCTTGACTTAATTGTAAACACTGCTTGGCAACAACTAATATATTAGTGTGTTATCAATGTTATTTTCATACGAACTCCAAAGCACAGCACTATAGCAGCTACTAGGAAGAAAATTAACCTGAACCATGTTTTAATGTGGCTGAGAAGCCTTAGAAATGTAGTTTGCAAAGGCTAATTGTTGTCTTCTATATTTAAAGAAAAAATAGTATGAGCAGACTTAGGAAATATTATTGTTGGAAATTTTGTTGAAAAAGACTAATTTATTCTGGAAAAACCAGCAACCTCAGCAAAGCTGGAATTGGGGTAATTTATGAACATGCAATCTGGGGAGAACATAAAGGCTTCATTTTACTATATTTCAATAGACACAATTAGAGCTATACAGCAGTAGTTCAAAATAATGGTTTTGATTTATGCTAGGGTTTGTGCCAAATTCTCTTATCATAGACCTACTGGCAGAGGGAGTTCATATGGTCAGTGAGCTTCTGCTTCTTATCATGCCAGATGCCAGCTGTGTCTGCTGAAAGGGAAGTAGAAGTAGTTGAGACGTACCACAGGAGAGAGAAATATTTCTTGCAGGCAAATTTGACTAGCAGATATTATCTATATTTATAGTTATTAAGGAGCTCTGCAAACAACATCTGCCCTTCTCCAAGGCGGCATATCTTCTGGTGTGGGAGCTAGTGCCGGGATCAGAGAAGGAGACTCCAGCAGAGGAGCTGTTATGTAGATAAGCAGGCAGCCCCAACTGTGCTACTCTCACATCCTTATGGGTGGGCTCTGAATAAAACCTGCCAGCATCTGGCAGGAACATCTGAAAAGTGCTTTGCTATGGCAGAGGCACGAAAATATATTTGACAGTAGTTTATAAAAAGGTCAGGATGAAACTAATGAGATATACTTAGTCTTTTGAATCAGTTTATTATTATTAATAATGGTGCATCATCAATTAATCCAAAATTCAACTCTGATTGAGGAAACAACTTAGATTACTTTTCAGGAGGAGTTTTGCAGTTTTCTCTATCAAATCTTCAAACTGTTGCTTTAGACTTACTATTATCTGGTACCTTTTCTGTAGTGCAGATATGCAGCCAAAATATGAAGTCCCATCTTATTGAGATAGAATCAATAATATTTCAAAGTACTTTGAAATGTGTTTGACTCGTGTATTTCTAGAGGATTCAAATCCTTTCAATACCAAAAATGAGAATTTTTTTTTTTTACTTGCTTCTACTTTAAAGTTCCTACTAGGCTTTCACAACTTTCCTATCAAGGATCACAACCAACCTAATTCTGAGTTGCAATTATCAAATGTTTTGATACAGCATTGTTGTGGTTTAACCTGGCAGGCAGATAAACACCACACAGTTGTTCACTCATTCCCTGTGTTGTCGTCCCCCCCCCAACCCAGTGGGATGGGAGAGTATTGGGGAAAAAAATAAAATACACGGGTTGAGATCAAGACAGTTTAATTGGACAGAAAAAGAATCAACAATAATAATAATTATTATACAACCAAGCCAGCAACAATAATAATTAAAAAAATATAAAAACTGAAACTAATTTGTGCTGAGCCAATGCCCAGTCATTTCCTGAGCAGCAGCCGCTGGCTAACTTCTCCCCCTAGATTTATACTAAGCATGACATCATATGGTATGGAACATACCATCGGTCAATGAGTCAGCTGTCGTGGTCATGTTTCCTCCCAACTTCTTGTGAACCCCCAGCCTCCGTACTGGCAGGGCAGTGTGAGAATTTAAAAAGTCCCTGACTTAGCATAAACACTGCTTAGCAACAACTAAACCAGCAGTGTGTTATCAACATTATTCTCATCCTAAATGCAAGACACAGCACTGCACCAGTTACTAGGAAGAAAATAAACCCTATCCTAGCTGAAACTATTAATAGTATCCTCAATAAAGCATACGAAAATAATCTGATGGCTAAACAACTTTTAAAAGTTTCTTCAGGCCTATAAAACAGCACTGGTGGCCTTCCTAAATTCAGAAAGAAAAAAAAAAAGATAATGTTTTCTCTTGATCACATCTGAATCTTGAAAAAAAACTTACCCAAGCAGACAAGCAAATTGCAGAATTTTGTTCAGGAAAAATGAACAAGTCCCTTATAATAAAGAAAATGCAATGCCAAACAGACATACTATGTTGCTCTTAAAAAAGCCAACATAGATAGAATTGGTCTTACAGAGAAAAAGTAATGTTTTAAAGAAGACAATAAAAATCTGGAGTTGATAGAGGACACAAATAAAATTGATTTAAGAATTTCATCATGTCAGACAGAGAGCAGAAAATTATGAAAAATTTTAATGTAAACTCAGTCTCTTTCAATAGCCTACTCATCTTATGGTTGATTTATTTTTCAAAAATACAGGATATATGTTTTTGTTTTCAAGACAATATAAGCTAATGCTGCTCTGTTCTAATGACATATATATGGCTTTACTCTTTGAATCCAAGAAGGATTCAATATCCTTCAAAGCAAATTTCACGTTTATTATGAATAATTTTAAAAAGCTAAAAAATAAAACTTTTTCTGTTTAAAGTAATTGTTACTCGCTGACTTTATTTGCTTATTCAGGAGAACAAGTTAGAGTACTTTTTTTCTAATATCTTTAGTGTTTTATGTGAAATGTAGCTTTTTCTTTGGTTTAGTGAGGAAGAAACTGAAAGTACTTTTGTACATCTTTATTTTTTTAAAATGGATTCTCTGTGCTACTTGAAGTGACTTGGAGGAAAATATAAAATGAGAATGGAAACCCCAAATTGCAAAAAGAACTTCCTTTTCAAATATGTGCTTTCAAAGTCTTCATGTCAAATGTATCCCTGGTGTAAATCAATTTCAGGAGCATTACACCAGGGAAGAATTCAGATTTTCCTCTCCATGCCAGTGACCCACTGGTAATATCAATCTTTTTGCCACGCTGCTTTCAATTTTGTTTCACTCACATTTACAGAATTAGTTACAATTTATGGCAGAAAGTAGTAAGACAGCTTTTTTCTCCAATGCCTTCAGGAATGAATGCAATGTGAGTGAATTGCAACTTTTATTTATTATTTTTCTCAAGATAGATGGAGCAGGTGTAAAGGAATTAATGAAGCAACTGCCAAATTGCAAGGGTCATTGGTGTGTAGAAAGCTATAAATTAGGTGGTTCTTATGGGAAATTACCTTCTACCTTTAAGGTGTTGCCATTTATAATTTCTTGTTAAACTCCTGGGAAATAGCGGTCTGAAAGTTCAGAAAAGAAAATGTTGACATCCTTTATTTCTGGTGGATTTTTCAGAAAAAAGAATGACTCAAAAATCTTGTAATAATAATAAAGATTCATTGGAAGCAACATAATTAAATTTTGTTTTGCATTTAGAAAAGTTGTATGATATACATAGACTAAAATCCATTTTGTATAAACAGGATAAATCTATGATCTTTGGCAGCCAGTTTGCTACCTGAAGTATGCAAATATGCAGAAACATCATACTTTTTGTAAGATCCTTTCTTACTCTTCAAAAAAGTAGCAACAGATATTTTATTATGTAGGTAGAATACAGGACCATGAAAATTCTGTAAATCTAAATCTGTTATATAATTCCTCAAGATGTTGTTGAGGAACAATGGTGGTAAACATACATTTGAAAAAAAGCTCTAGCTCGGCTACTTCCTTATATATCAAACACAGATTTCTAATAATAAGCTCCTAAAAATCAGCAAAATACATAGAAATAGTGTACTTGTATCGTTTGGTAACTAACCTGAGAAACATCCCAGTATTCTTGGAGCTGAAAGAGTAGTTTCAGCTTGTGTCATTTGAAGTGGCAAAAGGAGTCTCATTAATACAAAAGTATGACCAGCATCCTAAACAACTGTATTTACTTCTATTACTGTTCTTAAGCAGTTCTTCAGTTAATAGACAGTTGATTTAAGAACTGTTCTATAAATAATTTTCACATGCATAATTTCAAGCATTTACCTTTTTTTCCCTAAATAAATACTATTTGACACAAAACTATTAGAAAAACATGAAATTGTGAAAAGCACAACACACATTCTGTATTTCAGTAGTCACAAGGAGGCTTGAGACTATTTTTCGTATCCGTTATTGTCAAAGTCAATAAAGTCAAAGAATGTATTTCATATTTTTTGATAACTTCAATTATTCTTTTTGGGGGAGCAGCTTGTAAATATTTCCCCCGTTGCTACTTTAAAAGATTCCACCAGAGACGCCTTCTTTGGTAGTTGGAAGCTTCTTTCTAATTTCAAATTGATTAAAGACAGTTTATAGCCATTCTTTTTCATCCTTTGGTTTAACAAGTTTTTATTCTCTAGTGTTCTCCTCAATTCTAAAATTGTATTTGCATTCCTCCCCTAGCACTGTATAGCTGTGTTCAAAAAATGTATTTCTTCTACTATCTGTCTAGTAAGGTAGAATGACCTCTCTTCTCACCATATGATTTTTTGCAGTTAGATGCAAAAGTTCAGGTCTGGGGCAATTTGTCTTGAATGTAGATGATGAGAAATGGATATATGTTATAGTTTTCTACAGGTCTTGTTTAACTATGAGCACCCCTTCCTTTCTTAGAAATGTCTTATGAGATAGAAACGTGTCAGTGCTGCATTTATAAGTAGCTCTGAATGTATCATACTGATATTGTAATGTCAAACCGTATTCAGCATGCAAGCCTTGCTCTTCTGATAATTTCTGTTGAGGAGGTTTTTAGCATGAATACAGAAATTTTATTAAACTCTGTAATATGGTACTTTGTACTACTAAATTTAATCAAATCTATTTTATTCCCATCCTTAAAGTTTCCAGATTCTTCTAGCATGACATTCTAATCCTTTTCTGCATTGATGCTCATGACTTTGTGCCTTCAACAGATTTCATTAACAAGTTACTTCTTTCCCCTTGTCAATAAAATAATTTTTATTTTCTAAGCCTGATTTTCAGTTAACTGGTTTATCAAACATAGATCTATGGTTCTATCCCATTTTTCCTTTATTTCTTTGCTTAATTTCTTAGACATTGAAGAAATGCACTTTTAGAATTTTATATAAAGCATGGGCACATTTCAGTACAGGTTACAATAGATAGATAGTATCTTATCTGTAGTCACCAGCATTCCAGAATAGATATTCCTTTGATTGTTGTGCTGTCACTAGTAATTCTGAAAGAAAAATATAGCAATGAAAATAATTTGTAGCAGAACAAATTGATTAACAAATAAAATATTCTTTAAACAGAGCAAGTTTCATGGAAACATCTCCTCCCAGATCCAGAAAGAAAGGGTATCCAGATATTGACTGTTAGTAGCTGTTCATACTTCTGCATTGAGCAGGACCCTTGTAACTGAATCCTGAGGGATTAGATAATGAAAAACATGCTGGTAGCCAGTCTTATTTTTGTGAAATACACGGAGCATACATCATGCAATATTATTAAATTAACTAGCTTGTGGATGGATATAGTTATGTTCATGTTCATACACCTTTCTAAGTGGACAGAATGCAGCTGTGTTTTTTTCACTTTTGCAGTTCTCTTAGTGGATTCTTGATTCAGTTTCTCTTCTGACGTCCATTCTCATTGTTCTGTTTAAAATGCCAAATATTATGTGTCTTATATAGTCATACTATGCATCACATAACTTTTCAAATAAAAACAAAGGATGCCAGTATTCAGTTAAGTTACCTTTTTCCTTAGTACTTTTGCTAGTACTTTGCTACTTAGTGCATTGCAGTAAGTATAGTAAAAGTAGATAATATGGTCTCCTGTGAATATTATTTACTATGTTAATTATGATCTCAACATTCAGTCAAAAATCATACTTCCTACACAGGGTTTGATGCATAATACAAGAAAGTGTATGAGCTACCTCAGTGAGCCCTTCTTCTGGATCAGGCCTGTATTGTGCTTTAGTCTTGCTAGATAAAAGAAGTTATTTTAGTGGAAAAGGTCAGATGAATATTATTTAGAATACCTTACAGAGTGTTTCACCTCCCTAGCATACTAAAAATCTCTAAGAATTATTTTTCTTCATGCAGGGAAATCTTTGGATATTTCATAGAATCATAGAATATCCTATATCCTATAACCTATATCCTATAACCCATAAGGACAACTGAGTCCAACTCCTGGCTCCACACAGGCCCAGCCAAGTCAGAGCATGTGATTGAGTGGATCATCCAGATGCTTCTGGAACTCAGCCAAGCTCAGTGCTGTGACCCCTTCCCTGGTGAGCCTGTTCCAGTGCCTGACCACCCTCTCAGTAAAGAACCTCTTCTTAATATCCAGCCTAAACCTCCTCTGTCTCAGCTTCATGCTGTTCCTGTGTCCAGCTGAAAAGGGGGGTGATAGATTTACTTTGGTGGGTGTCTGGCCTCCAGCCAGGGTCAAACCACCACAATTGTCCACATTTGAAATAGCTCCTTTTCCATGCATTACTCTTATCAGCTCTGTAAGTCTGTAATAAATCTGTAAATTGAGCTTCTGTCGAAAAATTCCAAGGACAATCTTTGTAAATTTTAAAAGGATCTCCACAAGTATGAATTTATTTCACATAAGTATTTTTTTCTGAATTTATATGCATTCATTTCTACATCAAACTTAGTTTTGGTGTTCAGTATTCACAGAGCTAAATTCTTTATAACCCACTAGCTGATATGTAGCTGGAGGGCAACTACATTTTCATGGTCATTACCAGCATGTGTCATCTTTGATTATAGCCATCCAAGCCATATTTTGTGGTAGCAGATATGGTTTTTATGTTTTTATCTATTTTCATATTAAATCCATTACTAATACTGTAGAACTTGAAGGATTGCTCAAAATTTAAATCTGTGAAGGCTGTTAATCTTTATGTAAGTTTTTCAAATGTATCTTAAAAAATATGAAGAAAACTCACTGAAAATTGAATAATTAACTACTGGCTCGCTTTTAAATAGGATCTAACCATAAATTTTTATGTGGGTTTACCACTGTGTGCTGCTGTAGGACTTTGAAAATTCTGGCAATTATTCTGGCACCTTAAAACCGGTAAACATGGCATAGAATGAATGGGTTGTAGATTCTGAATATGCTCCAAAATACAGGATATTAGTGAGAATCTGCAGTAATGAAGAGGTTTTGTATTTGGTGTATTTGAGGTATTTGGATATACCTTGCCATGTATACTTTGTTGGAAAGAAATACAAATTCATGTAAGTATTGGTGGTGTTTGATTTTTTTCAAACATCTTGAACAAAAGCCTAGCACAAAAAGGTATCATTTCTAAGAAGACAAATTATCAGTAAGGGAAACAATGGTTTTGACCTGGTCTATCACACTCATTATTGACTTGAAGAGTCCAGATTCAGAGGTTTTCAACACTGAGAATCTGCAAGCAAAGCGACTGGCTGTTCCTTAGGAAACTGACTTACACATTGAAGAATTTACTCATTGTGAGTCTCCAAAATGCATTTCTAATATATAACCCAACAAATAGAAAGATTTGTATGCTCATGATCAGTCTACAGGTAGTGTTGATTCTCTTTAAGATGCTTCTCAAGAAGCATCTCAAGAAGCATCTCATACGGAAAATAGGTTTTGTACATTTCCTCCTTGCTTAACCTTCAAGAATTTAAGAGTGTACTACCTGGATTTAGATTGTTCCTAGAGTTAAAATGTGACCCTAACTAGCTGTTCAAATATTGCTGCAAAATTTTGGCAGCCTTTGAAGAACAATTGAATTTTTATTTTTTATTTTATTTTGAGAGGTAACTTTCAAAGTGCTGCATATACACCCGATCTCACAGACATGCATACCACATATGTAGCAAGTAGCATGTTTTTATTTTTTGATAGAAAAAGGAATTATAACAGAAGGAGTATGTTTGTGTTTCACTTTATTGAGATTTTATGTATTCTTGATTCAGCTTCTATTCCATTTCTTCAAGGACAGTAGTCTCATGATGCAGAATCTTTTTCCAAATATCTAGATGTTCAATCTGTTTAGAAATTGCTTCTTATCAGGACAAAGAAGACTGAAAAATGCATAGACAGGTAAGAAGCTCTTGGCTTTAAAATGCTGGAGATTTTTCACAGCTCTTGATAAGAGATTTGGATCTTGTTTAGAGATGTACTCACCAAATCCATTTTAATGCTAGATCACATTGCACTTGCAATGAAAGGAAACTTCCGATATAATACTAGTGTAAACTGTTCTGTAGGGATGTTTTACTAAGAAGCTGTTGTTTACACTGAGTCCATTCTTTTGTTCAGCGAGGGAAGATTGCCAAATAAAATTCACTGTGATCTTGGATGTTAAAAATAACATTGGTTAATAAGGAGTGATTAATCCCTAAACTATATACTTACTGCTTCTGAATTCACTCATAATAGATACTTGATTGTAAAAGTAGAACATAGCCTGTTCTATACTGCCTGGTTTAGTTGAGGGTATTTTTTAAGAAAGAGAGTTTGATTGGCATCATTTGTTCTGGTTCTGTTAACAAAACAAAGTGAAATAGATATCGTTAAGTGTCATTACGACAATCAGTCTTTTCCATTGCAGAAAGTAGTTTTTCAGTTGCATCACTTTGTCTGTAAATCTAGTGATTTTTGAAACTGT